>NC_059431.1:51051147-52251147 GCF_021028975.2 Sphaerodactylus townsendi
AATACTAAGGATAAGCCAAAAGCACGCCATCCCAAGGGCTGCTCCCGATCGTCGCACCTGAGGGGGGGGCCGCAGCTGCTTCGCAGCCGCGCCGCCCTCACGCCGCCCGCCCAGCGCCGAGCCGGCGTTTTCAGAGTGTGCTGGGAAGCGCACTTTTCTGAAAACGCCGGCTGGAAGCCACTGCTGTGCGAACGGCAGCAGCTTCCCGGCGCTTCCCCCCCCACTCCCTGCACCTTCGCACTCTCACACCTGGTCTCCGGCCCTCCAGAAAGCAGCGTCACGTCGGGGCCTGGGGACTATGTCCCCCCTGTTCTGCGACCACGGAAGCGAAGCGGCGCGGGCATGGGGAGGGCGTGTCCCAGGCCCCGGCGGCGCCGAAGCAGACTCAGGTGAGTCCCGGCACCGGCTCGAACAGCGGGGCCCATCGGCGCCGTCTTCCCGGTTCTTTCTGGGACCGTCCATGCAGACGGTCCCAGTGTCGTCTGGTTGGCGTCAGAAACGCTGACCCAAGCCCTTCCGCCTCTGTGCGGAAAGGGCCAAAGATTTTCCTTGATACTTCTCAGGACCAAGGGAGTTCACTGCCCAACTCACAGACTGCAAAGGCAGCAAGCAGCTGGCTTGGGAAACCATTCAACTTCAGATACCTCAGGGTGTTTTCCAATTATCCCTAAATATATGCTGGTAGCGTTCCCTTTTCCGGCCAACCTAGTTAGAGCCAATGACCAGTTAATTCAATATTAGAAAGGGACAATGAGTGGGTGGGACAGCGATGTCAACAATAGCAAAACAATGGCCTCAAGAGGGAAACTGACTTAAATAATAACAGCTTTCTCCTCTGGCTATTGGCTTGGCTACACAAGGCTTGTGTAGGCTTGGCTACTCCACCCTTTTTTGCAAGGACCCTCATGTTCCATTTCCATGGATGTGGGAAACAGTGCTCCCCAGCTTATGCTATGGGGAACACCACTATCTTTAAAAACAATGAAGATGTAGAGAATGCAAATAAGTGTGTTACCTGCAATAGGGAAAACAAATAATAAAGAACAAAATGACAGAATTATGACCTAAAGAAACCTCTGTCTGCTAAAGTTTTCTAAGGTCCAGGAAGAATGACAATAGTGTGAAGCAATTTGCGCCCACAAGAATCTGTCAAGTTTACTTTTCATGTGACTCTTGCAGACTGCTACCAATTGTTCAGGTAGTATCTTGATTTCTATGCTTATCATGAGGGAATAGAAATAACTATAATGGAATCAGCCTTGTTTACACACTGCTTTTTTTTCAACCAGTCAACATCTTGTCTATAAAAGTGTTTTTGGCTCATCTTGACAAAGGTAATACCCAGACCAGTCATAAATGTGTAACCCCACCTCCCGCATGACAATATTGTTCATCTACCAGTCCATCTCTTGGGAACGATATAAGCACTTCAAAGGAGGTTTTATGACATGAGTAGCTAGACACAAATGGTTTTCAAACAAGAAGAATACCAATTGGTTTGTCTTCAGTTCAAAGTATCAATTGCTAGAGCATATATATTCGGCATGTGTGCAAAACAGGGGGAAAAGAACAGGAATTTAATTGAAAGTATAATTTGATTGATTGATTGATTGATTGATTTAATATATTGCCCACCCCCAAAGGGCTCTGGGCAGTGTACAATACATATTAAGAAGAGTTCCCCCTCATTTGTGGAAGCCACAAACGGGGTACCAATGCAGGCCTTTCAGTCATGTGAAAGGCGCTCCCAAGTGACTGAAAGGCGTGCGTTCGGGGACATGGATATCCCCATGTCCCTAGGCTGGAACGCCTGTGACTGTAATGGGTGAGGGTGTAAAGACTCAATGTACACAAAATTGATTCTGGCTGTTATTTGTATTATATTTATAAAATTGATTGATCTGTTTAGAAATATGTTCTGTAATAAATGTTCAGTCTTCACATTCCCTATTTTTAATATTATTAGATCATTATGCTTAGCGTAAACTAATTTAGGTCTGTATTAGCAAGAATTAGTGATAGTCTCTGACCTCTGACCTTCAGGTTAATGAGAAGATCCTTGGTGTAATTGTTGTGTCTTCAGATGACACTGTGCTGTGTAATCTTTATTGCTGTAAAATGACATTTAAAGTTTGTTTTACATGAGCAAGTAGAAGAACATTATTTCTGCAGTGAGCAATAATTATCTGCCTCCTGGCTGAAAATATATGCAGCAAATAAATTGTGTTCATCTGGTAGCCTTTGTTTGCAAGACAAGTTAATTAAAAGAGGAATGTTGAAAAAATATGTCTGTCTACTGGGTGTTGATAGAGTAATATTATTTCTCAGAAAAATATTTGGCACAAATATCCTTGTATTTTTACTTTAAAGATATGGATGAGTACAAGATAAGTACTATGTTCCTACACAGTGAATTATACAGAAAACAAGAAAGCTAAATAAAGAAAATAATATCCATAGTACACCTCCTCTCCTCCCAAATCTAATGTTATGTTTCATCTTGGGGAACATAAAATTGGTTTAAATAAGCAGAAGGACAAAATAGCGTAAAAAGAATAGTCACAAAGGAAGATGACAAATTATTTGGTTTCAGTCTTTTCATCATAATGCAAAAATGGCACAGTGAAGTTACTAGGACAGGATAGCTCAGAAGCATATGTGGTTAAGGATCAGAAAAACTGATGTGCAAACCAACCATCCAGCAAGATGCAGGACTCCTCCCTTTTCCTTTAATACATAAAAGGCATGATGACAGAGAATTTTAGGCGCACTGAGAGAAGAAAATGGAGACATAGATGTAGGCAGGACCAGGAAAACTAATAATCAATGAGTCTGAGGATTGGCAAATGGGCCAGTATAATTTGGGGCTGATAGAGGGCATGACAAGACAAAGGCAACAGAAAGATATGTAAACAGGTTCAAGGTTAGACACTATCAAAGAGCTATAAACAACAACCATTAACTGCCTTGCTTCCTTTTTTTACTGAGGCTGTCAGATTAAATGCCAGAGACTGTGACTTTTAAACAAGACTTTTCATTATAAACATAAAACAGAATAGCTTTCTTGTATAGGTCCCTCTCTTATGTAGTGTTTCTATTTCCCTCTAGTCTGTAAGGATTACTGGCTCCTCACCTTTCCCTTGAGCCTAGTAGTAGATCACATTTTACTACAGAAGTTACTAGGAAGCCAAAGTCAAAGATAGCATCGAAATGCAAATGATCTTAACTGAGCTTGCATTCCAAAGCAGAACAGCACTGAAAAATAATTTATGAGCTAGCCCTGGCCCCAGTGAACGCAGTGGCTTCCAACAGTAATCAGAGAGACAATGTCTGGCCACATGCAAAGATGCCCACAGTTCCCAGGAAGATCTGAAGACAACTGGAGAAATCTGAGGATGTTCAAAGCAGCCCAAGAACATTCGAAAAGGCCCAGGGGTTGGAATATGGACCAAAAGGGGGAATATGGGCCAAAATGGGCTGGTTGAACTGCTTATGAAGTCAGAACAGTTGCTTTTTTGGGGAGAACAGCTTTTGATTAATAAGAGGGTTGTAACATGTCAGTGTACTGTTAGTTACTAGTTTGGGGTAAAATTGTCTGAAGTTACAGGGCTATGTTAATGTAGGTGATTGACCTAGAGAGGAACAGAATCAGGGTATGTTTGCACATGGGAGGCCAATGCAGTGTCAAGGGTCCCAGTGATTGGGGTTGTAAGAAGTATAATGGTCATGTTTGGTCTCCTTCCAGCCTTCATCCCATCCTGAGATACGATGGCAGCCGCAGCAGGACTAGAAAAAGGAACTCTTTTCCAACATTGATGTTGTGCAATTCAATATCTATCAATAATAAGACTACAATGCTACAGAGTTATTTTGCAGCACATGGAGTGGAGCTGCCATGTGTGACTGAGACCTGGGTGAGGGAGAGCAAGATTGTTGCCTTGAAAGAACTCCCTGATCTCCAGAGCTGATCTCCATTGATCGGGTGCCATAGTTAAATGACTTTGCCTAGAATGTCCATATGGGTTCCCAGCCCCTCCCTGAATAGACGGTAAGTGGATTTATGCTCACTCACAAATACTTATGTATCCGTTTGATTTCCAGAATGCTTTGTGAGATCCAGTGCTCCTCAGTGATTTATTAGATGTGCTGGTAGAAGATTGGCATATCCGTCTTTTTGAAATTAGAGGCAAGATTGTTCCCTGACACCCTTCTCGCCCCCTGTATCAACTTAGCTCTTTAGTATACCATGGAACTATGGTTGATGAAGCAGGAGCTTAGATGACTAGAGCAAGTTTGGCACTATACTCATAAAGAAACCACAAGAGCATCTTACAGGACATTCATAAAATCCTACAAGATGGTGATGAAAGCCACTAAAAAAGAAATTTGGAGCATCCTCTATTGCATCACACCCAGCATAATTATTTAGTGTAATTATGTAGTCTCTTATGTCCCACTTGGAAGTCCCCTACAATCTTAGGGATTTGGAAATCAGTTTGAGGGTTTTGAAAGAGATTTTGTGGATAAAGTCCTGTCACTCTGTCAAGACCTCCTCCCACCAAATATTGATACAGTGGGAGAATGGGAGGCATCTTTGGGCCGCTCCCCACTCACCATAAGCCGCGGGGTCACCTCTTTATAGACACGGGGATCCTGGACGCTCCCCACATCGCCAGCGGCCACTGCGCAGCTGCCAAGAATTTGCCGCTCTCCCACCTCCTTGGCGCGCGTCAAATTAGGTCCTCTACAAACAGCAACATTTTAAAAAACCCTGCGGGTGCCGTGGGGTGGTGGGGAACCTCAGCTGATTCGCGCGGCTGATTCGCTGTGACGCACAGCTTTCCGGCCAATCAGGAAACAGGAACCGCCATTTTGTTAAGGGAGAGTGTCCCCGTCAGAAAGTGCACGAAGTGATGACATAGACACGAGTCGACATCCTTGTTTCATGGCACGTTCGGGGAAATTGTGACGTGTGCACAACGTGATGTGCCAACGTTGCTCTTTTTTTTAACTCGAGCTCCGACTGAAGCAAGCGCGAAGCAAGCGTGACCGGCGATTTAATACTGACGTCAGCATGTGCCGACATCTCAAAACAATGCCTCCAGCCTACCGAAACCAACTTCTCGTCTCAGCCAATAAAAACCAACTTCTCGTCTCAGCCACGTGAACGTAACGCACACATGTGCCAGCCAACCAGAACGCTCGATTGCAACGGGAGGCTTGCTGTAGAACTCCGCGCTATTTCCTGAAAGGCTGATGAGTGGGGAACAAATGTCTCCATGGTCAAAAGCCACGGAGGCTTCTCTATGCTGGGTCTATACAATTCGCTGCGGGGTTGCACACAAAAGAGGTAAGTGGGGAGTAGCCCTTTGTCATCTTCAGGTTCTGTACTGCATCATTTCACCCAGCTCCCCCAGGCCATCATTGACAAAATTCTGGCTGCTGTGCAGCCAACCACCTGCCTCTTACATCTAGGCCCATGCAACAGTCACCCCACACTGGACTACTGTAACCCCTTTATGCAGGATTCTCAGGAAATTACACCAGTTCAGAATGCAGAGTCCTTACAGGGACACCGTAAAGGTCTTACATTTAGTCTGTACTCTGCCAGCTGCACTGGTTCCTATTTGAGCAAAGGATCAGGTTCATGGTTTTGCTGTTAACCTATAAAGCCCTAAATGATCTAGTATCTGCAGGACCACCTCTCCTAATATAACTCCTGAAGGGCTTTGCACTTTACTGGCAACAACCTGCTGGTGGTTCCTGGCCCTAGAAGTATCCTCAACCAGAGTCAGAGCTTTTTTGACAATGATCCTGGCCTGGACTCTCTGTCAAATGAGACCTGGGCCTTTGGGATTTGGCACAATTCTGCAGGACTTGCAAGACAGACATGTTCTGCCATGTCTATGGTTGAGGCGGTGATAGTTATATCTTTGCTGATCGCTCTATCCATATTTTAACTTATTTTTATTTAATTTATTCCTTTTCCTGTTTTGGTTTATTTCTTTGGTTTTATTTCTTATGTTCCTCCCCCCTTGGTTGGTCATTCCAGGAAATCACTGAATATTTTTGAAACGTTGACAGGTATTTTAATTGAGGGTTTTTAAAATTTTACTAGGTATTGTTCTTATTTTTATGCTGTTTTATACAAATCCAATTAATCCAATAAATTAAAAATTTGCAGCTATTTGGCCACCTGTAATAATCCCAGGCCACAGAATTGCTTTATTCCAAACCAAACCTCTCCCACCTCCACCCCCCAGGCAAATCCAGTGCCAGTCCAGAAGGGAAAGGTAGCCAGACAGTTCTGGTGCCGGGAGAGAGGGGCTCCCCACAAGCTCACTTCTTCTTGATGACGTGGGCACAGTCGTACTTGCCATGCACCACCTTCAGCTTGACGCCAGGCAGGTCCTGTGTGTGGCCCCCCTCCACCATCACAATGCTGTGCTCCTGCAGATTATGGCCCTCCCCAGGGATGAAACAGATGGCCTCCTTGCCGGTGCTGAGGCAGACGCAGGCGCACTTCCAGTTGGCTGAATTGGGCTTCTTCGGCTTGCGGTTGAACGTCTTCAGCACCACTGCCTTCAGCTGCGGACAGCCATCGGTGGGGGCTGGGTTTGGGTGGGGGCCGCCTGTGGGGACCCAAGCGATGCAAGTTGAGGGTGGCCATGGAAGCTCCTGCAGGGCTTGCTGATGTGAGCGGCAGAGGCTGCAGAAGGGCAGCAGAACAGTCCCACCACAGGGGAGCTGCCAGCGCCCTCAGCCAGGAGCGGGAGGCCATGTGCAGGTGCAGCCGATCCTGGCCAACAACCAGCTCTGCTGTGCGGGGGGTGGCCGCTGCTCCGGAAGCCCACCTGTAATGATATGGCCATCTGTAATGATATTTGGTATCATTTTTGTTCATGAAGAACCATCATCTAGACCAGTGGTGGCAAACCTTTGGCACTCCAGATGTTATGGACTACAATTCGCATCAGCCCCTACAATTGGCCATGTTGGCAGGGGCTGATGGGAATTATAGTCCATAACATCTGGAGTGCCAAAGGTTCGCCACCACGGGTCTAGACAGAACTTTTTGTTCTGTGCTTGGAGGAATGCAGTATAAAATTCCATACAGGAATCAGCTGTTCTACACAAGCACAATTTACTACACATGCAATTTGATAGCTGGGTCAGGAAGATGTCTGCTGGCTTAGCTATTTACTGGTTTCTGTGGGTTTTAAAATAGAATTTGTTCAACAATCGTACCTCTTAAGAAATGGACTTTGTTGTCAATTATACAATACATACAGGCATTCTCTTCAGATCAATGCAATTCTATATTCCTTTTAATATTAAGATGCTGTGTATTAAAGACTTTAAATATTGATCTTTATGTCTTGGTGAATATAGCAATCAAACTCTGTTACATATAACTATTTATTTGAACTGTTAAAACACATGGAATCAAACAATTTTTTTCTGTAACTTGTAGAAATAAGTTCTTTGCTGGATTCATTTATTGTCTATACCTTTTGCGTGCACTTTCCTTCAGGAACAAGTGAAAAAGATACACATCCATTTTGATGTCAAAAATAACTGCTCAGGGAACAAAAGGCAACATTTATAGATGAATGTTTAGGAGGTCAAGTATATTGTAATGGTATACTATAAAAATGCTTATAATAGGATTGAATATAGTGTGGATGGGAGCCAAAGTACAAATTACAAAAAGCTTAGAAAGAGAAGGAGATCTTGAGAGTTCTTGTAAAAGTAATTTACAGTAGCAATTTCTGTTAAATATAGTACTCTTTTAGTTCACAGAAAAAAATTGGCTAAGATTTTTGTTTTTTTCTCCAAGATTCTTGAGAAGCATATATCAAAGATGGAAGTAGCCCCTAAAGGTATTTTTGAAACCAACAATGTGTTTATGTATTCAAGATCTTTTACTAAAAACCTACTTGGCTCCGTGTAATTAAAATAATCACTCCCTTTCACCCCTTTTAGCCCTAAGGAAACAAAAAATGCTGCCCATTTATTAGGCTAGGCAGAAAAAGCTGCCTAGTCATTTATTAGACGAGGCAGCTATTTCTGCTTATGCTGAAGCTTTGGTGCACTGCTGCATCACCAAACATTATGATGCTGAGAAATGGCATGTTGTAATAGTTCAGGATCCTCAGGTCTGTATTAAATCTGGATCAGCAAAGTGGTGCTACATACTGCCTTTCATGTCAAGAATCACAGAAAGTGAAAGTGTAAGTCACAGTCTGAGTGGAAGTCAGAAATGGTGGATTCAGTATTCATTCCTTGAGTGATTTATTCATGTCTCTAATCTCAGGCTGAAAGAGCACTGTTAAAAATAATGGTACCAACTGTTATTTGCAGTCATTTTCTTTTTCTTTTTTCATTTTAGTTTGATCTTTTCAGAATAAGGAGAAGTAAAAACTCCTTTTGTTTCTTTTTATGTTTCTTTTAGTCTGTTTTTGGTTATGCTGCATACTGTCTGTATAAAACATTGTGAATTTTAACGTGGAGATCTCAGAGTCAGACTGGACAGAGGGTTAGCTGCTGGAAAAAAGTCTAATTGGGCAAAAAAGTCAATGAGTTGCAGCCCCATTGCAGAAAACACTGTGCTAGTAAAATAAGCGTGTATAAAATCACAGTAGCTACAGTTAAAAATTCTTTTGAAAAATTCAATTTTGACAGATTAGTAGGAGTACCATTTTCAGCTCAGTAACTATATAGGGACATGAATCTAAAAAAAAGCAGTGAAAGAAAATGTAGTGCGATACTACTGTGTGTACTTATTTTCCTTATGTTGTGTACACAATCTTATCAGAAATTTTAGATTACTGTTCCTAGTTATGTTGATCTTCAACCAGCTGGAACAGATTTGCTGAAACATACAGAGTCATTCATATCTTCAGTGGTCCCTTTGAAAATATGTGATGCCATTGCTAGCCTGGCATATTTTCAAGGATTGATGTGTAAGGGATTGTAGATGTTTCAACTAGGCCTAAAAGTTAAAGTGTGGTAAACTTTATCATTACACTCTCTAATTCCATATGTATGTTAGATTAATTTGAAAAAACAGTTATGAACAATAGCAAGTGATCTGTGAATCAGACTAATTTACTGCACATCTTCAAAAGCTTATTCATCTGTAAGGAAAACATAAGTTTTAATGAATTTCAATCATAACTCAATTACTATCAATATGACCAGGAAGGAACTTTAAAAATATGAATTCAGAAGTGGTTTTCAAGGAGTCAAATGTGTCTTCTGGCAAACAATTATGCATCCAGAGAGAAATTCAAAATCAAATAATGCCATTTCAGCAGTAGGTAATACAGAGGTAACCATTCAATTCAGCAATTGATTGAGAAGTTGCATTCCAATATAAACATTCCAATATAAATTTAAACAACTGAGCAAGGATGAAATCTTGAAAGCAAAACAAAAATATGAAGTTCAGTAGCTATTATGATATGTCTGAGAAATCTGGAAAAATAACACCTAAAATGAGGTTAAAGTAATCCTTAGAAAATATGTCCTTTGAATGGATGTAAAGCACTTGAGAAGACTGTGAGACAAATCATCTGCATCAAGGAGCAATAAGCTACTGTATGTACACTGACTGGGTTTTAAATTCAAATCAAGTGCTGTATGTGAAAACTACACTGAATCCCCCCCCCCCCCGCTTCCTTCAACTCTTCTCTTTCCATTAGATGTTTTGCCAATACAAAGAAGCAATTGCACAAGAGTTTCAATTCGGTGGTTAATAACCTATTTTCTAAATAATATTTTATACAGCAATTGAATTATTGCTCCCTAGGAACTAAATTAGGAGTTATTTCTGTATGACAGAAGGTCCCTATAGAGGGAGAAACTTAATTTAACACTGTGAAGTCAGAACTTGTTTAGTGAATGTCAGCTGCATTTCAGTTAGTCATACTGCTTGTCTTTTCCCCTCCTATGTTGCTGGACAAGAGTATCTTTTTGGTCTTCACCTGGTTGGAAGCAAGACAAAATGATCATATGCACAGAGAGCAAGCGAAAAAGAGAGAGAGATGCATATTCATGGCACACATGTTTGGTTTAGTATTTAAGCAAGCATTGATCTGCCTGGGATCTGTGTATTTCCTTTCCCATATTTCTTTTTTTATGATGGATAATTGTTGGTGGATATATATTACTAGCGGGCCCAGCCACACATTGCTGTGGCAATTGTCCTTCTTATCACAGTCTGCAACCCACACAGATGTCCATGCAGGTCCAATGATCCGCAGCATAGCCTTTTGGGGTGGTCAAATGGAATCCCTCTTTCCCTTTTCAATGCACATTGTTATATGGTGCTGTATTGTTTTTTTAGTATAAGGTAACCCTTCCCATTCCACAGTGGAACTGTCCAGAGTGCGAATCCCGCTGTCCATGAGGGTGGTTGACACATACAGTCCTGGCTTGGGTAAGGCAGAACTGGGGCGAGCAGGCTATCCCAGTCAGGCAGCAGAGGCAGGGTGGTGAGGCTCTCAGATCGAGGCCAGCTCCCTGGGTTCGTAAAGGGCCATGTGCAAAAGAAGCAGAGCAGGTAGTGTAGGTTCGCCCCCACCCCGCAGATTTTCTTAGAAGAAAAAGGCAAACTCCAGCTCGCTTTTAGTAAAAGAGAGCTGTGGCGAATATGGGTGATGAAGTGGGTAAGTGGTGGTTGGATGTGAGGGAGGGCAGAGTGAGGTGTGTGAGGATGAGCTGGATGTGTATTGTGTGGTAGCAGTGAGTGAGGCACAGAGAGTGAAAGTTACCTGCGTGTGAGGGGGGGGGACCCCACCTGACGTCTCACACGGCAAAGTGTGTATGTGTTTCACTTCCATTCGTATTACCTACCAGTATTACCTATTTACTGTTTCCACTGCTCATCTCTGCCCATCTGCACGAACATTCTAAGCCCTCAGGCCACAGACAGACAGGCTGCATGAACATTCTAAGGGTGACAGTTAAACAGAGGCAGCTTCATGGCCTGGTGCGCCAGGAAAAAGACGTTTTACCTGGCTCAGGTATGGACTTTCAGCGGTTTGAAGGTCCGAGTACCTGCCAGCAACAGGGAGGGACGTCCTGTGAAAATTTGGGGGCGATCCGTCCAGCAGCTTCTGAGGGACACCATCAGGGACAAACACACTGTTAGATTTTTATATATATAGATTAGCAGAGTTTAGCAGATACCAATAAAGACCCAGATACTAGCCAGTTGCATAGTATAAAAGTTTTCTAGCTTAAAGGGTAGGGTAATGTGGGGATAAAACAACAAATACTATACTATACAGTTACAAATTTACAGTTTTATCAGCGTATGATTAGGACTGACTGTCTGACAGAACAAAGAAAACAAATTATTTTTATAACTTCAGGTATATGTGCTCACAAACATGTAAGCAACAGCTATCTGAACTGGCCAATAACTAATCAATAGGTTAGAATGTGACTTCAACATACGGTTTTCACACAAATAGATAGTTAACATTTTCAGAACCAGTTGTGACAGACACTTGCAAATACCAACAGTAATAATTCAATATTTTGTGTTGAACATTTTCAGCACCTGAGCGTGCCTTCTTTGATAGCCATGCCTTATGTATGAGCTGAGCCTTGGATTGGTTACTCTGATGCCTACCTGTGGGTGAGCTGAGTAAATATGTAACTACTAGGTTTCATTTCTTTATACTTTTTTGTCATTTTTTAACCTGCACAGTTGGGGAAATTAGTGCCTCCTTAAGGTCACGGTTGAGTAAGGTCATTACAGTATATAGGCACTGTATTGATTTACACTGTGTAATTATCTCGAGTCTCAGTGGGCAAGGTGGACTATAGAAAAAGAAAGGCGGATTCTGCTTGGGCCCCGGGAGCACCAGGGCTCCAGGGACAGCCGGTGTACATGGCACTGGCACTGGCCTGGGGCTGTTTGCACATTTGTGTACTGGCAGCCCTAGTTCTGCTGCAGCCCACAGCAGCGCCTCTGCATGGAGGCATGCTGTTTTTTTTACAACTTACCTCCTTTTCCCTGCATAGCTCCATTGGGAGGCAGGGGGCATGTCCCCTCATTCTGATGGAGCTACACAAGGAGGAGGAGGTAAGTTTTTAAAAAGTGGCTCACCAGAAAACAGCACTTTCCACCCGATGCCATTCACTCAGCACCAGGTGGACACCGCCGCTTTCCAAAAGACTTGCTCATGTCGCGAGTGAACAAAACACCATGGTGGGGGAAGAATGGCATTGCCTTGGAAAGTTCCCCAAGCAAATGGTGTTTTTACTGGACCAACACCATTGATTTTGGCCCGTGCAGAGTCCACCAAAGAAATTCACCACCTGAAGACATATCTAGGGATCATGAGCCTTTGTATAAGGAAACTGCCAGAGCAACAGACCAAACAATTGGACCAATATTGTTGTGTTGTGGCAGTAGAAAGGATTCGTGACAGAAATAGATGGCCAGACTGCATATGTGCAGATGTGGAAAGCAGTCTGACAAACAGGCTCAAGTTTTTGCAGTTGTCTCAAACTGCTTGTTAAATCATTAGCTTTTTGATTGCCACACATGAACATAGCATAAGATGAACAGGAGGTTGCTCATAATACATTCAAATGCAGATACAGGTTGTTTGGCCTCTCTTGCTGGCTAAAGCACATATTAAACCTGGAGATGATCTGGGAGCCAGATAAATTATTAGTATGAGAGTACAATGGCTTTGGTATAATTTTTTTTCAAGCTTGCAATATTTCCGAAGAATCAAAAAGAAATACAATGCCAGACTGAAAAATTAATTGGCATGGAGTTAAGACAGATTGGATTTGCATTGAGAATTCATGCTCTGCCAGAATCAGAAGGAGAAGATTTGCATAAAGATTTTCTACCAGAGCTGGCAAAACATATGCGGTTCCAGAAATACAAGCAAAGGTGGATAAAATATATGGTGTGAGATCACTTGCTGCACAAAAGAAACAGGTGACCCAAGACTGCATGATTTATTTGACATTACAATCAATGAAAGAAGACATATTTCATATGCATTTTGAAAAGAGGATGCAGTACTTGGAGCAGAACTTGATAATCATGAAGAAGCTGTGAAGGGTGATATTGGTGAATAGGAAAGAATGCAGGTTCCTTACAGAGGTGCTGAAGAAAAAAACCCATTTCCTTTAGATGGTTGTTACCAAAAGGTCTGACTTTACCTTTAATGGAACTCAGCAGAAGATCCTTGTCATACAAGGAACAAGAACATTTATTAGCAAGAAGAAAAATTTATTTTAAAATCCTTTAGAATATAGTATACAGTAATTATAACAGCATCACGCAATAAACAATAGTTTAAGGTGCACGCTCTGACATATATTGTGGTCACATACAGAATTAAACTTGTGGCATGCTGCAAAGCAGCAAGAAACATTACACACAATATTTTGCAAAGACTTAAATCATAAATCAGTAGGTGAAGCCATAATCTAATGTAAGGCACAGACAAACAGCAGAATAGGCCGAACAAACATGAGAATCTACATACCTGTTCAACATTAGGACCAAGACAGACAATCTTCTTGAACAGCTCTAACTCCACTGCTAGACTAAACTTGAGCACAGCTTTTCCCACAGTGGCAGGCCAACCCTGAACTGTTTTTTTTAGCTTACAGTGTTAGCACTCACCAAGTACCAAAAGGCTATGCCCACCAGCTTCCTGACTGGCACTGCAGGTCACACGTTGGTATACTGAGGCTGCAAACGGGGCCTCAGGACTTCCACAATCTCCATGAAGGGTTGCCTGGTCATTTGGAAGTTTGAGAGCCATTGCTGTTCTCCCCAAAAAAGTCATCATGCAGTTGTTCCACCAGCCCCGACTCCTGGGGGTACCCAGTACCAAGGACAGGTGGGGGTGCTTGGCAGATGATGGCACTGGTTCCAAATGAGCACTCGTGGCCTTGTCACTTGCCCTAAGGTGGGTGGGGTTGGGGTATCACTTCACAAAGTTGCTTCTGCAGTCTGTGCATTCTCTGGTGGTACTGAAAAAAACAGGAAAATATTCTCCTGTATCAGCAGCAGCAGCTGGACACACAGGACCAAAAACAGATCTAAAAGATATTCCAGTTGCATTATGAAAACTGGAAAACACCACCAAAGATCTCTGTTGTAGCCAAAGCACCACAAAGCAGCTAAAATGGCAGGCTGAAAGAAAGAAGAACACTGGCTTGAATTTGCCTCCAGATCATGGGTAACAAGTAACACCCAATCAGATCTCTAGAAAATTGGCATGGCTGTAAGAATTCATGCATTTGTAGCTTTGAAACTCGGGTGGAAAATAAAATTTTAAAAAGCGCTTCCTGTGCAAACCAACCTGAATTATTTTCATGAGCTTCAAATGCTTCCAGTGAATTAATAAAGGCACAGTGCGAACAAAAACAGGGAAAAGCGATTTCATTTATAAGGTCCTTGAGACATTATAATTATGCTGCACAGAAAAGGCCATTGTTGTCCTCTTAAAAATCTGCCAGATGCCCACACTATCTTGCTCCCATTTATTTGGGTTGTTTTTATGCTTGCTTTTTATTTTTTATGTTATGCTTTCATATTGGTCAATTAGTTCCAACAGCTCCTTCACTGCCCATTTCTCTACTTCAAGCTGTACCTTACCCAAGTACATGAAACATCAAGTATGGGCGAATCTAAATTTTAGATATGGCTGATCTACATTAACAAAAACACTGTCCTAACCTTGTAATGCAGTTTGGTGCTAACAGAATGGTCATCATAGATATGAAACTTGTAAGTTTCATATCTGGCTCCAAGTTGGCCAGTGCTACTACCAGTTTTGTTTACCTTACTATGCAAATGAAAATGCTTCGTCTTTTTCCCTCTACGAGGAATTAGAAGTTTAATTGAATGTGCTCAGTACCAAAATATTTCTCTCCCCAACCTACCAAGACACTCCTACCAATGATACAGTTGCCTTGGAGATTGCCCTTCATCCATAGATTCCTCATGGTGGTCACCAAACATCCCTACCTATAGTCCAGCAGCTTAATCACTGACATACACCAGGACAAAGACTTGTAAGTATCAGATTATGGTACAAAACATCTTGTCATATGTAGAGTAGGTAATTGTGCAATCTAAAAGAGGGACTGAAGCTGCATTGGAAATGGTGGAAGGTTTGTGCTGGTCCCTCTTCTACCAGTTCCATGCAAACTGGCAGGGACACCATTGCCAAGAGACTTACCTCAGCAACTGGCTGCCACAGCACTCAAATCCAAAAGCTGACCTCTGCAGTGGTTGGCTGCCACTGCAAATACCCACACTGTCTTTCTGGGGCAGAACTGATTTTAGTTGGTTCCCAAAGGACTTTTGACCCTGGAATGCTTCCCTTCAGTGGTGCAGACTTAGCCTCCAAAAAAGGTGTCATAAGTCATTTTCCACTATAGGCTTTCCTGGAGGAGAAAGGTGCATCCTTCTCCTCAGTGCCCACACCACTGATTGCCTCTTCAGAGGCTGCATGGCAGTGCCACTTTGATCACCACTCACCCTTTTGGATTGGGCTGTAAATGTCAAGGATTCACTATGACTGATTGGTAGCTGATCAGTGGTCATTCCTGCCTATGTCCCAGAAATAAGGCAAAGGTTATGCATGGCTCTTGAAAAGGCAAACCATCATCCTGGCAGACCAATAGAGGTAGGAAATGGACAGCTACTAAATATTCTAGATTTGTCTCATTACTTGGACAAGCCTTAGCTGTACCCATCCTGCCTCCCCTCCAGGAAGATTAGCTGGCTTCTTCTGTAATTAACAGGAATTCTAGAATACATGCAAGATTGAAGAGATTGCAAAGCATCAAGTATCAGAAAAAGTAAAAATTACCACTCTTACTCTTACAGCCATCCAGTGTAAAGAAAATAAGATATGCAAAGCTTGAAATGAAACCAGCTATTTAGCTCTTGAATACACCTCAGCTGAAATAACAGATAACCCATAACTCTTGCCCATAATCTTGTACACACTTGTCAGAATCCCCATTGCTCCATGATGAAGCATCTTAACAAATAAAACTTTTCTAGTTATATCTGCTATGTATCATATGTATACATGCCCTGAAGCATCTAATGAACAATTGCTTGGAAGGGCAGAAGTACTAAATAATACTGCCAGTAGATGACACAATCCATCAAAAGTTAGTTCCAGCTAAATCATGCTGAAATCAATGGTTTTTAATTTCCCAGTGATTAAATGCCATTCAGTTGATTCCAACTTGAATTAGAGTCAAACTATGTGCTACATCATGCAGTTCCATGTGATCTTAGTCCATTGACCTTACTCAATGAAAAGCAACATCAGGAGGGGATGGAGCTAAAGATGGTACTTAACTTTTTCCCTGCCTTTAATTTTCTGCTCAAAATTAACTGGGTTTTCTTGATTCAACTTCCCTATATCTTTCACACAAGCTTGGGAAGAAGCAATGTTTGAGCAGAAAAAGTTGGCAGAGGGTCCCAGGTTTACAATTCCCCCCCACACACACCTTTTTTTAAAAAATAGCACAAAACAGGTAGCTTTTCCATTAGTTCTTAAAGTTCAAATAGAGAGAGAAAACATCAATATCATTCAGTTATTTAAAATAAAGGTAAAATAAAATAAAATGCTGTATATGTACATATGATAATAAAAAATAGAAATAACCCAAAATGGATTGAATTAAGAACCAAAAGGTAAAAATAATTAGAAATGTAAAGGCTCAAAATTTGTTTCTTAATTTTATGTACCATAATGCATATTATTTAGAATATAATAGAAGATCCAATACATGCATTAAATAAATCAGATTTTTGAAACACTTTGTGATTACTCATCTGGGACACAGCAACTTGGAAAAATGTGTTTCAGGCAGAGCAATAAAGCTCTTCATATTATCTGGTTTTAATTACCTTGTTAGCACAGGGCATTAATTTTATTGTTGCAAAATGAGAGCTTGTGAACAGGTGAGAGTGCTTACAACTCTTTTCCAATAACAAAATTTAATGAAGGAACACATATTTACTGTATGATATTTATGTATGTATACATAGAAATCAGGAAGAATTACTTATGCACTAATATATGGATTTGGGATGATGAATTACTCAAAAATCTAAAAGCCTCCCAGAACTACTGAGGTCCAAAGCTATTTTCAATGTTCTGAGAAGTGGAACACTCTCTACCTGAGGAATTTAAGAACATATTTTCTCCACATCAGATTGCATCAGCCACCATAGTTATTGTGCTTACTCAATTGTTTTACACTGCCATTTTATTGAGATACTTGCAATTAGCAAAATCACCTTTAAAACAGCTCACCAGTTATAGATTTACCATGTAGCTAAACTTACTGCTAATCATGAATCCTGTGAAACTGAAGGGTGTGAAACCTTTTTTGTCTTGGGTTAGACCTTGTCTTTTCACAATGCTTTGATAGCATGCCAGCAAAGAAGGTAGATCTCAACATCTGCTAGTTCTGAACAACTTCATTGTGAGTTGTAAGTTCAAAGAGATGGTCCTTGATCAAGGATATTGGTTTTTGAAGGATTGCATTAGAAAGCCTGAAAAACTTGCTGACACATTTATAAAAAGCATTATCCTTCCATGAAATAGTAGAACACAAATAATAAAGCTAATATTTAATATATTTAAAAGAATATATAGCAATTGTCCCAGATGTTTGAGTATACCATACAATATGGCTTGGAGCTGGTTTTGCTGCTTGGTACAGTATGGTACAAGTATACTTGGTACAAGTATGGTACAACAAGTATGTAAACAAGTATACATATTGTTCTTAAACGGCTGTTTTTGTCCCATAGAAAATAGGCCACATGGCCTAGGTATGTTTCACTACTAACTTTATTTTTGAGTCAAAAGAAACAAAAGGAATATGATTCAAAAATTATGGATGTGGATGTGTCCTTTCTGAGATGAATGTGTCTTTTCTGAGGAGAAGCAT
Source organism: Sphaerodactylus townsendi (assembly GCF_021028975.2). Lineage (NCBI taxonomy): Eukaryota > Metazoa > Chordata > Lepidosauria > Squamata > Sphaerodactylidae > Sphaerodactylus > Sphaerodactylus townsendi. The sequence goes on from NC_059431.1 coordinate 51,069,130, forward strand.
AGATTGCCAACACCACATTTTCAAAAATAGCAAGAGATTAGGGATTGACCAGACTGTTGATTAGCCTTACTGTGCAACTGGCTCGGCCATTTCTGCTGGTCTTCATAAAGCACAATAGAACAAGCTGGTCACCTAAATGACAAACATGATTTTTGTTAGGTTCTTTTGTCAGAAGACATCGCAAGGCAACTCTAATGTTGGAAGCTAATCAAATTAGGCTCTTTGAAATGACAGTCTCAATTGATTTAGGGAGAGAACTCTGTTGGTGTTGGGCATCATCTCCTGAACCTGCACAGAAACAATTTCATAGCATATTTTGATGCACAAGCAAAGATCAGTGTGAGTTTATATTGCAGTTTTGAGCTTAGAGTCAGGTGGTTTGGTCTAAACACTGGAAACTGTTGGGTAGCATGACAGGAATCCTCACTAGTTAGGAGAAAGTAACAAGTTACAGTTCTGTAGTTTAAAACTTTAATAAATCTAAGTTTAATTCACATGGTTGTCTGGAATATTCAGTCTACGGGCTGCAGCCAGGTGCCAGTTATGGTGTGATCAATCATAGTAGGTCAATAATAGTAGGCAGCAGATAGAGGTGTGGTCAGACAGTCCAAGGTCAAGGCAGTCTGGGAGTTCATGCAGGCAGGTTGAGAACTGGAGTTCAGAGAAGCCAAGCAGGAACCAGATGCATAGAGCTTCCCAGCGAAGCACATTTGTTACACCCAGACTGGCCAATTCCCTTTTCTCAGCATAATTAGGTTGTCGGCTCAGAAGGGAGTGAGTCCCTGCAAGGGCTCACCCCCAAAGGTATCAGATTCACGTTTTCTATTTTCAGGGAATTTTCAGCATAGAGAAACTTTCCACCTGCAGCCTTCAGCACTCCATTCTACCTGTATTTTTTCCTGCATGTGTAAATCAGGCCTCACACTAGACATTAATTGTTGAAGTGACTCAGCATGCCTACACATGGGGATGGGGCTACATCACCCTAAGTGTGTATAAGTGTTATCCCCTTGAAGCAGATATCTACATCTTAATCTGAAAGCTGCCCTCTGACCCCTCCTCTTGCTCTGTGTCCTTTGTTCTCCTCATCTCCACATGACTGCTCATGAAGTTATATGTCTCTCCAGCTGTCTCCTGTAGAAACAATACCTCATACTTTCATACATGTCAAGCCGGATCAGCTGGCCACTTGTGGTAAAGAAAGTAATCTTTAGATTAGGCTCCTCTTTCTCCTTTCTCCTGCAACATAATATGAACTCCTTGAATAAATGTAAGTTTTACTTTTTCGTAATATGCTTCTTTGGAGATTTATTTTCTGCATTCAATATCATGCTTCTATGACTGGGAAAACTCTACTGAATTAACCAAGTATCCTCATACTATCCATCTTTCTTTTTGTTCCTGTTTCTTGCTGTGAGGCAGATGTGCATCTCTTCCTGTTTTAACTTTCCATTCATCATGTCTGTAACACGTGCTCTTTGAGACCAGAGAAATGCAGGTATCAATATCAATAGGATTTGAACCTGTGTGGTTCATATTGAAGATTGCCATCAATAACTAATTACTGTCACCTTGCCATTAGTAAGGGTAACTGCAGGGAGGTGATTAAGACTCTGTGAACTGTATTAGAGTCAATTGATTAATTTGCTTCTGCAACAAATATTGGGTAGACAAGCCAATGCAGTAAACTGTTGATGCCAATATCAGGTTGGCTGTGAGACAAATTTTCAAAAAGTGGTTTGTCTGTCTCTGTATGCAAAATCTACAGCAGACTAATAGCAAGTAATGAGTAGGTGATACAAACAGAAAAAAGATCGTTGTTTTTTACTTGCACAGTCCCTGCACTTTTCAAACAGGCTCATTTAGTGCTTCTTCTTAGACAGTGGAATTATTTGCCCTTTCCTCTGTGAAGGGAAAAGTACATGAGACATGGAAGGGGCAGGGCTTGGCTGACAGCTTTGTGCCATCCAGCTTCTAGGAGACTAAAATGTGAGAACAAGTCTGTTCCATCTTCTTCCTACCGACTTTTCTGAACCACTTGATTCACTTACTTACCCTATGAAATATTTTAGGATTAGCTGGATTCTTCTGAGAACCAGAAGGCTTATTCAGATTTGGGAAGGGGTTTATTCAGATTTGGAGTGTGTGTGTGGAGGGGGGGGGATGCTCCCAATTATTCTGTTGCAGCTGGCATTTTTTATCCATTAGACTTTGGACTGGTTAGGCCCTAACAAGGGATGTCAGGAATATGACAGTTGCTGGTGTTTAGATGGGGCTAATTGGTGAGCACCCTGTGGCATCTAGTGATGAAGAGAACAGCACCAAGCCAGGATGACTGGGGGAAAGGGACAACACAGCATCAGCCAAACCCTTAGCTGCTTGAGTGGTATGAAGTTTAACACCTCTTAGCACAGTTTTCTGCACAAGGTCAAATAAATAAAGTTGGCAGTGCTGGCTAAGTTTGGAGCCAGGTTGATAGTGCTGAATGTCATAGCAGTTTGATTGTTGAAAGTAACCTACCCAGACTCGAGAGAAGTGTTATGATGCAGATCAGCCATAAATAAAACTAGTCTAATTTTGCAGCTATTTTTTCATTCTATGGTATGGGGTAATATTGGGGAAAATACAGAAGAATATTCCAGAATATCCCTCCACCATCATGTAACCTCCATTTCTCCATGTCTGTCATGCTCCTTGTTCATAGGCCCAGTATCTGACCCACGGTCCAGATAGAAGCTTACAGGAAGCATCCTTTCAGATGTCCCAGAGCATTTCAAACTTACAGACTGATAATCAAACTAGCTTCTATCTCCAGGGAGGCATCCATAGGTGAAATACAAAATTATATATAAAATTGTTCTCTTCTCAGATGTTGCCAGGGATCATCTTATTTCAGTTCTCTTTCATGATTTCAGAACCTGGAGAACAAGGAGTTTGCATTACATGGATATTTAATGGGTTATTATCTACCTGGATTAAATTAACTTTGTTCATTGACAGCAGTAATATAATTCCCTTCTGACAGCCATGATTTATATCACCCTTTGCACTATTATTAAGAATGTCACTCTCTCTATTCTTCTCTAAAGGTTTTGAAAAATGAAGGAAACAAGACTGATTAAAATGTCCACATCATCTTCCATAACAATCTTCTGTTTTCTACAGAATATCATACCATCCAGTCAAATCAGTAACTATCTACAAGTTCATAGAAACACATTAACAGCCATTAGGTGATAGTTGCTGTCATCCTAGAGTCTAGACCAGGGGTAGGGAACCTTTAACACTCAAAGAGCCATTTGGACCCGTTTTCCACAGGAAAAGAAACACTTGGAGCCGCAAATAATTTTTGACATTTAAAATAAAGATAACACTGTATATATTGGGTTTTTTTACCTTTTACTCCGCTCATTCTGAGAAGCGCATGGATGCGTCCGCCCTGCTGCCTGCAGGGCAGGCAAGGATGGGGCCAGCAGCTTGGCCTCGCCAGCCGCCGGGAAAACACCCGCCCCGCTCAAACGGGATGGACGAGAGGGGAAGCCCACAGTGTGGCCCAGCCGGCCGCGGGCAATTGGTGCGCCCGCCCTGCTGCCTGCAGGGTGGGCAAGGATGGGGCCGGCGGCTCGGCTCGGGGAGCCGCAGTGCAAGGGCAGAAGAGCTGTATGCGTCTCTCGAGCTGCAGGTTCCCTACCCCTGGTCTAGACCCTTCTATGAGGCACAGGATCTTAATGGCCTGGGCCAGTAATTGCCTGGCCTACAGAAAAAGCCAAGAGACAAGCCATATAAGGGACTTTATCTATTTCACATTGACAAGGAATGGATTGTGATAAAGCGCCCGGGAAAGCGCCCGCCTCGAAATGAACAAGGCGGGCAGCAGGCAAAGCCCGCGGCACGGCCTGGCCGGCCGCGGGCAAGGGATGCGCCCGCCCTGCTGCTTGCAGGGCGGGTGAAGATGGGCCCGGCAGCTCGGCTCATGGAGCCGCAGAACAGCGGCGGAAGAGCCACGGGTTCCTGACCCCTGAGCTAGACCTAAAGGGGGATGGGGAGATGGGTTTTTTAAGAAGAGCAGTGTCTCTACCTATCACATCTTCCCTGTAGAGTGCCCTAGAAGTGCAGGTAAAAATGGATGCAATTTCCTGTGCTGCTCAGTGGTACCAATAGGATAAAACCATTTTGACCTGAGCACATATCCCTGTCAGTCATTGAAATGCACAACAGTCAGCCTCACCTGTCCTAAAGCAATCAGGAGATTATGCCTGAGAAACTAGTCCTTGCTTAGGACTGCAACACAGCTGCCTCCAATTCAACAAAGATATGTTAACTGATATCATCAAGACTTCCTTTCAGTTATACTTCAACACACTAATCCTATCTTCCTTTTCCTGACTAACCTCTGGAAAAGACCACCTCCATTTGAATTGGAAGATCCTTGGAGTTGAGATTCAATCAGCTTGCACTAAAAGCTAATAATCTTTGGATGCTCCCTAGACTTGGGACATGAAACCTAAGTGTACACCTCTTGTTTTTCTCCAAAGAACAAGAGCTGCCTTTGTTCTAAGAAGATTATTTCTCAGCATAGCTAGAGGGCCTGACTTTTCTATACATTAGCTGCCCATCTGGCAGTCACCTCTGGTCTAGTCACATTGTTTGCCCAGTGTTTTCTGGACTGCCTTGAGTTCAATTATGCTGTGTGCCAGCTGTTTTCACCCTGTCTCTTTGAAATTCAGTGCAAGTGTGCACTCTGCTTCCTTTTATCCTTCCACTTAAGGTAATTATCATCTGTTTCCCCACAAAATCCTGATCTTTTCCAGACCTTCCCCCTCAACACTTTCTAAATCCTAAGACTGTGGAAACTCTTTGCGTGGTGGTTATCATTTGCATGTGTAAGTTTATTATTTTATTCTTTTAGTAAAATTTGTTAAACTTTACTCCTGACCCCTGCAGATTTTTATCTAGAAAAACCTACCATAAAAACAGGTAGAAAAGATCTCAGTTGCCCCATCTCACTAAGCAAGGTCTGATCCCACTAATCCCCCATTCTAAAAGGGGCAGACACAAGAATTTTGGGTAAGACAACCTTAAAATCAAAGCAACAGTTACTACATAAATCAGTAGTAATATTAATAAACTAGTTAGTCTCAAAATATGATGGTCCAGCCTCCTTATTTGGGGAATGGCTGCTGCAACAACTGCTCTTGTTCATCCTCAAACCTGCAGAATAAAATTAACTTGATCATGGGGATGTGATGGCCATTTTATTTGATTACTTCTATTGTCCTTGTAATCAGTTCATTATTCTTTTGTTGCTTATTCTTGTTTTATTATCCACTTGTTTTATTATCCATTTTGTTGCTTATTTCTTGTTTTATTGATTTATTATCCAGAGGGGGGGCAATAATTGGGAAGTCTACAAATAAGAAATGTATCTATATTTCACAACAGAATCCAGTATGTGTCACAATACACGCTGTATACCACCACACATCCTGCAAACACACACACACACATACAAAACACACACAGAGAGATTATTGTGTCCTGTTGTCTATGTCTGTACTTCATATGTACTTTCAATATTCAGTGACAACTGTGATCCTTTTATAACAGTAGCAGTTTTACACAAAACAAAATAATAATCTTAAACTTGTAATTATTTGTGAAGATTACCAGCAACTTGCTCAGCATTTCTAGACAAAGTTTAACAGAACTAGAAGAGCTATTATAGGTTGTTTCCCCCAAAAGTCTATTTAAAACAGAAGGCTCAAAGCTAGAGTATACTGCCATGTGGCAGTCCACCTCAACCCAAGGGATGGTCCACCACTCCCCTAAATTAATTGTTCCCATTGATGAATTTCTCTTACAAGTCATAAGCTACCCTCCTGCAATCATCATCATCATCATCATCATCATCATCATCATCATCATCATCATCATCATCATCATCATCATCATCATCATCATCATCATCATCATCATCATCATCATCATCAACAACAACAACAACAACAACAACAACAACAACAACATACTAACACTGAAGTTGACTAAATCTGAGAATACTTAAATCTGGTGACTTGAGCAGTAAAAAGCCAAGGCAGATCATTTTACAAATCTGGAGACCAAGGCTCAAAACCCTATCTTGCTGTGAAAGTTCACTGGATGATTTTAGACCAGTCACATACGTTCAGTTTAGCCTCCTCATGGGACTGTTGTGAACCACAATTTTCCTAGGTAGAGGCTGGTGGTGGGGGGAGAGGAGCAGAGGGGCAGTTAAAGGTAATTTGACTGTTGGGTCAGAAGGAAAGAACAACAAAGAAAAAGGAGAGAGACTATGGGGGCTTTCAGGGGTAAAAAAAAGAAGAAATCGAAGGAAAGGGGAAATGAAATGAGCCCTGTGTTTCTATTTGTATATTAGCCACATCTAAGGATATTTAAATCCAGTGACTGTAGCTGTGAAAGGTAAGACAGGTCTTTCTACCAGCCAGAACAATGACCCACATTTTGCAGAAAAATGTGAAATGGAAAAATACGTTGGGGGATTTAGGAAACTCCAAAGTGATTTAAAAAAAATGCATGGAAACAGTACCTCATTGGCTGTTTCTAGGCACCACAGAATTATAGTTTTGTTTTCTGTGTGTAATGGGCAGGGGAAGGAAAAAGTGTTCTTTCCAGGATTGTATTGGTATTTGAAGGAGGACTCAGTGGGACCAATCACATACTTCAGCAGCCTAACTCACCTCACAGGGTTGTTGTGGGGATAAAAAGGAAAAGAGGAGAATAATGTAAGCTGTAAATAAATGAGTTGAAGATGGAAGGCTGAATAAAGGTCAGTTTGTGAATGGCTGAGAAAAAAAAATAAGCAGGGAAAGGAGGGTTGCCAGGAGAAAGCAAAAAAAGAAATAGTAAAGGGAAGAGGGGCATACAGGGGAAAGTGAGATGTTCCACCATTAAGTACTTGAGGAATCCCAACCATAAAAGCTGGCCTGGTCCAGGGCCAGCACTATACAACTGGCTCATAGTATTCCTAGGCCAGGAGAAAGAAAGCAATAGAAAAAGAGGCAGATACATGTTGATTGACTATTTGGGAAAAGACATGAAAGAAGTTTTCAGGGAAGAGAAGAAGGAAACAGCAAGGGAGGGGAAATGAGATGTCTCTTGCAAGTTTTTACAGGTTTTCACGTTATATCGATTACAACTAATCTTGGAATCTAGGACAGCAGAAAACAATCCTTTATCTTGTTGTGCAAAGATTCCAAAACCGTTTTCAAAACAATGCAATAGATTTTCAGGCCTACTCTGGTTTTCATTACCTAAATATAGCTATTTCACAGAGGCAGAGTGATCATGACAAACAAATCAATTACAACTCTCACACTTTGCAGTCCTTTGAATGTGGGCAAAACTTTGCAACTCTTACTTTGTGATGCTTATTATTAGTGAAGATTATTTTGTAGCCGAGTATAGACATAACTTACTTTATTTACATAATAGAATCACACCATCCTGTACTCTCCTAATTTGTCCATCTATTAGCTCTTAACCAAAATTAGCCAGGAATGTCTTGTCTGTTTTTTTTTCACTTTTTTTCTCATTCCAGTTTGAATTGTAGGCCACTCAAACTATGTAAGTGGCAACAGCACCAACAACTATCATGTTAAAAATAATGTCATTGGCCATATGGTTAATGGTTCAGGACATATATCCCACCCCTAATCAAAATGTGTGCAGTATTACCTCATAAGAGGATGGTAAAAGAAAACTTCTCAAAGGTTTTGCTTTAAGGTAGATGACAACAATTCACTGTATAAAATTCTAGCTATAATAACTACTTCCCCTCTTTATATGGGTCACTTTGAGTCATCAGTTAAAATAGTTTGTGTTTGAAAGTTGGGTAGCTAGAAGCATTTAGACTGCTTTTCTAGCAGACAGAAGTCTAACAGTTGACATGGAAGGGTTGTACTAATGAAACTTTTCTGGGATAACCTTGTAACCCAATAATTAGTATGGGCTGGGGGGAAAAATAACCCAAAAGGGAAAATCCAATCTTTTTTCTGGGTTACATTACTTTTCTGGGGTACATAACTTTTGGAAATATTATGCATTGAAGTTCCAGTAAAAATGCCCTAAAGCAGATGTACTAATTTTTGAGTGTTTGTATGAAAAGTATCATCAATTGTGTATATGCATAAATAGCACTGGAAAGTATGTACATTCTTACAGGAAAATAAATTTATATGAGGAACAGAACATGGTGAGAAATGAAGATTCATGGGAAAGCCTTCGACAATTCATGGGATTGTTTCTCACAAGGGAACAGTGAACTGAAAATTGGGATGTTTGAACTGAACCAGCAAGCTAGTAAAATTCAGTCTAATTTCTACTTGATCAAGGTCTTTAAAAGATCTCTGGTTAGACCATTTAACCAGTTCAGATCTGCTCAATCTGACCTAAGTGATTTTTCACTATTAACCTTGCCCTAGAGGTCAGTTACTGCTTAACAGCTTGAGCCACCAAAGTCCCATCTTCATTAAAAAGAGATCTAGGAAAAGATGTACAGTCTGTAAATCTGATAGTTTATATTTGTTGTTCAGTAAAGTTAACCTCAGTTGGGTACTTTGATTTACAGGGTAAATAGATAAGCCAAAAATGGCACTTTACTGGAGTAGACTAAATGGCCCCAGAAGAAAAATGCTTACTCAAAAAAAAAATCAATTTCTACATGTTGTTCTCCTAGAATCTAACGAGCACACATCACTATTTACTAAACTTCACAACAACTATAGCAGAAGGAGTGATATAGCAGATGTCCTAAGGATAAATGATATCAGTTATTTCATTCTGCAGAACAATGAGAGTCATGCTGACGATGTTGTTGCAATGAGAACAATAGCATTATTTCCACTTTTTAGACCGAATCAACCATTGAAAACTTTGCACCATTCAGAGGTCATTGTATACTGTTGAAATATTAGATATGGAACATCTAATACAACAGAAACTCATTTTTTATCTTAATTGCAAGTCAGAAAGCTAAAATTGGAACCCATTCTCCAACAATTCTGAACCATTCTCAGATTATAATGCAATGAGGTATATGTGTGTCTATGTAATGTGTACATGTTGTTATGGATCTCTAACAAGACTGCATTAGCATAGCAATTTGGAAGGAGGATCAGTGGGTACCCATTCCAACCTCCACATTTAATCTGTGTACAGTCATTTTTTCATCTATGTTTTTCCAATTTTTCATCTATGTTGATCCTGAATTGAGCAGGAGGTTGGACTAGTGGCAGAACTGAGCAGGAGGTTGGACTAGTGGCTCTCTAAATTCACCAGATTATTTCTTTGTTTAAACAATTTTTCTTCCCAAAGAGATCCAAAGTGGTTTACAAAGAAAGGGAACATGTTCCAAATTACAAAATAAATAGACAAAGAAAAGAAACGAAAAGAAAAGGCCAAGGAAGTCATTAAAGGGCACATTGTTAACTGGCATTCACCATTCATAGAATATCTCAAAAGTGTTAAAATAACTTCACTGGTTTACAGGTGCAGTTTAAAATGTTCCTTTGGATATATAAAGGCTTAAATAAATTGGGGAAAAACCAAAACATATTGTGGTGGCACCTTACAGACACACAACATGTATTTCAGCATGAGTTTTTGCAAGTTGGAGCTCAGATTCTATGAAGGTGTCATCTGTTTCATTTTACCACAGCAGACAAAATGGTTGCCCTCCTGCAGTTACAACGATTGGAACAAGTTCTGACATCACACCTCTTTTCTGCTGGTCTCTCTTGCCCTGCATTTTGTTGATCAAATCTCAAGCCTCTCTGCCAATGATATATGAGGCAGAAATGAATTTCCAACCATTTATTTTGCAAAGGTTGAAAGACAGCAAAGTAGGGGAAGAACAGAATATAATACTGCATAATTTAATCACGCTTAACAGAAACAAAGGCAGCCTTAAGGAAACACAAATCTCTTCCTTTGTCTAGCACCAGCACTAGCACTAGGTTATTAACCAGGATATCTCTATATTTAATCATGATATATTTAGACACAAAAGATCCTGGTGGATTAACATTCTTGGCAGCAAACCTCAATTCACATGAGTATTCTTCGCTAGAACTCTCTTCATTAACACTGACCCAATGGTGGTCAGTTGAAATTTTCTGGAAAAAAATCCAGCTTTCACAAGTACATAAAATACATATCCTGCTTTTCCTTCCTTTTTGAGGCATCTTCCTTATATGGAAATATTGTCAAGACTTGAGGACTTCCTCCTTCTTACTTTTGGCCAGCCAAGGATTATACTTAAGGAAATAAGAAATGCCCTGCTGGATCAGGCCAATGGTGAATCTAGTCAGCATTTAGTTTCACACAGTGGCTTCAAGTTTCTGTTGAGGACAAAGTGAGGATAAATCTAAGACTTCCCCTGATGTTGTCTTGTAGCATTGTATTCAGAGGTCTACAGTCTTTGTTAAGCATGTTGAGGTTCCCTTCAGTGAACCATCAGTGGACCAATTCTACATGAATGACTCTAATCCCCTTTTAAAATCATCTGTGCCAGTGACCATCCCTTCAACCATTCCACTCAGAAACAGTACTGCTAGCAAAATCAATAAAAGAACAGATGCATAACAAACTACCTGCCATCAAAGATGCTGTACTCTGCATTGGTCAGGCCTCACCTGGAGTTGTGTGTGCAGTTCTGGAGACATCACATTAAAAAGGATGCAGATAGAATGAAATGGGTGCAGAGGAGAGCAATGAAGATGAACAAGCCCTATGAGGAATGATGAGGAACTAGAGAATGTTTAGTTTGAAGAAGAGCAGATTTTGGGTGGGGGGAAGAATATAATTCCTCTTTTTAAGTATTTGAAGTGCTATCACTTAGAGGAGGGCAGAAAGCTGTTTCTGTTGGTAGCAGAGGATAGGACTCACAATAATGTGTTTAAATTATGGGCAGAAATGTACTGGCTGGATATAAGTGGGAAAATTATAATTGTTCAACAGTGGAATTGGCTATCTAGGGAGGTGGTGAGCTCCACCTCATTGGAAGTTGTTAAGCAGCAGCTGAACAAACACTTGTCAGGAAAGCTCTATGTTAATTCTGCATTGAGCAGGAGTTTGGACTAGATGGCCCTTTGAACTCTATTATTCTATTTCAAGACATTCTGAAATAAAACAGTTATAAGTTTGCATTTGAAAACCATCAGCAAAAGGGTAGGGTAGAAAGTTCAAGTCAAGTCACCCGTTATTGGCATAAAAGCATAAAGACAGACAAGGAGAAAAAAACATACAACAGAGTTTGAGAGTTGGCTGCAGTGCTATAGAACTCCGACTCTATGTTTGTAGATGCATAGCAATGAGACAGAAATTTGGATGTTGTCTTGGTTATATTAGCAACATCATAACAGGTATAAGATTTTTTGTTGGTCTGGCAAACTTTTTTTCTTTGCCAGAACCTGTTGCAAAAGATTTAATCTGGTTGTCTCATAGAGAGGGCAGTACAAAAGCACATGTTCGAGCAATTCTACACAGTTCATGGTGCATATGCAAACTCTGTCATGATGGGGAATGTTCAACTGTCTGCCTTGCAACAAAGTTGATGGAAATACATTACAACTTGTATGAGTAAAGGCTTAGCACTGATTGGGCTCTGTTAGTTGTAAATACTTTGCCATTCAAACTGCCTTGCGGTAGATTCCAAAGCAGAGCGGGGAGCAGAACTTACTGGCTTCTCTGGTTAGATTATGGTATTCTTGGTCAATCAACCTCCTTTTCAAGCTCTGAAGGATTTCGTTGGCTGGTGACATTGCCAAAGCCTTGAGTGACCAACCTAGAGTAAGTATTTTGGCCTCTGTGCAAGCCCATCACTCAGATATTTGGAGGGTGGGCAAAGCTTCATATGTTAAACTGGGGACCTCCAGGTTGAAGCATAAATGTACCCAGAACTTGAAGGTCACTAACCATGCCCTGGTTTCATGAAGATGTTGACCAGCTTCCAAACCCATAGCAGCATATGGCACACAATGGGGAACACCTAGGCCCCCTCTATATGAGCCATTTAGAGCAGTGAGCAGCTGGCAAAAACGCCAGTGTGAGGGAGGTGTTTGCACTGCTGCTGCTGCTGGAGCACAGTGGCAGTGGCGAATAACCCCCACACAGACGTTTTCTTTTGGAAAACACTGCCTTCCACCCAGTGGCGAGCAAATGGCACCAGGTGGAAGGCAGCGTTTTCCCCACGCTGCTTTTTTTCTGCTTCTTACCTCCTCTTGGCTGCCATCCTCTACAGAGACCAGGGGACACACCTCCTGGTCTCGGCCCCCGGAGGCGTTGCCATGGCCAGGGGGTGTGTCCTCTGGCCTCTGCTGAATGACAGCAGCCGAGTGGAGGTAAGAGGGGGGGAAAGTGGTAGGTCCTGTGCAAAGGTGGCTCCACTGGCTGCTGGGGCACTAGGGCCATTTGCAGGACAATGTGTGAATGGTCCCGGGGAGTGCACTAGCTGCAAGTATGGCAGTGCATTCCCACTCGCAAGGCCCTTGTGGAAAGGACCTTAGTATCTTATGTAAGAAACAAGATTGAATCTGCTCAATCAAGCAGTACCAGTCTCCTATCCATGGTGGTACCCCATAATGCAGTTGCTGGGCAACCTTGGCATTGAAAACTTTGATGACTGCTGGGGCAAATTCATGACCTTTGGTGTAAAAGAAATGTCCCATTTAAAGAAATCCAGGAGAAAAGCTTGTATAAAAGATGTTTGGCGTACAGTTTTCCAGCCATTGATAGCAGACTTGTGGGTCTGTAGTTAGATGGTAATGTGTGATGGTAATGTGTAATTGGGACAATAATGGCATTAGACCAGGCTGGGGGGATTACACCTGTTTTATACAATGTTGTGAATAAAGAGGCTATCAATGGAGTCTACCATTCTAAGTTTGTTTTTAATAGCTCTGGAGGCAGTGCATCCAGGCCTGAGGAGTTGCACACTTTGAGTTGATCGATCCATGCCCAGACTTCCTCCATGATGTCTCATAGCCATTCAGACATATCCTGAGGTTGGACTCAATCTTGGACTATTGACCTATCCCCATCAGCATTAAATAGCTTTTAGAAATGTAAATACCACACATGTTCAGGAATGCTGGAGATGTGTTAACACTCGGATACGAATCACCAGACATTATTGCCAGAATTTCCTAGAATTATTTGATAATTGATAATAGATGTGGGTTAATTAGAAATTTATGACTGCACTGACATAGTCAGCTTTGCCCAGCCTGTTGTATATTAGGGTTAGCTAGGTTAGAACTATTATTGGTTGGACCCACTTCAGTGGGGATATTAGTTAGGCTGTTGGGTAGAGAGAGGTCGGCAGAGCTATGGGGGCACCAACTTCGGGGCTGGGGATCCCTGTGCTGATGGGACGAGGTAGATACTGCGGTAGGCGGCGGCCATATGATAGAAGACGCACGAGATATGGCTTTGCTCATTCGCCTTCTGACCTCTGACCTATCCCGAGAAACGATGGTGGTTGGGATCAGGAGTACTCTGCTTCGTCTTTGGTGTTGATTAATGCCAGGTCCATCAATAATAAGACCATGGTACTCCGGGATTTTCTCAGAGCCCAGCAGATGGACCTGGCATGTGTCACCGAAACCTGGATGCGCGAAGGTGAGACCGTCGCCTTGGGTGAAGTCGCGCCACCGGGTTTGCGTGCCTCCACCAATCATGAACACAGGGCCAGGGGGTGGGGTGGCATTGTTCATCCGTGAATCTATTCCCTTCAGGGCGGTCCCCATCCCGGAGATCACCGGCATGGAATTTGTCGGCCTGGAGTGGTTGACCTCGGAGAGGTTGGCCGTTCTCCTGGTGTACAGGTTGCCTAGCGCACTGGGAAATGGCCTGCCGCGGCTGCTGGAGGTGGTGTTGGACTGGGCGTTGCGGTTCCCCAGACTTATTGTCTTGGGTGATTTCAACGTCCATGCCGACGTCGCCTCATGTACGGTGGCTGCGAATCTAGTGTCATCCATGGTGATGCTATGCCCCCCTTTTCTCCCGAACGGATCTAGCCACTGTGATCCATGCAACTGTCACCTCCAGGTATTGTAACTTGCTCTACGCAGGCCTTCCCTTGCATTTGATCCAGAGACTGAAACTGGTCCAACATGCGGCAGCACGTTTGCTCATGGGCAGCGCCATCTGGGATCACATCCAGCCTGTGTTGTGCCAGCTGCATTGGCTCCCAGTGGAGTTCCGGATCATCTTCAAGGTGTTGGTACTGACCTTTAAGGCCCTGCGTGGCCTGGGACCCTCGTAGTTAGTTTTCATTGTTTTTAACACTGCTTTTATAGGTTTTAGCTATTTTATGATTTTCTTATGACTACATTATGACTGTCTGTTGTTCACCGCCCGGAGCCCTCCGGGGATATGGCGGTAGAAAAATCTAAAGAATAAATAAATGAATAAATGAATAAATAAATACATACATACATACATACATACATACATACATACATACATACATGATGTAGCCTGAATAAGAGTGTCCCAATGGGAAATTATGCTTTTAATTTTGTTATCATTGATTAATTGGAGTAGCTGTTTTCTAAGTATAAAATATTCATCAGGCAGCTTGATCCCATTCCTCTTTTTAAAGGCAAAGTAGATCTCCTGTATCTGGTGCTTCAGTGCTACACATTCCCCATCAAAACTAGCACAAAATTGCCTTGCCTCCACCCCACAGGCACTCATCACCAAGAGGGGTGGTGACCTCAGTGATCATTGATATTAAATTTGTCAGTCCCTTATGGAGTTCTGAAGGGGATGTAGCCTGAATTATTTCTTGTTGAATTTTTATGCCAGCCGGCGAGGGTAGAAAGTTATGCAGGTAAAAGTTCCATAAAGGTGATGCCACTACAAAGAAGTTCCATAAAGGTGATGTCACTACAAAGGATGGAACAGGTTGGAAAAACAGCACCTTCAAACCTGCTATAACACCACCACCAAAAAAGAGGACAGAAAGAAGAGGCAATCTGTTTGCCTAGCCACTGGCTGCACCTAAATCCCATGGACCCATCAATAGAAATGAGAGATGGGGGGAGATTCAGTCTGAGTGCCCCTCTGAAGATGTTTCACCTTCCCTTACCAGGTGAGTAGCATCAGGTGGGTACTACCTGCCCCTTGCCTCACGAAGTCTGGATAAGTCATGTAAGAATTGGTTTGTCTTTCATTCCTTAAAAACTCAAAGCTTTCTTGCATTCTTATTAGTATGGATGTTAGCTGAGCCTTTGTTCTCACAATAGCTCTTTATTAATCACAGTGTGGTGCTTACCTACATTTTATTAATCCTTCCTCACAAAGGTTCTCCCAACATGTTCCACATCATTAACCTTAATGGGTGAGACATTAACCTCTCCTGACATAAACGTATGCTAGAATCTGACAATGAAAATAAAAATGTTTTTAATTGATAAAGACAAGCAATAAAGATTAGCAGTCTGCTGACAAGAAGAAATGTGAAATCATGGCATTTACAGCAATACTGAAACAGAAAGTAATATACATGTTGGTATGCATTAGAAGTATGTAAAATTATCAAATGTGTTGGTATTGCTTAAGATGCAAGTTTGCCATTATTTCTGTTAGAATAGTTTAAAGTACAGATTACTATGCCTATAATGTATAATATCAAAGAAAGTGTATGTGATAGCATTTGTTTCAGTAGATTCAGGAAATAATAGTAAAAAAAAAATCCCAATCATTTGAACACCTACCCCCAGCTAGAACATGTCTTTCTTTGCTGTTTGCTGGCATACTTATGAGAGAGAACAAACAACCGTGGCATTGTGTCTTTTTAAAAGAACATAGTGATAAAAACCTCTGCTGAAGTAATAAAAAATAGAGAATCATATAAATTAAGACAAATGAAGCACAAGAGCAGATCTCATTGTTCACAATTTTTAAACTTAGGCGTAGTATTGACAATTTTATGAGTTTGTTGATTGATGGCTGCACATCAGATCAAAAATATTGGAAGAACCTAGTTCAGGGAATAAACATTTTGACACATTCCACAGTGAGACCTTTAATCAAAGTAACTGTTCATATGGTAGGGTATTTGAGTTGTACAAAGCAAACAGACTCTTTGTTTGACACTTAGTGTTCATTCTTAATTTAATTTTTTGAGGCATAATATTCAACAAGAATTGTAACATTGGACTATGTTTTTTTTTAAACTGAGTTCAGATATGTTAGCCATACAATAAATTCTTTTTGATGTATCCATAAAATTGGGAATAATAATAAAAATGTTTCTGAGAAAATATGGACAGTTGGACCAATGGAAATTTCTACTGACTCATCTTTGATTAAACTGACTGCTTGTTTCTTAGCATATAGTTGTAAGGAACCTCAAAGGACTCGAAACAAAGTAACTGAGTTCAGTTCGTTTATTTCATAAGCTTCAATGATCGCAATACATGGAATGCGGATTCTGACTTTCCCGGGCTTAAGGTGTCGCTTTTACGGACCCTTCAGCCCCCTCCCCCAAACGTCCCAGCAGAATTCCCACGACAGGATAGAAACAAGCTTCAAACACACAAGATAACCACAGCAAGGTTAAGGCCACAACCACCCCGGGCACGAAGCCCAGAACGAGGAATGTGCCAAGGACAGGCAGAAGGAGCAGAAACTAACCCCCACCCTTACAATAGTATTGCAATTATCTCTGGAGCCTATTATCTCTAGATTAGACCCTTTGACCAAAATTATAGCCAGGGTGCTGTAGTGGTTAAATTATAAAACTTGAATCTGGAATGCCTCAACTTGAATCCTCCTGCAGTGATGGAAGCTTACTGAGTAACCTTAGACCATATACACTAAACCTAATGCACCTCATAGGGCTGTTGTGAGGATAAAATGGAGGAGAGGAGAATGATGTATGGTTCTTTGCGTGGAGTATAATGAAGCTGAAATTAATAAATGATAAAATATGTGAAGTAAATCACGGAATTAATGAACAAATAAGCAAATATCACCTGAATCCAGCAAATACTACCTGAAGTCAGAACTGTAGAGTTGTTGCATATTGAGTGAGCTGAGTTCAGACCATTTTCAAATTCAACCCCATGTAAAGTGCATTACAGTAACCTACATGGTCTAACCACAGTTTCAGAGGAACAGCCATAGCTGGTGTATCAAGCAAAGCTGATAAAAGATATTATATGTTACGGTAGAGATCTGGACCTTCAGCTGAAAACAAAATCCAGCATTCCTTCCTCTACCTGCTATAACTCTATTCCTTCAGAGGAAATCTCCAATAGAAGCAGACTATTCAGTCCCTTGAGCAGCTTTGTTTCTGACCAGCAGTACTTCAGTATTGTCTCTACAGAACATAAATGTATTGGCCCTCATCCATCCTACTGCCATTTCCAGGCACCTTATCAGGACTTCCACAGACCCACCTGATTCAGCTGTTAAGAAGGAGAACTCGACATCATCTGCATATTGGTGGCACCTTGCTCCAAATCTCCTGATGATCTCTCCCAGCAGTTTCATGTTGAATGCTAAACAGTATGGGGAACAAGATGGAACCTGTTGGATCCTTTAGTAGTAATAGCCATAGCAGGACCATCTTCTGGAATTAGTCAATCAAGTAGGAGTGAAGCTATGCTCCCCCACTCCCAACTCAACCATAGTTGGTGGCATCAAATGCTGCAGAAAGATCCAGAAGAATCAAAAGAATCAACAGGGGCACATTCCACTGTCCAGCAGAAACTTATCTCTCAAACTGATCAAGTCCATTTCTGACCCAAACTCTGGCCTGAATTCAGATTGAAATGGGTCTAGATCAGGGGTAGGAAACCTGCGGCTCTCCAGATGTTCAGGAACTACAATTCCCATCAGCCCCTACCAGCATTGGCCAATTGGCCATGCTGACAGAGGCTGATGGGAATTGTAGTTCCTGAACATCTGGAGAGCCGCAGGTTCCCTACCCCTGGTCTAGATAAATACCATGCACATCCGTATAAATGAAAATATTGCCTACATTTTTCCATCAGATATGGATGACTCTGTATTTTACATTTAGTAATCAATATTTAAAAATAAAAACTATTCTGATTCCACTGTATAGAGATCACCAAGCTGGTAGGTCTCATTGCATTCTCAATGAGATTATTCATCTTCGCCTCCATTTATATTGTGTGTTCCTCATGCCAAAGCATCTCATTTACATCACCTTATTTATCACTACAACATCCTTGTAAGATAAGCCAGTATTACCATCTCCATAGAGCTGAGATGCAAACCAGGTAACACACATGCTAGAGCCAGAACAGGAAAATAACGAATTCAGTTATTTTTGGCTTGCCAAACAATAGTATGAGGAGAATAGCATTGGCCTTACAGGATTGCTGTATGTGATAATCAGCATAAGAAAATAAAAGAATAACTTATAAAAGGTAGAGCATCTGTTGGC
Organism: Sphaerodactylus townsendi; assembly: GCF_021028975.2. NCBI lineage: Eukaryota > Metazoa > Chordata > Lepidosauria > Squamata > Sphaerodactylidae > Sphaerodactylus > Sphaerodactylus townsendi. The sequence continues at coordinate 51,087,614 of NC_059431.1, forward strand.
CAAGTTCTAGAATGAACAGGAATATGCCTAATCCTTAAGGCCTGTCTCTTCCCATCCATGTGCTGACAGTCTTTGGCAGTAGCCAGCAGAAGAGAGGTGGCCAGGCATTGTAAAGTCTTTCCCTGCAGTTATAATTTTCATATGGTCTGTACAGACCTCCCAAACTCCCCATCCCCTTCTGTCAGGCAGTTTTAAGGTAAATAATATTTTTCTCATTATTTTAAGAACTTTAAAGTTGTGTCACAGTAATAGTACACATGGTTGACATGAAGAAGACCTGTGGCATCTCCAAGTAAGCGTGTCAGAGGTGCTGAGAGAGGGGGGAAACCATCTTTCTCTGCCAGAATCCTGGAGAAACTATAGCCAGTAACAGTAAACAGCACTGGGTGAGAAGGACCAATGAGCTAGCTTAGTATTACACAGCTTCACATTTTAAAATTCTGAGGTCATTATTAACAATTCAGCAATGCCTTTTTAGGATTAGGAAGATGTGGTTTGCTTAACTGAGACTTTGAACATTAGTCATGTATCAGCTCAAAAATTGATTAAGTCCTTTAAGTGCTTTTACTAGCTTTCATTAAACCCTTCAACCAGTACTTTGTATAACTTCATCGTACACAATATAAACAACTTTCCACAGCAAAAGGAACTGACATTTTCAGTCCTGATAAAACTGTGCAGAATAAAGTGGTACTCACTCACAATGTATTCTCTTTTCGCGTTTTTCAATAGTGAAATAATCCTACTTTCCAACTTGCATTGATTTTAGCATAATTAATACTATTTTTGTATATATCAAAATTATTTTGAAATACATTTTAAGTTCCATCTTGAAATTCTGGGAGAAAGAAACAGATAAGTTTTTGAGGTGTTTTCCACCCCACCCCCCTTTTCAATTCCATGTATCCTCAGACCAGTGATTCAGAACAGCAAACAAACTGAAAAGGAGCTAGACTGACAGGACTGCCATTTTACTGTCATAAATTTGATCCCCTTAGGCACTTTATGCTGAGAAGACAATAACTTAAATTTTGATCTCAGCTGCTCAGGAATAAAATTGGTGTACCATAGCAGAATAGATGAGTTTTAAATCCTAAGTATAAATGTATTCATTAGCATTTCAAGACTTTCCTGATTGCCTATCTGTTTGTCTGTCTGTCCATCTGTCCATCTGTCCATCCATCTGTCCATCTGTCTGTCTGAAATTAGAATCAGTTTTTACAATTTTACCATTATGATAAGGTTTGAAATTTAGTTCTGAGACTGAATGTTAGAGAAAAGAGAATCTGCTTCTCTAAGGAGGTAAATTCAGAAGTTGGTTATAAAGAAATAATGTAAGATATTAGCTCTGTTTGTGGGTGAGTTATTGGACTGTTTGAAAGCAGAATAAAAATGACATCATTTGCTATGTTGATTGACATAAACATATTAGGAGAAATACTTTGCTTAGCATATCACTCTTATGGGGGGAGGGGGTAACTGTACTACAACTGGAGATGAAACAGCTACGGGCCTGAAAATGCTCAGGAAACTGATTAATGCCAACATTGCTCCCTTTGGTGCTAGCACAAGCTCCTATGCCTGCTTTAGGCCCTATGCTGGAGGTGCTGCCACTGCAGCTGCGCTAGTGCCCATCAGTGGCACTGCTGTGCTGCTCCCTGACACTAGTATAAGTGTCCTGGGACTTCTCAGCACTCCTCCTCCACCCACCATGGATTGCACTGAAAGTAATTGTATTTAACTTGTCTTTTAAAGATACAGGGAAAAGGTGGGTGCAAGTTTCATAAAGAGAAGGGAATGCTAATTTAGTACATTATGGTTTACAGTCAACATAACCATAAAGTCATGAAACCCTTGAAATAAAATTTCACTGAACCCCTTCCCCCAAATTTGCTCTTGGAAGACAGGTAGGGATTACAGTGGCCAGCATCCCTAGGATTTTCAGGGGCAGGACATGAGGCTAAAATGATGTTTCACAATGCATGATGTCACATAGAGCCAAAAACCATGACAGCCAAACACTGAGTTATCCCTTCTTGCCCTCCCTCTCATTAGGTGCTTGAAGCTCATAGAATCAGACTTTCTGTCAGATGGCCATCTAGCCTCTGCTTAAAAATCTCCAAAAACGAAGAGCTCACCACCTTCTGAGGAAGCCTGCTCTTCCTAACATTCCCCCCTAATATTATGGATATCAGACAACATGAGTTGTTGAGTGATCTCTTGAGTGAGATCTGGTTCCTGCAGGATTTGATTCAGTTTCACAGGGCTGGTAAAATGGATTCTGCTCAGGAAAATATAATGGGCATAGAGTGCAATACAAACTGGCGGCGGGGGTGGGGGGGCTTCATACAGGTCCCATTCCCAAAATGAGTTAGCCCTGTTTTATTTTCATCAACCCAAGATTTTTAAAAATCACTAAAACAGTGGTTCTTTTGCAAAATCCCAGGTTGGAGCTGCTTCCACAAGAATGGCCAGGCAGGAGGCACTTTAATTCCCTCTCTTCAAACATGCCATTCACAGTCCGGGAGAATCTGCCTGCTACAGCAATACATTCATTATTGCCCTGTCATTGCAGGAGGTTCCTTTTTCTTTTTTAAATTTTTGCATGTTGCACATGCGTAGCTACACAGGTGTAGCCAATTGTATTATGGGACAATCAGCACAGCTGTGAGGGTTCATTTCTGTATGCCTGCACAGCTACACAAGTGTTGCAGGATTTATTTTTAAAAAGAGAAGCATCTCCATATGAAGGTGTGAAAGCAACCCATTGTTGCTTTCACACCATGGACTCCTATTGCTGCCTGCACAGCATTCATGTGAATGGGAAAAAGGAAAAGGGGTTCCTTTATAATGACTGCAACCCATTATACATTTGCTGCATGGAATCTATCATTGAGATGTTCCACTGAGGCTATGGTTGAGGGCAGTGATGCTTGTACATCTGCTGGACCTTCTCAATAAATGATCTGCTGATTATTGTCTGATGTCTTGTGCTGATTATTCTGAACTCCCTCTGATGATTGCTGCTGTTGTGCATCTTGTTAAGGAAGAACTGAAGTCACCATCTTTTAAGTGTGTTAGATACATTGTTAATTTCCAATTTTAGAGATATATTGGTCATATTGTTGATGTTTGTTATGACACAGAATTTTATTAGCCACCCTGGGCCAGACTCATTTGGGAAGGGCAGTATAAAAATCAATCAAATAAATATATATTTTGTGAGCTGCACAATATCCACCTTTGAACGCATCAAGTAGAAGTTGGTCTTACAGTACAACGGGGGCCCTGAATCTTTCTCTGGAGTGGTGTGGGCTTATGCCACCAAATTTTCCCTCCCTAGGGCACTTACCCTGGTGGGGGCACAAAGCACTTAGAAAGGGGCAGAGTGGCCTGGAGTCGTGCTGTCCCTGTCTGCCAGTCCAGTCTGGATTGGGTTGCCAATGCAGAAACTATTCATTTTGGTGACAACCAGATTCACTTAATAGAAATCCACATGTAACTGATATGCACATAAATCATCTGCTCTATCTTATGATATGGCTGTATGATTGTATGCTCTACAATATCTATTGTACTTTATTTTAAATGCATTTTTGCTCTAGTTTGTAATCCATAAATGCATCAACACTTGTAATATGTGTGTATGTGTGTGTTGTCCGCCTTGCTCCCTTCAGTAGGAGAAGCAGATTATGTATGAAAAGGAGGACGCCTAAGACCACGGCATCTGATTGCTATGCAGGAGGTTCCAGGTTCATAGAATCATAGAATCATAGAGTTGGAAGAGTCCAACTCCCTTGCGAGAACACAAAATCAAAGCACTCCTGACTTGTTCATCCAGCCTCTGTTTTAAAACCTCCAAAGGAGACTCCACCACTCTCTGAGGCAGTGAATTCCACTGTTGAACATTCCTGAGAGTCAGGAAGTTCTTCCTAATGTTTAGGTGGAATCACTTTTCCTGCACCTTGAATCCATTACTCCATGTCCTTGTCTCTGAGGCAGCAGAAAACAAGCTTGATCCCTCTTTGACATGGCAACCCTTCAAATATTTAAACATAGCTATCATGTCCCCTCTTAACCTTTGCTTCTCCAAACTAAATATCCCCAGTTCCCAAAGCCTCTATTTGTAGGGCATGGACTCCACACCTTTTACCATTTTGGTTGCCCTCCTCTGGACACGTTCCAGCTTGTCAATATCATTCTTGAATTGTGGTGCCCAGAACTGTACACAATATTCCGCCAGTGTGGGAGGGGGCTATATTGGCACTGGCCTCCTCTGTTCGCGACCTGGGGGTCCACCTGGATTCATCTCTCTCTATGGAGATTCAGGTGGCCCATGTAACCCGGGTCGCATTTTTCCACCTTCGGCAAGCACGGCGGCTGGCCCCCTTCCTCTCCCAAAGCGACCTGGCCACTGTGCTCCATGCAACAGTCACGTCCAGGCTGGACTATTGCAACTCGCTCTACGCTGGCCTTCCCTTGCGTCTGATCCAGAAACTGAAATTGGTCCAGAACGCAGCGGCTCGTGTGCTCACAAGGGGTGCCACCAGAGACCACATCACACCTGTGTTACACTGCTTGCACTGGTTACCAGTTGAATTCCGAATCACTTCAAGGTGTTGGTGTTAACCTTTAAGGCCTTGAGCGGCCTGGGACCTCCGTACCTGCGGGACCGCCTTACCCCATATGTCCCGAATCGGTCTCTGTGTTCGGCAGAGGCCAATTTACTGGTGATCCCTGGCCCCTCAATGATGCGGCTGGCCTCCACCCGGGCCAGGGCATTTACAGCCCTGTCCCCGGCCTGGTGGAACGCTCTCCCTCCAGCTGTCAGGGCCCTGCGGGATCTCAGTGAGTTCCGCAGGGCCTGTAAGACTGAGCTGTTCCGCCAGGCCTTTGGGGAGGTGGGCTGCTGATGGCCCCCCCTCTCCTTTATAATATCAGTGGATCCTGCCATCCCCCTTCCTTCCTTTCTTTCCTTTAGGGGATTTATTAGTAGGCGCCATCTGGTATACTGATTAGTGTGCTGCTTTTAATGGGCTTATTTTTATATAGAGCCAAATTACTTAATATTAATCGATTTTTAGTCTTTGGTTTTATTGTGCTCTATTTATGTGTATTGTTCACCACCCTGAGCCCTTCGGGGGAGGGCGGTCTATAAATATAATAAATATAATAAATATAATAAATAATAAATAAATAAATAAATAAATAAATAAATTAAAAAAAAGTAAATAAATAAAATGAGGTCTAATCAATGCAGAATAGAGAGGTACAATTACATCCCTCCATCTTGACATTATACCTCTATTGATACAACCCAAAATCACATTGGTATTCTTGGCCTCTGCATCACACTGCTGACTCATGCTTAGTTTGTGGTCTACTAAGACTCCCAGATCCCTTGCATGTAGTGTTGTGAAGCCAGGAGTCACTCATCCTATACCTGTGTGTTTCATTTTTTTCTGCCTAAGTGTAGTATCTTACATTTATCTCTGTTGAAATTCATTTTGTTTGTTTTGGCCCAGTTCTCTAATCTGTCTAGGTCATTTTGAATTCTGACTCTGTCCTCTGGGGTATTAGCTACCCCTCCTAATTTGGTGTCATCTGCAAATTTAATTAGCATGCCCTCTATTCCATCATCCAAGTTGTTGATAAAAATATTGAATAGCACTGGGCCCAGGAAAGAACCCTGTGGCACCCCACTGGTCACTTCTTTCCAGATGAAGATGAGCCATTAATGAGCACCCTTTGAGTTCGATCAGTTAATCAATTACAAATCCATCTAATAGTAGCATTGTCTACTCCACATTTCACTAGCTTACTTGAGAGAATATTATTGAGCACATTGTCAAAAGCTTTATTAAAATCAAGGTATTCTATGTCCACAGCATTCCCTTTATCAACCGAGCTTGTCATTCTATTAAAAAAAGAGATAAGATTGGTCTGGCATGACTTGTTTTTCAGAAACCCATGCTGACTTTTTGTGATCACAGTATTCTCTTCTAAGTGCTTGCAGACTGTCTATCTAATGATCTTCTCCAGAATCTTCCCTGGTATTGATGTCAGGCTGACTGGATGGTAATTATCAGGGTCCTCGTTCTTCACCTTTTTGAAGATGGGGATAACATTAGCCCTCTGCCAGTCCACTGGTACTTCTTCTGTTCTCCAGGAGTTCTCAAAGATTATGGCAAGTGGTTCTGAAATTACTTCTGCCAGTTTTTTTAAATATCCTGGGTTGCAGTTCATCAGACCCTGGAGATTAGAATTGATTTAAAGTAGCCAGGTATTCCTGCACTACCTCTTTACTTATTTTGTGCTGAATTTCTCTTACTGTATCTTCTGTTTCATTTTCTCCTGGATGAGCACTGTTTCCTTTTTGGGAAAAGACTGAGGCAAAGAAGGTGTTGAGTAGTTCTGCCTTTTCTCCATCCCCAGTTAGCATTTTGTCATCTCCTACATGCAGTGACTCTATCCTATAATTTTTCTTCGTTCTGCTATGGACATAACCAAAAAAGCCTTTTTTTGTTGTTTTTAATCTCTCTGGCAAGCCTCAGCTCATTGTGAACTTTAGCTTTTCAAATTTTCTCCCTACACATCCTGCTTATTTGTTTGAATTCCTCTTTGATGATTTCCCCCCTTTTCCATTTCTTGTATATGTTCTTTCTAAATCTTAGCTCAATTGAAAATTCTTTAGACAGCCATCCTGGTTTCCTGAGATGCCTCCCATTTTTCCTTTATTAGAACTGTTTGAAATTAGAACTGTTTGAAATTGTGCCTTCAAGATCTCATTTTTAAGAAACTCCCAGCCATCATGCACTCCTTTCTTCTAGTATTTTTGAAATGGGATTGCACCCAGTAGATTCCTAAGCTTACTGAAATATGCTTTCTTCAAATCTAGAATGTGTGCATGACTATGCTTAGCATTCCCTTTCCACTAAATAACAAACTCCAGGAGAACATGATCACTCCCACCTAAGGATCCTACCACTTCCACTTCACTAATCAGGTCATCATTATTGGTTCATTCTGTCAACTTCAGCTAAAAGGTTTGACAATAGCTGGCATGAAAGACCTATTCCTGAGACTTTGATGAGCCACTGCCAGTCTGTTTAAACAAAACCTTGATGGACCAACAGTCTGATTTAGAACAAGGCAGCTCAGCTTGTGACCTCTGTTTGAAGATCTGCTATTTTCACTGAATATAGAGAGACTTACAATCAGAGAATCCCCGAAAATCTCTGTACCTGTTAACATTTCCAAGATTAGGACATGGCCCACACACCCTAACAGAGGGACGGGGAGGGGAGGGGAGGAGGGAAGGTGGCATGCAAGGGAGGGGAGGGAGGAGGCCCAGCATCTGGACTTGGCCCACCCACCCTAGTAGAGGGAGAGGGAAAGGGAGGGGTGAAATGCAAGGGAAGGGGAGGGAGGGAAGGTAATGAGGTATGGCATGCAAGGGAGGAGAGAGAGGGGGAGGGGGCCTGGCATCTGAACATGACCCACCCACCCTAGTGTAGGAAGGGGGAGGGGGAGGAGGGGTGGCATGCAAGGGAAGGGGATGGAGGGAAGGGAGGGTGTGTGGGTGGCATGCAAGGGAAGGGGTTGGAGGGAAGGGAGGGTGTGTGGGTGGCATGCAAGGGAAGGGATGAAAGGGGAGGAGGGCCGGCATCTGGACATGGCCCACCCACCCAAGTAGAGGGAGGGGGAAAGGAAGAGGTGGCATGCAAGGGAAGGGTGGCATGCATGCCACCCTTCCTCTCCCTCCCCTTCCCTCCGCTAGGGTGGTTGGGCCATGTCCCAATGCTAGGCCCCCTCCCCTCCCTTGCATGCCACACCTCACTCACTCACTCACTCTCCTTCCTCCCCTATTCTTGCATGCCACCTCCCCTCCCTCCACTCTTTCTCCTTCCACTAGGGAATGTGGGTCATGTCCAGATGTCAGGCTCCCTCCCCTCCCTTGTCTCACGGAAGTCAGGCTCCCTCCCCTCCCTTGTCTTCCTCCCCTACCCTTGCATGCCACCCCTCCCTCCCCCCTTCCTTTATCTCACAGACAGGTAAGTGGGCCCAATTCCCACATCCCCACCCCAACCTAGATACTTAGGATCTTAAACTTGTCACTATAAATATACTAAACACTAGAAGGGAACTTCTCTTACAGATACTTGACACTAGGGATTAGAGTGTTTTCTCTTATAGACACTTGACACTTCTATTATAGACTTATATTATATTATATATGTTACAATTATATATGTTCTCATGTTACAAAACATGACATTTATCCAGAGTGACTAGCCATGTCCCTAAGGTCGCCTGGGCATCCCTTGCCCAGGCAACCTTGCATGTCACCTTCCCAAACACAGACTTCAGAGAATAATTCAAACACAGACTTCAGAGAATAATCAGAACTGCAGAAAAAACAATTGCTGCTAACCTGCCTTCCATTGAGGACCTGTATACTGCACGGGTCAAAAAAAGGGCTGTGAAAATATTTACTGACCCCTCGCATCCTGGACATAAACTGTTTCAACTCTGCAATTCTCTAAACGCCGCTACAGAGCACTGCACAAGACAACTAGACATAAGAACAGTTTTTTTCCTAATGCCATCACTCTTGTTAAACAAATAATTTCCGAGCAATGTTAAACCATTTATTATATATTTATTACATAATTACTGCACTACTTTTTTTCATCATTCCTATTACCCATCTCCTCCCACTATGACTGTATGCACTATAGCCTGTGCTGACATTTCATTTATTTTATGATTTTACATTTTATGCTTTTTAGCTAATATTGATTGTTTCCTGATTGCTTACTAGACCTATATGACAATCATTAAGTGCTGTACATTATGATTCTTGACAAATGTATTTTCTTTTATGTACACTGAGAGCATATGCACCGGAGACAAATTCCTTGTGTGTCCAATCACACTTGGCCAATAAAGATTCTATTCTATTCTATTCTATTCTATTCTATTCTATTCTATTCTATTCTATTCTATTCTATTCTATTCTATTCTATTCCCTCCCTTTGCATGCCATCCCTCCCCTCCCCCTCCCTCTGTTAGGGTGGGTGGGACATGTCCAGATGCTGGGGCCCCTCCCCCTGCCTTGCCTGCCACCCTCCCTCCCCTCCCTCCCTCCCCTTTCCTTGCATGCCACTCTCCCCCTCCCTTCCCTCCCCTCCTCTGCTAGGGTGGGTGGGCCATGTCCAGATGCCAGGGTTCCTCCCCCTCCCTTGCATGCCACCCCTCCCCCCTCCCCCTCTCCCTCCCAAACCACACTGGCTCTCAAATGTCAAAAGAACATCTAATAGATTTAAATTTCACTGGAAGAGTAGATTTCACTGGAAGAGTGAATTTTTAATTTTTTTCTGAGCATGTTTAATTTTTTCTGAGCAAAAGTGTTTAGCGCTACTGACATAGATGTGTGCATGTTCCAAAACAGAGCTTTTCCAGCATAGATCATCATGCATAAATAACAGAGACCTTAAAATATTTATTTTATTTATTTAAAACATTTATACCCTGCCTTATCTTCACAAACTAACTGGCCAACCATACTACATAAGAAGGATGCACACATCATTAACTTCCAAAGAAGTAAAAACCAATTAAGAATTTAAAACAAATTTAAAAGCCAGTACATAGAGTTAACACCACTAAAGCAGTTTTACCTTTTACCAGATACCACCCAATATTATTGCAAACTGTATTCAAATCTATGATATATAAAAGTCACATTAAATAATTTTATAAAGAAAATTGAATAGTGAAGAGAAACAAAGCTTGCAAAACCTCCTGCAGTTTACATCAGAATTCAGTTCATGCTCAGCTGGCAGAGAATTTGTGGACCACACACTGCTTTTCCTCAGTGTGATTCAACATTATTCACTCTTTTACATTGTTGGTAAGGCACAGCTATTAGACATTAGTCATTATTTGGTAGCATACAGGCTAATGATTGGAATGCAAGCAAAAAGACTAAATGTCACTCTGCCAGCAATGTAAAATAGTGCACATTTATTGCCAATGAAAGGTTAATATTGATGGAAAAGAAGTATTGCTGATAAACAGTTAGAAAGAGTTTATATATACTTGTGTGTGTTGGTGGGTTCAGAATGATTGATTTAGCAAAATTCAAGGACTATCAAAAACAAAAGGTAATGAGAACTGAAGTGAATTTTGGAGGGGTTCACACATTTTAAATGGGAATTCAAGTGCCATGGCAGAGTCGTGGCCTTTTTTTTTTTTTTAATGATTCTTCCACATTCAAATTCAAAGGTTGAATATATGCGAATTATTCCACAAGCAGAATCTAAAAGTTGAGATGCCAAGACTCAAAAATGTGTCTGCAATAGGTTTTTTACATGGAAATCTAGTAGGCTAAATGTGACTAGTCTGCAAACAGGAATAAATAATTTTATTTATATATGTAGCTTTTCCAGAAACCTCCTCAAAAACAGCTGAAAAAAACACCCTGAAGCCATTACGACAAGCCACTAAAACAAGTCAGGACATTTAAAAAAAAAAACATAAAACACACACTAAGCATCCTGGAATAAAGTAGATAAAACAATTCGCATGCCAGACACAGTCCAGAAAACAACTAAAAGGCTTATCATGTACCCACCCAAGGCGACAAACTCTAAACCCCAATCACCTGCATTCAATCATTGGGAGAAAAATGAAAAATGAATTACCTTCCTGGATTATTCATCAAAGATAGGACTTTCTCCTGCCAGAATTAGTGTATGATACATTTCCAGTTCCACACCTCAGGGAGCTTTTAGAGGGGTAAAGCCTGAGGAAGTGGAATCATTACAGACACTTTGATGCGTCAATATCCATAATTTTGTTGCCCCTGGAATGTTTCTCCTGCTACTCCATAGATCAAATACAAGAAATTGGGTTTGAGTTTGAGCCTCATCCAAAGGTGGTGGTGGGGGGAGCAGAAAGGGTAGTGGAAATGGTGCGACCTTGCATCTGTGCATTTGCCCTCCCCGGGCCACTAACCCTGGTTCCACTGCTGCAGAATTCAGAAGTTTAGGTTGTGGTGGGGCTGCACTGGCATCCCACTTGGACATCAGTGTGGGAAGGGTCATGGCATTCCCAGGAGCAGTTCAGGGCTTTTCCTTGCTCCCCAAAAAGTCCTTTTGGGAACACTGAGGCAGCTCTGCATCAGCGCCTTGGCCTGCCACTTCCAGGTGTGGATAGGTTGCCAGTCTACCATGTGTGGGGATATGGTAAGCATAGCATAACCACCAGAGTAAGTCTCACTGAAGTAATTTTTGAATTTCTACAAATATCACAGGACCAAGAAATGCATAGATTCAATGAATAGACCCCCTTTTAGACATTTTGGAGGCATAACCATGTTAGTCTAAAACAGAAGTCCAGTGGCATCTTAAAATCTAGCTACATTTATACCATGAGCTTTTGTGAGTCAGAGCTCACTTCTTCAAAAGCTATGGACAGGAAATAATTTCCCACATTTTATAAGAAAAATACAGAAGGGTATGGAGAGAAGGGAGGAGTAGGGAGGAGGGGAGAAAGAGGCTTGGTATAACACCTTTCAGTCGGGTTTACTTTCCATTTCCCAATGGTAATCTGACATCTAATTAAGCAATGGGCTGTTTGGCTGTTCACAGCCCATTCATGTGCATTTTCAGAACAGGACAAAAGCAAACTTCCAGCTTGATGCAATCTGAATGTATCCTTGATCAGTTCACAGTCTGATTGTGTCAAATAAGATAAATTCACTTGCTGAACAGGTTTGCTGAAAAATTTACAGGATCCCTAGGTGTGAATCCTGTCATAAATCTTTCAAGTATGATTTTCTGTGTAAGAGACTGGAAAGTATTAATTTGAACACATCAAGAATGATAAGACAAATCAGGGGTTCCAGCCTCATAGGGTGCTGTGGAACAAAAGTAGACATTTTAGGTTCCATTTTCCACCCCTAAATTGTTCTCTGCCACAATGACACTTGGACAATTCTCATGTTTCATAACCAGGCAGTTTATGATTCTTCTGTCTTTCTCATGCATTTGATCATTCTCTCAATTTTGGCCTCTCTCATTATCCCACTTGCTTCTTTCTCTGCAAAATCTTTTCCTCAGCCTTTCTTCCCCATACCTATGCTCCCCTTTCCATTGCCCATCTGTCTGTCCAGCTATCTCACTTTTTTCATCCTTCCACTGAATCCATGTTGTCCCTTGAACCAGTTTCCTAACAATTATTTCCACTTCAAACCTCCCTTTCTCAGTTCTGTTACCCAGCTTTCCCAGGTTGTGAACTTATTTCTAAGGAATCTCCACCAGTTGCTAAGAGTGTAACAGCACACAAATATCTTAAAGTAGCAATGGGGAAAGTAACTTGGCTTGGCAATGTGAGAGGCAGGCTGGGTAGGGATCTTTTAAGACTATGTATACCAGAAACGGCTTGAAACTTATCTGCAGAGAATTCACAAAAGACCAAATTGTGGTTTAAATATTTTTATATAAATGTTGGTTGCAAACAATCACACAGTGAGACATTTAGGCACATACACACAGTTCCTAAGTATATAAATAGGGAGGAAAATATAGGTTTTGGATGATAGAATAGGAGTTGGGGAAGCAGGGGACTTATACGTTACCTAAATCTCCAGAGAAGTTCTGGAAGAAGGCAGGAATTCCTATGCCAGCATGGAGAGTGGGGGCCAGCAGCAGCTGAAGCCAGCCTGGAGGGCTTGAGCCAGCATTGAGAGCCAGCATTGAGAACTTGAACCAGCAGCAGGAGCTGGCTAGCTAGCCAGCTAGTGCTAGAGTAAAGAACCAGCATTAAGAGCATAAAACTTGGGGTGCACTGTATTTTTATACCCCTGTGAGCAGTTTGGGGCAGGAGCTAGTAAGTTTCTATTCCTGTAAGTTTCTATTCTTGGATTTTCTGGGTTTCCATGCTGGGATTGCAGGGATTGAGCTAATTAGCAGCTCTATCTATTGTCTCTACTTCCCGGGACAATAGGGTCAATTGGTCCTAGATTATATCAGTGATACCATGAATGGTTTATGCAGAGATACTTCCTACAGTCTCTGCCTTCAGTATTCAGATTTGGCTGAGGCTTGATTGATTCAGAATGGGATCTTATTGTTAGGGAGATCATATCTAGAGGTTGGGGAAATGCAGGGAAGAAGCAATTGTTTGTAAACATGTTTTCTCAAAAGCACAGTATCATGGAGTTCTAAAAGCAGCTTAGCGACGTGTGGTGTTCAGGAGATTTGCAGATTCCATTATGTCAATGGAGTACTTTGGCTGGGTAAGATAATCAAAGATGCATGTCCTTGTTATGAGACGTTCAGATAATTGCCTGGAGTAACTCACAAATCTAATCAAACAGACTGTTTTGCCTTAGGCTTGCTCTCAGTTTGTGCCACATTAATTATCCACCCATTCAAACATGGAAACTGGCATTTTGCAGCACATAGCATGAGAAACAATATGAAATCCAATACAGGGCAGGGTTATAGTTCCAACAGCTGACTGATCCCCTCTTCACTGTATCTCCCTGCCCACAGTCTCTCTCCCTTTCTTTCTTCTCCTTCTTGGGGACACTTCACACACATACATGAATGGATTCTATTGGACTAGTCATGGGTGAAAGTCTACAACTGCTTATACCAGAAAACATGGCATTTGAATTGCATTCTCTCTCTCTTTTACTTTATCTGTCCCTGCTGTACCCATTACAAATTGATCTTATTATTAAGAAGTCTCTCTTTCATTTTCTAACATCAACCCAATATGTGCCTGTTTACACTGGGTAAGAGAAGCACTTGTGAATGACGCCTACATATGTACCACATTTTTGGGGTAACAAAGCATGATGATGCAGTTGCCGTGGGTTCACCAGGAAACAGTTGCAGCCTCATTGGCAACTCACCAGGAGCTGTCTTGGCTGTAGCTAGTGGAGTTCTCCTTTTCAGGGAACAGTTCTCCCCCCGCCCCCCACTCACCACACATATAAACACAGCTCCTGGAACTACAATAATCCTGGCAAATAATGGTCCATGAGAATCAGCTGATGATTTCTCATGTGACCCACCCCTGCCCCCACCCCATTTTGGTTGCAGTGGCAGCAGATGAGTTTCCTGCCCAACATATCAAGGACAGAGGAATCCACAGAGTAATTGGTGAGTTTCTGCATTTTATTTTTTGGGTATGAAAAACAAAGTGTAAGACAATCAAAGTCATTTTTCTGTGAATGTATGAGGCAGAAAGAGTTGGCTGAACTTTAAAAACTGCTGTGTCCTTTAGATTTTCCCACTCTGTATCATGCTCTGTAGTATGCAATGAACAAACAACAGCAGGCGGAAGAAGAAATAAACTAGTAATAGGGAGTATGATGTCCTAGTGGCCTTGGCAGTAGGGAACGGAATCATGTGGTTGTAGCTTTTGTTACTCTTCCTCTTCCTTATTTCCCTGAGGCCCTTTCCGCACTGCAGAAAGGGTGCCCCTGCACCAGCAGGAATCCTGCCGGTGGAGGGGTGGGGGCCATTCGCACGGGAGCGTGCGAGTGGCCCCCGCAGAGGCTGGCACGGGAGCTGCCTCTTCCCCATCTCCCCCACCCACCTTGTCGTCCTGCATCACCCTGCTGGACTGCTAAGACCCGCCCACACTGCCCTCCTCCAACCTCCAGGGGTCAGAGGACAGCGAGGGAGGGTCTCAGCAGTCCGGCAGAGCGACGCAGGATGACAAGGTGAGGTGGGGACGACATGGAAAACAGCATGTTCCCAGTGGTGCCATTTGTACCGCACCAGCGGGAACACGCTATTTTTCAAAAACCTCCCTCCAGGCGGGAGGTTTTTTGGGGTGGCCTGACGCCGCCCTGGGGGAGGTGGAGGGAAGCCAGGTTGGCACTGCTGCATTTCAGCAGCGCCGCCTGTGCTAACGGCACCTTAGGGATGGCATTTTTGCCGTCCGTAAGGTGTCATATTTGGGCCGTGCGGAAATGGCCTGAGGGTCAAAGACAAAGAAACAAGGATGAAAACAAAGAGCAACATCATTTACTGCTGCCACCACTAGAAGTCTGGTTTTGTGATTAGTTCTGTGATCTACCTAGCTCTGTGATCAACCAGTCCACAGAGAGGTCAAAACTCTGACCACATGTGTTGTGCCGCATTAATTATTTCCTGTTACTCCAGCAGTGTAACAAATATATGATGAAATGTGTTCTGCAGCTCCATTAGTAGCAGCTACTGTGCTGATGGAAAGCATAAGTTTGCAACTGTGGTGCCAGGCCTCCCTTTGTGTTTTCACATGGGCATTAAGATCCCTAATAGCTCTGAGCTGCATATATTCTACACATGTGTAACAAGACTGCAATAACAACTCAGAAGAGACAGGGAGAATTGTAATGCTTGAGTCACTGTGTGACTGTAGACTGCAGATTAGCAGCTATCCACATGGTTAGATCTGACACTCTGGAAGTTTTAAAGCAGTCATTATATGTTAAATGGTCATGCTGCGAT
Source organism: Sphaerodactylus townsendi (assembly GCF_021028975.2). Taxonomy (NCBI): domain Eukaryota; kingdom Metazoa; phylum Chordata; class Lepidosauria; order Squamata; family Sphaerodactylidae; genus Sphaerodactylus; species Sphaerodactylus townsendi. Next base: position 51,103,132 of record NC_059431.1, read on the forward strand.
TTACAGTGCTCACACAGCAGGTGATAGTCTTTGGCCATTAGAATGCAGAAATATCCATCAATGTGCATGGAATCATTAATATATCAGTATGCCATATGATAATGTATGCATTTTTATATAAAATAAATCTATTTATCAGTCCACCTCTTACTCCTCTCTGCTAATGTGTGAAGGCAAAGCATCATCATTGGAAAGTTGAGGAAAAGGGATAAATATTAGACTTTTTAAAAGACTCATAATCTTTTTATTGGAAAAACCCACAATTCTGCCTTCTCCATGAATTTTATAGGGAGATATTACTGTTTTAGGAAGTCATCCGTGCCTTGTAACATCAGAACATATGCACCAATCCACTCTTCAAGAAGTTATTTGCAACCGAAACATCAAAAGTCAAAGATTGTATGCTTGGAAGCAAAGGTTCACCAACAGAGGCAAGAATGCAAAAAAACCCATACTTGGTCATCCACTGAGTCTAGCTCACCTATAAGGTCACCTTTTCTAGCACATTCCCAGACATATGGGTATTGTGTAAGTGTTACAAAAAGCACTTCTGAAAAACATTTGGTGTTTCAGCTCAGAAAGAAAGAACAACTCTGATCTCTGTATATCAAGTTCAAGTTCAAAGACCTTTATTAGGCATTAAAACATAGCAGAACTAAGTAATCCAAATACATTTGGGTGCTGTGTGGTTTCCGGGCTGTATGGCCGTGTTCTAGCAGCATTCTCTCCTGACGTTTCGCCTGCATCTGTGGCTGGCATCTTCAGAGGATCTGAAGCACTTCTGAAAAATGATCCTCTGAAGATGCCAGCCACAGATGCAGGCGAAACGTCAGGAGAGAATGCTGCTAGAACACGGCCATACAACCCAGAAACCACACAGCACCCAAGTGATTCTGGCCGTGAAAGCCTTCGACAAATCCAAATACAGTTTTACAAAATAAAACAGGTACTCCTGTTTCAAAAATGCATACATTAGAGCGAAAGAGGAGACCACAGAAATCATTTCTCAGAATAGTGAGCAAGAATTTGGCCACTGCGTCCAGCTGTTTTGGGATTCCTCTGTATTCAGAAGATAGTTCAATTTAAGATTAAAAGCGCTCTTGATGGAATTCAGTATAAGGATCCCCTAAAAACAGGTTTGGTCTAAAATCGTTAAATTTTGGACAAACTAATAAAATGTGCTCCAATGACTCCTCAGAGGTATGGACAGTATTCACATAGTAACACTTTTGCTGTGAAGGCTAAATCGTGAATCTCTCTGCAGTGCTAAGGTTAGTGCAAATGTGCTGGTTCTCGCTACTGGTCCAATAATAGACACTCCCAGCTTAGGGTCAGTCAGACAAGCATGTTTAAATATGCAGCTGTCTTGCATTTCCCGGGCATGATGTTAAAATGGAGGGGAGAGAACAAGCTCCTTGCTTTACTAACTAGATGTTGGGTGTTCCCATCAAATAGTCACATCTTGATACTAAACGCTAAATTTCGCTATTTAGAGAGTATATATGAGCTGTATCCTAAAGAAAGACCCAGGGAGGAAATCTTTGATTTGATATGAGCCCACCAGGTAGAAGATTGAAGTTCGTGGAGGGGACTCTGATCTCTGTATATAATTACACTCTTATCTAAATACTTTCCTGCTAAACAATTCTAAAATAACTGAATAACAAAAAGCCAAACTCAGTACCTGCCTATAATTCAGCACTCATCTTGAGCACTTTTCAGTATTTGGCTTACTGTACAAGCAATTCACCTTGAAGTAGTTTTAAACTTTTAAAGGCTAGTTTTATGAACATTCCGTTTCACCATTATCCTTGAGCTGAGCACGTTAGAAGGTAATGAAAATAACATGTGGTTGGACACGTAGCACAGAATTCTAATAGAGGCTTTTATAAAAGAGACCTTCATTAATGAAGCAAGAGACAAAAAGGTTCCAAAGTGCCGCAGCATGAATAGGGAAAGGTAATCAAGTCATTCCATATCTTATGATAAAGGAAGCTTTGTTTGTTGCAGCTATCATTGATAAATACATAAGGGGTGAGTTCTCAACAATTTTGTCTAAAAAAATCACTCTACAGAAGAGATTCACTCTAGAAAAGTGACTGTTCTTGTAATCAACCCAAATGTTTCCATTCTGTTTCCCAGTGTGTGATTATAAGTTAACAGAACATTGAGGTATTTATTATGCAAATAAGAATGGCTTCTTTCCTTCCTTTTCAATGTGCATTAGACTTCATTCCTCCCTACCATCGACTCAGTGAATGATTTCAATCATCAAAACACATGGAAACATTCTAACTGCCTGTATTATTATTATTATTATTATTATTATTATTATTATTATTATTATTATTATTATTATTATTGATACAAAACAGTTATACACAACAAACAAGATCAATATGCTGGATTTTGTATTACATCACATGTCGGACACTTCCCAAGCATCTAGGACTGTGTGATGTATCGACGAATAATGCGTGCAGTTAGTAGGGTGGCCTTTCGCAGCTGACACATGGTGATTTTGTCAGTTTCAATTGTTTTTATGTGCCGTTCAAGATCTTTAGGCGCTGCACCGAAAGTGTGCCGATCACCACTGGGACCACCTTTACTGGTTTGTGCCAGAGTCTTTGTAGTTCAATCCTTAAATCCTCGTATCGTGTAAGTTTTTCCAGTTGCTTCTCATCAATCCTGCTGTCACCAGGAATTGCAACATCAACTATCCACACTTTCTTTTTTTCCACAATCGTGAGGTCAGGAGTATTGTGTTCCAAAACTTTGTCAGTCTGAATTCAGAATAATAATAATAATAATAATAATAATAATAATAATAATAATAATAAGACATATGGGTATTGTGTAAGTGTTACAAAAAGCACTTCTGAAAAACATTTGGTGTTTCAGCTCAGAAAGAAAGAACAACTCTGATCTCTGTATATCAAGTTCAAGTTCAAAGACCTTTATTAGGCATTAAAACATAGCAGAACTAAGTAATCCAAATACATTTGGGTGCTGTGTGGTTTCGGGCTGTATGGCGTGTTCTAGCAGCATTCTCTCTCCGGGCGTTTCGCCTGCATCTGTGGCTGGCATCTTCAGAGGATCTGAAGCACTTCTGAAAAATGATCCTCTGAAGATGCCAGCCACAGATGCGGGAGGCAGCATCAGGAAGCACTAACTAGAAGATACTGACCATATCTACAACATAATGATCTGACATTGACCGACAAATCCAAATAGGTTTTACAAAATAAAACAGGTGCTCCTGTTTCAAAATGCGCACGTGGAGGCGAAGGAGGGAGACCGGGAAATCATTTAGAAGTAATGGTGAGCAAGGAATTTGTACTATGTCCGGTTGCTTGGAGTTCTCTGTATTCGGAAGATGGTTTCAGTTTAAGTTAAAGGAAGCGGATGGACCAGTGAGGGATCCTAAAGAAACAGGTTTGGTCTAAAATCGTTTAAATTTTTTTGGGACCCAAAACTAATAAAATGTCTCAATGACTCCTCAGAGGTTTGACGGTATTCCTGGGTACACTTTTGCTGTGAATTGCGTGATCTCTCTGGGGGAAAAGGTTGAAGATGGAAATGTGTTGGTTCTAAGCTCTGGTCAATAGCCACCTCAAGCAGGGTCCAGATAAGATGTTTTAAATATGCAGCTAATCTTGCATTTCGGGCATGATGTTAAAATGGAGGGAGAGAGCAAGCTCCTTGCTTTACTAACTAGATGTTGGTGTTCTGATCAAATAGCCGTACCTTGATACAAGCGTTGTATCTGGCTAGGAGAAACATAAGGAGCTGGTCCCAAGAAGACCAGGGAGGAAATCTTTGATTTGATATGAGCCCACCAGGTAGAAAGATTGAAGTTCGTGGAGGACTCGGGGATACTTGCAAGCAGAGAAACATCAAGCATGCAGAAGTCAAAGGCGTAATTAGGAAGGAATATCTTAGAAGGGTCAGAAAAATTTTTGAAATCAAGAAGTTAAATCGAGGAAATACAATAAAGGCAGTTAATAGCTTAAGAGGTGCCTGTAGTAACGCCTTCCCCACTGCTGGCTTTTAATTAACTGGACACAAGCCTAATTGGACATCCTGGACAGAAAAACAAGGAAAATTATGACCATCAATCGAAAGCATAACTGCATCCAAGAAGTGATGTAGAGCAGACTCTACCTGGCAAGGTCAGAAGGAGGAAGAGGACTGCTCCAGGGTCAAGCAATCAGTAGAGGAAGAAGGAAGAAAAGTAGGCCTGGAAAGAATACATCCAAGAAAGTCAAGAGCCAGCATTGAAAAGAAGTCCACAAAGGCTGAGATGCTGAAAGCCAAAGAATCCAAAAGAAGAGTATATAGAGTCCAACAGTTTAAAAACATCGAAAGGAGCAGTGGCTAAAACAAGCCACTCCATGGGCAGTACTTTAAGAACATTGAAGGGAAGGTTGACAACAAGCAAACATGGGAGTGGCTCAGAAGGGGAACTCCTAAAGAAGGAAACTGAAGGCCTGATTTTCTTGCTGCCCAGGAGCAAGCATTACGGACAAATGCCAATAAAGAACCACATCGAATCGGAAAGTCCTACAATGACCCAAAGTGCCGTCTCTGCAAAGAGTGTGATGAAACCTATGGAGCACATCATCTGCTGCTGTAAGAAAAATAGCCCAAACTGACTATCTCGAACGTCACAATAGGCTAGCAGCAATGGTGCACTGGAACCTTTTGCAAAAAGTACGCCTGTCCTGTAGCAAAGACACAAATGGGTACGAAAGCACAAGCTTCGTGAGAAGTCCACAGAAAATGAAGAAGCAAAAATACTCTGGGACTTTTAGGAATACAGACAGACAGACACCTGGCACACAACACCCCCAGACATAACAGTGGGATAGAGAAGAAACATGTTTGGATCATAGATGTTGCTGTGCCAGTTGACAGCAGGAGTAGAAAGGACAAAGAGCTGGAAAAGATCACAAAAATACCAAGGACCTACAAATTGAAGTTGAATCGATTGTGGCAAAAGAACAACAGTAATCCCACTAGTAGTCGGTGCTCTAGGAGGAATCCCAAGAAATCTTGAAAAACATCTGGAAAGCCTAAACTTGGACAGAACATCCAGTCCACATGCTGCAGAGAAGCAGCACTTCTAGGAACTGCACATATTCTACGCAAATACCTCTAATATCCTAGGTCCTTGGGAAGGACTCGATATTCAGAGATGAATTCCAGACACTTGTGCTGTGTTGTTATATGTATAATAATAATAATAATAATAATAATAATAATAATAATAATAATAATAATAATAATAATTATTATTATTATTATTATTATTAATTAGATTTATAGGCCACCTCACCCCCAAAGGGCTCGAGGGGGCTCACAATATAGCTGTTCCAATAACAGCACATAAAATACATAACTAAAACTAACCACATTAAAACAAATTTCCACAGCAGCAATTTCTTAAATTTTTTTTTAAAAGTTAAGAGCAAGCAAAATAAAAGACAGGCACCTGATCAAAAAGGCTGGGAGGGGAAAGGCAGGGCCCAAGATAGAATCAAGGCCCTGCCAAGATGGAAAACTGGCAGCCTCAGTTGCGGGGGGGGGGGGGGGGGGAGATCCGCGGCCAGCCTCACCAAAGGCCTGGTGGAACAGCTCAGTCTTACAGGCCCTGCGGAACTCACCAAGGTCCCGCAGGGCCCGATCAGCTGGAGGGAGAGCGTTCCACCAGGCAGGTATGAATTTGAATGCAACAAAAAGAAGGAATGGGGGGGGAGAGGGGAGGGAGAAAGTGATACTGGGTGGCATAGCTGATGTGCTAAAGAACCCTGATGTTCCTGTTTTAAAAAAGCAAGATAAGCTCTAGCTGAGCAGGTTAAAAGTCTTCCGATCCTTTTAGATCTCATGCTCTTCTTTAAGAAGCAGATCTGGACAGTTGCCTTTTTCACAGTTGCTATCTAATTAGATGAGTGGCTGATCTGGTAATGGTAATCCATGTTATCATATTGTCGAAGGCTTTCATGGCTGGAATCACTGGAGTGCTGTGTGGTTTCCAGGCTGTATGGCCGTGTTCTAGCAGCATTCTCTCCTGACGTTTCGCCTGCATCTGTGGCTGGCATCTTCATCAGATCCTCTGAAGATGCCAGCCACAGATGCAGGCGAAACGTCAGGAGAGAATGCTGCTAGAACATGGCCATACAGCCCGGAAACCACACAGCACTTCATGTTACCATATTCTCAAAACTGGATTATTATAATATCCTCTGTGGGGATTGTCCAGAAGCATCATTTGGGTCAAGATGCTGCTGCAGTATGAGCACACCGGGAACATCTGCATTGGTAATTGATTTGTTTATAAAATCAGTTCAGTGTGTCTCTCCTGGTATAAATTTATGCACATTATTTGGGCTGGTTAAAAGTCTACCTAAAGTTTCTGGTTGCTAATTCCTTGGATTTGCCTAACTCCACTGAAAAATGGGTCTATTCTTTTGTTACATCTGCTAATATCATTCGCTGTTTAAAACATCTATCTGGAAAATATTTGTGCTAGACTGCATATTTGCTTGTGTTTTCTGCAGTTGTTTTACATATGCTGTTACTAACTGTGATATCTATGATATCACTGTCTACTTTAAACTATCAATGGGAATGTAGTGTAAGTAAATAAACTGAAGATCATTCTCCATTATTTATTTATATCCTGACTTTCCTAATCTGGCTAAAGCAGCTGACTCACTTAACCTATTAGCCCTATTTGCTAAGCCTTTGAACACCCTGATACACACTTAATGAGCTAGTACTACCTTAACAGATGCAAATTTTTAATAGTTAGCTCTCACACTACCCCTAATTCTAGGGTACTAACATTCATATCCATCAAACATGGGGCTATTAACCGACATGATTCCTTGCCAGCATCACACCACTTTTAAGAGTTTGTGACTGTAGTAGAAAGCAACAGTAGCTTCAGTTTACCAACAAGTTTCCTTCCTACAAATATTACCAGAGTAGTGAGGAATCGTTTCACGATGCTTGAGTTCTGAAGGTGAAGAAGTGTAGCTTAGTGGTACAGTAAATGTTTAGGATGTAGAAGGTACCAGGTTCAGTCACCACAATGTCTAATTTTAAGGATTTGGGAAATATGTTGTGCTATCAATTGACCATGCTGGCAGGGGCTGATGGGAATTGTAGTCCATAACATCTGGAGTGCCAAAGGTTCGTCACCACTGATCTAGAGCAGTGTTGTATTTCTTATTCCTTCAAGTTCTTGAAAATATACTGTCAAAAACCCTGCAAGAGTGATCAGGGGTACAATTTGTAACCAAGGACAGCCCACTAGAATGTAAAAGGCCCCAAACTGATCCAGAAACTTCTTGCTTTGCTATTAGGATTGCTCAAACAGGATGTTATCATATACCAAGGGGCTTCTGGCCAACATGTTTAATCTCTGCAAAAGTCATATTTATGTTTGTTTTAAAAAAATCAGGGACAGCCTGTGCATATCATTTTTGAAGGAAGGACTCTATATTCCGAATCACTCTGGAAGATTTCACTCTAAATTGTATCTGTGACATCATCACATAATGTAATTGATTGACTATATGGCGGTCATATCACATAAGCATGAAGTGGTTACTGATTGGCTATGATCAGTCAAGGAAGGAGGAGAAAAAGAGAAAAACTAAAGGAAAAATGAGTTGAAGAAGCAGGAAAGAAGAAATGGTCTACAACCTGCGGCTCTCCAGATGTTCATGGACTACAATTCCCATCAGCCTCTGCCAATTGGCCATGCTGGCAGGGGCTGATGGGATTTGTAGTCCATGAACATCTGGAGAGCAGCAGGTTGCAGACCCCTGTAAAGAAATATGAAAATGTTCAATTAAGTTATTTCTTTAAGAACATTTTAAAATAACCTGAATTCTCCCCCTTTGCCCCAAACAGCCTGGTTGGTCTATGGTTCAACAACAGAGCATTTGCTTTGCTTGCTGAAGATCCTAGATGTAGTTTCCAGCATCTCCAAAGCAGTAGTAGGTAATGTGAAAAGATGCTGATTTGAGACCATAGAAAGCTGTTGTTGGTCAGAGAAGATAACATTGATCTTAATAAACCAATAATTTGACTCAGTATAAGATAGCTTTTTATATCTTTATAGATGGCTATTATGCTCAATCCTACATAAACATCTGACTAGTTAGCTATGGGTGAATTCAATGAGTCATACGTAAGTTGTTTGGAATTCATCTACTCCCTCTTTTTCCTATAACAACTTGGAGTGGATTCAGAAAGCAACACATTATACTCTCACTTGAGGGACTTGAGGGAGAGAGTTATACTGCCCATGTCAAACTGTCTATCAATATAAAGTAGACAATCAACTAGTGCTTGTGATTGCAGATGCAGCAAAATACAGTCACCCAGATAAACTAAGGCAGCATACAGGATGTTATATGTAGTTCAAAGCAGAGACAAATAAGGGGAATTCTGGTTGTAAATTTGCCTCAGTATAAAATAACTTTGAATCTCAATGACACAACATTGTGGTAATATCCTAGACATTCACTTTTCTTTTAAGTTACTCTGGCTCAAACTGATGATTTAATGGCCTGCCATTTTTATGAATGCCGCTGGCTAATTCCTTTATGCTGCAGACCATCATGTAAAAATATATAGAGATAATTCTGATCATTCATCTTTTGACAAATAGCAGCCCAAATTGTCGTTAAGATACTAAATATTACTTCTGACGTAATTTACTGCAATGTGTTTGATTTACTGCATTAGGTTTATGAGTAAGGACCCTTAGATTCACTATCTCTTGTGTTAAATTCACTCTGGAAGTACAGAGTATGCAGCTGAATTAATCAATGTGGATGAAAGCAAAATCACTGGATTTTGCTCATTTCAGACTTTGTCATAAAACACGGGTAGTTAGATATTATGTAATGAAAAAAATAATAGTATGACATTCAGAAAAATGTATACTAAAGGGAGTATACTAAAGTACTGCAGCATTTGTACATGCAAGGAGGGATCTTAAAATTACTGCTGACCTCTAAGTAAAAGAGAAAAGGACTCATCATTCTTGCAGGAATGAGATTCCTTGATGTAATTGATGGGACTGTTTAGAATGGCTTCGATCATTAGGATTCCAATGACTAAATTAAAATAAAATGACAAATGCGTGTAATGGCACTAACGAAGCAAAAAATGCATTGCTTCTTGGTGACAGACAGAACACATCATTTTACAAGGAAGTATTTTACTGAACATGTTGCAGCACTATAGTTCTCAGGGAAGATGGAGAGTAATGTAAAAATTGGACAAGATGAAACTAGTTGTTTCATTCTAGATATTGACTGCACAAGTCACTTTCAATAAATCTACTGTATGTAATGCAGTAGTTTGTTGATGTTATGAAGCCATATAAAATATTCTTTTTGTTATACAATTTTAGAATTTTGTACAGAAACAAGTTTTCTTAAAATGCATTGTTGTGTATAGTTTCCATTTTATAAAAGAAGCAATGTAAATTATAAGCATTTATGGCAGATTTTCTTATCTGTGGTATGAGAGATTTGTGTCAATCTTTCAGGAAAATAGAGGATAATTTTAGTGTAAGGATAGTTTTAGTGAATGTAATGTAGGAATAAGAGATGGGGTAATATTTTTTCCCTCATTTACGTAAGATGAAACTATCAACATAGTTCATGGGACATAAATATCAAGTGTCAGGCAGGAAGTATATTATGTCTAACTCTCAGGGTTACAGTAACAGGAGCAGGAACTGCTATTTCTACATAGATGTTACAGCAATGATTTTGCAAACATTACTGAAGTTATAGCTGCACATATCTGCTTGGATCTTTTTAATCTTGAATTATGTGTATATGTGAAGGGAGAGGGCAGTTTCTAGAGAGCATATGAACTAATCATGATCCAAATTTTACTAATAAGAATTGGGTAGTCTGTATGTGTATCTGTTGAAAAAAAAATATTGACCATGATGGCTGCGGTTTATCCAATATAACTTGATTAGCTAATACTTTTAAAGGGCCCAAACTCCTTTCTGTATGAGACAGCCAACAGATAGGTGATCCTAGTGGAAAATATACATCTATGGAACTGGAGGGAACTGGGAAGATTTTCTTAAAATTCAGAGTTTATGGTGAGATATAAATCCTGTTAAGAGCAGGATTTGCTCAGCTCCCTTCCCACACCCCTGCCTGTTGTATGGCTGCCAACCTCTAGGTGGGACCTGGGGATCCCTCAGAATCACAGATCACCTCCAGACTAGAGAGATAAATTCTCCTGAATAAAATGAATGTTTTGGAGGGTGGGCTGTATATCCTTGTACCACAGTGTATCCTTGTACCCTAGGCTCCATCCCCAAATCTCCAGGATTTTTCCAACCTGACCATTCCCCAGCAGTGGCTAGGGGGCACCTGGCAAAATTTGCATTCTTACAATATATTAAGAAAGCTGTACACACATTTTATCAGTCCTGAAAGAGTTCCTTTATCATAGGGCATGATTTAGAAGAATGGCTTATATTATCTCTTCTTTTTTGGGACTCTACTATTACGGAGAAGAAGATCCAATTTCTATTTCTATTATTAAAATTATTTGCCTAAATTTCATATAGGTTGTCCATTTCCTATATTCTGAACTGTTATAATGCGGTTACTTAAATATTAATGTTACTACATTGAAGATCAATTTTTATAAAGAAGTTTCAGTTTATGTTTTGAATTTCAGGTAATCTGATTTTCTAATCATAAATCTGTTTTTCATGAATTACATTGAACCTCTGTTATGCTGTACTCCAAGTGAATGATAAACATGAATTCTCATTTTTAATGAAAAATCAAGAAACCTTTTTTTAAAAAAAGCTGACATCAGTGACTTTGAATTTTAGATCATGTTAGATTTGGTTCTCCACAATGCACATTCTGACTTCTTTAGCCCTTCATCATACCTAGAGATAAATGGTATGAAAAAGAGAGATAAAAGGTGTAAAAAAAGTACATAGTATTTACTGGGCATTAAACTGTAAGTAATAAAAAGAAACAACTGACAGTTGTGGGTTTTCAGATCTGTATGGCAGTGATCTGGTAGTTTTTGCTTCTAATGCTTTGCCTGCATCTATGGCTAGCATCTTCAGAAGCATGTCATGATAAGACGTGTTTCTCTCCATGGCACAATGTGGAGTAATTGTATGGGGTGTGTATGTGTGTGTGTGTCACCGTCAAAGCGGTGACACACATTTTATGAGGTGGACAAAACATATACCCCACCACACAATCATTCCACACTGGACCACAGAGAGAAACATGACATGCTCTGAAGGTGTAGGCCATAGATGTGGGCAAAATGTTAGGAGCAAAGACTACCAGACTGTGACCACACAGCCTGGAAAGCCCACAACAGCCAGCTAATTCCAGCCATAAAATTCCAGCCTTCAACAATAGAAAAAGAAACAAATTACATAGACATATTCTGGCCACTGTAATCTTCACAGAATTGGTGGACTGAAACATATCGATCTATTCATTATTCCTTCAACACAGGTACCCATTCCAGTCTAAAAATCAATTTAGCTTTACAATAAAAATATCAGATCACAAAAATATAATTCAATAATTTTCTTAACAAATGGTCTAGATGAAAAAGTTTCTTGTGAGGTTTTTTTTTCCTTCCAAAGAACATTTCCTTGTATTTCTGTGATTCATGGAAAGTTTAGAATTCCTTTTGGATAACTAGGGTGAAGACTGTGGATAACAATTAGTACCTGTGAATAGGTTATAAACAAGGAAACCATTCAGTGAAATCTAGTCTGGACCTCATGAGAAAAATTATATATATTTATATGGAGAAATCCCAAGTCACCTAAATTCCATTGACTTTCATTGAAATCAAGCACTACTGCAAAATGCGATGCTTGTTACATAACTCTTTTAAAACACATTAATATATACTCTGCCATATAAGCATTTCTTTAATGAAACACCTCCCAGCTCTTCTAGTAATAAACCTCTTTCAACTTAGTAATCTCGCTCCACGGCAGCCCCGAAAGATTTGCCCATACCTTAACTGTAAAGGTTTAATTAAATTGGTATGAACCAGTTCACATCCAGATAGTCTTAAACAACATCTCTTTCATATCTGCTGAACTTCAGCTTAAGACAGCATAAATATAATTGTTCTGTTTTCGAACTTATATAATGTTGCTTCAGTTTTATTTGTCAATTGGAAATGTCAACTTGGTGCCCTAAAGAACAAATTGTGGTGATAACAATTGTTTCTTTGGCATGATGCCCTACGGAAGGAAAATGGAGCACAGCCTCTGTGTCATGTCATTTTATTACTAATTTCATCTACCCTGATTCAGCTGGGAAACACTAAGAAGTTATTAATATGGATTCCAGAGCCAATTTCTATTGCCATTTTATTCTTCCTCCACCAGCATTGTATGAGTATTAGGTATCAATTTAGTTTCAAGGTTAGTGCAGGAAAAAGTGGAGAAGGATAAGCCTATCAGCCTTCCTCATCCTGATCTACTGAATGAAGGGATCAACTTGCTTAGAAGTCAAATGACTTTATCCTGCCAGAATGGCAATAGAGAGTAAAGATGATAGTGCCACATGATATAACAGGGCTTATTGAAAATCTTGAAGTTACAGTTCCAATGGCCAAATTCAAAGTGATGTATTTTAGAGTTCTTTCTCTGAGAATTTTGTCGAGGAAGGCCAAGTCATAAAACTTCTATGCTTTGTTTTGAAAGAAAAAACAATGCCCCTTTGTTTCTGCATAAACTGACAGTGATTTTAAAATGATGGCATCTAAGCAGTGAAAGATTTATACATGGCTGCTGGAGCAAAGTGTTAAATTGATGGTCATTTACCTTACTAACTTAGCAAGAGAGAGAGAAATGAATTGGATGAATGCCTTATTTTTAAAAGGGTGGGGAAGCAGTTAGTAAAGCACAGCCTACAGTATCACATGCGGCTAGTGGTTGTGTTTGACTTGGTAAATCATCATAGTTTGTGGAGGCCTGATAAAATAAGAAAGGAATAGATCCAGTTATTCCTTCTAACTGCCTTACCTTTTCCCCCTCTTCACCTTCTTTTTATCCTCTGCAATAGCAGAAATGCATTTCTAATGGAAGAATTTTGCAAAAGGTGAGAGATATCAGCTAGAGAGCATGTGTTGGGTTGTACGTATAATAGAAAATATTATATTTTTACAAAGCACTATAAGCACTTTCCCTCATATACTTACCTTGTTATCCATCTCATTACTGTATCAGTGCAAAAGCATGTTTACCTGTGTAGGTGCTTCTAATATCCACCATCATATTATTGCATTTATTTGTTTTCTGTTGTCCATATAAAACTTCAAAAAATGCTTAGAAAGCATTGCAGCTTTCAAATCAAATCATCTTGTAACAAACAAAAGGTAACATTAAAATTCAGAAGCCTGTTATTTGAAGGGGGAAGAGAAGGAACAGAAAGTAAATCAAAGCAAATGCCAGCTTTGGCATGTAGACTTTATGGCTATGTTATATCCTATTGAAGTCCTGTCCCTCATCAAAACCCATTCTCCTCAGTCTCCACCTTCAAAATCTCCAGGTGTTCCAACCTGGAGCTGGAACTGCTAGGTGGGAAAGGGTTGAAGCTGCCTGGGAATATCTGGGGTAACTGGCAGCCCCAGATAGCCACTGTGCTTGTCTTTATGAAATATTCTAAACTAAGAAATTATGCAAATGGAATAACATATTGCACATTTATTTGACAGTATTCATTTTTCAAAAAGACTGGTGTTTGGGACAAAAGTTTTACATATATATTGTGACAAGAGTCTAGATACAATCATTATATTATATTGACCAAATGTGTGTGTGTGTGTGTGGGGGGGGGGGGTTGGGAAAATTTGAAAGATTCAGTCATCTTTATCAAATGAAGAAAATAAAGATGAAATCCAATTCTTCCTAACGCAAGAAATAGATAATGTAATTTGATATTGTTGAATGCCTTTTTGGCATCCAGTTGGAGAATCACAGCTGGAGCTTTTAGCTTCAAGAATTGCTATATTAAACTAAAAATTATCCTATATTACCAGTTGTAAATTCTCCATTTTCAAAAGCATCTAATCTTTGAACATGAAAAAATGTTATCTCAAAGAACTTTTACCACGTCAGCCTATTATTTATATAGGACACTATTAATCAAGACATCTCTGTCCCACTTTGGCAAACAGCAGGCGTTTGTGTGGTTTAAATTTCTGTTACAAGTGCTCTCTTTCAGAAATCACCACACTATCATAGGGAATGGTGGGGCGCGGTAGGGGGGGAGAGATCCTGAAACAGAATAGGAGCCTATTTGTGGTCCAATGTGCGAACTTCACATTTTGACAGAAAATAGTGTTGTATCTCATTTAGCAGCTGCATTTTAACATATCTTGTAAGTTCAATTTTTTTCATTCTTCATTCTAGACATTCTACAGATGGGTTGAAACAAGATGTAATTGAAACTAACTGGGTGGGTCTGTCGAATTGCAAGTAAAACTTTGAAGAACTGAATAGAAAATCATTCTTCCTGGCAATCGTGTTGTCAGGCCCAAATGGTTATGTGTACTCAGTGCCTTGGAACTGTTTGTATTAGAAAGGTGCATGTAGAATAACAGCTATTTTTAATTTCAGAGGTTTTTGCCTGCTTGTATAGAACACCATTAAAAATGATTAATGACTATTTCAAGTTACTCCTTGAAAGTTACTCCTACCCACCCTTAAGTATCATGTTATGCTCAGTCATAATAATTCAAGAAAGTTTCAGGTGTGTAGTCATGTTAGTCTGCAGTATTGATTGATTGATTGATTGATTGATTGATTGATTAATTGATTGATTGATTGATTGATTGATTGATTGGATTTATATCCCGCCCAATCCCCGAAGGGCTCTGGGTGGGTTACAACAAGCTTAGAACATTAAAGTATGGCTCTCAGCTCAAACTGGCTGAACACATCATTAACAACCAGCAATCCATGCTGGAAAATGATACTTTTCTCACAGTCAAGGGGAGGCAAACCTTTTCTTGCCCAAAGACAGTCTCCAACCAATAACAGAACAAAGTTCAAATCTAGCAACAATTTAAAGACTAACAATTTTTAAGGATATAAGTTTTCATGAGTCAAATCTCACTCTGTCAGATATTGAAGAATTTAGTCCAAGAAATTATTCAATGAACAAGAAATTGCCCTAACCTAAAGACAAGAGCTAAGATGGAGATACCATGTCACTGATGAAAATGCTGTTCTAAAAACAGTTTTAGGCATGGTAAATTAGTACTTCAGGTAGGGACAAAGTTTGGACAAGGGTGGATTTGCTAGTAAAGGCAGCTATAGATATGCTGCATAGCTTATCTTACCCTCGATTACATTATTAGCATAATTAATTGTTAATACCAATCAGCTGATTTAAATAAACTAGTTAAATCCACTATGTTGCCACGAATCATTATTTGGTACACTGGGGCAATGGGTGTGGGGGTTTTTTGGGGGTGGTAGTGGAGCATTTAATCTGTGTAACCTATACTAGGATCTTGAGATAGAAGTGTCATATTTCTTTCACCAGAACCCTGTGTGTCAGTAACACCATTCCAGATCAAAATTAGTGTTATTGTTCTTTATTGCAAAATCCATTAACATTTTCTTGGTTTCTTTTTAAAGATTTGGAAATCATGCCACTGGATTAATTTCAGATGATACAGCAAAATGTTAAAGTTGTCCTTGTGTGGATATGAGTGACAGTGCTTGCATTTCAGATACTTCACAAAATGCTAAAATGTGTTCAGCCACATGTTCTACAACCTGAATGCATTTTGTGGATGGCTTGATTTAAAACTGTAACTTCTGGAAATATGACAAACAGAAGCCAAATGGGCACCAATTCTATTCAGAATGTCCATCTGCTGCTGTAAGGCTTGCATGAATTGTAACGTAGCAACGTACATTTCCTCTTGTAGCTGGAATCCCTGGGTTACTGTTGTTTGCTCTATGAGTGTTCTGCCCTTGATGGAAACACAGTAAATCCTGCAGTGATGATGCCAAAGCTTTGCTGCAGTTCATTGTATACTGTTTTCAGATGGAAGCAATTTTGCAGATGGATAATATGTCATAGAATATGTGCTTAAATATAGTATGGCTCTTTCCCTCCTTTTTGTATATTTTTTTCTTATACACAGTCTGCTACAAAGAAATGTTAACATTAAGCTTGACATAACATGTAAAAATTAAAAATAAAATAAGTATATATAAGTTGTTTTTCTTTAGCAAATCCTCCCCTACACAATTCTTTATGATAGAAATTCAATGTCAAATTAAAATAGAATAGTTAATGTGCAGAACAACCAAACAAAGCTAAATGAAATGCTAAATGTTGTCACATTGCCACCCTGGGTGGTAAAAACTGTTACCACTCCAAAAAATAAAACCCAACCTCTCAGTAAGCCAGTGCCTTGGGAAGGCTGCATCTGAGCATGTTTAATGGGCAGAGCTTTCAATTACACAGCTGTCCCTCTCCCTCTCTCTCTCTCTCCCTCTCCCTCTCCCTCTCTCTCTCTCTCTCTCTCTCTCTCTCTCTCTCTCTCTCTCTGTGTGTATGTGTGTGTGTGTGTGTCCTTCAGCGTGTAAGAGCAGTTTTTGGAAAAACTGTGTGTGGAAAACATTTCTAGGCATAGTCTGTTTTTTTAAACATAAAGAAGCTGTATTACAAAATATTAAGTTCGAGGACAGATTATGGGAAATAACCACCACAGTAAAAGGTACAGATATAAGAATTTAAGAAGATGAAGAATTTGGATTTTTACCCCTCCTTCTCTCTCCTGTAAGGAAACTCAAAGGGCATACAAACTCCTTTCCCTTCTCCTCACAACAGACACCTTGTGAGGTAGGTAAGATGAGAGTTCCAAAGAACTGACTAGCCCAAGGACACCCAGCAGGAGTAGGGAACAAATCAATTTCACCAGATAGGACTCTGTTGCTCAAGTGGAGGAGTGGTGAATCAAACCAGGCCTCACCTGCTCTTAACCACTACACTACGTTGGCTCTACCATGCATCTATGCTGGCTCTAGCATGTATCATACTAGTTACCTTTAGATGGATCAAACACATTTCCCCCATCCCAACATCAAGGATGAGCTTCCACATGTCAGAGCAGAGCTGACCCTTCCATCTCTGCTCTCCTCTCACAGCACAGCACATCTCTCAGCTTCTCTCTTCACCAGGGAGCAGATATGCCATGGGGTAACCTGGGGACAAATGCCCCTGGCAGACCCCATCCAGTCATGTGGAGGGGGGCAAAAATCACTCCCCACACCTCTCCTCCTTCTCCCCTGACACTCCAAGCCACCAGCCAGCCAGTCCCATAAGGAAGGGCCCTGTCTGCCCCATCTGTCACCACAAACCGTGAGCTCTGGATGGCTTGGGGGCTCCCCACCCCAAGATGCGAACATGGATTGCGGGATATAGTGAGTGATGGGGAGAGAGAAGCCACCTCTGTGGCTGGGTGGCAGCAGAAGAAGAAGTGCTGCTGGTGGTGTCTGCACAGGGGGATGCTCTGACAGGGGGGGCTGTGGGATATTCTGGGCCAGGCCTCAACGTCTCCCCCAGCCCCACTTGGAACATTCCTTTTCACCTTCTTTAATCCCTACTCACCCTTTCCCACCCTCCCTCACCCCTTGCCACCACTTCCCATCTCCCCCACCCCTAGCAATCCTTTGCTTCTTCTATCCCTACCTACCTTCTCCTATCCCTACCCACTACTGAGCATGGGATGCATGATTGTTGTGTTCTGACAAGTGGCCAGGGGCTTCAGCTGTGATGTGCTGGTTATTTGGGAATGACTTAGTGCAAAAATTATGAGGATCCATGAAGATCCGTGTTTTCCAAGCAGGTTTTTGTGCCACTGTACTGCCACAGAGCATGGGATGCAGGATTATTGTGTTCAGGCATGTGTCTAAGGGTATGAGCTGTGATGTGCAGGTGATCTGGGGGTGACAAAGTCCAAAAATCAGGAGGATCCATGAGGATCCATGTGTTTTAACCACATTTTTGTACCTCTGTGGTGCCATGGAGCATGGGATGCAGGATTATTGTGTTCAGGCATGTGTCTAGGGGTATGAGCTGTGATGTGCAGGTGATTTTGGGGTGACCAAGAAGAAAAATTAGGAGTATCCATGAGGATCCATGTTTTTCAAGCAGGTTTTTGCGCCACTGCGGCACTACGAAGTGTGGGATATGTGATTGTTGTGTTCAGACATGTGGCTAATGGCGGGAGTTGTGATGTGCAGGTGATTTTGGGATGACTTAGTGCAAAAATCATGAGAATCTGTGTTTTTCAAGCAGGTTTTTGTGCCACTGTGGCACTACCAGGGACGTAGGTATAGATTTTTTTATGGGGAGGGGGGTTCAGGGGTGGGACCACACCCCCACCTGCCCCTAGGGCATGGCCATGCCTCCCCAAGCCCTGCCCCCGGTCTAGCACTTATAAAAGCAGCTCTCTGAGGCTGGGGATGGCAGATTCCCCTGCCCTGCCCTGCCCTGCCCTCCCCTGCCCCCCACCAGCTGGGCTCCCAGCCTGCAGCCGGAAGTTCCTTCTGCCCTCCCCTCTGGGCAGAGGCATAGAGGGAAAATGGAACCCAGTGCAAAATCTGAGTTTTGCGCCCCCCTCCCCGGGCAGCCGCTGTGATGCTGGAATCCATCCCCAAACAGCATCACTTTCAAAGGTACTAGAGAGCCCAAATTCTCCTTTTAAATCCACCTTAAAGGGAGAATCTGGGGTCTCCAGTTAAACAACATTGAAAGTGATGCTGTTTGGGGGTGGATTATCCTCCATCCTGAAAGACCATCACTTTCAATGTGGCGTACTGGTTAAGAGCAGGTGCATTCTAATCTGGAGGAACTGGGTTTGATTCCCTGCTCTGCTGCTTGAGCTGTGGAGGCTTATCTGGGGAATTCAGATAAGCCTGTGCACTCCAAAACACACCAGCTGGGTGACCTTGGGCTTGTCACAGCTTTTCGGAGCTCTCTCAGCCCCACCCACCTTACAGGGTGTTTGTTGTGAGGGGGGAAGGGCAAGGAGATTGTAAGCTCCTTTGAGTCTCCTACAGGAGAGAAAGGGGAGATATAAATCCAAACTCTTCTTCTTCTTCTTCTTCTAAACTTAGGGCCTCAGATTATCCCTTTAAATCCATGCCGAATGGGGTGGATTTAAAAGGAGAATCTGGGGGAATTTGGGGGGTGCCTGCTGTCAGGGTGCAATTATTAAGCTAGCAGCACCAAACTTTCAGGGTATCTTTAGGAGACTCTCCTAATGATACCCCCCAGGTTTGGTGGAGTTTGGTTCAGGTGGTCCAAAGTTATGGAACCTCAAAGGTGTAGCCCCCATCTCCTATTAGCTTTCATTGGAAACAATGGGGAATGGGGGCACCCCCTTTGGGAGACCATAGATTTGGACCCTCTGGCCCAAACTTCACTAAACCTGGGTAGTCTCATCAGAAGAATCCCCCAAATAATCCCTGAAAGTTTGGTGCTGCTAGCCTAAACAGTGCGCCCCCTGCAGGCCAAAAACAAAAAAAACACTAAAATGTTTTAAAAACCCACAAACGGGGGATGGAGCTTCGGGCATGAATGGGGGGGGTTGAACCTGAGAAACCCCACCTTACCTACGTCCTTGGCCACACTACAGAGTGTAGGATACATGATTGTTTTTGTGCTGCCTGTAGGGTAAGACATTTTCTATAGTTTCATGGTGGTTTCCTTTCATTCCAATGCAAAAATCATATGAATTTATGAGGATCCATTTAAAATCATCTGGATCCAGCTATTACCCAGATTTGTGAGTTGGGGCATGTTCTATA
Organism: Sphaerodactylus townsendi; assembly: GCF_021028975.2. Lineage (NCBI taxonomy): Eukaryota > Metazoa > Chordata > Lepidosauria > Squamata > Sphaerodactylidae > Sphaerodactylus > Sphaerodactylus townsendi. The sequence continues at coordinate 51,123,029 of NC_059431.1, forward strand.
ATGTGATGGTGACTTTGAGATGACCAGGTGCAAAAAAACTTTGTTTGGTTGTGGCAGGGGATGGCAGCCACCGATAGGGGATGGGGATGGAAAACTCAGATTTTGCCACAGGCTCCATTTTTGCTAGCTATGCCTCTGCTCTCCACCCTCAAACAACAAGGAAGGATTCATGTTTAACTTTTCTGCTTGCTGAAGTAAAAACTCACCCCTTCCAGTCAAGAGTGAGATATCTCTCTCAGGTGGGCTTTTCTTTTGCCATGCAACAAGGGTCTTCCTGGAAGGTAGCATCTGAGTTTGTATGATGCTTGACCAACACTTTTCCTTTGGAAGGTGTGCCAAATGGTAAGCTTTCATACTTACCCAATTTCCTGCTTTTCATGCCTTCTCCCCATTTGGAAAAATACTGTTGATGATGTCTCAAGAAGTCCTGACCATAATTGGTGGTACATCTAGATATTCTGGCTGAATTTATTATTATTATTATTATTATTATTATTATTATTATTATTATTATTATTATTATTATTATTATTATTATTATTATTACATTTAATAGACCGGCCTACCCCCGAAGGGCTCAGGGCGGTTTATTCATTACAATTAATACTTTTAAACTTGTATTTTGATAATGCAGAGTCCCAATATAATGTAGTTGTTAGTGTGTTGGGCTAGGTCCTAAGAGATCCAAGTTTGAATCCCTATCTGCCTTGGAAGCTTGCTGATGTGCTCAGGCCAGTTGCACTCTCTCAGCCTAACCTATCTCACAGGACTTTTGTGAGTATAAAAATGAAGAAGAGGATAACAATATAATCTATAATCCTCAATGGGAAGAAAGGCAGGGTATAAATAAACAAATAAATAAAGTACAATATGGTATATTGCTGTTTAAATGAAGAACTGAGACTTGCTCAAGGTCACCCAGCAGGATTGTAGGAGTGCAGAAACGCATCTGGTTCACTAGACAAGCCTCTGCCACTCAGATGGAGGAGTGGGGAATCAAACCCAGTTCTCCAGATTAGAATCTTAACTACTACACCACACTGCTAATGGTTCCCAAACTGAGGCAGTCGTACATGATAGCATGTGGCAATGCATTGCCTCCAGATGTAATGAAAGATTCTTTCCTTAAGATGTCTCTAGAACAGCATTTTTGCAACTGTTCCTTACTGATGGTTGTTTCATTATTATACATCTTTTTTTAATTGCCTAAAACATGCCACAGGCAGAGAGAAATTTCTGGCAACGTGGCTACTAGAATAGCTATCTAGAATAGCTATCTTGCCATATAGACTGAATTGTATGGGTGTCTGTTGGACAGAAACAATTTTCTTTCAAGAACAAATTTGCACTGATGACATCTCAACCAACAAGCAAGATACTTTATATAGGAAGTTCTGCAAATTGAACAAAAATATTTTTCCCAAAGTCTAAATAGGATGTCATGATGAACAGATGTGTGCCTGCCACTAGTAGCCTCTAACAGATTTTCTGTGCATGCTACAGGATCTTAGCCAGATTGTACCATGGTAAATAATTTGCATGTTACAACATACAGTACGTTTTTTGTGTTCATATTTTATTATTTAATTTTAAAAGCATAGGGGCAACACATAAAATGTTATTTGAGTTAACATACTATGGTATGTTTTCAGAAGGCAATTAGAACATCCAGTTTGCTGTTGTCTTTGTTTTTTTTAAAACTTGTGTATAGTTCCTATCATTTATGGTTCAGAATCACCATTGTTCTCATAGACACGAGCTAAAGTGGAGTTTTCTGTGGAATCCAATTTCCAACACACAGCTGATGCAGAAAGCCCCAGTATCAAAAGTGTGATTCAGACAGCCAGACTCTCCCATTTCTAATCGCCTGGACACTCATCTTTTCCTGTATCACTGACAGGATGGCATGTGTTGTTAGTGGGGTTTCATATCTGCATATTGCTTTTGATTTCTGAGATGATGTAGAAAGATTTCTGAAAAAAAAATCTGAAGTAAAGTAGTAAATGAAAGGGTCAAAAAAATTCTGGGTGGCAACACACAATCTGTATCCTTGCAAATCTGTTCAAGGAGCAGTTAGTGATGACTTGAGAATGTACAAGAGCATACAAAAAAGATAGAATTGTAGCGTACAAAATGGACAATGAAGATAGCTACATGGATCACAATTATTCTGAAAACTCTCTTTCTGACAATCTGAGAAAAGGTTTCAGGTTTCCACAGAGTTCTCAGCACTACTGATGTCTAAGTAAAGTTGAACATCAAGGGAATAATGCAGCCAACCACTTCAATAAATATTGTAATCTTGGACAAGTAGGTTTTCCAAATGTTCTTGGAAAAGCCTTTGATACATATTGTTTTCATGTTGTACGCATTTGTGGTAGAAAACAAAGAGGCTGAGATCTTGCTGCTGAGAACCACAATCCAGATAGATGATAGTGAAGAAGAGGTGGACACTGATGGAGATGAAGAATAGCATACTCCCATAGATGCCGTTCAGGAGAGTGGCCTCTGAAATGTTTCAGCAAGCATCCTCCAAAAAACAGTACCTATTAAAGCTGTAGAAGATTTTGAATGGGCAAATTAAGACAAACAGCAAATCTAAGAACACCAGTCAAGAAAATGGTCATCTCATGTCACATTTTAATGTGAGTGCAGAAGAGGCACAGTTGATGATCACATCCAGGATGAACACCTTGTTGTAGACAGCTCCATAGAAGTTGAACTTGAACAAATCATCTGCCATACAGGTATGATTGTTGCTGTGATTTCCCATTCCAGCTCTTTCTTAATTTGTGTATGTTTATGAGTCATGGATTTCTGCTTTTCTTTAGAAACATACGCCTATGAGACAGCCTGAATGTCTGCTGCCACATAGTTGTAATGTGTTTGTTTTATGTATTTTCTAATTATTGGTCTTCAATCATAAGTAATATTTTATGTTGCCACATAGTTGGTGTGTGTGTGCTTTTCTCCCAAATAGAGACGATCCTATTAGAGTGGAACCAACATATCCCTACCTGGTAGCTAGCCTGCTCAGCGATCTGTATTCAAAGGTTCCTACTTGATATTCCATAGATTTGCACCATTTTGTTTTGGAGGCAGCTTTGGGTCTGCTTCCAGGGGAACAGCTTGGTTGGCTCTGCAGTTGTCAAGGACAACCCTTCATCTGGAATGCTATTGAGCAAGTGTGCTTTGTTGAAGATATGAAATCTACATGCACCTTTGGCTCAGCCTACTCCTGACCTTGGAGTCTGAATTTATATATGTGGAAAAGGGGTGGTTGGGAGGCACTCTGGAGAGAGGGGCTGGATAGGGAGCAGCAAACTATCTTCTTAATTATTTATTAAGGTACTTATTTCTATAGTCATGGACAAGTCATTTAATAATTCTATATTTCAAGGAGAGACCACTCTTATTCATCCCTCTTTATGCCTTAGCAACCAGGATTCATTATTCATACAACCTACAAGTGGGCAGGGGGCTGTAAAAACCTGCAGTTCCAGTGTGAGAATTAGCATGTGTAAATTGTTCTAGATTCAGACGTCTGCCTTTACCATGAAGAAGAATGCCAATTCAGACAGTCACAAAGGATAAAGAAAGACACTTTACTGTGAAGTGTTAATATTCTGCATACTTTAAGAGCTGTCAAACAAAACTTTTGTGTGATCCCTGCATTGTGTTTCAGAAAAGATGCTGGAAGAGGAGTGTTTGAAATGTTAACTAATCTCAGAAGTACATGTCATTGGTCACTGTCATCAAAATATTGTATGTGAGAGATACTGATTAATATAATTTCTAAACTTATATACTTTACTGTCATTGTAAACCTCATTGAGAAAAATGAAACTGTCTGCTTCAGGAAACTTATATATTTCTGTCATGGATGAGAGGCAGATGGATGTGTAGAACTTGACAGTTCATGAAGATGGAGCCACACAACCTGGGAACAGCACTATTCGGCTAGATAGACATTTTACAACTAAGAAAGAAAACATGCCATCTCTTTGAGATGATAACCTCTCTCTATTGTGCAAGCAGGATCTGGTTGGCTTTGGGCTCTAGAACCTGAGGTCCAGATTGGTTAGTGCTTTTTTTTGGCAAGGTCTGAGAAGGAGCTGTCCTTTTTAATGTATGTGAGATTTGAGTGAGTATGTATGTGTATGTATGGGATCCTGCGTGTGTGACCATGGGTGGAAATACAGAAGGACCAGCATGTGTACCAGACCTGCATCAATTTCTGTACCTCCAGCCAAAGAGGGACAGTTGCCCACAAACTGTAATTCTCACTTAATAATATTTTCCATGTTCTTTTATTTTCTTAGACTGCATCCTAGTTCTGCACTGTATTTACTCTGGCATTCTTCTTTGTAGTAATATAGCTGTTATAGTTAAGAAACATTATCTGGGTTACTCACCCATGTCCTAGACTGTTTGCCAGTTGCTGCTGTAAACCCTTTGGTGCTGCACCTTTAGGCAGTATAAAACACAAGGTCAGTTGAAGTGGGGAAAACCAGAGGTGGTGGCCACCAAAGGAGAATTCCAAAACTTGCCTAATATGGGAATTGGCAAGGGAATAAAGGTGACCTTCTGCCCCAGTTTCCAGATGTGATCCCTCTCACAGAGCAAGCGAGCGAGAGCGAGAAAGAGAGAGAGAGAGAACACAACTCAAATATACAAAATATTCAGTTCCTTTCAAGAAAAGCACTCAAAACGGTTATGATTACTAATTATGTCCAGTAAATAAACAAAAGTGAGAAATTCCAAACAATTCATAATGCAGGGCTTCTTTATTTCATCTATTCTTCTGCATAGGTTGTATGTAGCTATACAAAAAATAAGCAGTTCCTTCAATTTAGCTGTGTGCCTTCTCCTGTTACAGACCAAATCAACTCAGGAGCATAACATAGTTAAGACCCTAATAAACACTTCAGTTGCACTGGAGAAATTCTAATATAATTTTCTCTCTAATTGGGTCCACCACATAGCTATAAAAGAATAAACAATTTCCTCAATTTAGTTGTGGCTTTCCTTCTCCTGTTGCAGACAGGATCAACTGAGGAAGGTGGCCTCTTGCCAGTGGCATGGCTTCCAGGGGGCGCAGGGAGGGTGCACCACACACCAGGTGCATGGCTTTGGGTCACGTGGGGGGCAGAACATTCCCCCCTCCCCTTTACCCTCCCCCCATTAGTTGGCCACTCAGCTCACCCCCACTCCCCCTGCGACACCCCCCACACTTACTTTAGCAAACCGAGCAAGCTGGAGAGGAGGCCTGCCTGTGTTCCCTTCCAGGCTGCAAATGGCCTGGTGGGAACTACATTTCCCAGGAAACCCTGGGAAATGTAGTTTTCACCAGGTAATTTCCAGCCTGGAAGGGAACAAACAGACCTCTTCTCCAGCCTGCTCCGTTTGCTAAAGTAAGTGAGGGGGGCGCCACAGGGGGGGCAAAAGGTCACCCTCGACCCCCCTGCAATGCCCCCCACACTTACTTTAGCAAACCAAGCATGCTGGAGAAAAGGCCTGCCTGTTCCCTTCCTGGCTGCAAATGGCCTGGTGGGAACTACATTTCCCAGGAGACCATAGGAAATTTTGTTCCCACCAGGTCGTTTTCAGCCTGGAAGGGAACAGGCAGACCTCTTCTCCAACCTACTCAGTTTGCTAATGTAAGTGTGGGGGGCACCGCGGGGGGGGGAGGCAGGGGGAGGCACAAAAAAGCCAGAGTGTGCACCTGGTGCGCTTTGGCCCAGCTACACCTCTGCAGCTAGTAATATGTAAGCAAGCTTACCAATTTCACATGCTCATTGAGCTCTTGTTCACTGGGTCCTAAGATTCAACCAAAACACAAATACTAAAATGGCACGGGTTATACCTGCCTTTCAGTACAATCCTGAGGGCCACTGAGGCACAGACACTGTCTTATTTCCTAAGGGAATTCTGCAGAAGCTGGGGATGGGACAAAGGTCTCTGCAGCATGACCACATTGGCCACAACAGCCCCACCATCCTCAGAAACCATGCTGTTGAGCCCACAAGACATTATGGGGCAGTCTGTACAGATGGAGAATGAAAATGTTCATGTTCTCCTGGGGATCACAGGTGTGTTCTTTCAGGGATTGTAGACCTAACTGCAGACCTCTAAAATATTGAATGCAAGCCCGCCACTAGCCTGAGGATGGATACAGGGCAGCAGCAGGATGCCTCAGAGCGCAGAGCCAAGCCCTTTACACTGTAGGCACAGCAACACTGTAGGAAATGCTGTACATAGTGCTGCCATGAGGATATCGCCAAGAAGAAGAAGAAAATAGTTTGGATTTATGCCCCCCCTTTTCTCTCCTGTAAGGAGACTCAAAGGGACTTACAATCTCCTTTCCCTCCCCACTCCCACAATAAACACCCTGTGAGGTGGGTGGGGCTGAGAGATATCCGATGAGCTGTGTCTCACCCAAAGTCACCCAGATGGCATGTGTTGAAGTGCACAGGCTAATCTAATTCCACAGTTAAGCCTCCACAGCTCCAGTGGCAGAGCAGGGAATCAACCCGGTTCTCGAGATTAGAGTGCACATGCTCTTACCCACTACGCAACTGCTGCTCCAAGTCATGTCAGTGTATCTCAGAAGTATGAAAGCATAGCAGCCAGACATCTCTTTGAGTGTTTTTGCCCCCTTTCAGGGTTACACTGTGTATTAAGGCTGCCAAATGCCACATTCTCCTGGTTCCCTCAGTATGTCTGCCTTTAGGATTTCTCATGTGCTTTCCGATAGAGCTCTGCAAATGACACATTAATTGCCTATAAAAGGCAGTTTGTCTTCCTTGGAAGATTTGATAAAAGAACATTAATAAAGAATATCATAAAGAACATTAATGAAAAAATAGAAATGTAAAACTTCTTGACATTTCCCAGCAGTGACATCATTGCATTGCCAACAGTTCTCTACTACAGGGTTTTGACTGACTGCTTGAGCATTAATGGAACTAACATTTTCCCCACGGCCCAACTGAGCGGTGGTGGGATTGGCTAGCAGCTGTAAAATAAAAATCTAATGAGGGTTAGGAGAGAGGTGATCAAACTGCGCTACCCCACCAAGTTTCTCTGAGACTCATGAGGTGCCAAGGAAGAGTCAAGGCACCAGCATGCTTCAAGAACACAGCTGCAGCTTTAATTACAATTCATGCCCCAGTGGTTCTCACATGGTCACACAGGCGCTCATCCCATGGCTGGCCACACTCTTTGGTACTGATCGATCAGAATAGTTCTTCAAGGGAGGCAGCTGGTACCCATGGATAAACTAAGTACTCCACTAGTTTTCAAGAGTACAGCACATGAAGTCAGACTGCACATCTGTAACTTGCCTGTAACTTTCATATGGGGAATATGGACTAAACTACTCTTGGTCTCTTTTTCAAAAGGCCATTTGAAGTGAATGTTCTTTCCTGTCATAAACTTTTCTCCATCTAGGATAAAAGGACTTATTTTCAGAAAAGGGAGAATTTAAAATATCACTTTTCCACTGTGGTGTTCTATTCTACAATGCAAAAAGGAAAAAAGGACTTTATCAATCCACACTCAATAAACCAGTCATTCATTTTAATTTACCTACATTGCCTTTCACCAGCTCTGAATGAGAAGAACATTAAGTGACAGCAAAACAAAGGCAGCTTAGAATGATGGGTGTTTGTTTGCATTGATACACACTAACTTCTTTCTGGATGACTGTCCTTACTAAACAATGTTTTATGAAGGTAAGAAATAACACAGAAGGTCAGCAAAACTGAAGGGGTGTTTAAAAATACAGGGTTATGACGGTATGAACAGAAAACAACAAAAGTGCCAGAGGAATATGGGGGGGAATGATGCCCGGGGACAACACTTGCTCTGGGCGCCCCCCCACCCTGCACCCCACTTTGTGCTTGGGGGAGGGGCTTGGGGTGAGGGAGGGGCTCAGGTGGGCATCATGGCACCCATCCGAACCCCTGCCTCCCTGCCATACCATGCAAGGCCTCTCCCCCACCAGCACACCTGGCATCTCTTGGGGGATTGTGCCGATCCACTGGAGAGGCCTTGAGCAGCAGGGCGCACTGGCACACAAGAGACCTCGCACAGCAGGGCTCACAAAGAAGAGGGATTGCACTGGTGTGAGAGGCCTCCTATGGCGCGCAAGGTCTGCAGGGGGAATGAGCTGGTGCGGGATGTCTCCTGTGATGTGTGAGGCCTTTCTCCTGCCAGCGCACCCAGCCTCTCCTGTCTCCCGTGTTCAGCCTCCCTCAGCCCGGCCCTCATCATCCGGATGTCTCATCTTCGGCCTTCCTTGGCCCTGTCCATGTCATCCTACTGTCTCATCTTTGACAATGTGGGCAGGGCTAAGGGAGGCCAAAGACTCTTTGCGGTGGAGGTTCCGTGTGTATGGGGCAATTTTGCACCCCTTGCATGACCAGATTAGTTGTGCCTGGGGACATGGGTTACCCCATGTCCCCAGGCAGATACACCCCTGAAAAGAGCAAAAGTATTCAATTTTAAATTGAATGCAATTAAAGATGAAGACTGAATATTTACTTCATCGTGCTGTGCTATTTGCAATGATCCATGTGCTGTAAACATTTAAATGGTAAGCAGGTAACTAATTAAATCTTGCAGCATGATGGAATCAGTAAAAGGGATGTAATTTCTAGCATTTGCACCAAACTAGAGAATACATATTTCAAGTCAAGTGGGAGCCAAGACAAAGATTACACTGTGTGCAATAACGCTTAGAAAGAATATCTTGTAGGTCTCACTGTCAATTATAATCTATGCTCTGATTTTCAGGCCGTTTCCCCACTTGCCTTTTGTTGCGCGCTACTCACTCCAAGTAACACGGGGTCCAACAGCACTCCCCACTACCGGAGCGGCGACAATGCAGCCGCCCCGATTCTGCCGCCCTTGCTACCCTTCAGCGTGCGTCATTTCTGTCCCTGTTCAGAATGGTACCTTTTGCAAAACTCCGTGCAGAGCGCGGGCAGTGGGGAGCATGACTGCGCGCTCAGAAACACCCACGGTTAAGCAAAGCCCGGTAAGCCTCGCTTTTCTTTTCAAAGTGGGGAAACGACCTCAGATCCACTGAAGATGCCAGCCACAGATGCAGGTGAAACATTAGGAAAAAATACTACTGGAACTAATACTACTAAAAATACTAATTTGTATTCTTTGTTACTATATATATGAGAGGTCAGGAAGACATGATCAGAAGATTCCTTTTTGTGGTACTTTTTAATATTTCCTTTCTGCACCTAGGCTATTTCCACACTAAATTATCTCTCTGTATTTTCTCTTTTACCACCCAGCTACCAACTAAAATGCTTTCAAAGGCTGGTAGCTTTCCTCTAAATTGTTGCACCTGGCTTTGCAGTTGTTTCTAAATTGTTGCACCTGGCTTTCTTTTGCCTGTTAGATCCATTGCAGGAGCACATTTCTGCTCTGTTAGTGCTTTTGTCATCTCAGAGGTGTCACCGTGTTGCCCCTCCCAATTTTTTTGCATCCGCTATTTTGACACAGCAAGATAACCTGAGGTGATGTTCCCTGGGTGACAGTTTCACCTTTTCTAGACCTGATATTGCATTATTAGACAGCCCAGCCCCCCTTCCCCCAACCCCCCCCCCACCAAAACAAAAACAAAAACAACCCAAGCAGACATGTGCAAGCTTTCTGGGATGCCTGTTAAAGCAATCAGACACCCTTGTCCTGTCTCCCCTTTCAAGCCCCTAATCCCCAGATATGAAAACAGTTTGTCCTCCTGATTCCTTGAGCATTTAATTCAGTGTTGCAGTAGCTGGGGTCTTGTCTTCCACCTCCCATTGCCACAACTCCAGAGGTCCCTGGTTCTCTCAAGAATCAGGAGCTGTTGTGCTGTATGATTGAAAGACATGGACAACCAGGGAGCCCAATCCTTCCCCTTGTGCTTCATAACTAACCTCCCTTTGTTTTGTCAGTTGGGAGCGGTCCTTTATCATTTAGCACATTAAAGAGAAAAAGAAATTTAATAGCTAAGCATACCATTCTATTCTAAATCAAGGCTCCTCCCCTCAAAAACTTCCATTTTGGATGTCCGCTACAGTCGTATATCGATGTCATACTTTTTTTTTAATGGCAGGTGATGCTAGCACAGCTCAGGGAAAACAACAACAAGGTGGTGGTGGTGGTAAGAAGCAGTGCATGTAAGAAAAGGATGCTCACTCCCCTGGGTTTGTAGATGCTGCAGTGATACATCAACATGACACACAAAACTGTAGTAGTGTGAGGTGCTAAAGGGGTCTAACTGCCTGCATAGAACAGTTAGCATAGGTGGGGGAGTGGCTGCAAGAAAGGAAAAATGGCAGAAGCTATCCATCCAAAAACACTGGAACAAATGGGGCCTGAAAAAAGTGGGAAAGTGGGAATGAAATTGGCACAGTACCAAGTAGCAAATTATACTCTTCATAAGGTCTGTGAAAAATCAATGCCTCTAGAGCAGTCCCCTTCTGGACATTTTAATGCAGCATGGAAGCCATGCTATTTTTGTTTGGCAACTAGTATGTTCACAGCCAATTGGAGAACTTCCCTTTCGTCCCCCAAGCCAAATCTCACAGTATTATCCTAATCAACTTTAGCATGCAATTTGTTAGGACCCAAGGCAGATTTCTGGGGTGACAACTACCGCTCCCTGAAGTGTTCATAGACTCTGAGATATAGAGACAGCAAAGTGTATTTATGTTTCATGAATTTAATGATTCAAAGTTTTTGGCAGGTTCCATGCACTGGCATAAAATATGCACATTGCTCACAAGCTAGCAAATGTTAATTGCTGTGTTCGTCTTTAGCGTGCTTAATAAACAAGATTGGGGGTGAGGGGCAGGAAATATTTTCAAAAATAAATGTGATTTCTGCTAACTTAAAAGGAAGACAATCAGAGGAGCCGCAGAAGATATGAATATTTTTAATTTGGAATGTGTTTCCAGTTTGGTTCGTATTTCCTTTTTCTTCCTTAAGCAACATTTGTATTTGGCACAAAAGCCACTAAATCAGATGTGCTATTTAAAGGTCAATATCTATGCATTCAAGTTGTTTTAAATTGTGACTGCCTAGCTTCCCGATATTAGCTGGCAATTCTGTTAACTGACCTTAGGTGCAATTTAAAAGAAGGCAAACCTCCAAACATGTTCACTGGCCTTTACCTCAACATTGTGTTGCATGCTAATCTGTGGAGGCTAGTTTACTCCAATAATACCACCAACTCAGTTTCTTTGAATTTAACTTGGTCGCAGCCCGTTTTATTAAACCAACATAGGAAGCTGGTCAAGCATAAGGGGCATATCTTAGTTGCCTGCAAGTCTGCTAAACCCAGCACCATCCCCAATCCCTATTGTGGAATTAGGAAAGCAAGTTACTAGGTGCTACATGAGCGTGGGCCCATTAGGTGTCACCCCTTACTGCCAGGGGTAGCAGGCTCCCAAGCAGAGCCTCCACGGCTTGCGTTACTGAGCCCGTTCCACACCCTAGACCTCTTATTGAGGCCCCCAGCCAAGGGGAAGTCCGGAGTGCAAGCTTGGCCTCCCCAGAAAAGATGTGCCCCTATATGCGCATACCTGCTATTGAGCTGGAAACCACCAGCTCCTGCCACAGCTTCCTAAGCCCATAGCCACTTCACCACTGCATGCCATATAGTTTGTGACCAAGCATCCATGCCCCATTTGGACAGATGCATGCAGTTGGGGCAAAAATACACTGCCTGGTAATGGGAGATTTCAACATGAGGGATAACCTCACCGCCCACTCCCATACAACTTTGGCTGTGGCCTTGCATACCTGTTGCCTGACTTGGTTCATTTTACCTGGGTTTCTGGCTTCCCGCAATGTTTGCCTTCTCAGCAGGCATGACCAAATTAACCTGACCATTGGCAGCCACCAATGTAGATACCTTAAGTCTGCAACAACCATCTGGTATGAAAGCAAAAAATATCCTTCAGCACCAATATGTGGTTCTCCCCCAGTTGTAGTATTATGGCGTGCAGCAAACCAAATCAGGAAACAACATCATGGACCAGCACCAGCACTGCGTTCCATTTAAAGCCCCATCATCTGAGCCAGCATAGCATAATTATGGAGTCCAGACTGACATTCAGCCCCAACCAGATCAAGCAGCATACAGACTGGCCCAATGTACAATGCTGTGGTCAACTATCCAAACAGAGGTCCACTGGCCTGATGAAACTATAAGGAACATATTAGAGAAAACTTGAGGCTGCTCATATACATGACAGCTAGCGAATGCCAATGACCAACAGCTCGAATTTGCTCCAGGCTCCAAAGTCGCTGATGTGGTGGCCACTATGCAGAATGAATGCAGTCTGAAATCCCTGGTGGGTAAACCCATAGCCGCCATTCATTGCCATAGCACGGAACAAACTGGAATCTAGACAGGGGAGGGCCTGAAACTGTTGGCCATTGAACTAGGCACACCACAAGAGGACCCCGAGGAGGTGTGTTGGGAGGTGAATTCTGTCCCTCTGCAAAGCTGGTCTGTTTTGAACTGCCTAAGGCATTTGCAATCTCAGATCAAGGAGGATCCAGATTGGTAGCCATACATTGGCTTCTCCTCCATAAATCTGTCCAAGCCCCTTTTAAAGCTATCCAGGTTAGTGGCCATCAACACCTTCTGTGGCAGCATATTCCAAACACCAATCACACGTTGCGTGAAGAAATGTTTCCTTTTATTAGTCCTAATTCTCCCCCCCCCCCCAGCATTTTCAATGTATGCCCCCTGGTTTTAGTATTGTGAGAAAGAGAGAAAAAATTCTCTCTGGGCCTTTCCCCACTTTCGTCCTTCCCCTCTATGCCGCGCGCTGCTCTCAGCGCGCAGCATCCCAGGCGTGCGCCCGGCCGTCCCCACGACCCCACGCTCTGCGCGGGGCCATCAAAAAGCGCCGTTGGGAAGAGCGCCTGGGATGCTGCACGCTGAGGGGCACGACAGCAGCAGCTTCGGGGTGGCTGCGCTGTCGCCGCCCCTCTCAGTGGGGAGTGCCGAGGGACCCCGCGCTACTCTCCTCGAGTAGCGCGGGGCTTAAGGGAAGTGGGGAAAGGCCCTCTGTTAACATTTTCTATCCCATGCATAATTGTATAGACTTCAATCATATCCCCCCCAGACGTCTTTTCTCCAAACTAAAGAGTCCCAAACGCTGCAGCCTCTCCTCATAAGGAAGGTGCGCCAATCCCCCAATCATCCTCATTGCCCTTCTCTGCATTTTTCTATCTTTTCAATATCCTTTTTGAGATGAGGCGACCAGAACTGAACACTTTACTCCAAGTGTGGTTGCACCACTGCTTTATATAAGGGCATAACAATCTTTGCAGTTTTATTATCAATTCCTTTCCTAATTATCCCCAGCATAGAGTTTGCCTTTTTCACAGCTGTCATGCATTGAGTTGACATTCCCATGGAACTATCAACTGAGACGCCCAAATCCCTTTCCTGGTCTGTGACTGATAGAACTGACTGTGTAGCGTGTATGCGAAGTTTGGATTTTTTGCTCCTATGTGCATCACTTTACATTTTGCTACATTGAACTGCCATTTCTTAGCCCACTCACCTAATTTATAAAGGTCCACTTGGAGCTCTTCACAATCCTTTGCAGTTCTCACCACCTTACATAATTTGGTATCATCCGCAAGCTTGGTCACCAAGCTACCTACCCCTACTTCCAGGTCATTTATGAAAAAAAATTCCTAAGAGATTATTTTCTAAGTTTTACCAGCTGATTATAAAACAAAATCAAATGAAAATTCTAAAGTTTAAGCAAAAATTGAGTTCAGCACGAGGACAACAAATTTAATGGAAGTTTGGTCCTTTGCTTTATCATATGGCCCTAGGTTTTATGTATGTTTGAAGTTCAGGGGAAAATCTATGGAAAATAATTCATCCCCTATATTTAACCCCAAACATAATTTCCAACCTGTGTAACTCATGTTCTGGATTCTGTTGGTATTGTAATGCAGAATCAGCTGATTTTATTCACATGTAATGCTTTTGCCAAAGAGCTGTTACTTTTTAGAAGAAGGTTGCCTTTTTGGTGAGTGTTGGTTTGGAAAGGCTGATAGAAAATAATCCAGAATGCTTGCTATTAAATTATGTACCAAGAGTTCCAATTAAGTTATGATATATAGCTTTGTATCTAATTACTGCATCACATTTGACTTTTGCATGTTATTGGAAATCAAACAAGATGTATGAAGTTAGTGAATGACTCAATAAAGCAAAGGAGATTTTTCTTATGCTACAATTTACATCTTTCCTAAGGAATGAGAATTTTGATTTAGTAAGATCCAAATATTTTAAAGTTGTGGAGCAGATTCAGTTAAAGTTTGAATAATTAAGAATGTAAGAAATGTTTGTTTTGAAATTTGTATGAATGTACATGAATAATATTTATATACTTTTAAAATTCCATTAGTGTTACTGAGATACTAGCTGATTATGCATAGCACAAATAAGACACCCTAGGGGCATCTTTTAAAAAGCCTCCTTCTCATTTTTTTTGTTTGGATAGCATGCATAAAAAAGGTGTCAGAGGAAAAAGAGGCTCCCCCCCCATCACTTTCTCTTGCCCAAGTTTAAAGCTATCACCCATGACATTTTGTGGTGCTGCAGGGATTATCCATGTCTGCAGCTTATTGCTTAAGATGTTTGCTCTGTAGATTCTGCTGCTGGGCACCTTTTCAGCATAAAAAATGTATGGTTGTAGTCAGCCCATCCTGGCAATTTTGGCAACATATAGTTTGTTCATATTTTCTGATGGGGTTCAGTAGAAGACTGAATCAGCTAGGTAACAAAAAACAGAACATCATGTACCTCATTTCTAGTCAAGCAGAAAGATTTCTAGTGTGGCGTAGGAGGTTAAGAGCTCGTGTATCTAATCTGGAGGAACCGGGTTTGATTCCCAGTTTTGCCGCCTGAGCTGTGGAGGCTTATCTGGGGAATTTAGATTAGCTTGTGCACTCCCACACACGCCAGCTGGGTGATCTTGGGCTAGTCACAGCTTCTCAGAGCTCAGCCCCACCTACCTCACAGGGTGTTTGTTGTGAGGGGGGAAGGACAAGGAGATTGTAAGTGTAAGGAATTCCATAGAAGCAGAAATAAAAGGCTTTTGGGAGTAAAAGTCCATTTATTAAGACATCTTAGAAAGCTCAAGTACACGCAGTGGCAGGAATGGCACTTCCCGCCAGAAGCACAGGTTATAACACCATTCACCCCATCCCCCCTTCCTGCTTCCCATGGGAACGGAGTCTTCATCTCCCGCGCAAAGATAAAGTCTCCGCCGATGCATCTGGCCCATCGCCCGGGCTGTGGAATGCACTCAAGGTTACTTCACCATCAACACCATTGAATCCTTTACACTCTGCCTCCCCTAAAGAAGACCCCTTCCCCCCAGGTTTATGCGGAAAGGCGCGGTGGAAAGCAGAAATAAGGGTGGGGGCTTCAATATTTTCGGAATAAACCCATTGATTATACCCAGAGGAATATCCCGCCCAAGAGACTAAATATTGCAAGCGTTTGCGATTAAAGCGAGAGTCCAAGATAGCGTCAATTTCGTAGTGCTTGTGGCCATCAATAATAGTCGGTGGGGGCCTCTCCGGCGGGTCGTGCCAGGCATCGGAAGCGGGAGCCTCCTTGAGCAAGCTGGAATGGAAGACAGGATGGATGTTACTAAGAGAGTTAGGCAAATCTAAGCGGGCAGTGACATCATTAATCACTTTAGTAATCTGAAAAGGTCCCACAAATCTCTTGCCAAGTTTGGAATATTTATGCACGTCTCTGAGATTTTTTGTAGATAAATACACCCAAGAGCCCACACGCAGAGGAAAATCCGAGCGGTGTTTATCCGCTTGCAGTTTCTGGGAGTCCTTTGCTTGTTGTAAGGCGGTCTGGACCAACTTCCATCCCTCGGCTAGGGATGAAATCCATTGTTGAAATTCTGGGGGGTCCAAAGCTGCTGCGGGTAGTTGTGGCAACGGCGGGAAGGAGCGACCAGACACAATTTCAAAGGGGGTTTTCTTTGTACTACTATGAACCGCATTGTTGTAGGCGTACTCCGCAAACGGAATAAGCTCGCACCAATTGTCTTGGTGATAGTTGGTGTAACAACGTAAATACTGCTCTAGGGTTCTGTTCGTTCTCTCCGTCTCGCCGTCACTTTGAACGTGGTAGGGGGCGGCGACGGCCGGGGCGGCCCCCAACAACCCCAAAAACGCTTTCCAGAACTTTGAGATGAATTGGGGGCCGCGGTCGGAGACCACCTTAACGGGGGCGGAATGGAGACGGTAAACATGTTGAATAAACAGCCGTGCCAACTTAGGAGCGGAGGGGATGGAAGCACATGGAATAAAATGGGCTTGTTTAGAGAATAAGTCTACCACCACCCATAAAACCGTGTTGCCATGACTTTCGGGCAAATCTGTGATAAAATCCATGGAGATGACTTCCCAAGGGCGGGAGGCCACCGGGAGAGGTTTCAATAGCCCATGGGGCTTTCCCGGGATGGTTTTGGCTTCTGCAGCCCTTAAACGGGCCTTTTATTCCTGCCACAATCGAATCCTTTACAGTAAGCCCCTTTGAGTCTCCTGTAGGAGAGAAAGGGGGGATATAAATCCAAACTCTTATTTTTTATTAGTACATAAGACAAAGATCTTGCCAAATCAAAAAGGAAGTACAAATCATCATGTACCATGCATACATCACCAAAAGAACCACTGCAGATGCAACAAATTCACATAGCCCTAAAGTAAACTTGACTCTGATTTCTCTTGTGTCTGGAAAAAAATCAGGGACATTTAGATCCAGATATACTGGAACCAAAAATTTACAGGATTCCCCAAAATTCTTGAATTTCCATACCTGCATGGGTTCCCCCTGCCACTGTCCCAGGGAATCTGGAAAAAAATCAGTTCTATAATAGTTTATGGAATTATTTTCCAGTACTTTGGGAGTGCTATTTTTAAAAAGTAAAGACACCAAATTTTCAGAATAGGTGTCACCAGCTGTCCTTAAGAGAACCTGCAAATTTGGTAAAAATTGGGTCAGGGGTCCAATGTTATGTCCCCCAAAGAAACAATGCAACCAATGGAGGAAAAATGTGGACCCACAAAAATGGACTCCCTGATCCAAACTTGGAAGTTCTCCTAAGAACAGCCAACAGAAGCTGTGCTGAAATTTTAGTGCCTCTACATTTGTAGTCCTCCCCAGAGCCCCATAGAGATTATCTATAGGCTAGTGGAGCCAAACATGGGAATTTAAGGTCCTGGAACCCTGTGTGAATGTGCCAATCTATTTTTTTAAAGGATCTCTTCCTGTTCTATTGCTATAGCTGGGGTCCCAAAATGAGCTTGAAAAAACTTCTTTTGTTTTTTGACCATTTTTGAGATCAGAACTGTTGGCTACTTTGTATAACATGAATGAAGCATTTTCATTATTAAAACAAAGATTTCTTGACATTGACAAACAAATATTACTATCTCAGCTGGACAGATCTTGCTCACCAATCAAATTTGGAATTGTTCCGATAATTGGCACATTTTCGCAGTACTTTTCTTATTTCACAGATCCCCAACTATGCTGTGTCTTAATGCAGGCCCAATTAAACATCTTACCAAAATGCAATGTTAAACCGTCGCTACTTGTACTTCCCTTAAGGAGAAAGGACTTGCTCGTACCCCAAGAATCAACCAGAAACAGTTACACATGTTTTGCTACACCGTGAGATTCTGAATTGGATAAGTTCTATATATATTGAACCACATCTCAACTGGCCGTCTCCATTTTCAGATAAAGAGATGGTTCGCCACCTTTTGTCAGATAACCAGCCAAAAAAAATGGAATGTGGCCAAGTTTTTAATGGAAGCCCTGAAAATGTCAAGGATAAAGTCAAATAACAGCCCAGAGTTTGTTATTTTAGACCCTTAATTTTAAAGCAGTAGAGCAAATTTTTACATCTATAATTATTTTATATTTTAATTGAAGTTTGAAGTAATTGTTTTTATCCAAAATACTTGTTTATTTTATTTTATATCATCTTATAGATTATTGAAATTCATTGTCCTTTTATGCCAATAAAGGTTATGGGTTATGGCTACAACTTAAACCATCTTTTTTCAGTTTAGTGATTTTACTGATTTCTGCACTGCTATGGAAAATTAAAGCAACATATTTAGCGATTCTCGAGTCCTCAACCTTTAGCTATGGTGGCTCAGTGTTGGCAGGGAAAATTACCTACTTAAAAACAGATGAAACCCGAATCCATTTCTTCAGATTGTCACTTGAACACTATAAAAAGGTATTTAATGAGAGAAAACAGCTGTAAACCAACTACAAGAACAATTTTTAAGGCTAGACTCAGCTAATGCTGAAGGGCTGAGCTGATTAGGAGAGCTCATTTTGGTGTTAAATGCAGTATATTATCTTTTTCCTTATTCTTTCCATACTTCTGGTTCAGCTTTATTCTGCCAGACAAAGGCTGGGAGAGTCACCATGTAGATATACCTTCTGAAAGATACATACTTGCTTTTTTCACTTTTTCCTGAAAAACTCTAGAATGCCAAATTTTATTCCATTTTAATTATTGGGATTTTTTTTAGATAGACATGGCAAAAACAGATAAACAAGTTTAACAATGTGAATTTTAAAGGGGAAAAAAGACATAGAGGCAAACAATGCAGGTGCATCCCATCAGCAGCCTTTTAATCACCTGATGGACACATTAAGCTGTTGGGAGGGTCAATTCCCGAAATAGAGCCTTTGACAATACATTAAGCTTGGATTGCCAGTTGTCTGTGGATCTTGCCCAAAAACCTGATGCTATTACAGCTTAACATGATGCTCTAATTGATATTATATTTTTTTAAAAAGAGCTGTACTGTATTGATGATAGTTGCAAAACAATGTAACCTTTTTGCTTGTTCCAAAGTTTTATACATTCTAAGACATGAAAACGGAAATCTCCCCAGAAAACAAAACATTACATGCCACTTAAAAACCCCTCTATATATCCTTCTTCTAGAACCAGAATACCTCAGGTTTGTAAATAGTTGGACAGAATTTTCTTTTAGAATATTTGAAAAGCATTCACAAATCCAAACTGCTGCTAAACATTCTCTATTTGAGCATAATAAGTTTCTGCATTTGCGAAACAAACCACAACAGGCTTCATTTCTCCATCAAACTCTTGAAAGAGCATGCCACTGAGGCCATAAGTACTTGCATCAGAACACACAACAGTAGGACGAGTGACATCATAGTATGTTACTACAAGTATATTGGTTAATAATTGTTTCACTTGCATGAGGCCAGGCCATGTCAGATTTGAGCAGATCATTTAAAGATTGCAAGACTTCTGCCAAGTTTGGCAAGAACCCGCCTGAGTAGTGCACTATGCCTATAAAGCATTTAAATTCTGTAGTGATGTTGGAAGGGTCAGTTCCCAAAATAGTTTCCACCTCCTAAGTACAACCATGCGCACCTATGTGATGTCCCAGATAGGTGAGGAACTTCTAGTATAGAAGCAGTGGCGTAGGAGGTTAAGAGCTCGTGTATCTAATCTGGAGGAACCGGGTTTGATTCCCTGCTCTGCCGCTTCAGCTGTGGAGGCTTATCTGGGGAATTCAGATTAGCCTGTGCACTCCCACACACGCCAGCTGGGTGACCTTGGGCTAGTCACAGCTTCTCGGAGCTCTCCCAGCCCCACCTACCTCACAGGGTGTTTGTTGTGAGGGGGGAAGGGCAAGGAGATTGTAAGCCCCTTTGAGTCTCCTACAGGAGAGAAAGGGGGGATATAAATCCAAACTCTTCTTCTTGTTGTTCATGCAGTTATGTCATGAAGCCTCTGCAGACTTTTATTTCCTCTGATGGAAGCAAGCCCTTTCATGAATAAGGCTATGTTTGGACACAAAATAAGCCTCAAATTTTCCCAGGACTAGGTCAAACTTAATCTCATCACAGTCTTCTGGAAAGATTAAGAAAATGAAAATCTGCTCTGCTTGGGGGCCCAAAGCATAAATCAAGGAGCATTCCTTGACTTCTTTTGCCTTTTCATTCAATTTAGTGGCAATCCAGTAACAGAATAAGCATTACTTCCAAGCTGGCCATCCTGCAGGCTAATTGAAGTCAAAGGCTTCAGGTGGAGAAAACTTTGCCATGTTAGCTGCATCAGCTCTGAACTCTCAGCTCCCAGCTTCAAAAGAAGAAAAAAACCCTGCAGACCTTTAAAAACAGCTCTGAAAGTGACAAACCCCTAACACCATGTCATGGAAAATGCCAGGATTCTAGTTGTAGGTGAAACCAGGTTAAGTGAACAGCTTCCTAATGGTCCCTAGTCTTGGCTCCTTCTGTTCCCGCTTTAACCGCATCTTCCAGTTCTGTTATAGCTCCTTCCTATAATTCAAACTTTTTTCTTTAAGGCACATTTCAGTACAGTAGGTAGCTTACTAGATCAAACTATATCATGGTTCTGCAATGTACCATTACCTAGAATGTAGCCAGGCACAGAAAAAAATACTTTATTTCAAGTTCTTCTCCTGCTAGGCCTTTGATTGAACTGCAACTTCTCAACACCTTATATGTCCAGCTCCAAGATAGTTGCCACAAAATCTAAGCATTCTTTTTTGTCTAATTTTCTTATGCAGGCAGACTACATCACATGTTATATAGTATCCATATTGTTTCTTTGATTTTATATGTGACAGATAGTTGTATGTTTTTTATTGCTGCACTTCATATTCTTATGTGTTTAGCTTTCACTTTAATACCTACTTATCATCTCCTGTTTTGTTAAGCTGGTTTGTTTAGTAGCCTGTGGTCTGGTGGACCAGCTCTTGGTTCTTTCTTTGGTCAGTTTCTGCTACACCTTTTTTGGGTTCTTTAGTAAATACTTTAAATCATCTTCTTATATGGATCAGTCTTTTAAGTATTGGGGCCCAAAGTAATGGATGACTTTAAATATGAAAACCAGCATCTTGAATTGACCTGGAAACGTATGTTAGTATTATATGCAAGTGCTATCTGATGCTCAAAAATCTGGCAATTTGGTTCACAGCCTGCTTCCTACTTGAGAATAGGAAGTTGACCCCTCAATAAGCTGTTTTTGTATTTATTAAGGGGTTGATGAACAGATTTAAACTTTTTAACACTCTCCTGGCTCTCCACAAGACACTCCCACTACTACAACAGGGATGGAATGCCATAGGAGACTCATGTAGTAGTGACTATGTCTCCTTTCCCCACCATGATGGTTCAGGAGGGCTCTGCACCACTTGCCATTAATGCATCTTGGCAAGGCCATGTGTCTTCTAACCCCCCTGCAGCTGCAGACCACAGTTCAGCAGCTGTTAAAGTCCAGCCATTACAATGGAGGCATGTCGGAAGCTGTGGCAATTGAATGTGGAGTGCTTTTCTACTAAACTTGCCCTTGGTAAAGTTCAAGGCATCCCAACCAAAAATCACAGAAAAAATGGTCTGCAGGATTCTGCCGAAGGTGAAGTCTCTGTGTTACATTCAAGTGCAATCTCACATACAGTGTATAATACAGTAGTTCAGTCTGGAGATTATACAAGCATGGATCAGCATAACTAGCTTGACAGAATATAGGAGCAGATTTTCTAAATTAAATGCAGAAAATAAAACCCCCAGAAACTACTCCAACCTGCTTTTCCAAATGTTAGCACCCCTGACCTAACAGGGACAATTTGACTCCATGCATATTGAATGTGAATAGCATCTCAAGAACTGACTTCCCAAAATACATCATCATCATCTTGTTTGGATTAAATTACAGCATGCTGGCATTTTATGGTATCATTAACACATATAAAAATAATTCCTGGGGTTTTTTTTCTGTCTTGCTGTTACCAGTATGGTTTCTTTATATCTTTTTCTCTCTGGACAATAGGAGTTCAGTTACTTCTGTTGTTGCCATGACATAATTTATATATATAAAAAGCAAACCGTGTATTTGTTAGTGATGGTATAACTCAGTAACTGCTGGGCCAATTCCTCTGAAAATTCCCAGCCACTGTAGTCAGCCAGGTGAGAGTGTTTTTAGATGTTCACATACCTGAAATTTCACACCTGGCCCAGGTAAAATGCCTTTTTCCTGGCGTTCCATGGTGAAGGACATGCAGCTGCCTGTGTGTAACTGTCACCCTTAGAATGTTCGTGCAGCTTAGAATGTTTGCTCAGATGGCCAGATATGAGCAGTGAAAACAGTAAATAGGCAATAACTCGAGTGGAAGTGAAACACATACACATACATACACACACGGGAGAGGGAAGGGATGGAGGGGGAGGAGTGGCATGCAAGGGAAGAGAAGTGAGGGAGGGGAGAGAGTGAGGGGTGGCATGCAAGGGAGGGGAGGGAGGGGGCCTAGCATCTGGATATGACCCACCCACCATAGCGGAGGGAGAGGGAAGGGTCAGTGCCTGTTCCTTTCCCATTTCACCACAGTAACCCACAGCAACGCGTGGCTGGGTACCGCTAGTGACCAGAATAAGAAATGACATTTTGCTCATTGGCATTGGTGTAAATCCATGCTCCCATAATTTACCACCTGAACATGGGATTTATCCACAAAGTGGGAAAATTATTAAATTATACATGCAATTGTTGCTTATTATTGATAGTATCTGTAAGTAAGAAGATACATTGCCTTTCTAGAGCAGAATCTTTAAAAATAGGGTAATAGATTTTCTTGGTTTTATTGTCCTTTGCATTTTTACTTGAAGAAGAATCATACCAAATGATAAATCAAAAAGTTTCTGCCTGTTTCCAGATTTCAGAACTATTTTATGCAGATTTGGAACATTTAAGAAACTTAAGAGATTTACCGGTAGTTCATGTTTGTTCTTGATTAATAAAGTTTTGACCGAACATCATTGATGGATTTATATACTTATATGCTTCAGTGCTGTTGATGTACAAAACAAAATAAAATAAAGGAAAAAAAACCTTTATTTATTGATTTTTATTTAAATCTCATTTTCATTGTAGGGCCACTTTAAGCCTCTATTAAAATTATTCATTTTACACACACTCCAGAACACTATCGGAATACTCAGCTGTTTTAAAGACAAATCGTCAAAGTAATGTTAACTATTTAATTGGTTTCTCAACTGCAGTTCTCAATGGCAGCATTTTAACATTCTTGGGCCTTTTTTCCACAGTCAAAAATGTCCCATGGTAGATCCGGGATCATACCTACTGTGGTGCTTTTAGCCCTGCTTCTGACTCTCCCCGGCTCCTCGGTTCTTCCCGGGAATTGAGGCAGGGCCAGCGCATTATGCCCCAGCTGCTTGTTCACGAACCCAGGGCTTCCCCATTTGCACTGCAAGCTCTTCTGCAATCTCTTCCACGCATGTGCTGACATGCTCTGTTTCCCATGTTCTGATTGGCTGATTCTCTCCCCATTTCCTCCACTCACTTTCACTAGTTTTGTTTCAAATGGCTCTGAAGATAAAACTTCTTTCCTGTTGATAACAGACATGACTTTCATTGCAGTGGGGAAAAAAACACTGAGGGAGAAACCGCTGATTTTAGACAGAGCGGGTGGTTTGAAAGCACTTCAAATGGGAGGGGAGTGATTTCTGTCATGAAAGAGGGGCGTGTGGGTGCCGGGGACGGAGAGGAGCGATTCTCTCATACACACATGGATTTCAGTCATGAAAGAGGGGTGTGTGGGTGCTGGGGATGGAGGGAAGCGATTCTCTCACACGCACATGGATTTCAGTCATGAAAGAGAGGTGTGTGGTTGCCGGGGAGTGAGGGGAGTGATTCTCTCACACGTAAACTGATTTCTGTCAGGAAAGAGGAGTGTGGGGGTCCAGGGGATGGAGGGGGGCGATTCTCTCACACACCCAGTGCCTGTTGATTGGGGTGCATGCCAGAGTGGCGAGGCAGGAAATATGGCCTGGCTCTGCTGCTGTGGTGTTTTTCACAGCAGCAGAAGCAAGTGGGGTCAAACAGGGCATTTCAAAAGAACCTCCAATTTGGCGGTTTTTGAAAGCCCCGCGGGAAAGGGAAATGGCAGTGCAACATGGAGGCAGATCCTGTGCAGCTTTGGGGACTGTGGCGAATTCCCAGCTGCACAGGAGCATTCCCTGTGATAACAATGGTGCAATTTCGCCACGGAAATATGGCCTTGGAGAAGAAGAAGCAATTCAGTTGCTTCCCTATCTGTTATCACAAAGATTTAAAAAACTACAGTGTCTATTTCTAATCCAAACTAGATGTTACCTTTTTGCACTTCCATACCAGTGCCTTCAGGTGCCTTCACGGCTCACAGTTCACAGAAGTTGTGAGAGCCTCCACATAAGAGAACGCTACATAAAATTACATTTTTTAAAAAATGGAACATATTAATGGATTAAAGGTCTACCAACAGTTAGATTCAAATTCTGTAGCACAGCTGTCAGAAGATGTAAAAAGATAGTATACCACTTAATTCTAGATTTTAGATATAAATAATAATCAAATAGTTATCAAATTCATTTGTGGGGAATCAAACCCAGTTCTCCAGATTAGAGTCCACCTGCTCTTAACCACTACATCACAAACTAACAGCAGTTAGTCAGAAAGCGATTGGCTAATGTGTCTCAGAGTGAGTGTTTTACTAAAGTGTACATCTGTTTGCCTAGAAAATGTTTTGTAAAGTTTCCTGTTGGAGGGTCATGGCTTAAAAAATGTATTACACAAAATTATTGCCCCAATATATAAAAAAGTATATTTTCTTAACTGCCAATGCATTTGTGATCTGTGTCCATGGGGATCCTCTATTAGTAGTCATCTTTGCTTCTTTCTTAATAGTAGATATCTATCTAGTATGATAATTTATATGATTTCTGACTTTCTCTTGGCAGAAATTGCCCCATTCTTCACAGAACAAATACAAAATTTTCAGGAAAAAGAAGTAATTAAGGGTGCAGTTCCAGTCCCCCCTCCCCCCAAAAAAAATTTGAAAAATTTTTTGTACTGAAACTGGTTACTTTGAAAATGCTAAACTAGTGATTTTTTTTCCCCCTGAAGCCATTTTTTTAAACATTTCCAGCTTGCTGTGTAGAGATCAGGAAACATTTCATTCTTCCCACCCAAATGTAAAGCTCTTACTTTTGTTTTCTCAGCCACTTGTGCCTGCCATTTTCTGCCGCTTCTGTTTGTTTCTCCGCGCCATCCACCATTTTCTCATTCTTTCCCACAGACATTTCCTACATGGCTGGGTAGCAGAGGTATAGCTAGGGAAAATGGAGCCCAGGGCAAAACCTGAGTTTTCCAACTGATTTTTCCACTGCCATATTTTAAATTTTAAGTCATTAATTTCTCTTTCACCTTTCCTTTCCTTTCAAAAGAATTACTCTTTGTAATTAATACCTCTATGCACCCTTCTGCCACTTCAGATCCTGCAAGGTCGGGGGACACTCTATACCTGCAAGGCAGCCATTGGGCTTAATAGAAATGTGGGTCAAATGTTGGGGCTTTTGCACCATATCCAGCATTAAAAGTGTTCTGATGCACCTAAGGGGGTTCACATACTTCCCTGTATTTATCAAACTTTATTCGGTTAGACAACTAGAAAGCCATTTTTCTTCTCCCTGGCACAAAACATTAAGCTTTATTTGCCACACACAGTTTGTGTTTCTTGTCTTCAAACGAGGGGTATTGCAGACTTCTAAAGGAAAACTCTCACATTCTCCCAATAATACTGATAAAACACTTTTGACATGCTTAGATTTTTATAATCATTGCTCTCTTCTCAAAGCAGAAAGTAAATATGTGTGGCTGCTTTCGCAAATGTTTTCACTGCTGAGGCATTTTATCATGGTTTTTACTGCTGGCAAAGTTTTCCCAGCATATGTAGCTGAGCTATTTTATGATATTCTGGTGAGCCCATGTTCTGTCCAAATGCATCACATCTGTGATTTTGTTTTTAATGGTCACTTATACGAGGTCTGGGCTTGCCGATTCTATTGTTATGGGTTTTTATCAGTTTGAATAGCTTGGAGGATTTGAGTTGCAGATCAGGTTTTGCTGGAGTGGTTTCTAAACAGAACTTGCAGTTCCTTTGGATGCCAATGTTACACTCCTGCTGCCTCCTATAGGGGGTGCCCATTGTAGCATGCCAATTTGGCTCATCCCCCTAGGCATAATGATTTGTTTTTCAAGTGCTTTCACAGCTGAATGTCATACACGACAGAACTACATCACAATACCAATATTGAAACTCACGACCCATCTGTAATGTGATGAGTGCTTCATCTGTCTCCGTTTTTGTTGCAAGATCAGAAACGTAAAACAATTTACCATCCAATCTCTTGTCAGTCTCTGGCTACATGTGCCCCTTAAAGGTTTCTTTTATTCCATTGGCACTTTCAAAATAAAAGCCTGACCTTTCCACAAGGGGATGGATGGGATGGAGAGAACTAATTTTTGCTCTACTGAATTGCTTTCATATTGTGTCAATCTCATTTTTTGGTTCCTCCTATTGTCCTCTAGTGTTTATCTCTTGTTTTTCTCTTTTTCTTTTGTTTGATCTCTCATTTCTGTTTCATGTTACACTAACTAAACCGTGATGAAATTATTTTAGTTTTGTGTTAGGAGTCAAGCAGCACTTTTCCTTCTGTGACTCCATGTTCTTACGTTCTTATGTTCATGGTAGCCAACTGCTTGTGTTCTTATTCTGAATTTTTAACAGTTCAATAGAAATTTGTGCAACCAATTTATTCTCTATGCTATAATTAGTACTTAATGGCTCACAAGTAATAATTATATCTAGTCTCCCTTTGGAGTTTGATACTGATGTTAATTGTATTAATGCATCACTCCCTGGTGGATCCAGTTTATGCACAACATTTTTATTTAATGCTTTTGCATTGATTTATTTCCTGCTACAACAATGAAAAGTAGAGAAAAGCAGTCAATAATAGTAGCATTGTGCCTTTTAACATATCAATTTTGTAATAAAGATTTTAGTTATGAATCACAGTTAAATCCACCATATAAGCTTTGATTGAAATAATAGCTTTCATCTTTCTAGGTGAAACGTTCATGAGATATGAAGTCATTTTCATCAGTTGCAGGTTTTTTTCATATATTTTAATATTTTAATGGCATGTAGCTTAAAGACTATGGTGTTAACAGTTAAACTATGTTGTTTTCATTTGTTAAGCGCTACTTTACACATATGTGCATGGCCAAAGCCTCATGACCATCTCACATGTGCCACATATGTGCTGAGCAAAATCAATCACTCATACAAAAAGTTTCATGGGATTTCTTTACAAGAAAAAAAATTAACATGGCAAACTACCTTAAAAGTAAGTCAGACATTTTTGGTCAAAATGAAGGGCAGAAAGCAGTACCACAAGGAAAAAGAGTATTTGTTGAATAAAGCTTCACAGTGCTGGAATAAGGTCAGCATGCCTAGACATTTCTCTAGATGTGTTTATATATTATCTTCTTAATGAGTGAGATACCATTTTTGTCAATTTCAATTCAACCTTTAATGGCATATAAAATTGGAAATATATTTACATTTCGAACATTTAAATATTGGTATTTAAAATGTTTTCCAAGAACTTAGCCACTGCCAAGGTAATCAATGGACTACAATCACTTAACAAAAAGCGAGTGGTCTGGAATTTAGAGTAATTAAGCCTTGGAAGCAACAAAGGGTGGATTAAAATCTTGCACAGGTTACTATGAAGATGACATTCCAAGAGGATATGAGATACAGTTTCAGGAGATCCACATCCGCAACGGCATAGTCTCTGTTGCTTGGGAATGTGGAGGTATCTCCCAGAAGTAACCCCTGATGGGAAGCTGTTGAGGTGTGCTAACATAAATGCATGGCGTAGATGACAGAGGTGAGATATTTAGGTCTTACCAGTGGTGGGATTCAAATAATTTAACAACCGGTTCTGGTGGTGGGATTCAAATAAATTAACAATTGGTTGTTCATAAGCATTCTTTTAACAACCAGTTCTGCCGAAGTGGTGCAAACCTGCTGAATCCCACTACTTGCTCTTACTCTGTAGCTTGACTGTATTCCAAGGGAGCAGGGAGGCTTTTTTGTCTAATTTGGGAGCTTCTCTTTGACCTTTCCTTCTCTCTGTGCGCCCTTTGTGTTTTCTCTCTCATACTTTGTGTAGAAACAAAAATCATCTACAGGCAGAGGTGGGATCCAACCAGTTCTTACCACTTCTCTAGAAGTGGTTACTAATTTTTTCTGAGTGCCGAGCAGGGGTTACTAAAGCAACCTCCCTGCCCAATAGGGACTGGAGGTGCGTGTGTGTGGCGGCGCCACTGTTTGAATCCCACCACCATCGGAACCTGTTATTAAAATTTTTGGATCCCACCACTGTCTACAGGTCTCTCATTGAGAACCCATGTCATTTTATTTGCTGGAATAGCTGGTCACTTGTAATTGGTAACAGGCTTTTCTCCTCTTTTCAAGTGCAACTTGGATGTGAATTGACTCTACCTCAATAAATGTCAGCTTTATCTTTTGCAATATACTTATTTGGATTTTATTTATTGTATGTAATATTAAGCTTCTATGATTATGCAGCTCTGCTATATTAACTAGTGCATACTCCCAATACACACAACTCTCCTTTGCATCCTCCCCACAATCTTATGGGTCTGCTATGAAAACTGTTGTTTGTTTCTTCATTTGTTACAGCCTTTGACCAGCAGTAAAAAAAAAGAGGGGGGGGAGAACCCTTTGTAAATATAGTTGTAGGGTTGAGCAATACCGAAAATATTTGGTAAAATTCAGATTCAGGCTTGTTCGGCATAAAATTATCTATATGCCCGAATAAGATGAATACCATATTCAGTATACCCAAATATATTCGGATATCCGAATACATTCAGGTCCATCTGATTTTTTTGGATTTTTTGTGTTTCTTCATGTTTCTGCCTTCAGGGGATGCATTTTTAAGCTAGTGGCACCAACAATTCAGGGTATCATCCGGAGACTCTCCTAATGATACCAACCAAGTTTGGTGAAGTTTGGTTCAAAGGGGTGCTCCCATTTCTCATTGTTTCCAATGGGAGCTGACAGGGGATGGGGGCTTGTATGCAAAGGTTGCATATGACTTTAAACAACACCAGTTGGAGAACAGTCTGTAAAAAACAATCACCAGCTCCTCTGAATGAAAGCAGCTGGTGATGATTAAGGAAGGTCAGACAAGATAAAGGCAAGGGGGAAAGCAAAAGGAGGAAGTAGTTTTTGCGAGTGATTCACTCGGCACCTAGCCTTGATTCTTGATCAGTATACTGAAACCAATCCTTATCGTTCGTGATCTTTGGAACTGTTTAAAGGATGGTTTCTTATTATTTTAAATTACTACAAATAAACAGCTTGGACTTTGTTATAGAAAGGAATAGGCTTCCATTGCTTCTGTTTCTTCTCTTGCTGAAGTGAGAGTGCTTGTGAGAAGATTGCTGTGGAGGAGGCTGGATTAATGCCTGTAGAAAACTTGTGAGCTACCTATCGGCTGGCCTGCAGGGCTGCAAGAAGGTCAGGATGGGCCCGTTGGCTCATACAGGGCTACCCCTTTGAGGGTCCATTACTTTGGACACCCTAAACCAAACTCAGGTGGTGAGCTTTGCTTCTGGGGGTTCAATTTTATGGGCACCCAAAAGGATAGGGCCCATATTTCACCATCCCTTGAAGCAAAGTTCACCAAACCTGGGTGGTGTCATCAAGAGAGTCTACTGAAGATACCCTGAAAGTTTGGTGCCACTAGCTTTAAAAATGTGCACCCCACAGGCACCCCCGGAAATTCCTCACTGGCTGCAATGGAGCCACTTCAGAGCATAGATCTGCCAGGCTCTTCAGCAAGTTCTATTGCAGGAAAAATTACTTGTTTTTCCCACCATAGACTTCAACGGGGTTTTCTGTTATGCCCAGCTGCCTCTCTGCTGGAGATTTTAGTGGGGGTTCTGTAGGGTGGGTCTTGCTCTGTGTAGGGGCACCTATTTCCCACAGGACTGGTGATGTGTCTCCTGAAAGGAACCAGTCAACTTTGCTGAAGTTTGGATGGCTGGGCATTCCTTATGGGGGCATCAGGTTCACCTTCAATTGAATGCCCACAGCTTTTGCCCCTCCCATGTAAACTTCAGCAAAGTCGGCTGGTTCCTTCCAGGAAACTCACCAGAAGCCCTGCAGGAAATAAGTGACACCCATCAGAGGGCCCCCCATTGAACATAAGACACCCACCAGAGGGCCCCCCATTGAACATAAGAACATAAGAACTAGCCTGCTGGATCAGACCATCTAGTCCAGCACTCTGCTACTTGCAGTGATCTACCAGGTGCCTTTGGGAGCTCACATACAGGATGTGAAAGCAATGGCTTTCTGCTGCTGCTGCTCCTGAGCACCTGGTCTGCTAAGGCATTTGCAATCTGAGATCAAGGAGGATAAAAATTGGTAGCCATAGATCAACTTCTCCTCCATAAATCTGTCCAAGCTTTTTTTAAGCTATCCAGGTTACTGGCCATCACCACCTCCTGTGGCAGCAAATTGAAATCTCTACCACAGAGCCAGCTGGGCATAACAGCAAGCCTCACCCCATCCCAAACCTCCCACTGGTTTTTTTGGGCCACTGCAGAGCCACGGAGCATGGGATGCATGATTGTTGTGTTCAGACATGTGGCCAGGGGCATGAGCAGTGATGTGATTTCGGGGTGACCAAGTGGATCCATTAGGATCTGTGCTTTTTACCACATTTTTGTGCCACTGCGGGGTCACAGAGCATGGGATACATGATTGTTGTGTTCAGATATGTGGCCTGGGGCATGAGCTATGATGTGATGGTGATTTTGGGGTGACCAAGTGAAAAAAAAACAAGAGGATTCATCAAGATCTGTGCTTTTTACCACTTTTTGTGCCACTATAGTGCCATAGAGTGTAGGATGTGTGATTGTTGTGGGGGGTGAGTAAGGTATAACTGCAGTTATTGGTGCATCACTTATATTTGCGGTCTGTATGACAAATTCCTAACTTCCTCTGCTTCCTCTGCCTTTAGCTTTTCCTTCTGATACTTCATTTCTTATCCTATTCCATTTCTCTCTCTTTCTCTCAAACATTTATTTTTGTCTTCATTATTCTATCTGTGAGGAATGATACATGCAAACATTTTTTTAACCAAAGGACCCCTTTTTGAGCAGTCCAATTATTGTGGAGAACTTTAAGATATTTTGCTTGGAACGATCCAACAGGATGTACTTGAATAAAGAAATCTTCAGAAAAAGTGCAGAGAAGTGCAACAAGGATGATTGAGGAACTGGAGCACCTTGAGGGACTGGATCATCTTCCAGGAGAGGCTGCAGCATTTGGGACTCATTAGTTTGGAGAGGAGACTGCTGAGGGGGGGGGGATATGATTGAAGTCTATAAAATTATGCATGGGGTAGAAAATGTTGACAGAGAGAAAATTTTCTCTCTTTCTCACAATACTAGAACCAGGGGGTATTCATTGAAAATGCTGGGGGGAAGAATTAGGACTAACAAAATAAAACATTTCTCCACATAACACCTGATTGGTGTTTGGAATATGCTGTCACAGCAGGTGGTGATGGCCACTAACCTGGATAGCTTTAAAAGGGGCTTGGACAGATTTATGGAGAAGTCGATCTATGGCTACCAATCTTCATCCTCCTTGATCTGAGATTGCAAATGCCTTAGCAGACCAGGTGCTCAGGAGCAGCAGCAGCAGAAGGTCATTGCTTTCACTTCCTGCATGTGAGCTCCCAAAGACATCTGGTGGGCCACTGTGAAAAGCAGAGTGCTGGACTAGATGGACTCTAGTCTGATCCAGCAGGCTCTTTCTTATGTTCTTAAGTCCATCCTATGAAACCATTCCTCTGAATTGTATTTTCATTGTGAAAGCAACCGATAAGGCAGGTAACACCTTTATCAAGTTCATGTGACAAACCAACTGCTAGACTACATAGGCTTCTTCTTTTCCTCCCTACCTTATACAACACTCTTGGGGTCTCATCCCGATAAACATTATTTAGAATGGATTTCTTCATCATAAGGAGACAGCCCATAATCACCCTACATTACACAAGCCTTTTCTCCAGTGAAATGTACCAGTGTAGTATTGCTGCTGGAATATCAGAGTAGCTTCTAGTCCTCACACAACCTCAGTGCTCCCTGGGTGCTATTAGGAACATAATTTTTAGCCTCCTTCACATGGTTGTTTATATGATGAAAATAGGAAGATATAACCATGTATGCTAGTCTTGACTCTTTGGAAGAAGAGTGAGATAAAAATGTACTAGACAGATGGAACTGACCTTTAATGCTGTATTCTAAATCCATCTTCCAACTTTTTTCCCTCACCGTTTTTTCCCTTTTGCCTGGTTGAGGCTATTGTCTTCTGAGACCTACAGAAAGCATATGAGACACTTTAGTGCTTATAAATGCTGTCCGGAAGATTCAGGACAAAAAGCAAAATAAATCACCCCATAAGATAATGATGCAGAACTAGCTACTGCCTGAAGGCAGTATGTATATTATGGAATCAAAATGATGCAAAACTGCTGCAAAGCTGCCTCCACAAATCAATAATGCTGGAGCATTCTGTCATCAAGCTCTACAGCTGCTGAAAAGTTTAGTAAAATACAACATAGACTATTTGTGTGTATGTGTGTGAGTGAAACATTTCTGATGTTTTAAAAGTAAAACAAACACAAACACAAGTCTTTAAGTGACCATTTTGTCCAATAAGTCAGAAGTTGCTGAATGCAGTAATATGACAGCATTAACCTGTAGTAACTAAAGTTCATGGTAGGGCATTGAGGTCAGGAATTAAAATTCAGGTTCTTTCCAGGGTCACTTCATAAATGCTTTCTGTTGCTCACGAATTATCTATAGAGTCACCTCTATATGCTATCTTGTATTGATTCTAGTTTGGCAACCTAACAGAGGGGGGCAAAATATGGTAATTTCCCACCAAACACTGTTACACCAGCATGTCAATATTTATCTAGGGCCTAGCTCACAGAAAATAGAAAAAGAGGCAGCTAAAAGCCCCCTACCTCTCCTTAAGAGCCATAGAATAGAGTTCAAAAGACCAATAGAGGAAGCAGCATGGGTCAAACTCTGCATATAACAAGGAAACCAATGATTTTCCAAAATGCAAAGACACTTTTTTTCCTCAAGAAAGTTAATTTAAAAAGCAAATATCTTGATTAGCTAAGAGAATTTCATATTCCACAGGCCACACCCTTGGTTCCCCTCCCCCGTAAGAATGAAACTGAAAGAGAGTGGGATATTACTGTAAAATACAGTAATAATCACACTAGGATTGAGATTGTCGTTATTGAATTTATGAACTATCATTAGATTTGCTAGGTTTAGGCAAGCAGGGTTAGGATAGCAATTGGTGCCACCTATGTGATGATGTCACTTCCAGTTTATGCAGAAATGCTGGCATTGTTTGGCGGGGGATGCTTTAAAAACTGAAAACATCTATATGGTTTCCATGGAGTTTTGGGGAAGAATGCTGGAGTGTCTCCCTGTGCAGTGCCAGTATTTCCATATAAACCAGAAGTGATGTCATTGCTCAGAGGATACCAATAACCCCCCTTCCCTTCCCCTGGCCTGCTTTTGCCTGCCAACCAGCAGAGTGTTAGTGGGCAGCAAAACCAATCAGTGATGATTTCTGGAAACGTGGACCCTATCATTGATTAATTGATGTTTTCACTTTTTTTCTTTGATCTATTCAATTTTTAGTCAATAAAATTTACTTTTGCTTATAAGTGGTGTGTTTCTAGCTCCTTTGGAGAAGAGATGTGTCAGGGTAAGCCAATGTATACACTGGCCTATGTTAGCATGGCCTTCATCCCCTGCCTTATAAAATATTGAAGTTCATACCATTTCTCATATTGTGTGCTGCAAAATGCCAGTTTCCATGTTTGTATGGGTGGATAGCAGAGTGTCCCAACCAAGAGCAAGCCTAAGGCAAAACAGTCTGTTTGCAGATATTTAATCTATGAGTTACTCCAGGCAATACTATCTGGACGCCTCATAACAAGGACATGAATCTTTGATTATCTCCCCCTACCAGAGTACTCCATTGACGTAATGAAATCTGCAAATCTCCTGAACACCACACCTCGCTAAGCTGCTTTTGGAAGCCACTATGCTCTTGAGAAAACATTTCCTAAACAATTGCTTCTTTCTTGCCTTTCCCCCACCTTTCAGATATGATCTCCCTAACAACAAGATCCCTTCCTAAATCACTCAAGCCTCAGCCAAATTTGAATACTTAAGGCAGAGACTTTAGGAAGCATCTCTGCATAAACCATTCATGGTATCACTGATATAATCTAGGACCAATTGGCCACATTGTCCCGGGGTTTAGAACAATGGATAGAGCTGTTAATTAGCTCAAGCCCTGCAAGTCCAGAATTGGGAATCCCAAGCAGTTCTTGTAGGAAAAATTTGAAATCCCACTCTGAGAAAGTTCCTGCCCAAACCAGCTGATCTGAATTCTATAAAAGAGCTTCACACCTTAAGCCCAGTGCTCAATACTAGCTTGAACCTCTCTTGGTCACGTTGGTGTGAGACACGATATTGACCTTCATATTGGGTCTCTATGCTGGCATAGAAATCCTTACCTTCTTCTAGATCTTCATCAGGGCTGATTCAGGTAAATGATAAGTCCCTCTGCCTCCTGTTCTATCTCTATCATCCCACCTATCTTTTCCTCCTCTATCTATATGTTCTGTAATCCAAAGTGTATGTACCTTGACGCCTTACTGTGTGGGATTGTTTGCAAACCCAAAACTTCTATATGGGTAATATTTAAACTGCAATTTGGTCTTTTGTGAATTCTCTGCGATACGTTTCAAGCCATTTCTGGTATACATAGTCTAAATAGATCCCCTCCCAGCCTGCCTCTCACATTGCCAAGCTGAGTAATTCCCCATTGCTCTATAAAAATAAGTTTGTATACTGTTAAGCTGGGTGACACCTAAGAAATCCCTACCTGCTAGTCTGTGCAATTATGAGATCACCTATGAATGCCAGCCTCAGGTTTTTGGTAACACCATCACTGTTTCTTGCTGTATTGAATATTTAATAGCTTTGAATTCTGCAGAGTTACAAACTGTGTGCAAATTGTACAGTCTGTTTTATCTGTTGCTCACTCACCCATAACTCGCATGTTCTTGTACTTATTGCAGCCAAACTCTTTGGGTGGAAACTGTAATTTTTCAGACAGAGAAACAAGCTGCAACAGACTTGAGTTTTGTTTATAATATTACCTTGGGCAATTCTCTTTTCAGTTATATTTTCTGCAACATCCCTATTTTTCTCTGCATGATATAGTTACAGATCCAGGAGTTTGCAAAAAGTAGCCTGGGGAAAGGTAAAAGTCAAGATTCAGCAAGGAGCATGACTACTAGAAAGAAGCTGTGAAGGATCTACCTTCCACGGATTCTACAGCTAGGAGGAATATATTGTACAGATCTTTGTTCAAGCTCACATTCTGTAGCCTTAGTTTATGCATATAGCTTATTCCGACAGTGATATTAGTGTTTAATCAATTTAAGTAGTGTGAAGTGAACCCACCTTCCCTCTTTTCTTCAGTCATTGCTAAGGGATCTGTGAGACTTGGCAGCATTTCCTGTGCTTCTGGAATAGTTAAGAAGTTGCTGCTGTCCAACTGAATAGTTGAAGTATAGAAGTTGGTCATTCAAGTACAAAAAAAGAAAAATAAGGCACTGCACAATTGCCTGACTGAGATAGAAGATGAAGTTGCCCTGTTTACAACTCCATTAGGATGCCATTTTGGAAACCCACATGAAATGATTACAGAAGTTTAAATAGTTGAAAAGTTCAGTTCATAATTAATAAATACATTAAATGGGTCAAATAGTTAACCCATCTTTTGCTTCTTCATTTTGAAATATAGATGAGGGACCATTGACTATACTTTAGGTAAGCTTTTTGGTATGATTTATCATTGGTAAAGTTATTTCTGGGAAGATATATTAGGTATTTTGTGCTCAGGATATTAACTTTATAATTTTAAAAGTTTAGAAGTTCATTTTGTAGCCTAAATCTGGGTAAAAATATTAGTAAATATCACTTCGCCTGGGGCACAGACCTGACCTGCCCCCCACTCTGAAGTAATTTCTGCCTTAGATGGAAATGATCCCTATTAGTGAGAACACTATGAGAGCCACTGGGCAAAATCCATTGAGCAAACTGGCAGTAGTATTGTATGGGCCCCATTTTAATAAATGTTTAGGTTTGAAAAGGGTACTATAATGGAAACACTACTTAAAACTCTTACAAATAGAGGGCAGGATACATCCATGCAGTGATTCCCTTCATCCAGTGTTGCTGTTGCTCTACCCAAACAGTTACTGTACTATGAACTCTGATTTGCTTTTGCCATTCTTCCTTTACACCTAATGAAGCCAGCAGGCTCTCTCAGAACTCTCTCAACCCCCGCCAGAGTGCCTCCCATTGAAACCTGTACCACAGAGCCAGCTGGGCATAATAGAAAGCCCCATTGAAGTCTATGGTGGGGAAAAATATTTTTCCCCACCATAGAACTTGCTGAGGAGCCTGGCAGATTCTGGGGAATTTTTGAGTGTGTAAGCACTGGCTGCACATTTTTGAAGAGGTGCCAGACTTTCAAGAGGCCTTCTGGTAATAGCCTTCTGGTAATAGCATCCAAGAGGCCTTCTGGTAATAGCATCCAAGCTTGGGGAACTTTGCTTCTGGGGGTAGGAGTGTGTGGGTTGAGAGAGTTCTGAGATAGCCAGCTGGCTTCATTAGGAGTAAAGGAAGAATGGCAAAAGCAAATCAGAGTTTGCCCATAAAATTGAACCCCCAGAAGCAAAGTTCACCAAGCTGGATGCTGCTACCAGGAGGGTGTCCTTGAGCCACCTTGAAAGTCTGGTGCCTCTATCTTCAAAAATGTGCAGCCTGCTTACACATTGGCTACAGAGCCAAAGCACTGCAGAACGAAGAATCTTGGGCAAATTTCCTGGGGTGCCTGTCAGGGGTGAATTTTTAAAGCTAGTGATACCAAAATTTCAGAGTAACACCCAGAGACAATTCTGATGATATCACCCACATTTGGTGAAGTTTGGTTCAGGGAAGCCAAAGTTATGGGCCCTTAAAGTTATGGACCCCATGTCCTGTTAGCTCCCGTTGGAAACAATGGGGGATGGGGGCATCTCCTTTGGGGGTCCATAACTTTGCCCCCCCCAAACCAAACTTCACCATGTTCAGGTGGTATCATCAGGATAGTCTCTGGATAATATCCTGAAATTTTGAGGCCGCTAGATTTACAAATGCGCCCCCTGTAGACCAAAACGTGAAAACACCAACAATTAAAAAAATTAGACGGACCCGAATTTTTCGGATATACTTGAATATTGGGGTATATTCGAATATGTTATTTGCCTTATTTGGGCATACATATAATTTTATACCCAAATAAAGCCAAATCTGAATTTTACCAATTTTTTAGGGTATTTACCAAGCCTATTAATGATAATGCAGAACATCAGACTACCTATTGTTTAGAGACATGGAGATCTCAGGGGAAATGTGGGCTACAACCCAAATTTACCATGT
The DNA here is from genome assembly GCF_021028975.2 of Sphaerodactylus townsendi. Classification (NCBI taxonomy): domain Eukaryota; kingdom Metazoa; phylum Chordata; class Lepidosauria; order Squamata; family Sphaerodactylidae; genus Sphaerodactylus; species Sphaerodactylus townsendi. The sequence continues at coordinate 51,160,681 of NC_059431.1, forward strand.
TTAGACCAATAAGGCAAAATATGCATTCTTGGGTGCATACCATCACCGTTTGTCTCTGCTGTTCTTCTGTACAGGAAACTATAAAAGGTCAAAGGAGACCAACAAAATGCATTATATTCTAGCCTCCATTTCTGAGATGAAAAGAGAACACTAAAAGAATGATATAAAGCAATTGGTGTTGAATTTGGCTTTTGTTCATGATTGAGATTGTATATATGAGTTACATTGAAAGCCCATTTCTGTTTAACAAATATCAGTAATGGACTGCAAGGTTTAGCTTTGAGTTTGTAATTTATAGACCACTGTTATTCATTCCAGTCAAATGCCAGTGACAGGAAGGGCAACAAATCAAAGTTAATTTGTAATTGAAAATGACTATTACTAAAAGTGGTTTCACTTTAAAGAATCTTGACATGTTTGAAGATGTATTACTTTGAAAAACTTTGTTATTTTAAATTGTTTTAAAGCATTAAAAAGCAGGGTAACGTTTTTGAAGGCTGATCTTGAACATGAGCTCCTCTGCAACCTTTTAGTGCTTGGAGAGTGAGATCTGTTCAAAATGAAAATTAACACTCAGTTTTAAAAGGTCTGGCTTGTTTGTAATACACTCTAGCATGTCTTTCATGAAACCTCTAAATGTTGCTGTTAAAATATCTGAATGGTGAAATCTGATGCTTTTGTGTAATCTGTCTTATCTACTGAAAACCAATTGTTATTACTTGATCAGCTCCTTAGGTAATTGTGTTCATGTCGCTTATGGCTTTAAAATACTGAAACTGAAGTAAAAGGACACTTATTGAATATATACTTTCAACCTAGGGGTACTTATTTCAGTTATTATGCCACTACACTGCATCAAACATATCTGGAAAGAAAAAGATGATTGATCTCATACCTCAGTTAAATGGCAAATGAAACAATGGTTAAATTAACCTTTCTGAATATGGTGCATTCCAATAACTATGATTAACTGGGGTATGAATTAGGAGATTTGCCATACCCATGGGTTGAAGTTGGTTTACTGATTACAGAGTCTTAAATATAGTATGGCAGATGAAGGTGGATATCCCAGCTTATTCCCCAATGTCACCTTTGCTTCAGTCCATGCTGGGATACTATCTAGATCTCTATTGGTGAGGCAGGGGAAACAGTGAAGGTAAAGAAAACAGCATTTGGTGAAACAAACCAAGATTTGGTAGCATCTGCAAACTGAATCCTAGTTATATAAACTGACCATAGTTAAAATATGCCATGATTGTTAATTATGCCTGAGACTTTGGTTGCTTAACCAACTATTGCCCTTCTATGATAGAGATGATTTGCCCACATTTATCCATGCTCTGATCAAGCCCAGGTTAGACTGCTTCAGTGTGCTACATGTGGCACTGCTTCTGAAGAATGTTTGGGAATTTTAGCAGGTCCAAAATAAGGCAGGCAGGAAGAAAATTAATTAAATTTAATCCCTTAATTAATGCATTGGCTAAGACTTAGTACATGAAACATTGCCCAATCCTGACCAAACCTATTCCATTGTCCACAGTCCTGCTTTGTTAGAACTGCTACCAGACATAAGTTGGACCACAAGAGAAAAGTCTTCTATGTGATATGTAAAGAAAAAGTGTCTCTCTCCTAGCTTTAAGTCACCACTTGTAACAGTGGGCTAGGCACAGACCAAGTGGTCACACACAGAGGCAAAGCTACAAGGGGGAAAGGGGTGTGTGTGTTACACTGGGCGCGTGCCTGGGGTGCGTGCAAAAATTCAGGTTTGTGTTTTTTTGTATTTTTAGTGTTTTTTGAAGTTTTTGGCCTGCAGGGGCACAATTTTTAGGCTAGCAGCACCAAAATTTCAGGGTGTCTTTAGGAGACTCTCCTGATGATGTCATCCAGGTTTAGTGAGGCTTGGTTCAGGGGGTCCAAAGTTATGGACTCCCAAAAGAGGTGCCCCACCCCCCATTGTTTCCAATGGGAGCTAATAGGAGATGGGGGCTACACTTTTGAGGGTCCATAACTTTGGACCCCCTAAACAAAACTTTACCAAACCTGGGTGGTATCATTAGTAGAGTCTCCTAAAGATACCCTGAAAATTAGTGCTGCTAGCCTAAAAACTGCACCCCCTACAGGCCAAAAACTGAAAAAAAACTATTATTGTTAACATTTCTCAGAATCTACTGGATGACATTTAACTATTTGCTGAAGGTATATAGCGCTGGTCCAAATGCTGGGCATCCAGATTACCCACCCCCAACCCCCATTGGAACCATTTTAAGAACATAAGAATATCCATGCTGGATCAGACCAAGGCCCATCAAGTCCAGCAGTCATTTCCCACAGTGGCCAACCACATATCTCAAAGAAGCTCACAAACATGATGACTGCTGCAACATTATCTTGTCTGTGTTCCACAGTTCCTAATATAATAGCACGCTCCTCCACATCCTGGGGCAGGGAGTTCCATAATTTAACTACCGTTATGTGTTGTGAGAAGAAATACCAATTGTTATCTGTTTTGGATCTCTTAACCTTCAGCTTAAGCAGATGACCCCAATGTTTGGGTATTGTGAAATAGATAAAAGCTTCTCCCTATCTACTCTCTCCACACCATGCATAATTTTTATAGATCTCTATCATTTTTCCTTTTATTCTCCTTTTTTCTAAGCTAACAACTCTAAGCTCCTTATACAGCCATTGCTCTAGCCCCCTGATCATTTTGGTTACTCTTTCCCACACCTTCTAGGTGTGGTGACCAAAATCGAACGTGGTATTCCATGTATTCTCACCATAGATTTGGATCAGGGTAATATGATAGCAGCAGTTTTATTCTCTATTCTTTGACTAATTATGGTCAGCATAGTATTTGCCTTTTTTCAACAGCAGCCACATACTGGGTTGCCATTTTATTGAGCTATCCACTACCTGAGATCCCTTTCTTGGACTGTTGCTGCCAGCACAGATCTCATCAGTGTATTCATGATTTTTTGGCCAGGGGGTGGGGCGGGGGTGGAGTTTGCCCCAAAATGCATCACTTTACACTTGCTCAAATTGAATCTCATTTGTTATTTTAAGGCCCATTCCTCCAGGTTGGAGAGAATCTTTTGGATCATTGCACAATCCATTTTTGTTTTAACTACCCTTACCCTACATAATTTGGTGTCACCTGCAAACCTGGCAACCTCACTGTTTACTTCCAGCTCCACATCACTGATGAACGGGTTGAAAAGTACCAGTCCCAATACACATCTTTGTGCTCACATCCCTCCATTGTGAGAGCTGACCATTTATTCTTATTCTTTGCTTCCTATTTTTTAGCCATCTTTCAATCCACAAGGGGACTGTTCTTATCCCATGCCTATGAAGTTTGCTTAGCAGGGTTGGCGGATGTATATAAGCAACTACATATAGATATATTTCTCTCTCTCTCTCTCTCTGTGTGTGTGTGTGTGTGTGTGTGTGTGTGTGTTACTGACCATATCTTTTTGAATAAGTGCATGTGAATCTTTTGCTGTTATGTTACTTAGTCAACTGGGATAATGAAACAAAACAATCAAATGGTTTTGTCGAGTATTACTATTTCTAATTTGCTTACTGGATTTTGAACTGGCAACTGAGCAGTGACACAGAAAAGCATTTCTGGGAAAGGGACAAATAAAAGAGTGCATATTCTATCAGCAAGAGCATTTGAAGTCTTTAAGGAGCCCGGCACCTTTCAGCCTCCCATCGTGTTTTCTATCTGATAATAACTTGTTCCAAGTTGAATTACCATGGTTGGCTGCACCCTATCACACCTTTGGATTAGGAAAGTGGAGCTTAGAAGTATTTGTGAAGTACTTCTTGATTATTCACAAGTTAGTTCCTGATTGAAGTAGTCTGCAGCAAACTGCCAAGTTCACCCCTGCATGTAGCAAAAGCTCTGAACCATGCATCAGGAAATTGACCTTCAGAGATTATTATGACCTTCAAACAGTTGCCACATCACTGAAATGAGTTTTGTGTGGAATTTGATGATAAGCCTTTGGATTACTGGGTGATATTGTGTCAACACCTTTGATAGCACTCACAGAAAGACAGCTATCTGAAGAAATGATTTCAAACACCAACACTTGAGGATTATTTGAGGAAAAACCAGAAGTCATTCAATAGGAGCCAGTTCCCATTTTGGGGTATGTCTTCCCACTTGCTGAATATTATTATTGTGAACAGGATGCTGAATATTATATTGTGAACAAAAATATATTGTAATGTTATTATAAATACTTGAATTAAAAGTTTCAGTTACTAAGAACTGAGTGGTCTTTGAAGACTGTCTGACTGTCCTTTCTGAATCATTTTTCTGAACAACAAATTATAGCACTATGAAACTTAATGGACCTTATTTTATTCTGTTTGGGTAGCTTGCTGTGCAATCCTAAGCAGAATACACTATTCTAAAATCATTGGAATCAATGGGCTTTGAATCCTGTAAATCTTCTTTGGACTGGACTAATACTTTCAGTTATAATGGGTATTTTCTTCTGTTACAGTTGAGGCTTTTTTCCCCCTGTTAGAATGATGAGAATGGCAAAAGTGCTGTTAAAGTATAGAATTTTGTACTTCACATCCAAAAAATATCACCAACAATTTATTAACTTCTGCAGTTTCACTTGCTCAATAGTTCTTTAGGGCTTTGCTCTCAAACAAGCTTTGAAGTAATTTCCCCTGAAATCTTCCAAGATATGGTTTTACATAGATGTATTTAGAATTAGAATATAACATTCTAGTATTTCAGCACCTCAGCATGCCAAAATTCATCTTGTTTACAAAATACTTTCTTTGACTCCATGTACACAATGACAGTCTCCTTTATCACAAAAGCCCAATAGAGCTCCTAGTTCCAACTTCATCTTTGAAGTGGTTTTTTCATGCCAGTACTAATTGTTGAGATCTCTTGCTGTCATGTTACTTCCTAATGAAGAATTTGAGGAAATTTCTAGCTTTCGAAGCGATTTAGTTCTACACCAAGAAAATGGAAAAGGAAATAGAAAGTTGGTACTCCAACATGCTCAAAAGATCTTATTTTACTTGTCTTGTCTTTTTTTGGGGGGGGGAAGAGGGGGTTCCCTGCTATATTATTTAGTTGTATTTTAAATATTTTGGTACATGCATATTATTCCTGTGGGTATGTAAAGTGGCATCAAGTCACAACTGACTTATGGAGACCCCAGCAAGGGGCTTTCAAGGCAAGTGAGAAGCAGAGGTGGTTTGCCAGTGCTTGCTCCACAGAGTCTTCCTTGATAGTCTCCTATTCAAGTACTAATCATATTTAGCTTCTGAGATCTGATGAGACTGGCTATACCATGCTACCATCCCTCCCACAGATTATTCCTATCTAGCCTGTATTTAAGGCTACATCTACAATGGTGTTTCCTCTAAAAGTGACTCTAGCATTAACCCCAAAGTGGTAGAAAGAATACCTCAAAAAGAATACCAGCAGTCCAATATTGCTGCCTCTGCTTTATCATCACACATGTTTATTGGACTATGTTGGAGGCAATGCTGTGGAGTGAAAAACATCTGGAGGCAAATTCTGCAATTTTCTTCTGTAGATGACAGCCAGTATATCTTATGTCATTTTAAAGAGTATACAGGACAATGAGTAAAAGCCATACATTGTGGGGCAGGGGAGAAACACAAGTGACAATGGACTTATGACTTGCTGGCACTTTATGCATGCAGTTCTTACCCTCCCCAGCCATGAGCTTCACACTGGCTTTCCGCCACTTTTTTTTTGTTTAAACAAGATTCTCCTGCTGCAAAGTATTTCCAGCCAAGCCGATCTACCATTTTACCCACCTGTTCTCCTCATGCAATTTCCCACTGGAGAGATTGCTCTCTGCTGCCTTTGTGTGTGTGTGAATGCGTCCGTGTGTGTGTGTGTGTGTGTGTGCATGTGTGCTCTGTGTGTGTGTGTGTGTGTGTGTGTGTGTGTGTGCACCATCCTGGGGCCAGCATTATTTTCCTAGACCAGGGGTCTGCAACTCACGGCACCGGAGCCGCATGTGGCTCTTTCGTCCTTGCACTGTGGCTCCACTTGGGTCCTCTCAGCCTCCTTCAAAGAGTCGCCCTAAGGGTTAATGGGAAAGAGTCCCCATTCCTAGAGAGGCACAGCCCAAGATGGCTTTCCCAAGCCACTTCCGGCTTCCCTGTCCCAGCTGCCTAATTGGCTGATACTGGTGGTGACAACATGGGGTGAGGGCAGAGCACCGCTGGTGGATCCTCTTGAACAGGTGAGCGGCGAAGGGTAGGAAATGGGATTTTCAGATTTTCAGTGCAATCCTAACCTCGTAGTCCATTTCCCCTAACTGAATGGGGTTCCAGGGCGTCAATCCCTGCTTTGTGTGGCCTCTTCATTTCTCCCCAGGAGTCCAGCCTTCTTGGGGGGGGGGTGGGACCACCACCCAGAAGGGGACCTGCAGCAGCGCCACCATCCTTGTAGTTGCAGACCCTCCAGCAGCCCCAGCGCTTGAGGCTCAAGAGGGGCTTTTCACCTGGTAGCAGATGGCAGCCTGGCTGAGGAGTCCAGGGTGAAAAAATACGATTGGCGTCAGGTTTTAGCGAGTTACATTACCTGCAGCCCTGCAAAGTTGCACTCGTTGGGGCTGTTTGATGGGGAGGCAGGGGTGGGTGGGAATTGTTTGCTTCTGCATTGCCAAGGAGGGCAGGAGCACATGGGGAAAGCCTTTCACGTGGATCTTGGAAGGTTTACTTCAGAGTAAGCCAGTGGAAAGTAAGCTTGTAGATCATGGAAGGGAGGAAGGCCGGGATCATCCTCAGCCATGGTTGTCACAGGTTGCCAACTCCCGGCGTGCGAATCCCAGGACATTTGGGGGTAGATTCTCAGAAGCTGTGGCTTTTGGGACCAGGGCAGGGGCCATGCTCAGTGAGGAATATGGCTGTCAAGTTCACCCTCCATGCCAGTTTCTCGGGGAAGGGGAGAAGTTCACCCTCCCGGTAGTTGACAACCCCATTAAAGGCACCAATTTTGATCCATCATCCAAGTGGAATTTGAGGGGGTTCTTTTTTGGGGGGGCATAATCAGTCTCTTTCAAGAAAAGAGAAATGTGTGAAACGGGGGTTCTATTGCTGGTCATTTGAATCATGTGCAAAACAACACAAGATTTTTTTACCTCCCCCCTTTTGCTTTGATGGGTAAAAATGGGCCCCAAAGAAGGGAACTTCTCCCTGTATGAGAATATATACAGTGTTATGTTCATTTTAGATGTCAAAAAGTATTTGCGTGCAGATGGTGTAGACCCTTCCCTGGCAAATAAACACAACAAGGATTTGGAAATAGATTGGGCTGCAGCCCAATTTATTAAATAACAAACATAACACTCAAGAAGCTGGGAGACAAACGGATCACAACATCAGCAGGTCAGCACCAGTGCTGAACCGACCATGTTGTCCCCAATCCCTATTGGGGCATTGGCAGGAAGCCGGGAGCCACCGGGGTGGATACCCTTGGTGTCAACCCTTCCTGCTGGGGTGGCGGGCACCAGCTAAGCCTGCCAACTTGCTTACTGCCCCGCCCCACCCCCAGGCCCTTCCTTAAGGGCACCAACCATGGAGAAGACCGGCCGCCCAGCTCAGCTTCACAGATGTTGCGATTCCGTTGCCAACCCGCTGGGCTGCGACAAAAGTACAAGTATAACAATAAAACCATTTATAACATGTCAATCATTAACAACTGTAACTAGGGAGGGTGGGTGGGTCAAGTTGCTTTTGAGTCTCGGCTAGCCAAGAAGGCCGAGGCTCGGGGCATGGCACTTATAAGCGCTCTGCTGTTTCCGCCTTTGCAGCTCAGGCCAATCGTTGCAGCTCCCTGCAACTGTGCCCTCAGAGCTGGCTGCCCCATTCCTTTTGCCTCATGCTGCTCACATCTGCTGCAATGGCTGCCACCGGTGACTCGATGGCTGCTATTTGCAGCTTCTAGTGTTTTCTTTTCCGTGGAAAACGGGTCCAAATGGCTCTTTCGGTGTTAAAGGTTGATGATCCCCTTCGGGGATGGGGCGGTATATTAAATTAAATAAATAATAATAATAACCCCTGTCTTAGACCATGTAAATTTCTTGTAGATTTCACCAGTCTATTGCTCCAGCGATATATTGGAAATGTTAAAATGAAAAAAAGAAGAATGAAAGCTCTTCCAATCAAATGAAAGCTCTGAAAGAGCTGCCTGGAAGAGTGGGAGGACCTGTTGATGAGTAGGCAGGGGAAGGAAGAGAGAAGTGAGAAAACCTGATGCACCATGCTGTTTCCCTCCACTTTCTCTGTGCGATGAGAAGTCATTCTTTCAGAGGTGTTAGAAATTGTGGAGATTCTCTGATCTGAGGTCAGGAGAGGGGAAAACACAAGTTACAGAAAATCCAACTTGAAGAGAATGTATGCTCCATGCAATGTAGACCAGAAGTGCATTTTAAGAATATTATCTCTTCTGAACTTTCAATGTACTGACACACAGTGCAATCTTAAGCAGAGTTATATTCTTCTAAATCCATGGACCTCTGGTTAAGATTGCATTGCACAAATATAGGCATGCTGTGGTCTTATAAAAAGCAAAATGTGATTGATGTGTATAATTGAATTGTAATCAAGATTCCAATCCCACTTTAATTTACTTAAACTATGTACAAATTTTAATTTATGTTCAACATCTGTTAGTATTAAAAGAAATGTACTAGAGATACCTTACAGGAAGAGAAATTTTGTATGTTTAAACTAGAGTCTCCCTTGTAACTTCAGGAAAGTATTTTCTAGAAACAATATTGTCTTAGACTATAATAGAAAGGAAATGATCCATACTCTATTATCTATATGAAGATAAATTCAGTACTGAAATTGTGACTTATTTTCATATCAGCCAACACCTCACAGAACTATAGATAATTTTTGAAAAAGAAATTATTAAAGAGCATTTTCTAAAATTACAGCTAATATTCTAATTTCAGTTGGAATATTAATTGATATCACATATATTTCTGGTAGAGTTCATACCATAGATTAATTTAGGGAAGTGTTTCACCAAAATCACTTTTGTTCCAAACTTACAGAACATTTCTAGTTATGCATTATATGTATGTGGGAGTCCGGAGTTCACCTGTTCTTACCATTCACTTGATACAACTCTGATCAGGGGGTAGTATTAACATAATAAAAACTATTTTGTATGCATATATTTCTGAAGAGATCCTTTTTAAAATTGTAGTATTCCCCTGGCACTGGTTTTCAGGTCCATTCTACAGAGACAAACTGATCCAAAACAACAGCTTCTTATTTACTTATTTACAAGAGGAGCAACTTACAACTTCAGCTTTAGCTAGCTGTAGCTAGCTTGCAAAAACTGATATATGAAACCAAGAGCTCCACCTAATAGGGCCAAGCTAAAACACACAGATAATAGAGGAGAAGCAGACTGTTCCTTTACATATATATATTCAAGTAAATATTCTACACTTATGGAGTCTGTGTCATCCATATCAATAGATGTGTTTAATCTCACCAGCAAATAATCAAATCTAATCTATCATATAGAATCAAGATGTCATCCCATTTATAACATGATCCCTAATTGGCTAGAATAATACTTGAGGTGCAGAAAACATTGCTATCATTTTTGTTTTGTTATCTTCAGATATATCATTTCACTGTGAAATATAACTGGGCACAGAGTGTGAAAAGAACTATATTATGAAAAGGAGAAATCCGTTTCACACATTATTGTGTGATTTTATACTGTTATGTTATTTTTAATGAGGGGGCCCCATGAAAACAGAAAACGCAAGAACATTATAAATTTGGCTTGGAAAGGAGGTAAATCAGCAGAATTTTGTTATCAGTACTTTATCACAGCCATCTTGGTGTAGTGGGTAAGAGCCAAGGAATTGCATCTGGAATTGAATTGGGTTCAATTTCCCACTCCTCCACATGAAGCCTGCTGGGTGATCTCAGGCCAGTCACAGTTCTCTAAGAAAACTGTCAACTTGAAGGAAGGAAGGCTGTAGGTATCTTGCTCTGAAAACCCTATGGGGTCACTATAAGTCAACTGTGACTTGACAGCACACACATACACATACATTTTACCATAACCAGATGGCAACAGGCTTGGAAGAACCTCTGCCTGATCCAGACACAGACATTAATTCATCCCCTTTTGTAATATCAGGCCCACCCAACTTGTGACCAAAGTCTATATGAAATGATTGTGCTAAGAGTAGTTCTGATAGCCCAGTCATGGCGAACCTTTTCGAGACTGAGTGTCCAAATTGCAACCCAAAACCCTCTTATTTATCGCAAAGTGCCAACACGGCAATTTAATCTGAATACTGAGGTTTTAGTTTAGAAAAAACGGTTGGCTGCGAGGCACTCGTAACTCGGGAGTAAGTTTGGTGAAGCAACTGTGCAATGCTTCGAATGGGTGAATCATGACCCAGCAACCAAGCTTAATCCCAAGTAAAGGATCATGCCCAGGCCAGCCTAGATGTGTGTGGGGTATGTGTGATTTTCCACCCCCCCCCCCACGATGAACTCTGTGCACATGTGCCCACAGAAAGGGCTCTGAGTGCTCTGGCACCCGTGCCATAGGTTCGCCACTGCTGTGATAGTCTATCTCAGCCAGGTCACATAACATTCTCAGTGAACTCCCTGAGGACATGTTAGGAAGCTTAATCTGGTTTCATAACAGAACAGCAAAATACGAGAAATTCTGGAGTATAAAAAAAATAGTATCAGACCAGGGGCAGAATGGATCTTCTTAGCCAACCCAATTGTGTACCATAAAAGGATGAGATCATAGATTAGGGAAACCTCAGATGCAAGACACTCAACAAATAAGATTGTAGTATTTTCTCACTTCCTTGAATAAATCTGCATTTTTGTCTGTCTTGTGAATCCCTGAGGTCAGTCTCTTTCTCTCTATGTGTGAATGAGATTCATTCATAGTAATTGAAGTGGTTTTTAATTATGATTATACATTTACCTAGTAACTTTAAAATAATGTTGATTATATGTTTAATTGGTCCATTGCAGCAAAGCTTCATAAGATTCTTAAGCAATGAAAAGCCTTATAAGCAGAACAAAAGATTTGTGCATAATATATAAAAATCATGAAAAGCAAGACAGCAGAAATAAAGAGGTATGAAAAATACTGGACTCCTTGAATTGGATAGATATGGTATTGAGCACACAGTGAAGCCATTAATTGTTGCTCCAGCAAACCTATCAAGAGGCTACTTCAGGGACCCTTGGGTGTAAGAGTTTTCTTCGGTTGGGTGAAGTAGCTTAATACCTGGGGAATACTGTACTGAAATGCTGTGCAGGAGGCAAGCCGTTCAAGTCACACCATGCCATTCATATGTGCATTGAATTTGCCTGATGTTGAGGAATGAAATGTGCAGGTTTTCATTAAGCAAGAAAAATAAGGACAGATCCTTTATGTCTGGGTAATTTCTTTATAAACACATACACCAATACATGGGGCAAGAGCTCATAACAAAATGTACAATTCACCATCAGTTTCTCCTTTTTCAAGACCTGTTGAAATAAATGAAACAAACAAGACACATTGAAATATTTTTTTCTTAGGTCATATGGGCCATAACAAAAGATTACAAAAATGTATATCAATATATCAATTCTGTAAATTATAAAAATTGAACATTGTATATTAAAAATATATTATTAATTAAAATTGGGAAGGAGGTTACTTACAGTTTTCAAGACATAAGAACCAGCTCTTTCTATAACATTTATGTATATTTGTTAAACAGCAATTCAATTTTTTGCTGAGTGGGGCTTTTTAGCTTGTTCCATTTTAACAGGCCTCATTTACCCAGATTTGTAGGGTCCTGTATTGTTGGGTTTTCTCCACCTGGAACCAGCATCTACTACTGATATACAGGTACACTAGCACCAAAATCCAGATTAAGAGTTGCAACATTAGGACCCTTCAGATTTGGAATTTATAAAATCAGGAATTTTCACATGTATGGAACACAATTAAAGTCCATAAAATAGCCATTTTCCAGGCTAAGCCATTTGAGGAATAGGTTTCTCTTTTTTTCCAGAGCCAGCATGATGTAGTGGTTAAGAGCTGGTCAACTCTCATCTGGAGAACCAGCTTTGATTCCCCAGTCCTCCATATAAAGCCTGCTGGGTGATCATGGACTAATCATAGTTCTTCAGAACACTCTCAGCTACCTCACAAGGTGTCTGTCGTTGGAAAAGGAAGGGAAAAGAGTTTGTAAGTCCCAGGGAAAGGGGGTATAGATCCAAATCCTTGTGGGACCCATCTGTGTTATCTATGCACAATACAATATTTGTAATGTAGGCCATCATATGTTGTAATGTAGGCCATTATACACCATTAACATACATTGGTGATTTTAGTGTACATTTATAATTTTATAATTAGCAGTCCTGTCTGCATTCTCTAGGCCTTTCGGGTACTTAAAATCAGGGAACAGGCTATTGCTTTAAATTTATGACATGGCTAAACACTGATGTTTAAATTGTCAAGCTGACTGATACAGAGATAGCTATTTCTCTAAGCCACTTCTCCCTGAATTGACAAAGAACACTTAAGAGAGATTAGGAATGAATGAACAAGATCATGCAAACTGCTGGCTCAGGATCTGAGACATAGCCATCTTTTTTTTTTTTAAAAAAAAAAACCTACTGCTATGAGGAAAATGCAGGTTTCGATGCTACCCATTAACATAAAATTAGGGATCTATTTTAAAACAATAGTGTCCTGGTGAGGTGAAGCTAACTCTGACTTTCCCACACTTACCTCATTTCGATCCATTGTTTGCAGAACATTTTTTTTTGGCTAGGCTTCAGTATGGGGAGTCACCAAGGCTGGGATCAAAACATTGAAAGAAAAAAGTATACAGTGACATTACATATTGAAGGGGGAAGGATGTTGCAATGCTTAGAGTGATGCATTATGACCTGGACACCAAAGTTCGAATCCCCACTCAGTCATCAAGTTCCTTGGATGCCCTTGGCCAGTCATTGTCTATCTGACATACCTTATAAAGTTGCTGTGAAGACAAAATGGAGAGAAAGAACCCTGTGTTCCTGAGAGGAAGGATGGATTAAAATATAGCTAGAGAAATAGATCAACTTCCTCCATTGATGTTATTTCATCTGCCTTTAAAAAAAAAGCTGAGGAATTTGGGGAAAGCATAAATAAGATCAGTCACACATTCCCTTGCCTGTTATTTAAGTGAGAATTTTAATTTGTTATAGAATGGAGCTGTGTTCTTTCTTTCTGCCTGGAATATGGGTAGAAAAATTTCTCATATGAAAAATATATCCCCTGAAAATCTCTGGAAATTGTGCATAGAGTAAAGTTATACCAGGTAAAATTAGTTTCCATTGAAATTAATGGAAATAGGTATGTAATTGATTTTGTAACATCTTGCTTTAATTCCACTATTAAATAATCCAAAATTACAAATACATTTTCAAGATTAGTAGCAATGACAAGAACTTACATGTTCTTACCAGCTACTACCAAAAAATGCAGACAAGAACTGGGATAACATCATTGTTCTGAAAGTTAAAAAGGAACTAAATATATTCTATGTTTATCTCTTTTTGTAAATGGAATGTCATTTTCAAATCATTTGAAACTAGTGGAGCATCACAGAGTTACCCAAAATGCAGAAAAAATGGTTGATGGAGTAGACCTTGAAATATCTAAATTTGCAATTTAAAACAATTAGGGGAAAACATTAAATCTTTGCTTTTCTTGGGTATGTCCTAATTTACAGTGCAATATAAAGCAGAATAACTTATCAGTGATTGAAGACACTGGGTTTACAAATGCAAGTCTACATTGTTGGAGAACAAACGTAAGCAGGTCTGCCAAGAAAGGTTTTTCAGTGGAGCTTAATGGAGCTTACTCCCAGAAAAGTGTTCTTAGGGCTGCACTATTACACTTCCAGAAAATTGCTTTTATTGTGTTCCATTGATATTAAAGGGAATGTCAAGATTTAATTGCTTATCCAGAAATCATATTTTATATGCTAATTTTACCCTTCATTGTTGGGTAGTTTGTTTTTAATCATTGTCATTTGCAGAAGGCAGCTCAGGATCCAAGAAATCACATCCTTCAATGACTGTATAATGTTAATGAACAATTATTTGCAACACAATATTTTCTTAAATCCATGGCTATTATTATCATATGTATTTCTGCAGTCTGGTAGAATGCCTTCATGTAACTGAATTAAATATAGTTTAATTAAATTAAAGTGAATTAAATTACTCATTAGCAGTAATAACTTTAAGCTTCAGGATGCATGTGAATTGGGCAGAGGATTTGAATACCTAGCTTAACAGCTCTAGTGTGGTATGAAATTAATTAGCATTATACATATCTTAGCTCTTTTCAAGACATGCACAGATGGGATAACAAAGCTAAAAAGATAAGGCGCTCTGAAAACCTCTTTTAATTTACTAATTAAAGAAGGTATTTGCTATTGTGAGCTGTTGAACTAAAACAAGATTAGTTGTTGAAGAAAAAAAAGTTCCATCTTGCAGGAGTATTTAGGACTGAATCCCTAATTATTTGACAATGTTATTTTACTAGAGGTCAAATTATTTTCATTGTAATGAAAGTAGAAGTAAAGGGGCATTATTGCTAATCTCAGTGAGAGCTGTCATTCTTGAAGAATTAATTGACAACAGTGAACAGTTACAGTTTCTTATCTTAAGATTTGATCTGTTCCATCTCATTTTCACATACTCTCTGCTTTGATGTACTGCAGTTGTTTCTTTTCCATACTCTCCTTCCTTAGTCACATACTCCAACTTTATCTCAACCAGATAATGGATCAAGATGTATCTTTTGGCAGAGATCAATTGACTTGTGACCAATTGACTTGTTGAAACTGTTTGCTTCTGTTTAACCGTGGTATGTATTGCTTGAAAGTGCAAAAAAGATGACCAGTCTCATATCATTGCTTTTGCACAGCTTCCCCCCAGCTGCCAATGCTACCTTCACACCTGTGTTTTGCCACATCCTTTCTATACAAAAAACTTCAACAACTTGACTGTTAGTGACTTGCAAGGTGTTGCAAGGTGACTCTATGGCCCTTTCCACACGGGCCAAAAACAGCGTCCTAGGGACGGCAAAAACGCCGTCCCCAGGGAGCTGTTCACTTAGGAGGCACTGCTGCATTGCAGCAGCACCGTCCTCGCTTCCCCCCCACCGGTGCAAAGCCACCATTTTCCCACCTCGCTTCACGAGCGAGGTTGTTGAGAAGGGACGGCTTCCCATTGGCACGGTGCAAACTGCACTGCAGAGAAGCTGCCCCTTTCCCCATCACTCCCACTGACCTGCCTCTCCAGCATCGTTCTGGAGGACTGCAGGGACCCGCCCACACTGTCCTCCGACCTCCAGGGGTTGGAGGGCAGCGTGGATGGGTCCCTGCAGCCCTCCAGAACGACGCTGGAGAGGCAGGTGAGTGGGGGAGGGTGACTGTGTGGAGCCGCCTCTCTGGCTAGGGAAGGAGCCAGGTTTGTTTGTGTGAGCAGTCCCCACGCCTCCACCAGCATAAATTATGCCAGTGGAGAAGCCCTGCCACCACTGTGCGGAAAGGGCCTATGTTTGTATTGTTGAAGGCTTTCACAGGCAAAATCATCTGACTGTTTTCAGTTTTATGTGCTGATTTGCGGAGCTTGCCTTGCCCCAAGAATACATATAATGCTGTAGCCATTTTATTATGCAACACAGAAGCTGAGCGAGCTTAAGGGGCACATCATAGCTGCCGGGCAGCCTGCCTGCTGAACCCGGCACCATTCCCAATCCCTATTGGGGAATTGACACAAAAAGTTACTAGGTGCCACCTGAACGTATGACCATTATGTGACACCCCTTCCTGCCAGAGGTAGTGAGCTCTTGCAAAGCCTCCGCGGCTTGCATTAGGGAGCATGCCCCACCCCCAGGTCTCTTATGGAGGCCCACAAGTGCAGGTGAGGTCCGGTGCACAAGCACAGCCTCCCCTAAAAGAATGCGCTCCTATGCACATACCACCAAAGACTGCGACAAAAGCAAGTTAACAATCAAATAAACCAAACCAAAGCATTTTAACCAAAGGGAGAGAGGGTGGGTCTGCTTGCTGCCCCAAGCCTCAAAAGAGGCTGGAGCATGATGGGTGATGCATTATAAAGGCTTGCCCACCCCTTCCATGTCATGTAATGGGGCTCCATCATGTGATGCAGGACCGAGCATGTGCATGCATGTTGCTGGCCCATATGGGGCTTGCTGGCCCCACTCCTGCATCAATGGTAGCTCTGGCTGACTCCAGGGCTGCGTTTTGCCTGCTGATTAGCAGAGCTTCCCTTACAACACAACTTTTTGTTGGAATAAAATTTGGCCATAGCCCTTTTATTATGCAACACAGAAGCTGGACGAGCATAAGGGGCACATCCTAGCCACAAGACAGCCTGCCTGCTGAACCCGGCACTGTCTCCAATCTCTATTGGGGAATCGAGACAGAAAGTTACTAGGTGTCACCTGAGTGTATGCCCATTATGTGACACCCCTTCCTGCCGGGGTAGCGAGCTTTGCAAAGCCTCCGTGGCTTGCATTAAGGAACACCCCCCACTCCCAGGCATTTTATGGAGGCCCCCAACCACAGGTGAGGTCCAGCATGCAAGCATAGCCTCTCCTAAAAGGATGTGCTTCTATGCCCATACCCACCACAGAGCTGGCCTTCCAGCTCCTGCCACAGCTTCCTAAGCCTTTAGCCATTGCAGCAGAGCATAACATATTGCATAAAACCATACTTCCGACCCCCAGTAAGACAAATGCACTCCATCAGTGCAAAGAAATGCTGTTTGGTAATAGGAAATGTCATTGTGCAAAATAACCTCACCACCCAATTTCCATACCACTTGGGGTGCGGCCTTGCACACCTTCCTCTGGGCTCAGTCCACCTTCCCTGGATCCTGAGCCCCCCACAATGCTTGCCGCCTCGAAAGGCAAGACCAATGTTATTTTGCTCCTGGTAGTCACCAACGAAGTTCCCTCAGGTCTGCAGCCATCCTGTGAGACAGCACCACACCCTTCTGTTTGGGATGTCATTGGGCATTTTCCCACTTACCTTCTGCCCCATGCTACTGTAGCCAAGTAGCGTGGGGTCCCCCAGCACTCTCCACTACAGGGCTTGCGACAACGCAGCCGCCCCAGTGCTGCTGTTGTCGCGCCCCCTCAGTGCGCATCATTCCTGACCCTCAGTGCGCATCATTCCTGACGCTCACTGCGCATCATTCCTGACCCCCAGTGCGCATCATTCCTGGCGCTCTTCAAAACGGCGCCTTTTGATGACCCCGCGCAGAGCGCGGGGTCGTGGGGAAGCCCAGGCGCGCGCCAGAAATGACACGCGCTGAGAGTAGCACACAGCATAGGGGGCTATGAGTAAGTGAGGAAACGCTCATTGTCTCCCAGCTGAATGATGATGGCTTGGGGAGAGCCAAGCTGAAGCACTGCACTACGAACCACAAACAGCAAAGCATCCCACTTCATACCCCTGCGACCCAGCCAGAGAATTGAGGCGATGTCCTCCAGACCAAAGTCTGATCCCCATCCAGACTTTGCAGCGTACTGCATGGCCCAGTGCACAATGCTGTGTCCCACAATCCAGACACTGGTCCGTTGGCCCAGCAAAACTAAAAGGAAAAAATAAAAAAATCAAGTGAGGCCGCACGTACACCTTGTATGCCAGAGAACATCTTTGTCCGATGTCCTGAATTTGATCTGGGGAGAGACATTTCTGTGCTGCTGATGTGGATGCACCCATGCAAAAAGAGTGCAGACCAAATTTGCCCTGGGGCAACTCTAATGCACAAATGCATTGTCTCAGCACCACTGCAAATTGGAAACATTAGCACGGTGACCCATCCTGGTGAATCAGGAGAGGACCCGGGATTCCTAGCCGCATAGCCAGGTAGGCTGTAGTCATGGCTACAGGGCATGGAGACTCTGCAGGGGCTGCTTCTAAATAAATTCTAGTCCCCCTGCACAGTTGGTCCATTTTTGAAGTGGCCAACCAAATGTACAGGCCGTTGTCCGTCATTGAAACATCTGACACCTGTATAGCCCAAGATCCTGTGGATGTCCAGGAAGGTGCCACCAATTCGCTATACCTGAAGGCTCCAAAAAAGACCAAAGTAAAAGCTGCTTGAAAAACCATCCCTTCGGACTGGGACGAACAAATTGAATTTGACACCATCAGCAAGGACTGCAACAGTTCCTTGGTGATAGGCCGAAGGCTATCTTGTGTGGGAGCACCATCCCACTACAGCCCTACAAGCTAAGAATGATGTAGTGTGGTCAGTGATCCCAACTGCCCTGCAAAAGAAAGCTAGAGCTTTCAAATGAACCCGCATGGTCCTTGGTGTAAAACCCTGTGCCCTCAAATGGGCCAAATATTGCAAAAGTAAACTTTCTGGGATCCCCTGGTCCATGGCCAGGCCTCAAGGTGAGGTTAAGTCAAGGAAGGTGGACACTGCTCCTTGGTATGAGCTGTGGGTGGCTGGTGCTAGGGACTGGAGGACACTGTCTGCAATTATTCGATGCCAAGGCTCCAGAGCTGTTCCAGGAACGTGTCCAGCTCCATGTTGGCCTAAGTTGAAAGGGAGCGGAAATGGTCCACTTGGCAGTGAGATAAGGCATCAGCAATGCAGTTGGTGATCCCTGGAAGAAATATGGCCTTGAACGATATATTATTAACCAAACAAAGTAACACCAACTCCCGTACCAGGTGCATAACCCTGCCAGAACAACTGGACTGCCTGTTCACTACTCGCACAACCGCCTGATTATTGCACCAGAAAATTATCTCAGCCCCATCTACCTCACAGAATGTTGGTTGTGGGGAGAGGAAGGGAAAGAAGTTTGTAAGCTGCCTTGAGTCTCCTTAAAGGAGAGAAAAGTGGGGTATCAATCCAAACTCCTCCTCCTCCTCCTCCTCTTCTTGAGAGCAGCAGTGGCATAGTGGTTAAGAGCAGGTGCACTCTAATCTGAAGGAACCGGGTTTGATTCCCCACTCTGCCACCTGAGCTGTGGAAATTTATCTGGGAAATTCATATTAGCCTGTGCACTCCAACACATGCCAGCTGGGTGACCTTGGGCTAGTTGCAGTTCTTTGGAGCACTTTCTGCCCCACCTACCTCACAGGGTGTTTGTTTTGAGGGGGGAAGGGAAAGAAGTTTGTCAGCTCCTTTGAGTCTCCTTACAGAAGAGAACACGGGGGGTATATAAATCCAACTCTTCCTCTTCTTCTCCTTCCTCCTCCTCCATGGCCTCATGTGCACTTTTTAAAGGTGGAAAAGTATGGGTCTCTATGCAGTGAAGAAAAATACTTTATGTTAAATATTTATTTACATTTAAAATGTGAATGTGAACAGCACTGTTTAATTTAAATTGATAATCATGAGACTGTCTTTTTGAATATCAGTGTTTGAGTGGTGTATAAAATCCTAAAACATGCCCAGAGGAGGAACTAAAGTTACAATCTGTTACATTATCTAATCTTTTGGAAATTATACCACTAGGAATTAGTGCTTAATTCATTTATAATGGTGATGTTAATTTCTTAGAAAGCTTGGGGCAGATAATGACACTGAGATATAAGCCATCTCTTAAGCCAAGCATCCATCCTGTTCACACTAAATTTAATCATAATCTTGATTTGTATTCAAGTACATACTGTCTAATAACACTCTGTAGCCCTAGTCCATCTAGTAGCGATTTATGAAGAAGCAGGCACTGGAACATGTATGAAGAAGTATGCATGAAAACAGTTGCAGCATGTTTATAGTCCAAAATGAATGCCATAAATATTACCAATCAGTTGGTTGGGGCAAAGAGCAGAAGTCCACATTAGCCCTTTCCACCATTCTTCTCTTTCCTGGAAACAGCTAACCACAACATTCAGAGTACATAATGGAGATACATAATACTTGAGTTGAATTCTGAATTAATAATTCATAGCCCATTTATTTTACAAGACGTATATGTCATTGTAAGTGTAAGTACTCGATAACTGATACCTTGAAGGTTGTACTTGGCAGCATCCATGTAAAGTCATTCATTTCATTTTTAAAGAGTGCGGGGTTTTTTTTTTTGCCAGATTTGGTTTTCCTGCAACTTATTATGTCAACTGACCCAAGTAAGAAATGGTGAACTTCCAGCTCTATGATTCTGTGATTTTGTACTAGCTGCAATTTCTGGGTTGTTCACCAAGGCTGCCCCATGTAAGGGAATGTTCTAGTAATATAATTTCAAGGTATCTGAAGAAAGAATCAGCATGGCCAGTTGAAGTATCACCAAACAGGAGCTCACTTCTTAACTGGATATATCTGGGGCAAGCATTTTTTTTGAACATGGAGACTCCCAAGCTCTTAACAGAATCTTTCAGTGAAAGCTGCACACCCTAGATGATAGGAACATCAGTCATATTTAAAGAAAAAGTCCTTCCAATCAGTACCAGCTCTGTCTTATCTGGGTTCAAATTCAGCGTGTTCTCCATCTGCCACTTGACCATCACATTCAGAGTTGGATCCAAATTACATTTTCTGCTCATGTAAAGCAGAAAAGAATCCCCCCACTGCTGCTGTATACTGATATCCAAAAAATGGTATTCCTAGGAGGCAGATGATCCTCAGGAATGGCATGAGAGGCAATCTAGAAGTGTGTTGCAAAAAGATGGAAGAGGTAAAAATGCCCCCCTCCCTTTCTGGTAGCAAAACATTTGGTCTGAACCTAATCTTTACACACTGGCCAGAACATGGTTAACAGCAGTTTGTGGCTTATTCAGAGTAATATATAATCAATGCCATCATTCAGCATATTTATAATGACCTTCTCCAAAACTGTAGATAAACTTATTTATTAAGGGACATTACAAAAATATTAAATAATAAAGATAATAGGAAGCATTGTGGCACCTCACATAGCAACTCCAAAAATGATTAAAATATTTCATTGTTTTCTTATGGTTTGCGCAGCTGTTTTTTCAATGGTTTTAATGATTATACAAGTCTCCTGGCTACTGATCACATAATAGGAAGATACATTTAAAATGAAGGGGGTCAAAATAGTATAGCCACATATCACGGTATACTAGTTTAACTTTTGGCACAATAACTGTCCACTACCAAGGTTATTAATTGTATCGCCAGCTTTTCATATTAGGAGAACTTGCCTTGAGAAGAGATGTTCTTATTTAGCTACACTCTCTACAGTTCTTTTGTTTCAGAGATCATCTTCTACTGTATGGATCTGTCTGTCTGGGGCAGGAATAAGTCATAAGAACATAAAGCTAGGGTTTTCAAAACTGACAGCATTAGGGTGATCATGAGAAGAGCAGCAGTGCCATAAATTAAGGGAATTGGAACATCCTGATCTAGATTATTTCCAGAATTTCCCTTGGCTATTTGCAATGGAAGTGACAGTTCTCTGACAGTGGTGGACATCAGTCACCAGAAAACATGGCTGGAGTTTCAAGATTGGCCATTAGGGAAATAGAACATCCTGGTCCAGAATATCTGCAGGACATCTCTCTATCTGCAATGGAAGTGAAGAGTTATTTGTTAGAAGCTAGCAAGATGGAAGCAGCAGAGAAAGGGCACTGGAGTATATCTCCTATACAGAAACCTTCAAACAAGCTCTCCAGCTATAGTATCTTGATGATGGTGCTCATTGGAATAATACTCAAGAGGAAGCAACAGTTGTGCAGTCACTTAAATGTTACAAAATCTGTTTGATATGATGTCCATTGGTACATTATGGTACATATATAAGGAGTTTTCCTCAGAAGATGTCATTTTTAATTACTTACTAGGCTTGTGCAATACTGAAAAAAAATGGATTCGGCTTTATTTTGCTTTAAAATTATCGTTAAAGCTAAAAACACCTGAATAACTGATTCAATAAGCCTGAATATTTTCAGATTTTCAAAAAGAAAAAAAGAAAAAAGTTCAGATTCATTTGAACTTTTCAATTTTTTTGTGCTTTTGCTGTTTTTGGCCTGTAGGGGTGCATTTTTAAGCTAGTGGCACCAAACATGCAGGGTTTCTTTAGGATACTCTCTTGATGATACCACCCAGGTGAAGTGTAGTTCAGGGGGTGCAATTTTATGGACCTCCAAATGGGGTGCCTCATATCCCATTGTTTCCAATTGGAGGTAATAGGAAATGGGAGCTATCCCTTTGAGGATCCATAAAATTGCACCCCCTGAACCAAATGTTACCAAACCTGGTTGGTATCATCAAGAACATCTCTTGAAGACACCTAGCAGCTTTGGTGCTGCTATATTAAAAATACACCACACAGAGACACCCCAAGAAATTTCCCCAGGCTGCACATTTTTCAAGGTAGAGGCACCAAATTTTCAGGGTGGCTTCAAAAGACCCTCCTGGTAAGAGCACCTAGGTTTGGTGAACTTTGCTTCAGGGGGCAGTGGGAAATTTGACCCCCCTAATCTTACACGCACACTAAAATGATCCATTGGCTACATTGGAGCCATGTCAGATCAAAAAATCTGCCAGGCTCTTCAGAAACTGTCCCTGGTGGGAAAATGTCTCACCATAGACTTAAACGGGGCTTACTACTATGCACAGTTGGCTGTGATGGAGATTTTATTGGGGGATCTGGTGGGGGTTTTGCTCTGGGTAGGGGAACCAAATTTTCCATGGGGCTGCTGGTTAGTCTCCTGAAAGGAACCAGCCAACTTTGCTGAAGTTTGGATGGTTGGGGACATTCTGTGGGCACCAGGTTCTCCTTCAGTTGGGTGCCCATAGCATTTGCCTCTCCCAACCAAACCTCACTGAAGTTGGCTGGCTCCTTTCAGGAGACTCACCAACAGACCTGCAGGAAATGCGGTGCCCCTGGCACAGAGCAAGACCCTAACCAGAGCCCTCCAAATAAAATCTCCAGCACAGAACCAACTGGGCATAACAGCAAGCCCCACCCCATACTTCCCACTTTTTCAAATGGAGAATGGAAAGTGGCATTTTCCCCTCCAGGATAACAGGAGAAGCAGGTTCTCTCTTCCTTCCACACCCACAGTGACACCTCTACATCTTAAAACAAAGCCACTCTACAAAACCTAATGAAGAAGACATGAACTAAGCATACAACAGCACCATGACAACTCAGACACTCCAGCAGCACCAGTGGCGTACCTAGGCAAACTGGAGCCCTGGGCAAAAACCTGAGCTTGATGCCCCCCCCCATGGGCAGCCACCCTCCCCCACCGTGACCAAACAAAAATTTTTTTCCACCAGGTCGTTTCAAAGTCACCATCACATTATAGAACATGCCCCAACTCACAAATCTGAACACAGCAGAAATATTTTTTTGAAAACATTTTCAAAATGCTTTCAAAATAGTAATAATAACCTTTATTAGGCATTGAGAGAATAAAAGAAATAAAGAAAACAAGCATTGGCAGGCAGGGGTGGATTTAAAAGGAAAATCTGGGGAAATGCCTGCTGTCAGGGGTGAAATTATTAAGTTTGGTTCAGGGGGTCCAAAGTTATCGACCCTCAAAGGTGTAGCCCCCATCTCCTATTAGCTCCCATTGGAAACAATGGGGGATGAGGCACTCCCTCTGGGAGTCCATAACTTTGGACTCCCTGAACCAAACCTCACCAAACCTGGGTGATATCATCTGGATAGTCTCCCAAAAATTCCCTGAAATTTTGGTGCTGCTAGCCTAAAAACTGCACCATCTGCAGGCCAAAAATCCCACAGACGAACCTGCAGTTTTTGCGCCCCCCACAAGGCGGTGCCCAGGGCAACTGCCCACTTTGCCCAATGGGAGGAACACCTCTGAGCAGCACAGCCATAGCCAATAAAGACAGGAGGCATGTGTGCCAGCCCTGACTCCCACCGAAACACCACAGCACTACTTAAAAGGTAAAATATAAAGTTTCCCCTTCAGTCGTGTCTGACCCTGGGGTACCACTGCAAGCATTGATTTCATAGGCAAGTCATTTTTGTGGGGTAGTTTGCCATTGCTTTTCCCGAATATTCTTTACCCCCTAGCTATGAGCTAGGTACTCATTTATCGACCAAGAAATGGATGGATGGCTGAGTTGACCATGAGCCAGCTGCCAGGATATCTGACCCACAGGTGCCTTGAACTCCTGACCATGTGAGTGGTAGTGCAAGCACTTAACCACTACGCCACACAGCTCCTCTCACACTATTTAACAATTTGCAAACCTTCATTCTTATTTTAACCGGTTGATATCCTATTAAGTTGGATATTGAAACCCTAGAGTGCTGATTTAAATGAACATCTCTATAAAAATCAGAAATATATAATTAAAATGAATTTAAAAATCTTTTCAAATAACATCAATAGATTTAAAAAATTAAAAGGAAAATAGTTTTTGAATATTTACAAAAATTGAATAATGACATAGTGTGTCTTCAGGAGACCCACGTTAAGAGAGGACATGACAATTTTTTTGCAAAAAGACAATATCAGGTTTTGTTTTCATAATTGCTACAAAAGAAAGAAAAGAGGCATAGCATTCTATATCAAACATTCTCTCTCCTAAAGAAATATTTGTATACATAAAGAAATATTTGTAGAAACAAGATTACTGGGTATTGAAATACAATGGGCTTCTATCACAAAAAGAACATATTATTAGAATAAACAAAAAAAGAAAGAGAAGACATAGTCAAGGAATTGACAGTTTTGGAAAACCAACTCCAAAAAATCATCATCATCATCATCATCATCATCATCATCATCATCATCATCATCATCATCATCATCATCATCATCATCATCATCATCATCATCATCATCATCATCATCATCATCATTATCCAATCATGGGCACCCCCTTGTCATGGGGAAGGGGCTTGCATGCTTCGATGACATTGAGAGGGTATTCTACCAGAAGGGGCTCCCATGCCAGACAGGTCTCAACTGAGAAACCAGACTAAGAGTGTCCACCAACCCATACAACATGGTGATACAAACGAAAAATTATTCCATACCGCATCGGTCGTCGCGCGGGTTAACAAGGGCCGCGTCGCATGCTGGGGTCCCTGGGCATGCGTTGACAAGTGGGCTACAAGTGGACCAACCATCCAAAAGAAAGAAGTTTAGTGCGCAAGAAAATCGTTGTTACTACAACTCAGAGCCAGGAAAAAGAGGATACTTGAAGCGAATGTACGAATTGTGGAAACAACGCTACCCAGATTCGAATATCACTGAGCAAAGACTGGCAGATTGAAGGTGATTCATGTGGAATAAAGTGTTTACAAAGATAGAACTGGATGAAGTCCAGAAAAATTGTGAAAAGAAAGCAACTGTAACATCAGAAGAAAGAACAGTGCATACTCCAGAAACAACAAGAGAGATCATAATAGAACTGCTAGATGAAAACGCCAGCACAGGGGAGAAAATAATAGTACAGCCACCAGAGATAGTCCGCATGACAGAAAAAACTGATAGACTGACAGAAAGGCAAAAAGAACTAAGGGAAAAGATAATCCAGTATGGACAATCGAATGAGGAAAGACAACGGCTACCAGCATTGAAAATGGTGCCCAAAAATGACCTGGCAACCATGACGAGTGATGTAAACATGGCATTGATGACAATTGAAACAACATCCATCAAACAAACTAATCAGCTCATGTACAGTATGGCACAAGTGGTCACAAGAGAACTGGGCATTGAAATACCTAAACCCAGGATAAATCAACCATCAAAACCAAAGTGGAAAATTAGACGGGGACAGAAGATCAGAAAACTAAGATCAGATGCCAGTAACCTGAAAAAAGCACAAAGATTAAAGAATGGCAAGAACATGAAAGAATTAATTAGAAGGTACTGGCTAGACACTAGAACAATTGAAGAAGCACTGGAGATCACCAAACTACAAATAACAGCCACAGCGAGAAAAATTGAAAGATATGAAGCAAGAAACATTCAGTACAGACAAAATCAGCAATTTTTTTCAGACCAAAGGCATTTCTACCAATGCCTCAACACAAAGATCAATGTTGAAAGCAAAAAACCATAGAGAAATGCAACACTTCAGTTTTGGAAAGATCTGTGGGAAAACAAGAAAGATTACAACAGTAAGGCGCAGTGGACAAAAGATTTTGGGAAAGATGTTGGCCAAAAACAAATGCAAGAGCTGGAAATAACAACTGATATGATAACAAATCGAAACAAGAAAGTGAAAAACTGGACGGCACCAGGACATGATCAATTGCATGGCTTCTGGCTCAAATACCTAACCAGTTTGCACCCAGAAATGGCCAAGCAGTTCAATGAAGCCATGCAAAATGGTGAAATCGATCAATGGCTAACAAAGATCCAGCCAAAGGAGCAACACCTGGAAACTACAGGCCAATAACATGTTTACCCATGATGCTCAAACTGCTCACTGGCATAATAGCAGATAACATCATGGACTACTTGGAAGCAAATAGCATCCTGCCAGTGGAGCAAAAAGGGAAGAAAAGAAGAAGCAGGGGTACAAAAGATCAACTGCTGATAGACAAAATGATAATGGAGAACTGCAAGAATCGAAGAACGAATTTGCATATGGTCTGGGTCGATTACAAGAAGGCATTTGACTCACTGCCCCATAGTTGGATCATGAAATGCTTGGAAACAATTGGCATCAGCAAAAACATTCGAGTATTCACTGAAAAAGCGATGAGACAGTGGAAAACTGAACTGACAGTCAGAAATGAAAACTTTGGAACAGTCAACATTAAGCGAGGAATTTTCCAAGGTGATTCACTATCACCTTTACTGTTTATCATTGCCATGATCCCACTAACAGTAATTTTAAAGAAAACAAAGTTGGGCTATCAAATGGCCAAAGACTCAGAAAAAATCTCACATTTGCTGTACATGGATGATTTGAAGCTGTATGGGAAATCAGACACAGAAATCCAGTCACTAGTAAACACAGTCTGAATATTCAGCACAGACATTTCGATGGAGTTTGGCCTGGAAAAGTGCGCTACTGTGGCAATAAAGAGGGGCAAGATCACCGAGAGTGATGGGATTGAAATGCCTGATGGCCAACTCATCAAGTGCAACCAAGAGGCCGCTTATAAATACCTTGGCATTTTGCAGCTGGATAACATCAAGCATGGGCAAGTGAAGACTGTTGTCAGCAGAGAGTACACCCACAGGGTCAGGAAAATTTTGAAATCTAAATTAAACGGCGGGAATACCATCAAGGTCATCAACACCTGGGCCATACCCATCATCAGGTACACTGCGGGAATCATCAACTGGACACAGGCTGAGTTGGAAGCATTGGATAGAAAAACTCAGAAGCTTATGACAATGCACCATGCCTTACACCCTCGCAGTGATACTGATAGATTATAACTTCCCTGGAGATCGGGAGGCAGGGGCTTACTGCAAGTACAGCAAACAGTGGAAGAAGAGAAGCATGCACTGGTCGATTATGTGAAGGAAAGTCAAGAACAGGCATTGATTGAAGTGAAGAACAGACATTTGCTGCAAACCCAGAAAACCAAACAAGAATACAGAAAAATGTGATTAAAATGAGGACTGAAAACTGGCACAACAAAACACGGCCAATTTCTGGAGAAAATCAGACAAGGTGGATAACAAAAATACCTGGCTGTGGTTAACAACTGGAACTCTGAAAAAGGAAACTGAATCCCTGATTTTAGCCGCCCAAGAGCAAGCCATCAGAACAAATTCGATCAAGGCCAAAATCGAAAAATCCTCAGATGATGCAAAATGCAGATTGTGCAAAGAAGCTGATGAAACTGTAGATCATGTCCTCAGCTGCTGCAAAAAGATTGCCCAGACTGAGTACAAACAGAGACACAACTCAGTGGCCAAGATGATCCACTGGAATTTATGCAAGAATTACAACATAAGAACAGCTAAGAACTGGTGGGAACATTGTCCAGAGAAAGTAATGGAAAATGAGAAGGTCAAGATCCTGTGGGACTTTCGAATCCAAACAGACAAAGTGTTGAAACACAATACACCAGACATCACCGTGATCGAGGACAAGAAAGTGACCATCATCGACATAGCAGTCCCCAGTGACAGCAGGGTCATTGAAAAAGAACACGAGAAGGTCACTAGATACCGCGATTTGAAAATCGAGCTTCAGCGTCTATGGCACAAGCCAGCTGAGGTCGTCCCAGTGGTAATCAGCATGCTGGGCGCCATCCCAAAAACACTAGGGCAGCACTTGAAACATCTTCGAATTGACAAAATTAACATCTGTCAAATTCAGAAGGCAGCCCTGCTGGGATCCGCACAAATACTACACCGATACATTACAACTTCCTAGGCTTCTGGGTGAGGCTCAAATTGTAATGAAGGCCAACAACCAGCTAAAGATCTGGTAGCTGTGAAATCTATAATAATAATAATAATAATAATAATAATAATAATAATAATAATAATAATAATAATAATAATAATAATAATAATAATAATAATAATAATGGCAGCTGTGAAATCTACAATAATAATAATATTGTTAATATTGTTAATATTGTTAATATTATTAAGGGTTATTAAGAATGATGATTATGTCTAATATTATAGACCTACCCATTAGATGGCAAAATAATTATTGAGCAGAGATACTACTGAAGATTTTCTGAAAACGCGTTCTATACATCCCTTATATTGATCGTCAGACAGAAATTCAATCAGAGAGTTTCCTAACAGTTCTGAGAACTAATGTTGAAGGGAACTCCGAAGATCACAGATAATATTCGTATTGGCAACATACAGGTTATGATGTATTATTTGATACTACAAGAATAAGCACAGATTAGTGCCTAAATGATGAATGAACACGGACTACAGATGGCACTACACCTTTAAATTTCCCCAGTCACAGAAATTATTGAACTGACTCTGAACATAAGAACATAAGAACATAAGAACTAGCCTGCTGGATCAGATCAGAGTCCATCTAGTCCAGCATTCTGCTACTCGCAGTGGCCCACCAGGTGCCTTTGGGAGCTCACATGCAGGATGTGAAAGCAATGGCTTTCTGCTGCTGCTGCTCCCAAGCACCTGGTCTGCTAAGGCATTTGAAATCTGAGATCAAGGAGGATCAAGATTGGTAGCCATAGATTGACTTCTCCTCCATAAATCTGTCCAAGCCCTTTTTAAAGCTATCCAGGTTAGTGGCCATCACCACCTCCTGTGGCAGCATATTCCAAACACCAATCACACGTTGCGTGAAGAAGTGTTTCCTTTTATTAGTCCTAATTCTTCCCCCCAGCATTTTCAATGAATGTCCCCTGGTTCTAGTATTGTGAGAAAGAGAGAAAAATTTCTCTCTGTCAACATTTTCTACCCCATGCATAATTTTATAAACTTCAATCATATCCCCCCTCAGACGTCTCCTCTCCAAATTAAAGAGTCCCAAACGCTGCAGCCTCTCCTCATAAGGAAGGTGCTCCAATCTTTCAATCATCCTCGTTGCCCTTCTCTGCACTTTTTCTATCTCTTCGATATCCTTTTTGCTTCAACTGACTTGGAGTCAGTGCATGTGGGTCATTCCATTGCGTAGTGTTTTACTATGATATTAAGAACAGTTGGCAATCTTTATGTATAATGTTATATGATGTTATTTACAGTGAAATATGTATGCTTGGACATTAATGTGTATATACTGAACTAAATAAGTTGATTTAGATTACAGAAGAATAAGAATTTATGTACTTTGATAACAGAAAAATAATTGCAATAAGATGATTGTACATACATAGCATTTGAGTGTGACATGGTTCTGAGAATCATCAGAAATACAGTCTACTTATTAGCCTGTAAATAAGTGGCATCATGTAAACCTTAGCAAAATAATAATCACTCTTCAGCATAATCAATTACTGCAGAGAGAGAAAGGGGATAATTCAAAATCTGACAAAGCAACTGCCTGGCCTAAATTCTACAGAGGCCTCCAGAATTACTTCTTATCATGTCACTATTTTTAGACAGACAAGTGGGATCAATTGCTCATTGCCTTGGTGAAAGACCCCCCCCCCCCCGAGATTAGGCTTTCCACAATTTAGTCTGTTGTCACAGTTACTTTGCCTCTTTGACATAGGGCTGCCTTTTTTGTTCAACAGAATCTACAAGACAGGAAGTGGGAATTTTATTACATTCCTCATTCACCTTGTACACTACTGAATAAAGTAAGAAAGTTATATGTAATTTTCAACTGCATCTACTTCCATAGTCCAAATGGAATGTATCCCATAAGGTGATCACTCATCATATTGGCACAGCATTCAGACATCTATCTGGTGTCCCACAAATATTGTTCCCTTTTCCAAGAAATGGATGTTTTATGAATATTCACACAACATAAAATAATTCACAGGAGTAAATGAACAATTCCAATATATTGTCAGCATGAAGACAAATCTATGAAAAACAAAGTAAAAATGCATTTAGGTGTAAAAAAGAAATATCAGTTCCTTTCTGCAATAAAAAAATGATTGAAAAAGAATGGCATCCCCTGAAAGGCTGATGGAAGTATAGCTGTAATAAGATCAATCAGTTGTGAATAAGATCACCCTTTTGTTTGAATCACAATGAACGACAGATGCATCTATAAAATCTATATGTTGTTGATTTTCTTATGTTTTTTCCCAGAGAATTGGCAACCTAAAATTATCACTGAGTGGTAGATAGCAATTGAGCAAAACAAAATGTCAAGCAGCCCTTTCCCCAAATATTAAGTGGAAATTAGAAAGTCACATCATTTTGAGTACAACATCAACTGGAGAGCAACACCCTTCACGTGGATCAGTTCAAGATCAGGGCACATCTTTTTACTGCTTGTCAGAGAGACAGAATATCAAACCGAAAATTTGGTGAAATGAAGAATGGTATGCTGTGTGAGCTCAGGATATAAAATTTTAGGAGCTCTTAAGGGATGTGTGATGGCTATAAAATATGATTACTGTGTAACAGTGCCAAAGCACTTATGCTACATCCTGATAGAAAGGAGACGGTGTGGAACAGAATACTGTGCAAAGTTAACTCTGAAGGATACTGCATAGTCTGTAATGAATAGCACATGTGGGATCTCAGCACATCAATAAAAAGGAAGAAAGAAGTACAAAAAAGGCAGTTGTAAAGATGATGGGGTAGGTTGATAACAGAGACTAGATGGGGAAAATAAGGAGTATGAAATCTTATTTGAGGATCATATCTTCAGAATTATGAAGTTACAGAAGTTGCCCTTGTAAAGCACTGTTACAGTGCTTGGAGAGTTTCCATTGCCTTACCTGTATATTCATAGGGAAAGTTTCCCAGAAAATTAGTACATTTCTATGATGTGTCAGGTATGGGGCCCAGGAGCAGACAGACAGACAGATATTCCAATTCAGCAGCTCATGATTATTCCCACACATTTAGGTCCATTCCATGCAGCACAAAAAAAAAGATATCTGGGAGACATCTTAAAAAGAGTTGATTTCTGGCATTTTCCAGACAGCAAAGGCATCGGAGGGAAAGAGGCTTTTTTCTGCCCTACCATTTTGATCATTGGTCAGTTTCACCCTCCGCTTGAGCCCAACATTTTGTGAACATCTGAAGGAACTCTCCCTGCCACCATTTGCTGAAGGTTGCCCCAGGATATTTGCTGTTCAGAGTCTGATCCTGGGTGCCTTTTCAAGCATTAAAAGTATTGGGTAGCCCCCCCCCCTTCACTTACTGCACAGAAAAACTGTTAAGTCTGTGGAGGACAGTTCTACCCAATGCTTTTCAATGGGCGGTAGACCCTTCTTCCGAGTAGGTAAGATTCTCGCATTTGTGGCTGCGTAGCTATGAAGATAGCCCCTCCGAAAAATAATAAAAAACCTATATATTTCTGGAATTAGCAGGACTAACTCAGTTCAACTTTGTACTTTTGGGGCTGAAAAGGTGTCCAGGGAGGGAGCCTGCAGAGCAAACATCCTGTGGCATCCTACAGCAAATGATGGTAGGAAGAATCCCTTCAGCTGTGCACAAAATGCTGGGTGCAAGCTAAGTGTGAAACTGACCAGATAGCAAAATGGTTGGGAGCGAAAAATAAGACACTTTTATCCTATGCCTAATAATGGTAATGAATGAACGAACGAACGAACGAATGAATGAAAAATCAGACACCTCCTGAGCTCTGCATCCTACACAACCAGGCAGGAGATATTTTGCAGGCAGTTTAGGGGGGAAAGGGCACTTTGAAGTGTTCTCAACAAAAGATGCCTTGAGCAGACATAAGGCATCCTGAGTATGTCTTGGGCAGGGGTGGGGTGGGGGTGGTGAGCTGTGCAGAATTCCTTCCCAAGATGCCTTTTTATTCAGGTTCTCAGGATGTCTTATTTGTGCTGTGTGGAATGGGCCTTAGTTACATATAGTTATTCCAACTCCCGTTATTCCTAACTGTCTTTCCTCCTGTTTTCCAAATCCTGTCTTCCACAAGCAGAAATGTTCTTTCACAAAAAGAGTGAATTTCAGTTATTCCATCTCCCCACTGCAGACTCATACATTGTACTCCAACCTATTCCAGAGGCTGCAGAAGGGGAAGATAGGAAATGTGTGTTTTTTTCCTCCACAAGTTCTGCTCCACTAATGCTTTTTTGGATCCAAGCTACTTACTGCCATTAATCCACACTCATTTAAGAAATCAGGGCCATAATTTAGTGAAATTTGAACTCCAGAATTAATTTGATATGGAGTTTAGTTAATTGTATAGCACATCCACTAACACGTGCTGTCAGATACTGAATGGTAAAGTACTAGTTCAGTAAATAGTCTCAGATATTTACTGCTACATGTGAAATAATGTCTAATACTAAGTACTACATGTTGGAATTGCTATAAAACCAATTGCTACACATACCACAGGCCAGATTGTGTTAAAAATTGACTGCTACATGTCAAACACCACAGCACCTACAGTAATACATCCAGTAAATATTCACAGATCCACTATTCACTGATTGCTATACAATTTACTAGACTCCATGTCTAATTAATTCTGGAGTTCAAATCTTAGGAGAATATTCACAATTAAACAAGAGATAAGTATTTGATAGTAATGTAGAGGCAACTTCATTTCACTTAGCATTTTATAATGAAGTAATATAGAGCAAATAAATCACAAGAATTATGACCGAATTTGCAAACTGATCTTCAAACTTCCTTGTAAAGTTGACATTCTGGTTTGCATGTGCAGGCACTCTAAATATTTTATTTTGCCCTCCCTTAAACTATTGATCCTTGATAAAGAGCTTATATGAGGCTTAAATTTAATTTTGCATTTCATTTGTAAAAGAGATTCTCTAATAAAATGTACCAACTAAGAATCTTACAAGAGAATTTATATTAAGGTGGTTTTTCTCCTTGCATTTTTGTAATGAAAGCTCCTTGTTAAGTTGAAAACCACATGTGAACTGAAAACACAGTGTGCTTGTCATAGTGGGATCAAGTGTGTGTGTGTGTGTGGGGGGGGGAGAGTTATTAGAATAACAGCGAAGTGCAGCTTTAGTGTCCATGGTAAAAATTGCATAAATGGTAACACTGCTCTTCTGCATCAGCATTCCAAGGAGCATAATAAACCATGCTTATTTCAGCTGTGGGCTGAATAGTCACAGGAGCACTTGGGTTTCCATGGTCACAGTGAGCTTTAATAACATCCTTAGATCACAACTACTACACTGTTTTCTTTATCTGCAAATACTGTGGGAACACTGGAGGGGGAAAGTGAATACTGGCAAAACAGCAATATACACAAATTGTTAGTATCAGACATCAAAATAAATTGGGTAGCACATGTTTTAAGTAATCACCTTGGGAATTAATAGCATTTGTTTCTAAGTAAATATGTTTGGGATTGGGTTGTTATATTATTATCAAAAAGTTAAGCATTCTTCATATTTAGATGAAGCAATGAATATGCATTTTTCTATTGCTGTGTTTTGCCAGTTTCCATAGTCAGGTTCATTTTGTCAGCTGCCTGCATGTTGTGTTCATTGCTCTAGTTACAAACTAACCTGAGACTGTCCTTTGCTATTCCCTTGTACAATTTTCAAATGTGTTCCCATATTCCTTTTATAATTTTCCCACAGTGTTCCCACAGTAGCAAAGAGATACAAAGAAAAGCTTTCTTGGCTACCAAGATTGGGTAGGAGCCCTACAAGGCTGTCTTCCAAAGAAGCTTTTTAATTAATAGCTTTAAAAAAATGTATTAAAGTAAAATCAAACATTGTAGTCTTGTGAAACTCTCATATTTCTACGATTCATCCAGTTTTCCAACATCATTACATTCTAATTCAAATTTTTAAACATCTGTTAATTTATATAAAATTTAATAATTTCTTGTCCATATTGCCCTTAATGTCTTTAGTTGCCCAGATCATAGTTTATGAGATTATTCAATTTATTGTTCACTGATGGAAAACTTTCCACCTTCTCTTGAACTCTGTAGAGGGTCTGCTGTGTACCGTAGATGTTAGTTTCACCACTGTTGAATATTTGGTGAGCTTACTCACCCATTCCATGAGATCCAGGTAATGTTCAGCTTTCCAGCTTGATGTAAATATAACTCTTGTTGCTTTTCCATATATTTAAAAAAATACATTATATGGTATATTATTTGGTACAATACCTAATAACATACATTTAGGATGACACAAAGTGTACTTTCAATATCTTTTGCATCTCACCATGGATTAAAATCCAACATTTTCTCATTTCCAGGAATTTCAGCACATACAATAATATGTGGCATCAGTATTTTGATATTTACAACACTTTGGCTTAAAATGCTCATTTACTTTAGGTATATTTTTAGGTGTTATGCAAAATGTAAAACATTTTGTATAAGTAAATTAAATTTCTTCGATCCAAAGAATCTCCCATTGTTTCATGGTTATATTTTCACCAAGATTTTGAATCCATTTCACAATGCATGCCTTTACTTTCTCTGTTGCTGTATCACATTGTAGTAAGGCTTCATAGATTTTCATAGATTTTCAACTACAGGAGATACTTCATAGTATCTCCTGTAGTTAACTATTCAAAAGATGTTGTACTTCTCAAATGTCAACCTTTCTCTTTTAACAGTTCTTTTAGTTTTCCAACTATTTGAAAATATAGGAGCCAGGTGATATTTTTGCTTTCTTCATTAATTTCTTGCCAGGACTTGTCTGTCCATCATACTTTCAAAAGTAATGTTGTCTGCTTTCATTACTATAGGAATTAATTGGTGAAGTGATGAGATTGATGGACAGACAGCCCAGTCTGGGGTGGGAGTCAAATGGAGCCAACATGCCCACAGCTGGATGGCATCCAATCCAGGAATGCCTTTCCCCTGAAGAGCTGTGCTGATCTAAACCTGACTGTTGGAACAGCTGAGGTGGTCTAGAGGTGTTCCTCTAAGTTGGCTTCCACCTGTGCTTTCAAGCTGGGAATGCTGATCTAGGAGTCTTAGACTTACACTATCCAAAAGGATGGTGTAACTCCTTTGAGCCCAATAGAGGGCTTTACAAGTGGCTGGAGGGTGTTTTTTTTTTGCTGCCTCCCCTCGCCACCTGAAAGTCATCTGGAGGTGGTGTGGGGGTGCAGCAGTGGCGCCCATGCCCAGCTGCCAGAGCCTTGTGGATTGGGCTGTTAACCTTCATTTGGTTTGATATATTTTCCATGTTGCCTTTGGATTGTTCTCAATTA
The DNA here is from genome assembly GCF_021028975.2 of Sphaerodactylus townsendi. Taxonomy (NCBI): domain Eukaryota; kingdom Metazoa; phylum Chordata; class Lepidosauria; order Squamata; family Sphaerodactylidae; genus Sphaerodactylus; species Sphaerodactylus townsendi. The sequence continues at coordinate 51,196,458 of NC_059431.1, forward strand.
TTTTTTTATCCATAAATAGTTGTGTATTCCTTCTTTGGCATCCATTGTTTCTAGTGTCAGATTCCTTCTCTGGGAAATGAATAATCCAATAGGATATACAGAGTAAAGCTGCTGCTTGTTGGTACAATTTAATATTAGTGACTGCAAATTCTCCACTTGGTTTTTCATCTTGCTGTAGTTTAAATCTTATCTTTGGCTTTCCCCCATTCCATATAAATTTGAATATAGTTCTTTGCCATTTCTTTAAGTTTGCTTCATCATATGTATGGATAAAATGTGAAATAAGATCAATTTTGAAAAAAAATGTTCATTTAAACAGATTATACTTATTCCAATCATGAACATATTAATTGCTATTAATTTCTATTAATTACTATTAATTACTGTATCTGCTAAAGTAATCAGTGGGGAGACCTTGTTGGAATAGGTGACTATTGTATGCCTGAACCATGCGGGGAGGGCATTATACATCTTTGGACTGTCCTGTTGTGTTATTTGCTCTCTATGTTTGACTCTGCCAACTAACTTTCTCTTTCTTTTTCAGTATGGCCATATTCTCTTCTCCTTCTAACTTGGTACTGAGCACATGGAGTAGCTGACTGTTCCTGAGCAAACCAATTTACTTATTATAGAGTTTCTATAATTTCCTATCATTTTCCTTGGAACAATGCTTGTGACACGAAGTTGTCTGAATTAAAAGTAATTTTTATCTTTTTTGCAAATGTCTGCTCGATCCATATTCAACCACAACTTCAACAGACTTGTCCCACCAACCCCTTCCTAGTGTTGTATCACTGGCCAGTTCATGTTTCAAAAAACTTTTATTGTTTAAAAAAATAGGCCATGAGATAGTTATGAATAGCAAAAGTACAAACTATTTTGATAGATTCATATAGTTACTGTCAGGTACAAAGAAAAGAAAAGAATCACAGTGAACACTCCTGAAAACACTGCATTTTCCCCAATGCAACCTTGAATAAAATCAACAATGAACTAAAAGATCTTGCTGAATCTTATTTCCCCTCCACCCCACAATGAAACAAAAATGACTGCTGTATCATCATTTCCCATCTTGGTAAACATCTCACATGCCTCTATGATATTACAACAAGCTCCTGAATTAAGGTGAAAAGTGGATTATTATTTTACAGATGAGATCATGCCACTGATTTTGATAATGTTGTTACAACATCTTCAGCATTATCTTACGTCTCATTATTTATTCATTCTAACATTTAGAAACAATAAATGTTCTTAATAGACCCAGAAACCAAAGGCCAGCTATGAAAGAAGGTTATGGAAGATTAAATTATCCATTGTATCCTCGAAAGTAGGCCAGCAGTGAGCTTATTTTACAACTGGCTTTAGCTTTACAGCATAATCAATCAAATTAGGACACAGACATATTGACAATTTTCCATCTCTCCCCCAAGTAATTAAGGATAAATATAACCTCTTCTCTGGTCCCTACAAAATACATTACCAAGTCCCACGAACAATATTATCATTTGGATATGAAGATGCTGAGCTATTGCCTTGCAATTACAATACCAAACTGATTTACCTCCTTGCTGAAATCATCTGTAGCCATTTTCTTCTGTTGGCACCTTTGTGCGTTACACCTGTTCTCTGATTGCTGCATGCTGCAGCCTGGATTGTGAGGGTTGATCCATGGGTAGGTGAAGATAGGGTATGGATGGTTTTGCCTTGCAGAGGTCTGAGGATCGCATTGGTAGGCTTTGGATCCTTTCCATGTACATGATAAAAAGAAAAATTAAGAACATTTTAAAGCAAACATGACATTTTAAGCCTTGGAGAAGCAAATGTGTAATCCAATCTTTCTGCAGAAAGACTCAACTACTATGTGCTGTCTTTTTAAAAATCTTTAGAAACCACTATCTTTCCCTCTATTCTTTAGCAAGCATTGCCTTTACTGATAAGAGGGGTAGTTTTATTGTTGCGAATTAAACAGCTATTGCTTTGATCCCCCAATTAGACTCAGTTTCAACTCTTAATAGTGGCTGATGGAGAATACCCTGGTATTTATCTGCCAGTAAGAACATTTATTTCAGTTATCCACACCATCGTCTGGATAAATACCATCAAGGTAGCCTCAAGGTATTTTCAAGCTTCATTTTGTAAACCTATTACAAGAATAGTGTGTGAAGAAATCTAAATCTGAAGCATCACTGGACTTGTGATGAAAAAAGTGGTGGGCAAATTTGTCCTTTCCTTGTTAGCATGATTAAATGAATGAGACTAGTCATGGGAGGCTTTGGAGAAGAAATGATGTGAAAAAAATGCCTGTTTCTTGAGCATTCTTTAAAAGCCAGCATTTTGCTTTCCAAAGAAATTGTGATATATAACAGCCCTCACCATGAGGAAGAGTGCACAGGACTTCCAGGCTGAACAGTGAACAGCAAGTAAGGAATGTGGAAGCCCTGTAATATCTGCTGCAATGTGCAGTGCAACTGTGAAGATGTCATTAGCAGTCACACAATGTCAATGGCATTGGTCAATGGTCAATAAAATAAACATTTTTGCACTAATTCACTGAAAATAAAAACCATTCTCTGTTATCTAAAGAGTAACTTTATGTACTCCTGCAAGCCAGGGCACATACATTGGGATTTATAACCTTTTATACATTGGAACAGCAGACCTATATGCCACATCGTAACTAGTCAGCAACCCACTCCCTCTTTAAAACATTTTTAGCAATGTGCCCTGAAGAGAAGAAACAGATAGGCCACCAAGGTCTCCTGAGATTCAGGTAATGGATATACAGCAACATAAAGACCACCCCTTCCCACAGAGCCAGTAAAAAAAAATCAAACTTTAAAAAGCAAACTAAACACAGGCCAATTTAGGTTTAATAGAAAAAGGCCATGACAACATGAATAAAAAAATCTGAATGTAGCCTCTGTTTTGTGGGCCCATGGAGGGGCAATGAAAGAGGCAATGGGGGTGACCTCACTAGACCTGGCAGTGCAACTGGGTAATGGACAGGGAGGACTCCATGCACATGTAGGGTTTCCCAGCCTCAGTGGTGGTGGGGGGAATGGTACCCAGGGCAAAATGGCACCCAGGCCCTGCCCCCCACGGGGGTTATTTTAAGTAATGTATTTGGAAATTGCCCTGACATGGATGGCTCAGGTTAGGCTGATCTCATCCGATCTCAAAAAATAAGCAGGGTTGGTCCTGGCTAGCACTTAAATGGAAGACCACTAAGGAATGGCAAAGTTTCTATGCAGAGGAAAACAACAGCAAAGCACCTCTGTTAGTCTCTTACCTTGAAAACCCTACTGGGTTGCTATAAGTTGACTGTGACCTGACAGCACTTTGCATGCAATTCCGATTTGAATTTGTTCGGGCATAAAATTATCTGTATGCCCGAATAAGACAAATAGCATATTTGGATATACCTGAATATTCAGGTATACTCGAAAAGTTCACATCCGTCTGATTTTTTTTAGTGTTTTTTCGTTTTTGGCTAGCGGTGGGGGGGGCATTTTCAGAGCTAGAGGCAGCAAAATTTCACCTTAAACTGGATGCCCACAGCATTTGCTCCTCCCAAGCAAACTTTAGCAAAGTTGGCTGGTTCCTATCAAGAGACTCACACCACCAGCCCTGCAGGAAATAAGTGCCCCTACCAGAGCAAGACCCCCCACCAGAGCACCCCTCATTGAAATCTCTACCACAGAGCCAGCTGGGCATAACATCAAGCCTCATTGAAATCTATGGTGAGAAAAGTTATTTTTCTCACCATAGAACTTGCTGAAGAGCATGGCAGATTCTGTGCTCTGAAGTAGCTCCTTTGTAGCCAAAGGGGAATTTCTGAATGTGTAAGCAGGCTGCACATTTTTCAAGGTAGAGGCACCAGATTTCAAGGTGGCTCCAGGTGGTCCTCCTGGTAATAGCATCCAGGCTTGGTGAACTTTGCTTCTAGGGGCAGTGGGGGAGGGCAGGTTGAGAGAGTTCTGAGGGAACTCAGCCAGCAGGCTTCATGTGTAGGAGCGGGGAAACAAAATAAACCTTTTGGGGGCCTATAAAATTGAACCCCCAGAAGCAAAGCTCACCAAGCTTGGATGCTATTACCAGGAGAGCCTTCTGGAGCCAGCATGAAAGTCTGGTGCCTTTATCTTCAAAAATGTGCAGCCTGCTTACACCCTCAGAAATTCCCCATTAACTGCAATGGAGCCAAGACACTGCAAAGCAGAAAATCTGGGCAAATTTTGGGGTGCCTGTCAGGGGTGCATTTTTAAAGCTAGTTGCATCAAACTTGCAGGGTCTCATCTGAAGACTGTCCTGAAGATAGCACCTAAGTTTGGTAAAGTTTGGTTTGGGGGGGGCAAAGTTATAGACCCTCAAAGTTATAGACCCTGTCTCCTGTTAGCTCCCATTGGAAACAATGGGGGATAGGGTCTATAAACTTGGACCCCCTGAACCAAACTTTACCAAACTCAATTGGTATCATTAGGACAGTCTCCAAATAAGACCCTAAAATTGTGGTGCTGCTAGCTTTAAAAATGCACCCCTTGCAGACTGAAACGCAGGAAAACACCAAAAAAATCCCCAAAGTCTGAATGCCTTGCTTTCAGATTCGTTCATATTCGGGCAGGACATATTCAAGCCAATTTTGGCCCGAATATGCCCAAATGCACCCAGTTTTGGGCCAAATCCGGGATGCAAACACTTGGAAATTATTTTGAACTTAATTATTATAGTCCTGGTATAGCTTCACACCGGGAAGTTCAAACTTTTACTTATCTCTGACTGATCTAAAAGGATTTGAGAGGTGGCATTCAAGACTAAATTAGTATATTACAAGAAAATAGGGATCAGTTTGCAGTCTTTCAAATTTATTGAGAGAGGTCCACTTTTTGTAATATTTTTGAATATATTTTGCGAAATAATCTACAACTTGAAGTTTTTTTCCAGTATTATGGAATATATTTCTTTTTATCTATGCTTTAATATTCATCTTAATGATAACAAACGAGTTAGTAAATAAGTAAGATCTGTAAACAGTCTTGTTGTCAATGTTCTCTTATGGTTCCGAATATTTGTTGATGTTTTCTCAGTATGTTTAAAGACTGCTAACCATAGCAGTGCTGTGCCAAAATGGGGAGCCCATTCTCTACACTGGCCCAGTAAGTTAAAAAAAACTGTGACTGGAACTTGCCCTAGCCCTCCTTTGTCATACAAAGCACCTATTTCACACCCTTCCTGAATGGATTAAAATAGCACAATGACCATGCCCTGGAAAGAGTTCCCATATCCAGCCCTGAACCAAACACGCCTGCAAAGACAAAATATATGTTAATGTGTTTGCTGCGAGTGTCATTCTCCTCCCCTCCCTTGCATGACACTCCTCCCTCCCTCCCTCCCTCCCCTTCCCTTCCATGCCACCCCTCCCCCTCCCTTCCTTTGCTAGGGTGGGTCATGTCCAGATGCCGGCCCCCTCCCCCTCCCTCCCCTCCCCTTGCTTCTTCCTTTGACTAACCCTAACAGCCTCATTTTCATTGTCATTGTTCTATAGCTGTAATTTATCCAGCTACTCACCCCCTTTCAGACACAACTGAGCTTGGACCTGTCAGATTAACAACCCAACCATTAAGGTTGATGCCTGTCTCTTGTCTTTCCCCAGAAAGGCAGTGCTGTTCTGGGAAATTAATGTCACTCTGCATAACCCCGAGGGTCCATTTTCTGTATAAGAAGCCCCCTCTCTTAGTGTCCAATATCTCTGGATGTCTCTGTCTGTGATATTGTTCCACAATGCATTTTTCTTCTACCAGAGATAAATGCAGGTCACTCAGTTCTGCAGTGGTGTATATGGGAAAATGGCGCCTGGGGACAAAACCTCCTCTGGGCACCCCCCAGGGGTCATGGAACCCCATACCCCATAGGTCACAGATGAAGTAGGAAATGTTTCCCCATCAAAAAGACACACATTCTGTCTCTCACTTATTTCATCATTCTGCAAAGGGTAAAAACTGCAGCTTTGACACCCTGTAATAGTACAGGTTCCTAAAATCCTGGAAGGCAGCTTTGAAGAACAATCCACAGCATATTCGCAAATCATGAAATGCAAAAGATACTCCAGTTTTATTACACTTTAGTGTTTACCTCCCCCCCCCTCAGATCCTACACTATATATTTTTCCTTGCCAGGAGATGTCTGTTCTGATTTAATTTAAAAGGAAAGACGAGACCAAATACTGCAAATCTATTTTTCGCACCCCAAGAACTCACCCTGACAGTCTCGGGCAGAGCAGAGAACAATGTAAACATCAGTCGAGCCACCCATATCGCTGCCCAATGGCTGTCCTAACCTTGCCTACTTAGGGAGGAGGGGAGAGTGGGGGGGCAGTGTGAAAATAATTGCAACCCAAGTTCTTTTTAAACAGCAACAACTATTCCGCAAGCATGCCGTTTCCCAGTTCTTTGCCGCCCCCAACTCTCTCCATTGTCTCACTAGTTTTATAGCTCTTGCAAATCTCAAGAACATGCATGTGGGTGTGGGTGTGTGAAGATCAGCACTATGAAAAGCTCCTGCTGCAAAGCAGCTGCCTCTGCAGTCATCAGCTATGCCTGCCAGGCTGAAAAACCTCCCCTGCCAAGCCCAACAGGGGGCTCTTGGGTGGTGAGGGGCTGTGGGGAAGCCACAAGGGCGCACCCACCTGGAGGAGAGCATGCCATGGCCAGGTAGGCAGCAGAAGCAGCAGCATGCCCAGTATTCCATCTCGCCACCGGCAGACAGAGAGACCCAGAGGCGTAGCCGTGGCACGGGGAGGCAAGTGAGCAAGGAGGCAGGTGGGGGGCCAGGTGCCTGAAGAGGGGAGGGTGCTGCTGGAGGCACCATGGGAAGGCAGGCAGAGGCACGTATGGCACATGGCCGCCACCGGCGCCTCTGGAGCCATGGGTGCCTGGTCCAGGTTCAGCAGTGCAGCAGGCCAGGCAGAGGCTGGCAGGTGAGCAAACGAGCAGTGGCCTCACTTTCTTCGGTGTGTGGCAGCACAAGCAGAGGGGAGGGTGCTGCTGGAGGCGCCACGGGAAGGTGGGTGGAGGGGTGCATGGCAGGGCGCACATGGCCACCACCGCCGCATCCAGAGCCGTGGGCATCCAGCCTGGGTTCAGCAGCAGTGTGGGCTGGACAGAGGCTGGCAGGCAAGCAAACAAGCAGGGGCCTCACTTTGTCAGGTGTGTGGTTGTGCAAGTGGAGGGGAGAGCGCTGCTGGAGGTGCTGGTCCAGCCAGCCTTCACCCCCGGCCTTGTGAGATGAGCAGCTCCTGCCTCGTCTATGGCTGTGTGCACACTGAGCTTCCATGTCTCACCACCTCACGAGTCCTGGGGTGGCTGACTCACTGGTCATGTGGGGGACTGATTTTGTGCCCCCACATGACCAGATGGCATGCCCCCAGGGACATTGGTTACCCCATGTCACCGGGCAGATAGCCTTTGCAGTTCTGTTCATTAGACCATTCTGCTCCAAGATCAGAATAATCTTTACTTCCCCTAATGCCCTTATCTATTGCAGACCTATCCTCTGACAGCTGATTATATACTAGGACTGTGTGTTCTGCTGTTTTGATTATTGTGTGCTTGTGTACATCCCATTATCCTTTAATAAAATGGTTACATTTTATTCACTCTCCTGTGAAATTTCCTGCAAAAGCTGATTTCTGTAAAGCATAGGGAAACAAGCTCTTGTGCTTGCCTGACCTTTTTGTTAGCCAAGACTCTACTCTTGCTTATTCCCCACTCTAAGAGGAAGAAACTCCCATCACTTTGGGTGATATATTCCCCATTTTCCTACATTAGTTCAAAGAGTAACTGCTGTACCAAATCGCAATAATCTGCTGAACATCTGTTGTTGTTACTATAATGTTAGTCAAGATAAGAAATGTGTTATTTGTCTGTACTTTGATTTAGCATTGCTAACATTTGCTTAGGACATTTCCTATCCACCATTGTACAAAATCATTCAATATATTCCATTTTCCTTTGGCAGCCTCATCCAAAATGCCAGGTGCCCAGAGGCAGTGCCACAGCCCCGCCCCACCATTTTCAAGGGGGCTTTCCCATGACATGGGGTGGCAAAGAATACAAAAAAGCTTCGCCACTGCCAGAAAGCCCCCACTGGGCTTGATGGACTTATGCCACCCAAAAAGGTGGTGTAAGTTCAAAACCAGCATAACAGGGGCAATAGTCAGGTCGTAGTTTACTAGTGTCAGCTTCTATCCTGGCCGTGCCCCTGGAACACCCCTACTATACTGGCTGTGATGAATTCCCCACTTAGCTGTATTTACTGCAGTTGGAATGCAGCCCAAAAGGAGTTAAGTAAGAAATGCTTGTGATTGGATGACTGCTTGAAGGAGTGTTCTGGAGACAAAGTGAAGGATTTTTGACAGGAGTTCAATTCAGAGTGAGCTAGTGAACAGCTGTGTGGAATAAGTTCCATTCTCTGGTGGTTTACAGATTACTCTGATTGAGGGACAGGATAGGCAGATTAAAGGAATCTGTACTGAGTCCCTGGTGTAAATAAAACAGTCACACAAAAGACACACATGGGTTGTTAGTTTTGATTTCTCTGAAGGGAGTCCATACTTAGATACGAAACAGGGAAGATTGTGAGAGTTGTAGGACTTCAATAGAGAAAAGAGAGGAGAGTTACTTTCTGAAAGTCAGAAGTAATTCCTGCTCTGGAAGGCAATGTGTGGGCAAGACATATCTAACATCTGTATTTAGAAAATTTACTTGCGGGTAAATCTTTCTGATTAAGAAAAGAAAAAACTGAATATTGTTTCACAACCACTTAAATGTATATTTCTGACTATAACAGCCTGACTGTAATATCTGAAAGTTACTAAGCTAGAAACTTGAACTAAATTGTAACCAAATAAGAACAGAGCTAAAGCAACAACTTGTCTTTCTAACCTATCAACTTTCCTGTTTGAAAATTTCCTGATACTTTCTACCTTGACAAAACAACTTATTTTGCTGTAAATAAAAAAACCTTCAGTTTTCATCTTTTATTTAAGTTATCAAGCTTAGTTATGTTTCTGACGGGGGAAAGGGTTAATTTTGTTTTTACCTCAGAGCAAACCTCTGCCTGGATGAGAGTTGTTTACACTAAGCAGAAGAATAACATTTTTTTATTATAAAGGTGGGACAACACAAAATGAAATAATAAGTAACATCAACCATTTGTACTACCACTTCATTGTAACAGATAATCAAAGCACCTGCTCAGCAACAGAACAAACTGATAGTTGGAATTTTGGACAGAAAGTCATGTTAGGGCACAGGAGGGAAGAGGGAATGTTCCATAGGCAGGGGCGGTGGACACGCAGGGATGCTGGCATGGCATCCAGAGCCATATTCCAGTACCATGAACAACAGCAGGCACCAGCCACCAGTGGGTCTGCCTCTCCACCATGGCAAGTCCCCCAGGGGAGGTAGATACTTCTCCCAGTGGTGGAGAATGGATGGGGCTGTTAAAGTATTTACATCAGTTCTTTGTCATCTTTTTTCCTGTTACTCGCAATCACCTCTTCTGGTAAAACATGCATATTTTGGTTAAACATGCATTCATAGGGCATTTGAGTTGACTCTGTTTTTAGGATTCTGTATGCTGCTATTGATTTTAAGGCTTGTAATTGTGTTTCAAATGATTGTTGGATATTATGTGTTGTGTTGTAAACAGCCTAGAGCCCTCCGGGGATGAGGCGGTCTACGAAATCCAAATAAATAATAATAAAATAATAATAATAATATTTTGGGCTCCCTGCACAAACATGCAAGCTGATTCCCCCAAATTAATGAGAATGTATTTTTACATGTTTGTAGGATGTAGCAATACTATCACTACTGCTACTTTTGCCTCCACCACCACCACCGATGCCATTGCAGCTCCTGTCCTCCATTGCCTCCACTGTCAGGCTTGCCATGACTTTTTCCTGCCCCTCCCCGCCACTGGTGTTGTTGCTGGGAGTAATCTGCAGAGAATGCACATTGCTACAGGTTACAATGACATATACAGTCCACAATAACTGAGAGGACTGTGCTGGAAAAAATAGTCTCATCAAGCTAGAAATCACACTTTAATATATTCATAAAAACTGTGGTCACTGGTCAGCAAAACCTACTATTGTTATGTACTGCATGGATTATGCTGCCACATCTACTAACTGTGAGTCATTGATTGCTCAGGGCAAATAATATGTATCTGTCATTCAAATATTGACAAACTTGAAGTGCCTGGTGAAAACTATACATTTAATTCAATATTTCAGATGCCACCACTTGGGAAATACCATTACATCATGAAGCATCACCCAAGAATAGACTTGTTTACATAGAATTTACTTAGGATAGCATCTGCCTTTGTTAGCTACATGATGAACTGGTTTCCTAACAAAGAAATCTGTTTCCTTTAAATGTGCTAAGCAGTTGCTCCAAAGTGTATCTATTCTAAAAGACTTTACATATTTTATGCTTAGCAAGCATAAGGCCAATATTTCCATTCTACATCAGTTTAATGTGCAATTCACTGCCTATGAAATAATTTCAGCAAAAGGAATGTGTGTCACTAGGGGGAAACTGTAAGCAAACAATTATACACTGACATTTTCCAGAGAGGTCTGGGTACATAAAAAAGCATTTCATTTGCAAGGCCACTTCCAAGTTTTGGGGAGACCCAGCAGAAAATGTCCAAAGGCTCCCACCTTACCCATTGTCAGGGCCTTTTTCTCATCCACTTACCCTTATCCCTTCACTTGTTTGTGTGTCCTTCCTTCACTCACTTCTAAGCTCTGCTACTGCCTGAAGTTGGATCTGCCCACACTGCCTGCAGATCTTTTTCCTGATGGTACTGAGTCATGGGTGCAGCTGGGAGTTCTGATGCCACAGCCACCAGTAGCACCTCTGCTGTGTGCACCACCCATTCACCCTTCCCTGCCAGCATTAGGCAGCTTGTGAAATCAAGAATGTGGGTGAAAAACAGTGGTGGGATCCCAAAATTTTAGTAACAGGTTCCCATAGTGGTAGGATTCAAACTGTGGTGTAGCGCCAATGGGGCTGGGCGGGCACAATGGGGCATGGCCAGGCATTCCGGGGGTGGGGCATTCCTGGGTGGGGCTGTGGCAAGGATGCAGCCACTGTGCTGGTCCTTGGGTGGGAAACAAATGCACGCAGGCGCAGGCTGCCACGCACGCCGGTGCACCTCCTGCTAGACTGCTTCAAGTTCTGCGCGCTACTGCTGAGAGGAGGGGCATAACTAAGGCAAAAATCATGTGGCAAAATCACCAATTAGTAACCCCCTCTCAGCACACACAAATAATTAGTAACCTACTCTAGGGAACCTGTGAGAACCTGCTGGATCCCACCTCTGGTGAAAAAGCACTTGCAAGCAGGCAGGCAGAAGGGCATATGTGCAGATGGCAGGAGATGCATGGGTATAGAGTCAGCAGCAGTAAGTTCTATTAGCTGCCCTGCCTCAAGATATTGTGATGCCAGCCCTGACTCTGTGTGTGTGTGGCAAAATTTTACTCCAGAAGGCAATGTCTAGTGTCTCGTGGGATACTGTTCCTAGGTTTGCCAGCAACCACCAAAAGCTGGCAGTCTCCAAAAAACAATGTCTTGTGATGCCACAATATCACTTCTGGTCATAGTGATATTGTGGCATCTACTGAGCAGCAGCAGAAACCCAGGCACTGAGGGTGGGAGGTTGCCTGCCCTAGTGGTCTCCTTGGCAACACTATCTGTTTGTTGCAAGGGACCCAAAGTTAAAAGAGATTGGGAGATGCAAGGAGGTTGCCAGCAAGAAGTAGAAGCTAAGAATCCCTTTATGTACATGAAAACTGTGCATAGTTCCTTGGATCTTGACTAATGTTTAAAAGAAACATTTTTTAAAAAAAATTCTGCTTATGTTCACTCCAACAGAAAGTGCAGGTCAGTATATTATCATTTGATGTTGTGTTTCATTGTCCAGGAGCAGCAGGTCACAGGACTGAGTTTTAATCTCCAGTCCAGTCCAGCTCAAAAGATTTTGTTTTCCCAAGAGCAAAAAGTTGTACATGGTCCACACTTGCTTACACTGCAATAATCTCAAGCATTCAAAAGGATTCTGACATACACTTTTATGATTATTTCTTTAATCCCTCCAAATATATTGCCACTTGAACTGATTGCTTAAGCTACTCATGTAGTTTGAGTGGCCCCGTTCCAAATATCTGGTCAGTCAGAACATTTTTCCTCTTGGTTTGTTATATGATGACACAGATCTCTATTCAGGGCAGCAAAAGCCACTGATAATTTTGCATTGGTGTACATAGGTAGCCTCAGTAGTTCCTTGCATACAATAGGCAGAGGGTTTTTGTTTTAAAAAAATAATGTGGATAGAGCTCAACTGCATTGTCCCACTTCTGTACAAGAAGTTGTTTTTGCTACAATGTGTGCTAGTGAAGTGTGGTACAAAATTGAAATATTAGGTTGCTTTAATTTCATTAAAAAAACCTGCCGAATAAAATAGACATAGTTTTGGTTGAATCAGCTAAAAAGGGAGTATCACCATGATCTTACTGTCCTCTGAGTGGACTTGTTTAGTTTAGAACCATGAAAATTTTGACACATGCAGAGGGTACTTGTAGCACAAAATTTATTAGACTGCATTCTGCATTACCTTAACTAATGTGACCTTTTGATTGTATATGTGAAGTTGCCATGTATTTAAAAAGTAATTTCTCAGTTTACATGTATAAAAATTGTTCATAAAGGGAGCTTACAGATGAGCACTGAACCACTTTTGATTTTTTTTTAAAAAAATCAAAATATAACTCTCTCTAATATACAGGAATGATTTATTTGCAATGACAGACCAAATATGTATCCTTTTTATTTTTGTTTGCCATGAAAGAAGTGGCACCTGAAATTATTCATTTGAGAGAGAGAGAGAGAGAGAGAGAGAGAGAGACAGACAGACAGACAGACAGACAGAGAGAGACAGAGAGAGAGAGACACAGAGAGAGATTTTTCCTGGAAAATTGAAAGGATGATGAAAAATAAATAGTGGTTTACAAAGAATGTGATATTTGGAATCTTAAAATCCATTTCAAAGGAGGTTCTTTGCCTTAAGGCCACTTCAAAGTGATACTTTGAATAATAGCACCTCTAGTTTGTTCCTGAAAGATAAGTCTATTTCTCACAAAAGGATTTATCTATTATATCTTTCAAAAAAGTCAGCAGATGAGAGCTCAGACTTGTACTACGACCTGCAAGTCTATGTAGAAATTGATTCTGTACTATGGAGGTATTACATTTTGGAAAATGCTGGGAAGCAGCATTCAATAAGTTCTCAAACAAGTAATCTTGAAACACTGCTCTCAATTTGAATAGGCTAAAGGAAAATTCTTCACTTAGTACTAATTCTTGATATTTTTTTGTAACTTAACTTATTGGGAAAGGCTGATTTTCACATATGTTACTCAAGTAAATAATAAATAAAATCCATCCTTGCCCCCAGCCTTTCTTTTGTATCCAAAAGCTGTCAGTTTACTGCTTATTTCAATAGTGCATGATTTTTCACAAATTTCATTAGCACACCATTGATTGCCCATTTTTCAGCACTCAAAACAATTTAACATAGTCTCTTTCATGCAGAGAATAACATAGTCATATTATTTGATTTCTGATGAAACCAAATGACCCTTTAAATTTGCAATAGGGTTCTTTAATTTTGCATGAGTTTCCTCACTCTGTTCATTTAATTTTCTGTTTCCATTAACCATCTGCAAGCATTTGACTCAACTACAATTATTCAGCTGTGCTACATCATGACTGACATATTTTATAAACGTTTAAAAGAAAAAGAAAGCCAGAAAAAGAGGGAAGAATGAACAAAAAGTCATGGTTCAGAATCATGTATTTTCCATACAGCTGAGATGTCTGAATAGTAATTTTTGGTTCAATTCAAAATCTAGCTTAATTGCATTTTGTCTTCTTTTCTGATAAGCATTTCATGATGCTGATGATTGCTCAAATCTATTCACTTTGAATTGTGAATGTTTTCCCACGTTGGTAACCAGGGAGGGTATCTTAGTGTTAAAAGCCAAACCTAACAGCCATGTTTTGTAAAGAAAAGTAAAGTGTAGCGTTCCAATACATTGATTTCAATTTTCTTTCACAGTGTCCTCTTTCACATAAGGGGGAAAGAAACACAGGCTCATTCCGCACATGCAGAATAATGCACTTTCAAACTGCTTTCAATGCTCTTTGAAGCTGTGCGGAATGGCAAAATCCACTTGCAAATAGTTGTGAAAGTGGTTTGAGAACACATTATTTTGCATGTGCAGAAGGGGCCACAGAGAAGATATGATACTCTTCATTATAAATGCTCATAATAATCAACATCTTCAGTGTTCTATCTTTATATGTTCCACTAAACCAAGATAGGATGGACTCAACTCAAAAGATGATTAAAAATAAAATTCTGATGAAGAAGGACAAGTTTGGGTATCTATCTATTATTCATGGTAACAATTCAAAATATGTAATACAAATCTCTGACACGTTTCTTTTTTGTGTGGAAATAATTAAGATCAGATAGATATGCATCTTTTTGTATAGAAGGAAAAGGCATATGTGTCTGATCTGAATAATTCCTCTGATAAAAGGAATGTATATTATATGTTTTTACAGCAACCAATTATTTTTAATATGCATTGAACTCTTCATTTATTTATTGCTTTTATCTTCTTCTCCTGTGTTTAATGCAGTCCTTTCTTACTTTGGATAGCTGAAACAAATGCTCTGTCAATTCAGTAAGATTTTGCTATGATTCTTAAGCATACACCTGCAGCTGATAAGGTGGTCACATTGAAATAAAGTCAGGTGTGGTGATCTTATTTCTAAACCAGAGCTTAGTCAAATTGATTTGACATACAGATGATTTGAAGCTGGTACAAGCCCTGTTCACAAGTTACAGTGCATGTATGTACAATTGTTATATCATATGTGCTTGAATTTTCTTGATACATTCACTTAATTGTCATGTTCCATTTAGTGCATGTATAGTTGAAGATGTTCGGGTACCCAGGATCATTAGGAAAAGTTAATGCACATTAGCTCTTTCCTAGAAACAGATGTATACATGTACAAACAGCATGTACATCCATTTACCCTAACATGTGAACAGGGCTCCAGACCAAGCAGGGATAGTAGTGATGAGAGTAATGACTAAAAAAACGTGACTGAGTTTGACTAAGTTTAAGCTATGCTTAGTCTTTAAAAACACTTGTTGGAGTACTTCTGGACACTCTGACAGACTCTACCACTTTGCTTAGATTTGCTTCCAGTCAGAACACCTTCTACAATTTATGTTTAGTGTGAGAACTGAGTCTTTTTCAGTCTAACCATCTTAGTTCATAACTTTATTGTTATTGGGGTGAAAAGTAAAAGCAGTATGTTAGTTTTACACTATCAGAACAAATAACAGGTATTCATATCTAGAGATAACTAGATAGATTTTCAATGTAGGTGCTGTAGCTGGATGGAAGTGGAATCAAATGGCTCTCATTTCTCTGGCAAATGACAGGGATTAATGGGTGTGAACACTGTAGTTCATTCGGCCTTAGGCTGTCATGGCAAGATGGGTATAGGAGCCAGCCAATTACACACATGGTCCAATGTCAGTAGCAGCTTTTAAAAAGCTTTGATTCATAATTCCAAATGCCAGTATTAACCTATAAAGTCCTAAATAGTTTATAACTATGATACCTTTGGATGTGTCAGGCCCATGTAAGGTGTTGCTGTCAAGAAGCCTCTGCTGGAATAGGATGTACTATGAGGAAGCAGGGACAGAATTTGTTTCTCACCATTCCTCCTTTAAAGATTCATCAAAGTGGATAATAATTTAAAACACACATGATTAAATTACATTTTAAAACCATTACAGTCAACCCCCCACTTTGCAAACACCTATCAATTAAACAAAAGCAGATAAAATACACACAAAACACTTTAAAACAATAATTAAAAAGATGGGATCATTGGAGGAGTACCAAGCAAAACAAAACAAAAAAAGTTTTCAGCTGATAGCGGAAAATGGCAACAGAGGGAGGTAAAAGAATTCTCTTCAGGACAGAATTTGAGTACTTTGGAGCCATGACTGAAAAGGTCCTCTCCCAGGTTGCTACCCACCTAAACTCAGCAGGCAGACTCACCTGATGCAGAGCCTCTGAAGATGACTGTAGCGTTTGGACAAATTCATAAGGGATTAGGCAGGCTTGGGGGATATATTGAGCCCAACAACACAGCCTTCATGGTCAACACTAGTGCTAGTACCAGAAAAAGTTTGGAAGCAAGCATAGATAGGTCAAAACTGGACTGATATCCCTACAATCCACTCCATCAACATCCTGGTTGCATTATTCTGTACCAATTGAAGTTTTCAAACACATACCAAGGGCAGCCCCACATACAACACATTACTGTTACCCAAAATGATGTGAGTCTCTCCCTTTTAGAGTAAGGAATTAGAGAGAGCAGACTCTTGGCTTATTAAAAGATCAGGCAAGCTAGGGTTCTTTGTTGCTTATATATATCGATAAGCTGTTCTATGAAATTCTGCAGGAGAGTGAATAAAGTTTAACAATTTTATTTAGGGATACTAGGGGTACACAGGCACACAACAATCAAAGCAGCAGAACACACAGTCTTAGGCTATAAGCAGTTTTGAGGCGATAGGTCTGGAATAGCAGAAGAATTGGGGTAATTCTTAGGGGTGATACTGTACCAGATCCTGAATGGGCTTCAGGTCTGTGAAGCAAAGTCCAGTGACTTGTATTGGGTTTCAAGGAAGCAGGATAGAATGCTGGGGCATGCAACAACAGCTGAATCATTTGCTGGCACAGAATAACAGTGTGGTCAGAACAGCAGTCCAGACACACTGAACACTGAATGTTGGGCAAGGGACTATTTCATATGAGAGATAGGGCTCTCCAGCAATGCTAAGAGAGCTTAATCTCCAAGGACAAAGAGAAATCCTGCCTTTCCAGGGGAAGACAAGAGACAGACATCAATCTTAATGGTTGGGTCATTATCTAATAGGTTGATAGTCTAAGCTTGGGAGTTTCTGAAAGGAGGAAGGTAGCTAGTTATATTACAGCTACAGAACAATATCACAGACAGATATCCAGAAATACTGAACACTGACTACTGGGAGAGGGGGCTTCTTATACAGGACCCTCAGGGTTATGCAGAGTGACCTTAATTTCCCAGAACAGTACTGCCTTTCTGGAGAAAGACAAGAGACAGACATCAACCTTAATGGTTGGGTCATTAATCTGATAGGTTGAGTCATCAGCTTGATGGTCCAAGCTCAGGAGTGCCTGAGAAGGGGAAGGTAGCTGGATAAAATACAGCAATAGAACAATGACAATGAAAATGAGGCTATAAGAGGAAGTCAGGGGAAGAAGCATTGGGTAAATACAACACTGGGCAGGAACACTCGCAGCAAACACATTAACATATATTTTGTCTTTGCAGGTGTGTTTGGTCCAGGGGTGGATATGGGAACTCTTTCCAGGACAGGGTCATTGGGCTATTTTAATCCTTTCAGGAAGGGTGTGAGATGGGTGCTTTGTATGACAAACATGGGCTAGGGCCAGTTCCAGTTATGCTTTTTTTTAACTTACTGTATGTCGTGGGTACACTGATACAATGCAGAGAATGGGCTCCCCATTTTGGCACTGCACTGCTAGGCACCCCAAGGGTGGGCAGAATGGATAGAGGCATCACTGAGTCCCCCCCACCATGAGTCAGTCTGGCAACATTACAGTAATCTAATTTAAATGTAACCATGACATGCACTACAGTGGACAGATGTTATCTGACTTGCAAAGACCACACTTTGGTAACCAGTTGAAGTAGGTGAAAGGAAACCTTGGACATCGCTTTCTCCTGCTTCTCCAACACTAGGTCAGGGTTCATTGCAGACCTGTTCCTTTAAGGGGAGTGCAATCCCATGTAGAACTGGTGACATCAGACCTTCTATGTCTCAGTAGCACTTGTTAGTCTGCATCCACTGTTAGTCATCCACTGCATCCAAGTGCCCTCAGGTTTCTGTAGCCTCCCTGGGACCAGCTAGAAGCAAAGACAGAGATGAGTGTCATCCACATATTGGTGAAAGTCCAGCCCAAATCCCTGGATGACCTCCACCAATAATTTCATGTAGATGTTAAAGAGTACAGGAGACAAAATGGAACCTTGTGGGATTGCGTCAGCCAAAAGCCAGAGGACCAAGTAGCAGTCACCCAGCACCACCTTCTGAAAACTCTCCATGTAGGACAGAAGCCACCACAGAATGGTGTTTGAAGCTTAGATATGCAGTCCAGAAATTGAAGTGGAATGTGGAGATGGGAGGTAGGTGTACCAGAGAGAACAAAGAAAACAGGGGGATAGAAAAACGCATTGGAGAAGTGGATAGTAAACTCGGGACTGGAGAACTGTCCTGTTCCATGACACTGTGAAGATCCCAGTGGCCATCTGACAGGATTGATCACCTATGAAACCAAATGATAGACTGGCAGAGGAGGAAACAATGGACAAAAGAAAACACATTAGCCCAAATGACAAGCTACAGAGTGAAATTGTCTTACTAGAAATGGTGATGATGGTTGAGAAAAAAATATTCTGCATCGTTACATTTTGGTATCATGTTGAGATCTTACCGTTCTCCCAATCTGTAAATTGCTTAGTTTCTTTTGCTTATGTTTTATTTGGTTTTAGCTGTTTTTTTCTGTACATTGTGACTTTTAATTGTTTAATTTTAATTTTATTGCAGACGTTGTAAACTGATTCAGGTTTTACTGAAAATGTATATTGCAGAAAAAACCTCTACATTCTTTAAATTAGTAAATAAATGTTGGAGTGGCTTGATAAATGGCAGAGTCCAAAATAAAAGCCAGAAGAACCACCTAAATAAATAATATTTTGTAGAAGGACAATTAAGTTTCTGCAACACAGTTTAATGTACAAGAGAAGAAACCAAGTTACTACAAGTTTTAAGGCATTGTGTCTTATCACTTCACTTTAACTGTCAACAGTTTGGGGAATCTTTTGACAGAAGTACAGATATACCACTGACCACACACTAGAAAACATTTTCAACCCCATGTACTAGTAGGCTTTGTGAGGGAAAAAATGATGGTCAACTTGGAGTGCATTGTAACAAAAAAAAAGAGACCAATACATTGTGCATGTTCTTGCCAATCAGGATGGTGTTCTGTCAGACAACGTGTATGAAAACTGCTTGTACCTTTAAACACAAACTGAAAATAAAGTACAGCTGTTGCTGTTTGGAAATAAAACAGTTTAAAACCTGAACACACATTTGTCCTTGGTACCCCATCCCCAAAATATGGATACAATAAGTATGGGCTTAATTAATTTATTCAAATGGCTGATTTACATTCTATGCTAGCATATTTTAAGGTCAGGATATGTTATACAACCTTATGTATTATATTATATATTATACAGATATATTATACAGAGGTTAAGAGCTCGTGTATCTAATCTGGAGGAACCAGGTTTGATTCCCAGCTTTGCCACCTGAGAGAAAGGGGGGATATAAATCCAAACTCTTCTCTTCTTCTTCTTGCCTGTTTGGGATGCCAGCTGTGACAAATGCATTTAGCCTGCATTCAGGTTACAGGGTGGACCCGCCCCTTAAAGAGTTAAGCCCTGGCCAGCCCTGATTGGCCAGAGAAAACCAAGCAGAGTCTATAAATTCTGTCAGCAAGAGTGCTGAAGGTTCTTCTTTTTGGAGTCTTCGGACTTTGTGGCTCTGTAGGAGCTGGTGTGCCCTCGGGTACTTTTGAGGCAGAGTGAAGAGAATCCGCAGAGATCTCTCACTGCTGTGGTTTAGGAATAGCTGGAGGCTATTCAGAACAACTAAATACCCTGAGTTTGGAGGAGTGTGTCCGCCCTCAGGTGTTTTATTTTGTGTGTGTGAGGGAAACCTCTAACAGTCCAAAAGTCGGTCCTCAAAATAACATCAGTCTTGGGAGGCCCAGCTCCAGTGGCAGAGAAGCCAGATTGTGGGAGTGTGGGAGAGGGAGGCTGTATGCCTGAATCCCACAGGGCGTAGACTGAGTGTGGTATTTTTGTGAGGAGGAACAGCGGACTGAGTATTTTTATTTTTATGAGGGAGTGTAAAACCTCAACAGTAACATCTTTTGAGAAACATCTTTTAAAGAAAAATCTGGAGTGAAGGGACACCTGTGAGTGTCCGTTGTGTATGAAGTAAAGTGCCTGAAACCGATACGCTTAAAAACAAAACTACTCTGTAACCGCTAAGCTTTAAGAACCAAACTTCCTCAGTAACCGTTAAGCTTAAGCGAACTTTCTCAGTAACCATCAAGCGTAAAACCTCTCCAGTTTACCTGAGAAGCCTCTGTTAACGTCAGCAAATAAAGTTTTAAATTTTGTTCACCTTTTAAAACCGTTCCAGTCATTATTATTTTTGTCTGTGTGTCTGTGTTCCCCAGTCCTGGTGGTGACCGTTTAAAAATCAGTTTTTGTGGGCTTTAATTTATTTTTGGTGGCAGCGAAAAGCAGAATATCTAAGCCCCTTCTTCAACACCAGCCTCCAGAATTACAACTCATCTTCAGACTACAGATATCAGTTCCCTGAGATGAAATGGCTTCTTTGAAGGGTGGGCGCTGTGGCATTATACCCCACTGAGGTCCCTGCCCTCCGCAGGCACCACCTCCAAATATCCAGGAGTTTCCTGGATCTGTCAACCTTCCCCCCCCACACACACACACACCAGTGGCCAGTGTAGACCTGACAACCCTATAATCTGTGCATGAAGTATGCCAGTTTATGCCAAGCTCCACCCCCTCTCTCAGTATGCCACAGAACAACCCTGGGTTTGAAGCAGTGCTGCACCAGGTGTTCCCTGGCAACCCATTCTGTCATAGAATGTATGATGAGCTGTTACATGAACAACACTCCATCATGCCTGATGCCGATTATACCTATCTATGCTATTTCTGCTAAACTAGGGCCAAAGTAAACAAGCTGTTTGGGCTCTGTCAGGTTTGAGTTTAGTCAACCTGACTTGTACAGTATGGGAAAAGAGAACCTTCTGATCCTCTCATGCTTTTCCCCCAACTTGGTACAGTCCCAGGACATTATTTGATTCCATGGTGGGTTACATGTGTAGTACTCTGCGCACCACAGCTGCACCTCCCCAAGATTCAAATAATACTCCACTGGTGCTTCTTTGGGTATGTTCTACCATGGGCCCAATCTGAATTAGGCCCTGGGAGACATGAAAAATAATTTTCTATATTATACATAACATCTGCTGCAGGGAATGCAACTGGGGTTAAAAGAACCCCACTCCAACTTATTTCCAAATGCCTTGTATAGTTTGTTCCCATTAGAAACAATTATATCTATGGTCCTTTCTATTTATATTGAGGCATTTGTTTGGCCACTTCTAAAGAAATGTAATCTGGTGCCTAAAATTTATTTGAATCTGAAATCTAATCTGGTCCCTAAAAACTTTTTTGAATTTGATTTATTCTTAAACCTCTCATTTGTGGTGGCAGTTGAGCTCCTGGAGATCTTTGTTTAAACCAGAGCCATTGAGTGGCACCACAGATTCCCAGAAAATTTCCAGCTTAGGTCTTATCCTTGGATGTTCAAGTGTAATTAATGGCTCAAAATGACCTTTGCCCACTTTTGTTTGTATGCTATTGATCTAGGTACAGTTATTGCATACCTTGGGTGTATCATAGTCAGACTATACTAATGTATTTGTCTGATCCAAAGTGCTGTGACTATCTATAGCTATGCACAATTAATTTTAAGCCCCATGATTGTTGTTTTTACTTAAAAAGCACCAAGGCAGTGTACAGCAAGAAGTACAACAATAAACATATTTAGTGATAAAATTTATATAAAACAAAACCACAAGTCTCAACTTATGAAATTTACAGACTCTACTGACCTAAACTTAAAATTTTTTTTAATGCAATAAAGATTGAAGTACTAAACGTCATTAAAACCATATCCAAATAAATCACAATTTAAAACCTGGAATTAAAAAAGCCTAGTTAGGGGACGAGGTCTTACCCCTCCTGAAAGGTCCCCTGGAATGAACTATCTTTACTAATCTCCAGAATGCTGTCTAAAAGAGGAACAACATAAATCAGCAGTCCTATTTTATTTTGCTACAATAGATTAACTCAGCTACCTCCTGTTATCATGAGAAGGACAACTAGATTTCCAGGGGGAAGAGGCTTTATGCCTGTTTGGAAACATTTTCATTGACCTGATGCTTGGTTTTTAAAACTCCTAATAGTTCAGGACAATGGTATCTGAAGGGGTGCCTGCTGCCATATTGTTCATTAATGTTATCTGCCAATATCTTATTTTGGGTGCCACTGACAACTGAATGGATGTACGGCTTAACTCAGAAAAAGTCCTGTACTGTGATGATGGTCCTACTATAGCTCGGGAACAGGTTGAACTGAAAGGTTTGCCCAGCATTATCTTCATTAAAGTTTGGTTCATTTGTTGATATTGTCAGTTCATTGGCATCTTTGCCTTGGTTTCAGGGATAATTGATCATCTAATTCAATTTTGAAGTGGATGCTGGCTAATAAACCAAAGCGTAATCCCAACAACATTGAAATGCTACTGGTGAGTGGAAAGTCTGAGCCAGGATTTAAGGTGCTGCTCGTTATGGATGAGGTTACACTTCTCTTGAAGGAACAGTTTGGGGGTGGTCTTGGATATAACCAGGGCCAGATCTTTTCACAACAGGAAAGGTTGCAGCTGGCTAACCAGTCAAAGCTGGAAAGAGGCCCTCCTGTTCACAGCTGCCACCTGCTTATCAAGCAGTAGACCTGGGTCCAAGATAATCCCATTAATTTCACTTTCTACTTGACATTTCTACATGCAGAGAATTTTACTTTTAGCAGCATTTAATCATTATATCATTCTTGTACAGTGCAGGAACACTTCTAAGGCAAAACTTTTACCTCATGATATGCTGTTTATGGAGGCTTCTTGCGTTTATAATCTTTTAATGAAAGTTACATAACATGAATTTCACTGGCTAACTCTGCTGGGTTTTTTTACTTTAATTTTCCTCCCTCTTGTCATCATTTAATAAGTAGAAGATAGTATACCTATTTATATGTTGATATTTAGAAATTTACAGATTGGAAGAGCTTCTTATACAATAGGAACAGGAAGCATTTCCTTCTTACATTAAACTTTCAAATCATTCTCATGTTATTGGTTTATTCTCTGAAGTCAGAGAACCATTCCCATAGAGTTCATATCTTCTGCATAATATGAATCTGTAGACATTCCTTGAGCTAAGGTTGAAAGTCAATACAGTACTGTATTTTTATGTGTTATGAATAAATGATGGGCTTTGTGGAGATAAAAGTTAATGCCTTCAGCTTTGTGGTTGTCTGCACCTTTTTTTAGTTTATATATATATATAAACCAAGACCTATTTCTCACACAAATTCCCCACATGATACACACACACACACACAAACTTTTTCAGGGATCAATAAGATATCATGTGGGGAATTTGTCTGAGAAATAGGTCTTAGTTTTTTGAAATCACCTGATTATGTCATATTCTTTGCATGAAAAGCTAATCAACATGAAAGGTTTCAATTTAAGATTGCTTCTCTGTGCTCTGTTCCTCCTTGAAGGTGTTATAGATATAAAAAGAAGCACATTTTCCCACTGTAAATTATGCATTGGCATTTTACAATTTTGAACACTATTTTCAAAGACAACATAAACTGGTCTATGTATTCTGCTTCTCATATGAAAGCAAACCAGTTTCCTGTTGAAGATTCTCTATTTTCAGGCAGTGAAAACTTGAAGTAATAGCAATTATGAAAGTTGACTTGTTATGATGAATGAAAAAGCAGTCCTGAATCAGCGGGGCCCACAATTGCTGCCCAGGATGGGCACTGCAAAGAGGCCACGCCATGCCTCTTAGAAGGGGGGAAGGCAGGTGATGGCCATGCCCACTATTCGGTGTCAGCAGGAGGCTTTGACCCGGCCCTTGGCCCCATCCAGGAGCAGAGTGGTGCCGAGTTTCCCACCCACCTCTCCCCTTTGGACAATATTAATGTATGTGTATGCTGTCATAGCCAAGCCGGCTGTTGCGCATGGGAATTGATCTGATGGTGAGGGGAGCTGTGGAGCTAACCTTCTTTGGCGAAACCTCCTTAAGAGGTTTGGGGTGGAGCAAGCCGTGGGTCAGGACGCCCAGCCAAGTGCTACTGAGACTTGCACCCCTTAGCGGTAAAATGGATCTTCAGACAGGGGGTGGGCACCCACCTGAGTTCTACTATCACTGTGCTGTGCGAAACGGATCCCATGAAAGTGGCCTCCACCCGGCTGGGTTCCACAGTTGTTGTGTAAAGTTAACAGTTTCCTCCAACAGGTGGGTTGGAGGAAAGTTTTCACTGGGGGACAGCACTCGGACAGCCCAGTGTTCAGATCAGATCAGGGACGTAGGTATGGATTTTTTATGGGGGGGTTCGGGGTGGGGCCACACCCCCACCCACCCCTAGGGGATGGCCATGCCTCCCCAAGCCCCGGCCTTGGCCTAGCACTTATAAAAGCAGCTCTCTGAGGCTGGGGATGACAGACTCCCCTGCCCTGCCCTCCCCGCCCCCCACCAGCTGGGCTCCCAGCCAGCAGCTGGCAGTTTCTTCTGCCCTCCCCTCTGGGCAGAGGCATAGAGGGAAAATGGAGCCTGGTGCAAAATCTGAGTTTTGCGCCCCCGCCCCACTGGGCAGCTGCTGTGATGCTGGAATCCACCCCCAAACAGCATCACTTTTAATGGTGTTTAGAGAGCCCAAATTCTCCTTTTAAATCCACCTTAAAGGGAGAATCTGGGGTCCCCAGTTAAACAACATTGAAAGTGATGCTGTTTTGGGGTGGATTATCCCCCACCCTGAAACAGGATTACTTTCAATGTGGCGTAGTGGTTAAGAGCAGGTGCATTCTAATCTGGAGGAACCGGGTTTGATTCCCTGCTCTGCCGCTTCAGCTGTGGAGGCTTATATGGGGAATTCAAATTAGCTTGTGCACTCCCACACATACCAGCTGGGTGACCTTGGGCTAGTTACAGCTTTTTGGAGCTCTCTCAGCCCCACCCACCTCACAGGGTGTTTGTTGTGAGGGGGGAAGGTCAAGGAGATTGTAAGATCCTTTGAGTCTCCTACAGGAGAGAAAGGGAGGATATAAATCCCAACTCTTCTTCTTCTTCTAGACTGAGGACCTCAGATTCTCCCTTTAAATCCATGCTGAAGGGAGTGGATTTAAAAGGAGAATCTGGGGAAATTTGGGGGGTGCCTGCTGTCAGGGGTGCAATTGTTCAGCTAGCAGCACCAAACTTTCAGGGTATCTTTAGGAGACTCTCCTAATGATACCACCCAGGTTTGGTGAAGTTTGGTTTAGGGTGTCCAAAGTTATGGACCCTCAAAGGTGTAGCCCCATCTCCTATTACCTCCCATTGGAAACAATTGAGGATGGGGTCACCC
The DNA here is from genome assembly GCF_021028975.2 of Sphaerodactylus townsendi. NCBI lineage: Eukaryota > Metazoa > Chordata > Lepidosauria > Squamata > Sphaerodactylidae > Sphaerodactylus > Sphaerodactylus townsendi. Next base: position 51,222,062 of record NC_059431.1, read on the forward strand.
CCTTTGGGAGTCCATAACTTTGGACCCCTAAACCAAACCTCACCAAACCTGGGTAATATCATCAGGAGATTCCCCCAAACAATTCCTGAAAGTTTGGTGCTGCTAGCCTAAACAATGCGCCCCCTGCAGGCCAAAAACAAAAAAACACTAAAAGTGTTTTAAAAACCCACAAACAGGTGGGCGAAGCTTCGGACATGAATGGGGGGGTTTGAACCCGAGAATCCCCCCTTACCTACGTCCTTGGATCAGATCCCATGTTGTGCCTCACATTTATTTTCATCCTTTGTCAATAAAACGGTTTGGCTATGGCCAAAATTTTAACCCACAGACAAAAGTGTTGTGTCGTTATTTTGGTTAGGAACTCAGCAGTGCCAGTTCCTCCTTCAGGTGGCAAAATCCAAACAGAATCTTCTTTTTAAAATATGTAATATACTGCATCTGATTGCTAAAACTTATGCTGGATAGTTTTCAGAAATCCTTGGACAAATATTTTGTATTTTCTTATACCTGCATAAGCTGCTATTTACAGTCATGAAAGGTAGCAAGAACAGAGAAAGAAAACTTATAATCTCACTGGCATATTTTTGACTGAAATGCTATTCTCTACAAAGAAGATTGTCTTCACAACAATTTTAGCATAGTGTTCCAAGTTTCTGTTAATCATTGCACTATTCCAATTGTTTGGAGTTGGAGTTTTTTATTGTGTACATGAACAGTGTGTCTTATTTGCTTGCTATTCTGTTCTATGTCCCCAGTTGTCTGGAGAAAATATTCTATACCTCCTCACCGCAGGCTATGCATATACAGGGAACATTTTGCTTGCATATCCTAGAAAGCAAGCAGCTACAGACCAGCAGAGATTAAAGTCCATGGCTATTCTATATCTATACCCTTATAATAGGAAGTGTACTTGTGGGAGATGAGGCAAATAATTTTTTTGTAGTTCCTGGAAAGTAGGTAGTCTACTCTAGAAGCAAGATGGCACACCTTCATAAGATCATAGAGGCTTAAAGTTGAATGATAGAAGCCTGACATCAAATTATAGAGGCCTAAAACATGAAATGTGAAGGTGGCCATATGGAATAAAGTTACTGAGGACAGAAAAGTAATTAAACCATGAAGATCATCACAGAAAGTAATTTAAAAAGTCGACAATAAAGGGTGAGAGAAAAGATCAGGCCTTAACTCCTTTGACCATCAAACATCTTAGGCTTGAGAACTAACACCTGGGAAAAGTGCATTTAACTACAAGAAGATTTTATTTCAGAAAGGAAACCAAGCAATCAACAGTTTTGCACATCTTAACTGACAACATGAAACAAGAAAATCATTGAAAGATACATAAAAAGTAAAAGCAGCATTTAAGGAACATTTAAATTCTAAACAATAGATAACACAAATAGGGACTTAAAAGAAACTTGTGGGCAGGGGGAATCATGGTCCCTTTCCTTCCTCTCTTCTCCTCCACCCACCCCCACCTTGATTCTCTACCCTCACCTTTGATACACTTACCTCACCCATCCATCTATTCTCAGCACCGCCCTCTTGCATTTTTTCTTTGTCTCTTTCCAACTGCATCCTACCGTAACTGCTGTACTCTACCACCTCCACTGCTCTGCCTAACTGATCCACACTCATCCTTGGTGTTGTCTTGCCTTACCTTTCCTTCTTCCCCTTTTTCTGACAATCTTTTTCTCCCCATCCCTTCTCTGTTAATCTTCCCCATATCTCTTTCTACCATATCTCTTTCTCCCCTCCCATACCTTTCTTCATTGTAAATGAGCCCAATACCCAGCCAGCCCTTCCCCTTGACTATAATACATAAGACAGTAGCATCATCTACAAGGAGTTAATTTACCGTCTTTACATTCTTATGAATGCAAACAATCACAAACATAAAGTTTTAAATTCTTGCATCAATTTACAGGGTCATCCCTAAACTAGGCACCTTGGGATGCACAAGTGAGGTGGTCTCCAGTCCTCTGATGCGTACCTAATTCATAAATCATCCTATGTTTTCCAGTGGGCTTAGCTGAGATTCCTTTCCTTTCCTTTCCTCTGAAATTATTTCTCCATTTTAGTATATGTCTGCAGTGTGCTTTGAAGTAGAAGTCATGTGCTTAGTGTGGCAGAGATTAGCATTGTAAGCAACAGACAATTAAACTGTTATTTTTATATTTTTATATCTGCTTGCTCATATGCTCTCTCTATTGTATTATAATCACTTGGTAGGAACCATTCATGCTTTGGGCTAAGACTGGCTTTGACTGTCATGCCAATGAGTGTCTGAATCCTAATGCTCAAATATAGGGGATTATTTAAGTAATGTTTGTATTTGTGAGATGTAGGTGTTGATGGTGGTAGGTTAGAACTCTCTGAAGCAGATGGACTTGAGCTATTGGCTGCATTGTGAAATGGGATCTCTAAAATCAAAATTACATTTCCCCAGGTATCCTGTAACATATTTTCCCATATTTCTGAGTTAGCTGGAAGTCAAGAGAAGCCAGGTTGTCAGGTATTAATATTAGCAAAGGCCCTCATAGGCAATCCAGGTACTATTATTGTTAGATGGCTGGGGGAGGGGATCTCACATACCTGCATATCCTGGAAAATATGTTAATTTGTGCTGCTTGTACTGCTTCTGAGATCTCCCAGTGTCCTCTACTTGGACTCTGGCATTTTCCAAATGGATATAATATCCTGGGGAAAAACCAGGATCATACATACTGAGATGTTTGTATCTTACTTTCTCCCTCCGCACCGCAGCCCATCAGCGCGTTCAGGCCAGGAGGAAGAACTCCAGATGATTATGCACTGCCCCGGTTTAGTTTCATTTTCCTCGCCAATGTTGCCACACATGGGCAAACTGTCCTGTTTTTCCGGCATTCTGATTGGCTGCAGGTGGAGAGGCAGGAAAAATAAACCAGTCCGTCTCCTGTGGTGTTTGCATAGAAGTGGGATCAGCACTTAAAAAAAAAGAACCACCAATTTACCGTTTTTTGAAAGTCATGGGATAACAGAAATCTTGTGGGGGGAGTGAGTTAGACCAGGAAGCCATGCAGAAATCATAGTCGAACTGGGATGTTTCACCTCCTTATCCCGGATATATGGTCCATGTGGAAATCCACTGTATGTGGGAGATAGCTTTATTGCAGCTAGAAATAACATCTTTTAAAAACTTTTCCTATTGATTATGGGATCTCTAGTTTTCTCTGCATCCTCTGCATGAAAGGCAACAAAACCCAGAAATCCCATTATCCTTAGCAGAAAGCAATGTCTAGTAAAGACTAGATTTGTGTTTTGTAACTGCCAGAAAGACAACAGCCTAGCTCCAAAATAAGCAGGTGTTAGATATGAGTTCCATTTGAAGCTAGATTCAGTTCCATTTGAAGCTAGATTCAGGTTTTTTTAATTGTGAAAATTGACATTACATGCCCACCCACCAATTCTAAATAGACATGTTGGATCTCTTACCCAGATGGCCTGCTTACTGATTTCCTGTTGTGATCAGACATCCAGTATATCAATGGGTCATTCAGTTGTCCATGACCTGATCAAGCTGACTGTCACAAACAAATTTCACACCAGCCTTGCAGGGAAAAAGCAGTTAAAGGGGATGAGAAAATAAGTGCCATCTGATTCTTCCAGGAAATTTCACTATGTCCTAGCCATATTTCTTTTTGGAAATATGAGTGAAAGACTAGCAAAATATTTATTTATGACCATTCAAACCCTGACTTTATTTCCAGATTCAAATTATGGTGGACATACTTTATAGAATAACATACAATCTCATCACATATTGTGTCTTTTTAATATGTTGTAAAGTCTTTGCAAAGTCCTGCCTATCCATAATCTTCAGTTGCCTTAGACTTCCACTACAAGAGAACAATATTACCATCATATGAAATTTTTAATGAAATATACTGATAGTATATCAACAAGTGCTTAATAAAATGAGTATTCCAAGTCCTCTGTCACCCTACAAAGCCCACAAGATTTTGCTGACTTAAGATTTTCTAAATGGTGCTGTGATTGAATCAAAGTCATTGATTTTCTGAATAATGGCATGGTAATAAAGATAAATGGTTGTAGAGTCTATGACAGCATGCCAATGGCAGAAGCAGTATTTCTTTTGTTAGAGTTACAAAGTTCCTTAGTTCTATCTTCCACTTTCTACAAGTGATGCTTCACTTTTTACAAATTACAAAAAAGCTGAACTTGTTTCCAGTGTCCGCTTTCTTTTCAGCTGTGTACTCCATACAGTTGCATCAGTGCTTTGTTCACAGTTCAAAATGAACATTTTGAGTGGTTTATTATTTGATCATATGACAGTATTCAGCATGGACACTATTTTTGTAGTTGCTGCTGAGATATATTCACAAGCTGCTGGCAGGCTTAGTTTAGGTATACTCCAGAGCAATCATGGGCAAGTCAGCTACAAATAAAGCAGCTACTTTTTGAGTGTGTGTGTGTGTGTGTGTGTGTGTGTGTGTGTGTGTGACTATGCACCTGCATAGTCAACAGTACTCATCAATTAATGACACTGGGCAGTTTCTAGTCACAACTTACTCGATTAAGATGCAATACTGAGACAGCAAGGAAAGAATATCTTTGCAGAACCAATACAACCAAGGATGGTGTACCTTTTAAAATCTATTTTCCCCCTTTTGGTAAGTTGGGTAGAGGCTACATTGAGGATGGGAAAGGAAAAACAGTGGAATTACACACACAAAAATTATAACTTTTTGAGTGCTGATATATAAAATGAACATTTTTTCAAGGATTTGAAGCTTCTAGCAAATTCTAATCACCTTACAATTCAAATAGGGCAATGTTTGTACACCACTGTATTCTACTTGCTCTGCTCTCCCTTATAGAAACTTTCCTTGCCAGTATGTGTAATTGAAGCCCAATTCAGTATATTTTTCAAAAAATGAGTTCCTGCTGTAGAAAGTGCATTTTAACAGTTTAAGCTGTCACAAAAAGATATACCAAAACCACATATAGAATATGGGAAAACAGAGTCACCAAGATATAAAAGTTTAGTAAAATATAGCAATGTCAATATTGAGATATTTGGTCAATACAGCAGAGTTTTTTCAGTTACAGAAGCATGGCACTGGAGGCCAACTAAGATCAGCCCTGTCCCCTGGCTCCAGCATTTTGCACCAATGGGCCTGGGTGACAGAGGCAGCTTCCGACTGAGACACAGAGGAGTTACATGGTGCCTGGCCACACAGGTAAGTGGCCCCTCCACTGGCGCATTTGCATCTAGCACTGGCAGAATGAGCACTCATCCCCTCTCCTCTGGATTAGGCTGCCCATCTTACAGTCGTGCACATGATAAAAGAAACACATAGGACTATAACATTTATTTTTGGAAGTTGATGGCTGAAGTTTTTAAAGTTATCACATTGAAATGATAGAACTACTCTTCTAATATTATGATGTGGAATACCCATCTTACACAATTTGGGCTAACAATATGCTCGGGATCACTTTTACTGACTATTTTATCAATGCAGCACAAACTGTACAAAATATTGCCAGTTTATGAATGTTATGATAGCACTGCATGCAAAAATAGAAGTAAAATATAAAGTATGGCAATTTATTCTTGCATAAAGTCACCAAGGGGACAAACAAAATCTATTTTGAAGGAACTCAGATTTGCTTCAGTTGTCACTGAAGACAATAGATTTGCACTGTACTATTCATATTTTATTCTTCTGGAAATTTTATTTAGAAAATTGTAGAAATAAAGTATGTGGACACAAGTCACTTCCTAGGAATCTTTTCTACTTGAAGATTTACTCCAGTTTGAAACCAGCCAAAATTATCTCTGAAACAAGCAAACTGAATAGGTCTATCAGACAATAGATACTTAAGAAGGAAAATATAATTATCTTTTGATTAAGAAATGATTAAGAACACATTTTGAGAGTCAGGTTGTAAAAGTATGGTTTCAATGCAGAAGTAGAATAAGCCCACCAATTTCACCACTAACATCTCCAGCTGACACTCTTGTGATAAAAGCGCGCGCACACGCACACACATACACACACTCAGAGAGAGAGAGAGAGAGAGAGAGAGACAGAATATAACTTTTGAGGATATGATGGATGATTTAGGAAAAGTAATATCGTAGCAAGTAATACCCTAAAGATGAATGGAAGACTATTCCATGGTTGTTATATCATCAAGTAGTATCAAAGTTGAAGTCAAAGGTGGCCAGTTAACAAGAAAGACAACTTTTGAACAATTGATTACTGTCAATCCAAGACATTTATTAGGAAATATATATGAAATGTTATTGCAGTATGATACTGAAACAGAGCAAGTAAAAGACTGCATGATAAAATGGATGCAAAATTTGTGAGCAAACATATGTCAAGACCCACTTGACCAGACAATTCAGACACTTGCAGGAATACAAAGGTCTCTTTATTGCAGGCAGAAAGACAGATCAAGAACAGTTAAAAGAAAGTTCTGTCTGACCAGCAGATCTTTCACCAATATAAGCATTTCTACCTTCCCCCTCCCTTCAAAGCAAAGATGCAGTTATGAAAACCAGAAGTATTTGGCCTTCAGGAGGCCAGCACCAGGAACAGCTAGATAACGCACCTAGCTAATAGCTAGCAAGCACAGGAATTTATATAGAGCAGAGACTCCCCACCCCCACAGAAGGCAGATTTGACAACATACGAATAAGTCAATGGGAAAATCTTTGGACTAAAGAAATGAAGTTTACAGAATGTCAAATATTAAGAGAAAATTGGTATAAAATGTTTTTAGATGGTACATCACAACTGAATATATAGCTAAAGCAAACAAAGATTATAATGGGAAGTGATGGAAATGTCAGAATACAGATGCAACATTCTACCATATATGGTGGACATGTAAGAAAGCAAGAAAATACTGGATAGAAATACATGATGAAATGCAAAAGATTTTGAAATGAATCTGAAAAAAATATTTTACTAAATATTGCACCAAGTAATATTCTAAAAATATGCAACAAATTATTTAAGTACATGGTGACAGTGGCTAGAACAGGGGTAGGGAACTTGCGGCTCTCCAGATGTTCAGGAACTACAATTCCCATCAGCCTCTGTCAGCATGGCCAATTGGCCATGCTGGTAGGGGCTGATGGGAATTGTAGTTCCTGAACATCTGGAGAGCCGCAGGTTCCCTACCCCTGGGCTAGAATAATATATGTAGCAAAATGGAAGGCAGGTATATATTCAAACTTGAATGAAGGAGCAAATTAATTGATTAAGCACTAATGGTAAAACTAAGATCTATACATAATAGATCAATTTCAAAATTTCAAGAAAAAATGGAACTTCTTTCTAAAAATTATATAGCTATATATTTTTTTTAAAAAAGTTAAAGTCAAACCAAAACAGAAAAAGAAAGATTTCGGCAATATATGTTTAATAATAAATATGTTATTAGATATGAAGGTACACTGAAAAGACAGAGTAATGTAATTTTTAAAAAAGTTAATTAAGATAGTAAGTTCCATACAAACAGTAAAAATATAGAAGTCTAAAAGAGAGAGATGACAGAGTTCTCCAGGTTCTGCATGAAAACTATCATGCTGAACTGCTTGCCTACAGGGGGCCAGAGATCTTTGGGAAATATAGGCATGTAGTTTGTGCAGGATCTTCAGATTCTTCTTTGCCGATGTTTACCTTTCACTTCAAAGTAAAGACTTTAGGGCAAATGTACAGTTTCTATTATTTTCAGACCCGAGGCCTGACAAAACCTCAGAAAGAGGAAATAGTCCAAGCAAAGCTCTAATCAAACAGATCATGCTGTCGAGAATAATTAAACTTCAGCATGTCTTTGATAAATATGAAGGCAAATGAGTGAAGCAGCTAAGGCACTTTCAATCAGTCGTAGTTTGATGTGAACAACAGATATTTTTCTAAGTATCCTTCTGTGTGTGAGGGAAGGAGAGGTTGGGAGAAACTGCTTGAACCTGATGATCTCCCATTGTTAATACAGTGAGGAACCATTACATGTTGACCACAGACATGAGTCTTGTTGTTCTCTTACAGCCATTTATTACATTCATGATCGAGGGAGATTTGCAAAATGCAGGATGAAATAGGCAGTCCCATTTCTAACCCCAATTATAATCCAGACCTCCCATTCTCATTCATGTTATCTACTTCAGCCTCAGATTGAAGCCCAAATCCCCCATCTGCCAGTCCATCCAAGTTGGCCCCTTTCTTTCTGCCTGTCTGCTTATTTGTCTAATAAAACAATGAGTTCTGCACCCCACCATTAACATTTTTCTAAATATTATTTTGTGTTGTATGTAACAACTGATGAATTTTATTTAAGTAGGAGATTGCATAGTGCATCCCCATAAGGGCCAACATTGCAAATATCTGAGCAGATTTCTGCTCTCTTTTGATTTATTTTCAAAGCAGTGGAGGGCCTTAAAATGAATTAAGGCCACAGTACTGGGAGACTAAAATTTAATCCTTCTCATTATGCTACTTTAGCTTCTTCCCTCCCTCCAGCCTATTTTTATGTCTCATTGGAGAAAGCTCATAGGTAAAACAGAAGAAAAGGAGTTCTTGATCCAGAGTGTTCATAGATCAGTATGTATAGACTAATGGGAAATGTGCACAACACTATATGGTGGTCTTAAGTCAATGCATGTTGACTGAATAGACTTGATTGTTTTGGGGGACTGAACTTTGACCAGTTGAGTTATTATAATACTTTTGTAGCACAAACATATACCCACTATATTATTAGAATGTGTCATTCTTGTTAGATTTGGTATAAACAATGATGCTGATCCAATTTATTTCCTATTGCATCTTGATTCCTAGGGAAATATATTTTCTGTCAAAAATTCTAATTTCTGTATTATTTCACAGTGCAGAAAAGAGCTGAAATCCCTCGGAGTTTGAAGGAAAACCGGCTCTTTCACTCCAATTGTCATTGACATGTTCTGTTGTTAAATGTCACTTTTCTGCTTCTCTGTCTTCCCCTCTATCAGTTACACTCTCCTGTGACAATTGTTTGGATCTCACAAATGAGATTGCAAAGACATTTGAAGAAAGTCAAGCTATAGCTCTTATAGCCATTTATTATTTTTCTTCCTGCAACTTTTATTGCTTATGCTTTTGATGAGTTATTGAGCTATTAACAATTGTTATTTGCCATAAAAACAACAAAATCCCAAAATGAATATTTCAATTAATAGTTAATTCTAGCACTACATGCTGTTTTTGTTAATGACATTACTTTTTGGGAACTAAAATTTTTCATTGCCATGTTGTGTTCTGGTGCAAGTGAATGCAACTTCAGAATGTTTACAGTAAATTTTATTTGCCTGCCAAGGACATGCATACAGCATCAAAATGGCCCCTTTTTAACCCTCCTTCTAACAAACATATATCAGCAGTTCAAAACAGATGAGACAATAAGAAATTCATGAGTGGATCTTCCCAGTGTCTTTTTTAGCTGATTTCGAGTAGGGTTGGTGCCCAGTGGCAGTTGCGCTGGCCTGCTGCTCCCAAAGAGACTTTCTGGCAGCATGGGGAGGCATAAAATGCAAAAATGTCTCATTGCCACTGGGAAGCCCCCAATAGGCTTAATGGACATCTGAAGTCCTGGCCATAGCATGAAAGGGGCAAAGCCTGGGAGGAAGCTGAGTAACATTGGCTTCTCCCCAACCATGCCCCTGGTCTGCCCCTACTACACCAATGGTGGCGGCAGGGGTGTAGGGATGCTAGTGTTGTTGCTGGCATCATGTCCCACTGTTGAGGGGTAGCTGCCCACCGACTGCAGCAGCTGCCCACCTACTTCACTGCTCCGGTGCTGTTTGTTAAGAAGAAGGACTGATCTCTCCACTTATGTACTGACTATCGGTGTGTCAACACTGTCTCTAACTCTAATAAATACCCCTTCCCCTAATCAAGCACTTGTTGGCCAGTTTAGGGAAGGATCACTTGTTTACTAAACTGGACTTATGAGAAGCCTATTACCATATTAGAATAGCCAAGGGATATGAACATTTGAGTGCTTTTAACACACATTACAGACAATTTGAATATCAGGTGGTGCCTTTCAGGTTAAGCAGAGCTCCTGGGGTTTTCATGAGCCTCATCAATGATGTTCTCCAAAATTTACTGTTCAAGGGAGTGGTAGTGTACTTAGATGATGTGCTCATTTACTCCCAAGATGAGGAATCTCATGTGCAGTTGGTGAGAGAGATGTTAAAGAGACTTATGGACAACTCTCTTTTTGTTAAACTATCCAAATGTGCTTTCCACCAACAGAAATTGGATTTCCTGGGCTATAGAATTTCTGCTGAGGGGGTGGAGATGGACCCTTCCAAGGTCCATGATGTATTGTGGTGGCCACCGCCCACTCCTTGCAAGCAATTGCAGTCCTTTTTGGATTTTGCCAACTTTTACCGGGACTTTATTCCTGAGTTTGCTGAACTTGCATTGCCCCTCACAGACTTGCTGCACACTAAAATGACACTGCAGCTCAAAGCTCCAGACCAGCAAGGCCAGGGGGTGTATATAGATGTTAAAAAGCATCGGGGAATGTGTCGCCCCCTGCAACCCCCCAAATTAAATGGAGTAATGCCTGGAACGTTCCTCCCCGGACATTACCTGCTGTCCCCAGTCTTAGAGAAATGAATTCATCCAGCGCAAGGCTGTCTCCTGTACCACATCAGTGAGGTGGTGGCCCAAAAGGTCATGATCTACCATGTCAAATGCCGTGGTGAGGTCTAGTAACATCAGCTATGCCAAAATACAAAAAAATTCTAACGGACCCAAATTTGTCGGATATACCCAAATATTTGGGTTAATCCAAATGTGTTATTTATCTTATTCAGGCATACAGATAATTTTATGCCAAAATAAATCCGTTTGAATTTTCCCAAATTTTTAGGGTATTTACCAATCCTAAAACTACCCTTTTCTGCAAACAAGCTGGATACTCATTGGACTGACCTTAGAAAGATGGAAGGCTGAGTCACCTTGAGCAGGCTACTTGAAACCAACTTCTGTCAGGTTCCAATTCAGCTCTCTTGCTCACTCTCTGAAAGTAGTGGAGTAGCAGTGGAGAAGAGGAGTGGGACAGAAAGTGCTAGGCTTCTGAGAGGTGGGGCTTGCTATTAGCTCTGTTGCTCACTCTCTGGAAGCAGTGGAGAGGAGTAGCAGTAGAGAAGAGGAGTGGAGTGGACAGAAAATGCTAGGTGAGCTCTGGTTTTCTAGAGGTGGGCAATTGGGAAAATGTGACACAAAGAAATAGAAAGACTAGGGAGCATTCTTTGAGCTTAAACCTACAAAATCAATTTGAGGTTCTCTCCCTTCTCAGTGAGGATAGGGAAGACGCACAGGAGCAACCGAGTCAGACCTCAGAGAATGTGCAAGTGATAGAAGGCTCAGCCAACAGAATGGCCCTTGCAAAACATCAGAGGAAATGTGTAGTCAAGGTTGGGAATTCCTTGCTGAGGGGAACAGAAGCAGTTATTTGCAGGCCTGATAAGATGTCGTGAGAGGTATGCTATCTCCCTGGGGCAAAAATCCATGATATGACTGAAATATTGACAAGGCCTGTTAAGCATACTGACCATTAACCCTTCCTTTTGATCCATGTGGACACAAATGACAAAGCATCAGAAGGGATTTGGAGGCTACGGGAAGGAAACTGAAGGATCTGGATGTATAAGTTGTCATTTCATCTCTCCTCTAAGTTGAAGGACATGGCCTATGAAGAGAAAGAAGAATAGCGGAGGTGAACAATTGGCTTCGCAAGTGGTGCCACCAGAAACTATTGGTGTTCTTGGACCATGGTCTGTGGTTTCATGAAGAGGGACTGCTGACAAGGGATGGGTTGCACCTCATGTCTGAAGGCAGAAACACCTTTGCCAGGAGATTCACAAATCTGAATAGAAGGGCTTTAAACTGAGTTATGTGGGGGAGGGAGACAGTATTTAAATGGATAGGAATTCAACAATTGATAGTGTTGGTAGTCAAATGGTTATAGAGAGAACTGAGGCCATTTCCACACAAAGGCGGAAGCGGCCGGGTTGGCGTTTACGACGCCGACCCGACGACGCTGGGACCGTCTGCATGGACGGTCCTGGAAACAGCCAGGCAGCCGGCGCCGCGGAGCGCCGGCGCCCAGCGGACCCGGTGCCCGGCCGACCCGGCATGTCCCCAGGCCTCTGGCGCGTCGCCGAGGCCTGGGGACACGCCCCCTGGCCCTGCGCGCCTGCTCCAGCGGCGCAAGGCAGGGGGCATGTCCCCAGGCCTCGGCGATGCGCCGGAGGCCTGGGGACAAGGTAAGTGCCGGGTGGGGGAGGCGTTGCGAAGCCGCTGCCATTCGCTCGGCAGCGGCTTCGAGGCGGCGTTTCCCCAAAAAGAGCGCTTCCAAGCGCTCTGGGGAAACGCCGGCTCCGCGACGGGCGGGCGGCGCGAGGGCGGCACGGCTGAGATGCAGCTGCACCCCCTGTGCGAATGGCGGCCTGGAGACGGCGTTTTTACCGTCTCCAGGCCACCATTCATTGCCCGTGCGGAAACGGCCTGAGCGAATAGATCAAGAAGGCAACAGCAGGAACGAAAAAGCCTTAAAGAAGCAGCCAGAGGAAATGCACCATGGATTTTGATATCTCAAATGCATAGAGTTTGGGAAATAAACAAGATGAACTCAAACTCTTAACACAGCAAAAGAAATATGATATTATAGGCATCAATGAAGCCTGGTGGAATGAGTCTCATGATTGTAACATAAGAAGTGAAGGGCATAACCTATTTCAGAGAAACAGATCAAATAGGAAAGGAGGACAAGTAGCATAATACGTAAAAAGATTATTACAGCTGTGAGCAGGTCCATGACTTAAATTCTGCAAGCCAGGTTGAGAGCATTTGGGTAAAAAGTAAGGGGGAGAGAAACAACACTGATCTCACTATGGGAATCTATTATAGACCCCCAAGCCAGTCTGAAGAGATGGATGATGCATTCATGGAACAGATGACCAAACTTGCACAAAAAAGAGAAATAGTAGTAATGGGAGATTTCAATTATCCGGATAGTTTCTGGGACTCAAATTCTTTCATGACAAATTGATAGGGAAGAGACACTGCATGGAGGAGATGGCAAAATGCTAACAGGAAATGAAGAAAAGGCAGAACTACTTAATACCTTCTTTGCCTCAGTCTTTTCCCAAAAGGGAAACAGTGCTCCTCCAGGAGAAAATGAAACAGAAGATACAGTAGGAGAAATTCAGCTCACAATAAATAAAGAGGTAGTGCAGGAATACCTGGCTACTTTAAATGAATTCAAATCTGTAGGGCCTGATGATGATGATGATGATGATGATGATGATGAAGAAGAAGAATTGGATTTATATCCCCCTTTCTCTTCTGTAGGTGACTCAAAGGGGCTTACAAACTCCTTTCCCTTCCCCCCTCACAACAAACATCCTGTGAGGTAGGTGGGGCTGAGAGAGCTCAGAAAAACTGCGACAAGTCCAAGGTCACCCAGTTGGTGTGTGTTGGAGTGTACAAGCTAATCTGAATTCCCCAGATAAGCCTCCATAGCTCAAGTGGCAGAGCAGGGAATCTAATCCGGTTCCTCCAGATTAGAGTACACCTGCTCTTAACCACTATGCCACTGACACTCCTATGATGAACTGCATTCCAGGATATTAAAATAACTGGCAGAGGTAATCTCATAACCAGAGCCACAGTTGATTGAGTTCCATGAGCAGCCAAAAGTCACTCAGGTAGAAGACAGTGCTGGCCCAAGCCAAGAACAGGAGAACAGGGCAGACAGTCCTCCCAGCTCACCTGTTTCCATGAGGCAGCTCAGACATCGTGACTGTCAGGCACTCCATGCCAAAAGACGCAGCACCCAGAGACACCGAAGGGATGGTTGTGAGTCAGCTCAGGATTCAGACTGAGCAGGAACACAGGCTTGTAAGAAGCAGCTGCGAATAGCAAGAGTTGCAGGAGCAACTTTGGGAAACTGCCTGATAGTTTCTGCAGCACCTGCTCTTGGATTTAATGTTTTGGATTTGTAGACCCGGACCAGATTTACTGACCTGCTCCTTGCTTGGCTTGTATGGCTTGCACTGGACTGCTTTTCCTCAGGACTTCCCCTGGTTCTGCTAGCCAGCTGTAACCTGAAACTCCTGTTCACTCAGCAGGCCAGGACAATGTATTTGGGAGGGCCATGTCCCTATTTTTTTGAATGAGTATTATTTAATCCATCTTTAAAGGCTATTGAATATACTTCTTTTTTAATTCCTATGCTTGTGAAAATGGTAGGATACATAACAATGGGTAAAACAAGGCATAGGTACTTTTCAATGTTTTTTTAAATGACTCCTAAACTTCCATTCATATTAGTTAAATGGGATTTTTTTAAAACAACTGTGAAAAGGGGGACAGTAACTCAGATTACTATTGGCTTTAACAGTGATTTAAAAAAACATATTTTTCCTGCTCACTCATTCACTGTTATTTGATGCCTTGAAATATTCTTGATACTTAAATGTTTAAAGCAGCATGAATATTAATCTATTAACCTTCCAGTAGTCAGAATACTGGAGTATAGTCAGAAAGCATAAGAAGAAATGCAGCCTTTTATTGTTATCTTTAGCAATAAATCACTATGTCAAAGCAAATGGAACTCATAGATATAAAAGTGAATTGCATTCAAGAGACAGGTTAGATTCAGGGTGAAGCTGTTAGATTTTGAGAACTGAAAGTCTTACAAACAGACTCCTTAACCCAATGTCTGTTAAGTAACCTGGCCATCCCTAATATTTTATATTTTTAAGAGAAAGTCACCTGGAACTAAGAATTTCACTCAGTAATTCTCTTATCAGGAGCAAGGATGAATTATACTGGTCGTCAAAAAGTCTGTTTTGGTCTGTTTGGCAATGACATAGATTTCGGTAACTTTCAGAACCAATCTTCCATTGTCTGAACAAACTGTCAAGTTGATTGGCATTGAATAAGCAAGTTTACCTGTGATTTTATACAGGAAAAGGTGTCATTTTAAGCCAAAATGAGGATCTGTGAATCATGAAAAAGGATTATTACTGTTCAAACACAGTATCATAAGAATGGATCATCTAACTGGCAAGTTATTTTCTGCTTTCCAGACTGAGAAAAGTAGGTGATTTTCTATTATGAACAGCAAAGTCTACATCATACTTAGGGAAGTGTCACAGCCAAGAAATCAATCAAGACACTTATAGTAATCTTACTCTTTTTGAGCAGACAAAGGTTCTGTTTCACTTGCAACAAAAAGTTTCTTTTTGTTATATATGTGACAATTTTGAAGTGAAATTAAATTGTTTTTGTGAAAAACCAAAGACACCTCATCCCAATTTCCATGCCACACATGCTCTACTAAATCACATATATCATCCCAACAGAATAATCAAATGCATTTAGTCAAGGTCCACCCTATAATCCTCTATCTTTTCACTGACATGACTGATAGATTATTATTATTGGAAGCTTTAATGAAAAACAAGCATACTAAAAGAAAATATAATACCTGTCATTTGAAGACTTTATTTTTCACAGCACCCTGCTAAGATATATTTAACTTGAACTGAAATTGTTTATCAAGAATATGTTCACTATAAAAATGTGAAATGCTGAAGTATGATATTAAAAATCTCAGCCCAGAAACACTGATAGTTTGAATTTACTCTCTCTCCTGAATTTATTTTGAGAATCAAAAAGTGACATGGTTTATTTGTAAGCTTTGTTGTTACAGAACCTGTCATCTGAAAAGTTACCATAAAAACAAAGGAAAACAAGGACACTGGGATTAGCAACTCCTTTTGGACAGTCTTTTCTGGTCCTTTATGATTGAAAGTTAATAGGCAGCCTTTTTCTATCAACTTCATGGTGAAAAATGTCATACTTGTTAAAATTGTCTGAACTCTTGATAATTGATTAAAAGGCCCACAATTTAAATTCAGTGCTGGATATTCATTCCTCCCATGCCTCAAAAAGTAGGGAAGGTAAATTTTTGTACTTCTAGAGAGCCAAGTGCATGCTAGAAGCCTGCCATTAGAAAACTCATTTCATCTGATCAATCAGAGGCAGGCTTATGTAAAGCCTGCTTTTGTCTTAAGCAACTAAGTACAATTTAGAAATAAATCTTAAACAATAGCTGCATATTAAATAAGGAAACCTAAGCAAAGGCCAGAACACTGCCCTTCTACTTCCTGTTTTCTGTCCTATAATTCTACATCTCCCAGCAGGGTCAGATGTTCATAGACACATTTTATTAACAGACTTAAAGCGGAGCTACTTAGAGTAAAGAAGAAGGTCTAGTAGTCTTCTTGCACACACTGCAGCCTCCTATCTCTTAGGAAAAGAAAACTGTCCATGCAAGATGTTCTTTCCAATCAGAAAGGTTTTACTTAGGGATTGCAAGGTTATACAAGATTATAATAGATAAGACTACAAGGCTAAACAGAACACTTCAGCAATACTATAACACTAGAACTAGAACAGACTAGAAGACTAAAAGAGAAGAGAATACTGCATATTTACAATGCACAGATTTATACATTCAAGCTAGGTACTTATCCCGGCAACAGTCTCCCATTGGACTAGAGTCACACTTGAATGCACATTAAAGCACAATGCACAATCAACCGCAGCTGGTTGCCCCCAGACTTCCCGGCTTCTGGCCCTTGTTGCAGGGCAAACCTTTTGCTGCCTAGAAGATGACCTTGTAAACCTTTGTTGTATGTATCATGACACATTTCCCACTCACTTAAGAAACTCTCATTTTTTTAAAAAAAACTTGCTTATATAATATAATTATAAAACAATGGATAGCTACATTTATCTATCTATCTGTCTATACATACACACATATTTATTTTTTGTATATGCTAGAAAATATTTTAAAACAATATGTTAATTTTAAAAGGCATCTCATTAAACAGAGTTTCTGCCTAAAATATTGAAGACCTACTACCAGTTGTGCATAATTTCACTTCCTGTCATTCTGTAGTTGATTCCACCTTCAGTGGCAGCCATTCTGTAACTATCTCTGTCTCGCATAGAAACTATTTGTGGTTGGCTGTGGTTCACTATGGATCCATTTTCTGATTGCATGCACTAACCTTTGTCAGTATTCTGAAGGTTCTTGAAGGCTAAAAAATCTTCAGGACTTCTGGGATAAATGAAGAGAAGTCATATCGCCATGGCAGATTACACAGAGAACACTTACTTTGGGACTCTTCTCTGTCTTGCAGAGGGCTCTCCTTGCATCTATCTGTTTAAACGTGAGGAGGCAGCCCAGTGCCTGCCCCACATCTGCTTGTTAAAGTCTGAACTGGTCTCTTCTTTTGCTGTTTCTCTTAGGCCGTTTCTGCACGGCCCCCTCGCGCCCCCACGCCGGCAGGAGTTCTGTCGGCGTGGGGGCGGGAGCCTGCTCGCACGCAAGCATGCGAGCAGGCAACGGGGAGGCCGGCAGAAAGGCAGAGTGACAGGCGGCTCCGCGACGAGCCGCCTCTGTGCCCTTCCTCGCCCCACTTTCAGTGTCCTCCTGCAGTAGCCTGCGGGGCGTCACAGCCCTGCCCATGCTGCCCTCTGACCCCTGGAGGTCGGAGGACAGTGTGGGCGGGGCTTCGACGCCCCGCAGGCGACAGGAGGACACTGTAAAGAAAGCGTCTTCAGTGCGGCGCCGTTCGCGACCGCATAGCAGGGAAGACGATC
This sequence comes from Sphaerodactylus townsendi, assembly GCF_021028975.2. NCBI lineage: Eukaryota > Metazoa > Chordata > Lepidosauria > Squamata > Sphaerodactylidae > Sphaerodactylus > Sphaerodactylus townsendi. The sequence continues at coordinate 51,239,821 of NC_059431.1, forward strand.
CCTCCCCAACAACAACCCTTTAAAGGGTTATTGTTAACGGCGGCCTGGGGGCGCCTTTTTTTGGCGCCCCCAGGCCGTCGTTAATTGGCCGTGCGGAAACGGCCTTACCTCCACTTATCAACAGCCTTAAAGGCAGAGATCTCACTGATATTCTCTTCCTTTTCCTTCCCCTACTCTCTCTCTCCCTCATTCATGCTGCAAGAGAGAGTTGTTTGTTTTTAAAATAGAAGCTTTTTGGTTGGAAGCCGCTGTTTCCCAAAAACCTCGCTCGGGGAGCGAGGTTAGGAAACAGCGGCTTTGCGCTGCTGGGGAGGAGCGAGGGCGGCATGGCTGCAAAGCAGCTGCTCCCCCCATGCGAACAGCTCCCTGGGGATGGCGTTTTAGCCGTCCCCAGGGCGCTGTATTTGGCCCGTGCAGAAAGGGCCTCTGACAGTTCTGTTGTGGAGCTTCTGTTAAACAATACATATGTCATGGTCTTGGAAAAAGTAGCAAAATTTATTTTACAAGTGACAGAACTTTCTAAGTAATGTCCTATGCTAGATACAGTTTCTCTGTCTTTGTTTTGAATATATTCTTGTTTTGTACTTCACAAATGTCTGGTAACGCTCTAGAGCATATTGTATATGTCTAATAAAGGTTGTTGTTATTTAAAAATATAATAATTCTCAGCAACAACAACCATCTATTTCAAGACAACTATGAAGTCTTATGGCAACACATACAAAAGAAACTAGAAGATTGGGAAAAAATCTATTACTACTAGGAAGAATAGCCCTGATAAAAATATCAGTGTTACTAAAGTTCATATATTTGTTCAGTAATCTACTGATCGACATTAATAAAACATTGGGGGGGGGGGGGTTAGTCAGAAACACAACTCTTGACCTTATCTATAACTCATCTAATAAATTGACCATAAGGAAAATATACAAACTCCTCTTGGAATACAAAACAGAAACAGAACTAGTCAAAGATAAAAGATAAAATGATACTCTAGGCACAAAATCTTAATTTTTAGCTGTTTTAATTGTTCACCAGGTTCATTGGCTGTAGCAAACTGTTCACTTGGCAGCTGTCTAAAATGAAAGACCCCACTGGCCAAAGGAAAGCAGTTCCCTGATATCGTTAAAAAACATAACTTTATTTCACTTCAGAAACAGTTAATAAAAAATAAATATCAACTGGGAAATGTTGCTGAGTTGCAACTGACCTACACAATTGTAAGCTTGTACCAATTTCTGTATGTCTGTTTGTTCCTTTAATATTCCAAAGTATCACCTATGAGAAATCAGAATTTATTTTATTTAAGGAAAATATTGCCAGATAGCAATTGCCACTTAGGAAATTAAATTTAATTTCCCTTTGAGACTAATTAGCTGCTAGAATCTCAACTCTCTTTATGCATGTAATTAATGTTTCTCATCAAATGTTTCTTTTTTAGGTCTGAAGAAGATACTGTGGGCTTTGCCATCAAATATTATTCTCTTTTTCATGGAAAACTTCCGTTGCAATAAATTGTTTGCTGTGTTATACCCCGCAGTAGTTTTCAATTGAAATTTAAGATAATGTTAGGCAAAACTCATCAAGCAGCTCTATCATTTGAAATTTCTTGTTTGGACCAAACCTATCTGCTGAAATGTCAACATTTAAAGGACTAGAGAAAGACTGGAAACTGTATCTAGCCATAAAAAGAGAACTGTAAAGTGCCAGCTTCTCAGTGTGTAGTCAGGTCACATACCATATCATTTAAGCATGAAAAGACTCATATCATAATGATTAAACCTTATGCACATTGAAATGGTGCTTAAACCCTCCAGAGTTATCAGAGCTATGAAGATCGATTTCCTTCTGATTTAGTTTCTGTTCTTCCTTTCTTTTCTGCAACTTTTGTTATTATTAGAGAAGGCATATTTCATTTTCAGTTCAAGATATGCACACAATACAACTTTATAAATCTAGCTGATCAGGGAGTCGGGGGACCACCGCTGCCTTTCAGCTTACAGAGAAAGGTATTGGTGGAATAATTCAGGTGAAAAATCTAGGTTGTGAACAAAGCTAAACATATCATTAAAGGCCCAATCCAGACAGGGGAGGATGGTGATGTGGCTTGTGGGAGTGGTACAGACATGTGCCAGCATGTTTACCCACCCAGTGTCAGGGTCTGTTCTCTCGCTTTGCCAGCCTGTGACACCCAGCTTGTGTAGGTGCTGCCTACGTTGGCGGAGGGAGCAAAAACACCAATGAAGGGAGCAAAGATGCCAGCAGGTGGTGCCACACAGCACCTTGGTGCCCAAACCTGGATGACACTGCTGCTCAGAAGCTGCACTGGTGTGACAGAGCATACATTCACAGTGGGAGGTGGGGCGGGGGTATTCTTGAGGATGAGCTGACTTTAGTTGGTATTCTTCCTTTGTTGAAAAATAGTATTTCTGAAGGCCGGTTATTTGTGCTGTTCCTCATTCATCCTACACTTATGGTTTGGCTCAGCAATTGCTCCTTCCACTAAAATTCAACACTGAGTAGTGGTTGCAGTTTTATACTAGAATCTGAGAGACCCAAGATTAAATCCTGATTCGGACATGGAAGTTTACTGGATGACCCTGGGCTAATCACTCTCTCTCAGTCTAACCTACCTAACAAGGTCTTGTAAGAATGAAATAGAAGAGAAGAGTATGATGATGTAAATCAGTTTAGATCAACAGTGGGGGAAAGAGAACGATATAAATCTCTAAATAAATAAAAATAAATAGGTTGCACTCATATCATCATTTCAAGTCTCTGCCTCTTTAAGTTGTATCCACAGAAAAGTAGAGGAATTTATGAGTCCATTGTAATTGAGAAACAGAGAAACATTTGTGAGAGGTGTCATCTGTATATAGTATTATGTAGTGGCTTTCTAGATAACATGAAATAGGTTTGGCTTAAAATGACTAGAATCAGGATTAAAAATATTACTAATATTCCCTAAAATTTCCTTGGTGAGATTTAGAAAATATTTCTGTTAAAATTCCCACCAGAGTCTTCCAAAAGCTATTTCTCCCTTCATTAGATAGGACAGAATAGGGAAGTTTTCCACTGAAATTCAGTGTTTCAAAAAGCATGTTAAAATTGCAATAGAACATTGGTACCAAAAACAACAGAGACAACAGCTACAACTTTACAGTGAATTCATATTCTGCCTGTGTTTTATAATGACCAAGATAAATAATCACCAATTAACTAATGACCTACAATGGTCAGAGTTGCAAGAACATAAAAATGTGATCTTGTGTTCAGACTACTTGAAAAATGAGACACTATTGCACTATACTTAGATAAAACTCTGTTGATAAAAGTTTCTTGATCAGTTCAAAATATATTTTGCCACTGCTATTTGTCTTACAGCTTATTATGTATGCTAGAGCAGTTGCAACTGCAGTAATTATCACCTGTAAAAAAGCATTTGTAAGGTGTTCCTATTTTATCAATTTTTTTCTCCTGAGAACAAGTGATCAATGATAGTTGCACTGAAATACGGTAGGTCAATCTGTCAATGACTAAACCCCATCATCTTATGGCATCAGAAAAAAAGATAAAGTTTTTTTCTTCAAAAGAATCTTGCCAGTTAGAGCATTGAATATTTAGAATTCTGAGGCCTTATCCCATCCATGGGAGGGAAAGAGGAATATTGAAGCCTGATCTTGACAGATCTCAGCAACTAAGCAGGGTCAGAAGGGAGACCACCAAGGAACGCAATGGCAAGCTACCTCTGCTTCTCAGTTGCCTTAAAAGCCCCTTGCTGGAGTCACCATAAGTCAGCTGCAACTTGACAACACTTCACACTCACACACATCTCATTCATAGAATTCAGGGCCTAGATGCAGATAATCCAATCCATACAGTACACTCCCACAATAATCAATGGAGCCAATTGCCTTCTCTTCTACATCTATCTACATGCAAACACAAATGATAATCAGAATAAACCAGAGATCAGAGCATGTCTTGATTGAATTTGCATATGAAATTCCTTTATATTGAGTCAAAATATTGGCCCAGGCTGCTTTGACGGGCCATGACTTCTATGATCTCAAGCAGAAAAGACTTGCTCAGCATCCACTATTCTTAGCAGGAGATTCTAGAGATAACTCTTGGAATCTTCTGTGTGCAAAGCCTGTGCTGTACTACAGAGTAAGAAGAGCCTCTGCTCAGTCTGAGGTTAAGCCACAGTGTGTCTTCATTTTGCCTTATCTCATGCCTTGATTCAAGATTTCAAATAAGAGAACCAGGATCAAGAAAGAGAATCATGGCAGTGCTTATGTTGCTTGCCTAAAAAAGCAACAAATGGATGCCAAGGGGGGGGGGGGAAGTGCTCTTATTTAATTTCTGCTTGACAGTGGTAGGCTGCATCATTACAGCAACAAATTCTTTCAGAAAGTCTTCCATTCCATCAGTGAAATGGGCAAAAAAACCACCCTGGATCTCTTTTGTTTTTCATGTGTCATTCACAAGCTTTCACACAGACTTCATATATTCCTCACCATGCACATCTAAAAGTATAATAGCTTTTTGCAACCCTCGGCCATTTTGCAGAACCCTTGCCACCTACACTCAACAATGAGGGACAAAATTGAAGAAGCTTTTTAGCTTTTTAGCTTTTATAGCTTATTGATTTTTATATTTTCTGATGCATTAGAGCAATTTTTCAAATGTATCTGCCTTATCTTGATATCATGAGTATAGATAGAGGATTTCACATTTATTAGTTTTGCTTTGGTGTGTATGTGAGAGAGAGTCTCCGTGTGTGTGTGTGTACACACACACAAACACATGCACACTTTGGCATTATCTGAGGGATATAAATGGTTTTAGTAAAAAAAATCAATCTTCAGACTAAAATGCAAAGGTTGTGTGCAAGTGTTACATAGAAAATCAGGCAATGAGGACTACATTTTCCCAACTAGGTAACAAAAATGGTTTTTGAAAGTATACTCTTGGATTGCTGTTGAACTCACTGAAGCTCAATACTTTTCAAATAGAAAAGTTCTATCTTAATGGAGAGCATATAATACTTTTTATTATCTCTGATCAACCGTGACAGCATTAAAAAAAAGGGCAGCAGAAATGTCATCTCCAATGGTAGCACTCTTTTCTCAAGGCAATAAGGGAAAAAACTATTTTGTGAACTGAGTGATGAATTTTTAAATGTTATAATCAGTACAAAGATGTACCTTACTGCTTACAACACACAGGACTGAAATGCAGAGGGTTTTTTTTTCTGTATCTCAAATATTATTTGCAGCTAATGATGTTCTCTGCCTAACACACTTCCCTTTAATTGCTTTTAACACCTTGGTTGGAGATTAGTCCCTTCCACCTCCACCCCATGAGTATGCATTTGAATAAAATAATCATTAGACCAAGGCCAGGTATCTTTATTTTGCTTTTGCTTTAGGGCCACTTCTTCCAACATATTGGTGTCACACAAATCAAGGGACATCAGCCAGTAATTTCTTCATGAGTATTCTGATCTGCAGGATGTGTTGCAATCAGAACTGAAATTAGTAAAATGTCTTCAGCTCATAATTAATATTAAAGTTTTCAATTTCATTCAGAACTTCTGCTTTGCATTCAGCAATATAAAATCTTGTTGGCTTCCTCAATCATTAATATTAGAGTAGCTGAAAAGGTTATTTTGGGATATTTAATGCACTGTTTAAAACTATTGTATTTTATTTTCTCAACAGTTTCTCTGGGAAATTTCTGCAAGGACTTTGATTTTAGGCTACTGTATAATAAGTTGAGCTAACTGTATATGGTTCTATTTGTTTGCTTATTTATTTGCTTAATTAATAACCTGTTTTTCTCAATCATACTCTAGGTGAAGTACAAAACTAAAAAAATGCAGTAAAGGGTAGCATAGTGCATAAACAGTATAATAAGACTACTTTAGAGAATTAAAGATCAATAAAATCAAAAATATAATACACACAACATTCAGAATTTCATAATTGGATATTAATGAAAGAAAACAAGCCCCAGGAATCAACCTGGGGCACTGTTGAGGCAGGGGAGGAGGGAGTGGCTGCCCTCCTCCCTGTCGGGCCGATTGGGAGCCTATCACATGACCAGGCCCCATCACATGATGGGGGCTGGGCAAGTCTATAAAGGCAGTGCCCGGCTGGGAGCTGTCCTCTTTTGAGGCCATAGCTAGAGAGGAGCGGACATTCTCTCTGTCCCTCTGGCTAGGCCACAATTCAGAGAACCCTTGGAAGGGGGTGGTTGCAAGGACTACTGGTGCATTGGCGGCTGGCAGCTCTTGGTTTGCTTCCCATCTGTTGGCACGGCAGCGGCTGGCAGCTAACGGCTTGTCTCCCAGCCATTTTTGTGGCTTGGCAAATCCAGCAAGCGCTCACTCACCCTTCCCCTCCCCTTTACTCAGCTCGCTAGTGTGAGCTTAGGGTGGGACACAACAACACACAGCGGCAGGACAACCCTGCATGTGTGGGGTTTCCAGTTGCTTCTCGCTAGCACTACCTGCCCACCACTGTTAGGCAATGGGAAAAGAAGTTGGCCATTTTAGACAGGCAGCCTAACAATGAGGCTGGTGGTCATTTTAAGATAGGTGGACCTGGAGGGTAGCCAGCGTTAGTACTGATTGATTGGGAGCCCATTCAAAAGCAAGGAAGGCTACACAAACTGTTCTTCTTGGGCAAAGTTGACGGTTAATCAGCCTTTGAATGTTGGGGGAGGTTGGGACATAATAGATAGGTGTTAAGTAGTTAATAGTTCTAGTAGTTAGTTAGTTTTTGAAATAGGTAGTAGTTGTTCATAATTTGGGGTTTGGTTACAAGGACATAGTTTAAAAAAACCCTTAGGATTCATAGAATTTCGGTATAGCTTAAGTTGATACACATTTTACATTGGCTCATAGGCAAGCCGTGTGTGGGGTCTTACAGAAGGTTAGACCAGGGCCAGCAGTTTTGTCAGTTAGGCAGAGGGTGCATAGTGAGCCATTGCTCCTAAAACCAGAAAGAATAAAGACGTGTGTCACTGAGGTCAGACCTCTGCAGCACCAAGGGCCAGGGGGCAATGGCATGAAGCACCTATGGGGACAAACCCTAGTGGGAGGGCCTGGTCCAGGCCTCCTAGTGATGCTGAGGGGTGGGGAAGCCTTTTCGCTTGAACAGTTGTCAGGGCCGGCAATCAGCCCAGAGCTGCCCTCCCAGGCATCTTTGTCAGCGCTAGCACTCGTTGACCAAGGGGGTGCGAGCAACTTTTCAGTTCCCTCTTACCCTCCTGTAACTTATGCTACTTCATCTTATGTGAACCTCCATATGGTCATGGGATGGTCAGATCACCTAGTGCCTGTGCCTTACTTTACACAGTGGCCAGGGGATTTTGGGAGAGCTCAGCAGGCATATTCTTACTTTTTGCCTCTGCAGCCCCCGGATTCGAATTTTGATCCAGCTTTTCAGAGCCAGATGCCAATGGGCGCTGTAGTCACAGGTCCTTCAAGGGAAATATTTCATCAGGGTCTGTTTGGGTCTGCCCTTCAGTTGGTTTTGCCTGAAGAGCATCAGGTCCCTGCCACATCAAGTCATGTGGAAGCTGGGCAGGTCGGTGAGGCTTCAGGTCTGACTGAACAAGCCAGTGGGTCTCGGTCCAGAACCAGACATAGAGGGCAGAAGGCTTTGTGGTGCTCCAGGTCCACCCATTGGTCCCCTAGCACATTCTCGTCCGGTGAGTCATCGGATGAGGATTCTGCACAGGCAGGAGGGGATTACTGGGTGTGAGGTGAACAAGTGCCTTCCTTGCCCACTTGGCTCGCCAGGAGGAGGAAACTTGGCACTGGCAGGCAGTTGACTCCAGTAGCTCCTGAGGGAGCTTCATCCACTCTGGATGCCAGGGATCCCCGAGGGTCCCATCTCCCTAGGAAAATTAGGGAAAGAGTGCTAGACGAATACTATGTGGACTGTTTCTGAGGAAGGCTGATCGGTCATTTGACAACTGGTCAAAAGGGTACGACAAATATATGGCCCTCATCGATGCAGCTTATCCGCTATGGGCATGGCACTCGGGCCAATGTGCTCAGAGCCCGCTCACTGACGGGAGATGTGGCAGCCATGCAGTATGATGAGGCCTTTAGGAAGAGCACATCCGACTGTGCCAGTTAGCGGTGGGATTTAATCCACAATCTGACGTGTATGACCTCAGTCCATATGCTTTCTAGGCCCCCAAGGGAGGGACAGAAGAAGAAAGGGGCTTGGCAGCATGATTTTCCCTAGGCTCACATGTTGGGCTTTCAATTGCAGGTCTTGCAAACGGGGAAAATGCAGATACGAGCATCTGTGCTCCAAGTGTTACGGAGCCCATGCCAGGGTGCAGTGTCCTCAAGGTTCTCCTTGGCAGCCCTTCCTGGCTCCGGCAGCCCTAGGAGAGACAGTGGCAGCCAGTGAGGATTCTTTCCTACTCAGAAGGCATGAGGTTCTGGAGACATTGCAATGCCTGGCTCCCTCCCTGATGCATTTGACCTTTTTGGGCCAGTTGTTAGACAAGTACCCTCATTGGAGGGAGACCCTTTACTTGAGGGAGGGTTTTCAATTGGGCTTTCATATCCCCTTTTCTGGCAACAGGGTGGCCACCTTTGCCCCCCAACCTTAAGTCCACCAGGGAACTCCCTGATGTAGTAGCCACCAAAATCTCTAAGGAATGTTTGGCAGGTCAGATAGCGGGGCCATTCTCCGATCCCCCATTGTCAAATTGGATGGTTTCTCCTATTGGGGTGGTGCCTAAGAAGGCCCCGGGGGAGTATTGGATAATTCAACACCTGTCCTACCCAAAAGGGGGGGTCAGTGAATGATTTCATCGATCCAAGCATCTGCTCAGTTCATTATGCTACCTTGCACAAGGCCGTGGGGTTGATTAGGGGATCGGGTTCATCATCATTGTTAGCAAAATGCAACATTCAGTCGGCATTCCAGCTGTTGCCCATACACCCAGATGATTTTGACTTATTAGATTTTTATTTGGGGGGACAGTGGTACATTGACAAGGCCATGCCTATGGGATATTCCATAGTGTGTGCTGCCTTTGAAAAGTTCAGCACTTTTCTGGAATGGGCTGTAAAAGATAAATTGCCAACAGCGCAAGTTACGCACTATTTAGACAATTTTTTATTTGTGGGTGCCGCAAGCCACTGGCGTAGGGCCAATGGGGACATCCGGGGCAGCTTGTCCCGGGCGCTGCAGTGTTGAGTCACATGGGGGGCACAAAATCACCCCCCACACGTGACTCACCATGGCCAGCACCTCCCCCCGCCTCCTCTCAGATGCAGGAGCAAGGTAAGAGGAGACTGCCCGGCTCGACCAGGGGAGCCTGGTTGGCACAGAGCAGCCAGCCAAGCCCCTGCCAGCCACCAGAGCCCAAAGCCTGCAGGGGGGAACAAGGAGAAAACTCACTCAGGCAGGCAGGCAGGCAGGCAGGCAAGCAAGCCGGGGGGGCACAGAGGAGGAGGGGAAAAGCCCTCGTTGTCCCCAGCTCCTTCCTTCCTTCAAGATGCAGGGGGAGGAAATCCCTGTTGTGACTGCCAGGAAGAAAATGTGTGTCATTCTCTCTTGCTCTTTTTCTCCCCCACTTTGTGCTAGTAAGAGATTACAGGCTGGAGTTGGAGGTGGGAGTAATGTGACTCCAGCGGAGTCAGAGCTACTTTCACTTTCCAAAGCAGCCCCAGAATGTTTCCCTTTCTGCAAAGGACTTGTTACTGCTGCGACCTGGAAATAGCTGCCAGGGGTTGGGGAGCCTGCCTGGGAGAAGAGAGTTGCTTTGGCTGACATTTGTAGGCACCGCTCAGGAGGTAGGAAGATGTTTCCCTTTGCATTCCAAGAAGTCCAGGGAAAGTTGGAAGGAAGTGCAAGGATGAATGCAGCAGAGTGGATTTATCGAGGGGAGGAAGAGGAACCCCCAGCATCTGCCCCTTCCCAAAACAACTGCCAGGTTCAGATCTCTCCCATCCTTCTTACTGGGGTTATGAAGCTCTCTCTCTCTCTCTCTCTCTCTCTCACACACACACACACACACACACACGCACGCACGCACGCACGCACGCACGCACGCACGCACGCACGCACGCACGCCTATGTGTGTTGGGGTTGTCCAACAGTTTGGATGCAATTCCACCTCTCTGCCTTTTGTCTGTGGTGTAACTGCATGCCTTAAAATCACTAATAGTATAGATTAATCAATATGTTAGACATGATTATGTCTCTGCAGCATATTAAGTTAGAAACTTGCATGATATCACTTTATTTTTTTCCATTTAAAAAAAGCCCCCACCCCTCCCTTTTTTGCAAGGCAAGTTGCCTGCTGGAGAACTGGGTTCAGCTCTTCCCCTTCCAGCTTCCCGCATCCAGCCTGATATTATGTTCTTATTGGGGGGGGGGGGGAAGAGAGGCTGAGAGATTGCAGCCTGCCCCAGCCTACTTGGTGATTTGCTAAAAGCGAGTTGCCTCCTGGCCTGGCATCTTTCCAATAGTCCTTTGTTTTTAGAAGAAGAAGAAGAGTTTGGATTTATATCCCCCCTTTCTCTCCTGTAGGAGACTCAAAGGGGCTTACAATCTCCTTGCCCTTCCCCCCTCACAACAAACACCCTGTGAGGTTAGAGGGGCTGAGAGAGCTCCGTAGAGCTGTGAGTAGCCCAAGGTCACCCAACTGGCATGTGTGGGAGTGCACAGGCTAATCTGAATTCCCCAGATAAGCCTCCACAGCTCTAGTAGCAGAGCAGGGAATCAAACCCGGTTCCTGCAGATTAGAGTGCTTCCGCTCTTAACCACTATGCCACTGCTTTGAACTTTCAAAGGTTTTCCTGGGCATAAAATGACCTAATTATTCTGACAACATCCCTGTAAGGTAAGCCAGTATGGAAAATGCTACTTTCCAGCCGTCTCTGCCCCATTGGCCTCTTTCTCCACCCCTCCCCTCACATATATGACAGTTTTCTGCCTTGGCTTCATCACCTCCCTTGGATTGAAGGGCACCCCCTCCACATTCTCCTCTGTCATGGATGATGGTTAGAAATGTTGTCACTGGCCACAATGGGGAAAATGATGCTTAGACAAAATGGCACTTAGTCTTGTCTTGTGAGGCAGGTGCTGGCTTATCATTGCACTTCCAAGCTTGGAGAATCACCCCTGTTGAATTTTTTTGCTTGCCTTGCTGATGGTAAGGCATAAGAGTCCAGAAAGAATGAGGGTATTCCTGTTTGCAGGTGGATCTTTTAAACTGGGGAGGGGGGATTTGGTGTATTAAAATCTTAATAGGGCAAGGGATTGACAGCTTCTTCTGTGTTCATGATCCCCTCTGTGGCTTTCCCCTCCATCCAAGTCCTGAGCTCATTTACTGGGAAAACATCCCCCACCCCCAATGTGGAGATGAAACATTATGCTATTTAGTAAACCATCCGAAAGAGCACAGGTATTTGAGTGAGCTTTGGAGTTGTTTGGAGCTCTGAATCAGGCCAGATGCTTAATAAAGAGTTCTGAGGGGTAGGAAAGTTGGTGTTATGTTGAGTGTGGTGAGAGGACCTTGAAAGGGGGATTCTAGAGTGTAGTTTCTGTACTGTGCAGTAAATACAGGTATGTTGTGAGAGAATCCTTAAGATATGAACTCTTGATGTTTTTACTGAAATATTTATTAATTCAAGAATAGTTACCACCAGGTTTGTGACTTTATTACAAGAGAAGTTATTTTGTAAAGACTGTGAGTTCATGTTAATAAGTGCCTTATATTGTTAGTATTAAAATTCAGCATTTGCAACTACTGACTTGAAATTTGCCCCTGTTCTTTCCCTCCCTCCTTTTCTTCCTGGCTCTGTGCTGTGTTTCCAATGCTGGGGGGCAATTGGGGGTGCTGGATATAACACCATAAAACATTTTCACAGCAGTAATAAAACAGTTTGAAAGCATTGAAAGTCATATGACACTTAAAACACTTTAAAGTGTAATAACAGCTGTTAAAAGTTTTGACATTTTCAAAATGCTTTCAGAATGTTTATTTCAGCTATGTGGCATGGACCATTGCTTTGTTCAGATTTGTGAATTGTGGCATGTTCTATAATGCGATGGTGACTTTGAGATGGCCTGGTGCAAAAAATCATTCTTTGGTCATAGTGGGGGAGGGCGTGCAAAATTCAGATTTTGCCCCGGGCTCCATTTTTCCTAGCTACGCCTCTGCCGCAAGCACTGAGAATTGTGCAGCGGCTCTGGCAACCTTTCAGGGCTTGGCAATGGACCTCAAGACCTTTTAGCTGCTGACAAGACAGAAGGTCCAGCTACGCATTTAACCTATTTAAGGGTTAGGTTGGACACAGAAGCAGGGACTTCTTCCCTACCGCTGGACAAGTTGTTGGCTCTGAGGGATTTACTCAAAGTCACCTGTAAGAAGAAAAAAATGCAAGTTGAAGAAAATACAGACCTTTCTAGGACACCTTAACTTGGCTTGCAGGGTGGTGTCCCCAGGGATTGCATTTTGCACCCTTTTGGCGCAGGCCACAGCTGGGTACTCAGTCCTGCACCTCCATATTAGAATTACAGCAGGTCTCCATTAGGATTTCAGGGTCTGGTAGGGTTTTTTTGGAATGTTACAATGGGGTGTCCTTATGGCAATCTCCTGGGAATCTTAAGGAGGACTTCCAGGTGCATACTGACGCTGCTGGGGTAATTGGGTTCAGAATCTACCTCTATGGTAGTTGGTGTCGGGGGGGATGGCCTGCTGCATGGTCAGAAGCATGTACTAAAGCATAAAATATTCATGTGTTTCAGTACAGAGGTTGGACACCACCCAGCATAATGACTGAAAAGGGCTAATTTCCCAAGCTTTCATCATTGCACTACAAATTATACAGTACCTGATACAATAAAACATTAGAGATATTATTTCCTCAAAAGCAAATATTGTGAACAATGTAATTGTGAGTGTTACAGATATTACTTAAGGAAATAACATATTGGCTCTATAGCTGCATATTCTTCCCCTCCCCAACTGCTAAAGTGTTTTTTGCTGCTTTGTTGATATCAGTCTAAAAGAGTACGCAATACAGATCACAAAACACTTAAGTTGAATTTTGTCTTGTAATTGAGGAATGTTTGTTCAGATTGATGCAGTTTGATGTATGCAGTTTTCAAGCAGATGAAAAATGTTCAGTATAGAGTGAACTAAAGATGAAAAAAGCAGTGGTGCATGAAAGCTTCACTGATGGGATTATTTTAAAGATATGGTATCAGTTTCCTAATAAGCTAATGTAACGTCCAATATCCTGATTAGGCCTGTTGATTAATATGGCTACTTAAAATGCAACACCATCAAACCTTGCATTTATTTCCTAAACTACCAATAATTAGCTTCTCTGATAATTATCTTCTCATGGCTGTTTGTGACATGGAAAATGAAGGTGCAGTAAAATAACACTAAGTGATGGCACAGGAAATGAGGCTATATTTGTGATACAAGGTTATTTAATTAATTTTAATCACTCAGGGTCAACCAACTGATGATTTTGTAGAGGAAAAGTACTTTTACTTTTCAAATGTTAGTGAAAACTGTGAAATCTAACCTTGACAAATTTATTTGCTAATATTGGATATTTTGATTATTGTTTATAACTGTTGCTGTGGATTTTTAATTTTGTGATTTTTCAGGTTAGTTATAGTTGCTGCATTATGGCTGTGAAGTGACCCTCTTTTGTTAAACTAAATTGCTTGTGAATAGTATGGGATGATCAAATTATATTATTTGAAGGAATGTAATGATTAGATCTTTCTCTGTTGCCTTTGCAAGGTTATACCAGGAGAATCAGATAAAATGATGCTTCAATTTGAATGTGAAAGGATAGAAAAGATTTTGAGTTGTAGCTGGACTGATAAAGGCAGGAAGGGTTAAAGGACTAGTTACATCTTTTAGGCTTTGTTCAAATGCTAAAGGTATAATAGCTGCCTGGAGGCAACCAAAGCAAGCATTTTTAACCGCTGGTATATATTTGAATCTCCAATTTTATGATTAATTTTAAGTAAAGAGAAGTAAAAAAACCCCCTGAAGTAATAAATAAACATTTGTAGTGCCTTTATTTTGAAAGTATATAGCATGTATATAAATATATAGCATACAAAATGTTGCAAGATAGCATGGCCACTTTCATAAAAACTTTATTCATGCAAGTATTACAGCTGTGAAACTTCCATATTAGGTAAGGCAATGAAGTTCAGGCTGACAACAGGAGGAAAATAATATAAATGTTCCTGTTCCATCAGCCTGTGGATGTTTTCTGTCCTTTATGTTGTGGGAAAATGTACTCAGGGTTAAAATGATCTGAAATTCTTGTTTTCTACCTTAACATATTGGCAGCCTGGACTGATTGTGTGAGGTATGAATTCAGAGCTTTCTTCCAGTTGTTAGTTTTCTTCTCATACTGCAGATCACTACACAGCACCCCATGCTGTTGCATAGAGCCTGCCATCAGCATTTTGCCGCAGCATTCTGGGTGATGCAGCAGAAGGAAAATGTGATAAGGCTATTTAATGGAGCAAACTTAGATTTTTTTTCTTTAAAAGGAAGACACAATTGGAGGGATGGACCATGTAATGGACTTGCCCCACCCTGAAGGGCTGGTGTGAAGCAGGCCTGCTGAAAAGGCCTTAGTGACAGCCAGAGTTAAAGAGAAGGCTCCACTATACAAAAGAACCCACTTGATTGGTCGAGAAAGGCACAGTTGCCTTTGGCCAGGGTTAGGGGTGACAAGGTGCTGGCAGCATAAATAGACAGGGCAGAGCCTGTCAGCAGATTCACACTCTCTGAAAACATTCTGACACAGAGATCAGGAGCCAGAGTTTGGCAGAGAGCGGTCTGTCAGATCTGAAGCTGAAGGATTCTGTCTCAGCCGAGTTGGCTGACAGAAGTCCAGTCACTCTGCTAGCTGAGGAGGCTTGTCAGAGAGAGGAAGCCCTGAGTTTGGTGCAGGGTGACTTGCCAGTCAGGGGCTTGACAGTGAAGACTGTCCAGACATAGAGTGTGTACCACCAGTCTTGGGAAAAGCCCGATCCAGAGGCAGTGAAGCTAAATTGGGATTAGGGTGAGAGAGGGTGGTTATGTGTGCCTGAATCTCACTGGGCATAGGCTGTGTGTGTGTGTATTCAGTGGGTTGTGGAACAGAAAAGGACCCTACAGTGTTTCTGTCTGGCCCCTTCCGCATTAATTGCGAGACGCTAGCTGAAGGGCTAATGGGTCGGGCGTAATCCGCGCCCGATTAAGCAGAACCATCCACATGGGCCCGGGTTCCCCAGAACCGGGCTGGGACGACAGCGCCCACGAGGCACGCCCGTCGCCCGGCCGACCTGAACTTGTCCCTGGCTCCTTCCAGCCGTCGCCGAGGCCTGGGAGACACGCCCCCGGCCCTGGCGCTTCCTCCTTGAGCATGCGCGGGGCAGGAGGCGTGTCCCCAGGGGCTCGGCGACGCCAGCCTGAGAGGCCGAAAAGGGACCAAGGTAAGTGATGGGTGGGAGGGGGAGAGCGCCTTGGAGCATTGCTTTGCCGTCTTCGCGACGGTAGTCAGCGGCCCAAGCCGGGTATTTTCCCAACAACCTCACTCCCCGAGCGAGGTTGGGAAATGCCGGCTTCGCGCCGGTCGGGCAACGCGAGGGCAGCGTGGCTGCGAAGCAGCTGCACCCCCTGTGCGAATGGCTCCCTGGGGCAGCGTTTTTGCCATCCCCAGGGTGCCATAAAACGCCCGTGCGGAAAGGGCCTCTGTGAGGAAAAGCAAAGTGTATAAAAGCAAAATCATTCCTGAAGAGACACCTGCTTGTGTCTGTGTATGTGTGAAACCTAAGAAATATTTGAAGCTCTCTAATATTTAAGTGAAAAGAACCTCTCTGAAACCATCAAGCATTAGTACCTCTCTGAGCCAGTTTAAGAAGCCTTTCTTTTGTTTTTAAAATAAATTTCATTCATTGTGTTCAAGCTACCATTTGAGTCAGTCTGCGTTTGTGTGTGTAAGAGTGGGGAAGTGTTTGTCTATGAGACTAGAATCCCAGCCAATTTTGAGTTCCCTCCATTTTTGTTTATGGGACTCTGAAGGACATTCCCCTCAGACCAAGAGTGAATGTGAGGTGGGACCCTTTATCATATTTGGCAGCCAGCAGCAAGTTTTGGGATTCCTAGTTCCTTTAAGTTTAATGGTGGCAGCAGAATAAAAAGAAGATCCCTGAACACTAGCCTTGGGATATTTTGGGTGGCAAAGGAAAACCCCACTGATCAGTTTAGTGGGAACCTTGATTGCAGACCACCCGTCCCGTTACAATTGAAGGGCTAGTGGTGGGATAATATCTCTCCCTCACCCTTGAATATAAGTGTCCTCGTTGCAGACCACAACCAATCAAGGCACCTGATGTTTAAATATGTTGCACATCTAAATAATTATAATTATAATTGTTGCTTTGATCTGCCTGCCCACCTGAGCAATGTGAAATTAACTGGCCTTGAATGTATATCCTGGCATCAATGTTTTACTTTAGAATGAAAACATTTTTCAAAGCTAGTTCTGAATTAATCTACATTATACTTATAAATGATATAATTTGTGTTCATAAATTCCACACGAAAATATGCATACAAAGCATAAGCAAATTTACAAATACAACACTGAAAACTGGACAACCTCAGATTATAAATGATGGCACTTGAGTCAACAAAGCCCATAATTGCGACAGGGGGCAGGGCACGTGGTGAGCTCCGTGCATGGAGCATGCATGGCTCTGGGCGGCTGTGGGGCAGAGCCTTCCCACCCAGCAGTGTCATACTTTACGCATGGGGTGTGGGGTGGAGCACGCTCCCTATATGATAGGCAGCACACGGTGGCCTCAGCCTCTTTTGGCACCTTTGGCAAACTGACCCACCCTCCCTCCCTTTATGGGACGGGGTCGTTAGATGTGCTGCTACTCATGTCATAGCCCTAGTGGCTTGGGCAGAGGAGCACATCCTTGTGGAGAGGCTAAAATCACATGACAGAACTCCCTGCGGCTCAAGGCTTCTGAACGGGGCTGGGGATGGGTCGGGCTCAGGGAGCATGCCGGGAAGGTCTCTGCAGTGGAGCCCGATGACCCACCAATTAGGGGCCACAAGGAGGGTGAGCGCCTGGTGGCCCAGAACCTGTAGAATCACCCCAATAAGGTTTGGGGTTGGTGCGGGGACAGTTGTGATGCTGTCCAGCTGTTAAGATGCGCTCCTCCTGTTCGCTCAGCTTCAGTATTCAATAAAAGGGCTGTGGCCCATTTCAATCCAGAGTGTGTCCTGTGTTTATTCACTGGGGTAGCATCTGCACATCTGGCCGCAAAGATATGAAGACCATTTTAAAAAAGGATCAGAAATATTTAGTTGTCCCTACTGACAGTTGTCCCTTTTTTCCATGACTTCACCTTCATCCCAACTTATTATCATTTAAAGCTCTTTGGAAGAACCTATCACAGTTGGCCTCTAATTCTGAATAATGTTGACAGTATCTCATTGTTGCCATCCATTGGACAGAAAATTCCATTTTTAATGCTCTCTCTGGCATCCTTTATTGTCTGTCATGCAATGAGATCAGCAACACAATATTTAAGGTTAACATTTGTTTAGCAACATCTGGTCTCCATAATATTAACATTAACATCTCATTGGGAAACTCAGTGTGTGTCTTCCTAACCTTGTACAAAGGTGAATAATGTCTATAAGATAGCAACATTCATTACAAACGAACAGCAATAAAATCAGGGTAATGTGTATAACAAAGAAGATAGTATGCAGTGCACTGCATTTTCCAAATTTTGTCAATTAATTCGGCAGCTCCATCGTCATATTAATTTAGGAGGTTGTTTGAAGGAGACAAAGAATAATTATTGACATTAATGTAAACTCAAATAGAACTCCTTTAGAACATGATTTAATGGTTACAAACATTATGTTATTTCCCAATAGCTTCTGATGAGTTACTAATAATTATTTTCCCAAAATCCGGTTCTCCTTCTTATACAGACATAGTTCCCACTACTGGAATATAATCATGATCAAAAATTGGGACTTTCATTAACCAGAAGTTGCTCTGTTTATAACAATGTACTTCAGTGCTCATGACCACAATAAGAATACTGTTAGGATGAATAATAACTAACATGTGATTTCTTATCTGCTCTGTCACCCTAAAATGTTAAAAGAGTTCACTTCTCAATAAAAGTTCAGTTTTTAAGTAGCACACAAAGTTATCCTCAATTCTACTGTACATCTTTAACCCATACAAATTCATGTGCTGCCTTCCTGCCTCATTCTCAGATCCTTGCTTTATCCAAGCCCATCCAACAAAAAAAGAAGTCTTACAGAGAAGAGGTTTCTTTGGTCTCAGTACTGCTGACAAAGAAGACACAGGAGAAAAATATGTGGGCCAAATAACGTTTATTTATGGCTGAAATGTAGAAATAAGATAACATCCTTTTGGTTACTTTTAGAGGATAGCTTGTTGTGGATGCCAGCACTTGCACAACCCTGACTAAATTCAGCCATTTCTGCAACCAGCTTTATTCTAGCTTTTGCAGAAAACTATATTGAGAAGTGTTAAGCCTCATATTCACTCCTCCATTCATCACAAAAAACTAAAGGCTTCCCTGAAGCTATTCATCACCAAAGGAGTCTTTGCTCCAACCCAATCTTTCTGAGGCTACACAAGTCTAAGGGGCTGGGCACCCAGGCGCAGTGCTGTGGCCACACTGGGCCACTGCTCCAAAGAGACTTCCCTGTGGTGTGGGAGGCTTAATTATTTTTGAAAACCCTTTTACAGTGTTTCTTTCTGCTGAAACGTTTCCAAGCCAGCTTTCCTCACAGCACAGGCATATTTAAAACGTTTTATCTTTCCAACTGGCTGTTTTCTGCAGTTGCCCATCTTCTCCTCTTGCCATTTTTTCCATTCCTCATCTCACTTCTTTCCCCATTGCCTGTATTTTCACCATTTCTTATGTATTTTTGGACTGTTTTGTTAAACCAACAAAGCATCAGTTAAATGAAGCTACAAAAAACTGAAACAGTGAAACTATCAATGAAGCATTATTTCAATAAATAATTTAAAAAAGCTCCATTCATGATGGCCATGAAACATTTTGGAGGATGTGAGTGCAGACAAACATCACAGTAAAGGAGGGAACTGAAAACATTCTGTAAGAATTCTATGTGACTTACGCGGAAAAGGCCGAAACCTCTCAAATTTCTGCTAGATTTCCTAAGGCAACAGACTAATCCCACATTATTAAATAGGACTGGAGAGGTGGTCAGCCTCTTTAGGAGAAGCATGCATATGGGAAGAGGAGCAGAATTACACAGCCATCTTTGTGCAATTGGTTGTGTACATGAAGCAACTGGCTGAGCCCTGACCCTAAAGGACCCTTGTGCTCTCTTGTGTTAGAGGTTTGGGCTAAGGCTGCTCATTGCTCCAAGATATAGTGAACAAATGTATGGTTTGTATCTGTAGTATGACAATCCTATGCATTTTATTTGAGTGCTTCTCCAGATCTGAGTCCATTCATGGAGAGTTTTATATGGAATCACAAACCCTTTGTGAATTCTTTGTGAATTCTTACCTTGCTACCTTTGTGAATTCTTACCTTGCTACTTGTAAATCCAGTAAGTTCTGAGTTTGCACCAATATAAATATTGCCTCTAGCTGATGAATAATGCTGGCTGTGCAGTCACAAAAACAACATGTTCAAATAATGCATAGTTTTACTAGGAGGCACATATCTTTTAAGCAAACCAGCATACGGTAAGCATGCGCTCCAGCCACCCATTAAGCCAAGTGTCAAATCATAGAGAAGGCAGCCATTGTGAATAAGAAAAATTGTGAAAACTTATTTTAGCAAATGCCAAATGTGTTATCATTACTCCTATTCCATAAAGGATAATATGCATACTCATGCATACTTCTGATCTGCATGTATGTGGTAGCTTCTGCATTTGTATTGGATTACAGCAGTCGTTCTCAACCTGGAGGTCAGGACCCCTTTGGGGGTCGAATGACCCTTTCACAGGGGTTGCCCAAGACTCTCTGCATCAGTGTTCTCCATCTGTAAAATGGATAAATGTTAGGTTTGGGGGTCACAACAACATGAGGAACTGTATTAAAGGGTCACAGCATTAGGAAGGTTGAGAACCACTGGATTACAGGGAACATCACACCTATTTTATGCCATTGCAACATTACTACATGCGTATTACTAGAAGAAAATGTAGATTTAGCACATTTGACAGAATCAAATTAAGGGTTAAGTAGTGGTGGTTAATAAACCCTTCACAAATCACCTCTCCGTTTCCTTGATAAATGATTTCAATAAATAAATGAAATGATCAATGTAATAATAAAGTCAGCTGAAAGTACAGCAGGCTATTTTAATCTTTCTGCTCTTTCAAGTGAATGTTCCCAGTTCAGGGGCTTCCTATACGTAACGTTCTTCAAAACATTGCCATAAAAACTTTACAGTACTTTAGAATGAGTAAAGGAAAATTATTTCAATTTGGAATCACCAAGAACTTCTTGAGTAAACAAGCCCTTCTCTGGCTCGTGTCCACACATGCAATTTTCTCAAAACTGAACATTTGTGAAGCTTCTTTATAAAACTGTGAAAAACCCTAGGTCATTGAGGCAATTCTAGTTGTTCAAAAATGAAATTAAACCCTTTCTCCTTTTTGTTGTTCTAACCTTCAAGGTGCATCTGTACAAGATGTAGTTAGATATCATTTTCTGATACTATATGTAAGGAACTGAAATGACTGATGTAAAATCTCTGTAGCAGGGGTAAAAAGAGATTGGAAAAAAAAACTTTATCCCATTATTGGTCTGGTGTAGTCAGAGAAAGCAAAGAAAAAAAACACATAGAACAATTTTTAGCAGATTTATTCACAGTCATCCCCAGGTCTATTTCAGTGGGGCTTAGGTGTTATTAGGATTGCACTGATAAGCTTTTTATAATATCCAGTATACAGTGACAATTTAAAAACAGAGCAATTTGTTTGAGTGTAATGTATTTATTGAAAATAAAGTTAAAGGGAATTATTTGTTGTTAATCCTTTTCTATTTTTCTCCAGACTCACCACAGTTAGGAGTAACATAAATAGGAGGTTATCATGAATGTTTTGTTTTGTGTAAAATGTGTTCTTCTTTTAGCAACTGGGGAAGGTAAAATTGTGGTCCCAGGAGTGAATGCTGAGCTGGGAGGTGGGCCATAACAATTGAGACAGCCCCTGTTGTGGGATATAACTGGTCACAACTTTATTTATTACAGCTGTAGAGGTTTGACTGGAATTCAGGCATTGAGGGATCCACATACCACCCAATGGAAAACCTGCCTTGTGAGAGGAAAACCATGTGGTGGCAGATGAACAGGAACACCCGGTCACAAACACTGAGCATTCCCGATGATACCTATGAGTGAGTAGAGCCCAGTAGCCTCAGAAATGGACATGGATATCTAAGCCTCCACTCCCCAGGTCTCTTAATGGGACCCCCCAATGGGGGTGATGGGCATGCAGGCCAATCTTCCCCTAATGGATCATCCTGCTCAGTGCTAAAACCACCTACCAAGTTGGGACAAGACAGCAAAACAGATGGAATAAAGCCACAAACAGATACTCATAAACAGGCTGCACATGCATACCCAAAAATGAGGAAAGGCAACAAAGGTGAATTAAGCATGGCACATCAAAGATCTGTTTATATGCTGAACAGGTGGACCTTGGAAAAAAACAGGTCCTCTCAGGTCTGCCTGCCCTGCCCTCCCCATGAGCAGCCTGACCAGAGTTTTGTTGAGCTGGCCAGCAAAAAAGGACACAGGGTCTTATGAACATAAGAAAGAGCCTGATGGACTAGACCAGAGTCCATCTAATCAAGCACTCTGCTACTTGCAGTGGCCCACCAGATGCCTTTGGGAGCTCACATGCAGGATGTGAAAGCAATGACCTTCTGCTGCTGCTGCTCTTGAGCACCTGGTCTGCTAAGGCATTTGCAATATCTCAGATCAAGGAGGATCAAGGTTGGTAGCCATAGATCGACTTCTCCATAAATCTGTCCAAGCCCCTTGTAAAGCTATCCAGGTTAGTGGCTATCACCACCTCCTGTGGCAGCGTATTCCAAACACCAATCATGCATTGTGTGAAGAAATGTTTCCTTTTATTAGTCCTGATTCTTCCCCCCAGCATTTTCAATGTATGCCCCCTGGGCATATTGTGAGAAAGAGAAAATTTTCTCTTTGTCAACATTATGAAAACTGTATGGGACCCTGGGAAGATACCAACACTCCTGAGAAGATGCCATTCATCCTCACCTACTGTGTCAGCCATGATGCACAAATAGATGCAAAAATGGTGCCAACCTTCAGGTGGGGACTGGAGATTTCCTAGTATTACAATTGGTATCTAAGCAACAGAGATTAGATCCTCTGGAGAAAATGACTACTTTGTAAGAAGGATTCTACTGCATTATACCCAATGAAGTCCCTCCTTTCCCTGGCCCCTACCTTCCTCAGGTTCTACCCCCAAAATCTCCAAGTATTCCCCAGCTGGCACATCTAGCAAACAATGATAAATCCAGGGACCTGCCCAAGAATGAAACTCTAAATATACCTTGGAATTTCAATCTGGCTGAAATTTGGTGGCATCGTGGGATGTATAAAGTTCACAAGCCTTAAAAAAATTCTCGACTCTTTTCAAGTTTTTTTATTCTTTTCAGGTATATTTCACCAGATTAAGAACTTCTAAATTCACCTCAACTTTTCATTTACATCAGTGATCTCTAATATATAGCCCATAAATACCACAGCATTCACTTCAGTTTTTCCTGATGTCCAGTTCCTTCTTCCACAATGCAAAGACAAAATCCCTGGCTCTCCTATTTTTAACCCCATTTTATACTACATAATTTACATTCAACTATAAATTAATTACAGTTTTTTAAATCAAATGTTCAGGGAAAAGGAAAGAAAAAAAGGACACAAATTAACTCCACATGATTAGAGCCCATGTCAAAAAAGTTCTTGCGTATCAGTTTATTGAAATGCCTCTTAAGTATTGTGACTTGCAAACAGTAACATAGAATAAATTAGTTTACAGCCCAGGCTTGAAAACAGATTGAAAATACATATAAGTTACTGATTCTTCTTATTATGACACCATTGAAATGTTGTGCACATACTAAGATCTAGTCAAAGTAATTATTACTACTGAAGTACTGTACAAGAATGAATAGGACATCTGTACAAGTAAGAGTGTCCACACTGGAGATTCTGCCAATGCCAATTACTATGATGTTTGTGGATTACAGCTAACCATCTGCATCATATCAACTAATATAAGCTACATCATCTATCAAACATTTAACATCACAGACAGAAACAATCCTATTAACAATAAAGCATATTATGTTCTAACAGCAAAGTCAGCAGTCTTTAGATAAATTAAATCCAATGATGGGCAAGACAGATTTTTCTCCAAACCTGAAAAAGGTCCCAAATTTGCTGAAAATATGAAATCTTTAAAAAAAAGTTGGATGAAAAAAACCTGAAAACATATTTAAAAAATCTGTACTTTTAAGAAATGGATTTCCTCAGTGGCTGTTGCTAGGCAGCCACAGCATTTCAGGCTTCATTTTTGAGAGTGAAAGGTGGTAGGGGTAATGACCCTTTCCAAACCTATTTTGCCCTGAAACTCACTGGTTCCAGGCCTAGGATGCCAGTTCCAGATTGGGAAATTTCCAGAGATTTTGTCATGGAGTCTGAAGAGGGCAGGGTTTGGGGAAGGAAGAGGCCTCTGCAGAGTGTAATGCCATAGAACCCACCTCTAACCTCCATGTGAGGGCTGGATATTTACTACTGCTGCCCAGATGAGGGAGAACAATTTCCCTGGAGAAAATGGTTCCTTTGGATGGTAGATTAGATTGCATCATACCCAACTGAAGTCACTTTTCTCCCCAAACCTCACTTTCCCAAGGCTGCACTCCCAAATGTCCAGGAATTTCCCAACCTTACGCTGGAACTGATCTCTGTAGTTAGGAAATCTACTGTGATTCCAGGAACTGCCCTTGACCCACACTCTCTCTTCTCTGTTGCAAAGATCTGATTTGAAGGTGGAGATCCCATTTTTCAAGAAACTAGTTGAATCAAAGAAGAACATGTGTATGCTGTAGCCAGCTAGTTTCACCCAAACCTAAAAATAACATGGATATCTCAAAGGAGGGTATAATACCGTTCTGGAAAAGACATAGTAATCACCCGAAGCAGTAATTCCCATGTATATCTTTGGGTCAGGTATTTTATAATGCTCACCCCTAAAACAAAGCATGCAATAAATAACAGCTTTTAATGAAAAAGATAGAGAGCTGATTCAAAAGTGAGGTGGGGAAGCAGCCTTTGTTTCCAGGGGCCAAACAGACAGCTCCTTCAAGAACAATTTTTTAATGCAACAAGTTAAAAAAATTATGTTCAACTTAGATTGATCCTTAGCAAGCTCTCTCTACAGATTTCCCCCAGGAATTATGATACACAAGCAAGGAAGGCTTAGCAAGCAAAGATGTCCTTCATTGATTCTGTGTCAACTAGATCTACTGCTGAGTGATCCAAAAACAGAATTGCGTGATATCTCA
Organism: Sphaerodactylus townsendi; assembly: GCF_021028975.2. NCBI lineage: Eukaryota > Metazoa > Chordata > Lepidosauria > Squamata > Sphaerodactylidae > Sphaerodactylus > Sphaerodactylus townsendi. The sequence goes on from NC_059431.1 coordinate 51,264,494, forward strand.
GTGGAAAGGAACAAGAAAATCATTCCTATTTGGGCTCAATAGAAACAATGTTGAGATTGGTCTGAAGTAGCATATCTTCTGTGTCCAACTACCACTGCTTTTTCAAGTCCAGGGAAAGCAGTCAAGACCTCTTTGTGACATATATTTTTGCGCATATTCAAAATTTTGGATTGAATTAATGCAAAAGAGCAGTGGCTATTGTTATCCTGTATTATCTTATTTAATTTTTTTTAACACTGGTCTTTGTTTCATGGCATTTTTTATATTTTAATATATATTATTACATTTGCATTGTTTTGTCTGCTTGGTTGCCTAAGATTATTGGCATATAAAATCATCTCAAGTAAAATAAAATAAATTATTGTGAGTGTGAAGTTCAACCCCATTATCTAACTCAGCAGAATTTAGGAATCACCTATCCATTGCAGTACCTGGAAAAATACCCCATTGCTTAATAGTAGCCACCGATTCAACGGGGGCAGCCATTGCAGCTGTGGGGAGCAGAATAGGCAAAGAAAGGGAGCTTGCAGCCAAAAGGCGCCAAATTGCAGGGAGCTGCAATGATTGGCTCCAAGCCCAAAAGGCGGGAGGAGCTAACAGATAAAAGGCACCACACCCTGAGCCTCGGCCTAATTGGCTTGCTGAGGCTCAAGAGCGGCGTGAAGCGTCGGCTGATCGAGTTGCGGATCGAGGCCAAGAAGAGACCTGGAATCTTGCGGTTGGGATCAACAGACTGGTGAAACCTGTGATCCCAGTGAGGGGAACCAGCTACAGTACAGGCAGACAGCCGAAAACCCACCCCTCCCTCCTTCAGCCCCCTTCTTTTCAGAAACTGCCCTGCTGCTTCTGCGGGTGCGGTGAGAAAGGTGGACGATGCCCCCAAAACAGAGCAGGAGCAAGGAGCTCCCCCCAGGGAACTGGCCACCTTCAGGCAGGGGTAGGCCGCTCCTTAACAGGGTGCGCTCCCAGGCAGGTCCATCTGTTCAAGAACCCGACCCGGTGGTGGGTAGGCTCGGTGCCAGTTCTAGAGCCGAAACTGCAGGGAGTGCGGCGGCGCTACCCAGGTCCCTGAAAGGCAGAGGGCTTAGAGCCAACTTAGCAGCACAGGAACCCACTGCCGTGGAGCAAGCGTGGTTCGCTGAGGAGCAGCCAAGACCTCCGCGGGTATGGCGGCCTCAGACACGGGACCCAACAGCAGCCTTATGAGGAGCCTGGCAGACACTTTATTGCACCTATCCCAGGCGCTTGGGGGGTCACCCCAGAACAACCGGACTTTGCCAGTACTGCAACCAGCGGCAGCCCTCCAACTCCGCTAGTAGCGGCATCCGTAGCAGCGGATCAAGGCGGGATCAGCTGTGCAGCCTCCACGTCTCAATTTTCACCACCGGTGAGTGCCTCAACTTCGGTCGACGTGTCGGTGGGCACTATGGAAAGAGAAGGGCACCAGAGGAAGTGATCTTCGCGGCGCTCCTGGTCATCTAGGAGTTCCCCCAGTTCATCCACTTCCAGTGAGTCCTCAGACGATGATGCGATGCAGGCATCGGGTGAATTCTGGTACCAGGGCGAGAGGGTGCCTTCTCTCCCCTTCTGGCTTGCAAAACGTAGACGGCTGAGCGACCAGGAGGTGGCGCCATTGGAATCTGCTTCTGATGACACTGGGAATCCTCCTGGGTCTCACTTACCCAGGAAAGTTAGGGAAAGAGCCCTAGATGGCTACTACACTGATATATTTAAATGCTTGTGGCAAGAAGGGGAACAGGGCTTGGCAGGTGGACAGGAGGACAAGAAAAAGAAGGGCAGTGAAACAGCTGATAGATCATTTGACAATTGGCTGAGGGGCTATGGGGAATACATGGCCCTCATAGCAGCTGCTTACCCCCTCCAGGCTTGGCACCTGGTTGCTCACATGACCCATGTCCTACGGGCTAGGGTCTTGGCAGGCGATGCAGCGCCCATAGCCTATGATGAGGCAGTTCGGAAGAACGCATTAAAGCCATTTCCGGTGGGACCTGATTCACGACCAGAAGTGGATGGTAGTGGTGCACCCCTCCATAAAAGGGACTGCTGACAACACCTCAAGCGACAAAACACCTAAGGGTGCCCCCGTCGGGAAAACCCCATATAAAGGGACATGCTGGGACTTTAACAGAGGTTCCTGCCTACGGCCCAAATTCAGATATGAGCACATCTGCTCGAATTGTGCTGGTTTACATACCAAGGCCCAGTGCACGAGGGGCTCCCCTTGGCCGCCCTTTCGCCAGGGCCAGAACCCTGGCTCCAGCCCTGCCCGAAAGGACAACAGCAGCCAGGGAGGGTCAGTGACACCCCAGAAGAAATGAGGTTCCCCACTCGCTTCAAAGCATGACCCCATCACCAATTCGCCTGCCAGTTCTTTGCCAATGGCTGGATAGGTACCCCGATTGGCCTGGGGCCATGCTTCTTCAAGACGGCTTTACAAAAGGTTTTAGAATTCCTTACACAGGACCCAGGTGGGCCTATTTTGCCCCCAATTTAAAATCGGTCAGCGAATTTCCAGAGTTAGTGGCAGAAAAGCCGAGGAAAGAGGTGGAAGGAGGCAGGATTGCCGGCCCCTTCAGCAGCCCTCCCCTGGAGACATTGCGGGTCTCGCCCATTGGCATAGTGCCTAAGAAGACCCCCGGGGAGTATCGTTTAATTCAACACCTCTCCTACCCCAGGGGTGAGTCCATCATCAACTTCATAGACCTGGCCAAGTGCTCACTGCGTTATGCCACCCTAGACGAAGCAGTTGACCACATTAGAGCAGCCGGCCAAGGAGCAGAATTAGCTAAGTGCGACATCCAGTCAGCCTTCCGGCTTTTACCCATCTTCCCAGGGGATTTTGAACTGCTAGGGATTTATTTCCAAGGTCATTGGTACGTCAACAAGGCGATGCCCATGGGTTGCTCCATCGTGTGCTCAGCCTTTGAGGCTTTCAGCACATTCCTGGAATGGGCCTTCAGGTGCAGGGCGCCGTCCGGCCTGGTGACCCATTACCTGAACGATTTCTTGTTTATTGGCAAGCAAGGAAACGGGGAATGCCAAACAGCCTTGCACATTTTCCAAACCCTGATGGATGAGCTAGGTGTCCCTTTGGCCCCCAAGAAAATGGAGGGTCCGGCCATTCGCCTCAGCTACCTGGGCATACAGTTGGACACCATCCAGGGGACGTCAGCGCTCCCCCAGGAGAAGTTGGCGACCTTGGAGGGCATCATAGGCAAGGCACTGTCCAGCAAGAAATGCAGACTACGCTTCCTCCAGTCGCTCCTGGGTCACCTGAACTTCGCCTGCAGGGTGGTTTCCCCGGGCAGGGCCTTCTGTGCCCGCTTGGCCAGATCCCTTTCAGGCACCTCCGCCCCGCACCCCTGGATCAGAGTCACCAAGGGCATGAAGGCTGATTTGAGAGTCTGGCAGCAATTATTGAATGGCTATAATGGTATTTCACTTTGGCAGGCACCCCTGGAACCGAGCCCAGATTTTCAAGTTCACTCCGATGCAGCAGGTGGGGTAGGGTTTGGAGTCTACTTCCAGGGCAAAAGGGCCTGGGGCTCATGGCCTTTGGCCTGGCACGGGCAGGGCATCACCAGGGACCTAACATTCCTGGAACTGTTCCTCATCGTGGTAGTGGCCCACTTATGGCACCGATGCTTCCAGAACAAGAGGGTGCTGTTCTGGTGCGACAACCTGGCTGTGGTAAGAGTGGTCAACCGCCAGTCCAGTAGATTGGAAAGGGTGATGCGCCTGGTGCGGAATTTGGTGCTAACTTGTTTGGTGCATAACATCTCTTTCAGAGCAGCATTCATCCCAGGCCTCACTAATAAAATTGCTGATGCTCTCTCTCGCCAGCAGGTGGATCGCTTCAGGCGCCTGGCCCCAGAGGCAGAGCGGCATCCGGAGATCGTGCCTACCAGCCTGTGGGACCTTAGCAGCGAACAGTGATTGAAGGTGTTTTACGTTTGTTAGCTCCGGCGACTCGCCGGCTGTATGATGGGGCTGTCAGACCTTTTCAGGCATACACAGAGGCCACTGGCTACCCCCTCTACTGAGGGGTTAGCAAGTGCCTCCTACTGGAATATTTGGTGCGCCTGCATAACCAAGGGCTGCACCCCCGTACCATTCGGGTGCAACTGGCAGGAATCGCTTTCTTTTGCCAGTTGTCTGGCTTTCCAGACATGACATCGTCCTTCCTAGTACGTAGGCTGATGGCAGGCTGGCACCGTTCAGTGCCCAGCCAGAGGGACCTGCATCGCCCCATCACCAAGGAAGTGCTGCGGGCCATTACAGGAGCACTGCACAGGGTCTGTTCAGCAGACTATGAAATATTGCTGTTTGCGGCAGCATTCCACCTAGCCCACCACGGGCAGCATTCCACCTAGCCCACCACGGGGCTTTCAGGCCCAGCGAATTGGTCACCCCCTCCCAGGCAGTGAGGCCAGGCAGAGTGCTACAGATCATCACTTAGTGGTGGCAGAGGACACCGTGCATGTTTGGCTCGCCCATTCTAAGACAGACCAGATAGGGCGGGGCACTTGGGTAACCATGCCAGCCTTACCAGGCGACGTCATTTGTCCCCAGGCATCCACATCAGTCTGGTTGCCACTCAGGCCCAAACGGGAGGGCATGCTTTTCATCCATCGAGACTGTTCCTCGCTGACCAGGTACCAGATGGCAGGGGTGCTGAGAGGTTGCTTGACCGAGCTGGGTCTCCCCAACAAGGAATTTGGGCTCCATTCATTTTGGATTGGGGCAGCCACATTAGCGGCCCAGGAGGGCAGGGCCCCCAAGCAGATCCAGGTCATGGGCAGATGGCGTTCGGGAGCCTTCAGGGCCTATGTGCGTCCTCACTTGTCTTTTTAATCTCCCTTCTGCAGTGTCACCAGCAATGCCGCAGACTGCTAGACGGCAAGTGTGGATCCTAGGGCACAGCATAGTGGAGAGAGCTCGCACCTACGCAACATCTTCAGGCTGGGGCATGAACCTGGGGCTGGACCCAGTGATGGAGATTCGGTGGATTGGCCAGAGTGGCATGCGGTGGGCCAACCTGCAATGGACAGTGTGTTCGACCATCTTCCACATGGGCCACCCAGACGTGCTGGTGTTGCAGCTGGGGGAAAACAATTTATCGGCCATGACCGGCCTGGATCTGACGTGGAAGATGGACAAAGACCTGAGGCAACTCCATCACCGGCTGCCCGGGACCATCTTGGTATGGTCAAGGTTGTTGCAAAGGGTCCTCTGGCGGGATGCCGAGAGGCCCAACAAAGTCGACCGCACTAGATGCAAGGTGGACAAGGCGGTGGCCCGGGTCGTCCTGTCTCTGGGCGGTGCGGTGGCTGACCACCCTGACATCAAGCACAACCTGCATAAACTTTACATGTCAGATGGCGTCCACCTTTTGCATTGGGGGATGGACACATGGTTGCATTCCATCCGGCACACCCTTCTCCAAATAGCTCAGTCTTGAGAAGCTGGGGCGAGAGCTGCAGGGGGTAAGCTTGTGGCGGGTTGGCAATGGGAGTCGCAACATCTGGGGGGAGAAGCCGAGCCAGGTGGCCAGTCTTCTCCATGGTTGTGCCCTGAGGAAGGGCTGAGGGGTGGGGCGGGCCGGTAAGCAAGCCGGTAGGCTTAGCTGGTGCCCGCTACCCCCAGCAGCAGGAAGGGTTGAAGCCGGGGATTCACCCCTGGGGCTCCCAGCTTCCTGCAGAAGTCCCCAATGGAGATTGGGGACTGCATGATGTTGCGACCCGTTTGCTGCCCAGCTTCTGGTTTGGTTTACTTGTTAGCATTTAATAAATTGGGCTGCAGCCCAATCCATTTTTCCAAGCACTGTTGTGGTGTGTTTTATTTGCGGGGAAGGGTCTCACCATCTGCACGCAAATAGCAGCCACCGATTCAACGGGGGCCGCCATTGCGGCTGCGGGGAGCAGAATAGGCAAAGAAAGGGAGCTTGCAGCTGAAAGGCGCCAAATTGCAGGGGGCTGCAATGATTGGCTCCAAGCCCAAAAGGCGGGAGGAGCTAACAGATAAAAGGCACCACACCCTGAGCCTCGGCCTTCTTGGCTTGCCGAGGCTCAAGAGCGGCGTGACCCACCCACCCTCCCTTAGTTTACCTGTTAATTTTTTTAAATATGATATTGAGTGTTAATATGTTATGGAATGATCTGCTTTGTTGTATTTGTCGCAGCCCAGCGGGTTGGCAATGTGAGTCACAACATCTGGGGGGAAAAGCTGAGCCAGGCGGCCGGTCTTCTCCAATGGAGATTGGGGACTGCATGATGTTGCGACCCGTTTGCTGCCCAGCTTCTGGTTTGGTTTGTTAGCATTTAATAAATTGGGCTGCGGCCCAATCCATTTTTCCAAGCACTGTTGTGGTGTGTTTTATTTGCCGGGGAAGGGTCTCACCATCTGCACACAAATGAAAAGGATACAAAACAAAAATCCATTTAAAATACTATACAAAGGTCTTTTAAAGTATTCTTCCTGAGCTTTATATGTATGTGCTTCTTATCTTCATTTGTTCTCCATGATTCTAATTTTTTTCAGTTTCTTCTTACTGTATTCCCTTGTCTCTTCAGATCAGAGCTTTATTTACAAAATATCAGGTGTATGAAATAGATTCAAATAATCCATCTGTATTACTTTTATTGGTATGTATATATATATTCGAGGAAGAGAAAACTATATCGCGAGTGAGTGCCATCTCCTGGCTCCAAGAAACTCCTATTCCATTACAATGTCAGCAACATTTTTCATTTCAATGACACACTTAACTTTGCTTAACAAATTCATATATTACAGTCCAAAGCTACCTGTTATCAGTAGTGTATGTAACATTTCACCCATCTGAGTTTGTGAAACATGCTCAAACTGCCATAGTCAATGCCTTACTGATTGTGGGAGATTACCAGCAGAGACAAATCGCGTCATAACCACACTCCTTTTAACACTCATGTTTTGAGCTTTAGCCTATTATTTCTCTGAAGTGAGACAGCACATGGGAGGAATTGGGCCTGAAGAAAAATTAGAACAGCTGTTCAACAGAGCATGGCCACTGCAAGATAAACCTTGTGTTATGTGTCATTGTCCTAACAGAATAAAGATGGAGTAACAGAAATGTGCGCACCTTTGGTGGCTAAAAAGATAGAAGAGATGGCATGGATGACTCCACACCAAATGGATGACAATTTCTCACACTGGTGTTGGTGCCAAAGCTGATTACATTTTTATCCTTTGGCCACCCAGTCTATTTTGATTTTTTTTTGCTTTATTTTCTTTGAACAGCAGTTTATAGAGTAGCTGCAGAAAGTATGCTTTATAGGTCAAACTTTTTGTGCTTCTCACTGTATAGCATAAAACTGGCATGCTGTTACATTGTTGCTTTTTAGCTTCCAGAGTATAGGAAGTTATTTTGCTGCAATATGTGGAGGTTCACCACAACCATTTTATTTTTCGCTTGAATGAAAACCACCTGAAACCGAGCATATCCTTTAAGGTAGTATGGGTCATCAACATAGCCATTTGCTTACCAAGTGTTCTTTTCACACAGCAGCTGTCACAATTCAGGTCTACCTAGCTGAGTTCATGATGCAACATGGTAGCTGAGGGGCAAGGGAAGGTTGTATGTATGTTGACAATGTGAGCAAATGGCTCATACCAATTCACCTCAATAGGCTCTGGTAAATTGAGTTAATTGTTGAGTCATTTACAAGTCAACCAATTTCAACAGTGTTCCTAAAGCCAAAGATTACATCTTAAAAAAACCCAATCATATTCTACATCATAAAACATCATAATACAGAAGGGAAAGTGATGAGCTATGCAGAGAAAAAGGTATCTCCAGCCACCACTCAGAGTATGGGTTATATTATTCAAGATCCTCTGAACTGCTAGTTGAGTAAGTACTTGACTATAGATTCTAACACCAAAATTTCTATCCTGGTTGGGAATTGTTTAGGGAAAGCATCCTGTCAGTTATACATTCTGAGTAATTAAACTTGTAGAATTCCATTTCAACCTTCTAGGAGGAAGAGAAGGATAGAAAGAACTGGAAACAACCATAACGAACAAGTATGGTGTAGTGGTTAAGAGTGGTGGACTCTAAACTGGAGAACCAGATTTGATGCCCCACTCCTCCACATGAGCAATCAACTCTAATCTGTTGAACCAGGTTTTTTCCCCCCACAGTTACACATAGAACCTACTGGGTGACCTTGGGAAATTCACAATTCTCCCAGAACTCTCTCAGTTCCACCTATCTCACAAGATGCTTGTTGTGTGTAAAGGAAGGAAAGAGTAAGCTGATTTGAGAAACCTTAGAGAAAAATTCTACATAAATCCAAACTAATATTATTATTTTATTTAATATCACAGCTTCCAGTTCCTTAGCTGACTGATGGTCTTTCATTACAATTTGAGCCTCACTCAGAGGCCTAGGACATTATAATATATTTGTGCAGATCCCAGCAGGGCTGTCTTCTGAAGCTGACAGAAGTTGATTTTGTCAATTTGAAGATGTTTCAGGTGTTGCCCGAGTGTTTTCAAAAGAGCACCAAGAGCCAACGTCAACTAGTTTGTGCCGTAGTCACTCATCACTCGATCAAAGAAGAAAATGAGTTTTGTCTCAAAGGACCTGTTGGGGACAATATGTGCTGATGTCCCTGGATCACTACATGGGGGTATTAAATCAGGAATAAATCAGGATATCTGTGTTCATACAGCACATGACAGACTAACAGTTGTTAATAAATCATCTTCAAATCATGGTTTTAGATCTCAGTTTGATGTGCCTTAACTAATAATCATTAGTGATGTGGATCACACTAAATATTGATTGAACCAAGCCATTATAAATGAAGATAAGAAGCAATACCAATTTGAAAATTAAAAGAATGTTAAGGGTATTAAGAATTGTGAAGCATTGGGTTTGTTTTAATGTGTCATGTGTCACATGAGTGAGTGGACAGATCAAATTTGGTGGAAGAATTTGATAGCAGAATTTTGTGAGTATTCCTAAATTATAGAAATTTTCTATACAATACTAGATGCTTTTGTGTGTGTGCCATCACATCACAGGTAACTGATGGCATCCCTATCAGGTGTCCTGACTCGGCTGCAGTGCCCGGACTTACCCCACTTAGTCCCGCACCAGCTGGCACTGCGGGAGATAGGAAGGCTGCAGAGGAGCCTCTTGCAGGGAGGGTGAAGGCCTTAGAGGCCTCAGAAGCCTTGTTCATAGGGGAAGAGAGGAGGCTTAGGCCCAGCATGCCCACAGCTGAGGTGGCTGTAGAAGATGGGCTGGAGAAGCAGCAGGATGAGGGAGAGGAATGAGAGGGCAGAAGGTATATAAGGAAGTGGGAAACGGCGAGTCTGGAGCTGTCGCAGCAGCAGAAAATGTGGGTGGCGGTGTGAAAAGACAAGGGAAAGGGACAGCTCAATGGTGGGAAGTGGGAAGGAGGAAAGAGGACCCTGAAGCCCAGACCCCTTTGAGAACCTAGCCCCTGGTTCAAGCTGGTCCCCACCCTGTGCAGTAACAGGGTGGGAGTCATTCACACAAGCTGTAAACACCTCTCCCTGTGAAGCCACAGGGGAGAGAGAAAGCCCTGGAAACTCCTCTCCCTGTGAAGCAACAAGGGAGAGAGAGAGGGTGTGAACTCTCAAACCATACAGGGGAAGGGAGGCAAGGAGACCTTCTAGGAGGAGGGTGGCATGGGCAAGGGCTGCCCCATACACCCAGTGCTTTGTGGGCACGGTGGTTTCTTGGCCCTTGGGCCAATTGGGAAGGACATTGTCTGGAGAGACCAACCCCTGGGTTAGGAAGGAGGGAAGGATACACCTCCCAAAGGGCCCAGGCGAGGGGGGGAACACCACATCAGGTTTTTAAGACATGTTCAGAGTTGGTTTGCCATTGCCTGCCTCTGCACAACATCCCTTTTGGATGGTTGCACATCCAAGGGTTAGCATTTCATAGCTTTTGAGATCTGATGAGATTAGGCTAGCCTGTGGCTGTCCAGATAGTAGGGAGAATACCACATGGAAATAGTTGACTAAGGGAAGAATCATGAAGTAAAACTGGGAAATCCATCCATTCTTAAGTGAGACTTCCTTAGACCTCCTTAGGACTTAGACTTTGTTTAAGAAATGAAGAAAGAGATTCTGAATGTTACAAACTATGCTTTTTTAGCATTTGCCTGAAATATCTAAGGCCGTTTCCGCACGGCCTCCATTCGCCCCCATGCCGCCAAGAGTTCTGGCGGCATGGGGGCGGAAGCCCGTTTGCATGCAAGCATGCGAACGGGCCAAGCAGAGGCCGACAGATGGCAGGCTGACTCCGCGCGGGATTTTTTCGGCCTCTTCTGTTGCGCGCTTGCACGATGTCCTAAATGGAAGTAACAGGCATCGCAGCCCGCCGACGCTGCCCTCCGACCCTGAGAGGTCGGAGGACAGTGTGGGCGGGCTGCTGGCATCCACGGTACAAGGACATCAGTGAGGCGAGATATGCTCCCGCGTGGTTCACAATCAAGGCCATTGAAGACGCTTTCCCAACAACAACCCCTTTAAGAGCGTTGTTGTTTAGAAAACGCCTGAAGGTCACTTCTGGGAGTGGAAGTGGAGTCAGGTCGCCACGTTACAAGCAGCAGCAGCGTGCCTGTGCTAACGGGCGACCTGGGGCCGGGCGCTTTAGTGCCAAAGCCCCCCCAGGCCATCAAGCACGGGCTGGCCGTACAAACGGCCTAAGGCTCCTTGAAAGCTATTAAAATTTTGCAAAGGAGGAGTTGACATATTATAAAGATAAAACAGGAATTCCTGTAAGTTATGTGTTTTATTATTATTATTTTATGCATTGGCCTATTATTCCATTATGAAATAAAGATTATAATAGAACTGCACAAGCAAACCTTGCACAAGGAAAGGTTAGCTCTTTGCAGTGGTATTCTCAGTTCTGGACATCCTTTAAAATAAAAGGTCATCTTAATTTGGCAACATTGATTTGTTGAGTGTTATTGCACTGCAATAGAAAGTCTCAGAATTATCATTCGACTCAAAGTATATAAACAAATGATAAATTATAAACTTTTATACCTTGGAGCTTGAGACAAGAGTGAGAATGGATCATATTCTGGTTCTTGAAAGATTTTAATGTGACATAATATATATGCCAATTTTTTTATCTGAATTCTATATTAAAATTAATTCCACTAGAGCTGTGAGGTCTTCAAAAAGCAAGAAAGAGAGCATTACTCACTGTGTTAGAACAGAAGTTAAGCATTAGCCATTCCATTTACAACTATACCATATAGTCATTTTGGGTTATGGAATAATATCAACTGTCACTTTTTCAATAAGTGTTAGTATGGCTGTAAGCAATGGCCTATGGACCCTACCTTTTGGTAAGCCCTAAAGGCTATGCCCAGGCTAGGCACCAATGAGGTACAGAAGCTTAGGTCAGATCCCACACAGCTGACGCAAAGATGTTCCCAACCTGTCTCTAAGTCAAACAACCAACATCCAAAATACTGGACAGATCCAAACATTCCCCAGTATTACCAGCTTGTTATTTTTTTCCACAGCTATAATAGTGGTATTTTTGAAAGGTTTCAGTTTTGATTAGTCTGACAACATTCTGAACATAGACTGGGGTGCATCATCTGTATAACTTTAAAAACCTTTAGAACATTGGGTTTAAGATGAAAAGTAAGAGAATGCTTCCTTTTCATGCCATTTAATATTGAGATATCTTAAATTCCCCTCTTAACTGCAATTGAAAGTTTATGGAGAAGTCAAAATATAATCCATAATCCTGATAATAACACACTTTCTATGACTTTGTCAGTTCAGTGGCATACTGGGTTTTCCTCTCAGACAATCATAATTATCATGTTTCTTTAAAAGACCAAAGCTCCCCCTACTCCCTCTAGGCAATTTTGAAGTGAATGACTGCCTAAGTGAAAATGAAAGTGGTATAGTCCTTGCATATACATAGTATTTTGTCAAATGTTTGTGTTTGAAATCTGTCCTACAACTTTATTTCTGAGCAGCAGGAAACAAGAAAAATTTTCTACATGGACTACATAATGACTTGATAAGCAGGAATTGCTGTTTTTAGACAGCTTACAGCTACCAATGAATAAATACACTTGCATTCATTATAAGAAAAATCAGCAAATTTGCATTCAGTTCTAATAGAACACTCTCCCAAGCTTAGTGAGCTGAAACACTTACAATATGTGTTTACATCACGATAAGGCACATTTTAAACAGTAGATTCACTGTTGTGCTTTCCCAGGAGTGCAGAGACTCAATCAAGAATACTAGGCTTTACTTATTAAACAATAAAACAAAAGCCATTTTAGTAAGTTATCCTACCTTGAAGGTACAATCCACTGCATCTTCTGTATTTTTGCTTCAGCTATGCATGTGATTTGACAAACAGTAGAATATTATCTCTGGTAATGTTTCAGTATGAATTGCTTTCCTTGGCATATACTGGGGTGCATGACAGCAATGTTTAGCAACCCAATATCGGTGTCCACTTTTACTCAGCTTGGGCAATTGGTCTTGCATAATGTATATTTTTATGAACTGAGAATTCCTATCACTGGACTAAATTGCTTAGTTCTCAGCAAAGAGAGGGTTCTGTAGAAGTTGCAGATTTTGATAGATCAGGAAAATACTTCCTATTCTTGCTCACAAGGCAGTTCATGTATTATTTTACAAGTTAGACAAGTGTAAGTAAGATAAAATCTTGAATGTTAGAATTATCTGGAACCTAATGAAAATTACAAGACTCCCAGGAACCAAATCCATCAGATAATGATACGACCATAACAAGGTGACTGCATCATTCATCTCCATATGCAACTTATCCCTAAAATCAGCCTCCATCCCTGAGACTGGAAGATGGCCAATGTCACACCAATCTTTAAGAAAGGATCTAGGGGGGGGGGGGACCCAGGAAATTACAGGCCAGTCAGTTTTGACATCTGTTCCTGGTAAATTAGTAGAATCTATCATTAAAGATAAAATTATAAAACCTGTAGAAAAGCAAGACCTCCTGAGGAAGAGTCAGCATGGCTTTTGCAGAGGCAAGTCCTGCCTTACAAACTTACTAGAGTTCCTTTTGAAAGGGGTTATGTAAACAGGCATGTGGATAAGGGGGAACCAATGAGCACTGTCTTCTTGGATTTCCAAAAGGCTTTTGACAAAGTTCCTCACCAGAGACTATTGAGAACTCAGTAATGAAGGAATAAGAGGGGAAGTCCTCCTATGGATTCAAAACTGGTTGAGAAACAGGAAGCAAAGGGGTGGGTGTAAATGGGAAGTTCTCACAATGGAGAGATGTCAGGAGTGGTGTCCCCCAAGGATCCGTTTTGGGACCAGTATTCTTTAACCTATTCATAAATTACCTGGAAATAGGGGTGGGTAGCGTGGTGGCTAAGTTTGTGGATGATATACCAAATTCACGATTGGGTGCAGTGAGAACTTCACAAAGGATTGCAAAGAGCTCCCTTTGTGGACCCTTATAAATTAGGCAAGTTGGCTAAGAAATGGCAAATGCAGTTCAATGTAGCAAAATGTAAAGTGATGCACATAGGGGCAAAAAATCCAAACTTCACATACAAACCACAGGGGTCAGTGCTATCAGTCAAAGACCAGGAAAGGGAATTTGGGCATCTTAGTTGATAGCTCCCATGGGAATGCCAACTCAATGGCATGGCAGCTGTGAAAAAAGAGCAAAACTCTATGCTGGGGACTAACTAGGAAAGGAATTGATAATAAAACTGCAAAGATTGCCATGCTCCCTTATATATAAGCAGTAGGAAAATCCACACTTGGAGAGTAAAGTGTTCAGTTCTTTTGCTTCATCTCAAAAGGATATCAAGAGATAGAAAAAGGAGTGCAGAGAAGGGCAATGAGGATGGATGATTGAGGGAACTGGAGCACTTTCCAATGAGGAGAGGCTGCAGTGTTTGGGACTCTTTAGTTTGGAGAGGGGGGATATGATTGAAGTCTATAAAATTATGCATGGGTTTGAAAAATAGCAAAAGGGAATTTTTTCTCTTTTTTCATAAATACTCAGAACTAGGAGGCATACATTGAAAATGATGCTCTGGGAAGAGCTAGGACTAATAACTGGCAAGGAAACATTTCCTCACGTGAACACGTGATTGAGTGTTTGGAATAGGCTGCCACAGGGAGGTAGTGATAAGGCCACTTTAAATACCCTGGATAGCTTTAAAGCAGCTAGGACAACTGATTTATGGAGAAGTTGGATGCTTATGGCTACCCCCTTGCTCTGAGATTGCAAATGCCTTATATGTATGTATGTCAAATTCCCTAGCAATTACAACTTAGTGGGGTCCAACAACAAATCTGAAGACCACTCCAACATCTCAGCCTGAAAGCATGATGTACAAAAGCTACCAGAATCCACAGTAAAGCTTCGTTTCTATCCTCAAATATGTACTTTCATGGCCAACATGTAATTACACAAGATATCTGACACAAAAAAGAAAAACATTCTGCCAGTTTTTTAATATTTGCTTTTTTAACAAAAGCAGCTGAATCTAGTATAGAATTAAATAATATTATTCAGAAGTAGCTGGTTATTAGATAAATGTACAGAAACAGAAAAGATGTTTATTGCCACCTGAAGGTGGGACTGGTACTGCTCAGAGTCTCCAACCAAAATTAACAACATAGCACTCTTGTCTGTAGGGTAAAATTTTGGCCATAGCCAAACTGTTTTATTTGACAGCAGATGAAAAGAAGCATGAAGCACAGCATGGGATCTGATCTGAACACTAGACAGACAGAGTGCTGTCCCCAGTGAAACCTTCCTCCAGCCCACCTGTTGGAGGAAACCATTAACCTTGCACAGCAACTGTGGAACCCAGCCGGGCAGAAGGCCCCATTCTGGAGATCCGCTTTCAGGTGCAGCCAGAAATATAGTGGAACTCCAGCTGGGCAGAAGACCCTCATGCTGAGGTAGAACCATTTGGCTCACTAAAGGGGCGAAGCCTCCAATGAGTCCCTGCCAGGGCATCCTGACCCACGGCTTGCTTCACCCCAAACCTCTTCAGGAGGTTCTGCCAAGAGGGTTAGCTCTGCAGCTCCCCTCACCATCAGATCAGTTCTCATGCGCCAACTGCCGGCTTGGCTATGACAGCACACATATGCATTAACATTGTCCAAAGGGGAGAGGGGTGGGTGGGAAACTGCCTCTGCTCAGCTCACTGAGGAGGTGCCAAAGGCGATGGGCCGCTTCTTTATAAGGCTCTCCGACTGGAGGTTGGTCCATCACTAAAAAAATTTGCGTACCATTCGGACGGGTATTTTGGGGCATAAAGTGATTTTAGGAGCAATTCAAATCCGAATCATAGCCGATTCGGATATGCCCGAAAAATCTTCGGGTGAAATCCAAAAAAATTCGGTCCGCTTTATTTATTTTGATTTTTTTGGCGAATTGTTTTACACGTTTTGTACCTGCAGGGGACGCATAATTTTAAAGCTAGTGGCACTAAACTTTCAGGATGATATCATATGGAGACTGTCCTGATGAGATATTCCGCCAGTTTGGTGCAGTTTAGCTTGGTTCAGGGGAGCTAAAGTGCCATGGACTCCTCAAAGGGTTTAGCCCCCATTCCCTATCAGTTCCCATTGGCAAACAATGGGGACATAGTTGCACTCCTTTGAGGGTCCATACCTGAACCAAAACTGCACTGGAAACTTGGTGGGCAACATCAGGACAGCCACCTGATTCGATGTAATACCGCGGATAATTGGTGCCGATATTATCTCAAGGTCGCGTCCTCCTGTAGGCTACTCCAGAAATTTGCCCATAGATTCTTTGGTTCAAAGCAGTGACTTAGCTGTATTGCTGTCAATGAGGGAATTTCTGGGTAGAGGGCTGTGAGGTGCACATTTCTGAAGGTATGGTCACAAAACTTTCAGGAAGTATCTTCAGGAAGAGATCTCCTGGATGACTACCATTCAGGCTTTGGGGAATTTTGCTTCAGGGGGTTTAATTCTGGCTGGGACCCCCCCCCAAAAGGGTAGGAGCCCATCTCCCACTGCCCCCCTGAAGCAGAAGTTCCCACAAACATAGATGGCGTCATCAGTCCAGAGACTCTCCTCCTTGAAGATACTCCCCTGAAAGTTTTGTGGGTTTCCCATGAAAAAATGTGCACTCCACAGCCCTCTATCAGAAATTCCCTATTGACAAGCAATGCACGGCTAGGAGCTCACTGCAGAACAAAGAATCTTTGTGCAAATTTTGCAAAGGGGTGCTCTGCAGGGGGTGCATTTGTAGATGTATAGGTACCAATATTTCAGTGTATCATCAGGAGACTGTCCTGATGATGCCCTCCACGTTTGGTGCAGTTTGGTTCAGGGGGGCCAAAGTTATGGACCCTCAAAAGGGTAGCCTCATCTCCTTAGTTCCCATTGGAAAGAATGGGGGATAGGGGCACCCCTTTTGGGGGTCCATAACTTTTGCCCCCCTAAACCAAACTGCACCAAACTCAGAGGATATCATCAGGACAGTCTCCTGATGATACCCTGAAATTTAGGTGCCAATATGTTTAAAAATGCGCGCCCTGCAGGCCGAAACGTGAAAAAAAAAAACAATTCAAAATAAGCATAAATTGAAACGCTAATTCCAGCGTCTGGTGATCCCTAATCCCATGGATTCGATCCTGTTAGGATTCGATTAGCCCAGGATTCTGGACCCTGCATGTCCGAATCCCGGGTCCGGAAGATCAGTGCAGATTCGGGTAAAAAATCTAGACTTCCTCGATCTGTCCGAATCTCCAACCCTACTCCCGACCATCCAGCTCTTTGCCATCATAATGCCACACTGGCATCATGAGATTGCTGCCTATAGTGGGCATGGCTGCCGCCTGCCTTCTGCCCTTCCAAGGGCAGGCACGGTGGGGTCTCTTAGCTGTCCCCTTTCCTGGCTGGCAATGGCTGCCTGGTGATTTGTCGGTGCTCTATATGAGTTTAGATGATTTTGATTTGCACAAATGGATCAAAAATACGAATGTTAACAGCTCTCATGTTAGGTATTTTGGAATTGCAATTGAAAGTGATATGACAAAATTGTGAATAATAATTTCAGATCAGTAATCAGGAACAAAGAAACGGGTTATTTCCTGGCACCCCCTAAATGATGACATGAGACAACAAAAATTGGTTCAACTGTGGCATCTACCATATGCTCTCCCTGTGTGCTACTATCCAACATGCAAAATTCAGGTGCCCTATCAAGAACTACATCTCCTTAAGAGTTGCCTCTTCACATGCACATAAGGCCTTCAACAAGGTTGCACACTTATTGGAATTAAATCAACAGAACCACCATTGTCTCAACTACCATATCAATCTTTATACCTAAATATGGCAAACACCTAGATGGTCCTTCAGTCTTTCTGCTGCTAGAGGAACGTCTAATTCCATTGCCTTCTCACACAGCCCATGAGCTGGACACATTTCCAGCATCCGCTGAAAACTCAACAGTAAATCTCTGAGCTCACCTTGCTGCTGAGCTGTTTGACTGAAATCTAAGCCTCACTGGCACCACTCTCCTGCTGCTTCTGAAAGCCTTTTCAGGAAAATCACAGTTTTCCTGTTGTCTTGTTCTGATAGGAAAAACCACTCCAGCTTTATCTCTATAGAGCTTCAGTCTATTTGCATGGAGGACTATAGGCCTTTTGTTAGAGTTCAGTTCTTAAACCAGGTATTTGTCATGAGGCAACTTCACAAGGTCTTTGACAGCCAACAGTTAGCTTGGTAATCTGTTCAGACGTCAAGATAAAGATGTCACTTTTTATAAAAGATCTAACTCTGGTCTTGGCATCATAATAGCTCCTTGCTCTCATTAGATGTCTTGCAGATTAATGCCAAGTGCATCTGTGACCTTTTAAAGACTTAGCTAAAGATTGTACATGTACTCAGCAATATTCTGGGGACAGTACTTAGATAGCAAACCTTCTCAACCATCCTTTAACAGACTTCTGTCTTTTCTCTCAAAAATAAGTTTGGGGAAAAGCTCAGATTTCCTTTGAGTATGCTGCAATAGGTGAAAAGAAGATGAGACATGGAGACATACCAATCTTTTTGATAGTCCATCGCATATACTTTGAACATTTTTCTTAATGTTTGTATCATTCTTTCTGTGAGGCCATTGGCTGACTAATGGAGAGCTAAAATGGGCAAATGCTGCACCTCAGCAAGTTCACACAACTTGGTCATTAGCTTGAATGTATAATTACTCCAATAATTAAGACATTTGGACAACTAAAGACACTGGCAAACTCCAAAATAGCCTTTGGAATATTTTGTGTCACAGTGTTGCACAAAGCATATCCCACTTCAGCCAATAACAGGATGTACTTTATCCCTACTCTGGACACTGGAAGTGGGCCAAGGATGGCAGCCCTACTTGATCAAATGGCTGGGTGACCACTGAGAAAGGATGCAGGGAAGCCTTGGTCTTAGCTTGTTGGTACCTTATCTTCAAACATTCATCACAGGTTTTGAAATATTCTTGCACTGACTTGGTGACATTTGACCATAGAAATTATGCTGATCTTTGACTAGAGTGTGCTTTATGGCCAAATGATCAGAGAGAGAGAAATCATGTAGAGTCTTCAGAATTTGTTCCATATTCACAAGTTGTTTACCTAGTTGCAATCACAGGAATGTTTCTTCACATGATCAAAGTACAGCAAACTTCCTAGAAAAAAACTGACTGGATTGGGTACAATCTGTTCTTGGGGTAGTTCTGCTTTGTTTCTGCATTCTTCCAATATCTCACGGCTTTTCTGATTTCCTTGGAATTCTTGAGAGCTAGGTGCTACCTGTAAATCTTGGCTCTGACCATTCACCCCCTTCAGTATATTGCTAGGCTTTAGCAGGTTCTTCGGGCAAAGACACCCAGCCACCAGTGTTTTGTCTACAGTGCCATGTTTTAACCTTGGCTGCTAAAGAAACAGAATAAAAATTAGACACATGCATGGGTACTTTAATCGGACTCAAGGCAACACCAGGAACCTGCTTTGTAGAGATTTGAGGTTGTCACGCCATCCACTCATGGGTGTATTAGCTACTTCCTCCTTATCAGACAACAGCTGCATAGGCACCCTTTTTGGAAGCTGCCATTTGGCCCTTTGTTTCCTAAAGCTTTTTGGATCCCATACTGTTGGAGACATACAGTTATTGCAGAAACAACACAAAATTTATTGAACCAAATCATACCCAGCTGAAAACACTGTATTTGCACCTAGCTCGCCCCCCTCCCATGAAGGTTACAGAGGGGCTTGTTTTTGTTACTAAGTCACAGCCGACTTATGACAGCCTCATAAGTCTCCAGGCAAGAGACATTTAGAGGTGATTCACAATGGCCTATCTATCTACATATAGAAAAGAACACTATCATTAAGCAAATAAAATACACTGGCAAGGAAAAATTAGGTACACACAAATTCACGACAGAACCTAAGAGGGTGTGGTGTTCCTCAATACCGTTCAAAGCAGAAAAATGGCCCTCTGACTTCAGCCAAAGCTCCCAGTTGCACTGTCACTATAAAGGTGTTACCCAAGCCTCACATCTGTGCTGCCTTGCCTGCTACAATCCTCATTATTGGTGGTTCCACACAAGCCAGACACTCTGTACACAGAGTTCTTGCAGTCACTGGAAACAGATAAATCAGGTTCTGGAACCAGAAGCTCTCTCTCTCTCTCACACACACAACAAAAATGCTGTAGATGAGAGGGTTCAGTCGAATAAGTCAGCCTATTACACACGTTTGATTGGCTGACCAGATTTGCAGATAGCCAATCACATCTTGAGCCTCATTTGAAATTAATTGAGGTCAAGACAAACTGATCCACAGGAAATTTTTCTGTAAATATCTCTTCTTGGGAACCTTTTAAATTTGTCCCTATTGGGATATGTGAATGCTATTAAAATTATGCTTATTCCAAAACATATATATTTGCTTGCAATTCTTGTACTATAATCCCTAAAACAACTTTGAAGGACAAGTAAAATATTATGGTTGATATGAGATAAAGAGAGGCCTAGGGTGAAATGGACAATTGCACATCCCAAATATTCCAAATATCAAAAGCCACCACAATGTGGCAAAACTAACATAGCCAGAAGGTGATTTTCTGATAATCTTTCTGGAATAAATGTTGAACAAGCACATGTTAAAATGCCTTTGATGTCCTTTCTTTGAGTTTCAAATCAAAAAAGCAAAAGAGTAAGTAATAATAATGCTGTGATTAATAACCTTTTAGTTTCTTGCAGCAAGAGATTATCACCTCAGGTTTCACTTTTTGCATCTGCAGTTAGAGACCTGAGTAAACTACAAAGTTATTAATTTACTTCTTTGCTAAAATGGAAAGGAATGGGTCTAATACTATGAGTTTTTAAACTGTAAATAACAAAATTATGTCCTTTGAAGTAGTTTATTGGGAATAGCAATGGGCGGATAAGACTCCAGTGATAATATTTGCCTTAGAAGCTTTTTACGAAGTAAGATCTTAAGCTGCTCAAATCTTTGAAATTGCTTTGAGAATGGGCAAATATTAATAAATGGTGGTAGACATCTTCTGTCAAAAATTTATATTCTAATGGTTCAATCTGGGGAGGTGAGAATCATCTTGTAGAGGTAATTTGGGTCCATGCCAATAAATTTGCCCTCCCTGAGGCACTTACCCTGGCAGAGGGGCAGATATGCTGGTAGGTGGACAGGGATGTGCTGGAAACATTCCTGGGGGTAGAGCCAATGATAGTCGACTTCCACCCCAATTTTGCTGCTATTTACACTGTGGGTGTAAATTGAAGGCTTTCTGGTGGCTGGGTGAGGGTTTTTTGTTTGTTTCTCTGGTCGTTTCCCCACTTACCTGCTGCTGCGCGCTACTCTCCCCAAGTAGCGCGGGGTCCCCCGGCACTCCCCACTACAGGGGCAGCGACAATGCAGCCGCCCTGACGCTGCCACTGTCACGCCCCCTCAGCGCACGTCATTCCTGACGCTCCTCGAAACGGTGCCTTTTAATGACCCCGTGCAGAGTGCAGGGTCATGGGGAAGCCCAGGAGCGCACCAGAAAGGATGCACGCTGGGAGTAGCGCGCAGCAACCTCTGGTTGAGGTAAGTGGGAAAATGACCTCTGTCTCCCCATGCCACCATAATGTCCTCTTGAGGCAGTGGAGTGGTTTCACAATGCTATCCTTGGCTGCTTGGGGATCTGGATTTGGCTGCCCAGCTTTTCAGTATTAATAAAGGGAATGACAAATTTTGATGAAGGTAGAATAAGGCTCTTCGTTATTCAGTCTTTGAACAATCTTGGGCCGTTTCCACACAGCCACGCTCAGGGGGTGCGCCGGCGTATATGACGCCAATGCAGCCCCCCGAGACCGTTCACATGAATGGTCCCGGTAGGGGCAGGGAAGATGGCGCAGTGCTGTGCCGTCGCTCGAATGCCTTACCTTCCCTCCAACCTTCCGGCACATCGCCCAGGCCAGGGGACACGCCCCCTCCCCTGCATGACAGCTCTGGAGTCGCAGGGCAGGGGGGCGTGTTTCCAGGCCTGGACAATGTGCCGGAAGCTCAGAAGGAAGGTAAGGCGTTCGGGAAAGGAAGGGATGGCGCCTTCCAGCTGCTGCTGTTCACACGGCAGTGGTTGAAAGCCGCTGTTACCGAAATACCTCGCCGAGGGAGCAAGGTTCGGAAACAGCGGCTTTGCGCTGCTCAGGGGTTGTGAGGTCACCTAGCATCCCTGGATCGCTGTATTCCACCCGCGCGGAAACAGCCTTGGAAATTAATTCTTTCAAATGTATTGTCATTTGCAACCTGCATCCAATTAAGTTAGAATGTATTTAAGATGATCCACCTTTGGCATTAGAAGTCAAAAAAGACTTTCTAAAATGTATATTACTTGTGCAACTTGGTGCTGGTTTTGTGATGGAGATTTTCTGTATATGTGATGGCTATGCCCCAGAACAATTAAGTATTAGGAGACAATTGTAGAGGAAGTACAGTTGGGTTTAGGGCTGTCAATGATACCAGTATGCCGGTGTTACCTGAAACTCAATGATGTTATATATTTTCCAAAGAGTCTTTGAGATATTCTGCTACATCTAATGTCTATAGCAAGAATTATATTTGCCAAATATTAAAGGATTCACTTCAAGTATTCTAGAATGGCTAGAAAAAATAAGGAAACTTTTTGATTAAATTCATACTTGCAGATGGGAAAAAATAGGTGAGCTAGATTTGTTATGACAGTTTTATATTCAGAGAATGGAGACAAATTTGTAGTATTTTACCTCCAGTATCTAATGTACTACATGTGATTATATTTAACATATGTACTTGGTTTTTATTTTGCTAATAAAGTAGTTAAAATTCTGTTAGTTGGCATTCTTCCCATGGTCTTCTCTTGGCTATTAAATATAACTCATGTGATATCAGATCTGCGGTTCCTACGAACTGGTGACTTTGTTGTCTGAATACTGTAAAATTATTGCATTTAAGTAATCTTTATGAAATAAATTGTTATATGTAATTCTTGTTATCATGTAGACAAAGTTTGACTCAGAACCCTGACACAAGAACATTTTGTTTCTTAGAAAAACAAACTAGTTAGTCTCTCTCCCTCCTGCCAGTAATAAGGCAATAAAGTTTCCAAAATACCCAGCTTGTTAGTTCAATATTTTATTTGTTCATTGTTAGTTTTCTGGGATTTTAAAATGAGAGATTCCACAAAATAATAGTTAATGAGCTCCTAACTACTTCATCTCTCCCCTTCTCTGTATTTCCTTTCCCAGCCTTTACAAAAAATTGTTCCATTACCAATAGCATTTTGTACCATGCTTGTCATCAAGATTATTGAGACACATTGTTTTTATTTTTATGCTTACTTCAACTTCAACTGACCTTTATTAGGCATATCAGTAAAAATAAAACAAAATACAGGAGAGAGCGGGTGTTAAAACAGGACATAAAACTGGACAAAGCATGTAAGGTTGATATAGAAAAAGTGATCAAGCTTCCATTATGTCTTTGACTTGAACACTTCTAATAAAAATTCTGCATTTTTTCCAGTTATCCCGCAATCACTATTATTCAGCAGGTGAATAGTCTTTGTATGCTCTGAACAACTTTTTTTGATTCCCTAGAGCTGGGACAAGTAGGGAGAGTCTAGGTAACGCATACCTCGGGCAAGAAAACATAATATGCTCGAGGGTCTCAACAATATCCTGACAATATGCACATGTTCTATCTTGAAGTGAAATATTCCTTAAGAATGGCAGAGGGGAATGCTTTACATTTAGCTCGAGTAATGATCCATCTCTGCCTGGGTTCTGACAGTTGGGATAGATATTTAGCTGTGAGGTTAATTTCAGGATTGATTCCAAAGTGCAAGGGAGAGCAAGATGTCTTGGCTGCACTCAACAGCAACTGGTATTCCTGGTCCAGTAGCCTTCTTTTTAGGGATTGCCAAATTTCATTTGCAGATTGCATAAAAAAGGTTTCTAAGGAGAGATGTAAAGAGGTTATTTTGGCCTCTATACATTTCCACCATTTGGAGGATTGCAGTTGAGAGAGGGCTAAATGGGTGAGGCTTTCGGCCTCAGTATTAAAGCAAAGATGAGACCCAAATTTTAAAGTAGTCATTCACGGTCTGGTTTCCAACAAGTGTTGTCCTGATTTGAGACAGAGAACAGCATATGGAACACAATGGGGTACCCCAAAATCTTGTAAAGAAATTTGTATTGGACTCTCTCTACAGATTTATTCTGAGCTCCAATCCAAAGGTGAACTCCGTAAAAGAGTTGATGTGTCACCTTTGCATTGAAGACTTTTAAGGCCGCAGGTATGAATTCATGTCCTTTAGAGAAAAAGAACCACACAACTGAATCAACAGAATTCTAACAGCCCCTGATTGCTGCCTCTCTATGGTTTGCCCAATCTGCTATAAATTGGAAGTGAATCCCCAGGTATTTAAATATCTTAACTCATAGGTGTCAAACTCATGGCCCTCCAGATGTTATAGACTACAGTTCCCATCATCCCCTGCCAGCATGACACCTGTGTCTTAACTTAATCCAGGCCAATGGCATTAAGAAGCCAAGTTCTGGGATTAGACCTTTTTGAAATAACAATTACTTTTGATTTGGCTGTATTTACTTCAAGCAGGTTGTTGGAGCAGTATTCATTAAACTTAGTTAAAAGACGTTTTAGACCAACCTTAGATCTTGCTAGCAGAACCACGTCATTTACATAAAGCAGAATTGGTATCTGGGTGTTGTCCAAACTGGGATAGTGCAAGTGTACTTCCTTGAGAGTGGGTGCTAAGTCATTTAAAAACAAATTGAATAAAACACGGTCTCAAACACATCCCTGTTTAACACCTTTTGCAACCGGTATTTTAGGAGTCATCAAGCCGGTGGGCATACACTTAATGTGGCAGGTGGTGTTACTGAAAAGGGACTTAATAAGTTGGAGAAGTCTAGTGTCTATACCCATTTTATGTAGCTTGTTCTAAAGCAACTTCCTGTCAACCGAATCGAAAGCCCCTTTCATATCTAAAAAGGCAGCACAGAGGTTAGACTTTCCTTTTTAAAAGTATTTTGAGGATATTAAATGAAGGACTATACAATGGTCTAAAGTAGTCTTGCCTTTTTAAAATCCAATTCATTCCGGGCCCAAGATCCTATTTTGTTCCACCCAGTCAACAAGAAGATGTTTCCCAGAAATGGAAAGAAGACTTATAGGCCTATAGTTGGCTGGGGATGTGCAGTCTCCCTTTTTAAAGATGGGGGTTATGACCACATTGGTCTATTATGCTTACTTCCCTTTGATGCTCAGCAATTTGCAGACTGTCTGGATTTAAAATGGGCAATGGATCTTAGAAAGTTATTGTACATAGTACACAGAGGTGTAGCTGGGCCATACTGCGCTTGGTGCGCACTCTACATTCCCCCTCCCCCCCCCCCCACATGTACCTTCATTCAGCCTGAAAGTGCAGGCTGGGAAAAGCAGCCTGTTTACTTGATGCTGAAAATGGCCTGGCAGGAACTATACTTCCCAGGAGACGTTGGGGCTCACTTGGATTTTCCACCCCCCAGGCGTGCGCCTGGTGCAATGCGCACACACACACACCCTGCCACCTGGTAGCTCCACCTCTGATAGTACAACAGAGAAAAAGTAGTTTAAATCAATTTATTTATTTATTATTTATTTATACTTTAAATTTCTATCCTGCCCCGTCCCCGAAGGGCTCTGAATGAAGCATATTGTATGCTATTCATACAATATGAAGCATATTGTATCTTGGCTTCATGACTAAATCATTTAGAACATAGGGTACGATTGAAAGCAAAAAAGGAAGGTAAAATTGTCAACCATTTTATTTTGTTTCTTGTCAGATGTGTATTACAAAAGGTGACCTTTCTGCTGCAATTATTGTCATGATGACGAAATGACTTTGACTTTATTGTCTTTTTCCCTGTCCCCCACCCCCCGCCCCAAAATGCTATCTATTGTATTAGGGAGCCTCAGAAAAACTGGCATTTTAAAAACTCGACTTCTGTATTATAATAGTCTCTAAAGATTCTGCATTAATTTCACTGGGTTGGATTAACGATTTCTACTGGTTCCTCCTTTCTTCTATGCACCCCCATGTTATTCCTCAGTATCCCTACCTACCAGAAGCAGCATTATGTAGAAATCAGTGCTCCACAGTGAGATGAGGGATGAGCCAGTTAAGTTCTGCCACTGGAAAACTTATTCTGAATCTGTCTCATTTGCACACTCCGCACGGGCCAAAAACAGTGCCCCTAGAATGGTAAAAACACCATTCCGGGGGTGCAGTTCACACTTTAAGGTAACATGAGTATCTGAACTATGCCATAAACTGCCATAGTAGGCAAAACAACCCCCAGCTGTTGGGGCCGTCTTCCTTTTAAGACATTTTGTATTTTGTTTTCCAAATACAAATGTATACATTATCAAGCTAGTTATAAAGATATTAATTGCTGTTTCCTCCTTCAAACAACTTGTAATTAGGAGTACAATATTTTCCTTGCCATGACTGGCAAGAATTTTGAAGCAAGGAATGGTGACTGATACACTCTTTGTGACTTAATACATTATGCTGCATGCTCATTTGTATTTGGGTACTCAAACCAGAAATAAAATACTATGTATGTTTAGGAAGCATTTTTTTCCTAAAAGATTATGTATTTATTTCCCATTGGATACCACACGTGATTAAAATTCACTAATATTTTATGGATAACTGTTTCTTCTTGGCTCAACTAGTAATTATATCCTCACACTGGAGAATCTAACTTTGTGTTGCTTTGCAGTTCTCACACCTTGTACATTTGATCTGACATGAAAAAGAAGCATGCCTGTACATATATATCATAGTTCTTTTTACAAGAGATTCTTTAGAGGGTGACAACAACAGCCGTTGATACAGAAGAATCAATACAGGGCAGAAAGAAAGGTTTCAATGTATGCCTCCAAGGGAACAGTGACAATTTATCGCTGACAA
Source organism: Sphaerodactylus townsendi (assembly GCF_021028975.2). Lineage (NCBI taxonomy): Eukaryota > Metazoa > Chordata > Lepidosauria > Squamata > Sphaerodactylidae > Sphaerodactylus > Sphaerodactylus townsendi. The sequence goes on from NC_059431.1 coordinate 51,291,086, forward strand.
AATAGCCCACACCTTGGACACTGAAAGCATTAAAGAAAAAGATGAAACAGTGACAGAATAAGAACACCCACCTTACATTGCACACTCAGATAATCAAATTTTCCACATTATAGTGGAACTTTAACAGAATATGACATTTTCCTATTGATTACCATGTATTATTCTTCCTTTGTTCTGAAATGAGAAAAATTCATAGATATATTTCATGTGTAATACATTTCATTCAGTATATTAATACAGTGATACAAAAAGCATTCTTGATGTCAAGTTATATAATAGTGCTGTTGTAAGGACATTTCTAAGACAAATTAATAATTATAGTTACCATTTAGCAGATAAGAAATGGTGCTTGAGAAATAATGCCCGATGCTAGCAGGTGAGTCCATAGATGGTTTCAGATGAGCAAATCTGAATAAGGAAACAAGTCCAAGGCCAAAGATCTATTGCATATATTCTAACATTTTACAGATGAAAATAGGAACCTACTTGTATCACCTCCATTTGTAGGCTAAGGGTCGTTGTCTAAGTACTTTCTCTGAGCACAAACTATTTTACATTGCTGAAGATTTGCTCCTCTTGACACATACTGTATTCATTTACTTCAAGCCCAGGAGTGCATTTGATTATTTTGCTTTGAAACGTTAAGAAAAAAACAAAGAGGTATGTCATCTCACCATGACATAGTTCTGAAGATGCAAGCCATAAATGCAGATGAAACATTAGGAACAAAAATTACCAGACCACAGCCACATAGCCCAGAACACCCACAACACCCAGTTGATTCTGGCTGTGAAAGTCTTTTGACAATACATTGGATTATATCAGTTAACAATAGTTTAAAACGAACCTCACCAACATGAGAAAGGCCATCTGTATATTACACATCATGTTAATGAGCACAGTTACATGCATATGTTTTATATATTTATGCACCTCATTCAAATATTTAACTTTAAGACCTTGCAGAGGTGCAAGAATAATAGTGTTAGCAATTCACACCAACCATTTCCCCATAAGTCAGTTCCCTAAGCCTTACTTTTCTCCTTATCAACAAGACTCAAAACGGCTTACATTAAAAACAAACGCATATTAACTGGGGGGGAAAAACAAGGCAGACAACAATCTCCACTAATGACCCACTAACAGCATGACAGAAAAGCTCTGCTTCACACAGCCTTTAAATCTATGCAAGGTCTCCCTCTTAATCCGAGACCTCTCCTTCCACAGCACAGGCACAGCCCCCAAGAAAGCATGAGACTGAGTAATGACAGTACTTATTGACCTGAGAGGAAGAATTACTAATGTACTAGGTTTCATAAAATAGGGACAACCTTTGATAATTGGAGTTGGAGTAGGTGCCATCTCCCATGTTACCACATGCACTTCTTTTCATGTGTATTTTTAGACACATGTAGACTCTCTAACTTGCAGCTACATGATATTATCTATAGCCAGTTCTTCATAGAAACCAAGGCACAGCCCAATCAAAATAGAAAACAACATATCCTTCCCCCAATATCATCCCACAAATATCAAACAGCTTGTGTTAGAATCATAGTTCAACCCCTATTTAATGCAGGACTAGCCTAAAGCATCCCTAACAAGTGTTCATCCAACTGCCGTTGAAGACTGCCAGTGAGGGGGAGCTCACCTCCTCCATAGACAACCAATTCCACTGCTGAATAACTCTTACTGTAGTTTTTTCCCCCATTTCTGCCTGTAATTTAAACCCGTTATTGGGAGTCCTATCTTCTGCTGCCTGCAGGAACAGCTCCATGACCTCCTCTTAGTGACAGCCCTTCAAATACTTAAAGATAGTAATCATGTTCCCCCTCAGTTTCCTTTTCTCCAGATTGAACATTCCTATGCCTCTCAGTCTTTCCTCATAGAGCTTGATCCTCAGGCTCTTGATCATCCTTGTTGCTGTCCTTTGAACCTGCTTCATTCTATTCACACTCTTTGAGGCTACATGCAGGAATTACAAGGTCCCATACGGGGCGTATATAACGATGCTCTGGTCTCAGGTCTCCGGGGATCTTGCCAGGTTACTGAGTGAGTTTACTCAGAAAGGCGAGAGGTACTATAGGGGTTTAAGAGACATTGCTTTGAGACATTTCAGCAAGATAGAGCATCAGCTAAATCAGCAATTTTGACAAGCCTTTACTAAACATAATGAGACTATGCAAGCTTTTGTTGCAAGATGTAAAAAGATAGTTACAGACTGGTTTCACATTGCTGGGGAGCAAGCTGTTGATTTGATTGTGAAAGAACAATTTTGCCAAAAGTTACCAGAAGCTGTATGTGAGCTGGCACAAGCCAGGGGTCCATCTTCTGTGGAAGATATGGCAAATTTTGCTGACCAGATTTTGACTCTCAGGAGGAAGGAGAGTAAAATGTTTAACTACTCTGCGGGGGGCAAGTTTCCAAACTCAAGCCAGTCCTCACAGCCAGAAAGGGTTAGGGTTAGGGTTTGTATTTCTATGGCTTCAAAGAAGAGGGAGATTTTCACCAATCACTCTTCGTCATGGAAAATCTCCAGTTTCCTTTAAGATAGTCCTGAGGGTTCCATGTCCTTCAGAATCAGCAAAAAACATATTTTTCCTAAGTGTGATCCAAGTAATAGAGTCTGTGCACCTTGGTTTCTTATATAAACATAACAGCTAACACATGGATAACAGTCATTTTGTTGGGCAAGACCCAGAGGTGGGATCCAACCAGTTCTCACCACTTATCTAGAAGTGGTTACTATTTTTTTCTGAGTGCCAAGAAGGGGTTACTAAAGCAACCCCCCTGCCCAATAGGGACTGGGGGTGCACCACTGTTTGAATCCCACCACCATCGGAACCTGTTATTAAAATTTTTGGATCCCACCACTGGCAAGACCAGTTGGTAGGATCTTAATGTCATTCATGATAACAAAGCATTTTCATAGATTACTTCTTCAGTATAATTCTGCTGAATGTTCAGTGTTGTAAATAATCTCTGCAAATGGATAATTCCGTATCACATTAACTCAGCTTGCTTAACCATTCTAAAGACACAGAATACATGTTCTAGAGAAGGAGTACAGTACTGCTCAAGTTCTCTATCATTGCAGCTAGGACTGTTACTAAGGGATTTTTTCAATTCATACATGTTTTGTATACATTTGTATGGTGGAATGTTTTGTATGTTTACACTGTTCTAGATAATGAGGCACCTTTATTATTTTTTCCTTCACTAAGTAAATGGTTTAGTTCAACACAGGATTTTTGTATGTGTGTCTATGATAGTAGCAGTAGGACTGGCTGTGGTCTCATATTTATAATTGCTATCTAGTTCGCTAGTCCTAATCATAATAGTTACAGGATCTTAATGTCCCACTGTGAAGATAAAATCATATAATAAGTAAAATAAATATGGCACAGATGGAGAAACAGCCCTGTGAAGAGTAGTAAAAGGGTTGAATGTTTTAAAATCTGTGAGCTTTCCTGTTTATTTTGACTGCTTGACTTTTGATATTATGCATTTCAAGCATCTGGATGGGATAATGTTCAAATTTAATGATTTTTGTCTGTCTGTCTGTCTTAGATATGATCCACAAAGATGCTAGGTATTATCAAAGAATTATAATAAATGATACTTTGAATTTAAAATAATTTTAATACACTGCATTCTGATTTCAGTGGCATTGCCCAGATCACATTCCAAAGATCTGACAACTTTATTTAAAAAAAATCACACTCACCAGAGATTTATTCTGTACTGTGATCACTTTCAGTGCATAATGCTGGTATCAAAGAACAAAATGAACACAACCTCTAATTCTCATAAGCCTGTTTCAGATGTCCCTGCATTATAAATGGATAATTCATTATCAGGGAAAATAGAATATATTGTTGAGCAGAGAAAAATCAATGTAGATGTGGTTAAAGGAGACACTTCGCTGTACGCTGAATATGGTTAGGTCTCAGAACCTTAAGCCAATAAATGGACTCTGAAGTATCAGTCAGCAGTGTTTATTGATGAGGTATTGAATCACCATACTTGGCAAAGTCAGTTCTAAAGAAACTGGCATTTGCAGATCCATATATCCCCTAACAAATCCCCCCCCCAACTTTTCAGAGGCAGCCTCTGGAACCAAGACTGCCCCAAGTTTCAGCAACAGATAGTGAAGGAGCCACCTGATCTTCTGCCCACAGCAAGATAACAGTTGTAACTCTTTTCTCAAGGGTCAGGAGATGCAGTGGGATGCCTAGTTTGCTAGAAAGCATGCAAAGCCATAAAGTTTAGGTCAAGGAAAGAATACACAGATGGCAATGGTAACATATAGCAGGCTGGTTACATATATCAAAGAGACATTGACTGGTTATTTCTCATGATTACGTGGTTTCAATAATGCATTTTGTATTCTCAGATATGCATCCTCCTGACAAAAATACAGGAGATGGAAATGCATTGATTGCCCAAGTTATTATTGTTACAACTGTCATATAAGATGAATAAAAAAATAGTTGACTGTATTCAAAGAGAAGCAATCACCCCTTAAAAAAGTCTCTTAAGCCATTTGTGCTACTGCTCCTATTCACCAAGTCTTAAATCTTGTTATAGAATCAATTTCACAGTTCGTAATTAGTGTCTTTCTCATTGTGATTTAGAATCTAGAAAACACAGAGTTGGAAGGGGTGATACAATCCACCTCCACCACTCCTGCTCAATGTAGGATCAGCCTAGAGCCATGGTGGCAAACCAAGTGGCCATGCTGGCAGGGGCTGATGGGAATTGTAGTCCACAACATCTGGAGTGCCAGAGGTTCACCACCACTGGCCTAGAGAATCCCTGACAAGCGTTTTTCCAGCCATTGTTTAACAATGGTGAGGAGATTCTGGCTATGAACATTTTATGGATCCTGACTATAATAATATAAACCTTTTTGAGAGAAATGCAAAAACTTGGACACCTTGTGTCTGGGATTTATTCACAACCACTACTCAAATTTGAATGCATATCTTGCAGTAAATTGTAACAAAAAAATCTATGTTTGTGGTAACAGAAGGCAGTTTGAGGTGTTTGTGAGATTTCTTCTTTAATACAAGTATATTTTTGCCTGTGGTGAGGAACATATTTTCTAGTGGAGACCAATGTTGTGTTAACTTAAGGCAACTACAAAGTTTCAGTGCTTTCCTGAATTAGTTTTCCTTTCCAAATATTTAACACAGTTTCATGAAACATACTATATGTGAGATCTTTCAAGGGCAATGCAGTCCTCACAGATAAGGGGGTTATTTCATAATGGGTCGGCTGCAACTGAATTTACCTCCTCAGTTGACTAAACTTTGTAACTAAACTTTGTATGGTCACAGCCTCAAGAACCTTGACTCCTACAGTTGTGACTAGCAGTATATTGTGCTGAAAGGGGTGGCAGATTAAGGACATAGGTAAGGGGGGGTTCTCGGGTTCAACCCCCCCCCCATTGCATGTCTGAAGCTCTGCCCAACATTTGTGGGGGTTTTGTATTTTAAAGTGGTTTTTTTTACTTTTGGCCTGCAGGGGGCGCATTTTTAGGCTAGCAGCACCAAAATTTCAGGCTATCGTCAGGTGACACTACTGATGATACCAGCCAAGTTTGGTAAAGTTTGGTTCAGGGGGTCAAAAGTTACGGACCTCCAAAGGGGGTGCCCCCATCCCCCATTGTTTCCAATGGGAGCTAATAGTAGATGGGGCTACCCTTTTGAGGGTCCATATCTTTGGACCCCCTGAACCAAACTTTACTAAACCTAGGTGGTATCATCAAGATAATCTCCTGCTGAGAACAGCCAGGTTTGGTGAAGGTTGGCTCAGGGGGTCCAAAGTTATGGACTCCCAAAAGAGGTGCCCCATTCCCCATTGTTTCCAATCGGAGCTAATAGAAGATGGGGGCTACACCTTTGAAAGTCCATAACTTTGGACCCCCCAGACTAACTTCACCTGAAACTACAGGTGGTATCATCAGGAGAGTCTCCTAAAGATAGCCTGAAAGATTGGTGCTGCTAGCTTAACAATTGCACCCCTGACAGCAGGAAAATTGACCCCTCAGATTTCCCCAGATTCTTTTTAGACCCCTTGCCGGCATGGATTTAAAAGGGAGAATCTGAGATTTAGATTAAACAGAAAGTGATGCTGTTTCAGGGTGGGGGATAATCCACCCCAAAACAGCATCACTTTCAATGTTGTTTTAAGATGGATTTAAAAGGAGAATCTGGGCTCCCTAATTTAAACACCATTGAAAGTGATGCTGTTTGGGGGTGGATGGGGGGGCAGAAACCTCAGGTTTTGCACCAGGCTCCATTTTCCCTAGCTACCCCTCTACCTGGAGGGGAGGGAGAAGGGGCTGCTGCTACCAGCTGGAAGCTCAGCTGGTGGGGGGGCGGGGCAGGCAGGGGAGGGGAGTCTGCCATCTCTGGCCTCGGAGAGCTGCTTTTATAAGCACTGAGGCCAGGGGCGGGGCTTAGGGAGGTGTGGCCATGCCCCCAGAGGTAGGTGGGTGGGGGCGTGGCCTTGCCCCCGAACCCCCCCATAAAAATCTATACCTATGTCACTGTAGCATAGAGCTTTTTCTCACTGGGGGTTTAATTGATCAGGCTTGGTCTGAAGCTCCATTTGTCACCTCAATTGTCTTCAACATGCAGTTATTGCTGAGAGTAAGGTCTGAAGGAGTACGGTGATGCTCTTGCAAGGTATGTGTGATAAGTTTGCAAGGTCTCCCATAATAGTGAAAAACTTCCCATCTTCTGTATGCTTTGCTTGCTGCTGTTCAGAGGGGCAGCTGGAAGGAAATAAGTAGGAAAGTCAGAATTGAGTTGCAGAGCAACATAATTTCCAGTGAATAACCAGAAGTTACATTACTGTGTCAGCATGAAACTCTGGGATTCATTCAATACTCCATGGTAAACCATAGAGTTTTCTCCATCTTTAGGCTCATTCTCTACCACTGATATTGTGTGTTCCTGGCAAAAGGGTTCTTGGCTGAGGTGGGGACTTAAACCCACATCTGCAGAACTTTCTAGAATATTCTCATTACAGGATTTCTGTCAGTCATGCCACGTTGCTTGCTTTGTTCCTCCTGTAATTAATTCCATGTATGGATGGTAAATGCCTGACATCAGGAGCCATGGCTTTGTTGGCCAGTGTCAGTGGGCTCTATTTTTGTGTATACTACTTATGTGGGCGTCAGCAGTGCATTGCTCTGTGACTGGGTGATGTCAACAGAATTGCTATGGGTTTATGGATAATCATTACATTGTCTAAGCTTTGACCATGAAGTTTGCTTAACTTATCTCCCGCTCTGGAATTAGCAGAATAAGATGGGGATATAAACCACTAATCACAGAAGTGTAAAAATGTTACGTCTGTTGGGTAACAATCTATGTTCTCAAAGACTCAGAGGCCAAATAACATTGTTTGAGGTGAGATATCAAAGTATAAAAAATCAGTAGTTTATTAGGATACCTTCTGCAGTAAAGGTAGCCCTTCTGAAGCAGAGGCAAATTGACAGAAAAAATGTGCAGTTTATATAGGATTTTCAATATATTGGTTACATCATTGATTACATTTCAAAGCATTCCTAAGCTTGTCAGAAGTTGCAATAAATAGTTATTTACATCAAGGTTGTTCCTGTCTCTCACCATGGGCTGACACAAATTTCAACAGTACAAATTGCAACAGAGTCATGTCAAACAGGGGTATTGGAATAACAAACAAAACTATTTATGCATCTACAGCATCCTTCAGTAACAGATAACAAACACCAAGCACTGAGACTGTTTGGAGACAGATATGTTGATTCTTGGGGTGATACAATTTGCACATCACAGGGACATAGAATTTGGATGCTGGATACTTAGTGATATGTAGCCAGGATCTTTCTTCATCACTGAACAAGGAGTTAACAGATACCATCTTTACTGCAGATAACAGGAATGAAAAACTCATTTGCACCACCTGCAGGGAGTGAACCTTAATTTCAGTATGCAGATGGTCTGCTACCAGTTCTGTTGTGTCAAAATGAGAGGCTTCTTAGCATAAAGTCAAATGGTCAGGGCAGGAAGAATGTATCACAGACTTTTGGCACAGACAGAACTTTCTAATATAAAGCAGAATCAAAACTCCTAATACAATCGTAACATAAGTGTCAGATACAATATATTGACTATAGGGGGTATATAAGGCATAGCCTAGTCTAATACATAAGCAGCTAACTAATAAGCATAATACTGTGTGGTACAAAGAAAGGTAAACTCACGCAAAACTAGAAAAACAAGGAAGCCCAAAATCTTATTCTGGTGTGACACTACAACAATGTGGATCATTTTTAGCAGGTCATCAAAGAAGCAAGTGTTTACCTCTTGCTTGATAACAGATGGTACTGAATTATAATTTACTTTCTAATTTTTAAATTTCACAGAATTGCATATACAAACACCTCAGTTTTCAAATAGTATCACATATGTAAATAATAAATATTTAACAAACTTGGCCTGCTGTAGATATTACACTCAGCATCTCATGAAAAAAATGATATTATTTTCATGATAATATCCCTCATAAAATATCCTGGCCTGTTAATGCTTCATTTGTATCCTGGGTAAATTCAATATTAACTTTGTACAATTTGAGATCTGCAATCACAGAGAACTCTGATTTGTTCCTCCCTAGGAAAGCTTGGCACTACCTGACATGAATAGTATTCCTGAAGCAAATGAACACCTTAGAAAACCATCTGGTTACTTTCTTCATTGTAGGATCGTTAATCTAGTACTAAATGAATTTATGCTGCATTTTGACATACTTGAATGGACAGTAGGTTTTTCACTGACAATTTTTATTAGTTTTTTTTTCCTTTGTGACTGATATTTCTTTGCAAATGAGTTGTTATGATTCTTTCAGGAAGAAAAAAATTATGCCCAAGTGTTTAAATGAATGATATACAATGAATATTACTTTAGGATCCTATACATGCCCTAGCACATTATTAGTGCTAAATAACCAATATGCACTCGTAGCAAGGATTCTTGACAGTAATGCTCCAACTTCAACATTCCTGAAGAACAAAAAGAAATTCACACCTCATTTTATGAGCTAGTCTCTTCAAAGCCTGCAGCTTTCTAAGGACAAGCTGTGTTTTACTTTGCGCTGTTGTTGTGATCATTCTTACACACAAATCTGCAAGACTGGAAAAAAGGATCATTCCAGTCCTATGAGTTGCTGCCAGATATAATCATTATTGCCGAGCTCATATGTTATGTTTCTTGTCAACATAGGTGGGTGTCTGAGGAAGGCCAGGATCATTTATATTCAGAAAAAGAACTGTGAATATATTGTATCCTATTTTTTATTCCAAAGGTACATTCAGTGTTTTGATTACCTGTTCAATCATTTTATTTTATTTAAATGAGATGTCTCTAATGTTAAGGCTAATGACAGGGATTAGTTTTTCCATGCATTCTTCAAAAAACTTTAATTAATTTATTTTATCTGACTACAGCAATTGTATTCCACTTTTGAGCTCAGAAATACTATTTTGACAGCTTAGTGAAGATAGTTTAGTAGGAAGCTTACCAAGTGTAAAGATTTATGTTTATGTTTCTTCTCTGAGGGAAAAATTACCAGTAGTCCAAAAGAGAATGACATTGAACTTATTTGCACTCCTCACTTTATTTGCAAAATATTTATTTATTTATTTATTTATTTATTTATTTATTATTTGATTTCTAGTTTGTTCTTCCCCTTCTGGGATCAAGGCAGCTTCCAACAGAACAATTCAAACAATCTAACAGTCAATTACAAAAACAGTGGTTCCCTAAGTTTATCTCAGCTAGGATGGTATTAACTATGTAAAACAGAGGACCTCAAATAATAACAAAGAAAAAAAAAGGCAAGGTAAGGCAAGGGAGGCCAACCAGTTGGATATCATTGCTGCCCTCAACCAAAGGCCTGGCAGAACAGCTCCATTTTACAGGCCTTGCAGAACTGTGATAAATCCTGCAGGGCCTGGGTCTCATTTGACAGACCATTCCACCAGGCCAGTTGATGACAGCCTGATTATATATTGTGGGTGGTTTATTTTTAAATTGGAATGGAAAACTACTCCAGGAGATATTGTAAATGATTAGAGTGATTTAATATTTAATAAAAATGGAATCACCCCCGGCACTGATATAAGGCCTCTGTGAGGAAGTTCTATTTCTTAGGTTGTTTCAGTCTTTTGATCAGGAATTGTTTAAGGAAAGACTATTATATTAAAGAAAAGGTAAAGTAATGATTTTCGTCCCCTACATGATTAAATGGCCTCCATCTGGAGACATTTGTCCCCATATGTCTCTCTGGCAGGTATGCCCCTGAAAGTTAGGATGGGGTGGAGGGGGTTGTTGTAGTTCATCAAGAGGTGTTTGCCATCACCAGATGTCCCTTCCACTCTATAGCTGGGATAGAGGGATTGTACCTGACAGTAGAGACAGAATGGGGTTACTGACTGTTGGTATACTGTTCACCTTGCTGCCCAACAACATCCCTATCTGAACTGACAGGGGCATTCTTGGAGATTGTGTTGGAGGATTACAGGACTATTGGAGAACTTCAATCTCCACTTTGAGAATGCCTCATGTTCATAATCTGAGGAACACATGGTTGCTATGACAACTGTCTCAGGTGACCACACCTTCCCTGGGACTCAGCTGTGAAACGTTTGATAGGCAAATGCAGTTCAATGTAGCAAAATGTAAAGTGATGCACATAGGGGCAAAAAATCCAAACTTCACATACACACCATAGGGGTCAGTTCTATCAGTGACCACAAAAGGGATTTGGGCATCTTAGTTGATAGTTCCATGGGAATGTCAACTAAATGCATGGCAGCTGTGAAAAAGGCCAACTCTGTGCTGGGGATAATTAGGAAAGTAATCAATAATAAAACTGCAAAGATTGTCATGTCTTTATATAAAGAAGTGGTGCGACAGCACTTGAAGTACTGTGTTCAGTTCTGGTCATCATCTCAAAAAGGATATCGAAGAGATCGGAAAGGTGCAGAGAAGGGCAACAAGAGGGACTGGAACACCTTCCTTATGAGGAGAGGCTGCAGCGTTTGGGATTCTTTAGTTTGGAGAGGAGATGTCTGGGGGAGGGAAATGATTGAAGTCTATAAAATTATGCATGGGGTAGAAAATTTTGACAGAGAGAAATTTTTCTCTCTTTCTCACAATACTAGAAACAGGGCATATATTGAAAATGCTAGGGGGAAGAATTAGGACTAATAAAAGGAAAGATTTCTTCATGCAACACATGATTGGTGTTTGGAATATACTGCCACAGGAGGTGGTGATGGCCACTAACCTGGTTAGCTTTAAAGGGGGCTTGGACAGATTTATGGTGGAGATGTTGATCTATGGCTACCAATCTTGATCCTTGGTTGAAACCCCGCTACCGTCTTAGCCAGGTTTCAGAACACAAACTAACCAGGTTTGAGGTACGACCTCCCCATTGTTTGTGTGGCAAATTCCATTTCTGGTGCTCATTCTCCCCGTTAAACTGCGTTCTGGCAGGACCTGGTTACAAGTGGCATAGACCCCATTAACACGGTTCAGAGCTGATCCAAGGGGAGGGATGAGGGTTGAAACCGTGACTCATTTCCCACCCTGGAGTGTGATGCAGAATTCGGGCAACCAATCAGCACTGTGATGCATGCGCAGCCTTTCCTTGGTTTTGTTTCCACTTTTGTGATCAGCCAGCAGAAGGAGATGCAAACGTTAAACAGTCAAACGTGTAACTTTGAATCGTTAATGGTTTACACAGATAACGATTAACTGTTTGCACAGTTAAGCAGATAAACTTTAAACTTTTACACACTGGTTTTTTTATCACGCCCCTACAATGTATGTTTCCACAGTGGGAAAAGGTCCCGACCAATCAAGGCACTCCAGCCAATCAGGGGAGACTGGCGAAGTGAGCTTGCCTGGTAGTGGGGATTGCTAAGAGTTCTGCAACTGGGTGTGTCTGCTGTGTGCTCGCTGCTGTGGGGAGGGAGAAACTCCAATGAAGAGGACATGGTTTCACAATGAACAGGTTTGGATCTGCGTGCAAATTTCAAGTGGGGATTAGACCCTCCTTGATCTGAGATTGCAAATGCCTTAGCAAACCAGGTGCTTGGGAGCTTTCACATCCCACATGTGAGCTCCCAAAGGCATCTGGTGGGCCACTGCAAGTAGTGGAGTGCTGAACTAGATGGACTCCAGTCTGATCCAACAGGCTCTTTGTTATGTTCTTAATGTTAGGCCGAACGCAGGACCCTTTACATGGTTTTTGCCACCGAATGGGCAGAAAGTGATTCATTAGTGTGGGGTTGTATTGTACAACCATTGTCATGGACATATCATTTTCTGGTGAAATTTGCATTGAGGCTGTCCCTCCACTGCAGGGGTGAAGGACCCACCCTCAGAGCAAGATGGAATCCAATAGATTGCTGAGGGTTCTGGGGGATTTCCTGGCTGACATATCTGGCACTCCTGCTGTGGCCTTAGTCTCACTGTGAAATGGTGAGATGCAAAGGGCCATGGACACAATTGCTGTGAGGTGCCCTTGCCGAGCGCACAGATCCCAGAGGCCCTCATGGTATACTGGGGAGCTGAAGACTATGATGAGAGAGGAGTAATGGTTAGAGCTCAGGTGGAGGAAATTTCTGTGCAAATCAGACCAGACATGGGTAAAAGCCATTGTCAGGTCTACCAGATGGTGATGGCAGTGTCAAAAAAGGCTTTCTTTGCATCTGCAAGTAGCCATCTAGCTGAGTTGTTCTGAGTGGTAAATGGGCTGCTTCTTCCCATTGGGAAAGTTGTGACCACAACTTCCCAGGAACTCAGCTGTGAAATGTTTGATAGATACTTCCAAGATAAAATTGCTCACATTGGCAGAGAGATGGACTTCAGCAGGATGAGTGGCCCTATTGAAGTGTCCAGAGCACTGTCTAGTTGGGTTTCCTGGGATAAGTTTCAATTATTGACATTTCAGAGGAGGTTGAAATGAATACTTTGATATTTAAAATATCCAAGTAACAATAACATCTTGCAGAAAAGAAAATATTTTACAACAGCTAGAAATGTTAACAGTAAGTGAAATTAAAATAAAATTTAATTATGCAAAGCAAAAAGATTTTGAATTTGCAAACAAATTAGGGAAATAGCACATGAATTAAGAAAAAAGAGAAAATATCTTGCAATTACAAGAATTAGTAAGTGTTTTAACAGATAATATGATGATCCAAAATATTTTATAATTATATGAATTTATATAAAGGCTAAGAGGTTCTGTTGATAAAAATAGGTGAATATCTTACAAATCAAAACCTACCTAACGTTACAGAAGAACAATGGTGGAGCTTCTCTTTCCCTTCATTGTTTCTGTCTGTCATTTTTGTTTGTCTTTTTAAAATTTTTAATGAAAATTATCTGAAAAAATACTGGGACACAAAATTCATCCTTTTATCAAATCTTCCATGTATTTCTTAATAAACCCTTGCTCTAATTCTGAACCATGGTGTTACCCAGCTTTCACAGGTTGTGAACTTATTTCTAAGGAATCTCCACCAGCTGCTAAGAGTGTAACAGCACACAAATATCTTAAAGTAGCAATTGGGAAAATAACTTGGCTTGGCAATGCGAGAGGCAGGCTGGGTAGGGATCTTTTAAGACTATGTATACCAGAAATGGCTTGAAACGTATCTGCAGAGAATTCACAAAAGACCAAATTATATTTTTATATAAATGTTGGTTGCAAACAATCACACAGTGAGACATTAAGGCACATACACACAGTTCCTAAGTATATAAATAGGAAGGAAAATATAGGTTTTGGATGATAGAATAGGAGTTGGGGAAGCAGGAGACTTATACGTTACCTAAATCTGCAGAGAAGTTCTGGAAGAAGGCAGGGATTCCTATGCCAGCATGGAGAGTGGGGGCCAGCAGCAGCTGGAGCCTGCAGCAGCCTGGAGGGCTTGAGCCAGCATTGAGAGCCAGCATTGAGAACTTGAACCAGCAGCAGGAGCTGGCTAGCTAGCCAGCTAGCGCTAGAGTAAAGATCCAGCATTAAGAACGTGGAACTTTGGGTGCACTGTATTTTTGTACCCCTGTGAGCAGTTTGGGACGGGAGCTAGTAAGTTTCTATTCCTGCAAGTTTCTATTCTTGGATTTTCTGGGTTTCCATGCTGGGATTGCAGGGCTGAGCAAATTAGCAGCTCTATCTATTATTCTAAACCCCGGGACACTGGAGTCAATTGGTCTTAGATTATATCAGTGATACCATGAATGGTTTATGCAGAGATACTTCCTACAGTCTCTGCCTTCAGTATTCAAATTTGGCTGAGGCTGAGTGATTTAGAATGGGATCTTGTTGTTAGGGAGATCATATCTAAAGGTTGGGGAAATGCAAGGAAGAAGCAATTGTTTGTAAACATGTTTTCTCAAAAGCACAGTATCAGGGAGTTCTAAAAGCAGCTTAGTGACGTGTGGTGTTCAGGAGATTTGCAGATTCCATTATGTCAATGGAGTACTTTGGCTGGGTAAGATAATCAAAGATGCATGTCCTTGCTATGAGACGTCCAGATAATTGCCTGGAGTAACTCACAAATCTAATCAAACAGACTGTTTTGCCTTAGGCTTGCTCTCAATTTGGACACTCTGCTATCCACCCATTCAAACATGGAAACTGGCATTTTGCAGCACATAACATGAGAAACAATATGAAATCCAATATTTCATAAGGCAGGGTATACAGGGCAGGGTTATAATGGTGTGGCTTGGTTTCAATTCACATGTGTGTGGAGATTGTCTTGGTGCTTATTCATGATCCAGGACCCAAAGATCTGCACAGATAGCTTTGTACAACAATAAATTCAATGTTTGGGGGTTGTGTGTGTTGAATAGCAGCATCTTCACTTGCTGCATAGCAAACAACTTTGAAAATGGAAAGGAGTTTCAAAGGCAGTTGGTGATGTGGCATGAGGAAGCCATATCACCAACTTTCTATTTTGCTATCCCTGAGGAAATAAAGCTAAGTCACACACAAAAAAATTATTCACTTACATTTGTGTACTTTTCCCAGTTTGATGTAATACAGAAAATGAAAAAAGTGTGTCAGATACCCTGTTACCTCCATTGCTGAGGACTTTAACTTCCCAGAGGTAGGACCTTGCTGAATGGCACCAATGGCACCAGTGGCAAAGGGGATAGCCTGAAACAATGGAAAGAAAGATGACCTGAAGTTCACCAGCCTGCCTGCTTTCCTGTTTACTTCCACAGAGAAAGATGCAGCTGTCAAATAAAGGGACAGGATAGATGAAGAAAAGAAGATTCTTCTCTAGCTCAGATTACAATCAGAGTCATAAGAGAAAACCTCTCAGACCATAATGCTCATCTTGTCCCTAAACAGTACAATGTAAGAGAAGTTTAACTGGTTATATCTAGAATTGACAAGGACTAGGCAAGGTAGATGCTCTATAAATAAAGCTTCCCTTGCTGTGTTTTATTATTAGGAAGAACTGTAGCTCTTTTTTGGCACTCTTAAAATACAGAAACCCATTTTTCTTGGGATAGTATCATACAAAGAAAATTACTAAATGTGATGTAATAATAATGGGGCATAATTTTACAAGGGCTTTCATATAATTTGCACTTTCTTCCACTAAAACTTTTTTTTTTAAAAAAAAGAGCAAAACCCGAGGAAAAAGAAAAGCCAAATATCCATCC
Source organism: Sphaerodactylus townsendi (assembly GCF_021028975.2). Taxonomy (NCBI): domain Eukaryota; kingdom Metazoa; phylum Chordata; class Lepidosauria; order Squamata; family Sphaerodactylidae; genus Sphaerodactylus; species Sphaerodactylus townsendi. The sequence continues at coordinate 51,306,838 of NC_059431.1, forward strand.
CTTGGTGCTTAGATGTAATTCATAATTTCTATTCAGGTCAAAGCTTATTTTAAAAAGTCAACAGCAGAATAGTTCATTGAACTGAACAAAAAGAAGCAAACATAAAATTCAGCCGAAAGCAATAGTTTTTTTCCATTTGTTTGGCTTTCATCTTCTCTAATATCTATGAGTAATGACAAATGAATCATCTATAGATTTTTTAAAAATAACCTATGTGTCATCTGACATTGGATGGCTCATTAATTTCTTTTAACTGACTCAAATAATGAAAGAGAAATATGTGTGTCACTTTTATGATTCTTAGTTTTATACCATCATCTGGTATTACACAAAATAATAAGGTAGCAGTTTTGGAAAAACAAATGAACATGGCACTTGCATATCACAAAGTTATGGTCTGAGTCTGTGTTTGCAAGCCACTAGTATAGACACCTTGTGATATGAGTATGACTCAGTAGCTAGTAGCTGATAGTTTAGGACATAGGAACTTGCAGTGAATGGAAATCAAAAACAATGCCAAAGTAGAAACGATACTTGAGAAAGACCTGAGGAATGTTATAAAAGGAAAGCATGCCTTCACCGCACCTACAGAATTCTTGTGCTTATTGACATATTTGACTATTGTTGTACATAGTAACCACTATGAGCACAATGAAACTGAATACAGCTGAGAATCATATGTAAAAAAGAAAATATGATGTACAACTTCCAGTAGTTTGTAGTGGTATCCAGATTTTTGCTTGAAAACTTTCACATATTGGTTCATATTGCCTGCAATTTAGTTTCCAATCTTTTAAGGTCTGTTTCCTGCTTTACGTGCAGATGTGCGGATGTTCGCTCTATTGACCACTGACACAGTTCTTAGTTGGAATAGAGAATTGGCTGCAGCCCGTTTATTAATAGACAACATAGGAAGCTGGGCGAGCATCCTGGCACATCCTGGCTAGCAGCTAGCAAGCACTGAACCTGGCATATGTGCAGCAACTGCTGAAACTGGGCCCTTCAGGCAGCAACTACTGACCTGGCACCACCACCACCCTACCCTGCCAAGGGGATTGGGAAAGTTACTAGGTGCCACTTAGCATGTACCCATTTACACCCCTTCCTACTGGGATAGCGAGTTCTCAAGCACTGTGAGGTGCCCACTGATAAATATTTGAGCTCTCAAGCACTGTGGAGTTCTCATGAAAGCAGGATCGGCACGGAGTTTTCAAAATAACTGCCAATTTTACCATTTTTTGAAAAAAACGGGAGAAGGGAAAACTCATGGGGCAGGCCCAATTTAGGACCGGAAACCATGCAAAATAGAATAGAATAGAATAGAATAGAATAGAATCTTTATTGGCCAAGTGTGATTGGACACACAAGGAATTTGTCTCCGGTGCATATGCTCTCAGTGTACATAAAAGAAAATACATTTGTCAAGAATCATAAGGTACAGCACTTAATGATTGTCATATAGGTCTAGTAAGCAATCAGGAAACAATCAATAGTAATAAAAACATAAAATGTAAAATCATAAAATAAAATGAAATGTCAGCACAGGCTATAGTCATACAGTCATAATTGGGAGGAGATGGGTAATAGGAATGATGAAAAAAGTAGTGCAGTAATTATATAATAAATATATAATAAATAGTTTGACATTATCGAGGGAATTATTTGTTTAACAGAGTGAATTTGTTTAACAAATTCATTGGCAGACCGGGATAATTCACCTCCCTATCCCAAGATATTATGTCCACATGGGGAAAATGCCCTTGTGTGTGTGAATGTGCTATGTTCAGATTACTAGATCAAATCATTATTATTTTCCTAGCAGAAACTAAATTTCAAATATTTATGCCCTACAGCTCAATATTTTCACAGTTGTCTTATTTTACTTCATTTATTCAATGCCTTTTTTTCTCTGTTCTAACTCCTGGCATTGCACATAAATACCCAACATTAATTTTCTATCTGCATCTATTGATACCCTTTTAAAAATAAGACAACCTTGTATGTATTTGTCTCGCTATGGAACTTCAATGCAACCTGGATTGCTTTAGCTGTGAGCATTGGTGGGTTTTTACTAGGGTTGGAGATTCGGACAGTCCAAATCCAAATTTTTACTGAATCTGCACTGATTCGGACGGATTCGGATGAGCAGGGGCCGAATCTGAGCTGTCCGAATCCTAACAGATCCGAATCCATGGGATTCGGATCATCAGCCGAATTGCGTTTTTATTTTTTGGTGTTTTTTTCACGTTTCGGCCTGCAGGGGGCGCATTTTTAAACATATCAGCACCAAAATTTCAGGGTATCATCGGGGGACTGACATGATGATACCCTCCAAGTTTGGTGCAGTTTGGTTTAGGGGGGCCAAAGTTATGGACCCCCAAAAGGGGTGTCCCTACCTCCCATTCTTTCCAATGGGAACTAAGGAGATAAGGGCTACCCTTTTGAGGGTCCACAGCTTTGGCTAATCAAACTGCACCAACAGAGGTATCATCAGGACAGTCTCGATGATACACTGGCTCAATGAGTACCGACTCCCATCTACAAATGCACCTGCAGGCACCAAAGAGATAGCACAAGATTCTTTTGTTCTGCGGTGACTTGGCTGCATTGCTGTCAATAGGGGAATTTCTGATAGAGGGGCTGTGGGTGCACATTTCATGAGTAAGAAGCCACAAAACTTTCAGAGGTATCTTCAGGAGAGTCTCTGGATGACACCATCCAGGTTTGGGAACTTTTACTTCCAAGGGGCAGTGGGAGATGGACCTACCCTTTTTTTGGGTCCCATAGAATTAAAACCCCTGAGCAAAATTTCCCACAAACCTGGATAGTGTCATCTAGAAAGACTCTCCTGAACCCTGAAAGTTTAATGACCAAGAAACTCAAGTATTGCCTCACATCCCCTCTACCAAAGTAAGTCATTGACTGTATTTTAATAATCACTGCAGGCTAAATCTGAGCAAATGAGGGGGTACTCTACAGGGGCCGCTTGTTTTGAGGATATGTCGTATAAATATCGGGGTATCATCAGGGTGACTGTCCCGATGTTGCCCACCAAGTTTAGTGCAGTTTGGTTCGGGTATGGACCCTCAAAGGGGTGCAACTATCCCCATTGTTTCCAGTGGTAGCTGATAGGGGATGGGGCTACACCTTCTGAGAGTCCCATAGCACTGGCTCCCCTGAACCAGAGCTGCCAGGCTTGAGGGGTATCATCAGGACAGTCTTTCCTGATATGATACCTAGCTGTTGTCACTAACTTCACAAAATGCTGGTTTCGTGTTTCGCTTACTCACTCCAGCAGGCTTCATGTGCAGGCGGTGAAACATGAAAACCGGAATTTTTTTTTAAAGCTAGTGCACCAGATTTCAGGGGTATCATCAGGAGACTGTCCTGATGGCACCCCTAAGTTTAGTGCAGTTTGGTTCAGGGGGGGCAAAGTTATGGACCCTCAAAGGGGGAGCCTCTATCCCCATTGTTTCCAATGAGCTAAAGGAGATGGTGGCTACCATTTTGAGGGTCCATAACTTTGGCCCCCCTAAACCAAACTGCACCAAGCAGAGTGTCATCAGGACAGTCTCTGATGATACCTGATATTTTTACAGTGCTGATGTAATCTAAAAATGCACCTGCAGGCTACCCCCACAAATTTGCCCAAGATTCTTTTTTTTTCTGCAGTGACTTAGCTGCATTGCTGTCAATGGGAATTTCTGGTGGAGGGCTGTGGGGTGCACATTATCAGAGTACAGTCACAAAATGTTCAGGGAATCTTTCAGGAGAGTCTTTGGATGACACCATCCAGGTTTGAGGAACAGCATGGGGGCAGTGGGAGATGGACCCTACCCATGGCAGTGAGCCCCTTGAGCAACAGTCACCAAACCTGAATGATTGTCATGAAGAGACTCTCTAGAAGATACCTGAAAGTTTGTGGGTTTGCAAAAGCGAAATGTGCACTCCACAGCCCTCCCACAGAAATTTCCCTTTGCCCCTAATGGAAACCAACCAACCACCCAGAGCACAGAAGTCTAGGGGAAATTTTAGTGACAGAGTGCAGTTTTGAAACTACTGTCACCAAATTTCAGGGGTATCATACAAGTACTGTCCCTATGATACTCCCAAGTTTAGTGAAGTTTGGTTCAGGGTCCAAAGTTATGGACCTTCAAGTGTAGCCCCATTTCCTGTGGCTTCCATCGGAAGCAATGGGGCAGGGCACTTGCACGAGGGTCAATAACTTCCCCCCAAACAACTGCACCAAACTTTTAGGAGAATCATCAGGACAGTCTCGAATGATATCCTGAAAGTTTTAGATGCTAGCTTTAAAATTGCACCCCCTGAAGGCCAATACGTGTAAAAACACCAAAAATTCAAAATAATAAAACGGACGAATTTTCGGATTTTGGTTGCGAATTTCGGGCATATCGGGGAAATTGGCTATGATTTGGATTCGGGCATACAAATCATTTTATGCCCCAAAATACCCAAATCCGAATTTTACCGAATTTTTTTAGTATTGACCAACCCTAGTTTTTACAACCATCCAGAATGTCTGAATAAGCAGACTTTCTAAAGAATGGGGATATTTATTCTGGTGCTCTATGTGCAGGTTAGATCTTATGTTCCAGAAATGAGTAAATTGATAATGGCAGTTTAACTTCCCTTAAGACTGCATTGTGAAGGCTTTGTTAATGTTTATCACTCACTGAGATAAAACAGATAATGGCAATGATCTTGTTGAAACAGATAATAAATAGCAGTTATCTAAAGCAATTCAACTTGTTTAATAAATACTATAAGCAACTAGATGAAGTATGTTTAGTTCTTTTTAAATCTAAATCTACTTTTAAATCTGTTTTGATGCTCATTGTTTCTGACATAGTATTAGCAAAGCAGAGAATCAGAGACAACAAGGCCAAAGTATTGTTGAAGGCTTTCACAGCCGGATTCAACTGGTTGTTGTGGGGTTTTCAAGGCTGTGTGGCCATGGTCTGGTAGATCTTGTTCCTAATGTTTTGCCTGCCTCTGCGATGCAAACATTCCCTTCTTACTGGACACAGTGTGCAACACACTTCTCTCTGTTATACACCTATGAAGATGCCAGCTCCAGATGCAGGCAAAACATTAGGAACAAGATCTACCAGACAACAGCCACACAGCCCAGAAACTCACAACAACCAAGGCCAAAATAATTTTCTGGCTTGCATTCTGGTTGTTTATGTGCAGTTCCCAAGATGAAAAGATAGAATGAGGGGGTGAGAGAAGGTTGCTGACCTGTAGAAAAGAGGTAAGGATGAAAGACTGGGGTTCCTTGGAGCTGAGCTGGAAGGAAAGAAAGTATGGTGTGGAGGTTGAGGGAAACTGAGTTTTGGAGAAGGCGGCTGAAGAGGGAAAGGCAGCAGGGATACGTGGGAAGAAGACAAGAGGAAGAAAATAATCTGTCCATCAAGGAGTTGGCTGTTTGTTCTGAAGAGCATTTTATTTATTTATGAAAATATTTATACTACTCCTTTCTTCATAAATCAAGATGGGCTTAAGAGCATGCAGGACTGATCATGATTCTCTGGTTTGATACAAGATGGGGTATTTCTGTACTTGTGTCTGTATGGGGGATCTTGACATCTTAGTAGCTTATGTCTTTCAACATGCATCCCTCCCAGTGTATGTCTCCCAGTGAAGTAGTTGGTGAGCAGCACTGATCCACTCTGTTCTCCTAAGGAAGGGGTGGCCATGTGCTGTGCCTGAAATGATGTGTACTGCCCTAAGGAGGGACCTCCCTTGGCCTGTGCAATCAGATCTCTAACTGGAGAGGGTGTCTGGATGTCTAATAGAGCAGAAGTTCTCCTAGGAGAGTTCCTCTGTTGTGGAGGAGATGGCAGGGCAGTCTCAATGAGTCAACAGCCCAGGAATCGTGGGGCCTTGGCCGGGGAATGCTGACCTGTGAGCAGTGGGGAAATGTATTCCCCCAACTGTGCAGGCTTGTACCACATCTTTCTGGTCACCTTTTTGGGCAACCCCACAGTCTGGGCAGCTGTGGAGGTGGGTGGCTCATTGCCCTGAGCTGTGTTGCCTGACTAGCCTCCAGGTGCAGGAACACCTCTCAGAGAGCTGCCATTGCTTGGGCACCTTGCTAGTAAACTGAGAGCAAGCCTTGCAAGAGGAGGTCTTGTGGGACTCCACAAAGCAGATGATGCATTGTTGTTGACTGCCAGGTCTGAGCTGCAAGTATGGAACTTGGGGAGAGACAGGGTCAGCCCAGGCTGAGATTGGGGGAGGGGAGCACCCAATTGGCAACCTGAAGCTCAATTTTTTTGCTATCAAAAACTCTGCGGTTGGCCTGAGCAAACTTTACTTAGTTTCCAACATTTGACAAGATCAGGCTAGCCAGGTGAGAGCAGTTTGGAAACTATTAAGCTACAATTATGTGACTTCATAGTCACATGATCTCAGTCAGAACTCAGAAGAATAGGGAGCAAAGAACAAACCAAGGAATAGATTCTCTTTATCATTGCCAACCTGTTCTCCTCCTCTGCTTGCATGAAAAGAGACAGGTAACATAGGGCTCTTACTTTGAAGTGCTTTTACATGAGCAGCAGGCCCTTTCAAAAATCAGTTTAAATGGTAGCTGGAGAGGGGTCATGATTTTTGGAATCACGAATTCTGCAGTATTTTATATGAAATTTTAATTGCCATTTGAATTTGATATTGATTTTAACCTTGATTTTATTGTATGAATTAATGTGTTGGAAGCCATCCTGAGCTCAGGGAAGAAAGGGCAGCATAGAAATGAAGTCAATAATAATAAATGATAATAATACAGCAGGTGAAGCTCCATAGCCTACCTTTTTGTTAAGATCCAAAAATTGAAATCCTACTAATTTATACAAGTGTGACGAATTAAATTTGGGAGGATTTTTAAATGAACAAATAAAGTTGAAAATGAGGGAGAAATTCAGGGCAAGGAAACAGATAATAGCTTGAAACCAATGAATGACAGGATCAGTTTGCAGAAAGGAGAAGCAGAACTGAACCTGGGTCTTGTGGTCAAATTATCAGGAATGAGAAATTATCTCTGTTTTAAATGGCAGACAGTACCAGTGTGTGGGTGCAGAAATAAGAGAGGGAAAGGTAATGTGAAAGAAATGAAAATGGAAAGAATATAGAGACGGTATATAGGGTAATGATAGGAGTCCCTGAGAATTAAGTCCTCCCAGAAGTGAACAAAAATGAGACTCTGTGCGTGTGTGCGTGTGTGTGCGTGTGTGCGTGTGTGCGTGTGTGTGTGTGTGAGAGAGAGAGAGATCAGGGACTCTAAGCAAAGGGTATGAACATTTGCGAACTGGTGGCAGGTATGACCAAATGCTTGTTTTTGCTTGTTTTTGAAAGGTTGCTAAAATACTAGAATGTAAAGCCAAGATAAATGTGCTTGGGGGTTGGGGAGGCAGAGATGGCTCTGAATGCCATGAGTTTCTAATATTTTATACAAACTCTTTGAAGTAGTGTTTAACTGATTTTCCAATTTATTTCAGTCTCTTTTAAATTTTTTGTTCCTGCTTCCTAAATATAAGTAATTGCCCCTTATATGACTCAAGATGATTAACTATATTATATTTATATGTAACTTGAGCTAATGAACCATTAGCAAACCTCCTGTGAGATACCATTCTCTCAATTTTTGAAACCTTCAGAATGAGTCAATCAGCATTCCTGTTTCTAAGGCTAGATTCCTCTCCAATTACACACACAGAGGAAAATATCTGCTCCCAAGCATAAATAATTTGCCTTGGTTTAAATACTGTCATTGATGTATTCTTAAACCAAAGCATTTCTCCAGCTGTGGTATGTTTAACATAAACAAAATTCTGAAACACATTAATCATTCCATTTCACTCACCATTTGTGCAACATAGTGTTTCTTATGGTCCCAGGTGCATAAATAGTCTGATCTCTGAAAGACATAATATTATGTCCCAATGTGTGTGCATATGTGTTTTTTAAAGGGGACAGTATATCATAAGCACCTACTCAGGTCAGCACGATGCCTTCATAATTCTGTGTAACAAGTCTTATATCCGACACAAAAATATATTCTGCTAATACACAAGCCTCAATATAAAGTGCACAGTGAGTTTATTGTGCTAATGTGATTCCTAAATATCCACTTATCATTATACCCAATGGACTACCACTATATACTATTGCCTAACACATAACCAATACCTCTTGCCAAACATACAATCATACAACTGTTACTCATAACATACAATTAAATATCCAAGAATCTCCAACCTTCACATCCTTAATGGTTCTTAGATATTGTATGTGTTTAGCAATAAGAGTATTGGTTATCAATGTCGTTAAGTAAAATATAATAAGTATATAGTGAGTAGTCCGATAGCCCTAGTGATAGTGGATGTTGTCCACATTAGCACAATAAACACACTGTGTACTTTATATTGAGGCTTGTGTATTAGCGGAACATATTTTTGTGTTGGAACTTATCCGCAATACACCGTTGAATATTATTGATATAACAACTCTTATATACCAGGGGAGGTCAAACCATGGCTCAAGAGCCATATGTGGCTGTTTGCCATATAATGTGCAGCTCATGACTGGGGAGGTTGGTGTCAGGTAACATGCCTGACATCAAACGGGGCTCCAGTTCTGCAGTGATAATGTGCTTCCCTGAATCGTAGCTTCCTGCTGCCTTTGTTCTTTGTAACCTGCAGTATGTAGATTGCACCCATGTGCCAGCTGGCCTGATTGCCCTTCCTGTCAGCTTGAGAACAAACTATTGTCTCACTCTTGTTTTGTAATGCTTTGCTTTGATGTTTTTTGGGGGCGGAAGGAAGGGGGGGGCTCTTTGAGGCATTAAAAGGGGGTGCTTGAAGAGCCAGTGTTCAGAACTGGTTTCTTCTAGGGCTATGCAGATGTCTGACAATAAAGACTTCTGATCCTAATCACCAAGTCTTGTACTGGCCCAGATCTGGGGCCTGACGGTTGGTGGAGAGCATCTCCCCCAATCCTAACCTGTCTCTTACTGTGTGTGTTCATGCCACTGGCTACACTGCCATGCTTTACTGTATAGCAGGGAGGCTGGAAGGGGCTGCAAGAGCCTGGGCACGGAGGTTGGAGGTTGAAATGCCAAACACCCCACAATCCCTGTAATCTGTACAGACTTGACAATGTATCAGCTGGATTTTAAATGACTCACAGCAAAGATGGAGACTCATAGTATCTCTGCTAGTAATAATAGCCAGGAACTATCTCTAGTTAACATATTTTTTCTCCATATTTTGACCAGATATTTAGTTTAGTCCAAAAAGTATCATTGGCAATGTTTTTAACCCTTTTGTTTTTATTTTTAGCAGTCTCATTTAATGTTAATAGCATTAATAAAAATCACATAGATGAATAATTGTGTATGTGTATTTCTTAATATTTACATTTAAAAGATTGCAATAAAATGTGCATGTTATGATACAAACAAATGTGTAATATTTGTTCATGTCTTATGGCTCTCAATCATCTGAAGTGGCTCTTATGTTAAGCAAATTTGGCCACCACTGTTATATACCACTGGGAAATTAGAGTGAAAGAAATATAAAGACACTTGTAAGCATTGTCTATTATTTGTAGGTGTAATGTGCTGTTAAGTCATAGCTGACGTTTGGTGACCCCAGAAGGGGCTGTAAAGGCAAGTGAGAAGCACAAGTGGCTTGCCATTGCCTTTCTCTGCAGAGCTTTCCTTAAAGGTCTTTCTTCCAAGTACTGACCTTGCTTACTTTCTGATATCTGACAAGATTGGGCTATATCATGTTGCCTTTCCTGCACATTGTCTATTCTATCCAATTGCAAACTAAACCATACATCTCTGAAACATGAGATCAACCAGTCAAAATTTTGTGTCATAATTATTTGACAAATAGTGTGAAATGAACAACAAGCTTGCTACACATTGTCTAATCTTTATCCATAATATTGATTCAAAAACTTATCTGTCAATTCTGCCAGCAAACTTACAGGTGGTGGAGAGGTCACTGATACCATTCCAGCATACCTAGGCAAACTGGAGCCCTGAGCAAAACCTGAGTTTGATGCCCCCCATGGCAAGCCACCCTCCCCCACCATGACCAAACAATGATTTTTCCACCAGATCATTTCAAAGTCACCATCGCGTTATAGAACATGCCCCAACTCACAAATCTGAACACAAATCTGAACTCACAAATCCTAACTCACAAATCTGAACACAGCAGAAATAATTTTTTTTGAAAACAATTTCAAAATGCTTTCAAAATGTTTTATTACTGCTATGAAAACATTTTATGGTGTTGTATCCAGTCCCCCCAATTGTGGGAAACAGCCTCACTTTCAATGTTATTTAAACTGGGGACCCCAGATTCTCCCTTTAAAGTGAATTTAAAAGGAGAATCTGGGCTCCCTAGTTTAAACAAGTGATGCTGGAATCCACCCCCAAACAGCATCATTTTCAATGGTGTTTAAAACTAGGGAGGCCAGATTCTCCTTTTAAATCCATCTTAAAGGGAGAATCTGGGATCCCCAGTTTAAACAACATTGAAAGTGATGCTATTTGGGGGTGGATTCTCCCCCACCCTGAAACAGCATCACTTTCAATGTTTAAACTGGGGACCTCAGATTCTCCCTTTAAATCCATGCCAAAGGGGGTGGATTTAATAATAATAATAACCTTTATTAGGCATTGAGAGAATAAAAGAAAGAAAGAAAACAAGCATTGGCAGGAAGGGGGTGGATTTAAAAGGAGAATCTGGGGAAATTTAGGGGATGCCTGCTGTCAGGGGTGCAATTATTAAGATAGCAGCACTAAAATTTCAGAGTATCTTTGTGAGCCCCTATTGATGACACCACCTAGGATTGGTGAAGTTTGATTCAGAGGGTCCAAAGTTATGGACCCTCAAAGGTGTAGCCCCCATCTCCTATTAGCTCCCATTGGAACAATGGGGGATGGGGCACTCCTTTTGGGAGTCCATAACTTTGGACTCCCTAAACCAAACCTCACCAAACCTAGGTGATATCATCAGGAGAGTCTCCTGAAAAATCCCTGAAATTCTGGTGCTGCTAGCCTAAAAACTGCGCCCCCTGCAGGCCAAAAATGGAAAAAACACTGAAAATACCAAAAAAATCCCACAAACAAACCTGCATTTTTTACGCCCACCACCACCACCACAACTGCCCACTTTGCCCAATGGGAGGAATGCCTCTGATTCCAGCTCTTTAAAGATGTTGTGTGATCATGACTATAGAGTCCTAGAAAAACAGTGGAGGGAGGCAGATGCTGTTGGCCTGACTGGTCATTTGATGATGGTGGAAGCTGTTTTCATCTGATTGAATTGAGGAAGTGTCATAGGTATGCACTCATTCTTCTGCTGCCGGTGTACTTGTTAGGACTAGAATTCATCAACTCTTTTTACCCTAGATAACCATTAATAGCTTTCAATCCTTTGCTAGTCTATCTTGATATTCCCACAACTTCTGACCTCAGTCAAATTTTTGGATTAAAAAGCAAAAAGGCAGCAATAAAAGAGAGCTGAAAAAGTGGATGCAAAAAATGCCTTAAAAGGCCTTACCTGCAGTCTGGTCAGGTCCAGTTTTGAACTACATGCATCACCTCTGAATTCCACATGAATTTCAGAGGCAGTATGTGAAGTTTGACACGGGGCTTAGCCTGGCCAAGCTCAGCAGTCAACTCTGTGCTGCTACCACCAAACTCCACAAGGGTCTTGGAAGCAGCAAGTGGCACATGTTCAACTTTGTGCCACCTGCTGGTTCCCAGTCCCACATAGAGTTTGAAGGAGGTTAATTTTTCAGGTTCAAATTAACAACAAAACCTTTTTTAAAAAATCTCTGGAAAAGTCAATATGGAGTATTGGTTTTTTGGGAGGGTTTTTTTTTAAAAAAAATTTCCGGGTCATTAAACCCAAACATGAAAAAAAAATTTGCCCACCTCTAGTCATAAGGAGAGTTCCTCTTATATGTTATGTTGGTATGTTAATGTAATGGCACAGTTGGACTGATATTGATTCTGAAGTGAATTTGGCTGAGATATATGAATGTGTGTGGAGAACTGATGAGTTGTATTCTAACTGGCAATCACACTATGTTGATTATTTGGATTATTTCATTTTATTGCTGTCAAGTCAAAGCTGCCTTCTGGCTACTCCTTAGCATTTCCAAGGCAAGAGACATTCAGAGGTGGTTTGCTATTGCTGACTTCTGCTTTAGCTTGCAACATCTGACAAGATCAGGTTAGCCTGGGTTACCCAGGTCAGGGCATTCTTTTAATACTTCCCCAGAAATAGACATTCCATTCCTCCACCAGAAGATGTTCATCAACAGTAGAGGATGTCCTTCTCTTAGCAATCTTTATGTATTTTACCACTAGGCAACTGTTGATGGTCTCTTGATCCTGACATAGGGAGCACTGTCTATAAAACACTTATACCCTGAGAATCTTGTTGGTCTCTAAGATGCCACTAGACATGAATCTAGTTGTTTTCTTGATCCTGTTTCCTAATAAACTACCAAAGGACTTTTTTTAACCTGGGGAGGGTGGAAACTTTTGCACTTTTAGTCTACTTTATGGATTATTTATATTCAAATGGAAGGAACCATACAATTCCACATGCACATTTTAGAAATATTCTTCTGACATTTTCCACAATTTTTTTTCTAGTAATGTATACCATGGGTATAATCACTGCAAGCTATTGTATATACTAAAGTATCACCTGAAATTGCTATAGAACCTTGTTTAGTCCACATCATTCATGCATAATCATGTAGTTTTCTCAGCTACTACAAACAAATGAGACGCCATGTGCACTTAACATATCCTCATTTGTTATGCCCCATGGGAATCCTCCCCAATATGTAATAAAGTCACTAGTTCTGGGTTAGGAAATACCTGGAGATTTTGGGAGTGGAGTCTGAGGAGAGTGGGGTTGGGGGAGGGGAGGGACTTCAAAAGGATACTATGCCACAGAATTCACCTTCCAAACAGCCATTTTCTCCAGGGGATCTGATCTCTGTCAAACGGAGATCAGTTGTAATAATAGGTGTATACCAGCCACTACCTGAAGATTGGCAACCCTAATGTGTAGGAACTCCAATACATTCATAGTGGGTTGTGATCCAAGTGTATAATATTTTACAACAGTTTTCTTTTTGATTCATAGAAACAGAATACTTGGGTCCATTAAAATGCAGCTAGATGTTGGCCACCTAAAATGCCCAAGACTTTATTAAACACCAGTGGAGAACAAGTGATCTCAGTTTTGTGCCTGCAAGGAAAAATAACAAAGGAGGACAGAGAAAGAACTACTTGAAACAAGAATGCGTAATGTATGTTTAATATAAAGAGGAATCTGAATAGGCCCTTAGTGCTTGGGAAGTTGATAGGCATATCAAATGATATTATGTTTTCTACAATATCTGTGGGCACAAAGTATCCTTCGTCCCATAGACTAATAAGAGTTTCAAATGCCATTCTTCTGACAGCATATTCTTTTCTTTCTTTCTTTTGTTCTTACCTTTTAAAAAGTCTGTTTGGTTTAACTGTTTATGTCCTGTGCATTGAATTTTCCTTTACCATCTTTCAGACAAGGAAAAATTCCCAGTCCTGTTTATTTACTGAGAGTTTCCCTGTTGAATTAGATCTATCCCGATTCATCTGCATTTGACTTGATGCGTAGGCCTCTGTTCTCAAGAATATTAATAAAGTCCACCGTGTATATAGACATCGGACAACCTTGTGCTGACAGCATAATAATACACCAGAAAGCTTTTAAATAATATCAATTTTCCACAATATATCATGCACAATTTGGAATAATTGGACACCTTGCAAAACAATTTTGAAATGTTGCAATTCCTTTTATTCTGGCTGCTTTCAAAAGTTGAAGTGATTCTAATTTGCATCCAAGCTATCTTGTCTTTTCCTTCCCATAAATAAATCAACAACAAATGAGTGACCTTTGTCTCAGTTGGCTGAAAACTCCACATTTCCTTTGCAGGTCTCCATTAGTTGAAAGTGGCTTTAGCTATCAGGACTCTACACACTTTTGTCAGTTCCAAGCATTTATCATAACATGCCATTTCCTTCTTAAAATGGTAAATTAAGGTTTATGAACGTAAATGGCAAAGCATTTACAGGTTTGGGTCCCCCTCCTTAGCAGCAGTGTCAGTCATACATGGAAATTGAAAACCAGAATATCAGTGTTCCTTCACTAAAAAGAAAGTGCATTTGTAAGTCTCAATACCATTTCCTTGTAGTTTTTTTTCATGTCAGACTTAACATTGCAACAACTGGATGTCTGAAAGGTCTTAAAATATCCACAGTGCATTAAAAGAACAATGCTGGGCTTCTAATCAACTACTCCATTTATTTCTTCATAAAACACATTATAAAATCAATCAAAACAGTTGCCGTCAGTACAGACATTGTACAGGAAAGTTTCTTTTTAAAAAACCACACACCAGTGTTTAATGTGAGGAAATAAGCAAATGAATTAAATAAGTGGTTAAAATACAAGGTATTCCATTGTAGAGAAAAAAAGGAAGATTAAAGTGCACTGCACATAGAAGAGTACAGCTATACTTTGCAGCCTCCAGAGAACATTTCTATTAATGGGAAAATCCAACTCTTAACACTGAAGGAGAATGCAGTTGATCCAGGGAGTGGAAAATGTTTGGTTTGTTTGGGGATGGATCCAGAGGTGGGATCCAGCAGGTTCTCACAGATTCCCGAGAGTAGGTTACTAATTATTTGTGTGTGTGGAGAGGGGGTTACTAATTGGTGATTTTGCCATGTGATTTTTGCCTTAGTTACGCCCCTCCTCTCAGCAGTAGCGTGCAGAACTTGAAGCAGTCTAGCAGGAGGTGCACCGGCGTGCCTGGCAGCCTGCGCCTGCATGCATTCGTTTCCCGCCCAAGGACCGGTGCAGCGGCTGCGTCCTTGCCACAGCCCTGTCCAGGAATGCCCTGCCCCAGAATGTCTGGCCACACCCCCATCATGCCCCGCCCAGCCCCATTGGCGCTACACCACAGTTTGAATCCCACCACCATGGGAATCTGTTACTAAAATTTTTGGATCCCACCACTGGATGGATCACAGCAGTTTTGGTCAGAGACATGGGCATAGTCCATGTTGTATATTTATTGTATACATTACAATGGAACAGTCTATTTCAGTCTCTGATATCTGTTGCATTGACTTAGCCTCAAGGGATGAACTCCCTGCTGATTAGTTGTTTACTAGCTGGAATTGCAGACTGCATAAAGAGTTGGTTTTCCATTGCCTGCATCCACATCACAACCCTGATATTTCTTCTGGGTTTCCCATAAAAATACTAGCCAGGATCAAGACTGAAAGAGTGTGACTGGCTCAAGATCACCCAGAAAATTTCCATGGCAGAATTGGGATTCAAACCTGGGTTTCCCATATCCTAGCCCTGCATCCTGGAGGGGTATAATCATTTTTTTAAAAATAACATGCAAATTATTGCGCTATGGTAAATTTTCCAATGCCTCCACAGATTTGAGCAGCTTAAAGCTATAATTTACCAAGAACATCTTCTGACAGATGGCCCTATTGTACAGAAGCAACTTTTGTAAATTTTGTTGCTTTAAAAGTGAACTACCTTCAAATCCCGATCTTTAAAAACATTTTATAGTATCTATCAATTGTGTCCTAAAACCATCTGCCTTTGGAACTGTTAAAATAAATCAGTGAAGTATCATAATGGAACTCTGCATTCAGTGTGTTATTTGGACCCTTTCTTATGGGCCTTTCAGAATTTATTGAAAATCTATTTATTCTAGAAGGTTTTCGAATAGAGCTGTTTCATATCTAGGTATCAGTCTCAGGTTTTGGTGGCTGATTTAATGATTAGATTATTTTTAAAATTAATTTATTCTTTATTTCATCAGTTATAACAATAAACAAGAAAAACAAAGATTTAATTCAATCAGTTATCCTATCGTCCTTAACAAATATTTAACTGTAGGCTTTGTAGCCAACCTAAGGCCTGTAGCAGTGCGGAGGGTGAGAGACATGGTCTTTCTTTGGGAATACTGCCCAGTAAGACCTGGCATAACAGTTCCCTGAAACGTAGGAGTCTGTTTCAGAAACTCCATATTGGGACTGTGTCTGGCAAGAATGTCTCAGGAAATAACATTTGAATATGGAAAACAGAACAACCTGGGCGAGACCAGTTCTTTTGTATTTGTGTCTTAATCTATGCAGTCTCCCTGTGACTTATCCCCTTGTGACCATCTATGTTGCAACATCCATTAAGGGTCGTTACCTGTTTTGTCCAACAGCAGGCAAAACCCTTCAAAGATAATGGGTCAGCCATCAGGTCAAATGGTCTGACACTCAAGACCATTACCTCACCTTGGAACAGCAGGAAAAATCCTTTCTGAAAAGGATTTCATTTGTCCAAGACATGCTTTTTCCCTATAAAAGCGTGTCTCAGACCCCAGTCAGTTGTTCAATATTATCACACCACCATGGTGGTCCATGATATTGTTCCATCTGCGCAGAACATCCAGAGCCTAGCCATTAGATCTCTGTTTCCTGGACATCCACAAGACTGGTAATATAATCTTTGATATCCCATCCCTTCTCTGTCTATATCCAAAACTTATATTTCACCTCTAAATTATATCCTAGGAACCCTTGAATGCATGTGTTTTTACCCCAGTAACTGAGTAGTTGTGAGTGAGATTTTGTTTTATTCCATTTATTTTATTCCATTTATTATTGAAAAAGAAATCTATTTGCTGGTTTCTTATGGTGAGCTGAAGCCTGTATACATAGGCTATATAGGCTATATAGCTATATAGCTCTGTGTGTGTGTGTGTGTGTGTGTGTGTGTGTGTGTGTGTGTGTGTGTGTGTGTGTGTGTGTGTATCCTATGTATACGGGCTTCAGTTCACCATTTATATATATATATGGTGAACTGAAGCCCATATACATAGGATACACACACACACATATTTATTTATCATGTATTTATCATATTTATATATCGCCCTCCCCCAAAGGCTATATACACACACACACACATACATATACACATACACATATACATACACACACACACACACACACATATATATATGGTGAACTGAAGCTTGTATACATAGCATACACACACACACACACATATAGTGATCAAGTTACCCAACGCTCCTCAAGCAATGCTAAGCGACCTTGTGCTCTATAGCTAATTTCCCCAACCAAAAAGGGTCATTGCATCCCATCATTTTGGGTAACAGCTTCCACTAAAGATTGAATATATCAGACAATATTAATTGACTTTACATTATCTAAATTCTTTCTGACAAGTGTCTTTCTTTTTATATTTAAATAAATATCACAACTCATTATTAATTATAATTGAAGAGTTTTTAGTAAGTGCACATATTGACTCGCGTCTTTTAAATAGTTAATCACAGGATTCCATATTTTCACAAATAATCCAAATTTTGAAGTCTCATAATAGATGATAATTTGTCAATTGTCATTAACTCTGTTAATTTTCTTCGCCATTCTTTCGATGTTGGGACTGTTGGAGACCTCCAGACTTTAACGACAACTAGTTGAGCTGCAGTGATAATATATTGCATTAATGAAAAAAATTATTTTAACTTGAGGATCCAATATATTGAGTTAGAATAATTCAGGAAAGAAGTTAAACTCATAACCGAAAATCAATTTCATTAAATTATATATACTGCGCCAAAAAGTTTTTATTAGTTTACAACTCCACCATGAATGGAAAAAAAAAAACCTTTTGCTTTCCCACGTTTCCAGCAACTGTCTGAGACACCCTTATATATTTTCGCTAGTTTAGAAGGATATAAATGCCATCTGTAAACTAACTTGTAATCATTCTCCTTCAAACTAGCACTACATGCAAACTTTACATTGTTCTTCCAAACCTTCTCCTATTCGTCAAGCGAGATAACTTTATCCAAATCTTGGGACAATCTAACCATAGTAACCTTCATTTTTTCAGTTTCTGTAGATGTTATGATTAGATTGTATTTACATCTTTATCTTTATTGGTCATTTTGAGCTTGTTAATTTAACAAAAAAAGCACCATGCTAATGCTGTAAACAAATACTGTATATGAGGGAAACAGATGAAGATTATGGTGAAAGATTATATTTCACTAAAAAAGGAAGGAAAAAACACTGGTTTTTCAGTAAGTATTTAGCATATAAAATGCACTGATTAAAATAGCAAAATTAAAATTGAATTAAATTAAAGCACAGCTAATATTTTGTCAAGTGTATTAAATGGTTTTTCCAGTCAAAATGTAAGGGCTGCATATCCATCATTGTGTTTCTTCTTATGTGTCCATTTCATGGCATGTCTTTTCAGATAGTTGACATCAACTTACCCTGGCCTTTGTCAAATCTGTGGCAGTAGACCCTAAGGAATATGTGATTCATTAAGAGCATAGCTAGCTGTTGTATGGATCTGAATATAAAAATCAAAGCTCCAAAGATTTCGTAAACAACAGTAAATGATGCTTAAGGCAGGAAAGTGCATGCTGCTGATATTGACCTCAGACCAGATCTATATGTACAGCTACAAAATGGAATTTTGGATTCTTTTTCAATAAGCAGAGCTTCAATTACCAACTTCAGATTTTCAAAGGCAAGTTTCAGCCCATATAATTATTCAAGGATATATTCATCCTCTGATTTTATGGAGAAAAGAATTGCATGTACCTTTTTTTGTACAGCTGATACTTAGCACTATTGTTAGATCCACTGACTTGAAAACACATCACCATGACTTGACTACCAAAATCATTGCTGTATTATTGCTATGAACTATTGGTGGTGCTGCCCCATGGCCTTCAGCCACTGGGTCTTTTTTACTATCTGGTGCCTTCCCAGGCTTCAGAATAGAAGTACTGTGCTCCCTCTCTCCTTCTTGGCCTGGTTGTGGAGCTGCCTTTCATGTTTCCTTTCTAAACCCACCAATCAGACACAGCCTCAGTCCCTGAGCTCACCACTATGGCTTGAGACATTATCTGGGCTAGAGGTTAGAGTGCATTCCCCAGACCACATCGCCTCTGGCAACCTTGTTTCTTCCTCTCACTGGCCAGTTTCCAGGAGGTCTTTATTTACTTATTTGCCTTGTACCGCACTCATTCCCAAGGTGGCTTCCAATAATAAACCGTACACAATTTATATGTATAAATAAATAATACACAATATATATACACATACATTAATATCCCAATATAAAACTAAATCTCTATCTATCTATCTATCTATCTATCTATCTATCTATCTATCTATCTATCTATCTATCTATCTATCTATCTATCTATCTATCTATCTATCTATCTATCTATCTATCTATCTATCTATCTATCTATCTATCTATCTATCTATCTAAATGGAACCATGCGTTTGTTGCTTCGAGAATAACCCCGCACCTGCTGGCCCAAACGCTCTGAAAATTTCACAGACATTTACTCATTCCCCCGACTGTGTTCTTACGTACCTCCCGCTGTCAGACAACACACCTAAGCCAGGTAAAACATCTTTTTCCTGGCACACCAGGCCATGAAGCTGCCTATGTGTAATTGTCACCCTTAGAATGTTCATGCCCTTAGAACATTCACTCAGATGGCCAGATATCAGCAGTGAAACAGTACATAGGCAATAACTCGAGTGGATATGAAACACATGCACCCATTGCTGTGTGAGACTTCAGGTGGGGTCCCCCCCTCACACGCAGGTACCTTTCACTCTCTGTGCCTCACCCACTACTACCAAACAACACACCTACTCTCATACACATTCAGCGGAGGGAGAGGGAAGGGACGGAGGGGGAGGCATGCAAGGGAAGAGAAGTGAGGGAGGGGACAGAGAGTGAGGGGTGGCATGCAAGGGAGGGGAGGGAGCAGGCCCAGCATCTGGATATGCCCCACCCACCCTAGCAGAGGGAGACAGAAGGGAGGGAGGGGGAGGGGTGGCATGCAATGGAAGAGAGAGTGGGAGAGAGCATGCAAGGGAGGGGAGGGAGGGAGCACAGCATCTGGATATGACCCACCCACTCTAGCAAAGGGAAAGGGGAGGGAGGTGGAGGGAGAGGTGCAATGCAAGGGAAGAGAAGTGAGGGAGGATGCGGTCACACACATCAATGACATCGCACAGTACCAGCCTGTGCGTTTCCATGAGCACGTACTGCTGGCCTCTGCAATTGATTTGCTGCTACTGTTCCTTTCCCATTTCACCACAATAAGCCACAGCAACGCGTGGCCAGGCCCCGCTAGTTAAAAGCTAAAAAC
Organism: Sphaerodactylus townsendi; assembly: GCF_021028975.2. NCBI lineage: Eukaryota > Metazoa > Chordata > Lepidosauria > Squamata > Sphaerodactylidae > Sphaerodactylus > Sphaerodactylus townsendi. The sequence goes on from NC_059431.1 coordinate 51,327,193, forward strand.
CTGATGGCATCAATACAACAAGGCACTCAATCATAAGGAAGGGACAAAATAATCAAATCAGATAAATACAAAATTATTTATCTTAATAATTTTTCTAATTATTAAGAAAAAGGGGAAGGGGAGGGGAGACTCCCTCACTCTGACTACTCCCAAATACTTGCATGAATGGGCTCCTCCAGTGCTGTGGGCTTCCATGCTTGCTTCTGTGCTTGTTGTCTAGTCCTCTGAGGCTTGCTGTTCCCCAACATTTTTTTCATTGTACTGGAACTGGGGATAGCATCATGAGTCAGTGATCAAAGCTCTGGGAATGTGGAGGAGGATGGTACCCAAAATGGTGGGAAGTCTCTCCCTCTCAGAGTGGGCAATTAGCGAGAGAGAGATTCTTGTCGGACAACTGGAGACTTTGATTGCCTATGTATACCAAAGTCAGATTTTGCTAGAAACTCACAGGAGAGTGAATAAAGTTTAACAATTTTTATTAAGGGATAAGGGGGTCCACAAGCACACAATAAAAGTTAAAGCAGTAGAACGCACACAGTCCTGGGATATCTCCTCAGTGGTGAGGAGATAGGTCTGGAGTAGATGAGAAAATTGAGGGAAAGTAAGGGCTATAGATCTTGGAATGGAATGGTCCAATGAAAAGAACTGAGTGATCCACACTTAGCTCTGGAAGAACAACACATTGTGGATCAATATCACAAACAGGTGTCCAGAGACATTGAACACTAGCTACTGGGAGAGTGAGGTTCTTATAGGGAAAACAGACCCTCAGGGTTATGCAGAGTGATCCTTAATCTCCTAGGACAAAGAGAGTTCCTGCCTTTCCTGGGAAAGACAAGAGACAAACATCAACCTTAATGGTTTGGTCAATGCTCTAATGGTTTAAGACATCATCCTGATGTTCCAGGCTCAGGAGTGTCTCCAAGGAGGAAATTAGCTGATGAAATTACAGCTTGAAAACAATTACAATGTAAATGAGATGGTAGTTAAAGGTATTAGAGGAAGAAACATTAGTTAGTACTACACTGGTCAGGTAAGCACATTAGCCTACCCATTATCTTCACTGGAGTGTATGGTCCAGGACTGGATGTGAAAACTCTCTCTAGGGCAAGGTCTTTGTGTTGATTTAATCCTGTCAGAAAGGGTGTGACAGAAGCATTGTGCAAGGTGATTTGGAGGGAGACAAATCCAAACATAGCTCTTTTTCCTTAGGGAGCACTGAGCCAATGCAAGGAATGGGATCCCTGTTTTAGTACTGCCCTGCTAGGTACCCCAAGGTTTGGTTGAGGTGGGTAGAGATGCTACTGTCTTCCAAACAGGGTCCCCTTGGTCAACCATAGGTCAGTCTGGCAACAAGGATGACAAGCTGTTGTGGCTAACTGCCATTCAGGGTCCTGTCCATGGAGTTGTGGTTGACAGAAGTTGCCTGAAATGTGAGGGAGGTATGTGGATCCCACTTGGTTTCTGAAGCATCAGTAGTTTGCCACAGTCATGTTGGGTGAGGATAGAACAGGCATTGTCCCAAAACAGGACATTACAATACTGTACAATACAACACCTAGAAGCTATCGAATGGACTGTAATTCATTAAATGCTGTAAAAATAAGTCATGATACAATAGCAATTTGATTACTCAAAGTTATCCTTCTACTGTTCCATTGAACAGCTGGCACTTTTCTGAGATCAGATGATCTTGTTATGTTTTGTTGCAGATCTTTTGGCATCAGATGAAGAAAAAAATAGTTGTTGAACATTATTTTTTCACATAACTTATATTTCACCACTGTGTCAATTCATAGAGATTTACTAGGTTGTGTGAAGTACATCATTAAATTTTGTTGGGCTCTTGATAGCGGATACAACATTAATTAGTCATTGGCAAAACACTTTGTGGAAGCTTATGCATTTCTTATCACCAATTAACAGTGTTGAAAGTGAGCAGGACAGACAGGACAGAAAGTGATTATGTTGTTTTGGCAAACCATTTAAGCAAAATCATTGCTGAGCTTAAGAGTTCTAATGTAACATTATGGAGTATCACACAGACTCCACTCTCATCATTCAGAGTAATGGTACTTCCAGAAGGACAGAGAGATTGTATGATCCTCAGTGCTTCGAAAAGAAAAGGAATTTGACCCTTAAATGTTGGCAGTTTTTCCAACTGGAAATAGACTTGTTTTGTCAGCCCCTTTCATCTCCTGACCTTTGCCTTCAGCCATAAATAAACAACATACATTTTAAACACCCTTAACAGCAGCACTAATCAATACTTTCTAAGTTATTTTCCATGGATGAAATTCAAAGGCGTGTTTTGAGCATCACATCCAAACTTAGAAACTTTGTCCTGTTTAATTTGTTAAAAGAAATGCTTTAATTTTTGCATTTTTCAAATAGTCTAGACAATTAAATTTAATCACTGTTAGCCAGTGTTATCCTTTTTTATCTTTTTTTTTTTGCCAAGCCATTATGTTTTTAGCATAGTGAAGCTTGCCATCTTGGACAATGCTATAGATCAGTGTATCTGTGCACTTGAATTTCTATCTGTGGCAGTTAAAGGAGGCGTCCAGATATGCTGCCATTTTCCAAAGGACTGCTGTTAATCTCTGCTGGTCTCCCATAAAAACTTTCAAAGTATCTGACTAGGTGCCTGTCTGTGGAACTTCCCAAATTCCAAATCAAAGTATTCTGTGAAGCAATATACTAAATTATTATATAAATTAAAATATACTAAATTATTGATGGGCAGCAGTTACATCATGTAATAGAACAGCCCAGCAAGAGTTTTGAATTGGGACTGTGGCTGAAACTTATTAAAACAGTCTTCCTGAAGGAAGAGGCATTTTTTAAAATCTATGCAAGCAACCCGTTGTATGTAAGAGTTGCATGGTAGTCTCGAGCATTACCAGTTGGGGTGTTGCCTGTAGGAAAAAAGGTTATTTCTTAGAGTGAAAATACCTGAAGGTTGGTTAATGGCAAGGGCGGATATAACAAGCACCATCTGTGGGCTAAGGAAAGTCAGATAACTGAGGAGGACAACGAGATTCAGGAATCTTTTCTAAAATGTACTCAGAGGTTTGATTTCTTAAGAATTATTATCCACCCTCTCTTGATTACCTGAAGAGACTTCCTCTGGTTCCTGAATAAAAAGGCTATTGGACTTTCTCATCATCTTGCAGCCAGGAGCTTTCTTGTTTTGTTTTATTTTGTCTGGAGGTGGAAACTCCTACAGAGGAGATTATTTCTTTGGAAGTCTGGGAGAAAGCTTGCTGGAGAAGTCAGCAGGCCGCTTGTTATCTGGCATGCAAAGCTACTGAAAGGCCAGAACGACATCACAGGCTCATACACCCGTATCTAGTTTTTTCCTATTTTTGAAAGTAAGCTTTTTCCAGTTCTGTCAGTTCATCTGACTATCACTCACCACAGCAAACATATAGTGAAAAAAATATGATGAATGCAGAAAGACTATAAAATAATTTGCTTAAGTACATTTGCATAATGATTGATTATAAAAAGCAATCTGAGAACGACATGTCCCAGCATATTGTCATTTCTGGATTTCATTGTTTTGTTTGTTTCCAATTGGTTGTGCTTGATAAAAGTCACAAGATATGCTTAAGGTTGCATAAACCTCTGTATGTCAGGAAGAAGAATGTAAAAGGCATAACATTATGAGGCATTAGGAAATGGAAAACTAGAGACAATAATAGGTACACAGATGGTTTGTATCTTTTGCAAATGCCTCTTCCATGTTGTTTAAAAGCTGCATTCAACATGACGGTTACCGTAGTGACTACACTTCAAATGGGAGTTATGATTTATCCCACTGAGAATGAAAGTGCATTTTTAACATCAATAAAGCATGAGAGTTTTTCTTACCACTTTCATAACACAGAGATTATAAGAAGCTACCTTTTTGCTCCAGTGATGGGTCTGAATAAACTAAGCTGACCTTTATTAACTGTTTTTATCATTGTCCTCAATTTCTGCTCATTTTGACATTTCAGTTTTATTGGTGTAAAGAAAATGGAAGATAGTAGGACTTTCCCTGTGGAAAAGAAAAGCAGTTTGTATTGGACCAAAATAGCAGCTTTATTTTCTTGCTGTGCTATTATAGTCAGACCAAAAGAGGATGTGGCACATGAAAAACTGATCTAGATTCTGCATCTAGCTATTCAGCAGGGCACTATTTTTAAAAATTGCCATGCAAATGAATGGGACTTATTAACAAGAGAATATCTCTGGGCTACTTTTCATCTGTATATATTAATTACACTCTCCCACCCAGACTCTAAGATTCAGGATGGCTCAACCCTATAATGTGCATTAAAAACTCATGGTCAATTGGATTGCTTCATGGATTTGAATTTGGGTCTGCAGCCATTATACCTCACTAACTATGGAATTCTAGAACTACTGACGTAAGTGAACTTAGGAAGCTATAACTGTGCTTAGGATAGCACTGTAGGTCTTCAAATACCTGAGTTCATGTCATTTAATACCACAGACAAAATGTTAATTTTAAATTGCTCAGATGTACACTTTAATTATGATCTGCCATGATCAGTTGCCTAAAGGCAAATTCATTGATGTAGTTTCCAAATGCGTTCTTCATTATTGCAAGAACAAATTGGACTTAGTTTGGAATACTCCTGGTATCAGAAAATGGAATATACTTTTTCTTGTAATTTATATTTTAATTTTTAAGTGTTAGCTGAATATTTCCCTACAAACATCAGGAAATGCAGTGCAAGTTAATCTGTCTTTCTCTGCCTGTAGGGGAAAAATGTCTGAAACCTAACACATACTATGGAAAAATGCAAGTACTCATCTAGGCTTTTTTTTTAAAAAAATAAACCCATCAAATATATCTTCCTTCCACAGTGGTGCCTCAGTTACACAGAGTTTTTAAAACTTCTTTCTAGGAATATAAAATGTCTCAAGTTTCTTGGTTCAACTTTAAACTTTGATAATGCAAATGGGTTATCTAAGCTGAAAGCTCAAATTATGGCAGCTGAATAAGTTTGATTTACAGACAAATTTGACAGAAACATAGCCATCACTATTGGTGCCTGTTGATCAAAATTTTGTGATTAAGTTGCTCGGCACCACTGCTGGACTAATGTTATTTTTGTTATACTGTTGTTTTATAATGACTGGCCATTGTAGTCAATATCTAGTCAACAGTTGCAGTTTAGAAGATAAATAAGAGTTTCTGGTTACCTTCTACCGATTTGTAATGTTGAGTTGGATCCAAACTAAATTTTTCAACTCACTCAAGGCATTCTATCAGTGGAACAGAACATTCTTTCCTCTGCTTTCACTGCAGTTCACTGATTTCCCAAAATGCTCCTTCAATGAGACAGGGGACCCTCAGGAACAGCATAGAGGCAAGACAGGTGTTTACATCAGGAAGTGGATGGAAATTACCACATCCCTAATGTTGGGAAAAAAGTTAGTCTGATACAACTCTTTGTGCTTACTGATTTTCTATTGGCAGATTAATTTGCTGTCACCTGCGAACTTTCTTAAGTTGCTGTTTCATCTCAACCTTAGCCGTCATTTTTCTGAGGGGTAACTGATGTGGGGAATTTTGGCAACACTATCCATAATCCTTTCAGAAAAGACCAAAGCCCATAGTTTAAAACTAGCCTTTACATCAGTTGTATTTCTGTTGCTGAAGCTGCTCAATGGGCAGTACACCTGTCCTCCATGGTTCCAATGCTTTTTAGCGGGAGTCCTCCAAGCCACTAAGATTCTCTTATGTATGTCTGCATATCTTTGAAGATAGCTCCTCCCCACCCGAAAAGGATCAGAATTACAGAGCAAATGTCCTGGGGCAATCTTCAGCAAATGGCCACAGGGAGAATTCCTTTAGCTGCACACAAAATGTCAGGCACAAGCTGGGGACCAGAGAGTGAAATGGTCAGCCTTTGCTGTCTGCAAAGCACACCAGAAGCTGCATTTTTAAAGATGTCCCCTGGACATCTTATGTTGGGTGCGTGGAGTGAAAAAAGCAGTTGCCTCTTTTTAAGACATTCTTTTTGTGCTATGTGGAACAGACCATTGTTTTGTTTCTCTAGGGCCCTTTCCGCATGGAGACAGAAGCACTTTGGTTGGCATTGCTGACGCCGACCCGATGACGCTGGGACCGTCCGCATGGATGGTCCCAGAAAGAACCAGGAAGACGGCGCCGCTGGGAGCCGTCGCCCGGTCGACTTACCTGCTCTCCGGCCCTCCAGCGTGTCGCCAGGGCCTGGGGACACACCTCCCCTGCCCTGCGCGCCTGCTTCTGTGTCGCAGAGCAGGGGGGCGTGTCCCCAGGCCCCGGCGACGTGCCGGAGGGCTGGAGAGCAGGTAAGTGAAGGAAGGGAGTGGGGCAGGGAAAACGGCTGGAAGCAGCTGCCGTTTGCACAGCAGTGGCTTCCAGCTGGCGTTTCCAAAAAACCACGCTGGGGAAGTGTGGTTTGGAAACGCCGGCTTGGCGCCAGTCGGGCGGCGCGGCTGCGAAGCAGCTGCGCCCCCTGTGTGAATGGCGGCCTGGGGACGGCGTTTTTGCCGTCCCCAGGCCGCCATATTCCGCCCGTGCGGAAAGGGCCTAGGACTTCATTTTCTCCTGGTATACCATATAGTCTTCTGTCCAAAATTGCAATTTCCTCCAGTGAAATTGACCTTTATAATCTGGAGATCAATTCTACTTCTGACAGAACTCCTGGTGGTCCCCATTCTTCCCTTATTACTGTCATGGGTTCATTTTGCTGGCACTTATGGTGTAGTTGTTGCCTCTTATATCTGAGTATGTGATAGCATTATCTGTACCCCTTGATATAAGAAGTGGATGATGGTCATCTGACCATTATCACTAAGGGGAAATCTGTCAATGTTGTTTCATTCTGTCTTATTTCAATGCATTGTTGTTTTCTTCTTTATTAATGAAAATATATATAGGATTGTTATAAATTAAATTAGCAGCCACCAGCATAGTTGAACCATAAAATTGTCCATGACTGTATACTGAAGCATCCAAACACAAACATATTATATAGCCTGGAAGACAAATTAAAACAGACTGTGTAGCAAATTGTTGTGCCCTTCTGACATCACATTGAAAAACAGTGTCTCTTCACAAAGCAAGCTGTGTCCAAGCAGAGGCATAGTGGGGGATAATGGTACCTGGGGCAAAAATGGTGCCCCCTGTGCCCCCAGACCCCATGCCCCCTTCCTGTACCCCCACCCCCCACTTACCTGAGCCAGCAGCAGTCCTGGGCATCCAGGGCCTGGCGGACTGGGACGGAGGGGTGCCTGGCTGCAGAGGCTTATCTAGGCAAACTGGAGCCCAGGGACAAAACTTGAGTTTGGCGCCTCCCCCCATATGGGCCCCCCCACCATGACCAAACAATTATTTTTGCACCAGCTCACAAAACACCCCCAGCAAAACATACATGGCTCTCTCCCCACTAACTCCCTTTCCTAATTTTGTACTCACACGAACCCTGTGAGGTAGTTTGTTAACCTTAGAAACAGTTCCAAGCCAGTGGAAGTGGGTATTAAGCATGTAAATCTCTTACAAATCACCCCCAGCAAAAAATGCCATCATCATCTCTCACAAAACACCTCCAGTGGAATCCACCCCCAAACAGTATCACTTTCAATGGTGTTTAAACTAGGGTCCAGAATCTTCTTTTAAATCCACCTTAAAGGGAGAATCTGGCAGCCCCAGTTAAAACAACATTGAAAATGATGCTGTTTTGGGGTGGATTCTCCCCCACCCTGAAACAGCATCACTTTCAATGTTTAAACTGTGGACCTCATATTCTCCTTTTAAGTCCATGCTGAAGGAGGTGGATTTAAAAGGAGAATCTGAGGAAATTTGGAGTATGCCTGCCTCCATCTCCTATTAGCTTCCATTGGAAACAATTGGGAATAGGGTCACCCCTTTTGGGAGTCCATAACTTTAGACCCCCAGAACCAAACCTCAACTAACTTGGGTGGTATCATCAGGAGAGTCTCCTGAAAAATCCCTGAAATTTGGGTGCTTTTAGCCTTAAAACTGCGCCACCTGCAGGCCAAAAACTGAAAAAACACTAAAAAATACAAAACACACACAAACGAACCTGAATTTTTTGCGCCCTCCACTAGGGGGCACCCAGGGACATGGAGTGACCCATGTTCCTTAGGCAAATATGCCACTGCCTGGCTGTGGCCTCTGCCAGGCCAGACAGAGTGAATGTTTTGTCTGTGGCCTAGACCAGACCTGGCAGGGTGGAGTTGGGCTGAGGGGCATCCTGCCACTCCTTTAGCCTCCGCTGGCAGAAGAAGCAGCCTGGTGGGACCGGGCTAGGCCCAGGCAGGGGGGGAAGGGGGATGAGTGTGTGTGTGTGTGTGGGGGGGTGATTAACAGTGATGCCACTGTTTCCAAGTGATGCAGCTATACCACAGGCTCTTGCAGAGTTTTTAAAAGCATTGTTAAAATGTTAGTTCCAACTGGGAAACTGTGTTAGTCTATTGCTACAAAATAAAACAGAAACCAAGTGGCACCTTAAAAACATCTAAAATGCATTCCAGGATGAGCTTTTGTGAATGGCTCATGAACAGCTTTCATAAGCAGCTCACTTATGCAGGAAATGTTCTTCGTTAGGCAGAAATATTTATACATGAGTCCACTTTTAACTGGATTTTGTTTCCAACTGACTTTTTTGTAGCATCCTCCACTTTATTATTGTCTGTAACTTTGAATATAAATACATCTGCCTGGCAGAAATATCTGATGAAGTGAGCTTGTGCTCATGCAATATTATGCTGCATTTTTTTTAAAAAAAACTGCCAGTCTTTATTATTGTTGGAGTAGTATTGGTCATAATAGCAATATTTCTCATTTTCAGGACTTGATGATGTATGACACATTCAGATAATATGTTTTAAGTGTTCTGATTTGCTCATAGGGACTGAGCCTGAATAAACTGTGGCTTACCTAATGCCCTCTCAAAATACTATGACTGAGATGAGATTTGAACTTAGGACATCCTAAATCCTATTCTGTGCTACCATCCTATATCAGTTCACACTTAGTGAATGACAACCATTTCAGTGCAGTCAGTTGATTATAATTCTAATATATCTCCACTGGCATAAAGCAGCAGAGTCCAAGAAAATCAATAGCTGTGATCCGCAAGCCACCTCGACCATAATATTTATATTGCAGCTACTTTAAGTCCCATTCAAGCATGTCAGCTTAAGCAGGCTTGTGGAACTCACTGAATGAAACTGTATAGATCAATTATCAGTCCTCTGTGTAATGTGGTCTACCATATTTACTTAGTAGAAATGCTCAAGGCATTTTATCTGTAGGCTGCAGAGAAACATTAATTCTGCTGGGCAATATAAAGTATTCAAGGCAGCATTTTCAAACTGTGTCATTCAGTGTTCTTTTGCCTTTCAGTGACATATTGAGCAAAACTATATTTTCCGGTAAAATTCCCTAGCAATTACATCATATTTATGACAGCATGAGAGTTACTTATAGTTTGACAGAACTTATAAGAACCATCACTTTGAAAGACACAGCCAGGAGAAAAAATGATGCACATAACTTTGACTAGTTAGAATCATAGAGCTGGAAGGGGCCATACATGCTTTCTAGTCCACCACCCTGCTCAATGCAGAATCAGCCTAAAACATCCCTGACTATTCACCCAGCCAGTGAAGTTGAGCTAACCATCTCCCCAGACAGCTGTCGCCAGGGGTATTACAGAACAAAGTGCAGCATGACTTCAAGACACCTTTTTTATCATAACTGCCACTGACCAAGGAGAAGTTATGACACAAGCATATGTCTGTGCCATACTGACATGGAACATAGAATCACCTTGGAAATGAGGGAGCAAAAGAAGGGCTTGGGTTTACATCACTCCTTTCTCTCCTGTGAGGACACTCAAAGTGGATTAAAAACCCCTTTTCCTTCCTCTCCCCACAATATACAACTGGGGTTGATGGGGCTGAAAGAGTTGTGGGAAATGTGTGATAGGGCCAAGGTCAGCAAGCAGACTTCCTGTGGAGGAGTGGGGAAAGAAACTGGGTTCTGAAGACTGAAGTACAACTACTCCCAACCACACCACAGTCTCTCTCCTCCTCTCCTCTCCTCTCCTCTCTCCTCTCTTCCAAAGGATATTCAGTGGTAAGAACATTCATCTGTATTTTGGGTGGTCAAATGTTAGGGTCATGCCATCAGAACACTGACAGCAACATCAGCGTAACATTGCTAAAAATATTTGAAGGCTCACTGTTTGATACCAATGTTGTGGTCCCAAACAGAGTCATGCTTATGGCATATTGCAAGGGAGGCAGGAAACATTACAAGGAACATTTTTCAGAGGCTGCAGGATATAGGCAAGCATCAGAACCACTGAATGGACAACAGGCACAAAATGAACACAACAGAAAATTCACTCACCTCTGTCACATTTTCACCAAGACAAATGGACTATCTGAAGAGTTGTGCCTCAATGGCCAGGCAAACCTCCATGACTATGGATACCCCAACACCCAAATGGTGTGGAACCAAGCAGCAATAGCTCATGTTAATAAGGTACCACAATGCGATGGTCACCAACTTCTCCACTGGGACTGCACCAGTGGTGATATTCAGCAGGTTCGCACCACTTCAGCAGAACCAGTTGTTAAAATGATGCTTGTAAACAACCAGTTGTTAAATTATTTGAAACCCACCACTGGACTGCATGGTATATACTGATATCCTGATGCTGCAGATGCCCCTGCAAGGTCTCCACCAGGTCCAAGAAAGTGGACTTGGTCATTCAGAAGTTGGCTAGTCACTGCTAATCTCCCCAGAAACCCATCACATGGTTTTCCCACCACTGAGTACTCCTGGGGTACATCCAGTAGCTAGGCTGGTTAGGAACAGTTGCCAGGGTGAACTAACTGTGCTTGTCTCTCCATAGTGAGTGGTGGCTGCTGGCACCAACAAGAGCCCTCTTACTTCTGGCATTTGGTACCTGTACTCCTTGGTGGGGCCTGTAGTAAAGCAGTTCTAGTCTTCAGACCTGCATCCAGTGGTGGAATTCCATACACATGTACAGTCTCTCACACCAGAAGGAAAAGCTGCAATGAAGCCTGCAACAACAGATCTTTCAGCCCCATTTCTAAAATAGTGCAAAAATCTCTGTTAACCATGGAGAATCAGCAAAATTGGCACCCTGCAATGCAACAGGAAGCTTATTTGAATAATCCCTTCATTTTATATGTGTGCTCACCAATAGAAGAGAAAGAGTCAGTCAGCAACACGTTCATCCAATGAGATCACAGCCAATGCTAACATTCAATCATAGAGTGGCCAGGAAGCAAGATCAGCATCACTGAGGAAATTCATGTCTTCGTAACTTTGTTTCTGCACATGTTTTTTTTTAAAGCCAGCAAAAGGATGCCTTGACAGTTGTGTGGAGTGAAAAGAAGTCACCTCTTTTTAAGATGTCTCACAGATGTGTTTTTTGTGGAATGGACCAGTGTCAACTGGTAGTCAGTTTACCATTGCCAAGGATGTAATTTTGAAATCAGACAGTTCTATAGTTAATAACTGCAGAGCTGTCTGATTTCAAAATGATAACTTGTATCTGAAGAGCTATTTTAGTGAATTTATTTTTAAAAAAACTTTTCTTTTATTTAGAGTTCTATTACAAAGTGTTTTTGAAAGTCTTTTAGGTTTTCAGAAGAGGTTTGCTATATTACATGGAAAAAGTTTGCTGGAGAATACAAGGCTGAGGGCCCTTTGGTTGCATGGAATAACCAGTGTTTTGGATCTCAGATCATCCATATGGTATGCTAGTAAATTCAGAGTCTGGATTAGGCATCATTTTACTTTGTCAAAAGTGGCCATTTGGTCACTGTGATCTATGCATTCTAAATCAGACCATTTGGATTAAATGTTAAAATATAAGACACCTACTGGATCACAGTTTTTAGATCACAATTCATAACCATGTGAAATAACAGTTACAACTAATATTTTTCCTACATTTCCATTAAGAATCATATTGTGTGACAGATTTTGCTAAAGACCTCTAAAGTCCAGAGCTCCTGGCTTATAGTCCTTATTCTTGTTTATAGTTGCATTAATAAGCATGAAAAGCTAAGGCTTCTGCTGTTTTCTAATTGCTAATTTGCAGACAGAGTCAAGTTTAAACCTATGATTTAACAGCAGCAATATATTAAGTGATGGCACTTTAAATGTACAGTTTTGAAAGATTAACAGTGAATTATAACACAGCTTCCACATTAAACACCAGGTTGTGCAGTGAATGTTACAAACTGCAACCTGAAATATTAATATCTTAATGCTTTGAAGAATATATTAATTACAGTCACTTGAAAAATGCAATAATTAGGCTGTTTCATGGGAACCACTGAGGTCAGTTTATAACATGGGCTCACTCACCTGCTACAAAGTGTCAGGGAGATGCTATTTAGGTGATTGAGATGCGTTCCTAACACAGTGTAACTGCTTACAACTATATTTCAATGCTGCTAGAAGATATATGTAACCAGCCTGCTTTATGTTACCATGCCATCTGGGGCATTCTTTCCTTGATCTTTATGGCTAAACATGCTCTGTAGATAACTAGGCTTCCCCCTGACACCCTGGTCTCATGAGATATGGAGTTGTTTCCATTGTTCTGTGGGGGCAGGATGCCAGGTGGCTCTCCATCACTATCTTCTGCCGACCTTGGGGCGCCTCAGTTCCACAAACTCTTTCTTTCAAACTTCTTGGAAAAACAGGATGGGGGACTGACAATGAGGATAAAGTGGGTGGCAAAGCTCAGATTTGTCAGAACTGGCTTTGCCAAGCTTTGTTGCTCTGAGCTTATCAATAAATGCTACTGATCAACAATGCAGAGTCCATTTATTGGCTTAAGGTTTGAAACTTAACACAAAGCTTCAGAAAGACATTAACACATCATCACACTGGGCACTCTTTTCTGAGCAGTATGTTGTGAATGGGAAGCTATAGGGACTGTAGCTGTAGCCCTGGATTACCTGGCATTGAATTTTACCAGATGACAGATCTGACGACCTGAATGCAAATGGGGTTGTCTTGTGGCTATAAAGTCAGACTTGAATGCCCAAGAGCTACTACGCTAACAGCATTACTGGCAGGCATCCAGATGTAGATGGAATGTTGTTAGCAAGCTGCAAAGTGCCTCTCCACATATTATAAAAAAGTTGGTTATGCATTCAAACAGCAGAAGGGGATCAAGTTAACCAAGCAGCTGCATTGACATAGTTGTTAACGGCCAGAGACAAACAAGGAAGCAATAAAAGAATCAGAGTTAAGTTGCTTTTGAACTGGGAGAATGAGGTGCAGGTAAGAGTGCTTTGGTCCCATACCCTGGTATGAAGGCACAAAATGTCAGAACATTTTTTTTGCTGTCAAGTCACATCTAACTTATGGTAACCTCTGGTGGAGTTTTCAAGGCAAGAGACATCCAGGCCATTTCTGCATGGCCCAAAAACACCACCTTAGGGACAGTAAAAAATACCATCCCTGGGGCACTGTTCACAAAACTGGTGCTGCTGCATTGTAGCAGTGCTGTGCCAACCCTCCCAAAACAGCAGGAAAATGCCACTTTTGAAACTCGCTCCTTGAGCGGTTTTTTAAAAAGTGGTGTCTTTCCGCCGGTGTGGTGCAAAGCACATTGGCGTGAGGGTGTCGCTTTTGGTCTTAACTCTTACCTCTCTTTCCTACGCAGCTCCGGAGGTTGGAGGGCAGTGTGGGCATGTCCCTCCAGCCATCCAGAGCTGTGCAGGGAGGAGAGGTAAGGTGAACAGGATGAACCCTCTGCGGTTCACTGCAGCTTCGGGGCTGCCCACACGGGACTGTGCGAGCAGTCCCAAGCCTCTACCAGCATTAATTATGCTGGTGGATAGCTGCTTCTGCTGCCATGCAGAAATGGCCTCAGAGACATCCAGAGGTGGTTTGCCATTGTCTGCCTCTATGTCACAACCCTGGATTTCCTTGGAGATTTCCCATCCAGATACTTGCCAGGGTTGACTGAACTTAGCTTCTGAGATCTGATGAGATCAAGCTAACTTGAACTATTCAGATAAGGGGCCTACATGGGTTAAACAAGGCTTATTGGTGACTGATTTGAATTTCCTCTCTTTTAGGGTAGTGTACTATGTGCAGGCAGCCTTTGATAGCCATTAGCATTTGGGCAATACTACCCTGACCCCACAAACGGTTGACATTGTTTCACCCCTTCTTTATTTCAGTCACTTGAATCGCCTCAAGCCATACAACAATTAGAAATTAGCTGATGTTTCTTAGCACCAAAGGAGTATTCTGTGCAGCCACCAGAAACACAGCCAGCGGGTGGCTGCTTTAGGAAAATCTCCCTTCATCCTTAATTGACTCACTAGGATCTAAAGATGATCTTTTCAAGAGTGGGCAGACCACTGCCTCCTTCAACCTACCTTGGAACACTCCTTGCTCAAGGGAGTGATTGATGATACTCAACAGGTGGGGTCATAGCTCCTCCCGGCAAGCTCTAATTAACCAGGAGGGGCATGGTAGTAGGTTTAACAGCAGATGACAGGTAGTAGATTTAACAGCAGCCAGAAGCCTGTTGACATCAGCTTTAGTGAGCAAGGAAAGCTGGTCCAAATAAGGACCTGAAGATGGCCGAGGATGCCGGGGAGCAATCACCTCAATGGCATCAAAGAGCCTGGAATTCCAGTTCTCCACCTGCTCATCAAGGGAGCCAGCGGGTGCTCTATCTGATGGAACTCAGAGCTGGGGCTGGAGTAGAGACTGAGGGGGCCCTTCCACCAACCCCCACCACTCTAACTGCAAGAGTGGATACCTCATCCAGGGAAGAAAAGCCCCCTCCTCATCCACTAGCTGTAAGGCTGGGAACTCATACCGGGCAGAGAGCACACAACAAGCTGAGGGCAAAGTTAAGTCCAAAATAAAGTCCAAACGCCTCATTCTGATGATAGAATTCAATTATCTGTTCATAAAACCACTAAGTAAAAAAAGTGGCGGGGGGGATAATCTTTCCCACGTCTTAAAACTTTAGTATATCAGAACTCTGCTACAGAGGTTCCACTTCGGACGCCATCTTGGATAAGAAGGACTAAGCATAATATAATGACATGTAAGGTCACTTCTAAAACTCTGCAGAGGAAGACAATGGCAAATGACCTCTGCTTCTCACTTACATTGAAAGCCCCTGCTGGGGTTGTTATAAACTGTCTGTGACTTGAGATAATTTTATACAAACACAAGGCCAATCCTATCTGAGGGCCACCTTTTGCACAAGTTTGTGACTTGTGCCATGGCTGACACAACATTACTATGGCTAGTGTGCTGCTGCCAAACAGTCACAAAGGATACCTCCTACAGTATAATGATCAGCATGTATCACCACAGTAACCTAATGATAACATAATAACCTAATGTTGACCTGATAATGTAATGTGGTCCAGCTTGTAGCCTGAGGCATAAATAGTCGTTCCTGATATCCCCTTGACTGGGTGGCCTGCAAGGTACCAAGCTGCCTCAGAAGATTGCCCTCTCTTCTCAGTGAGGTTTGGAAGTAAAATGTTGACCATGTTCATTTTGAAGAGCAATGGACTTATAATAAAAAACATAGTATGAAGCAGGCATTTTTTTCCAGCACTTTAACACTTACGACTGCTGCAGACTAAACTTTTTCTATTGCCAGCACTAAATATTGAATATGTTCATTTTGTTTAAGTTTGTGCCTGGCTTCAGAAAGGGATAAATATATTGTAGTGTCTGCAGCCTGAAAAGTAAATTGAGCATTTAGGACCTCAACAAATGTGCACTATTTTTCAGTTTCCTTCTGCAGTATAACAATGCCTGCCTATCTATTTATTACTCCAATCTCTGGAGGGAAAGTATGCCTACTAAAAATCTTTTCACATATTATGTAAATATTATTTATTTGCTCCATTTATACCATGTCCATTTCCCCAGTGGATGCACAAAGTGGAATATGGAGGAGAAGTAGATCTATGGCTACCAATCTTGATCCTCCTTGATCTGAGATTGCAAATGCCTTAGCAGACCAGGTGCTCAGGAGCAGCAGCAGTAGAAGGCCATTGTTTTCACATCCTGCATGTGAGCTCCCCAAACATCTGGTAGGCCACTGCGAGTAGCAGAGTGCTGGATTAGATGGAGACTTGTCTGATCCAGCCGGCTCTTTCTTATGTTCTTAATACATTGGTTTCCTTTTTCCCATTTTATTCTCACAACAATGTGATCTGGGTGAAACTGAGAGTGTGACTTACCTATCAGCATGCAGAACACTTCCCTGGCAGAGCTCAGCTTGGGTGTTCCAGGTCCTAGTCTGACACTGTCATTGGTAGACCACACTCACTGTCTAATTCATATTGGATATATGAAGCTGTAACCCAAGGATGCCCAAAATAAATTCTAAGTTGTGTTTATATTACTGGCACTGGCCTGCCCACTTGGCCTCTTTCCAAGGGCGTACCACCCACAGGGACATATGGGGTGAATGGGAGTGGAAAATTGCCCCTTCCTCCTCCCCCTGGTCCTGAGTGGCCGGTCCTCTCTGGGGAAGTTAGGGCCTGCCTCTCTGCTGCTCTCTCTGTGTGGAAGGGAAGAATTCGGCACCAAGTGAGCAGAACTGGCCCCTCTGCTTGGGACATGCCTGCCTCGGCACCACCAGCAGCAGCAGCCGCAGGAGTGGGAGTCCAAGACTGCAGCCCTGGTGAAGAAGGCTGAGCAAGCCAGGGTGAGTTACCCCCGCTGTGCCAAGCTGCCTCCCCTTGACAGGTGTGTGTGTGTGTATGGGGGGGTGACTCACCATGGCTTGCTCAGCCTGCCACACCAGCACCATGGTCTTGGCCTTCAGCTTGATGTTAAGCCACCTGCAAAGAGCGGCAGGGCTGGGTCAGTGCCGGGGCAGACAGCTGCGCCTCCTGGGAGGCAGCCCACACCAGCAACCTACTCTGTGCAGGGCCATTGTGGCCAGAACTCACCCCCACCTTCACCCTTGGGCTGCCTGCTTTTGGGGCAAAGAAAGCTGTTCCAGATGCCAAGACCACAGCACTGGTGTGGCAGGCTGAGCAAGCCATGGTGAGTCCCCCCACTGTGCCCAGCTGCATCCCTTCAATGGGAGTGGGGGGCAAATGCTTTTGCTGATGTGATTTCTTAGTGGCGTGGTGAGCTCAGGTCCTGTGCTCCATGGGGAGGAAAAGTCCCCCATGGCTGGGGTACGTCCTGTGTCCAGAGCACCAGGCTGCATGGGCTGAGGAAGGGGGTGAGGCTTGACATTTAGGGCCTGAGAGTTCTGCATTCCAAGGGTGCTGGATGGACCTCATGGGCACAGCTGGGCGCTGCCAGGTATAAGGACCCCACAGCTGGATCCTCGGAGACTATCCAGGTGGGCCTACCTCTTCCCTGTTGCCTTCTCCTATCTCTAACAACAATTTTTACCTGCTCTTGCTTCCCTCCATCTCTCTCCCCCCTCCGCCCAAGTGTTGCTTGGTCCTTTCTGCAGGGCATGCAATGAATAGATGGGCACCTATTGCCCTCGGTGCTGAAGGCCCCATAGGCTCCACTGCAAATGCACCACTAGTCATCCCAGAGACATATGTAGGGGAAATGGAGCCTGGGGGGGGGTGTGTGTGTGTGGAAAACATATTTTGCCCCAGGCTCCATTTTTCCTACATATGCTTCTGCCTCTTTCAGAGCCTATTTGCCTCTTTCAGAGCCTACTGCCAGGGATGGAGGTGGTGGGAGCCTGTGACCCACCATGAAGCCATTGTCACATTACAAAAGGAAGCATCACACCAAATGTCAAGCCTTTGGAGAAACCCCAATCCACCAGGCACCATGCAAACCCATTCCAACAGGAAATAGTGATTCCCCATCCCCCACCCCACCCCAAAGTGTGCTTATATGGCAAGACTTCCAGAAGAAGGATTATGTCAGCAGGGAGGGGATTTTCACATCCAGCTAAGTTCTGCAACAGAGGAGGTTGGAGAAAATTCTGGTTCCAGGTAGCTTCCATATTCAGGAACCGGTAGTCACTCCCCCACTCACTTTCATGGTGAAGCAAGAGGGGCTGAAAAGGGCAGTGGGGATTTGGAGGAACAAAGTGGAAGCTATGTATTGGAGCTTAAATATTTCCTGCAGTGGCTATACAAGACTTTCCATACATATTGATGCTGGCTGTCAAACCCATGTTGCAGCATGTCATTGGCATTTGTCTAGGTCTGGGCTGCTAACAACATTTATGTATACAAGCAAAAGCATTGTAAATCAGGTTTTTCTAAGAGAAAGGTGTTCCAGACTGCACTGTGCTGGGTTACTCTTGTTCTTAACAGGATCATCTGCCCTTTTATAATAGAACTTCTATGACCAATCTCTTCATTACATCTTGATTCCTTTGAGTCCAACTGTGGATTTTACAAATTTCTGGCAGGTACTTTGGATATCTCATAGGTCATCCTGAAGTGGGAATCTCATAGGTCATCCTGAAATTCCTCTTCAGGAGTTTCAAATGCATCATCCTTTTGCTGCCTTGTTTAATAATGTCATTTAATTCCAAGGGTTACTGATACATGCTGCTGGAAGAAATCTGCCAGTATAACCATAAGTCATTATGTCCATCTAGGTACACTACCTTGTTGGCTTGAGGGAGCAGAAAAGTGTGCTTGACTGGAGTCTCGGGATCTTGATGGTTCTGTTCTATCTTATCCTAAAGCTATTTTGCACACCTGAAGCACTTCAGATGAGTTTTGCAAGTATTTTATTTCCGACTGAGTTACAGTGTGGCCACCAGCAAGAGGCAGTGTGCCAACATAGATGACATCTGCTTTATCTGCCAACCTGAGTTCCAGAAGCCTGTTTTTCTCATCTACCAGAACATATTCTGTGAAGAATGCAGAGCTCTGTAGTTCAGTAGGGAGAAAAGCTGCCCATGGTGTAGAACAATCATCTCAGATCACATTTACAAGTGGAAGTTTATACTACTGTTTGCACAAACAGTGGTATATATGTATTGTTGCAGGCTTTCACGGCCGGATTCAACTGGTTCTGGTGGGTTTTCTGGGCTGTGTGGCCATGGTCTGGTGGATCTTGTTCCTTGTTTCACCTGCATCGGTGGCTGGCATCTTTAAGAGAAACCCAGAAGACTGAGGAGAAACAGCCCACCACAGGAAAAATATTTCAACCATACATCAAGGGAATCACTGATCAAATAGGGAAACTGATGAAGAAACATAACCTACAAACCATCTTCAGACCTACCAGGAAAATACAGCAGATGCTACACTTAGCAAAGGACAAGAGGAACTCCCTCACTTCTGCAGGAGTCTATCGCATACCCTGCAGCTGTGGAAAGGTCTACATAGAAACCACAAAACACAGCATTCAGGTTTGTATTAAGGAGCACGAAAGACACTGTCGGCTTAACCATCCTGAAAAATCTGCAATTGCAGAGCATGTCTTAAACAAAACTGGACATAACATTTTATTTGAAAACACTGAAATTCTGGACAATTCAGAAGGTTACTTTGTCAGACTGCACAGGGAGGCCATTGAAATTCACAACCAAGACAACTTCAACAGGAAAGAAGAGACTCTGAGAATTAACAAAGCATGGCTACAAGTACTTAAAAACACCAAAAGCAAACCCCAAGAGCATGCTAAGTTCATGAACAATGGACTCTACCCAAACACAGGATTTGCATTTACTAATTCTGCTGCTACTACAGGGCATGAAAAGGTGAATCACTCCCTGGACTGATAAGCCCCACAATACTATCAACCACATCTTTGCATAACAAGTTCCACCCAAACACTTACTGATTGGTTCCCCACCCTGGGACATGGACAATATATACCCCAAACATTACCTTTTCTCTAGACACAGTGTGTAACAGACTTCCCTCTGTGATACACCTCTGAAGATGCCAGCCACAGATGCCGGTGAAATGTTAGGAACAAGATCCACTAGACCACAGCCACGCAGCCTGGAAAATCCACCAGAACCAGTGGTATATATGTTTAATCACATAATTTAAGAAGCCACCCTCAGATTTCTTTTAAACATTAGGTGTTTTATTTCCTACATCATGACAACCAGCCTCCAACCGTAACATTTTTGCACTCTGAGAAATAAACTGTATTTTTAATATAAAAGAGGCTAAGACTTAAAATATGCTCTTTTTCTATGTTTTTCTTCATCGTACAATGACCTGGTCAGTCACTATTAAGTTGGATCTTCATGCAGTAGAGTTTTCTAAAGAAATACACTGCCTTTAGAGAAGCCCCTGTTTAAGGTCTGATATATTCATGATATTAGGGGCAGAACCCCTCCCCCCAGATATGCATTATGTTCAAAGAGTACCTCTAGATAATCATGTGATATCAAAGGTTCTCTTGGCAATTGGCTGACTTTATAAATTGTTTAACATAAAGCTTGCTAGATAATTTTGTAGAAGATTCAGACATTTCATAGAAGATTCAAACACAGAAAAGGAAGAAACAATGGATGTTGGCTATGACTTTTGAGAAAACAAGATACAGTGGCTACAATCCATCTACAACCCTCTGACTAATAGCCATAAGCACTGTGTCCAAACTGTGGTCAATCTGTTGAGTTGCAGATACATTAGAATATCAACTATGTTACTCTGAAATTACGATAATACCAAGAAGTACTTTTGGCAGTATAAATATTTGACAATAATGGAGTAAATTGCTCACAGATGAATTTTCTGTAAGGTTTTATAGGACACTGAAGGAAAATTGGTTAGAAGTTATCTCACAGAGGATTAAATTCAGCTGATCATCATGATCACAGTTGTTGCTTAATTTTTTAATGCACAGGCCACCATGTCACCTACCATCACCTTATAGTGCCTTCTTCATCTTGTCTTTGTTTGAATTGAACTCATTGTAACAAAAATCTGAGAATTAATGAGCTATATGGCTTCAAGATTCATTCCATTTATTAAAATGAGTAGAATATTTACATGCTGGCTTTCTATTTTAAAAAACATTTAAAGTGGTTTACAATTTTAAAATCCATGTGAAGCTGTTAAAATAGATAGCAACTGTTCAGAACTTACAACCACTAGTGACAGATTTGACTACAAAGTTCTTCAGGAGTAAAAAAGGGATTTTAGACACCAGAAGGCTACTGAAGTAGGAACAATTCACAATGCAGAAGGAAATTAATTCTAAAGAGGAAGAAGCTACCAAGAAAGTCCATGTGCAGGCTCCTTCTTGAACAGACAGTTCCCATAAAAAAGGCTTCCTTGGTTTACAATAAAGTGTGAGGTGGTTATGTGCAGGTTGACCAAAACTGTATTACTGTAACATGCTCTATTTTCCCATCTTGTGTTATTTAAGGTCTTGAGGATTAACGCCTTCACTATGTATTAAGCTAGGAGCACATTGGCAACCCATGGTATTCACACAAGTTGGGAATAAAATATGTTACAGTAATTCAAGATGGATGTTACTGAGGCATATGTGACTGTTGACAGGTCTATCTTTGCTGTAAAATGCTAACATCAGCTGAACCAGCCTAAGTTGGAATAACATACTCCTGACTATCTCTGCCTCTGGGCATCTGTAGCCAATGAGGCATACAAGAGAACACCTAAACAATGAGCTCAACCTTTGTGAGATCCTGAGAGCTATAAACCAATGAGCAAGCAGAGGTTCCCCTGCATCAGTTGCTCATACCAACCTTCCAGGAAAGACGTGGCTGAAAGCCAGACTATGGATTGGTTTCTTTCAGAAATACCTGCAACTGCATGGGTACCACTTTCAATTTGTGTGTGTACTGTCAAGTCACTGCTGACTTATGGTAACCCCATAGGTTTTTAAGGCAAGAAATTTCAGAAGTGGTTTGCCATAGCCAACTTCTGGCCTGAAAAAGTTCTGAGAGAACTGTGACTGGCCCAAGGTTACCCAACAGGTTTCATGTGGAAGAGTGAGGAATCGAACCCAGTTCTCCAAATTTGAGTTGGTTGCTCTTAACCATTATGCCTCACTGGCTCTCTACTTTCAATATGTTGCATTAAAATATCAGATTCAGTACTGGCCTATAGTCAGGCAACTAGATCCAATAAATCCCTGTCTTTTAAAAATAAACTGATATGATTTATTGAATTTTCAAAATACTAGCAGGGTGGTAACTCCAAGAAGGAAATGTGTTCAGTTAGTAAGGACAACATCAGGAGTCCCACATCAGGAGTAAACTCTCAGTGACAAAGAATTTACAATTAGTTTAGTTTGGTAAGTATAATACATACTCTGTGCTGCATTCTGCACTTTATCTGTAGATTTCATTGTGTTCTGTTGGGGAGGGGGTTGCTGGTATTTGTAGTGAAGTTGACATCTGTTGCCATTTACCAATAAAAATGCAATCCCCTAGGTCTATCGGTGTTACATCTTTTCTTTAATGAAGGACAGTGTGACACCTGATCGATAGGACAATTGAGTAACTGCCCATCACTATGAGTAAATACTTTATAATTTGGCCCTAGGCACTCAATCAATACTAAATGAAAGAAAATTACAGAATTCTTCTCTAATTGTGCCATGTGGATCAACCTTCTATCAAGCTCTCATTATGTGTCTACAGAAAACTATGTTATCACCAGAATAAAACAAGAACCGTCATTTTAAAACTATAAACCTTTTGTATTATGAGTAAGAAAGTCATATTATTTTCATTTCCTTTAGCCATTATTTAATTATGAAGTTACAAGAATCTGATAAATGCTGGAGCACCTTCCTTATGAAGAGAGGATGCAGCATTTAGAACTCTTTAATTTGGAGAGGAGACGTCTGAGGGGGGATATGACTGAAGTCTATAAAATTATGCATGGGGTAGAAAATGTTGACAGAGAGAAAATTTTCTTTCTTTCTCACAATACTAGAACCAGGGGGCATACATGGAAAATGCTGGGGGGAAGAATAAGGACTAATAAAAGGAAACATTTTTTTACGCAACACATGATTGGTGTTTGGAATAGACTGCCACAGGAGGTGGTGATGGCCACTAACCTGGATAGCTTTAAAAATGGCTTGGACAGATTTATGGAGGAGAAGTCGATCTATGGCTACCAATCTTCATCCTCCTTGATCTGAGATTGCAAATGCCTTAACAGACCAGGTGCTCAGGAGCAACAGCCGCAGAAGGCCATTGCTTTCACATCCTGCATGTGAGATCCCAAAGGCACCTGGTGGGCCACAGCGAGTAGCAGAGTGCTGGACTAGATGGACTCTAGTCTGATCCAGCTGGCTTGTTCTTATGTTCTTAAGACCCAGACATAACCTAGAATTTTGCATGGATAAGTTCACAAAACAGAGATATGGAACTTTGGGCTGAAACTGAGAGCAATTCTATTTAGGTTGTTTCATGGCTTATCTGAAGCAGAATTTATCTCAGTGTTTGCAACATAAAGTTCCTTCATGGTAATGCAGATGAATTGTACAATGGGAGAAGGACTATGTCTGTGTGATAGAGCTTCTGCTTTGCATACGAAAGGTCCTTGGCTCAATATTCACCTTCTTCAATTTAAAAAGTCAGGTGAAAAGTGATGTGAAACCTATACTTGAGACCTAGAAAAATGCTTCAAGCCAGAGTAGACAACAATGACCTTGACACAACAAGGTTTTGATCCTAGAAGATAATGTAATATTGGATCCCCAAAAATATTGGTATTCCCTATATTCCTGAATGCCAAATACCAGCATGGTATTCAGGTACAAGTTTTTTTCTGGCTTTTTAAATTTTTGGGTCCATTATTCCCCATGGGGAAAATTTCTGGGTAGGTGTGGGAGTTGTTTTTTTAAAGATACAGGAAGCAACACTGTAGTGGAGCTGCTGTTGCCTGCCCTTTAGAATAATAGAATCTTAAGCCCTTTCTGCACAGGCCGTATTCACCAATTCCGGCCTGGTAAAACATCGTTGGTGGGGAAACCCTTTGCACAGGTGGCGCTGTGAAAATGATGCAGCATAACTCTTCCACCCAAAAAAACGATGTATTCAAACGTCGCTCGGGGAGCGAGGTTTTTGGAATACACTGGCTTCCATCTGGTGCCAAGCAAACAGCCCCAAATGCCTCTTTACCTCCCCCTGGCTTCCGTCGCTCTGTGGAGACCAGGGGACATGCCTCCTGGCCTCTGTCCCTGCAGTCATCTCTCTGGCCATGGGGGCATGTCCCCTGGCCTCCACAGAGCAATGGAAGCCAGGAGGACGTAAGGAGCCATTTGGGGGGCTGTGTGGCCATGTGGAGCCTGCTCCACCAGCTGCACAGCCAGTGGGGCTGTTCGTGCGAACAGTCCCAGGGCTTGCATCGGCATGAACCATGCCAATGCAGCCCTGCTGCTCTGGCCATGCGGAAATGTCCATAGAGACCACAAGGGCCATCAAGACCAACTTCCTGCCATGAAGGAATACAAAATCAAAGTATATGGCCATCCAACCTCCAAAGAAGGAGACTCCATACTTGCATGTAGTGCATTCCATTGTTAAACAGTCCTTACTGTCAAGAAGTTCTTTCTACTGTTTACGTGGACTCTCTTTTCCTGTGCTTTGAATCCATTATTTCTTGTCCTAATCTCTGGAGCAGCAGAAAACAAGTTTGCTCCCTCTTCAGCATTATATTCCTTCAGATATTTAAACATGACTATCATATCACCCCTTAACTTTCTCTTCTCTGGATTAAACATACCTAGTTCCCTGAGCCTCTTCTCATAGGGCATGGAATCCACACCTTTTTAACCATTTTGGTCGCCCACCTCTGGACCCATTTCAACTTGTCACTGTCCTTCTTAAATTGTGGTGCCCAGAAGTCAAGGTGTTGAGCCAAACATAATCAAAATAAAACCACAGAATATTTGCAGGGGAAACTGCAGGGGGAAGGGGGACCTTTGTAAACCTAACAGAACCAATAGTAATGTACAGAAACCCAGTAGAACCCAGAGCCACTGACAGTGCAAGTTCAACAGAAGCAATGTCAAACTGGAGAATCACAGCACAACAAATCCAAGTAAAGGAAAGTGTAAAGCAACTCTAGTAAGGAAAAAAAACTTCTTGAAAAACTCTTGCAAATGCTGGCTCTTGATCTCTCCAGTTAATCCCAAATACTTAATGGATTTTAGGGGAACATTTATTTGGTATCCTGAAATTTCCTGTATATATTTTTGATGCCGAGCATACCAGAAAACGTCGATATTATATTTTTGGTATATTTTCAGTTCTGCTTTATACAACTACAGATCCCCAAGTATAATATGTTAAAAAATGAATATCTGATCCATTTTTTCTAAACTGTCAAGGATACACACATACAAATACTTCTTGCTCATTATATTTGGATCAAAATGTCTTAGTTTCAAACTTTTTAAATGGTCCATGTACCCAGAATATGTGTGTACCAAATTTCTAGTTTCTATTTTATGTGGGAATACCCTTCAAATTCTGATATCACCATGAATCAGTGAACCAGTAAGCCACAGGTGTCTTTTTTGTTGTTGCTGATAATGGAGAAAACAGTTTGCAGATAGGACATGATTGTAAGTCTCCAATATCCAGTGTTATTTTCTCAAGATGGAATCACCCTGCTCTTTTAGGCACACTTTAAAACAAAACAATATACTGAACTATACATAAAATTAAATTTCTTAATTTGTTTTCACTTTTATTTTCTAACTATACATTTTTGAGCTTTTCTTGTGGGATACAAGTTCTATCATTCCTGAAAAGGAACAATGAATTTAATAGTATTGTTCACTGGGCAGATTTTTAAAAATGATATTGTCTGGACTATATTCTACTTTCAAAATTTAACATTCCTAGTACAAATAAGCTGCAATCATCATATGTACCTACTTCTATAGTGAGACTTTCTTTATAAAGTAAACTATTGATTTTGTAAATCAACAACATCCCCTTTATCAAAAGGATTCTCCTCTAATGCCATTTCAGATCTTGTCTGGACATAGATTATTAGCATTTTGCTCAGTTTTCTTTGACAGAAAGGTTAGCTTAGCATTAGCATAGTCCTGAAATTGTGCAAATAATTATTTGGTGCTTAGCTGAAGCAATGAATGTGCAGCTGTCAATCTTGATTTATTCCCAATCTCAAGAGAAGTGAGATGTAGCAGGGTTAGTCTGAATGACAAGTCAATAAAGAATGAACTTGATACTGTTGTAGGATGATCCACAACCCTGTTAAACTGAAATACTTGGATTTTAATTAGTTTAGTCCTATGCATGCCAAACAACAAAAATCTTAGCATTTGGTCTTAGTTCCAGTGTATTCCAAATGGGTCTATCTTTGAGGCTCATATAACTGCCAGAGGATGGTTAGGACTTTGTTTATAAAGCTGCAGACAGCCAGCTTTACACTTTGTCATCTTAGAACACTAAATGAACTTTTCCAAATTCATTCACCTGTATAAATTTGCCTTTAATCCTCATTCAAGTTATTGCATTTATGCTTGTTATTAAAATGTAACCAAGTATTGTTCTGTTGTCAACCACAGGAAAGATTTGTTACTCTTTTTAACATTCTTGGCTGTGTTATGGAAGCTATAAAAAGGCTAATAGGAAAGCAATAACTGGAATACATCTTGCTCAGGACACACTGCTATTTCCAAGTACAATTTTCTTTACAAAGCAACAGTTAAAATGATAAAATGCTGAAACCTCTGCAATAGTTTCCAAACTTTTCTTCATGTTTATGTCCAGTAATTTGAAACCACTAGGAAACTCAAAGGGGCTTACAATCTTGCCCTTCCCCCCTCACAACAAACACCCTGTGAGGTGGGTGGGGCTGAGAGAGCTCCAAAAAGCTGTGACTAGCCCAAGGTCACCCAGCTGGCTGAATTCCCCAGATAAGCCTCCACAACTCAAGCGGCAGACCTGGGAATCAAACCCGGTTCCTCCAGATCAGAGTGCACCTGCTCTTAGCCACTACACCACTGCTGCTCCCAGTGGCAGATAAGATCCGCCCTATAAAATTTAAATAGCTGCACTATTATCCCAGGGTATAAATGGTCATAAGTCCTAAAGAGGTACAATGCTTCTCCTGCTGTAGCTTGGTTGCTTTGACAACATATATTCAAAATTCCACCCACTCACTGATTACCCTATTAACTTCCTTTCCTTAACCAGGAGTTGGTGATATGTCCTAAAGTTGTCACCCTTAGATGCCCATACTCCTCTATCATCTGATATTTCGTGTCTAGCTAGTTATGTAAATAATGACTCAGACATTTGGCACCTCAAAAGGTTTATTTGTAAGTGTATTAAGTGTATTAAGGTTGTTTATTAGGTGCTATATCTTTTTTATAGTACACTTTATGTTGTGTTCTTGGTTTTTTGTTATTTTGTTAGCAAGAAAACTTTAATAAAAATAATTTTTAAAAAAGGTTTATTGCATAATTATAACACAATTGGGCATATGGATCCACCCCTATAAAGACATGAGAGGTTGTGAAATGCACTAGCTTCATCTTACGGATAATCATCAAGGGTTGATTTCGCACAGTGCAAATATAATCTATTGACAAAGGGAAATATCCTGGTTTTGGCAAGAACTTTGTTTGGGTCCCTTCCCCAAAGTGGGATTGACACGCAATATTTTCCTCAACTTGTTTTTAAAAAAAGCCAAAATCACTATCTTTTTGAAAAATCCCAGATTGAACCTGCTTCCATGGGAATGGTATGGGCACCAAACTACTTTATTTTTCTTGCCCCACCACCCATTCTTCTCCCTGACATCATGTCAGTTTCATTTCTGCTGAGCTGCTGACTGGTGTGATAGCTTGCCATTTTAGAAATGTCCCTCAACCACGTTTTCTTCCCTTGGCAGTGACTGTGAGCACCATTTCACCTAAATGTGTACAGCAATGGATTCAAAACAATTGTGAGCAATAGCCCTGTTTCCTTTTCTTGTTATTTGTTGGGTGCTTAGAGTATGTAGCTAGGCAGATGCACACCTTTGGATATGGATGGGACATATTGTTTTGCTCCCTTTTTGGACAGATTTTATTATTTTGTATATCTCAACGTTAAAGGGAGGGTGCATGCTTCATGTTTACATATGTCATGGTTTCAAAGCCGAAAACTTTTTTCCCACACTAGAAAAATGGAAGGGGGACGTCCTGCTTGGGCTCCCAGGGTTGATGTAGATTTTTCACCAATCAGAAGCATTCCCTTAGCAGAAAGTGGGAACGGGTGGAAGGGGGACTGTGGTGCTGGAACAGCCAATCAGAAGGCAGGAAAAATTGGATATTCATGCCTGTGCTTTTGCACTGTAAAACAAGGGCCGTTTCCGCACAGCCACGCTGCGGGGGGGTGTCAGCATAAATTATGCTGACGCACCCCCTGGGACTGTTCGCATGGATGGTCCCGGTAGGGGTGGAGAAGACGGTGCAGCCTACACAGAGGCTGTGCCATCCCTCGAGTGCCTTTCTGTCCCCTCTGGCCTTCTGGCCCTCTCTGGCCTTCCAGCGCGCGCACAGGCCAGGACATGCCCCCCACTGCCCTGTCAGCGACGGCTCTGGAGTGCGCGGGGCAGGACATACCTGCCCTGTCGCGACAGCCTGGAGTCTGGGGCGAGAGTGTCCCCTGGCTCTGTCGCGGGATGCCTGACTCAGAAGGCCAAAGGGGGGTTCGGGAAAGAGGGGGGAAATGGCACCTTCCAGCCGCTGCCAGGCAAACTCTTCCCCCTCTGGGGTTGGAAGACACTGTTTCCGAAAAACCTTGCTCGGGCGTCTTCGCGCCGCTCGGGAATTGCGAGGCCGGTGCTGCTGTGATGTAGCAGCGGCGGCCGTGCGAACCCCTCCCCAGGAACGCTGTTTTTAGCATCCCTGGGGTGCTCTTTACCGCCTGTGCGGAAAGGGCCTAAAAGTGGGTTCATGTGAAGTGACAGACAATGGGCACCCATGTGAAGGACAAAATGGAATAAAATAGACCCAGATTCAAAAACAACAGATATAACCTGTTATTATTATGCTGTGCAAAATTTACCTCTGTCACAAAGTCGATACTACGGTCATCCAATCTCAAGATTTAAAATAAAAAGTCTTACAGCTATGAACATTTGAAAATGCTTTTCCAGATGAAATTGCTGAGAAGCACTCCCAACTACTCACATCTAGGATATCTGAGCATGATGATGAATCAAAGACTGAATGTTACAAGCCTGGTCAACCAAGACCACCAAATATTGTTTCCACATTCATGAAGAAAACCACATTCAATTCCTTATCAAATCAATGTCATGAATGCAGAACTTGTTCAATAATAAATTTAAAAGTACACCAACTTCTGTTACTACTGATAGTTTTCACAGGTGTATGCCAGGTTCATGCCATATCACATCCCTCCTGATACTAATACTGAAATCTAATCACAAGGTTTGCATTTTGTGGGGTGCAAGGTATTCATGAAAGTGGATTTCCATGTTACCATTTCCAGGGAAGCTTCCTGTATTTGACAATAAAACATTGTCAGCAATTCAGAGACATTCTGCTTCTGATTGCTTATTTTCCTTATTCCAATAGAAAAGTTTCAACTGGTGTTAAGAGGTTTTGCTAGCAAAGCAGGGAAGTGGAGGGGTATTTCTCCTGATTTCCCATCATCAGTGAAGCACTTCCCACTCAAACTGCATTTGATCTTTTTTGTTCATGAAGTTCCTGACTCCTAGGCCGTGTTCGCACGGCCACACTGGGGGTTGGGTCATCGTACATGATGTGGACCCAACTCCCCCCGGGACCATTCACACAAACGGTCCCGGTTGCAGTGGGGAAGACAGCGCAACCTCTGTGCAGGCTGCACCATTCCCCAAATGCCTTACCGTGTTCTCCGGCCTCCGGCGCATCGCACAGGCTTGGAAGTCGCAGGGCAGGGGGGGTGTCCCCTGGCCTGTGCCACACGCTGGAGGCTGGAGGACATGGTAAGGCATTTGGGAAAGGGGGGAATGGTGCCTTCTAGCTGCTGCCGTTTGCACGGCAGCGGTTGGAAGCCACTGTTTCCCCAAAACCTTGCTCGGGGAGCGAGGTTGGGAAACAGCGGCTTTGCGCCACTGGGGGGGAGCGAGGGCGCCATGGCTGCGTCCCCATGCTAACAGCTTCCTAGGGTGGCGTTTTTGCCGTCCTTAGGGTGCTGTTATTGACCCGTGTGGAAAGGGCCCTAGATTCCATTCTGTGTGTCACAAGGGCTGCCATAAGTAGGGAGAAGAAGGCAAGGTACACTTCTGTAAATGACCTGCACTCATAGTTCATAAAATCCCATATATAAGATTTTGATTTTTTTTAAATCATGTGTTCCTTTGACAATGTGAACTGTTTCCACAATCATCTGTTCAAGTAATGGATTCCCAGTAATGAACTAAGAGACAGGAATAAAATAACTTCACCCCAAGAATATTCCTGTTCTTGGAGTAACATAGGAAGAAATGTTCAGCTTAAAGTAGCCTAAAAATTGTATTAACACAGTTCTC
Organism: Sphaerodactylus townsendi; assembly: GCF_021028975.2. Lineage (NCBI taxonomy): Eukaryota > Metazoa > Chordata > Lepidosauria > Squamata > Sphaerodactylidae > Sphaerodactylus > Sphaerodactylus townsendi. The sequence continues at coordinate 51,357,739 of NC_059431.1, forward strand.
ATATCCATCAACTGTTCATTGACCTTGTGAAGCTTTTCTTCTACAGAAACTCACTGAACATTGAGTCAGTAAATGAAGGTAATCTTTCTGAACAACATTTCCAAGTTATCATACATAGGATTGCTGCCTAACAGCCTGATACTACTGACTACTATTATTAGTTGCATTGTTTTGTGCTACTAAAAGAAACATTTACTGGATTTTTGGGTCCTCTCTCTAAACAACTAAAGTTCGAGCACTACCTTTGACATCACTGATTCTACTGGGACCATCTAATATAGTCCATAACAAGCATTTGCTAAGAGTAAGGAGGGATGGACATGATGAATCTAAAGATGATTTATCTTGTACCAGTTGGGTCCTTACTCAGTTATATTAGAGTGGACACTGTGTTTCACTGGGATACTGATCCTTGTATATATCACAACACCATTTTGCATTTTCCCACATAAAATTTACTCTGCTCATGTATTTTATTGCCTAGTCATTTTCTGACAAGTCATGTATCTTGTCAAGGAGCAGCAGTGACGTAGTGGTTAAGAGCAGGTGCATTCTAATCTGGAGGAACCGAGTTTGATTCCCTGCTCTGCTGCTTGAGCTGTGGAGAATTCATTTGGGGAATTCAGATTAGCCCATGCACTCCAACACAGGCCAGCTGGGTGACCTTGGGCTAGTCACAGCTTTTCAGAGCTCTCTCAGCCCCACCCACTTCACAGGGTGTTTGTTGTGAGGGGGGAAGGGAAAGGAGTTTGTAAGCCCCTTTGAGTTTCCTACAGGAAAGAAAGGGGGATATAAATCCAAACTACTACTACTACTACTACTACTACTACTACTACTCTTTTTCTTCTTCCTCCTCCTCCCTTTCCTCCTCCTCCTCCTTTAGTATTATTTTTAATGAATGACACAATAAAATATATTTAAACTTGTATCTCCAGATACTGGAATTCTTAAACCCAACCCTGGAAGCCTTAAAGCAAGGTCTCAGATCACTCAACAAATGTTTTTTTTTCTTTGAAACTAATCTATCTTTTAAAGAAATGTATATATTTTTAAAGAAACACTTATAATACTTTAATTGCTAGCAATACCATTTGACAATTTCCATGTTGTACACTATTTTAATAAAATATAACATCAGGTTTCAATTTTGCCTGTTACACATTGGCTACAAACTGAATCTAAATGCATCTTTAAAACATTAATGAGGACAGCTTTTCACAGTCTAAAACTCTTTTTTACATGATGGCAACTGTTTAGAATCATTACTGACCATCCTTCAAGACAGTGACAGCTGATGACTGGTAGTCAAGAGTTATCTTTGATAAGTATTATCAAAGTAAACCACAGTATGGAAAGATGGAAAGATATACAGAACAGGACAACTGAGTTATAGCAATGTGTATGAGAGTGCTAAATGAAAACAAGTTACAGCACTTCAGAAAGAACAAACCTTAATGATATTCTTCAAGTGATAGCACCTATCTTTTATTTTTATGTAACAAAAATTGGCTCCTGGTGTCTTACTTAATCCACAAGGATGGAGCGAACTACTATTAACAACATTTGTGGGATGTGTGTCTCCACAACCATAATTTATACATTTTGTAAACTTTCTCCTCCGCCTAGCATATTTTGAAATGTAAGTTAAAGCATATTTTATAATTCTGTGGATGTATACCATAAGAAACAGCAATAAATAGACAGTGTGTGACAGAAAGTGATAATGGAACAATAAAATATAAGGAACGAAGCAAATTATCCACATACAGAAACAATCAGTGTTAATGTACAGAGATTTAGCAAAATGTTCCATGCAGTTCTGAAAGAGTTCTTTGTGGAAAACATATTAACTGAGTTGCATGACAAAATCCCCTATGTAGATTCCTGAAAACTGAATCCTTAAGGATTAGTCCTTCAAAAATAATTACAATTTCACTTATCCTTTAAGCTATCATCTGAATCAATATCACACATGCCTCCCTAAACCATTGATCTTTTCTCTGTCATTCTAAATAGGGTTGATTGGAGCATAGAGCTAGATATTCCCAAAGTACCATCTTGTCCACTGCTAAGTCATTAAAAATAAGCAAACGAAGCGTCAAAACATTCTGGGAAAACCCTTACTTGTCCAGCTTATTTCATTTCCCTTTTAATTTTTATTAGTTTGTTTTTGGCATACTTTAATTAGATGTGTGGTAAGCTGAAGTACTGTAGTCAAAACTGACTTGGGGCTTTTTCGCACACACAGTTTATTCTGGAATAAATATATGTGGTCGCCATGGATTGTGCTATTTGTTCGCACACACTTAAGGCACAATGTGCTTCGACCCCTAATCTGTCACCCATTTGAGCCTTTACCTCAGATTTTTCCTGTCGCTCGATGCTTGTGCAACTTTTTGGGATAAAACGGATTCCCTCCACATTCCAGTGCCTATGTGCAAAACACAATGCAAATGAGCAACTTTTAAGAATCATGCCCCCACGGTGATGCAATTTCTCCCAGCCAATCAAAAGGTGCCAGGCAATTGCTGATGCGCACGCAGATTTTAAAGTTTTGTTTCCGTCTCACTTGCCTCCCCCAGTTCATGGCGGTTGGTCATGCATAAGATTGCTCTGCTCATCAACTTATCTGGTGACGAAATCTAAAATGTGTATAATAACAGAGAGCTCCAGAGCTCAATAACTCTTTGGGGGAAGTGGGGGGGGGTATTTACTCTTCTGTCTTTTCAGCATCAGCGGTCAGCCACACTTTGGGGCTAGTGGGGCAAGAAGCGAAATCAAAACAAGTGAGACACACCTTTCCTTCCCTGGGCTGGTGCTCTTTCCTGTGACCTGGCGGCGGTGGGGTGCATGTGGCTGGGCTGGAGGGGGAGAGGCGGAGCCCAGCTTGCTCACTGCTTTGCCGCCGCCTAACAATGGGACTGTACTAAGCCGCCATGGTGCTGGTGGGAGCAGCAGCGGGGAAAGTAGCAACAGCCGCCACCAGCTTCCTGCTGAGACCCACCGCCAGCTTCCTGCTGAGACCCGCTATTCCTGAGACCCGCTATTCCCTTGGCGATGCCGAACCAGAAGAGCAACAAGGGTAAGAAGAACAAGTGCGCCAACAGCAGCGGGGACGAGCAAGAAAATGGAGCCCTGGCAGCAGCAGCAGCAGCTGGGGCAGCAGCAGGCACCATAGGAGCCCTGGGCACGGTGGCCGCTGCAGGAGGGAGCGAGCCCATGGCAGCCGCAGGAGGCGATGGAAATCCGGGCAGAGCGGCGGCTGCGATACGTTCAGCTTTGGCTGACGCCAGGAATGTTAAGGCGGAGGGGAAGGGGAGGGGATGGCCTGGCCAAGTAGGACAGGGTAGCCAATAGGAAGAGTGGAGTGTCATCATCTCATTGCCACATCACAGCTTGAGCATATAATAACAGGGCCAAGTGTCACAAACAACACGCCCAGGGATGGCACAGCAGCCAATCAGGACTTCCGTTTGTATTGCATTCCATGGCAATGCAAACCACAGGGGTTTCTGGAGCAAGAAAAAGATCCATATCAACCGAGTGATGTGTGAATGATGTCGAGCGACAAAACTGAAACAAAAAGGTCAGGATGTCAATGCGGATTGCATTAATTCCAGAGCAAACCTTGTGTGCGAAAAAGCCCTTGAAGTCAGTTTTAGATAGCCTGTTCAAGGATGACTCAGCCGTCCAGCCTTCCAAAGCCGGTGAAGTGAATACCCAGTTTGATCAGGTAAATGAAGATGATTGGGGAAGACTATGGCAAATCAATCCATAAATATAATCTGCCTAGGAAACATTTTGATGTGTCCTCATCTCATCGTTCAACAATGGCCTGTAGCTTGCACAAGAGATTACCTTTATCTTTTAAAAACAATAATAAATGGGGGATTCTTCATGATTACCTGAAACATTTTAAAATCTTTTAATGTTTCCCAAAATGAAAAACTGCCTATACAAAGAAAACCAACATAACATGCAAACTGGTAGCTAGAATCCATTTTTCTGAAACTTTCTAATGATGTCGTGAGTAGATTTATCAGCTAGACTACAGCATTAAGCAGAAAGAACACCTATTTTATCACCACACTGACCGTTTTAAATAAGAATGTGACAGTGGATGCGGTCTGCCAGTATTGATACAAGCCCAGATAAGGGGTCTCTTTCTGAGTCTGTATTACTATAGAGGTAATAAAGATACTATTCTGATTAGCCACAGATAGTATCCTGCTTAGTGTAAGTGTCACTGTAAAGGAAGAAGGGAAGAGGATACTGTTGAGAATGCTAAGGAAGTATGGTGGTGAATTCACCAAGCTTAAAGCCAGTATTTGAATCGGAAATTAAATATTAATTGTGGCATACAAGGGTCATATACTACTGTAATATGTAGATTGAATCTGTTATGGATAATCCAATAATATAGTCATTCAGTCATGGGAACTGAACTTTGGCTCTGTTGGGGGACTATGCTTCAGTGATTCCAGTCTAACTACACTGATGGACAGCATAAGGTTGTGCTGTGAAACATCTCTTTAACCATGTGACAGTTTTGCTATGGTGTATAATAATGCTCAATTTTATCCTGTGCTATATAACATCTACATGAAACTCCTGATAAAAGTTCCTTCTGTAAGTTGATGACATCCAGAGCTATTAAGTGTTAAACAGAATCAAATCATTCAGTGAATGAGCTGGAGGCAGTACTGGGCTGGCTTCTATCCAAAAGTGAAATCTTATCAGTGATATCAGTAATTGATCAGTAATAGAGCAAACCAAAAGTGAATTCTTTGCAGAAAATTGCAGTTTTTACCCATTTCAGTTGATGTGCCAGCTATGTTGTTCCTTTAAAAGTGAGGTTTGGACACTCATGCTTTCATGCACTCTTGGGCCCTTTCCGCACGGGCCAATAACAGCGCCCTAGGGACGGCAAAAATGCTGTCGCTAGGGAACTGTTTGCATGGGGGGGCAGCTGCATCACAGTCGCGCCGCCCTCGCTCCCCCCCAGCGGTGCGAAGCCGCCATTTTCCCACCTCGCTCCCCGAGCGAGGTTTTTGGAAAACAGCGGTTTCCAGCTGCTGCCGTGCAAACAGCAGTGGCTGGAAGGCGCCATCCCCCTTTCCCGAATGACTTACCTTCCTTGCGATCTTCCGGCACATCACCCAGGCCTGGGGACATGCCCCCCCCTGGCCTGCGACTCCAGAGCTGTCGGGCAGGTAGGGGGGCATGTCCCCTGGCCTGGGTGACGCGCCGGAAGGTCCCAGGGAAGGTACGGCGTTAGGGCGACGGCGCAGTGCTGCACCATCTTCCCTGCCTTTACTGGGACTGTTCATGCGAACGGTCCCGGTGTGTGTGTGTCAGCATTGTATACGCCGACGCACACCCCAGCGTAGCCGTGCGGAAACGGCCTTGGTTAGGTTATTCTAACGCACTACAAATAGGGCCTCCTTTTAAAACTGCCCAGAAATTTTAATTAGTACCAAATGTAACAGCTAAATCATAAACCTGGTTAAATTCTGTGCATTTGCATAAACCAGGACTATGACTTTTGGTGCACTGCAATCACTGAATGTTATTACTGGCTTGCAAAACGGAATGAAATTGTGTTCTTAATAGGAGTTATGTTCTTAATAGGAATTCTAACAAAACTCTACTATTTTCTTGTAAATATTTGTTACATTTTGAGTTTCCCCTTGGTTACATCACTGGGTAGGGACAATGAGGAAAAGGGAGGATAAAGACAGCCGAGGGGATGACAGAGGGCTCCATTGCTCTGTTGATAACATAACCCTTTGACCTCATAACTGGTCAACAGGTTGTGTTTACAAGATCCTGGATCTTTCTGCCATAAACAGTGGGGAGGATCTAAGTGAAAAGTCCCTTTATTTGCATGAAGGCAGCCTATAACTAGTTTTGCCTTTATAATGGCCTCGCCTAATTTGATGAAACATATGGCAGGTGCCTTAAGGGCATTATGGGCTACATGTTAAACAACCTTGCTTTAGCAGACTTCTTTTAGTCTTGGGAAATAGAAATGAGTGAATCACTTAAGGACACGTATTCTACAAAACAGTATATGATTCACAATCTATATGGATAAAATAAATGTGCAGATTCTCTCTGCTGTGCTTGAAAGAGAGAAATCAATCACGCTGATGAGGCTCAACACCAACTCTTGCCTGTCTGATTATGACAATGATGTCAGGATCTCAGACACAAATTCTGAAACTCTTGGAGCTTTTTTGGTCACAGCTGCAGTTTGCACGATGCAGCAATCAGCTGTAAGTATACATCACTTTAGGAACAGCTAACCCAGACTGCTTTTGCTAATTAGGAGTGTTCTAAGATGAATTTTCAGGTTGTATTGCAAAGCATTTTGGCAGCTTCCCCCCTTGATTGGAGAGATTATCCTCTTGCCTCTCGAATAGGAAGGTTTGAACCATCCTCAGTTTTCTTTGGCAGTTCTGTCAATTTCTTGTTTTTCCTGCTCCAACTCCTTGGAAAAGGAGTGCCTCCAACACATGATATTATTCATATATTTTTTAATGGTACAGAGGATGATTCATATTGTAGCAATACCCGCAAATACTGATATATTTAAGGCTGTGTCAGTATTTCCATTATAAACCTCCTATTTTCATGGGTTTATGACTTAGCTGTAAAATTTTACTCTAGGTTTAAACTTGGAAGACAAGGTTTCAGCCTTGAAGCATTTTTTAACGAGTTTTATATAACAAATCCATTTGGTAATTCTTAAGCTAGAGAAAATACCAAAAAAAATACAAAAGTGAAGTTCACTCTATCATACTTTAAAGCTGTTCTAGATTTAAAAAATACAGGTTTACTGAAAACACATACTGCCGATACACATATTTTTACTTGTCTAAAATTATGACTACTTATTGTGAGGGCATCTATGGAATAAATACTATGGTTTCACACTTTGAAGAATAGGTAATATTGTTTGACCACTTCATTTGACAGTGCAAATTTCTCTGGAGAAGTCCAAATTTCTGGAAAGTTTCAAACAAAATATCCATTTGTAAAAACCACCACATTAAATAATCAATTTCCTCCTTTCTCAGAATATCTCCCAAAGTGTAATATTTTGCCAACTATATTAGACTGCTGTAAGCCTGATATCCCAGGTACCATAAGTGCTAAACAAGGGGAGCTGTGGAAGAGACATATTTTCCTGAAGCTAAAACCCCTGTCCTTATGGCTCTCATCACAGTGTTCAAACTGGCTGAGGTAATTTCACACTGCTTTTAAGAATGACACCATACCGTTTTCTTTCTTTGAGCTCTTGGTTTATGGCATTGCAGGGTTCTTTTTCTGCAGAGGCTCAATTATCATAAAAATAGTATCAAGGTAGGCAGTGCAGTCTAAAAGAAAAAAAGTCTCCTTTACTAGGAGAAAATTTCAACCCATGCCTCAGTTCAACACCTTCTGTTCAAAATATGCCTATGTTGATCCTCTTGTTTAAACAAAACAAAACAAAACTGGAACAAGTAGGTACTTGCTGAAGGGCTGATTTGTGTGTGCATACACAATGCTTGATATCTCTAATCACTCAGCTGACAGCTAAATGGATGAATTGCCTCTTCTTGGAGAGCTGTATTTGAAGTGATATAGGAATTCTACTGGTGTTTTTTTTAAAAGTAGACTTTGATTTATGTACTCAGTTTAAATTCCCTGGCTGGGTACCTGCATATAGCAATTTTATCTATTGATATAATATAATTTTATCCTTCTCTGTTCTTCAAGCAACTCAAGGAAGCAGACATTTTAACCTCTCAACAGCACTGCTATCAGAGATAGTAACTAACCCGAGCTTTGACTGAGCATAAATTTGAACTCAGGACTCCATAATCCTTGTCTGACTACAGCACAACTACAGCACACTTGTCTTCCAACTGAGCTTGTAAATGCCAAATAGAGCACTTTAACACCGGATCCAACACAGCTCATGGCTGTTGTAGAGTAAATGGGCATCTGGTGCATGTTATCTGCATTGGTAAAAATAAAAACAATATAAATATGGGCTTGATTTTGAATCTCTATTATAGTGAAGGCTTAGAATGTATAACACTTTGTGCTGCTGTTTGGATCTACTATGGATGTCTCCCCATCCTATACCAGTCATTGGTAATGTATCATGCACAACTACAAAATTGAAGAATGAGGGAAGGGAAATGGGTACACTTTACTGATATCCATGAGTTGGTGGGACCAGGCTGCAACTCTGTTACTATTATGTTGTCTATTTATATCATTTAATAGACATTTCCCCTTCATGACTCATTAGTTTGTGTGTATAGAATGAGTTCATGAGAGAGGAAGAAAGAAAAGAAAGAAAAACAGGGCTGCAAAAGTAATTTGCCAGCAAACCAAAAAAGAAAAAAACAAGATGCAAAGTAACAAGTGATGGCTTTATTGTCAAGTAAAGCCCCTACACATTTCATTGTATAAGCTTCATTGTATAGCATTTTATTTAAAAAAAATAATTTTTTGGTGAATACAACTAATAGAAGTACCAATTATTGAAATTAATATTAATTAATAAGACAGGATAAAATAAGCTCAAGAAAGCAAAAAATAACTCTGGTTAGTATTTGTTTTATATATTTATATGTCAGTATTGTCTTGCTCCATGTCCTACATATGGTTTATATGTATGGGTTATTTACCTTATTCTGATTTCTTTACCTTCTTGGGCTTATTTTATCCTGTCTTTTAAATCATTTTTAACCTTTTAAAGTAATATGAACCTTAATAGTTTGCAATTTTTTTAAAAAAATGTGGTTCTTCTATTAGTTCATAGGAGAGGGGTCACTTTACATGTGTGTACCAGTTTTCCAGAATAGTTATGCTTCAGTCTGTACGATTGTGTAAGATTAGATTTTCAAATCCACATCAGTTATGTGCTATTTTAACCTAACAGTTTTAGTTTAGAATGATGTGGTACTAGAGATACCAACCTCTAGGTGGGGCCTGGAAATGTCGTGAAATTACAGCTGATTTCCAGATGACAGTGATCAGTTCCCTTGGATAAAATGGTTACTTTGGAGAGTGATCTGTATAGAGCTGCCTTCTCCCCAGGCTCCACTCCCAAATCTCTCCAAGCTGAATGTAGAATTTCCCAACACAGAGTTGACAATCCTACACAGTACAAAAACAATCACTGTGCACAAATATGTAGCACTCTCTAAAGAAAATTAATGGAAATTCCCAAAGCATAAATCCTTGTTTTATTGGTTTGCATCTTATACCATAATTAAGTTCTATTTGAAGTATTCCATATCTCAATTGTACAACACTGACATTCAGTATCTGGTGTATTTTAGCTATCTTTTTACACCGTGACCACCTCTTTTGAGATAAACCCTATGCACATGGAAAGGAATAATCTTGCTCTGTGGTCTGTAGATATAAAAACTAAATGGTTTCCTATTTTTCTCATTGTTTATGATTATATTATGTATTTCTGTTTCAAGGTAGGCCCACTGGAGATGTAATACATGCAATCTTATCTTTTCAAGCTAATATTAATCAGCTTTTCCCTGTTTCTGCCCTCTTATTTTTTTCCTCTTCTACAGCTACTTTTAGTCCAGTTGACTGTTGTAACTGTCTAACCATAGAAATTGATGTTTGGATGTATCGCACTGACTTGTGCTACCTTTTATTTTTCATCCTGTGTATGTAGATGGCAAAGTAATAACAAGGGATTCTAGTATTTCATGGGGATATAAACCTCCAGGTGGGACCTAGAGATCTCTTGGAATTACAACTCCTTGCCAGATGACAGAATCTGTTCCCCCTGGAGAAGGGTGAGATCTACAGGGTGAGTCATCCCCCTTTGAAGGGTGAGATCTACAGCATTATGCCCCACTAAGGGCCTGTCCCTCCTCACACTCTGTGTTGCTCAGGCACCAAAACAAATATCCAGGCTTTTCCCAACTCAGAATTGGTAAATTGAAAGCTGTGGCTTTCACAGACTGACCCATAGTGGGGGGCTGGTCTCTATTTTAAAACAATGGATTTTCTACCCATCCTGCCAACCCTTGTGATGCCAAGCAGTACCATGCCAAAACGGGGAGTCCATTCTCTGCATTGGTTAGTGTACCCACAAAGTCACTTTAAACTCTTGTCTGAATTTGCCCTTGTCTAATATCTACCTGCAAAATACCTGCCTCACACCCTTCCTAAAAGGATTAAGAGAAAACAATGCCCCTGCATTGGAAAGCATTTCCATCTCCAGCCCTAGACTATCCACCCTGCGAAGACAAAGGACTTGTTAATGCATTTGTCCCAAGTATGCCTGCCAGTATTGTATTAATCCAAAATCTCTTCCTCTGACTAATCTCTCTTTAATGACTACCTTATTTATATTGGCATTGTTTCATAGTAATATTTGACTAATCACACTGCCCATCTTTGGAACTCCTAGTTTTGCCCATCAGATTAAGAACTCAAACCATTAAATTGATGACTCAATACTTAACTTTTTCGTTTCTCTCTGGTCCTTCTTGGAAAAGGCAAGACTCTCTTTTATCGAGGAAGATTAAGCTCTTTTAGCATGGCTAAAGGGTCCAACCTTCCCTATAGCCTTAATGCTCAAGGCTTAGTACTTCTAAAACTGCCTTTGGGTTCAGTTGCTGCTGCATGCCACCTGCTTTCTACCCTGCTTCCTTGGATGCAGTGCAGGCCACTGGGTTCACAAACCCAAAACCACTTCAAGATCTGGTATTACCCCTAAAAACCCCACCTCCAATTCATCTGCTATTCCCAACCTATCCCCTCAACACTGCTTTTATCACAGGATTATGTGTTTATTTTGCAGCTTTGATTATTGTGTACTTGTGTATCCCTATTTTCCCTAAATAAAATTCTTAAACTTTATTTTGCTCTCTGGTGGATTTCCTGCAAAAGTTAAACTTGATATACATGGACAACAAAGATCTTGAGTTTGTCTGACCTTTTGCTAAGCCAAGAGTCTGTTCTTACTAATTCCCCACTCTAACAGGAACAGACTGGTGCAAATTGGTGCAGATCTGTTTTTACCACTTATTTATAAAATATATGTATTTGCTTAAAATAATGAGTTAGCAACAGTAAAGAGCACACACAAAAGAAATAATACTTTTAAGGAATGTGAGATAAGTTGTAATAAAACTGGTCATGGAAATGGCACAAGCAAAAGAAATGATGTTTTTATGTGGAGGCTACAAACAAAAATGCCAGAAAAAGGTAATGAAGTAAACTTATGTATGTGTACCTCTACCTCCACACACCGATCTGAGAGCATAAGGCTTCTGACCATGCATCTTCCTTTCTGGCAAGAATGGTGGGCAAAAATGGTCCGCACACTATATGAGTGCTTGAACAAAGAAATAAAATAATTGCATTCCAGATTAGAATGGATCATCTGCTCAGCTGCTTTCAGTTCTTTTATCTGAGGATCATTTTGACATGGTCCTTCTAATTTTTTGTTATAAATAATGAAATCCTGTAAGAGACATATTAATCAAGACAATAAATCACCAAGAAGATCATCATAAAGATAAATCTTTTCAGGATCACCCTAAGAAGGGTGCATACTAGGAAAAAAACTACATACAGAAAGAGGACAACACAAAACATACAAAATATAGCGAATAATATTTTACTTGCTTCTTGGCAACAATAACATTGGCATAAATTTAGCAGTATGCATCTACCGTCAAGGCAGCTTCTTTCTTTTTCACGAAAAGCCTGTTTAACCAATAAATATTTGGACATTAAGATCTTACATAGTTCTATGATTAAGGATGGACACTGTGGCCCTTTCTGCACAAATCCCTGAAAATGTTAGTAAAACATTTTCTGTCCTTCCATTCACCACAATGTATGTCCATGCTTATTCCCTCCAAATGATTTCTGGCCACCATTTTGTGATTTCTCCCCTTTTTCTGCCTTTTTGTTTGAGAACATTATTTCTATGGCCCTTTCCACACTGGCGATATACAGCGGCCCAGGGATGGCAAAAACACCATCCCTGGGCTGCTGTTCACACAGGAGGTGCTGCTGCATTGCAGAAGTGCCGTCCTGGCTGCCCAGGAGCGGCGTGAAGCTGCTGCTTTTAACCTTGCTAAACGAGCAAGGTTTTTGTAAAGAGGCATCTTTCCATCGGCATGATGCAAAGCTCACCGCTGGGAAGATGCCTCTTTCCCCATTGCCTCCACTCACTGTCATGTCCAGTGTCGCTCTGGAGGGCTGCAGAGACCCTCCCATGCTGCCCTCTGACCCCTGGAGGTCAGAGGTCAGAATGGGCAGGTCCCTGCAGCCCTCCAGAGCGATGCTGGACATGACGGTTAGTTGAGGGGGCTGACTGAGAGGTGGCTCCATGCGGAGCTGCCTCTCCAGCTGGGGAGGAAATGGGGGTCGCTTGAACGCTAGTGTGGAAATGGTCCCTGAGCCTCCACCAGCATAAATTATGCCAGTGGAGGCTCGATTCCGCACAAGTGTGGGAAGGGCCTCAGCATCACAGTGGAGTGCTGCAATTCTCTGTGCCTTCTGTAGGCCATATTTTAGTGATTAGCCCCCCTCCCCCCCAAAATAAAGAAGCCTGCAGGAAAAACACGAAAAAAATAGGAGTGAGTTGAGAAAATGGTGCCAAGAAGAAAGTTCAGGGAAGGTAGAGATGCATGGGAAACATATAAAGGGACTGCATGGGCAAATTAAGTTGTTTTAAAAACATTTAAACTAAAACAATCATTTTAAAAGGACACTCATTTAAAACATTTTTGGGCTGCAAATAAAACAGTTGGGGTAAAACAGCTAGGGCAGGGGTAGGGAACCTGCGGCTCTCCAGATGTTCAGGAACTACAATTCCCATCAGCCTCTGTCAGCATGTAGGGGCTGATGGGAATTGTAGTTCCTGAACATCTGGAGAGCCGCAGGTTCCCTACCCCTGAGCTAGGGTAAAAACAGTGTCAAAATCCACAGAGGGAAAAAAATGTATTTCCTGCCTCAATATGTTTTAAAGTGTTGGTGTGGAAAGAGCCTGTATCTAGATAAAATTATGGGTGAATAATTTGCAAACAATGTGGTTAACTGATTTAATACTGAATATTGATATAAAATTGGATTAGAAATCATTGTATTTTATATTGATGTTAGACTTTTAATGGTGTTAGATTTTTGGTGTTAGACTTTTAATGTCAAATTATGCTTTTGTCTCTGGATCTCTGATTAGTTAATGTCCTAAATATTGGAAGCATCAACAATGTTGTTTTAGCCAGTACTGATGTAAGTGTCAGACCTATGAATTCACTAAATGACCAGCCCTGGATTTCTTGAATCAGAAGCCTTTATTGAATTGGACAATAAGTGCCTGGCTTTGGAAAAGCCAGTTCTGAGCCAACATTCAAAACCCCTACAGTATAACCCCTCTGCATCCAACCCCCAACCTGCCCCTTCCTATGATAATGTGAAAGTGGGAAAGTGAAAATAATTCCCGAGGCCGGACGGAAGATAGCAAGCCATCTAGCCGAGACCAGAGATGCCTCTGTTATCAAAGTACCAAGCAGACATGAGGGAAAGGAAAATAGCATAGAGTACAGAGGCCCCTTACAGGTAACCAGGCCCCAGCATTGAACACCCAGAGTCAGCCTAACAGTAAGTAATTCTTTGATGTAGGGCTTTCTTTTCTTTTCTCCATGATAGTACACCCTAGTACTAATTTCCAACACCTTCAAGGGTATGGGCTCTCCAAAGTCCTGAGAGAAGAACCAATGCAAATTGGTGCAAACTTATTTGTAAATACTGACAACTTTTTTCTATCTTCCTTTCCCACCCCCATTTTTTCTTTTTTACAAAAAATGGCATTTGATATAGAACTACGCAGTGTAGATGTTTTTTTTTTTTCTGGGCATGGTCACACACATGATTTCCCTGCAATTTCTCAAATGTAGTTTGTCCTTAAAATAACTGACAAATTCCACCCAGAGGTATTCTACCCACCACTGATAGTGGTGTCTTGTCATGTGCTGTGTAGATAGACTAACTATTATTGTTAATTGACATCTCCAAAACATTTGAGTGCATTACAAAAGCTGCTTTTTTGGGAGGAAAACCCCACATTTAGGTATCGAAGTGTAATACTCAACAAACTGAAGTCCTGAACTTGCTGTACTTGAAGACATAATTCAAGAAGCTCTCTCTTTAATGAGATGCATTAAGGAGTCTGCAAAGAATAAGAATGAATATTGCAGCCCAAAGAGCCTTTAGGAAGTCCAGAAAATAAAGAATCATGTTTTGATACTCCTCATTTATGATTACTATTCCAGCATTGCTTTTCAGAATAAATCTGCCTGTAACAAAAACTACATCTGGGTCATGGATTTGCTGAGAGTTATATTGATTTTAAAGTGTGTCTGCTTCTTCCTTGTTAGCCTGATAAATATTCCTAAAGTAGGTTCCAGTATTTGGTACACTTACTGGCATTTTTTTACCCTAATCAGTCAGAGAGCTGCTGAGAATATGATTTCAGATGTTTCCCATTCTTAGATAATATTCAGAAAATATGTTGTATAGCAAGGAAATGTACTTCTTCTTAAGCAGCAGTCCAAGTAGAATATAAAGAATTTAGGGCATGTCAGGTGCAATTTCTCAAGTGCGGTTGTCTTAGAGTGAATGCAACTTAACCTAGATCATAGATGTAACCAAGCCTAGTAGAGGTATTTACAAAATGCTTTTTGGACTTCAGTTAGTTGGCAATATCTCAGAATGTCAAGTTAGGGATATCAAAATGTGGTGGCCTACTGCTTTTACCGTGTCAGCTACAAATATGTTAAAACAGTTTTGACACCAATATTACTTTCATTCCCACACACTTTCTGTGTTTGAAGTAATTTTCTTTTCTCATTTGAAGAGAAATAAATTTACTCAACCACATTGTGGCTTTGGGTTGTTTGTTTACTAGCTGATTTTTCACATAGTGACATATTATCAGTGCTTTGTTGCTAATAAGCAAAGCAACTGACATTGGAAAATATACTGATAAATGAGAGAAAAAACAACAAATAAATCCACAACTGTTTAAGAAGAAGCTTTCTTGGTCTTTGATTTATTTATTGATATGCTCAGAATTTACTTGTTCAATAGTTCTATACTATAATAATGTTTAACATTTACGTAGATAATTTCAAGGATCTGAAGAACTTTGCATACATTTGTTGATCATATTTATAGTGTTCCCGTTCTATAAGCAGATCTGTTCCGTATTATGAGTTTAGGGTTTTACATTGCAAACTATGTCCGCTGTTTGTCAGAACAGCCTCAACATATCCCATTTCAGCCTATTATAAAATATAATTTATTCCATTGAAGACTTAAATGCAGTACAATGCACAACTGAATTTTTATTTAGTGGTATATTCTACAGTAAATCTACCTTTACAATCAATTACTGACTCCAGTTTTAGTTGCCCATGAGGGAGACGGAATTATTGGGCTTTATTTTGGTGTACGATGCATATAACTTTATCAATCGGCATCTATGCTATTTATATTCATGACATGAACTATAAAGATTGCAATTCACACTTTAAAGGGCCAAACTGTGCATAATGTAAAAGGTCATTTTTTTAGAAAATGAAGAAGTTGTATGTTTGTGAAAGTAGGAAATGAGGAGGAGAAACTGGTATCCCTTTATTGTCCTGGTTCAAATTGCACTGTGATAGCTGCTATTTGTCCAGTGGGAAGAAGCACACAGGTACCATGCAGGTACTAGTATGCTTCTTTGTGCAAACAAATATTTACTATCATACTATTTTCAAGCAAACCTATTTAAGTAGTTATTATATGTTTGCCAATTTATAAATACATTTCTGCTCCCACAAAGCATCAGTGATATATATAAATCTGAGGTTTATTAACATTGAATAATTATGTCAGTTGTAAGAATGAGTCAAGACTGAGAGTAACTTCCATTCTGATTAATATGGATAGTAAGATAAACTTTAGGGGGAAAAAACCGACCCAAAATACATTGTCTATATGAAGTGTAATATGTGATATATGGAAAGCAGGAGCGGGGAAACAAAATAAGCCTTTTGGGGGCCCATAAAATTTAACCCCCAGAAGCAAAGTTGACCAAGCTGGATGCTATTACCAGGAGGGTCTCCTGGAGCCACCTTGAAAGTCTGGTGCCTCTGTATTCAAAAATGTGCAGCCTGCTTATACACTCAGAAATTTTCCATTGGCTACAATGGAGCCAAGGCACTGCAGAACAGCGAATCTTGGGCAAATTTCTTGGGTGCCTGTCAGGTGTGTATTTTTAAAGCTAGTGACACCAAAATTTCAAGGTATCACCCAGAGACTGTTCTGATGATACCACCCAAGTCTGGTGAAGTTGGTTCAGGGAAGTCAAAGTTATATAGGGTTGGAGATTCGGACAGTCCAAATCTGGATTTTTACTGAATCTGCACTGATTCGGACGGATTCGGACGAGCAAGGTCCGAATCTGAGCTGTCCGAATCCTAACAGATCCGAATCCATGGGATTCGGATCACCAGCCAAATTGCGTTTTTATTTTTTGGTGTCTTTTCACGTTTCGGCCTGCAGGGGGCGCATTTTTAAACATATCGGCACTAAAATTTCAGGGTATCATCAGGAGACTGTCCTGATGATACCCTCCAAGTTTGGTGCAGTTTGGTTTAGGGGGGCCAAAGTTATGGACCCCCAAAAGGGGTGTCCCTATTCCCCATTCTTTCCAATGGGAACTAAGGAGATGAGGCTACCCTTTTGAGGGTCCATAACTTTGGCCCCCATGAACCAAACTGCACCAAACTTGGAGGGCATCATCAGGACAGACTCCTGATAATACACTGAAATATTGGTACCGATACATCTACAAATGCACCCCCTGCAGGCACCCCCCAGAAATTTGCACAAGATTCTTTGTTCTTGCAGTGAATTTTAGCTGCCATTGTCATGTCAATAGGGAATTTCTGATGAGAGGGACTGTGGAGTGCACATTTTTCATGTAGGTAAACCCACAAAACTTTCAGGGTATCTTCAGGAGAGTCTCTGGATAACACTCATCTAGGTTTGGGGAATTTTGCTTCAGGGGGGCAGTGGGAGATGGGCCCTACCCTTTTGGGGTCCCATGAGAATTAAACCCCTGAAGCCAAAATTCCCCCAAACCTGGATCACCGTGGTTATCCAGAGACTCTCCTGAAGATACCCCTGAAAGTTTTGTGACCATACCTTCAGAAATGTGCACCTGACAGTTCTCTACCAGAAATTCCCCCCATTGACAGTAATAATACAGCCATAAGTCACTGCAGAAGGCAAAGAATCTTGGGCAAATTTCTGGGGGTGCCTGCAGGGGACGCATTTTTGAGATGTATCGGCACCTAAATTATCAGGGTATCATCATCAGGTGCACTGTCACTGGATGTTGCCCACCAAGTTTGGTGCAGTTTGGTTCCAGGTATGGACCCCTCAAAGTGCAGTAACTATCCCCCATTGTTTCCCAATGGGAGCTGATAGGGGATGGGGGCTACACCTTTGAGAGTCCATAACTTTGGCTCCCCTGAACCAAACTGCACCAAACTGTGGGGGTATCATCAGGACAGTCTCCCTTGATGATAGCTCTCTGAAAGTTTGGTGTCACCCCTCAGCTTTAAAAATGCTGGTTTGACGTGTTTCAACCGCCTTCTCACTCTCACTCCAGCAGGCTTCATGTGCAAGGGAGGCCGTGTGAAACATGAAAACCGAAATTTTGAAAGCTAGTGGCACCGAATTTCAGGGGTATCATCAGGAGACTGTCCCTACAGATGATCAATTCCCCCAAGTTTGGTGCAGTTTGGTTCAGGGGGGGCCAAAGTTATGGACCCTCGAGAAGGGGCTCCCCTATCCCCCCCATTGTTCCCAATGGGAGCTTGGCGAGGATATGAGTGGCTTACCATTTTGCAAGGCTCCATAGCTTTGGCCCCCCCTCTAAACCAAACTGCGCTAAATCTTGGCACAAGGGGTGTCACTCAGGACAGTCACCTGATTATACCCCTTGATATCTTCGCGCTGACAATATGTTCCTAAAATCGCCTCTGCAGGCACCTCCAAAAATTTGCCCAATATTCTTTTTCTGCAGTGACTTCTGCATTTGTGCCTGTCAATGAGGGGAATTTTCGGTGGGAGGGAAAGCTGTGGGGTGCACATTTAGCCTCAGGTACAGTCACAAAACGTTCAGGGTATCTTCAGGAGAGTCTCTGAATGACACCATCCAGGTTTGGGGAACTTTCCTTTTGGGGGCAGTGGGAGATGGACCCTACCCATAACATTGAACCCCTTGAAGCAACAGTCACCAAACCTGGATGGGGTCATGAAGAGACTCTCCTGAAGACACCCTGAAAAGTTTTGTTAAGGTTCCCTACCATGAGAAATGTGCAATCTCCACAGCCCTCCCACAGAAATTTCCCATTGGCTGCAATTGAGCCAGCCAGCCAGCCACCTTGTTACAGAGCACAGAATCTGGAGAAATATCTTTGGTGACTTTAATGAGGGGTGCACTTTTAGAAGCTACTGTCACCAAAATTTCAGGGTATCATAAAAGTACTGTCCCTATGGTACTCCCCAAGTTTGGTGAAGTTTGGTTCAGGGGGTCCAAAGTTATGGACCTTCAAAAGTGTAGCCCCCATCTCCTGTTAGTTTCCATTGGAAACAATGGGGGATGGGCACCCCTTTTGAGGGTCAATAACTTTGCCCCCCCTGAACCAAACTGCACCAAACTTGGGGAGAATCATCAGGATAGTCCCCATATGATATCCTGAAAGTTTAGTGCCGCTAGCTTTAAAATTGCATCCCCTGCAGGCCAAAACGTGTAAAAACACCAAAAATTCAAAAAAATAATAAAACGGACCTGAATTTTTCGGATTTACCCGAATTTTCGGGCATATCCGAATCGGCTATGATTCGGATTTGGGTATACAAATCATTTTATGCCCCAAAATACCCAAATCCGAATTTTACTGAATTTTTTTAGTATTGACCAACCCTAGTTATGGACCCTCAAATGGGTAGCCCCATCTCCTGTTAGCTCCCATTGGAAACAATGGGGGATGGGGCACCCCTTTTGGCGGGTCCATAACTTTGGCTCCCCTGAGCCAAACTTCACCAAATTTGGGTGATATCATTATGATGCTCTTCGAATGATACCCTGACATTTTAGTGCCACTAGCTTTAAAAATATGCCCCCTGCAGGCTCAAATGTGAAAAAACTATATGGACTGGAATCTGGAGGAGACTATCACTTTCATGAACACTAGCACTTGCATAGCAAAGTATCTTTTTATTTGTGAAGCTTCATAAAATTTCATAGAACTTTAAAAATGGAATCTTCAACTAGCACATGGAATATATGAAACATTTTCTATTTCAGCATTCATGGGAATGCAGTGTTTTTCATATCAAATATTCATTTCTACCAGATTTTGAAGTAATGTTTACTAGAAGATGACACAGATTTAAAACAGGGGCTGTTTCCGCACGGCCAGAGGCAGCAGCTTCCCACCGGCTTTGATGAAGCTGGTGGAGCATCAAGACCATTTACATGGTCCCATGCGGGCAGTCTCGCCGCCGCAGCTGCCCGCAGGGGTGGCTCCGCACAGAGCCACCCAGGGTGTCTGTGAGGGACTTAGCTTGCATTTCTCTGCAGCTCCGGGCAGATGGAAAGACACGCCCATGCTGCCATCTGACCCTTGGGGGTCAGAGCTGCAGAGGAATGGAAGGTAAATCCCTCGCAGACACTGGAGCAACCAACAGCAGCGCCCTCATGCCAGTGCAGTTTGCTGCAGTTGTCCATATATCCCTCACATTCTAATCAAGTTTGGATTGCAGTCCATAAAGAAAACCAATAATAAAGTCCATGTTCTTTTCGGCAAAATCCACCAGAGATGAATTGTTTTTTCCAATTCCTAAATGGCAAGATAGTCAGGGAAAACACTAAAATTAGTAATCACTGGGGAAAAAAAAACTTTTTGGGAATATTTTCAATGTTGCTTCTGGTCAATGCAGGAATACTTTTTGGGAGTATTTTCAATGTTGCTTCTGGTCAATGCAGGAACTCCACAAAGTTGGCTGTTTAACCTTTGTTTGAAGATCTCTAG
Source organism: Sphaerodactylus townsendi (assembly GCF_021028975.2). Taxonomy (NCBI): domain Eukaryota; kingdom Metazoa; phylum Chordata; class Lepidosauria; order Squamata; family Sphaerodactylidae; genus Sphaerodactylus; species Sphaerodactylus townsendi. The sequence continues at coordinate 51,377,889 of NC_059431.1, forward strand.
TGATGGCAAACATTCCTTCCCTAGGTATTTGGTTGTATTGTCAAAGTGTACTTACCACTGAAAATACCTAATTTCAAGTGACACTACTGGAACATTAATTTTAATTAATTGATATTTTACTGTGATGTAAACTGTCTTGAGAACATTTTTTAAAGCTGAAAACAGTCTATACATATATGAAATAATGATAACAGTTATAGTAAGCTCAAGAAAATCAATGGTTTTCTTCATGAACTTCAAGCTATTATGCAGTGTGCAGTTGAGAAAATGGGTATAAGGTAAAACCAAGTACAGCAAATAATTTAACCCAGGGGTAAGTGGATGTTCCTGTTTCCTTTGTATATTTTTGTTAAAGTACATTTTAATACGCAATTTACATGGTATTTATACATATGGTGCAATCATTTAATACATTTAAAAATAATAGATTTGATTTGGACAATGGATAAGCAAAACTGAATAGGTGGGAACTTGCTACACTGAAAGGAGTTGTGCTATGTCTTTCTTATGGCAACAGAATTTCACTGAGTCCATTAACACCTTTTTGGAAACACAGGAGATAGATGTACTGTACTGAAATACAGAAACAGCTGAGTAAACTTTAGTTCAAGTTCTAATCTTCTGTGGTCATGTCTTGATGTTTGTGTCTGATAACAAGACTTTGTGGAGGGTTCTGGAGGTTAGCACAGTCCTCCTACTAATCATTGAAACAACTACACAGAATCCCTGTTGGAAGCAAGGAAAGGCAGAGCTCTGCCACTTAGACCCACAGTAGTAAAGTAAACCCACAGTAGAGAAAGGAGAGGTCCAGAAGGGGCACAAACCAATGTAACTCTACCCTTCATACCGTGCCTTATGGAAATATGGATTTTATATGATTTTTCATACAATATGTACTGGCAAATGCCAGCAGCCATGTGTGCATAGCAGAATGTCCAAACCAAAGACAGGCCAAGTGCAAAAAGGTCTGTTTGCAAGATTAGATCGCTGAATGAGTTATTCCAGCTAACAGACACTGGAAGCCTCATGGACATGCATTTTGATTACCACACCCCGCCAAAGTTGCTGTAACACAAATAACCTAGGATACTCCCTGTTACAAGGTTTTTGCATCTTCCTGCCTTTAGGAACCATCTCCTTAACAATCGTTCCCTCCCTGATCCACTCAAAGTCTCAGCCAAATCTGAATACCTGGGCAGAGACTCTCAAAAGACACTCTGCATAAGCCATTCAGTGCTACCCCGATCTAATCAAAAGTCAACAGGCTCCAATACCCCGGTACTTAGGAAAACAATAGATGAGCTACTGATCAGCTCAACCCAGCAATCCCAGCATGGAAACCCAGAAAATCCAGGAATAGAAACTTACTTGGTTCAGCCTCAAACTAAGCTATGGGGTATAAAAATACAGTGCACCCCAAGTTCTTGCTGGCTCTATTCTAGTGCTAGCTGGTTAGCTAGCCAGCTCCTAGCAAGCTCACTGGCTCATTCCAGCTCATTACTGGTCTGAACCTCTCTTGGTCAAGTTGGTTTTGAGACACGATATCACCTTCACTTGGATTTCCATGCTGGCATAGGAATCCCTGCCTTCTTCCAGAACTTCTCAGCTGAACTTAGGTAATGTATAGTTCCCGTTGCTTCCCTTCCAAATCTATCATCCAAATCTATTTTTCCTCACTGTCTATATCCTCTAGGACAGGGGTCCCCAAACTACGGCCCGCAGGCCAAATGCGGCCCCCGGAAAACATTTATCCGGCCCGCTGGGGAGAAGCGGATCTCCCCCTTCTCTCTCTCCCTTTTCTTCCTCTCCCACCCCAGGAGAGCCCTCTCCTGCCCCCCTCCCCTTTTCCTCCTCCTCCTCCTCCTCCTCCTCCTCCTCCTCCTCCTTTGCCGGCTGCAACTGAGTGAGAGAGGCAGCCGAAAGAGTGGGGCAAGGTCCTGAGTGCGGCTGTCCCAGCTCGCTTTCTGCTCCCCTCTCTGCCCGCCCTCTTCGTCGGCCTGGTGGCCGTGGGAGGAATGAGCCACCGTTGCAGCCAAGAGGCCGCCGCTTGAGCCGGGGAGTGAACGCCCAGAGGAGGAGGAGGAGGAGGCGGCAGGCAGTGAGGCCTTGTGCCGGCTGGCCGGCCAGGCAGGGCAGTCGATCGGGCAAGGCGGAGGAAGGAGGAGGGGGCTGGGTGGGTGGGGAGGGGGATCATGGCTGCTCAGGTGGCCCCCACCGCGGCCGCCACTAGCCTGGGCGCCCGGCCCCGTCAGACCTGAAGAAAGCCGAGCCGTCGCGGGATTGCTCGGAGGAGGCGGGGGGAAGCGGTGGCGAGAAGCAGCAGAAGCAGCAACAGCAGCCGCTGCTGTCGGAGAGCAACGGTCCCCCGGGCAAGGAGCTGTAGGACAGGGCCGAGAGCAATGGCAGGGGCACAGGTCATCAGAGGCTGACCTGAAGAACCCCAATGGGAACCCCAGGCCTGGTGGCGGCGGCGGCGCCTCTTCGCTGAACAATAACCTGCTGGAGAAGCCCAGCAGTGGGAGCAACAGCAGCAGCGGGGTGGGCACGCCTCAGCAGCAGCAGCCGCCCCAGCCGCACCTTCCCGCTCCTCACCCGGTTGCCTTGGCTCTGCTGGCGTACGGCTTCAGGTACGGCTGAGGCGCCCAGGCTGTGACAGACATCGCCTTCCACCAACATGAAGAAGAGGAGGAGTTTGGATTTATATCCCCCCTTTCTCTCCTGCATGAGACTCAAAGGGGCTGACAATCTCCTTGCCCTTCCCCCTCCCAACAAACACCCTGTGAGGTAGGTGGGGCTGAGAGAGCTCCAAGAAGCTGTGACTAGCCCAAGGTCACCCAGCTGGTGGGTGTGGAAGTTTTTATAGTCCAGCCCTCCAATGGTCTGAGGGACAGTGAACTAGCCCCATTTTAAAAGTTTGAGGATCCCTCTCTAGGAACTTGTGTGTAAGTTTCTCCACATCTCACTGTATGAATGTGTTGCACCAAAAACTTATAAAAATATTTAAATTCAATTTGGTCTCTTTGTATTCTCTGTGGAATGTTTCAAAAGCCAATTCTGGTATAGCTGTCTACAAGATCTCACCTAGCCTGCCTCTTGCATTGCCAAGCCGAGTTATTCGCCATTGCTACTTTAAAAATATCGTAACTGTTAAGCTAGGTAACACCAAGAACACAACTACCTCTGTTACTCACACCCTATGGGACCACAACGCTTTTATCAGGTTTCAAAGGAATCCATGACTGCCCTGCTCACAGGAGATCCTTTAAAAGGCAGGAAGCAGCATATCTAAAAAGGTTGCACTAGACCAGACTGGTCCAGTTGGGCCGGTCATCCAGTTACCTCCCAACAACTGGATATTTGTCTATGTTCTGCTGAGAATGGGTGTTGGGGGATGCAGCAGCTTGGGAACTGGAACCTGATAGTTCAGTATTCCAGAATCACCTTCTGTTGCTGATAGTCTGGAGTTACTATCTGGATTTAAAAAACTCTGCTCTAATGTTCTTTTTGATCCTGGCATGATATTTTGGTAAGTCCTGATAATGGCTGTGGTTGTTTAAGTGCTTGGAATCGTTTTTTTTTTAATTGAGATAATGGGAGACATGGTCAGGATCATACTTGGAGGTCTGGTCTCCACTTCAGAGGAACTCTTTCCATTGCTTACCTGTGCAGGATATCATATTCTTGAAACCCAAGATGCATTGTGATACCAGTTCAGCAGTGGAATCGGCTGCGTATGGAGTTGGTGAGCCTACCCTTAATTGGCAGTCTTCAAGTGACAGCTGAATGAACGCTTGTCAGGAACGATTTAGGCTGATCCTACTTTAAGTATGAGAATTGGAAAAGATGGTTTAGATGGTCCTTTCCAACTCTATGATTCTTGAATCCAGGTAGTGGATCATGTTTATACACTACACGGTACTTTTGAGGAAAAAAAGTAACAGAAAATTGCCCTTTCAGCATGTATGATTAAGCATGACTGTTAGGTTTCTGTGAAGAACTTCAGTGCTGTGTACAGAATCTTTTCATCTGGGTTCCTATCAATAAAGTTCTCTAACTAGGAAAGGAGAGTGATGTCACTGTATCTTGACATAAAAGCTATGTGTTTCCTGGCTTCAACTTGTATACTGCTATTAATGTGTTGCAATTAGTCAGAAATACATTTTCTTTGGTGTCTTAGAGGAGGAGGAGGAGGAGGAAGAGGAGGAGGAGGAAAGTGGGGTTGTATTGTCAAAGTGTTCTTACCACTGAAAATACCTAATTTCAAGTGACACTACTGGAACATTAATTTTAATTAATTGATATTTTGCTGTGATGTAAACTGTCTTGAGAACATTTTTTAAAGCTGAAAACAGTCTACACATACATGAAATAATGATACCAGTTATAGTAACCTCAAGAAAATAAATGGTTTTCCTCATGAACTTCAAGCTATTGTGCAGTGTGCATGATTATTCAAGACAAGTGGAAAATAACCACCATTTATACCGAAACTGTCCTCTACTTATCTAATCAAGGAATATAGAGCCAAAGATAAGCAGGGTAGACAAAAAAGTATGATGTCATACATAGAAGACTGACATCACCATTTAATCACTTTTTAATTAAAAGTGAACAGGAAAGTAACATTCAATAAATGAAAGAATTATTGCCTTGCAAATAGTTCGCATGTTAGTGAGATGAATCAAAACAAAAATTTTCAAAGGAAGCTGGAAAGGAGTCAAATAGAAATACAAGCCTATTAGAAATACAAGCTACTAGAAATACAAGCCTATTTGCTTGGGCACAAAGCATTGAGGCTTCAAAATAAAATAAAGACTTTAATAGGACATTTTAATGAGAGTTTTTAATAGGTATACCTATGATAAGGGATAAAGTACTTCCCTAATTGTCGAAGGCTTCCGGGCTGAAGGCGTTGCTTTCTGCCTGTGCGGAAAGGGCCCAAGAGAGCTCAGAAGAGCTCTGACTCACCCAAGGTCACCCAGCCGGATTCAACTGGTTGTTGTGGGTTATCCAGGCAGTGTGCTGTGGTCTGGCAGATCTGGTTCCTAATGTTTTGCCTGCATCTGTGACTGGCATCTTCAGAGGTGTATCACAAAGAGAAGTCTGTTATACACTGTGTCCAGGAAGCAGTGTTAAAGCAGCAGGAGGCAGCAGTGGGATACCCACCATAGTGTGCAATTTGACTGTCCTAATGCCAAACCAGAGTAGTTTCTTCTCCCCAGACTTTTAATTATGGGGTTTATTCTTTTTAAATTATTTTTACAGTCTGCTTCTAGCCTGAGGGCTATTTTATGAATATTGTTTTAGAAAAGAGAAGAAGAGTTTGGATTTATACCCCCTCTTTCTCTCCTTTCCCTTCCTTCCCCCCACAACAAAAATCCTGTGAGGTGAGTGGGGCAGAGGCTGTTTCCGCACAGCCAAGGGAGAGAGCCTGTATCGGCATTAATCATGCTGATGCAGGCTCTGGGGCCGTTCACACCAACGGCCCCATGGGCTGCGCAGCTGTTGGAGCAGGCTCCGTACAGCCGCACAGCCCCCTTGCCTCCTGCTGGCAGTTGTCACTCTGCTGTCACTCTGAGGAGGCCATGGGACACACCCCCATGGCCAGAGTGATGGCTGCAGCTACGGAGGCCAGGGGGCATGTTCCCAGGGCTCTTCAGAGCGACAACAGCCAGCAGGATGTAAGGAGGCGTTTGGGGCCGGGGTGGGGAATACTCAGCTTCCACCCGCTACCGTTCGCATGGCAGCGGATGGAAGCCAGCGTTGGCAAAAAACCCTCACTCCCCAAGTGAGTTTTGAAAACACCGTTTTGGCGGGAACAGAGCGCCGCTGCACTGATTTGGCAGCAGCACATGTGCGAAGGGTCCCCGCAAAAACGGTGTTTTACCGGGCTGAAGGCGTTGCTTTCTGCCTGTGTGGAAAGGGCCCAAGAGAGCTCAGAAGAGCTGTGACTCACCCAAGGTCACCCAGCTGGCATATGTTGGAGTACACAGGCTAATCCCCAAATAATTATATTTATTATATTTTTATTATATATATTTATATTTATTATATTATACTTACTTTATTATATTTACTTCATGAGTTGCCTCAAGCAGGTTCTCTTGAGAAGTGTATAAATAAAAGTTTTTGTACTACCTGTTGTAGTAAAGGATTGTGCCACATATTTTCCAGTTTAATATTTCATTTGAAAGCATCCTATTCAATGCAACTCAATAAATTATAGCATTTTCCCTCCAAAAAAAGAAAGTAACTAACTTCCCTGAACATTAACATCATTATTTCAGTGCAATTTGGTTCATTTTTGTTCCCCTATCTGCTGTGTCTTCTCACTGCAATTTCTTTCATTTCTTCATGTCATTTATCGTGATGGTTGAAGTGACCCACAGATTGTGGTTTATTACAACATCAAAGATAGTAACATAATCACATTTGCAAAATCATGTGGCTTTCCATTGCTGGTTGGATGGACAACCCAATCCAGATGTGGGGGGGTTGAACAGCCACTGGATAAATGAACAGCCACTGAACAGCCACTGGATAAATGAACAGCCACTGAATAACAGCATAAATGGCACTTATTCCACCTGTTAGGGCAAATAGGGAGGTGGGTAGATGGCAAAGAGCTCTGCTGAGTTCCACAGCATCTGACCAGTTTCCAGCTACATCTTCCAGAGTTGTGTCAGCTCAACATGCTGGCTGATGGAACTGGAGGTGTTCAGGGCCATTCCTGGAGTGGAACCAACATTAGTTGGCTCTCACCAGGCTTTGGCCCTAGGAATGCTGGTGGCAGGATAGACAAACTTGTGCCAGCCAAAATTTCCCCCTATGGAGGGATTTCAGACAGCTGGGGATTCTCTGGTTTCTTCTACCTTGCTGCGCTGTATGGAAGCCCTCTGGAGGCAGTTGGGCAGTACAGCAGCAGGCTGTCCCCAGTTACCTTCAGAAACTGGTTTGGCTGTAACAGTTTCATCCTAAGCAGAGTTACACCCTTCTATGCTCATTGCATTCATTGGACTTACAAAGGTATAACTCTGCTTACGATGGTGCTGTAAATGAAAAATTAGGCTGAGTACAGTACAATGAGGTCAAAAAAGAAGGACATACAAAACAGTATCAATGCAATATGAATGTGTTCACAACCAAAGCCACCAGCAAAGGGAAACATTTTTCATATTAATAGAAACCAAATGATTGTAAGTACTTTCAGCTCAATTTTACAATAATAGTTTATTTAGAGAATGCTTAAACTATGCCATTTAATCTATCTCAATTTGACTTTTATTCTAAAGTTTTTTACACCTTAAAATTAATTTTCTATTTAATTTCTCAAAATATTCTGCAAGCAGATTTTCCACTTAAATTAGCTAGTAATTGGTGGGGAGGATGTGGTATACGTGACTAAGATGTGTCATTTAGGCTAGGTGAAGAATTCTGAAAGAGGTGTACATATATCTATAAAAGAAAGAGAATCCTTTCACCCCCCTCAGGGAAGCCAAAATAAGTAGGCAACCCACTTTCAATAAGAATGCAGTAATCACAGAAGCCATTGTTGATGAAAATAATGCTGATTTGCCTTTTCTTTCTTTCCACAGATAATAGTTTTACTACCTCAGCTAGGCACGCAATATTGCATACATTTTTTTCTCACGCTGAAATGATTATCTCAACTGCATCTGTCTGGATAGAAAAAGTGTGAATTTTCCAGCAACCGGAAAAGAGCCAAATGAAGATAAGTAGAAGTTCACTTTTTGGAGAAAAGTGTTGCAAATTGGATAGTGAGCCCAAAATCCATATAGATAATAAAAAATTGAAGACACTTAGTTGAAACACGTAGCATTATTTAACTGAACAATGCCTAGGTACAAGCAGGCTTCCCATCCATGACAAAGGATATTTTATCATTCTTAGGAGAGTTTCTATCATGTTCCTCTTTCTTTCCTAAGATGTATTTATGTTTTTTGAAAGTTCAATGTTATTCATTTTTAAGCAAAATATCCTTCCCTGTGTTTTAAGAGGTGGGTTCTAAAGTTTTTTAAAAAATAAGGCTACCCATTGGGTCTGGGACAGAAGTACAGATTATTTCCCAATCCCACATGGTGTTAGCTATGTGTCCAGATGAAGAACTCCTTCGAGCCTTTCTTCCAATTATTTTGTCATCAGAAACTCTGTCCCCCACCCCACCCCATCGCACACTGAAAGAAAGGCAGAAAGTTTTGCTGATGTTGATGACCAGATTTAGGTGGGGTTAAACGTTCCATAGTTGATCAAGTTAAGATCTTGGGGAAGCTCCTGTAGGCAGGCTTTTTAATGCACAAGCAGGTTGATACTGTTGATAGGAGCACTTCCTTTCCATATACCGTATATACTCGGGTATAAGCCGACCCGTGTATAAGCTGAGGCACCTAATTGTACCACCAAAACCTGGGAAAACTTATTGACTCAGCAAAGGCTCATGGGTATGCTATAAACAAAATGTAAAATTCATTTTTAATTTTAGTTTTATACCTTGTCCATCCCAAAAGGGCTCAGGGCAACAACAACATGTTAAACCTACATTACAAGTAAAAATTATAATTTTAAAAATACTCACCATAACTTTAAAAATAGCCCAAAGGCAGGACCTGTCTGATAGCAACCCAGCTATATTAATACATAAAGCCAGTATATGGCTCTGTATAGCCAGGGCTTTCTGGAGCACTTGCACTCGTGCTCAGCCTGGCAGGAGTATGTGGCCATGTTGGGCCATTCTGTGCTCTCCTCCACCTGGTGATGCCTGTGAGGCAAAGCCTCCCCTCTCTTGCTGTGGGGGTCTTTCAAAGCTTCCTCTCTCTGCCATGGTGGGAAAAGAGGGAGCTGTCAGATCTACCAAAGCCTTGACTCGTGTATAAGCTGAGGAGGGCTTTTTCAGTACAAAAAATGTGCTGAAAAACTCAGCTTATATGTGAGTATATACGGTAACTCTTCACCTTTTCATATAAGGTGAAGAGTCATACCTCCCTATTGATTGCCCATCATTTTAGGGTGCAATTAAGTTTTGTTCTTCCTTTGAATTTCACCTTAATGAACTTGACATTAATGCCAGGAATTCTATTTCTTGAAAAAGTCAGAGGGGGCTTACTGTTCCATAGGTGCCATTTCCTGAAATGAGCTTTCAGAATTTCAGTCTTAAAATGTTCATAGAAGATCCTAGTGACATCCTAAGCAGAGTTACACCTCCTGAGCCCATTGAGCTCAACATACGTCTGCTTCAGATAGTACCGTGTTTCCCCGAATATAAGACAGTGTCTTATATTAATTTTTGCTCCCAAAGATGTGCTATGTCTTATTTTCAGGGGATGTCTTATTTTTCCTGTGTTCTGTTTGTCGGGCATGCTTCCAAACAAAAACTTTGCTATGTCTTACTTTCGGGGGATGCCTTATATTTCGCACTTCAGCAAAACCTCTACTACGTCTTATTTTTCGGGGATGTCTTATATTAGGGGAAACAGGGTATGTTAAAAACTTACAGAAACAGTTTTAAAGTTATTCTCAGATTTTTTGTTATTCTGCATGTCTTTTTTTAACATTTCTGACTTTTGAGAGGATTTTTTAAAACTTTGACAGCCAACTTGACAGAAGCAGCACAGTAGTGATGCCTAGACCAGTGGAGGAATTAACAGATATTGGTCCCCAATGAGTGTTGGTGAAGCATAAGCATATCTATTGTCTAAGATTGGAAATATATTTTTGGTGAGGCAATAGAAGCAGGAGTAATGTCTGGTGTATTAAAAATGTCCATCATTCATTTTCACCTCTAAATATACTGTTTATATGCTAAAAAGTGAAGATGTGGAGCTGGTGAAACGTGTCACCCATTCAGTATAACTTCAAGCTGTCTTTGTCCCTTTTCTCTTAAGGTGACTTATATTATCAGAAGCAATTCTACATTTCTTGGACAATTTGGATATACTTTTTTACCACAAAGTGGTAATTAATACTGATTATTTTTAAGGTTCAAGGTTAGATAAAACAAGTGGGAACTCACAAGAATTTGCAAGAATTTGTATTTCATTTCCCCTTCTCTTGCTATTTCTTCTTACCCTTTCCTGAAAACCTTTATGGACTTCCCAATTTCCCTGCTTCCTTCTCTCCTTATAGGATTGCCAACCTTGAGATGGAACCTGCAGATTTCCTGGAATCACAACATATCTCCCTGTTACAGAGAACAGTTCCTTAAGAATACCAGCTCCAGTTTGAGAAATTCCTGGAGATTTGGTGTTGGAACCTTAGGAAGGCAAGGTTTTGGGAGGGGAGCAACATCAGCAGGATATAATGTTGTACAGTCTACCCTACAAGGCAGACATTTTCCTTAGGGGAATTGATCAGTCATCTGGACAGCAGTTGTAGTGATCTCCAGTTCCACTAGAAGTTTGACAGCCCTAGTTCCCATGGAGGAAATGGGTGGTTTAGAGGGTGGAGGCAGTGGCGTAGCTACCATGAGACAGGTGGGGACAAATTACTCAGGCAGGTCCCCTTTTGGTGTTATGGGGGCTGAAAATTGCACCCACACCCCTCTCCCTTCCCCCTCAGCCAGGGTGCCCTGCCAGGCAACTCCTTCATTGGTGGAGGCTGAAGGTACAGTGTAGCGTGGCTGCCGCAGGGCACCCCTCAGCTCAACCCCACCCCAACAGGCACAGTGGAGGCTTCCACAGGGCACCCCTTGGCTCGGCCCTGCCCTGCCCCGCCCAGCCAGACCCAGCGGAGGTTGCCACAGGGAGCCCTTCAGCCTGCTCACCCCATAAGGCCTAGCAGAGATTGCAGCCAAGCACCCCTTAGCCTCATCCCACCAGACCCAGCGGATGCCACAACCAGGCACCCCTCAGCCCCACCTCACCAGGCCCCACTAGGCTGCTCAGGACTGCCACCAGCTCAGATAAGTGGGGCGCAGGGGCGTAGCTACCATGGGATGTGGGGGCATGGAGTGCCATTTTGCCCCAGGTGCCATTTTCCCCCACTACACCTCTGTGTGGAGGCCATAGCATTATACATCTCTGAGGCCCTTCCCCTGCTCAAACCCCAGCATCCCTAGGCTCACTCACCAAACCTTTCACTCCCCAAATCCTAACCTAGAGTGGGCAAACCTATGTCCTTCCCAGCCAACAACTAGCCAATCTTTATCTGCCTCTCTGTTTTTAACTTTTGCTCCACACCCTGGCCTCAGCCATCTCTGTTTAAGAAAACTATGTTTCAGCTGTTGGGCCAGGCCCACTTGCTTGGTTGGGAACCTTCAAGGACTAGTGGGATGACACTTCACTTTCTGATTATCTCACTTTTTATACTATTTCCCCTTTCCTTCTCATTGGCAACCCCCTTATGTTCTTGCCTTCCCATTCCTCACCATCTCCTTCTTAATCATTTACCAATTTACAGTTTGTCTGCCCCCCATCTTCAGCTATATTATTACTAGCAGGGCACCCATGCTTCGCTACACATACTTCATCACAGGCTCTCTATGAATTTCGGGGTGACATTCAGCATACTTCTTTACAGCCTGTTTGTGAACTTTGGGGTGACATGCAGCATGTTTCCTCACGGCCTGTCTGTGGACTGATGGGTTTGTTTTTGCATATGTTGCAGCAGCTTCCTGTAGTTGTCTTTTTCTAATGCAATGTGTTATTGCTCTCTTTCACCTGGTGAGCTCCAAAAGACATCATTTGGAAGAAGCCGTTGTATTTTCGAGATGCAGAAAGGAAGTGTTCTGCCATTGGATGCTGATGAGTGAGAAGGCTGTGAAGAGGTTCAGGGTAGGGTTGAAGGGCAGGGAGCTGGACTGTACCACCACTGCAGCACATTCCTGGGGACTCATCCCGCCACTTCAGAGCATGACACAAAGCACAGGGTGATCGGAGGCTGAGAGCAATAAACTTGTCTCCACAGAAAGCAATCTGATGTCCATATGCAAAACCCAACAAATATTTAGTAGTCCAAGGTGATAGTGTGGTTTGTAATCTATTTTGATAGTATTTGGCTGTAGCAGTGTTATTAACGTGAAGGTGGGTGGAGGAGTGCTTTTTCACAGCCTGTCTGCTAACTTCGGGGTGACATTCAGCATACTTTTTTGTAGTCTGTTTGTGAACTTTGGGGTGAGGTGACATGCAGCATATTTCCTCACAGCCTGTCTGTGGACTGATGGGTTTGTTTTCAAATAGGTTCGCATGCATTGTGGAGGGCGGTGGTAGAGTGCAGTTAATGAAGTACATGAAGCTGGTGGTGTTGAACTGTCACCCTTAGAATGTTCGTGCAGCATGTCTGTGGACTGGGTGGTTGGTTTGCCCTTAGAATGTTCGTGCAGATGGCCAGAGATGAGCAGTTAAAACAGTAAATAGGTAATAAATCAAGTGAAAGTGAATATTTTGGGAAATCCTTTCTTAGTGAGCACCTGGAGTACGTAAGGAACAGGTGTGCCAAATTTCATGTGTGTGGCTTCGGTGGTTTTTGAGTTCTGTTGATGAGTCAGTCAGTGAGTGGTATTTCGTGTTTATATATTTAGATTTATTGACTGAAGTTATGCACATTTCTCTACAGAAGAGACCAAAGCAGCTTTCATTATTCTCTTCTTTTTATCTGCACAACAACCCTGTAATGTAGTTTATGCTGTAAGTGGGGATTCAAACCCAGGTCTCCAAGACCCTACTCTGAAGCTCCAACTGCTACACCACTCTGGATTTTATAGGGTGGTTGCTATTGAATGGTAGCAAGTAGCTGGGCCTAGGTAAATTATGAAAGTCAAGTGCTATTAAGTCACCTAAAGGTTGCTGCCAGGCCTAAGGCTGCCAGTCTTCAAGAATTACAGCTGAACTCCAGAAAACAGACATCAGTCCCTCTGGAGAAAATAGCTGCTTTGGATGGTGTACTTTATGACATTATATTCAATTGAGGCCTCACATCTCAGACTTCACAAAATCTCCAGTAATTTCCCAACCTTTAGTGAGGCCTGGTCCCAAGGTGGTCTCCCAAACCTACCTAGAAAGATTCTTCCCCTTCCCAGTTTGCTTTTACTGGTAGAACCAAGTCTTTGATGCTGTGGATGCCTAATAACAGCACTGAGAAAATCCATTGCTTAAAGCTACAGGTATTTCTTTTATCATTTACAGGTTGTTTAAACCAACAATGTGTTTTGTTTAAGATTTCACATTTTTCTGCAAACCTGGGGCTCTTTTCAGATTTGTAGAAAGATCCATGTTACCCATTCACAGCCAATGGATTTAAGAATCCAAAAAGTTGACCTATTTTATATTATAATATAAGATTGTGTAGGAAAATAAGTTCTGAACGTTGTTTATATGAACATCAACATAAAGTATTAATGTTTTCTTTCTTTGAGGTTATGCTTATTCATTGATTTATAACATGCAATGTATTCTTACTATAACTGCATGAAGAAGTTTATATTTATTACCCTAAATTAAATAGATCAACATATTTCAACATTGGCAGTTGCTCAAGACCAAATTTTTAACAAGACGAGCATTTTATGTCTTATTCCATTTAAATATAATTTTTGCCTATATACTTAATCAATAAGGTTTCTAAAAGCATTTTAAGTACTTAATAAATTACCTTAAATAAACTATGAATTAATCATTAAACTTTTATAAAGAAAACTCTACCAGATACATTGAACAATCCATATTTACAAATCTATATGAGCACTTGAGTTTTCAAAGCTAGACAGCTCAACATTTTATGACAAATTTAAAAATGGGGGAGGAGTGTATTGCCATGAGGGTTCAAAGAACCGAAGCAATGAGGATTTAAGCCCAAAACTAAGGATGAGTTGCTCTATAGGCATACTCTGTATGTCCCTGAATTATTTGCCTTCACAGAAGACTTGCTGATTCAATTCCCACTGTACCACAGCATCCTCCTGAAGATTGTTGGTAAATGAAGAACACTGTGTCTGGAGAAATCCAGTGATTGCTTCTTAGAGCATCTGACTGCAGGATCCTGTACAATCCAGTACAATGTAGATTTTTAAATCTAGCCAGATGGGTACATGACATTGTGCAGCCAGGTTGATACTTGGCTTCACAAGTGATACTTGAAGTGTAGCAAAATGGTAACAGTGATACATATATTGTAGAGCAACTCACAACAGTTAAACACCAAACGTTTAGGCTTCTATGCTTTGATGATGATGAAGAGTTGGTTTTTATATCCTACTTTTCTCAACTTTTTAAAGGCATCTCAAAGTGGCTTGCAATTACCTTCCCTTCATTTTCCCACAACAAACACCCTGCAATGTAGATGGGACTGAGAGAGTTTGAAGAGAACTGTGACTAGTCCAAGGTCATCCTGCAGGCTTCATGTGGAAGGGTGGGAATCAAACCCAGTTCTTCAGATCAGAATTCCCACTCTTAACAACAACACGGAGCTGATATGATTATTTTCTATACTGCTCCTGCTTGTTTAACTGTCTGGCTCATTTTAGGTATTCTGTGCTTTATGTTGCAAACTTCCTTAAGCAGGTCTATGATGTGGTGGCATATAAATGTTTAAAATAAATGCCAAGTCTGCCTGGAAAATGGGTGAAGAACATGCCCAGCTGCTGAGACGGAAGCCTTTCCTCTCAAACTCCCATGCAACTTTGCAATGGGGTTCTATTTCAGTTTTACTTTTCTCTTATTTAAGTTAATGTTCCCAGTCCAGAGAGCTGGGGATAACTAAAGTAAATATAATGATTTTGTAAAATATATTTAATCTATCATTTCTACAAATTAATAAAACAAATTGTTAGGCTTCACGAACAACTCAAAAGCCAGAGGGCCTAGATCTATTTTTGTAACCAGTGAAAAGCTGGCAAGCATTTTTGGCCAGTACCTTATACCATATTAATGACAATGGAGCAGCACACTTGCCAAAAATCAGGGAATGAACTAATTCATTCAAGATTAATTCTCTCTTGACATTACCAAGCTCAGCCCCAAGCCTCCTTTACACTAAAAGTAAAGTAACAGCCATACTGTACTTACTACCATTCCAGGGCTTTCAGGCTGTCAGCTCCCTTTTTAATCAATCATTGGTTGATTATGCACAAAGCAAATGTCTGCTGCAGCAAGATTTCTGGTACAGATGTATTTCCTCAAGCCCTGCTTTCACTTTCTATTCTCCCCATGGCAAGTGAGACCACTTCTAGCATGAAGTCAGCAACAACAACAACCTTTATTAGGCATATAAAATAGGCTCTAGAGCATTACCAGACATTTGTGAAGTACAAAACAAGAATACATTCAAAACACAGACAGAGAAACTGTATCTAGCATTGGATATTACTTAGAAAGTTCTGTCACTTGTAAAAGAAATTTTGCTACTTTTTCCAAGAGCATGACATCTGAATTGTTTAACAGAAGCTCCACAACAGAACTGTCAGAGTCTCTTTCAGGTTTGTCTTCTCTAGGGCCAGCCAAGGAGAGAAATTCCTAATACCCACATTGTGGTGTTTCTCCTAGTTGCTCCGACCCCGCAGGTGGCTGTACCGACCCACCTTCCCTGACCTGGGGGTTGGACTCCCCAGACGATGTTATCTTAGCCTGGCCCTGAGGGCCAAGGAACAGTCTTGCCCACAGGGCACCTTGCGTTAAACCACGCCTTGTACCCTCCTCCTGTACCCTGGCCTGGGGTCCTGGCGCTGTTTGCCAGAGCCACCAGGTTGCCTGACCCCTTTCCCTCTCACTCTCTCTGTTGCCTCACAGAAGAGAGCCCTCTGATTGCTTCTCCCCTTCTCCGGCTTCCTTGCTCCACCCTGTTATGCTTCACAGGGGTGGGGTGGGTGTGCAGCCAGTGTGAAGCCCGGGGTTCACCAGCCTGTTTCCCCACAGCGCTGGGCAGCAACCCCTTCTAAGCTCCTTGCCTCTCTACCACTCCCTTCCTCTGCCAATGCCCTCCCCAGTCCCTGCTGCAGCGGCAGCTCCAGAGGCCCATTTCCCTTCTCCTTTTATCTACTCCTCCTCTTGGCCCAGCTGCAGCTCATCACTCTCTCTCACAGCCGGTTCAGCTGTGAGAGGCCCCTCCCTGCCAACACTCACTCTGCTGGTTTTTACTCTGTCTGCTGTTATCCTGCTGTCTCTCCCTTTGCCAGCCCTTGCCCTGCCTGCTGTGCTGAGTCCAGGCGCTGGGGACAGGGCCGTGCCCGGACACACGTATCTTGGACAATCGAGTATAATGTGAGCAAAAGTCTCCACTTGGTTTGTACAGTGTGGAAAAACCTGATCCTGGAGAGGGATAGATAAGTAGTGACCGGTTCTGGTGGGTTTTCCGGACTGTGTGGCCATGGTCTGGTGGGTTTTGTTCCTAACATTTTGCCTGCATCTGTGGCTGGCATCTTCAGAGGTGTATCACAGAGAAAAGTCTGTTTCACACTGTGTCTAAGTGAGAAGGGAAAGTTTAGTGTGGTATATTGTCCATGTTCCAGGGTGGGGAACCAATCATTAAGTGTTTGGGTGAAACTTGCTATGCAAAGGTGTGATTGAGTGCATTGTATTGTGGGTGGGGTTATCAGTCCATTTTTTAAGTACTGGGAGCCAGGACTGATAACCCCACCCGCAATACAATGCAGCATCAGGGAGGGAACGAATGCAGATTTAAAGGTTAGGACAAACCTCCGTGGTTGGTGCATTGAATGTAGATGAATTCTGTCAAGAGCCTCAACAGATTGCAAATTTTTGTCTTTAGCCTATTTTCCAATAACATTTTTAAATTATGTCTCAAGGAGTTCCATTCGGGGAGGCTTCCTTTACAGTTAAATGCTATCACACAGATTTTGTTAGACATCAGTTTAAACTGTTGGTGGGAATTTTTATTGTTACTGACTTTACGCTTTTTCCTTGGGCTTTGGTTGTTTACGTTGCTACTTGACACTTTTGTCACTACTGGTTGCTTGTACTGCTTGTACTGATGTGGAATTTCGGGGGGGGGGCTGTTGGGAAGAGTCATTGGCATGATGCATGTGTAATTCTTCTTGTCTAAAAAGTCAGTCTATTTTCCCATCAAGAGATCTTAAGTGCTTATAAATTTTTTTCCAAGGTTACTGCTGTCAAATTACAGAGCATTATTGCATCATTCTTAACTTTGCTGCATTTACTAAATTATTCCAATGTAAGTTGCCAAGTTTGAGATAAAGAGGAGTTTCAGGGCTTAGGATTCCGGAGTCATCAAAGGGGAAGGGACACTATTTTGCCATTTAGACTCCAAAGTGCTCATTTGCCTTGGTGACTGTAATGTTCCAAAGCTCAATTCAGTCATCCTGGATGACTCCAGCAGGAACATTGACTTCGATTGGCAGTCGGAACTCCAATATGATGAAAGTAATCTTCAGAAGAGTCTGTTGTGGCAAGCTAGGTGTTTATTTTAGTAGTTTTTGGACAAGCCAAGTGCTTGAATCCTCTGTCATGTTGGCGCTTTCTAGCACCCATATTCTGTCAATGAATTAAGAACAGATTAAAAACTTACTGTTGCTATAGTTTGAGATTGGGCTTTTAGAGTTGATTGATTAGTTAAAACTTCCCTCCATACAACCCTAGAGCTCAGAGGATTCAAAAGCCAGAAGGGCAATAAAATGCAATAAAACAGTAAAATTATTAGGTAAAAGCTAACAGTTGCTAAAAAAAAATTTAAAAAATAAAAAGACACTTTAAAAAGTCCTAACAAAAGGATGCTGGTGTCATGCCCAGCAATAAAATTATTAAAAGTTAAGATAAACTAAAACAAAACTAAAGGCCTGTAATAGCTAAAGGATAACAGGTTTAAAAGTTTTGAAGGAGATTCAGATAACATGAATCCAGAGACTCAGATAACATGAAGCCCAGTCAAGTGAATGCAACTGGCATGTTGCCAGCATTAACAGACTTTGTGCTTGAATAATAAAACAATTTTAGGTTAAAAGGAAGTGCTAGAAGATAAAAAGTGCTAGAAGGTAAAAAGTGAATAGGGTAAGAGAAGTTTTTAAAACTTATCTTAAAAATGCGTAGGAGCAACTGCATGGGACGGCAGCTGGAAGTCCGCATGAAGTCAATTTTGCTTTGCTCCCAGAGTTGGGAGATTTGCCAGTGGGCACTGCTTTTCCCCAGACCTCTTCCCTTTGCCCACAGCCAGCCCATCTAATCTCAGTCCTCACTCCATCATGCTACTTTGCACACTTCTCCCCTCGCTCTCCTCCCTGTTGCCAACTCCTCGCTTCTCTAAATGCTTATATCAATACATCTATCAAAGAGTTGGCTTTTGTATTTTTGCTGTGGATACCTGGGGAAATGTAATCCTAGACTGGGATCTGTCACACATGCCTGTCTCCCAGGAGAAGTCTTCCTATTCAACACACAAAAATAAAACACACACACACCAAAAAACACCAGCAACAACTCTTGCAATCTACACACCTTTCGAATTGGGGGGGGGGATCACACCTTCTAAATGCTGTGAATGATAGTACCTGACATTGGAGAAGAGCTCTTGCTGGTGGGAAATCCATTTGCTCTCAAAAATGTTACCCCACCACCACCACCTTTGGTACCCAAGTTTGATCACCAGCCCAGATAAAGGAGAGCAATTGCCTGGCTCTTCCTGCTTCCCATTTCCCATGCTCCATTGCCAATGCAGCCCCCGCACCCGCCGCACCAAAAAAAAAAGATACAACAAATCAGTCAACCAAAGATCTCCAAATTGGGGCTTCAGTGTAGATGTCATGCCCCAGAGACCCTCATTATTTTCCTTATTTAAGCCTCAGTTGTACTCTTAGTTAGAATAGGTTTAGTTGCCTTTTGTACAGTTTTCTATGGGAGGGAACCTTAGTTAGACCCTGTCCTTTTAAGAAGCCCTTTAGAGCAAATCTGTCAGGATCCCCTTGACCAGACAACAAGAAGCTTGTAGAATACAAAGGTTTCTTTATTGCAGGCATAAGTCAGATCAAGTACAGTATCAAAGACAGCTCTGCCAGATGGGCAGAGCAGCAAATCATATAAGCAAAACGTCCCCCTCCCCGTCCCATTCAAACTATGAGCCCAGAGTGAAAGTAGTTTTGAGAAAGTGACCTTCAGAGGCCAGTGCCAGGAGAAGGAAATAAGCACCTGGCATTTGGCAGGCAGTGAGCTAGCAAGCAAAAGAATTCACACAGAACAAAACCCATGAAAACCAGGCCTGACAAAAGCACTATAGCATTCTTATTGGTTAGCAGTTCCTGCTTTACAGTTTGTTTAATGTTAAGGTGTCTGGAGAAGGCTGGAGACAGCAATATCTCAGATGTTTAAGGTGTAAAAGATGATATTTTAAGTAATCCAGTTTCAACAGAATTGCAAGGAAACAGAGTCCAAGAAGAGGACATAGGGAGATCTCAGAAGCAGTACAAGCAGCACAGACTTCCTTAGAAGCAGTTAAGGAGAGAGTTGATATCTGCAAGTTCTCCTAATGTTTCCAGCATTGCAAGTACTCTTTATTTAGATACACTTCATGGGAGGAGTCAGAGTCTCAAACTTTCAATATTATTAAACCATTTTTGAACTGTTACTTATTTGTCTGTGGGCCTTACACTCTGGCCCTTTCCGCACCGCAACGGTCCTGGGAGGACTGCAGGTGGAGGCACAGCCTTCACACAGGCTGCGCCGTCCCTGAAAGCTTACCTCGTCCCCTGGCCTTTGGCTCATCGCAGAGGCCGGGGACATGCCCCCACAGGCTGGAGCAACGGCTCTAGAGTCGCAGGCCAGGGGGCATGTCCCCTGGCCTCTGTGATGAGCCGGAAACCAGGAGATGAGATAAGCTTTCAGGGATGGTGCGGGGGATATGGCGCCTTCCAGCTTCGTGCCGTCCCTAGGGCGCTGTTTTTGGCCCATGCAGAAAGGGCCTCTGTTCTGTTCCCCAAGCAAACTAAATTCAGGTGCCTTGCACTTGGTTTGTGTGCAGGCTAGGATAAACAAAGGCGGTTGTGCTTAGTTTGTAGTTAAGGTGGGTTTGCCCAAATGCTGACAAGAAGAAGCTAACCAAAAGTAATAACCTACGCAAAAAGAATTTCACATAATTAGGCAAATATTAATAAAATCTAGTCTAACACATGTTCTGGTACTTCCAGTCACCATTCTGGGATGCAGGTGCTATTGTTGCATGGGGATGTTTGGAGACTCATTTCGTCAGAAAGAATACTAACACAACTTGTTGGAATAGAAATCGGCCGCAGCCCAAAATTTATTTAACACATAACCAAGAAACCTTGAAGCTGGGCGAGCATACCAGAGCACATCCTGGCCCCCGGTAGCAAACCGCTGAGACCTGGTTTATAGGGCAGCCCAAGCCTGACCCCTTAGAGCCCTTGGGACAGAACCCCTGTCCGAGCACATCCCTGAGGGAAACCCGGAACAGGAAGTTTACTAGGTGCACCACAAGGGCCCTTATGGAACCCAATTTGTGACACCCCCCACCTCCCTGCGGGGCAGCCGAGCTCTCAGCGCAGCCCCCCAGGCTTAACTTTCGAGAGCTCTACTAAGCCACCACGGACCTCATAAGGGAGGCCCCGAGGGTGGGGAAGGTCACGGCATGCAAGCTACCTTGCCTTCCCCAAATGCCGGATGTGCTCTTATGCCCTACCGCCACCCGGGCTGTCACTCCAGCAGCTCCCGCCCCAGCTTCAGCAGCCCAAAGAGTCTCACAGCTCGAGATGGGTGCCATAAAGTCACTGCAACAGAGCAAGAGCGGATTTCGGCCAGCTCAATGAACTGGCAGCGAAGCCACTCCAGCAGAACATGGCGGACTGTCGTCTAACCAGATGTCCTGGCCCCAATCCGATGAGTGGACTCCGTCGGGCAAAAACAATGCTGGCAGAGCATGGAGACAAATCAACATGGGGAATAGCATCCCCTCCCATACTCAGTATAGCAGGGCTGCGGACCGACAAACCTTGGACCTGACTTTGTTAACTCTGAACAGAGCTCCGGCGGTGCCAAGTCCTCCACTTCTGCAAGCACGACCAGAACAGCTTGGATTTCGGCATCTTGCGACAGAGCAACTGTAAAGTCTTCCCTCATGGCGTTCTGCAACGCTACTCCCTTGAAAGCCGGAGATGTCATTTTCCCCCAGCTGAAGAACTATTGCGTCTGGGAAGCCAAACTGAAACACCCGAGTTCCGCAACTTCGAAGAGCAGAGAAGACCACCGCGTACCTCGCTTCGCCAGCCAGTGAATGTCCAGGGAGGTGTCCAGTCCAAGGTGTTGTCCCCAGCCCGACTTCTTAGCATAGCGCCCAGCCCAGAAAACAATGCTGTGGCCAACCACCCAAACAAAGGTAGCGACAGGCCAGCGGAACTATAAAGAGAACTAAAGTTACAAGGAAAGGTGAGGCCGGACATAAAACCACGATAAAGCTAAAGATGCTCCAGCGCCCTAAAGCCCTGGAACTTCGGTTGCAGATTGTCCCTCTTGAGGCCGTGGTAGCTGCCCCAATCCGAAGGGAGTGGGAACCGAACTACTCTGCTGGGAGTCCTAAAGAATTGTAAACTACGTAGCCGTAACACAGCCGTGAATTGAAATCTGGACACTGATGCTCGCATCGTTGTGGATAAACAGGGGACCCTGCCCATGCAGAGCGGACAGCTAAAAACGCCCTTGGCCTATCCTAGCTACACGGACAGGGTGCCCTGGTGGGGAGGGCCAATGTCACTCGTTCCTCGGCCTTGCGCTGGTCAGTCTTGGACCCCGCAGTAACCCATATGGAAAGTAAGTTCCACATCCGGCCCATGGACACATCAGCCCTTTGCAAGAGCCTTACCGAGGAGCCAATGATGGTGGTGGGCCGAGGACCACTAGCTCACCACACCGAAAGGCCCCATAAAAAGCCAAAGGTAAGCAAAGGCCTGGAGACAGTGTAGACTCATAGGCAGAGTCACAGACTGATTCTGTGGCGTTAAAGTAAAAGCAAAAGTTCCCAGGAGCTCTCCTTGGTGATGGGGCCGCCCTACTATCTTGCGGTCTGGGGAAGCGGCGCTGCCACCCGGCCACTGCTCTTCTAGCCGGAAGCAGCGGAAGTGGTCAGTGATCCCCAGGGCCTGGCTGAAAAAGGAAATGGCCGCTAAATGGACCTTAATCGTCCTGGCAGCCAATTGGCGGTCCCTCAAGTCAACCAAATACGGAGCACCAAATCCTTAGCAAACCCCTGTCGAACAGGCTCGCCGATGGAAGCCGCAAAAAAGCAAAGAAGGTGCTCAGGGCCCCTTCATGCAGCGACGGGTAGCTGGAGCCAGTGACTGCAAGACACCTTGGCTATTGACTGCCTCCAAGGCGCCACAGATGGTCGGGACACCCCTCCGGAAAGTGGCTGGCCCCGGGAGCTAGTGGTAGCGGCTGACCTGGCAATGAGACAAAGCGTCCAGCTATATTGTTAGTTATACCTGGCAAGAAAACAGCTTTAAAGGAGATGTTATTAATCAGGCAAACCATTACAAATTCCCTTACTAGCGCATCACCCGCTCTGACGGCTGGACTGCCGATTTACCACCCTGACCACAGCCTGGTTGTCACACCAGAACTTAACTGCATGGTGTGAAACACATCCTTCCAGATGTGAACCGCCCGCCACCAGAGGGAACAACTCCAGGAAAGTCATGTCCCTCAAAATTCCGGTCTGAGACCATGCTGGTGGCCACTCCTGCACACCACTGGCCCCTGAAATAAATGCAAAGCCTATCGAGCCAGCTGCATACGGTGTGAACTTGAAAACTATCCTGCAGCTCCCAAGGAACTTGCCAAAAGGAAACTCCGTTATAGCGGCTCCAGAAAGCGTAACCATACCCTAAGTCTTGGCGAAGACCAGAAGTAACCCTGGCGTGATGATGGGGAACTGAATAGCCCGCCAAGGACCTTGCGAAGGCGGAACAAAAGCCCTTCCGGGGAGACAACCCTGCAGAGCAAAGTTAAGGTGCCCAAGCAGGGGACTGTATTTCCCATAACCTGCATTTCTTTTTTTGCACAGGTGTCTGCGATCAGTGCACGTAATGTTGTCAGCTTGTCGAAGGGCAGGGAAGATGTTCCTGCCACCGTGTCCAATTGAATTCCTAAGTAGGTTAAACAAGACACAGGCCCTTCAGTCTTGTCGGCCGCCAAAGGAACCCCAAGCTCCGCCGCCAAGACCTGAAATGCTGACAACATCATCGCACATTCGTCAGAGCCAGCTGCACCTACAAACAAAAAAATCATCCAGATAATGAGTGACTTTTCGCTGATGGCATGCGATCCTTGATTGCCCATTCCAAAACGGTGCTAAATTTTTCAAAGGCTGCACAAGCTATAGAGCAACCCATGGGCATGCATTTATCGACATACCAATGTCCTTCAAATTGAAAACCTAACAGTTCGAAGTCCTTGGGGTGTATGGGCAGCAGACGAAAGGCTGACTGTATGTCACATTTTGCCAACATCGAGGCAGTTCCCACCTCCCGGATGAGACTCACTGCTTCATCCACAGTGGCATACCGAACAGAGCAGATGCCTGAATTCGATGAAGTCGTTCACCGACCCCTGCGGGGGTAGGACAAATGTTGTATCATCCTATACTCCCCGGGGGCCTTTTTGGGTACTACCCCAATGGGGGGAAACCCGGAGGTTGGATAACGGAGGCCGTGCAAAGGGACCTGCAATTCTGCCCGCCAAGCATTCTTTTGCAATTTTGGCAGCCACTACATGAGCAATTCCTGGCTGATTTTAAGTTGGGAGCTGAGGTTGCCACCCTACACCCTAAAAATGGGATGTGAAAACCAAATTGAAACCCCTCCTTTAAGTACAATGCGTCTTCCCGACACGGATACCTGTCCAGCCATTGGCATAAAGGTTGCACACGCACCGGGGAAGGGGCGAGACTCTGCAGAACCTCCGGGACTTCAGGCCTTCTGGAATGGGAATGATCCTCCCTGGCCGCCACCATCCTTCTTAGAGTTGCCGGAGCCAGGGTTCCGGCCACGTCGAAAGGGAGGCCGAGCCAGTTGCGGGTATTGTACTCTGGTGTGGGCCCCAAAGCAACGGGAACAGCTGTGCTCGAACCTACATTTATCCCTCTTACAGGAGCCTTGGTTAAAGGCCCAGCAAGCTAAGCGGGGCGGGTCCCGCTGACTAAACCCTTTTTTCCTCGGCCCATCAGCCCCAGTTGACGCAGTAGCACCAGATGACGCAGTTTTAATTACATTTGTCATCCACGTCTGATCGTGTATTAGATCCCACCTGCGTCCCGGACGATGTGAGGCACTCTTGCGGAATGCCTCATCGTACTTGATAGCAGCCGCATCCCCTGATAGGGATCGTGCCCTCAAAACATTAGCCCAGTGAGCAGACAGATGCCAAGCCCCGAGTGGGTCAGCAGCTGCTATCAGCGGCCTATATTCAGCGAACCCTTTCAGCCAGTTGTCGAAGGAACGCTCAGCTCTTTCTGGGCGTTCTCTTCTTAGCTGACCGGGAACCTGTCTCTTCTGGATCCTCTTCCGGCCGCAGAACCGTGAAGATATCTACATAGTACCCATCCAGGGCACGTTCTCTTAACTTCCTCGGCAAATGGGAGCCTGGGGGGTCCCCAGGGTCCCATGCCGAGCAAAAGGCTGAAGCCCCTAAGTTCCCGTCACCGTCCTCCACTGCCAGCTCCCCTTTTCTCCTCTGAGTAATCCAGAGGGGAAGAGCTGGCACCTTCTCCCCTCTTTCCCAGTAATCACCAGCTGCTTGGGCGGAATCCTCATCTGTAGACTCACCAGACGAGGATGAGCTAGGAGACCACCGAGAAGATCTAGCGTGACGAGAGGCCTTTTTTCCCCTCCGTCTGGTTCTGGCTCTGGCCCCGGCAGACTGGCTGGCAGAGCCTGCTGCAGCTTCAACACTGCCTGTTGGTCCAGGCAGAGTACAATCCCCAGTCGTCGGCTCTGGACCACGAACTATTGGGACAGCGGGTCCCGAAGGAACCCACGCTCCGGGGGGTGCCTGGCAATCCAAGCTCTGATGGACCTGAGTCCCCCCAAAATTGGTGGCAGAGGAACCCAAGCTCTGTTGGACCTGCGTTCCCCTAAACTGACTACCAGAAGAACTTTGAACTTGAGAAGGCCAAAAATAAGGGGGCTGGTTCCCCATGAAACCTCCTGGCCATTGCCCAACACCAGGGGAGGGGTTGAATTGGCCTGGCCATCCCATACCAGGGTTAACATTCATGCCCATATACGGAGAATATGGATAAGTATATGGCATAAAAACAGAGTTTCCAGATATGGGCAGCCCACTTTGGCCATGAGGAGGCATGAGCACAGAGGGACTATTCATCCCGGTCCGAATAGAGGGAGGCCGAGGCAGGCCTGGAGTTCCCGGCCCAGGCTGCCCCAGCACCTATGCGGACCCCTGCTCCAATCTTACGGCCTCTGGCGGTTCTGTAGGTGCTCCAGGCATGGCAGGCGCCCCTGCGCTGGAAGAGGAGGGATTGCACCTGTTGGAGTAAAAGCGGCCAACTCCCTGTCAGGGTGTGGCATGGCTGACTCAAATTCGAGGAGGGGAGGAGTGGGCCCCACCTGCCCCTGTTCTGAAGGCCTGAGTGGCATGGTTTGGCCACCCTTCCTTGCTCTCTTCTTTGTGCCTTTAGGCTTCGATGCCATGGCCCTGACTAACTCCACCAATAAAATTGCTTTTGTTAATTCAAACCGCTCTCTGCCCTTGTTTGCTGTTTGTCCCTTTTTTTATATATATATCTATGACTATATATATGTATATTCCAGTTTGACACAAGTGCAGAGTTCTTGCAGCGTTAAAGTGCCTAAAGAAATCACACCCTTGATTGGACTTTGTAGCAGCCTGTAAAAGCAGCCCAAAAGTTTCCAAAATGGCAGCTGCCTTGGGGCCGTAAGCTATCTGAAGAATATCAAAGAAAATGGCTGCTCCTTCCAGTCCCTCCCACCGGGAAGGGGACAAAATGGCCGCCGCACTGCCTGCGTCTCGATGCTGGCCTAAAGATTGTCCCTATGAGCTCACCAAACTGCCCGGTCAGCAGGCAGCCCCAGAGTAGTCCCAAAGGGAAGGACAATGTCGCCTGACCCTCGTTCTTAAAACAGGCCCAGGTCCCTCCGGGAGCCGTTTTCTAATGCGCCGGGGAGACTCACGAGCAGCAAAAGGAAGGCAAAACTGGCATGGCGGCTGCCCGCGGGCAACCTCAGGGGGGGGGAGGCCGCGCCTTGAAAGGCAATGCCGCGGGCTCGCCTAGTGGCCGAAGCCCTTGATATCCCTGCAAGCCTCACGGCCAGGCAGCCAAACGGCCGCACGATCGTCGGGCGGACGGACGGGCTCCGATGAAAGCCCTCCGATGAAAGCCCTGTGCCGCCCAATATCTCCCCCGCCTGCCTGAGAAGCCGAAGGAAGATCGCCCAGTCACACGCACGCACTGCCGCACCAGCCAAAGGCCGGCGCAGCAGCCGCGCGCCCTACAAACGCCTGTCCCGGTGAGTGGGGAGGGGGTGAAAAGCCCTACGAGTCTTGGTGAGGCCGATCCTCCTCTCACAAGGCCGCAAGGAAGCTCCGAAAACAGTCTCCCTTAAAACGATCTGGCCTTGAAAGAGGCCCAACCCCCGCCGACGCAGCCTTTTAAGGCTGCCAGAGGCCCCTGTCACGTGCCGGCACCCGGCCACATGACCGCCTCATCCGGCCAGCGGGAGGAGATAGAAGCCTCCAATCGTCCCTCCCCCCTTGCAACGGCGCCTCCAGGCTGAAGCCTGGGGCGCGATTTAGAATAAATAGCCCATTCATCCCTGATATTTAAAGCAACCTCATTTAAACAAAATAATGATCCATAGCAAGTATTTTCATTGTGTTTTTCTAATTCTGAAAAAACACTTTCAGGTGAACAGTTTAGTTTTGAACTTTAGAATTATAGGAGCATTTTGACTAATGAGAGCAGCAAGTTTACCAGAGAAATATTGCCATAAAACAATAGTATCTTGGCTTCATTTTGTAGCCAGCACCCAAGAAAACGGCAGTTGATATTTCAAAGGATTGAAAATGCCAGAAGAAATAGAGGATAAACTTAAGATGGAAATTGGGTGGGCAGAAAATTCATAGGACACTGTCATTTGCTATTAAACGTAAATTCAGAATCTAACAGTAATTAATCTGAATATAATATGCATTTTTAAAAGGAAACAGAATGTTTTTGTTCATCCTTTCCAAAGACCTTTAAAAATGATAAACATATGTGTTGGTTATATCTTCCATTTTTTTCTATTAGATAGTAACCACAGAATGTTGCACATGATTCCATTGTGTAGGGGAGAGATTAAAACTAATTAAAATAGTAAAACAGTTTGACATTTAATTTCAATCTGAGGATTTCACTCAAGTACCTCAGCCCCAAGGGCCAAACTGTAATCAGTTTGTTCACAGGAAGAGTCAAGAAGGGTGATTTCTGTAGGGATACAAGCATTTTACCCCCATTGTTTCAGCTAATAGGGCTTTGAATTGCTTTGCTAGCCTAAAGAGGGAGAAATTCAAAATAGGAAAAAGGAATTCGTGAGCAGGTGGTTCACAAAGAATGAATCATATTTATTTAGCAATCACTTTTAGTTGCCATTTAAAATAAATACTTATTACCTTTCTTATTCTATCATTTAAACTTTTATTCAGTACAGTGGTTGAGAATTAAGGAGGAAAACCCAGTCAGTTAAAAACACAATAACCAGAATAAGAATGCTCTAGCAGGAGGATAGGAAGGTTTAGAAAGGCATTTGCCTCTGAAGATATGCAGAACAAAATTCTGATATCATGTTGAACCTCCCTTCCTGCCCCTCTTCTCTTTGAACTTCTCTTTTTTTAAAAAACAGATTTGATTGGAAACAGACAACAAATTTCTAAAGAAAAGAAATGGATTGTTGTGTTTCGGGGAGAAATTTAATAAAAAATAATTAAGAAAATTTCTCTTAACACTGCTACTTCCACTAGCCCCTTGTATCAGTGAGAGGCACCTTGAGTCAAAAGACCAGATGTGTGGGATCCAATCTGATATGAGACCATGTTTACTTGAAAAGCAAAGTGGAAGTATAATAAATAGTAAACATTGAATTGCAAAAAAGAGTTTAAAAAGTGAGGACATATTAGATGTCATGACCAAATTCCAAAAACTCCACTCAGACTTCCTTCCATGTGCAGGCTGTGCTTTGAGCAGACCATAATGCTCCATGGCAAAATAATGCTGAAAATTAGAAATGTTTATAAATGTCCCATGGGAGATAGTTGCTCAGAATAATCAACAAGAACCCCAAGAAGGACAAGATGGCTTTTCTTTTTGGAGCTCTGTCTCCCAAAAAGCTACACAGCTCAATACATCCAATACAACATAGGGGCTGTTGGTTGCACAGTAATCATACCATACGGCGTTCTCTTGTCATTTTTCTCCCAGCTCAGTGACTGACTTTGATAAGATATGCTTCAAATGGAGAAATGCACCTCACATTTTTCACTGTTTTTTAAATAAACATAGGCCACTATGTTTCACATATAAACAGGCAGGTTCATGCATAAGTTGCCCTACCCTTTTTACCCCACTCTATTGAATAATGGATTTGTTTGTTTGTTTGTTTGCTTGTTTGTTTGCTTATTTGCTTGTTTGTTTGTTTATTTGTTTTTATACCGCCCTATCCCCAAGGGGCTCTGGGCGGTTTACAACATAAAATCTAATACACTAACGAGGAGCAAACAATAAAAACAATTTACATAGGCTCCAACAATTTAAATTACTAAGATAAGTGATAAAATCCCATTTAAAACAGCAGTAATATAGTAAAAGTAGAAGGCGACCAATAAACCTAATATCAAACCCTCCCCTCAGAACAGAAAAAGGGGAGGACGGCGGGTCCCAATGATATAGGGTACCCTGATGTAAAAACAGAGCAGAGAAAAGGGGGTCACCATTTCAGTGACTGGACCCTCCAAAGGCCTGGCGGAACAACTCCATTTTACAGGCCCTGCAGAATTCTCCAAGATCCTGCAGGGCCCCGACAGCTGGAGGAAGAGTGTTCCACCAGGCCGGGGCCAGAGCTGTAAAGGCCCTGGCCCACGTGGAGGCCAGCGGCATCATTGAGGGGCTGGGGACTACCAGCAAATTGGCCTCTGCCGAGCATAGAGGCTGAGTAGGGACATAAGGGGTAATGCAGTCCTGAAGGTATGAGGGTCCCAGGCTACGTAAGGCCTTGAAGGTCAAAACTCACACCTTGAAAATGATTCGGAATTCAACTGGGAACCAATTCAGCTGGCGCAACACAGGCTGGATATGATCGCCAAAGTAACCCCTTCGCACACTGGCAGCTGGAAGTCCCTGACCTCCCCTTGCGACCAAGCCAGAAGATCTCCGTCTTCAATGGATTCAGTTTTAACCTGCTCTGCTGCAACCAACAAGCGACCGCCTCCAAACAGTGCCGTAGAGCTGCAGGGACTGCTACCCCCCTCCATCAACAGAATGAGCTGAGTGTCGTCAGCATATTGATGACAGATCAGCCCAAAGCTCCGTACCAGCTGAGCAAGTGGTCCCATGTAGATGTTAAATAACAGTGGGGATAATAATGCCCCCTGGGGTACACTGCAATAAAGCGGGCACTTCCGGGAGGCTTGATCCCCACACCACACTTGCTGACTCCGGCCCCGGAGAAACAAGACAATCCATTGAAGGACAATGCCCTGTACTCCGGAAGCAGCCAGGCGGTGGGCCAAAAGTTTGTGGTTGACCACATCAAATGCTGCGGTAAGATCTAACAATACCAGCAGCACTGATCTGCCTTGGTTGAGCTGCATATGGAGCGTGTCTGTGACAGCGACGAGAATAGGCTCCGTCCCATGCCCAGCACGGAAGCCAGACTGGAAGGGATCGAAGGTCAATGTGTCATCTAGGAAGCCTTGAAGTTGCTCCAACGCCACTCTCTCAATTACCTTCCCCAGAAACAAAAGATTTGAGATAGGGCAGTAATTGGCCAGATCACCCGAATCTAATGATGGTCTTTTCAAGACTGGGCGGACCACCGCCTCCTTCACCCCATCTGGAAAGATTCCTTGCTCAAGGGAGCCATTGATGATATTCAACAGATGGGGTCCGAGCTCCACCCGGCAAGTTTTTACAAGCCAGGAGGGGCACGGGTCCAGAGGACAGGTAGTAGGTCTAACAGCAGCCAAGGCCCTGTCAACAGCGGCTTCGGAGAGCCAAATAAGGGCCTGAAGATGGCAAGGGAGCCTCCAGTTCGCTAATTGTAGACAACGTGGCAGGAAGGTCCTGGCGGAGCGACGTGACTTTGTCTGCAAAAAATCTCATAAATGCCTCACAGCTGATAGTCAATTGACAATTTGTAGAACCCTCCGATAAGGAGGTCAAGGACCAAATTATATGAAACAATTGTGCCGGGCGAGAGCTAGCAGATGCGAGAGAGTAGTAGTAGAATACTCTCTTCGTCTCCTTCGTCACCATCTCATAGGCCTTCATAAACATCCTGTAAGATGCTCGTGCAGCTTCGTCACGAGATTTCCTCCGCACTCGCTCTAGACGTCTAAGCACACGTTTCATATGGCGAAGCTCCTCCGTGTATCATGGAGCCTGCCTGGAACGGGGGCGTAGAGGATGCTGGGGAGCAATAACCTCAATGGCATTGGAGAGCTGGGAATTCCAGTCATCCACCTGCTCATCGAGTGTGCCAGCGGGTTCGGGGTCCTGCAGAGCATTCAGAAAACCGCGCGGATCCATAAGTCTCCGCGGGCGGGCATAAATCAGCCCATCGCCTAGACAGGGGTGGCACGGTAAGTCCATCCGGACCTTCAGGGCATAATGGTCGGACCATGGCACTCTATCAACAGAGGATACGACATTTAATATGATTTTTCTTGTTCACGCAATATGTACTGGCAAATGACAGCAGTTATATGTGTGTGTGTAAAAGAGTGTCCAAACCAAAGACAGGCCAAGCGTGCAAAAGGCCTGTCAGCAAAATTAAATCTCTGAAAGCATTAATCCAGTCAGCAGAGACTGGAAGCCTCATGGACATATCTTTGATTACCACACCCTGCCAAGGTTGCTGCAATACAAAGGATCTAGGAAACTCCTTGCCATAAGGATTGCATCTCCCTGCGTTTAGCAACCAACTCCTTTACAATTGCTCCTTCCTTGATCAACTCAAGCCTCAGCCAAATCTACATGATATATCTGGACAGAGACTCCTAAAAGAAACTCTGCCCAAGCCATTTAAGGCTACCCCTGATTCAATCACAAGACAATTGGTCCTACTGTCCCAACATTTAGAAATCAATTGGTAAGCTGCTAATTAGCTCAACCCAGCAATTCCAGCATGGAAATCCAAGAACTCCAGAAAGAGAGCTACTTGCTCCCACCCCAAACTATGCTATGGGGTATAGAAGTACAGTTCACCCCAAGTTCCAAGCTCGCTCGCTCGCTCGCAGTCTCTCTCTCTAGAGCTCTAGCTCTAGCGAGCTCATTGGCTCATTCCTGCTTGCTCTTTACTAGCCTGAACCTCTCTTGTGTCCAGTTGGTTTTGAGACACAATATCGTCCTTCACTTGGATTCACATGCTGGTCATATGAATCCTTGCCCTTCTCAAGAACTTCTCACCTGAACCTAGGTAATGTATGAGTCCCCGCTGCTCCCCTCCTAATCTTTCCTCCAAACCTATTTTTCCTCCCTGCTTATATCTCTCAGTAACTGTGTGTAAGCTTCTCCACATCTCACTGTATGGATGTTTTTACCAAAAACCTATAAAATATTTAATTTCATTTTGGTCTCCTGACATTCTTTATAGAACATTTCAAGCCATTTTCTGGTATAGTTGTTTTAAAGATCCCCTCACTAGCCTACCTCTCACTGCCAAGCTGAGTTATTCCCCACTGCCATTTTAATACATTCTTACTGTTGAGCTAGCATAACACATATCACCTCCACAATTGACTGTAAATTCCTAAAAACAGAAAAATATAAGGATTATTGGATTTCTCATTAAGAGAGAAATCTCTTAATAATGCTGTTCCTTGGTTAGAAGTGGTGTAGCTTAATCCTTTGATCAGATAGGAGATCAGAATTACTTTTTTTCACTTTTGCACTCACAGAACAACTGGTAACTAGAGCACAGTTCTTACTGGCAAGATAGAATTTCCATAGTCCCCAAATTTCAGATACCATATATACTCAAGTATAAACTGACCCGAATATAAACCGAGGCACCTAATTTTACTACAAAAAAACTGGGAAACTTGACTCGAGTATAGCCTTCGAACTTGACTCAGTAGCAGCTAAAACAGAAGATTTGAGAGCAAGATGAGATAGAATTGCTTAACTGAGTTTGCATTAGGGATGAGCAGCTTTCCAGCACTCTAGGAACACAAATGAACCACTGTTTTCCTCCAAATGTAGAATAATTCTGGGATTCATAGCCATGCTAGCCTAAACTTTGCTCCAAAGAAAGTTTTTGTCTTCAGCAACATCAGTGTTTGGTGGTAAAGTACTGTATGAAGAATTGTATTTATCTAGAATGCAATGTACCATTAACCCTTAGGAGAAAAATTCCTTGGTTTCTTGTAACATGCACACAAACACACACACACACACCCTAGTTGTAATGCTATGCAGGATGTCCTTACAGCTTGTTTTTACGGCTCTCTGGTGAGTTAGAAAAAAAGCAGCAACATGCTTACTAGATCCCCACAGCAGCCCCAGCTCCGGCCGCCATCTTGGAATTATTGTATATACTCAAGTATAAGCCGAGCGGGGTTTTTTCAGCATAAAAAATGTGCTGAAAAAGTCAGCTTATACTCCAGTATATATGGTAGTCTACTTTGTCTAATGTACAGTTATCAAATGTACAGATATTGTACATATTCATGCTATCATGTACATTCATGACAGTTATTTTTTACCTTTAAGATAGCAGATAAGGAAAAAATATAATAACTTGATTATGCTGTGCTTAACTTTATCAAGTAAATATAGCATTTTGTAAACATGCTGAGAAGGTCATTGGAAATCAACCAAATGAAATGCTGAAACACTGGAGGAGACTAGCTGAGAAACTCCAGCAGCCTTCTTTTTTCTATAACTTCATTTCGTATTAAACAGCACTGCTTTTCTACATTAACAGGCATTTTTCCCCCTGGGCACATTTAATATCTGATCTTACACTGATTACATGAATTTGTGAGGCATGTGTAGAATTTCTTAAATGTAACCAAGCATAAGGAACTTCCTGTAATTACAAAGATGAATATAAATAGGCATACATGATTTTCTGGGACCAGGACTATTCATTCCTATCAACAACTAGAGAACAATGTTATTGGGAGTAGAAGCCTGGTGACACAAAACCATTAGGTGGCATAATGCTTTTTCTGATGTCTTTGATTTTACTTACCAAAATACTCATTAATGTAATGCTGTATAGCCTGCTGTTTAAACTACTTGATCTATTTTTATTGAAAAGACTGATTAATATTACAAGCAAATACTTTCCATATGGGGAAGAAAGGAACAGCAACTGAGGGATATATAACATGTGAATATTCAGTCTGAGTAAAAAGATATCAGTTTTGTATAAATTTAAATAATGAAGTATTAATTGAGTAATTAATTAAATTTCTAGACCACACCTCCTCTTTTGGGCATTTTGGCCACTCAAGATATCCTGGGTTGTTTTTTTAAAAAAAACAAAACAAAAACAAACATCAAGTATCATATTGAACAAAGGCTTTACATCAGATTTTATTTTAGAATACTATAAATATGCGAAACTTCCTGATACTGAGTGTTGAAATCATTGGTCTGTGTAACTCAGTATTTCTTGCTCTGATTGGCAGCAGCTGTCCAGGGCCTCAAACAAGAGAAAAATATTTTCAAGTAGCAGTAAGGTCCATTGTATGGACAGATACAAAGGGCTCTAGAAAACTGTTGGTGGGTTAGGGCTCCCACTGAGTGGGCGGCCAACCCCTCCTGTCTTTACTCCACACTTGTGCCCACAACTTAATAGATAACAAAAACCTAGTCTTATTCAATGAAAAAAGCCTACTTACAGATTTCACAGAGAGGGAGAGAGGAAGGGAGAAAGCTTTCCCTAACTTTGCAGATGGGCTCTTCTTTCTCATATCATGCACGCATGCACACACACGTGGGTGCGTGCGCGCGCACACACACAGATTTCCCTAATTTTTCAAATGGACTCTCTTTTCTCAGATTCCCCCACCCCCTGTCCATTCCACAGAAACATACATAGAGGCCCCCCTTTCTCAGATTCCCTGCCACACAAACACACACAAAAGCTCCACTAACTTTGCAAGTGGGATCTCCTTTTTCAGATTTTTCCCACACAGACACACAGACAGACAGGCTTTCTAATTTTGTAAATGGGCTCTGCTGGCTCACCTGCAGCTTGACAGAGTCTGTCCCATGTTCCCAAGCAGAAAACTTTCACTTTTTTTGGTTCGTTGTTGGGAAATTATATAGGAAGATATATGTTACCTAAGATTCTTACCTATGGATACCAGAAATTCAACATGGGATCTTCCCATGTAATTCATTTGACCTATTACTAAGCCACAAATATGAGGTTATTGTTCTCCAAACTAGATATACCTAGCAATTTTAGATTCTACAATGTATTTTAGATATTTTGTTATTTAGAGTTCTATTCCGCATCTTTCCAAATTACCAAGGTAGATAGGCAAAAGTGATTTTTGATTTAAGAAACAACCAAATCACTACTTCATTTTCTCATGTGAACAGGTTTAAATCTCTATCCCTTCCATAAAGTCAGAAATCACTGTGTAAAGAGTTTTTCAATATTGTATGTTTTTATTGGACCTATTCTATATGTATTAAGCTGTAGTGTTTTGGAGTGCTTTTGTCCAGATTCTTGGTTTGCAGGCTGAAATGAGAGGTAGGAATTGCCATTGTTTTTTAAATTTGAAAATATGCTACTTATGTTAAGCCTCTCATAATACCACTTTACTGTCCTGCATTTTTCAGTCAGGGCTTCATATAAGATTCTCATTACAAGGGCAAAACTAGACTTCATCACATGGCTGAAAATACAAATTACTAAACACTATCAAGCCAAGAGAATGACAATTTTTCTTTGTTTACCCAGAGTTCATTTGCTCTGCAAAATCACAGCTCATAAAACAATGTAGAACACATTGAACACTCCGTATCATATTCTGTAAGCAAAACACAACTTATTTCTAAACTGTTTCAACAAATAAACTCCTTTCAATGAATGAAGGAGATGGAATGTGAAGGGATCCACATTAAACAAGGCTATAGTCACAGAGCATCTCTTTAGTCCCTGTTTTTGGTCTATTCATTTCGATTGGGGAATTTTGAGATTCACTATATCTTGTGTTATTTACTGGGATTGTGGATATTCTTCTGAATCATATAATGTACTCTGAGGACTACTTAATGTGGTGGTTTCAGTCTTGAAGCTAAATTTAAAGCCTATATTTTTAATTTGTATTTAAGTTCACTGTACAGTAAATTGATTTATTTTGTTTGATTCAAGTTTACATCATTTCTGCTCAGCCTTCATGGTACCTAATTTGAAGAAGCTACCTTTCATGTAAGCATTTTGAGACATTAGGGATGAAAGCGAATATGTAGATAGAGGAGAAAGAAAGTAAAGAGATACTAACCACGGTGCTCAATCACTGCTGACAGACCAACATGTGGAATATAGTTCTAAAAGTCATTTATGAAGACTCCTAGACAACATCCTTCAATGTGATGATGGCTGCAATAGACTGGTAATTTAACAATATAAAACTGAAAGGATGGTTTTCTTGACCAAACCTTTAAGGGTATTATCATAAATCAGTCAGGATTAAGACTTTATCTACTATTGTCTTTGTGAAGTTTTTGCAACAAAATATTTCCCTTTTTTTCTCCCTACACATAAAACCCCTGTTGTGCATCACTGTACATTAAAACCTGATGTAAGTTATTTCTAGTGATAACATATGAATGGTTTAGAAAGGAAAGGAACTATCATGTTCTATAGCAAACTGAAATCATACAGAATGAGAGAGCAATCTCTTAAGAAAAGTAATAGTAGTGGTATGATCCCAGGCAGCTGCAATCCAATAGGACTGAATGAGAAATAATCTTGCTCTTACTTTCTTTTTTAAAAATCAAGGACAAGTAAATATACTGTTTAGTATAGAATTAAGAAAAGATGGTGCTATATGTCCTCTGATTTCACATTAAGATTTTCATGTTAAAGTATGTTATTCTACAGCACAGAAATATTGTTCAAAAAATCCACTTAATAATCACACTGTTATATGTGAACTGAAGAACTTCTAAATTTAGTGTTCTTCAGTGCATTTCACTGGGAGTATCCATATGCCCAAATAAGCCCAAATACCATATTCGGTATGCCCGAGTATATTTGGATATCTGAATATATTTGAGCCTGTCAGACTTTTTTGTGTTTTTTGCTGTTTTTTCACGTTTTAGCCTGCAGGGGGTGCATTTTTAAAGCTAGTGGCACCAAAATTTCAGGGTATCATCAGGCTGCACATTTTTCAAGGTAGAGGTACAAAACTTTCAGGGTATCTTCAGAAGACTATCTTGATGACACCATCTAGGCTTGATGACCTTTGCTTTTGGGGGTTCAATTTTATGGCCCCCCAAAAGGATAGAGCCAATCTTCCATCACTCCCTGAAGCAAAGTTCACCAAACCTGGGTGGTGTCATCAAGAGAGTTTTCTGAAGATACCCTGAAAGTTTTGTGCCTCTACCTTGAAAAATATGCACCCCACAGACACACCCAGAATTTTCCCATTGGCTGCAATGGAGTCACTTCAGAGCACAGAATCTGCCAGGCTCTTCAGCAAGTTCTGTGGTGGGGAAAATTAACTGTTCTTTTCCCAGCATAGAATTTGCTGATGAAGAGCCTGGCAGATTCTGTGTTCTGTGGCTCCATTGAAGTCAATGGGAAATTTCTGGGTGTGTAAGCAGGCTGCTCTGAGGGGGGTCTTGCTCTGGGTGGGGGTGGTTATTTCCTGCTGGGCTGCTGGTTAGTCTCCTGAAAGGAACCAGCCAACTTTGCTGAAGTTTGCATGGCTGGGCATTTGTTCTATGGGAATCAGGTTTACCTTCAATTGGATGCCCACAGCATTTGCTTCTCCCATGCAAACTTCAGCAAAGTTGGTTGGTTTCTTTCAGGAGACTCACCAGCAGCCCTGTGGGAAATAAGTGTCCTCACCTGGAGCAAGACCCCCACCAGAGCGCCCCACATTGAAATCTGTACCATAGAGCCAGCTAGGCATAATAGCAATCCTCACCCCCACCCCACCCGTCCCACTGCTTCAAATGGAGGGGGGAAAGTTGCATTTTTCCTTCCAGTAGAACACAGGTGGCACACACTCTTTCTTCCCTAATGCCCCCCCCTTCTCTAAAGTGCGGAGACCCACATACCCGCCCAGGCCGCAACAAGACCTACAGGAAAACAAACCAATTCTAAAGAAAAGGTACTTTGGAAAAAAAAGCTAAGACAACAAACTTAAAAGTAGAACCAAAGCAAGTTAGCAAGTAGCAACCTAGCCACAAAGCAAAGTGTGAAGAACAGTCCCAGGGAGGAAGGGGGCAACAAACTGGGAGACATCTATATAGACATTTCACAAATTCAAGCTGATAGTAGAAAATCACACAAAATCACAATGTTTTCCTAGTAAGGCAGTCCTGCGTGGGTTAGGCAAATAACAAGTTAAACTCCAAGAACTCTTGGCCTTTGGTGGCTTAACCTCCCCTCCCCACGTCACTCCATGCCACCTCACTCCACCCCAATACCAAACAGCAACAGGAAAGAAATAAGTTTTCAAGTCAACTGTTAGTAAAAGCAAAACAATCAATTGGTTTGGTTGGTTAAACAAAAATCAAACTATTCAGTGTCTTCTTGTCTTCTCTAGGCAAGTGTGTCCTCTTCTGCAGGGGTGGCATGTCCCACGAAGGCAGGCTCTCCAGTCACCAGAGGGAGGACAATTTCAAGGCTGTATTGAAGTGTCTCTCCAAGCTCTCTGGCACAGAATGGGCTGGGTGGTCCAGCACCCCTGTAATTTATGTGTTTGGGCCAGGCAAACAAGCAGGCTACCAAAATCCCAGGGAATAAAATCCTTCCCAGATTGGCCAACGAGCAGTGTTGAGCAGTTACACTCACATTTCATTGGCTGGTTTCAACTTTCCCCCTCCTGCTGTGTTCTCTGTCCTCCTGGCAACAAATTTAAAAAAAACACAGAATGGACTAAGTCCTGAAGCCAGATCAATAGAACAAGCAGTGTTTGGAGATTCCCCCACCCCTTTCTCTCCTGTAAGAATGCATCTAAGGACAGGAGAATCAAGGTGGCCTAAAGCTCCTTTTCTCTTCCTCCTACAGCTTTCCTGCTTCAGGCTGGGCCTGAAGCACACCAGAGAGCCCTCAACACAGAACCCCCATCACAACAGAGAGCTCCCCCAACACAGAAGCAATGCAAGGTAGGTATTGGGGGGGAGATTCTCGGGGGGGGACCCCAGTTGGTAAGGGAAGAGAATCCCAGGGGAGTGGGGGATTCTATTTTTCTTTGGTTGGGTGGTTAGTGAAGCCACTTGCTACCGAACTGGCAGCAGGGGGGGGGGAGGTTTCTCCATTTGTTTGTTTTTACTTTTTCGTGTGCAGCAGTGGAGAAGGAGGAATCTTGGTTTCCCTCCTTTTTTACTTTCCAAGTCATGTGCGGCGGCTGGCGGAGATCTTGTTTTTTTTCTTTTTTTTCTTTTCTAAGCCATGCGTGGGGATGGAGGATCTTGGTGTTTTCCTTTTTGTTTACCTTTTCCACGATGCATGCAGTAACGGGGAGGGGGTCTCGTTTTCCCACTTTTTACCTTTTACAAGCTGCATGCGGCAGCGGTGAGGGGAGATCTCAGTGTTTTCCTCTTTTTTATTTTTTCCGAGCCATGTGCAATGGCAGGGGAGATCTCCAGGATTTTTTCTTTTCAAGGCTTGCACATGCGCCGAAGCCCAAATATGTACCAGCTGATCCGAATACATTGTATTCAGATCAGCTCATATTCAGGTAGCATGTGTTTGGGCTGCATATGGCCCGAATATGTGATACAGGATGCGTAATTGTTGTGTTCAGACATGTGGCCAGGGGCTTGGGCTATGATTTGATGGTGATTTGGGAGTGACTTAGTGCAAAAATCATAAGGATCCATGAGGATCCGTGTTTTTCAAGCAGGTTTTTGCACCACTGCATCACCATGGATCTTTGGATGTGTGATTGTTGCATTCAGACATGTGGCCAGGGGCTTCAGTTGTGATGTGCTGATGGTTTTGGGGTGACTTAGTGCAAAAATCAGGAGGATCCATGAGGATCTGTGTTTTCCAAGCAGGTTTTTGTGCCACTGTGGTTCCACAGAACATGGGATGTGTGATCGTTGTGTTCAAACATATTGCCAGGGCAATGAGCTGTGATGTGATGGTGATTTTGGGGTGACCAAATGCAAAAATCAGGAGGATCCATAAGGATCCGTGTGTATTAACCACATTTTTGTGCCACTATGGTGCCATGGAGCATGGGATGCAGGATTATTGTGTTCAGATGTGTCTAGATGTATGAGCTGTGATGTACAGGTAATTTTGGGGTGACCAAGTGGAAAAATCATGAGGATCCATGAGGATCCACATTTTTCAAGCAGGTTTTTGTGCCACTGCGACAGCACAGAGTATGGGATGTGTGATTGCTTTGGTGCTGCCTGTAGACTAAGACATGTTCTATAGTTTCATGGTGGTTTCATTTCATTCCAATGCAAAAATCATATGAATTCATGAGGATCTTTTAAAAATCATCTGGATCCAGCTTTTACCCAGATTTGTGAGTTGGGGCATGTTCTATAATGTGATTGTGACTTTGAGATGACCTGGTGCAAAAAACCCTTTTGTTTGGTCATAGTGGGGGAGGGCGGCCAACCATACGGGGATGGGGTGGGGGCTGAAAACTCAGATTTTTCCCTTGGGTCCATTTTTCCTAGCTATGCCTCTGCATAAAAATAAAACCTGATATTAAGAATCCTGCCTGAAATAAGTTACAAAACATTCCTTAGTCCCTGACCCAAAGGCAGCCTTATTTTTTTAAAGGTACAGAAAAAAAGAGTTTGTCTTACATCTATGGACCACTGAGACCACTCTTTGACTTTTTGCTATAGGCAGCCCCATCCAAGGGGCTGGACTTCCTGCTGTGGCACCGCAGCCACACCAGGCCACTGGCCCCAAAGAGGCTTCCCAATGGCATGGCTTAAAATGCCAAAAAGTCTTCCTGCCACCAGGAAGCCCCTATTGGACTGAATAGACTTACACCACCTTTTGGGTGGTGTAAGTCAGCCATCCTGGCTGCCAACGCAATGGGATGAACAGCCAGGAGGGAGTCAACTGAAGTTGGCTCCTGTCATGGCCCAGACCCCCGCTAAACAGAGGTCAAGACAGCAATCCAGTTCTTCATTGTTTATTGGAGTAACTGTCCATGCCACCTTAAGCAACTGCAGAGAATACAGAGTTAATATTAGTCCCAGGCAAAGGCTCAGTAATCCCAAACAATGTTGCTGCCACACTGCAGCCCTATTCCTACAGCCCTTCCAATCCACCAGATACTGCAATTGGCAGCAACACCATAGGGAATCCATGATGCGGGTGACCTCAAATTCTTCATGACCATCACTGGTGGGGGCAGTGATGGTACTGGTGGTTGTAAGGGACTCAGAAATGCCACAAGTATGAGCAGAGACCAGTGGAAGACAGGGTGAATGCAGAGCATGGGTGGGAGCTGTAACAGGTCGGCAACCGGGTTGATCTGAGCCTGAACGGGAAAAGACCAATGAAATGGTCATCCAGTTTTTGGGACAGTCGAGAACAGGGCAAGAATCAAGTCAAATGCCAGACCTGATCCACTACCTTCGGCTCTGGCCTCGTGCACTGTTTTTGGTCAGCAAACCTCTTATAGGCATCCTTGGCCTGTTTTAGTTGCTGTTTCAGGAGCTTGTGTAGTGCTTGTAGTTCCTGCATTCAATCATTGGCTGCGGGCACCCTGGAGACTGGGGTGACCTGAGGAAAGAATCTTGGATTGTAACTGTAGTTGGCCATAAATGGGGTCTGCTGGGTGGCAGTATGTGGCACATTATTATAGGTGAATTCCACCAGGGGTAGAAGGTCAACCTAAAAGCTCCTCCCTCAGCCATGCCCCCAAACCACCCCCACTGAACTAGTGGGTGTGGTGAGGACTCAGGGATACCAGTTCAGCATCCTCCTATCAGAGAGAATGGCAGCAGCTGGACACAGGTGAATTCCTTCCTCCACCAGGACAAGTGTCTTGGGGAGGGCAAGACCACTGGTGTGGCCGTGTGTCACTTCCACCAGAGAACGTGTCTTTCCCTCCTCTGTATGGTCCCATAAGTCACACACACAGAGGAGTT
This sequence comes from Sphaerodactylus townsendi, assembly GCF_021028975.2. NCBI lineage: Eukaryota > Metazoa > Chordata > Lepidosauria > Squamata > Sphaerodactylidae > Sphaerodactylus > Sphaerodactylus townsendi. Next base: position 51,419,373 of record NC_059431.1, read on the forward strand.
ATAATAACTGCATTTCATGGAGTTTCATGGCATTTCAAACCTGCTAGGAATAAGATTGGGCTCATCTCATCCCATTTATTCATTAAAGTTTTGTGGAGGAGGGGGGTTTAAGATTTTTTAAATAATATTGATTCTTCAGTATTTATTTATCTCTTTTGCTTGCAGTGCAGGATAATGAAAAGATACAAAAATGTCAACAAGATCCATATTTTTTTTTCATGAAAGAGTATTCAGTATTATTAATTGCTCAAGGACACAACCTTTGCAATTTCAGCCAAGAGTATTCTATTTCATCCCTAGGTGTGCATTTTTCTGGTAATTTTGAAAGCTGTTTGCTGTTATTTATGTTAAATGTTGAGATTTTCTGTGCAGTAATTTGCTACTTTATCTCATTGATGCCACTATAAATTCTGTAGGTTCTTTTTGCTTGGCAAAACAGAACATTTCATTGTGGGGAGGAAAAACATACCCCATTCCAGAGTTTTGGGCTGTAACCCAGGCAAAATTTTCATAGACCTTTTAATAATTTGAAATGCTCTCACCAGGATATATTATTAAACAATGTTATGGCTGTTCATACTTTATGCATTTGTGGTTGGTATCTCTAACTTGTACAATTTGTGCCCTGTTGGAAAAGTTCCCTATAGGTGGCTTGGGTATAAAAGGTATCACTTCATTGTTAAGGCTTGTAGGTGCTAACTCAAGTGATGTACTAATGCTTGGAATTATTTTGTATAGCATAATTTCTCACAATGAATGACTTCTGATACACTAATCTGTTTGCTTATTGTCACTTAACAAAATAGTTAACATTTGACTTGTGCATCAGGACTGCGTTACTAAAAGAATTACAAATTAAATTCCAACTACTAGAATAAAATATTATGAATATTTTCCTGTAGTTTTTCATTGTTATTCATGTGACCATCTCTCCTAAGGTCTTTACATTTTACTAGTACTGCTGACCACAAGGGTCAGTCTGAGATCAAGAGCAATTAAATTATTTGAAGCAGTCATTTCAATTTGAATTGACCCTTTTCTCTCATCCTTATGAGCCGCTACCACAGAATTTGCTAATTGAAGGTTTTAAATACCAGCAGACAAGAAACTGCTGTCTCTGACCCTGATGTTCTAACTTCTTTCCAACTTTGATTATAGAAAGCTATTTCACATATATCATTGGTATAATGTATAATTGCAATTGACCTGAAATATTTTTTCCAAAGGAGTGAATAAATAAGCAGTATCAGAAAACCACATCCATGGCTATATGGCTTCAGCTCTATAGACAAATCTCCTTTAGTGGACTAATACCGCTGTTCTTTAACCAGACAGCCAGAACTAAAAGGAAAATCAGAGATATTCAAAATCTAATACATTTTAAAATTTTGATTTTGAAATTGGCATCAAAATTCAAATTTTAGCAATTAAATTTGCATGAACTGTTTCCTTTTTGAATGTTTTCAACTGATACATATTCAATTCTCCCTGTTAGAGAAAGAGGAAGGTGCAGGGAGCAGAACATTTTAGAGGCAAATCAATGGTCAATTCTGCAGAGGCCAAAAGAGACAAGTATGGAATGACATACAATCCATTTGGAGGACGGGGGGCTTTGCACAGGTCACACACCTAAAATGAGCCTGCCCCATTTTATTTCCTCCAACCCAGGTTTTTTGAAAATCACTAAACTAGTGATCCTTTTGAAAAATCCGGGGTTGGAGCTGCTCCTGCATAAATGGCCAAGCAGAAACCACTATATTCCCTTCTACAATGCCATCCATGGTAGGAAGAACCTGCCTGCCATTGACTTTCTGTTGCAGGGAGGACCTTTTCTGTTTATAAAATTTTGCAGGTTGCATTGCGGAACTATGCAGTGCAGCCAGTCATATCATGGGACAATTGGCTGAGCTGTGGGGGTTCATTTCTGCATGTCTGCATAGCTACATATGTTTTGCTGGAATTTTTTTTAAAAAGAAGCATCTCTGTGTAAAGGCATGACAGCAACCTGGATTGTTTCCATGGGCTCCAATCGCTACCTGCATGGAACACATGTGAACAGGAAAACAGGAAAAATGGTTCCTTTATCACAACTGCAACCCATTACCATTTGCTATGCGGAACGACCAATGGTTGGGGTGGGTATCCTAGAGCCGTGATGGCGAACCTTTGGCACTCCAGATGTTATGGACTACAATTCCCATCAGCCCCTGATGGGAATTGTAGTCCATAACATCTGGAGTGCCAAAGGTTCGCCACCACTGTCCTAGAGGGAGCAGTTTAGTTTGGCATCATAGATTAAGATTCCTGTGTATGGTTTAATTGGCCATGCTGGCAGGGGCTGATGGGAATTTTAGTCCATAACATCTGGAGTGCCAAAGGTTCACCACCACTGTCCTAGAGGGAGCAGTTTAGTTTGGCATCATAGATTAAGATTCCTGTGGATGGTTTAATTGCATATGATGAATTCCAGCTTACAAGGGTGGAGAAGAGCTATAGAGCTGAAGTTTGGCTATATTTATTGGAAGGGCTTTACATTGGTGTTGGAGGTATGTTCGCTTCTTTCTCAATGTGAATTGTTGCAAGTTCAAGCTATTGCTGTTCTAATGAGGAAACATATGAAATCCAAGAACTTGATGTGGACAAACAGAGAACTGTATGGTGAGAAGATAAAAAAAGTTCTGTTTAGAAAATGGAAGGAGAGTCAAATTACCAAGAAACACTACTTGCAGGGAGGCCACAGTTCAGAATAAATTAAGATTAGCCAGATAAACCCTCAATAATGTGTTTGTGAGTAAGTTATGTGAAGAGTAAATAGAGGTGATAAAATGATGAGATTGCTATTGGGTGAAAATGGAGAAATTCTGACAGAGGATGAAGCAAATGCAGAGAGACTTAGTGCCTATTTTCCTAAGTCTTTTCTCTGAAGGAAAGGAGAGACACACTTGTGGACAATTTACATCTGCCCATCTGCCCATTCAAATTTGTAGGTGAATAGAAATACAAAGGTCATTTAGAAGTATCTGGATGATTTGAATGGGTATTCTTAGTGTCCATTCTAAGAGCTTAAATAACTACCGGGGGAACTGGCAGAGTGATTATTCATACCTTCAAGGACAGCATGGTATAGTGGTTAAGAATGGTGGACTCTAATCTGATGAACCAGATTTGTTTCTCCACTCCTACGCATGAAGCATGCTGGGTGACCTTGAGCTAGTCACAATTTTCTCAGGATTCTCTCTAGGTCCCATCTGCCTCACAATGTGCCTGTTGTTAGAAGGGGAAGATAAGATGATTGTAAGGCATTTTGAGACTCCTTTAAGGTACAAAAAAGTGGGGTATAAAATAACAACTGTTCTTCTTAGAGGACTGGTAATGTGCCAGATGATTGGGAGAAGGTTGAATGCTGTCATGATTTTTTTAAAAGGAGAGGAAAGATGATCCAGGGAATTATATGCTTTTAGGTTTGATCTCTGTGACAGGGAAAATCTTGCAGAAGATTTTAAAAGGGCTGAATTGTAGACAGCATGGATTTGTCCTTAATAGATTTTGTCTGACTATTGTCGTTTCCTTTTCTGATTGGGTGACAGGTTTGGTAGATCATGGGGATGTCATGGATATTTTATAGTTGGCTCTGGATGTTCCCATGGTCCAGACAGCCCATGAGAACCTGGCCACACTTCTTGAGCCAGCCAAAGGACACGCAGACTTCTTTCCAGCGGTGAACACTCTGGTGCAAAGGCTACAAAAAGCAGAGGCAAACTGCCTTGAGTCTCCTGCCCAGGAAAAAGTCTACATGTTGGTGACCATATGTGGTCCATGCATCTAGGGCAGCATCGCTAAGTGGGCTAGGGACCTCATGCTCTGGAGAGACCCTCTCATCCAGAACATTGGGTGAATGCCTGCCAAAAGAGAAACATCACCAGGTGAGAGGGGCTTGTGGGACAGCAGTAGCTCGACTGCTGCTCCTCTGCCCAGCCCCTCCAGGATGACAAGGCATATGAGAGAGGAGACGTGTGTTGCAATGGTGAGGCAGTACCTTGCAGAGCCCTAGGAGTTGCAGTCCACTGAACTATTGCAGTCCACTGAACTATTGGGCCATAAAGTTGTAAATCTGGCCAGACCTCTTCAGTGACCCTGGAGTTCCTCTCATGCCTGCCAATGAACATCCAGAGTGAGTGTGTTTTTTCTGCCATGGGCAACATCATTGACCCATTCTGCTCAAAACTGGCACCCTGGAATGTCAAGCAGTTGATCTTCTTTCAGATCAACATGCAGCTCTTTGACTACCCAGAGCTGAACTTTTGAGATCCACTGAGGTGAGCACATACTTCTGCCAGCATCTTCTCAGAGTCTTTTCTGCGTGGTTTGGGTGCTTTTCTGAGTGCTTTTCCCATATTAAAGCTGTAAGGACAATGTTCCAGTTCAATTGGCAGCCCCATCCCAGTCTCTGATGTCCATCACCCCAGTCTGGAAGCCTCCACCAACCCTAGCAGCTGAGTGGCACAGGGAGATGTTGGAGGTGATTTCAGGCTCACCTTCTTCATGGCCCAACCCAAACTGCAAGCTGACAGTGGCAGCTGCACCTAAATTGTTCCCATCCCCAACTCATTGGAGATTAAATGACCCAGAAGGTTAGGGTACAATTTAAAACATGAACTAGGGATGCAGAACCCCAAGGAGTGCCACAAGCTGCAAAACCTTCAGTCAACAACTGTACCTGAGCCCTGCCTAACATTTTGAGTTTTGTACAGGAGAATAAGAAGATGCCAGAAAATACACTGAAGGGATGGACCACAAATTACCAGGTATGTTTGAAAAATCATGTTCCACTCCATTCAAGGATTAGTTTTACAGTACACCATGTAAAAGTTGAAAAACATTAATGAAGACATAATTGTGATGTTTGCTTTTACAAGAAATATGTTGAAGACCACAGCAGACTTGGCAGCACAACGCTCCTCCTCAGAAATCCTTCCCCAGTATTCAGCACAGTAGGTACATCTTTTAATCTCCATTTCTTGAAATAGAAATAAAACTTCATATAATCAATGGAAAACCTGATATTAGCAATTGTAATTGTTTTCTCTCTTTTTGCCCCTTCATTTTTAGATCCCTGGTCCCTGAGGCTCCATCGGCTCTCTTGGGGAAAGGGGGGCAGTGATGAAGGTGCAACCTAAGGTGTAACCTGTGAGGCTATAACAGGGTGTGAGCCTGCTGAGAGAAGAGGATCACTGCACAGTGATCCTGAGGCCTGCCTTTCAAAGAACAGTGCTAGATCAGGATGCAGCAATAGATTTGAAAGGTTTCACTGAGGCAGGTATGTAATGTTTGTATTCCTGTTCATGCTCAAGTGTTTTTGTTCTGGGTAGGCTTTTGTTCTGGGCGAGGGCTTTTGTTCTGGGTAGGAGCACCAAATTTGCTAAAGGGCTTCTGGTGACTCTCCTTACAGAAACCAACCAACTTTGCTGAAGTTTTGTTTGGGGGTCAGTGCTATTGGGCACCCAAGTGAAAACTTGGTGCCCACAGAATTGAGGCTGCACCCACCCAAACCTCAGCAAAATTGGTTGGTTCCTGTTAGGAGAGTCACCATCAGCCCAGTTGCAAACAGTTCCCCTTTACACAGCAAGATACCCAGAGGCCCCAATAACATCTCTAGCACAATACAACTGAAGCAAAACGAAAACTTCATGTAATTCTATGGCGGGAAAAAAGTAATCATTTTTTCCCCCACACATGCAAGTCTATGGTGGGAGATTTTCCCACCATAGATAGTTGCAAAGCCTGCGAGATTCTTTGATCTTGACGTGATTTCATTGTAGCCAATGGGAAATTTTCTGGGCATGTTTGTAGGGGATATATTTTTAAGGTAGCGATGCCAAACTTGCCAGATGGCTCTGGGAAATTACCATGATGACAGCACCCAATTTTTGTGAATTTTGGCTTTTTGAGGACCCACAGCTCCCCAAACCAAACTTCACCAAACCTGGATGCTCTTACTTGGAGGATCACCTGAAGTGACCCTGAAGGTTTGGTGCCTCTTTCTTGGGCCCTTTCTGCACCGCAACAGTGCGGGGGTGCATCGGCGTAAAACAACGTCGACGCGCCCCCCTCGAGACCATTCACATGGACAGTCCCAGGAGAGCGGCAGACGGCTGCGCAGCCTTCACACAGGCTGCACCGTCCCTGCAAGCTTACCTTGTCCCCTGGCCTCCGGCTCATCGCAGAGGCCAGGGGACTTGCCCCCACAGGCTGGAGCGACGGCTCTGGAGTCGCGATGAGCCAGAAGCCAGGAGATGAGGTAAGCTTGCAGGGATGGTGCAGGGGACATGGCACCTTCCAGCTGCTGCCATTCGCACGGCAGTAGTTGGAAGCCGCTGTGTCCGGAAAACCTCGCTTGGGAAGCGAGGTTGGGAAACAGTGGCTTCGCGCCGCTGGGGTGGAGCAAGGGCGGCGCTGCTGCGATGTTCTCTCTGTATACTGTCCCAGAAATTTCCCATTGGCTTCAGTGGAACCAAAGCCAAGTCACTTCAATAGGAAAATCTGGGAAATTTCTGGGGTGTCTGTAAGGGGTGCATTTTTCAAGATAGAGGCACCAAACTTTCTGAGTGGCTTCAGAAGATCCTTCTTCTATCAGCATCCATGCTTGGTGCAGTTTGATTCAAGGGGGTAGTGCTATGGGTCATCAAAGAGTAGCCCCCTTTTCCCATTATAAACCTTTGGAAACAATGGGAGATGGGGACATCCTCTTTTTAGGGCAATAAAATTGGACCCCCTGAACCAAACTTTACTACACTTGGATGGTCTCATCAGGACAGTCTCACAAAGCCACTTTGAAGGTTTGGTGCTACTATCTTAAAAATACAGGTGAAAAACTAAAAAGAGCCAAAAAAATTCCCCAATTCTTAAATGGACCCAAATATTTCACAAACACCACCCCCCATCCCCTTTCCCCAGGGTGGTTGGGCAACAGCCAGATTTCAGGCCTCCTCCCTAATCCTTACCCCTCCCCCTCCCTCTAGCTTTTTGGGTTTCCCAAATCAAATATTCAGAGGTTTTGTGTTTCCTGATAATTTGGAAGCCTGAAAAACCTGAATCTGAATTTCTTTTCTTTTCTTGCTCAAGCCTAGTATAGAGCCAGTTTTGTCATTTGGAACTGGACTTCTTCTATTTCCAGGAGTTAGATAGGAAAATTAAATTATCTTATCAGTTTCTATAACATTTAGTTTTTGTTCCCTTTGGTGTTGGTGATATTTATATTTAGCTAAGCATTATATTAAACTACATAGATAAATGTGTATAATAATCTAAATTCAATATCTGGCATATACAAAATACATCAAGAACAGTTAGTGCTTCTTATAATATAGACTGAGGAAATTAATGGATATCTTGAAAATATTTGTATTCATTAGTTCAGGGTACTTTGTACGGAAAACAGAACTGGTGGCAATGTCTTGCAATGCAATTTCACCAAGATTATTTAATTATAGTCAACGATCACTACAGGGCAAAGATTAACTTGGGGCTCAGCTCAGGGGCTTTCTTATTTACAGTGGCTATTTGTTTATTCCCCAATATACACCTCTAAATCCCTCATTAATTATCCATAAGCTTCAATTTGAAGTAGAGTTGCAAAAGCCTTAGAATCATCATATGTTCTTCTCTGCCTGAGGGGGCACTGCAATTTTAATATCCTATATAGTACCCCCAAGGCTAAATTCAACTATTACTCAGCACATCGTATAATATAGCTCTAACACATAATAAAGCAAGTTAAACACTAATCAAATATTTAAATAAATGCATTTCAGTGCATAACCAGGAAACCAATATGTTTGCTTAGTTAGGGAAAGTGTTGACTAAATCAACACATTATTTTAATAGCATTGTTTGATGGCTGCACTAATTCCAATTTCCTAAACAATCTGTTTTAGACCATATAAAAAACTGAAAGGTAGCAAGAGGGCTTTCCAGTGGGATTATCAAAAAGTTTGCTTAACTGTGAAAAAAGAAACAATGACTCACAGCATAGACTAAATAACACCTGAATAAAATATGTGTGATAGCTATTAAAGTATTAAGACAGTTGATTCAGATGAGAATTGATGTAGTTGATTTAGATAGGCACCACTTGGAGCTAAAGTTGGCAACTCCAGCTTGGAGAATTCATGGAGATTTTTAGGCAGTGTCTGGACAGAGTTTATGAAAAGTAGGGAGCTCAGTGAGAATGTTATGTTAATCTAGGGTTTCAGCTTCTCCTAGCCATACCTGCTACAGTGTACCATAAGTCCATCCTCCAAAGTGTCCATTTCATCCAAAGAAACTGATCTCTGTATTTTGGGTGTCAGCTGTAATTCTGGTAAAACTGCAGGCTCCACTTAGAAGGGGGTAACCCTTGTTTTAGCCTAACCTCTCCTTTGGCAGATTATTCTTTCTCTCCAAAATGGCAAGGCTTTGAGAGGACACTGAATTGGCAGGAGGAAAGCTGGGAGCTTTGAACATGGGGTGGGGCCTGTGAGTGCATGCACACATGGATGCATTTTGCCAGGATGTTAGTGAACTTTACCAAATCTCCATCAGTCATGACTGTTTGACAGGCATGCTGTAGTTTTGTGTGGGGTGTTCATGGGAAGGGGGTGTTCATGTATCATACTGTCAGGATTCTCTAGTCCAAGGATAGCCTGTTAAGGGGGAGAGTCCCAAAACAAATTAAAACCCTGAGGTCTGAATCCAAAGCTGCAATTGGCCCCTTTGTCTATGCCAACAGCTAGAAGGCAAGGGTCAACCTTCTTGAAAGCATAAATAAGCAAGTCACCCCTGCAAGTTAGACCACTTGCAGAATGAGTTTCATAAAATAAGTTAACCTGGTAATATGTAGCCACAGGGTCTAGGACTAGATTTAGATTAAAGTCACAAATCACTACAAACATGATTAAAGGAAATTTATTAAAACTGCAATAATACAATCAAGCGAATATTAGTAGTGAGGAATAAAATAATAAAACCTAAACCAATTTGGACTAGCTCCATGGTAAAATAACATTCGTTCAAATGGCAAGATTCAAAGCAAGACCAAGATATTATCTTTTCCAGCTGTAATCCTTTGGCTTCACAAAAGGCCACTCTATACAAAATCCCAAGGTGCCAGGGAGCCATGGTTTTAGGCATCAAGAGCACACTTGTGAAGGTACAAAACCATGAATTGAGAAACCATAGCAAAGGTATCCAGAAGCACTCTTTGCTAGGCCAAATAATCAAATTTTATGAGCAGAAGATTTAGGCAAATTCTACATGGGCCAAAAACAGCGGTGTGAAAATGGTGTGAAAACTGTGTGAAATGGTTTAAAATGGTGTAAAAGATTTTACACCGTTTTCACACCACTTTTACACCGCTGTTTTTGGCCCATTCAGAATCTGCCATAAGGTGGCCAGAGCCCACTGACCAATGAAAATTCAAGTCTGGCTATCAAAGAAAATTACTCAGTCTGTTGTTGATTGTAAGTATCAAAGTGACATAATAAGGTAGGATTCATTTCTGCATTCATAAACACTCCCTTGTCATAATGACATAGCAATAAATTCATCAGCTTAATTACTGGTAACAAGATTCTGTTGCCTTGGTGACCTAGGGAGTCAAACTTGAGACCATATTTTATTCCCACAACCTGGTCCCTTATCAGTCACTAAAGGTCTGCTACATTGCAAGCACATAGCCCAGTTAAATTCCACACGGTTTCTTGATACATACATTATACTGGAGCATGCATTGACTCATCTTGAAAATACAACAAAACTACATGCTTATTAGCAGAGTTAAGAACGATCTGCATGAATATAAGAAGCTGTCTGATTAAGAACTTGTTGAACTTCAGCATTTTAATTTATGTAAGCTCTGTGTTATTTAAATCAGACTCATTGCTTGTAAACTAGTTTAACTTATTTGTGGGCTGGAGATTCAAAAAAACCTTCATTTCCTCCCATTCTATCCAGTGTTATCCAAATCTTTTAATATGCAGTGGTTCAAAGACCTTTGGGATGTGGTAGAAGGATAGAGGAAGTAAAATCTCTCTCTCTCTCTCTCTCTCTCTCTCTCTCTCTCTCTCTCTCTCTTTCTTTCTTTTCACATCCCTTTTTCTGTGGTACCAGGATCAAGATGCCCAGTGCTAATCAGTGTTGAGGAAAAACTACATGTACCTGGAATGTTAATGACTGATTTGTTAATGCGGGAGACAGGAGACAAAAAGAATATCTGAATTTTTACCTTCAGCTTGGAGTTTGCATAGAAATATTTTTGTCCTAAAAATTCCAGATCTAGCATTCATTGAGCCCTGACTGAGAGTTAAAGAGAAAGTAAGGATGCAAAGCAGGGGAACTGTGGTCTCCTTGATGTAACTGTATGTCTTATGTTAAATACCTGGTGATACAAAATAATTATTACTATGCTTTCAGGGATTCCTTTATGTTTTGTTGTTAATTATTACCACTATTTCTCATACAATCCCTGCCTGTTTTATAACTCAAAAAGAGGCCTATTTTTCTGAAGGCTTAGCATTAAAATGATATTCATTCAGGACTAATGTATGTTCATTGAGTCATTAAAATTATTATAATACTTCTAGTAGTAAGTATTTAACATTTTGAATAAATACTACTGCTAATCAGGCTGAATGACTGTTCCACAGGCAAAATAGAATTTTCAGCAGAATTAAGGTTTTGACAGCAGAAGTATGAAATAATTATAGTTCTTAACCTCTTTGTGTGGCACGTCACAAAAGAGGGAGTGAAGAAGAGCAGTATCTTTTTAGAGCTTATATCCAAAGGGCTAGGTGAATGTTCTTCCTTTGCAAAAATTCAAATGGGAGGAGAAATGACATTGGTTGCAAAATCAGTAGAATCAAATAAAAACATGAATGCATGCTAAATTACTGGTAAGCATCTGAACTTTGGGGGATGGGGACAGATTGTTAATCGCCAGTTCACATTCTGGGAATCACGGTAACAACCCAAGCCAGTGATTTCTGTGTACTTCTGCAACTAAGAACACCAGTGGTAATCTGTGAGGCCACACCAATGGGATATTACACTGGAGCAGAGTCTGCCTTCAGAACCTCCTACATCGGTCAAAACTGGAATGGGGAACATACCCCACCCACTCTAGCCATTTGTCATGAGTTCGGGCTGCCTGGTGACGGCAGGCTTGCACTAATGTCTTTTCTGGAATTATAAGAAATTCCAAAGTTGAATTCTATGCCAGCACAAGATCCCTACTTATTGATTTTATTATTATTTTAAGATAATGTTTTCTATTTAATGTGCAGAGACCAAGAAAAGAAAGTAGCTTGGCTATGTGTTCACATGGAAGTTCATAGCTGGGGTGAATTGAACCACTGCTATACAGCAGTTCTTGGTAGATGCATACTGTAGCATGCATTTTTGATAAACATATCTGTATGAATCTGCTTAGATCCCTCTCAGCAACAACAGATACAAAATTTCCACTGCTGAAAGGAATGGGATTTCCACAAGAAACCAGATGTGTTTTTCTGCAGTTCCCATTCATTATAAAAGGCTTGCATAGGAGAAGTTCTCAATAGATCATGTCCCTTGTGGATAAGGTTTCTTTTCCAAACATACAGAATTAAGCAGTTTGTAACAGAGCTGGATATTTATGACAAACTCATGAAATTTTACAACTCCTTGTAGAGGCAGCTAAATTACCTTCAGACCTTGTGCTGAATTAGTTCTGTTGTTTTATGCTTACATATTCATTATATTTCTTTTGGTCAGGTACATGCTGAAACTAAAATTTCAGCAAGCCCCAGATTAAGTAGGCATCTTGCATTGATTTCTTTTGTGTGTGTGAATCATCATATTTAGATTACCTGAAAAAAGTTATTTTTGTTTTTAAAACCTTTGGAATTTAAATTGATGCTAAGCAGGAGGAGTTGTTTTGTGTCTCTGTTTATACTTGCTTATACTTATACAATAGGAGTAAGCTATTCTGGTTTTGTTTCTGTTTCCTGGCTTCCACCTTCATGTGCAGTTGGCACACTGAGGTTCAGAGAGATGACTTTTCACATAATACCAGATTGCTCACATTTCTTACATAGGGTGCTGTGTGGTTTCCGGGCTGTATGGCCGTGTTCTAGCAGCATTCTCTCCTAACGTTTCGCCTGCATCTGTGGCTGGCATCTTCAGAGGATCTGATGGTAGGAATGGAAAGCAAGTGGAGTATATATACTGTGAGGTGAAAAGGTGAGGCCATCTGAATAGAGTAGCCTGGCATGTGAGTCACAGAGAAGTCTGTAGCATGGGAGTAACAATGAAGCTAGCAAGGTCAATAGGTGAATGGATCTGAATAAAAGTATCCTGGTCTTTGTTCCCTTTGAGTGCTATAGTCTATAGTTGTCCTGTGTTTGTGTGGAGCTGATCAGTTACTGTCTTGATTCTAGAGTTTTTCAACACTGGCAGCCAAATTCTGTTCAACCAGAGCTGGTTGAAACTAAATCCATTCAAAACAGAGATTTTGCAGCTGAGTTGGGGCAAGGAGCAGAGGCTTTGGCAACCAGCTTCTGGCTTTTGACAGGGTAAAACTAATATCTATGCTATATGTCAGAAGCCTGGGTGTGATTTTAGAAGCCTCCCTCTCCATGGAGGCACAGGTCACACATACTGCCAGGCTGGTGTTTTTCCATCTGTGCTGGGTCAGGCAACTGGTGTTCTACCTAGAATTATGGAGTTAGAAAAGACCATGAGGTCCATCAAGTCTATCCCCCTGCCATCCAGGAATACACAATCAAAATATTACTGACATATGTCCATCTAGCCTCTATTAAAAAACCTCCTACGAAGAAGACTGAACCACACTTAGAGGCAGTGTATTCCACTGTCAAACACCCCTTACTGTCAGGAAGTTCTTCCTAATGTTTAGGTGGAATCTCTTAGTACATTTGTATAATTTTAATTATACACATTGTTAGCCCTTCTAATTGAAAGTGAGCAGTTTATGAATTGTATAATTAAATTCAATCACATTAAATTATTGCATTCAGTTCCCTCTCCTCACTGCAGCCACTCATGTCTCATAACATTTCACCCTTGAGATTCCTGAACCCTCAGCATTAGCTCATAAAGGGGGACTTGGTGGGTTAATGGAAGAAAAGAAACATGGGAAAATCCATTTATGTGAGTGCTGTGCACTGAGGATGCCACCTTCTCTTTCAAAGTTCCACTGACTGGATGTTTGGTACATTTACTTAATTCAACATTGTCTTCTGATTATTTCAGAGTAATGAGACATTACTATTGGGTAATCACATGCTGAGTATAAATCTTTAAGGTATCTTTCTCCAAACCAGCCAAGAGATGCAATTGATACTGATCATTTTCTCTACTTCTCAGACTATGCAAACAACTTTACAATCCTTCTATCATTTAACTTTATAGCAATCCTTTGGACTGGTGATCAGTAATCCTTTTTTGTGCATGAAAAATTGATGCCAAGAATGAAGAACTTTCCTAAAACTGTTAGATTTTAATGAACAGGTGTTTGAACCAGGGCTTACTGATCCAAGACCATAACACTCTAGTCATGTGCATTGGCTCCTGATGTTGATGACAGTGAATTTTGCAAGGGCAACATATTGCTGGTACCAAGATGCTTACCAGTATTGTGAGAAAGAGAGAAAAATTCTCTCTTTCAACATTTTCTACCCCATGCATAATTTTATACACTGCAATCATATCCCCCCTCAGATGTCTCCTCTCCAAACTAAAGAGTCCCAAACGCTGCAGCCTCTCCTCATAGGGAAGGTGCTCCAGTCCCTCAATCATCCTTGTTGCCCTTCTCTGCACTTTTTCTATCTCTTCAATATCCTTTTTGAGATGTGGCGACCAGAACTGAACACAGGACTCCAAGTGCAGTTGCACCACGGCGTTCATAAGGGCATGACAATCTTTGCAGTTTTATTTATTTATTTATTTATTTATTTATTTATTTATTTATTTATTTATTTGATTTAGTATACCGCCCTATCCCCAAAGGGCTCAGGGCGGTGAACAATATAAAAGCATATATAAACATAAACATATAAAAGTTTAAAATTTACATTCTAAAACAGTTTGACTTTTTCACAGTTGCCATGCATTGAGTTGACATTCTCATGGAACTCTCAACCAAGATGCCCAAGATGCCCAAATCCCTTTCCTGGTCTGTGACTGATAGCACTGACCCCTGTAGCGTGTATGTGAAGTTTGGATTTTTTTACCCCTATGCGCATCACTTTGCATTTTGCTACATTGAACTGCATTTGCCATTTCTTAACCCACTCACTTAATTTATAAAGGTCCGCTTGGAGCTTTTCGCAATCCTGTTATCTAGCAGCCTAAATTTAGCCTCCGGAACCTCTTGGCTACATTTCCCAATGTCGTTGGTGCCAATGTGGACAACAACTGCTGATTCCTCCCTAGCGCTGTCTAACAGCCTATCTAGATGCAACCTTCACACCAGGCAGAGAAGTCACCATGCAGTCATCACGCCTCTCACAAACACAACTCTCCACATTCCTAATTATTGAATCACCTACTACGAGGAGCCCCCCATCTACTCGAGGGGTATCCTCAGTGCTAGAGGATAGCTGATCACCAGCTAAGGAAGGGGTCCCATCTAAGGGAGCATCTTCCCCCACCTCAGAATGGCACCCTCCGTCCCCCAGACCCTCATTCTCCATGACATCTGAAAATATGTCACCCTGGGAGCGGGGCTCAGCTGTTAGGTTCCTGAAAGCCTCATCTGTCACTCTCTGTGCCTCTCTCAGCTTCTCCAAATCTGCCACCTTTGCTTCAAGAGAACGCACAGGTTCCCTGAGTGCCAGGAGCTTATTGCAGTGAGGGCACACGCAGGACATCTGCTCTAGTGGTAGATAGTTGTACGTCTGACACTCAGTGCAAAACACTGGAAAGCCCCCACACCCCTGCTGGCTTCCTGGCTTCATATCTAACTCTGTTTAGGTATTCAAATATTAAAATTTTAATGAGTGCCTCCCCCTTGAGCTTTCTGTGCCTTCTAGTATCCCTCAAGATACACCCCTGCCGTTAGACTGTCTGCCCCACTTCTCCTCTCCACTGCTACTCCTCTCCACTGTTTCCAAAAAAGAAAAATCAGAGCTCATCTAGTGCTGTCTGTCCAACTTCTCCTCTCCCTGCTACTCCTCTCCTCTGCAACTTCTCTACACTGCTTCCAGAGAGTGAGCAACAGAGCTAATAGTAAGCCCCACATTTCAGCAAGCCCCATATCTCAGAAGCCTGGAGCAAGCACACAACCAGAACAAAGGAAACAAGAAAAAAGCCCGTGTTAAAAACACTTTTAAAAGATTAAAAGATTTGGCTTTGAGAAAAGCCTCCAAAAAGAAAAACCAGAACTCACCTAGTGCTGTCTGCCCCACTTCTCCTCTCCACTGCTACTCCTCTCGGCTGCTTCCAAAAAGAAAAACCAGAGCTCACCAGAGTTCCACTTCTCCTCTTCGTGCTACTCCTTCTACTTCCCTGAAAGCAAGGAATATGCTGAACTGTTGGCTACATAAGAATCCTTAACTGTAATTAGTATAGCTGAACAATGTTCTCATTGGAGTTCAGTAGACTAGTACATGGAAGTCTTGTTCATTTCTTTCAGTTTGTTATTAATTCTGGAACGGACTCTTTCATTATTGGGCTGTTTCATATGGATCTGTTTCATTATTGTTTTCCTTTCATAATTCTATTTTGGTATTATTTGCTGTTGGATTAAGGGAAGACCCTGTCCACATTTAACCAGGTTTGTACCTTCACAATTTTCAAAGAGACTATAGTTCTGTCATAGGACACATACATTGCTAAATTTCAGAATAAATCCCTCCCCCACTTTTGAGCCAATGAAAGGCACCTGTGTTTAACATTAATATTGTTGAAAGGATTGCCAGGATACATTCCAAAGAATAACAGAGGCCATTTATGCACTTTCATTCTGCCTCACAGTGAGTTTACCTTTCCTTCACTCTAAAATTTATTTTATACATTGCTTTTTGCCCTTTCTGATGCATGTGCTGGGCAGAGCAGAGAAGCTGTGTGGTTCCAAAATGCTGGCAAAACATGACTTTTCCTGTTGCTTCACTTTTCCCTATGAAGCAAAGAAGCTAAACAAGACATATAATTTTTATCTGGGTTTTGTTGCTCCTTCTTGCCTTCCCCAGTTCACCAAACAGCAGTTTTTCCTGCTCTTCTGGCCACTATTCCCAAATGATCAGAAATACTTTGGGGGGTTTTGTGTTTTTTATTAAAATGCTTCAGGTCTAACTCTGGAGCAAGGGAGAAGTCTATTCAGCTATCAAACACCAGGAAAGAAATTGATTCTTCGGGACAACATTTCCAAATGATCAGAAGGGGTTGAGATTTGTGTGTATTTTAAATGTTGCAGGTCTAACACTGGAGCAAGGGATTGGTCTATTGAGCTTTCAAATGCCTGGAAAAAATGCAGGGAGGTTTGCAGGAAAACAATAAGACATGAAGGATTTAAACGTTTGCCCCTGTTGGACTTGTAGGAGTTCTTTAGATAGGAAAAAAAGGACACTATTAAAATGCAAATAGTGAAGGCAAAAGGGCTCTGCTAGTAAATTCATTTTGTGTGTGTATATATATATATATATATATATATATATATATATATATATATATATATATATATATATATATATATATATATATATATATATATATATTGTATATATATTCATATTGTATATATATAAACGCGAAATACCACTCTTCCACTGGACTGGACTGGACCTTCATCAACAGAACTTCAAAACCACCGGCCAATAATAACATGAAATTTGGCTCACCTGTTCCTTACGTACTCCAGGTGCTCACTAAGAAAGGATTTCCCAAAATATTCACTTTCACTTGATT
Organism: Sphaerodactylus townsendi; assembly: GCF_021028975.2. Lineage (NCBI taxonomy): Eukaryota > Metazoa > Chordata > Lepidosauria > Squamata > Sphaerodactylidae > Sphaerodactylus > Sphaerodactylus townsendi. The sequence continues at coordinate 51,436,314 of NC_059431.1, forward strand.
TATTACCTATTTATTGTTTTAACTGCTCATCTCTGGCCATCTGCACAAACATTCTAAGGGCAAACCAACCACCCAGTCCACAGACATGCTGCACGAACATTCTAAGGGTGACAGTTCAACACCACCAGCTTCATATCCTTCACCAACTGCACTCTACCACTTCCCTTCACAATGCATGTGAACCTATTTGAAAACAAACCCATCAGTCCACAGACAGGCTGTGAGGAAATATGCTGCATGTTGCTCCAAAGTTCACAAACAGGCTACAAAAAAGTATGCTGAATGTCACCCTGAAGTTAACAGACAGGCTGTGAAAAAGTACTCCTCCACCCACCCTCACGTTAACAACACCGCTACAGCCAAATACTATCAAAATAGATTACAAATACGATCAAAATAGATTACAAACCTTGGACTACTAAACATTTGTTGGGTTTTGCATATGGACATCAGATCACTTGCTGTGAAGACAAGTTTATTGCTCTCATCCTCCGATCACCCTGTGCTTTGTGTCATGCTCTGAAGTGGCGGGATGAGTCCCCAGGAATGTGCTGCAGTGGCGGTACAGTCCAGCTCCCTGCCCTTCAACCCTACCCTTAACCTCTTCACAGCCTTCTCATTTATCAGCATCCAGTGGCAGAACACTTCCTTTCTGCATCTCGAAAATACAGCAGCTGCTTCCAAATGATGTATTTTGGAGCCCACCAGGTGAAAGAGAGCAATAATACATTGCATTCGAAAAAGACAACTACAGGAAGCTGCTGCAACATATGTGAAAACCAACCCATCAGCCACAGACAGGCTGTGAGGAAATATGCTGCATGTCACCCCGAAGTTCATAGAGAGCCTGTGATGAAGTGTGCGTAGCGAAGCACGGGTGCCCTGCTAGTATGTATATAACGTATCACTCTGCTACTACTCTGTGATTTAGTTTAGTCCTTTTGGTGGAGCTTTTGGTTTCAATTTCCAGTTCTTGTATTTTAGCTAATGCTGATAGTTGAAAGAACTGTTGATTTGGACCAAGTTGTCTCTGCTGAATGGACCTGAGAACGAGTGCTTCAGTGAGTACTCAAATGAGTACTCTGGCACAATCTCTTGTGTAAACAGAAAACCATGGGAGAACCCACTGCAAAGTGAACAGCCTTGAGTCACTAAGTGCATAAAAGCCCAGTAACTCACTACAGTTTGTTAGAGCCAAACTAGACATTACTGTTTCCAGGAGTTTGACACATGACTGTGGCTGCTATTCTAAAGCCTAATTAGGCAACTTAAAAAGAAGTGAGGGGCTCAGTTCTGATTGTGCCCACAGCATGGTGAAATGTTATGTTTTTGTTCTCTCTGAGTGCCTTTGTCAGGAGACGAAACAGCTGTAGAGGTGGCCATTTCAGTACTTGAAAATGTGTGGAGAAGGAAAAGAGTGCCTCAGCCTGCCATACTGTGAGTCCAATCAAGATCAGGACCTTCCTCCCTCAGTTTTTAAATGGCAGCAGTGTCTACAGGTTGGACCCATCATGTCTAGTTTGGCCCTTAGTCTGAAGAACAGCAACATGAGAAAGAAGCAGACTGCCAAAGCAAGGATATTTAGTAGCAACACAACAGCAAGCTGTCTGGGCAGGCGGGTCACAGCAGTAGAACCTTGAGGTAGATTTGCTTGGATGGAGGGTAAGTCTGGAGATCAGCAGGTGCAGACTGCAAGATCAAAAAATTGGCACAGCAGGGTAGCATTGGGAAGATAAAGGAAGGCAAATGATTACTCAATAACTTCAGCAATAGAAATCCTTACACACATATATATAATCCTAGTATCGTAGTTATTGTATACTGTTAGATAGGGAATTTATTTCTCATTTAAACTATAATTAGTTATAATTCCCAAACATCCATTTCTGCAAAAATTGTAATTAATAACAGAAGAAATGCACAAGTCTAGTGTTCAGTTGTGCTAAGAAGCTGATTGTGCATGCATAACCTCACATCACTTTTCTCCTAATCCCTTCCCTGTCTTTCCAAATGCCTTTTTGTATTTGGTTTACCAAATCCTTAAAGTAAAAAAAAATGTTTCCATAGTGACTACAAGTTGCCTCTGTGTACCTTAAGTCAGCCTGCCCTGGGAAACATGTTCTCCCTTGCCTTTTTCCCTATGTCCTACCATGACAGTTTTGCTCATTTGAGCAGGTTCTTCTGCAGGTGCCAAGCTCCAACTGGGCAAAATCATCTGTGCCTTCTCTGTTGAGTCTCCCACCCCATAGAATGCCCTGTCCAAGGAAATCAGGAAGGCTCCCACTCTGCAAAATACGCCTTTCTGCAAAATATGCAAAACTGATTTATTCAAGAAGGCCCTTTTGCACATATATTAAGGTTGAATTTACTTGGATAAATGATGAAGTAGTGTGGTCTATACTTGTCATGCCACTAGAAACACCCTTGCCATTTTCTTTATTTAAGTCTCAGTTGTACCTTTAGATGGAATGGGCTTGATTATTTTTGTATAGTATTCTGTGGGAGGGAACCTTAGTTAGACCCTGTCCCTTTAAGAAGCTCTCTTTAGGCAAGAACACTTAGTATTTTTGTTAACTAGCAGTCCCTTTTTCAGTTTGTTTTAGTTTCAGGTGTCTGGAAGGCTGGAGACAGCAATATCCCAGACGTTTAAGATGTTACATATAAGGTGTTAGAGATCTTAGAACTCAGAGTAAGCAAGTTTCAACGGTATTGCAGGAAAAACAGAGTCAAGTTAGAGGACACTGTAGAGAAGTCAAGCAGCAAGTAGCAGAGCAGACTTTCTTGGAAGCAAGAAGAGTTGGTGTCTGCAAGGTCTTCAATAATATCCAATTATTCCCAGCATTGCAAGTACTCTTTATTAGTTAGACTTCATGGGAGGGTCCTAAACTTTCAGTACTATTAAACTATGTTTGAACTGTTACTCATTAGTCTACGGGTGTCACATTCTGTTCTGGCCGAGTGCAAGGTATCTAATATTAGATCGCTTGGGGAACAGAACAGTAGTGCTGTATATAGCTTACTATAAATAGGATCCCATTGTGTAGTTTTTGCTCCACTTAATGTGTCATGTTAATATTTATGCTATGCTTCAATTCTTTAAAAAATATCAATCTTTTAGGTTTCTTGTTAGTTCCAGACTTCTATAATCCTAACACACTATTTATTGAATGTCCTACTTTGTTGATAGTACTTCCTCACTCAAGGGTACCTTCTACCACCACCACCACTTGCTTTGTGTAATCCATCTTGAGTATCTGTAAAAAACATGGAGTATGTGCCATTTCTATAGTATACATAACATAAAATAATAAATAAATAAATGTAGAGATCAAGATCTGAACTAGATAAAATGAAACCTGAAACCTGATGAGTGTGCATTTATTTATTCAATTTGATTAAATAGACCATCCCTCCCTTTTCAAGTACAGGCCAGTTTACATCTTTGTCTACATAACAGGAGATTCCCCTACACACCCAGTTCCTGCAAATTCTTAATACCTCACAAATTATTTTTTTTGTTCTTCTCTGAGACTTTGTTTTTGTCTGAGACTTTGGCCCTTTCCACGGAACAGCGGAACAGAGTGTCCCAGGAACAGCAAAAATGCCAACCCTGGGAAAGTGTTTACACAGGAGGCACTGCTGCTTCACAGTAGCGCTGCCCTGGCCACCCCAGAGTGGCATGAAGCTGCCGCTTTAAACCTCACTTATCGAGCAAAGTTTTTGAAAAGTGGCATCTTCCCGCCGGCGTAGTGCAAACTGCGCTGTTGGGAAGACGCCGCTTTTCCCCTCCTCTCACTTCTTCTTCCAGCATCGCTCTGGAGGGCTGGAGGGACATGCCCACACTGCCCTCTGACCCCAGGAGTGATGCTGGAAGAAGAAGTGAGTGGAGGGGACCGAAGGAGAGGCTGGGGAGAAAGTTGGGGCTGCTCGCACACTATGGTGCGAACAGTCCCCGAGCCTCCACCAGCATAAATTTCGTGGCTGTGCGGAAACAGCCTTTATGTGCTATAGTAATTCACTATGTATTTTTACAATGGATAGTAAATGAATTTAAGCTATGGATAATTGAACTATTGTATGAAATCATTCTCAATTGACTCACTTGTCCAGTGTGGATCTGCTAAACAAGTCATTAATTAGAAGGACAAACATGTCAATTACATTTTACTTGGCTATCAAGTCTAAAAGTGCCTTTCTGGGCTGCTCCATACTTTTTTCCTAATTGTTCTGAAAATGTAACTTGAAATTAATTAGGTATGAGATGCTGTACAGAAATAAATATCAGGCCAGGGGAAGATACATTAACAGTCTTTTAGATAAAAAGCATAATCAGGGATTGTGCAGAACCATAACTAATAACATTTCCTGCTTCTTATAAAGTAATACATTTGACAGCTTTATGATTAAATTCTTTCAGTAAGCTAAAGAAGGAATTAAAAAAGAATTATTGTGAAGTGAACCAAACAGCTATATTAAACATTTCTACTCATACACTTAATCTTTGTTATTTGTAACCATTTTAATTAGCATTATGCTCCCATGTAATACTTGGAAACCTAATTCTCTGGCGTTTGTTGCAGACTTTTGACTCAAGTTTGTAACCATTTAATTTTTGAGTCACATTATTAAGTTGTCTTTCTTTAGCTTTTCCCCCCGAACATATATATTTGCACATTTTTGAACAGAGAAAAAAAATAACATGCCAATATACATCATATATAGCAGTAAATTATTTTAGCAATCATCATTGTAATATGAAACACAGTTAAATGTCATTTTATAAGATTTATGTATATTACATTCTTGTGTACTTTGAAAATGTATTTGTACACATGTGTACATATCCTATATAATCTTTAGATACTTCTGATCATGTAGGCTAAAACCCAGTGAGTCCTTTTCAGTATATGCAAAGGCTTGTCCTGTGCTATATGTGTTCCCACCTTTCCTTCTTCCACCCCCCCTTCAGCACTTTGCCAACTGGGTTAGGGTGGTTATGTTGCAATTTTTTTTTCAATTTTTACTGCTTTTCAATTATGAAAAGTGGAGGATAGGTTTCAGAAGTCAATGGCAGTTGACTTCTGCAGGGGTCCTCGTGTCTGAGGAAAACAAAACACAAAATACCTGCAGTTTGGGTAGATGGGTTTGATGTGTATCACTCATTCTATTCCTTACTTACTTCATTTTCCATTACATATCCTTCCAATGATTCATTGTGAATTTTTGTGAACTTTATATAGATACACATACAGTTCACAATTGGGTACTTATTTTATATAAGTTATATAAGCCATAATCCAGAATTTTAGTATTGGACATTATTTGGTTAATTCCCTTAAAAAGCTTTGATGCTGATCAACCCCCAACTGTGGCTTTAGGCTTGACTTGTGTGTATATGTAGTCATAGACTTTGGACTTACAGCACTGCAACACAGCTCGGGTGGATAACACTTTTTGAACCCTGGGGTACAGTTGCTGGGTACACACTGATTTCTTGTGTATGTTGAGACTCTTCAGAGTTGTGTAGAGTTCTTCCAGTGGAATATTTATATGCTATTTTATGTTTTGTAACCTTATGTACTGTCATTGCACTTTAATTGCTAAGTGAGTTTCATTACATGTATGTTTGTTAAGAGTAGTTGCCTTTAGCAACCAGGGTACAGTGCTTATCCATTTACTTGTTGGGTCCTCTACACTGTACCCCCAGGATTGTTTTTGTTGTGGTATTTTTTAATATAAATTTTAAATAAGATGGACAAGTGTGCTTGTGCCATACTTTCATAGTATTTCCATAATAAAATGGATATCCGTGTATGTATTCAAATGTGTAGCTAATATATACCCCATTCCTGCCTAAATTGGAACACACGGACAAATATGGATCTGAGTGGCATATTCCTAGTGATGTATGCCAGCGTTCCCTTCCATTTCTTGTCACATTATTATTTTCTCAATGAGAAGTTTTTATTTTATGTGTCCTTTCTACAGTGTAACTATTTATATGCAATGGATAAAAAGGCCATCAATTATCACAATAATATTTTGATTGAGTTTTATTAATAAGTCATGAAAAACAACTCCAGAAAACAAAAAGACTGAGCTGTCCAGTGGGTTTTGAATGAAGCTTTTCTCAGTCTTCTTCCCCAGCTTTATATCTTTATTATAGTCTCTCAGGGTTGTAATTGTCTCAAAAACTGATGGTTGAATAATGCATTTTCCCATTGAACCATTATATGTGTAGATTACACACCATATTCAGTTCCCTGCTTTCATGGCTAGAAGCATTAAAAGAATTTTGAAAATGGTTCTATGTGCAGAATGAAAAGATTGGGGGAATAAGCAAAGTGACAGCTAAAATATTATATGCAATATAATTCTGGATTATTTGGTCTCAAGATTTACCAGTAAAATTTAGCATTTTGTTTTTTTAGACACAAGGATCCATAACTGCCATTGACTCCTGGAATCTCCATTGGTTTTCTAAATGCCTATATTTCTGTCCATCATTGTCACGGTGGAACCTTTAAAGAACATCAGTTGGAGCGAAAACAACAGTAACATATGAAGGACTGGGAAGAGTGGAACTATTCATACCATTATCTCACCACTGATACCACCAAAAGCAAGTAACTGTAAAGGTGGGTTGTTTCCCTCAAAACCACCACAGAATTTTTAAAGGAGAGCAGTTGAAGCAAAAGGACTGGACAGATAATACTTTATATCACTAATTCCTGCCACCCATTGGCTGTGAGATAATTACTACCATATTAAACAGATCATTATTGCCTCAGACCTCCTTTGGGGACTTGTTGTCAAGGTGAAAGGCAGAATCATTCACATCAATAAATAATGTTTTAAATGATTATGGTTACCAATCAAGTTGCTGGTTCATTGTTTATGACATTTACTGTAATATAGACACAGTTACTGCAACATGCCCACCTGGATATATGCATGTTGCATATAACCATGTTGCAGAGACATATAAATCTGTTTTTGGCAACACTATCTACTGAGATGAATATTAAGTCTGGCATAGCTCTTTCTTGCTGCCAACATCGTGTGTCTTCTTTCAGCATTTCAGAGTAGCTGCTAAACTCAGAAGGAGGAAATTGTAAATCAAATGGGGAAACAAGTCATCTTTAATCAACTGAAACACTGGAAATAAAATTATATGTCTTAAAACAGTTCCACTGAGGATAAAAGGCACCCACCCTAATGCTATTTTAAAAATACAGTTTTGCCTACTCTATTGGTTCAGTACATTTCCCCCCTCAATCCTCAACAGAAGAGCTGGCACAGTGATCATTGACAACACTACTCCATTACTTTCAAACATATTATATATAGAAGCCATGAAAAGGCAACTATTTTTTTAGTCTGAGACATGGAAGGCCTGTAGATCCTGAGCTGTCCCAGAAACTTGTCAAACAGCATTGGCGAAAACCACAGGGCTTTTAAGTCTTGCTGACCAAAGAATGTGAGGTTATAATTTATAGTCACCAAATATAACTGATTCATTTGAGGCTCTATGTGATATCAATTCTGCATGTCCAACACAAATATTCTGAAAATCATCCACAAAAAACACAGAAGAGATCATTCATTCAGACATCCTGAAGATGATGATTACAGCCAGATGGTATTATAGAAAACATTGGCCATCATTTTACAGAACTAAAGGTTTTACTTTCTGCTGATAAGAGAAATAATGCAGTAAATGATGAGAGCACCTGTTATTTGTGCCACAATTAGATTTTTCATTAAAAAACACAAAGTGAACAAAAGCCGTAGTGTATGGCTTCATTATAACTAAGTGGTCCTTAGTGAATTGTAATCCAATATGCTTTTTAAAATTTCTAACACTTAGTCTTTGCTTTCATAGGTGCTTTTAACTTCTCTGTCAATTAGTACAATATCTGATATCTGGTATTTTAATAATTAGCAAAGTATTTTCTTATAATAATTGCTTCAAATGAAAGTGTTATCTCAGATTGTTGAGAACTTACAATATGCTAGACTTCCACTTCTTAACATGATTTGTACAAGCTTAATACAAGCTTGAAATAGTAATGGACCAAGCTATACCATACCCAGTGTTGCTTTTAAGACAGTCATTGTAACAATATAAATGTAAATGTGGACTAAATATACAATTAGTATTGCCCAACAAGAAAGTGAAGGGGTGGAGGTAGAGTGAATGATGCTGCTGGTGCTGTCATCTCTTTTATAAACACGAAAAAATGTCATTGATCACCATAATGCCCCAGAACCCCACCAACCTATATAGTTTAATCACAGGCATAACTTTGGGGGTTTTATAGATGGTACATGATTTACCCTTCATGGCAGGGACAGTGGTGGACAGAGGGGAGATCTGGCAAGTCTACATTCAATTCTAGCTATATTTACTAGGAAATAAGTGTGTTCAACTCTCCAAATGAAAATGTATTGGAGTGGAGATTCCTCCACTCCAGTCTGCATGAGAAACAAATGAATAACCTATTAAATGGTACAAAATGTAGGGATGACATTCAGGTGACATTCAGATACTTCTGGTCAAAAATATATATTATGGCATTTTTTGTTTTGGATATACCTCTATATATTCATGTATAAGTCGACCCGAGTATAAGTCAAGGCACCTAGTTTTACCACAAAAAACTGGGAAAACTTAGTGGCTCATGTATAAGTCGAGGGTGGGAAATGCAGCAGCCTGTGGCACAGAGCAGGGCGCCTCTGCCATTCCCCCTCTGCCCCAGGGAAAATGCAGCCACCTTTTCCCTGTGACTGAGGGGGTTCCCTCCTTGGCGCCGCCAGCTCCCATGGCATGAGAGCGGCACAGAGCAGGGTGCCGCCGCCATTCCCCCTCTGCCCCAGGGAGAAGGCAGCCGCCTTCTCCCTGGGTAGAGGGGGTTCCCTGCACAGAGCAGGGCACCACTGCCATTCCCCTTCTGCCCCAGGAAGAAGGCAGCCACCTTCTCCCTGGGTAGAGGGGGTTCCCTGCTCGGCACCCCCCTGCCTTCCCCACAGCGCCCCCACACTTACTTTAACAAAAAGATCAGGCTTGAGAAGAGACCTGCCTGTTCCCTTCCAGGTTTCAAACGAACCACAAAACGCAGCATTCAGACCCGTATTAAGGAACACGAAAGACACTGTCGGCTTAACCATCCTGAAAAATCTGCAGTTGCAGAACATGTGTTAAACAAAACTGGAGATAATATTTTATTTGAGAACACTGAAATTCTGGACAATTCAGAAGCTTACTATGTCAGACTGCACAGGGAGGCCATTGAAATTCACAAACACCAGGACACAAGTTTGGTGAAGTTTGGATCAAAGGATTCAATTTTATGGATCCCCAATGGGGGTGCAGACGTCTTCCATTGAAAACTCCTTTGGATAGGTGAAAACAGCAGGTGGCTGCCATGGCCTGCCAAGATACCCGAATGTTAGTCTGCTTCCACCCCAGCTTTGCCTTCAGATATATGGTGGCCCAATGTAAGTCAATTGAGGACAAAGGAGGGCTTTTCAGTGGTGAGGAGGTTTTGCTTTGCATTTTTCCTCTCCATGCCCCCCAAAAGCTTTCTGTGGGTGGTGGGGCAGCACCACTTCAGTGCTACCCTGGCCATTGAGGGCTCTGGATTGGGTTACCCAATTGCTTCCCCAAGATACTTAAACAGGGTTTTACAATTCCTGAATATACTAAATGGGTCATACCAATGTGAATGTTCCATTGTTATGCCAACAAAGGCTTATTAAAGTGAAAGTAAAGTGATGTTCCTTTGTTATTCTCATGCTCTTTGAAATGCTGCACCTTCAATCTTCAGGAGAGACTAGACTCCCAGGATTGCCTGGTCCTTTCAGTCCATATATCAGATATGTTTATTGGTCTGACTACGTGTGTCAGTTTATAGGATACTTATCAATAACCACACACTTAGGGGTTCAAATTAACAAAAACGGGATTTGCCACATTTTACATCATTAGCCATATTCACACAATAAACAAATAAAAACAAGATAAATGTGGTATTTGAGAATTAATCAGGAAAGAAATGTAATTGAAAGTATTTGAAAAGCATTAGCTTCATCAACAGTAAGCAGAAATGGTGATCCAGAGAACCAGACTGGCTTAGCTGTTACTTTAGATTCTGAAGTTACTTTATCATTCAGAAGAGTGATGTCTTCTTCCCAGACAGGTGATAACAAATCTTTAACCTTTAGCTTTCTCCTAGTCTTTTCTTTTGTCCCTCAGTGTAAGGATGGGTGATAATAGCTTTATTGCTCTGCCATGTGTTATAAAGTGCACAGCTGCTTGATTAGTATTGCTTTTGACCTAATGCCCACTAAAAATGAAGGCAGAATTGAGTTCAAGATTGCATTTCAAAGGTGAAAAGACCACATTTCCCCCCCAAAAACCCATGTGCTCCAATATGTTTCCATTGCAAGCACCTGTTCCAAGTCCTATAAAGCTGACGTGAAAAAATTGAAGTAGCTTTTTGAAGATCAGCACAATATCCACCTGCAGAAATCTGCAACCCAAATATTTGTGTTTACCAAACTGCTGCTTTCAGAATGAGAGATATTGTGCTTTTGATATGAACAGGAACAGGCAATATTATGCACCAACATTTCTCTGCTTCCCTTATTGGGCAGGATTAAAAACTGCATTTTGCCTATAGATTTCTCTCATCCCAGTGTCCTAAATTTAGTAACATCTTAAATCATCCCAGGTTAGGCAACAATAGTCTCTTGAAGAACTTTCACAATTGGAGTGTTCTGTTATACCTAACCTCCCTTTTTATCTTACAAATACATTTCTAAATATAGGGGAAAGTGTTATATAAATTAACCTTCTAGTGCGCCTCTGATACATTTAATTCCTTTCCACAATTCTCACCGTTTCTTATGAAGTTTACAAGGTTTATAATTCTACATCTATTGGATATCTCTCCAACCACCTCCGTTCATAGATCTCTTCCACAAATGATGAAAAAATAGATATCCCTTTCCATGCAGAATTTCAATTTCCATAGCTTTTCATAAAATTAGAGTTGAAAAATAACATGGTTTGTTCCAAAAATCCCAAAGCAAACCCACAAACCAGACTCACTGACTTAACTTCCTTTTTATTTTCAAAGAGCAGCTGACCATTGAGGGAGCCACCTTGTTGTGGGATAGAATTCTAAACATTCCTAGGGCAATTATTTCCAAACAAAATTATGGATCAACTTTCTAATGACTATTTGGTTGGTTTAACAGATGTAAGAAACAAAATACAAGTAGAAAGGGAAAGAACTATCAAGCATGGTTCAAATTAACCTTCTTCTTTGTTAATGGTAATTCTGGCTAAATTGTATTTTGATAAGTGAAAGAAGATTGAGTTTTGATGACTCTTTCCTTGCCCTAAACAATTAAGTGATTAAGGTGAGACACACAAGTACTCATCAGCTGCTAGTTTATTTTTTTATGAGCCTGAATCTCATTTCATTAGATGCAAATAAGGATGTCTCATTCAAGGTAAATTCTCCTTGTTCTCCTTAAGAATCTTTTCATTTACTAAATGAGACTGGATCAAAATGGGCCAGTATATATGGAAAAATATAAAAAGGCTAATAAAACGGGCATTAACATGCTCTTATGATAAGTGGAATTATTTCTATTATTGATGATTAAGTCAGGAAAAATATTTGAAAGTATATTGTGAATAAAATATTCAGTTATTTGATTCCATTTTATAGATGGCATTTTAAGTGCAAGTCTATTTGAAATACATAGATGGCACAATGGATTTTTTTCTTTTCAGGTTGTATAAAATTAACCCATTCTACATTGTTCACTTAAATGCAAACTAGCATAATGTTCATATTTTAAATATTTGAACATAGTTTAAAATATTAATTCTTAGCTAAATGTAAAGCAATATACATTTGCAGATGCCAGATTTCTAAGGGAAAAATGTACTTTTACAAAAAATGAATTCAACAACAATGAATTTCAGCAAAGAACATTTTAGCTGCACTTCTCTCCCCACCCCTTGACATCAGTAAAAGCAAGACCCCAAAGGTTTTTCACATACCTTTTATTCAAAAGCTCCCAATTTCATTGAGGCTACACATTTTGCTTAAAAGGTGTTACAGAATATAGAAAATAAAATTAGTACTTGATTCAAAGTTTCATTTATCTAATGATGAAGCCCAAAAGTTGCAGACTTGTAATCAAACATTTCTGAGCACATTGACTCAACTGATAAAATAGAATTTAACCAATGTTTTCACTAGATTAATATGTCTAATTGCCATAGCTAGGGTACCTACAGTCTGGAGGGGGAAAATGCCTTATTCCTTTAACAAAAGCTTAATGGTATGCCAATTGATGTTATTTACTTCTATGCCATGAAATGTCTCACCTGCTTATTTCCACACATTGAACCACTATTAAAGGGATAGACCTTTTCTTCAGGTTGTTGGCAATCCTAGTCATAGCACATTTGGAAATAACTGAATGTGAAATAAAGAGAAATAGTACCAAGTGGTTAGATCCAGCCAGCTTTCCCATTTAATCTTACACAACTTTCATCCATCCTACAACCCTCATCCAATATGACTTTTGTACACACAGGTTCTATGATTATCAGCATAGCTTTTCAAATAAGATACCTCCTTTTTTACAAGCAGAAAAAAATGTGTCTCTTGGGCTGTGGCTGCTATCAAAACCTCAGCTTATAAAATACAGTAAAAACAACAGAACTGTTTGTGTAACTCATCAAGACTATAATCCTATCCAGCCATCAATAACAACATAAATCTTTGTGTTCTCCCCCACATCATTGACCTTCAAGCCATCTCCTTTCCAATAAGAAACAGATGAGATTTTTAGCATACTCTGAATGTTAACAAATAAAGAGCATCCCAAATGAGATGCTCTTTATAGAGACAGATTCTAACAACTGGAAGGTTCTGTAGAAAACTTTGCAAGAAAACAATTAAAACAACCATGGAGATAGATGTTAATGACATTTCTCACCCACTGTAGTAGAGGTGGTGAACAAACAATCCTATACCTTCGAAAGTAGGTGTGAGGAATTCTCAAGAATAGAGTTGGTATCAAATTGTCCATGCAGGTCCTGAGCCCTTAGGGGGAGGGCGGTCTATAAACCGAATATATAAATAAATAAATAAATAAATAAATAAATATAAATAAATAAATAAATAAATTGTTCATCACTGCTGAATCCACCTAAAAATCCCATTTCAATTTTACTATTCCCAAGTCTGAATCAAGGTGAAGAATTTTTATTTTCTCTTCATTTTATATTTCTTCACATTTTCCCCATTAAAATCAATGTATTTTTCTATGTAAGTTTTACAATAGATTCGTAAAAATAGTTTAAAGACAGTGAAAAATAAACAAGCCAATGAAAAACACCAGATATGAAAAGGTTGAAAAGACAGCAGAAACTTAGGGGGGGGGGGAGGTGGGGAGAGAGAGAGAGAGAGAGCTCCAAGATTGGAATCTCAGATATATTGACTACACCACTTAGAATACCAGCCAAGGGAGGATTTACTATTTCACAGCTATAGGAACATCTTAATGGTAAAGCTGCATTTCCTTACACTGATTCTCCCTTCCCCCACCCTTCCTGTGTACAGGCAGAAGGATCATTCCTGATTCTAGCAAGAGAAATGCCTTCATATCCTGAAAAAAGTCCACATGCAGCCAGCAGCAGCAAGTTTGGCAAATTTGTCGCCCTTTATATAAGACTAGTGGGGCCCAGCCACGCGTTGCTGTGGCAATTGTCCTTCTCATCACAGTCTGCAACCCACACAGATGTCCATGCAGGTCCAATGATCCGCAGCATAGCCTTTTGGGGTCGTCAAATGGAATCCCTCTTTCCTTTTTCAATTCACATTGTTATATGGTAATGTCTTATTTTTTTAGTATAAGGTAACCCTTTCCATTCCACAACGGAACTGTCCAGATTGCGAATCCCGCTGTCCATGAGGCTGGTTGACACGCACAGCCCTGGCTTGGGTGAGGCAGAACTGAGGCAAGAGGCTATCCCAGTCAGGCAGCAGAGGCAGGGTGGTGAGGCGCTCAGATCGAGGCCAGCTCCCTGGGTTCTTAAAGGGCCATGTGAAAAAGAAGCAGAGGCCGAAGTGTTGGTTCACCCCCACCCCACGGATTTTCTTAGAAGAAAAAGGCAAACTCCAGCTCGCTTTTAGTAAAAGAGAGCTGTGACAAATATGGGTAAGGAAGTGGGTAAGTGGTGGTTGGATGTGAGGGAGGGCAGAGTGAGGTGTGTGAGGATGAGCTGGGTGTGTATTGTGTGGTAGCAGTGGGTGAGGCACAGAGAGTGAAAGTTACCTGAGTGTAAGGGGGGACCCCACCTGATGTTTCACATGGCAAAGTGTATATGTGTTTCACTTCCACTCGTATTACCTACCAGTATTACCTATTTACTGTTTTCACTGCTCATCTCTGTCCATCTGCATGAACATTCTAAGCCCTCATACCAAACCCTCAGGCCACAGACAAACAGGCTGCATGAACATTCTAAGGGTGACAGTTAAACACAAACAGCTTCATGGCCTGGTGCGCCAGGAAAAAGACGTTTTACCTGGCTCAGATATGGACTTTCAGCGATTTGAAGGTACGATTACCTGCCCGCAACAGGGAGGAACGTCATGTGAAAATTTGGGGGTGATCCGTCCAGCCGTTTCGGCGTTAGGGAGTGACTAACAAAGTCACGGTTTGCTTTATATATATATATATAGATATGTGGTATCAGCATTTTCTTTCTTAGTTTCTCAGTTACAGAACTGCATTTTAACAATGGGAAAAACACATTTCTGATATCTTCCACCCTTTATGCATAGCGTTGAGACCCTTGTTATGTAAGAAAAGGAAAAGGAAAGCCTATTCATAAAAGGAACCGAGCAACGGTGTGTGTGCTCATGTAAAAATCTTTATCTGCAAAACATCACTCCTGTAGAATCCTCCCTTTCTTTTTGTAACACATACAAAATGCAATTATATTCCTTAAGAAATTTAACTCAATTTTTTCTGTTTGCAGAGCACACAATAAGTGGTGTTGATGCAGCTGGATGGTCTGTGATTTTCAACAGCATCAAATGTGTTACAAGGATTATGTTCTTTAAATTACAGTGCTAAATTACCATGTATCAAGTAGAGTTGGAATAATTCCTAAATAGTGTTTCCGCTAAGTAGTGACAGGCCAGACCCTGTGTCTAGCCCTGATCAGTTATTTTTATAAAGACTGGTAAAGAAAATAATACCAAAAATCAGGTTTTAAATAGAAATAAATGTTTTTACTGTGCAGAAGTAGATCTATCACAGGGTGCTCTCTAAGAGAGTCACACCAAACCAAAGACCTTCATCTTTTATAGGTACAAAGAATACATACGTCATATTTCATAATCATACCTGCATACATAACCCATATAATCATATATGATTTCTTCCTTAGCATTAAATCAAATTGGCTAGTCTTTTAAAAAAATGTTTTATTGATTTTCAGCATAGCTATGTAAAAAGTAATGATATTTGCATTTATGAAGCAATACATCTATTTCGTTCCCTTTGGGGAGGATAGCACATTACAGACAAATCATATTCATAAGTTAACACAATGTTAATATTTCATGTTAATATTCTATATCTTGATGTCTGTGTCTAAATATATACCACCTCTGTACTACCCCACCACCCCCAGTAAACTAAATTAAGGAAATAGAGGATTGCTATTAGAGTTAAAATTCTTACCCTTCACCCCCAACTCCCCCTTGACTTCCCCTACAGTATCATACTTAGTTATTTAATTATTAAAGTACAATTAAACCTTATGCAACTTCAATTAATAAAAAAATCATTATTAATATCTTTATGCTTTCTTGTCATTTGTTAGTAGCTCTTATCTGTAAGGAAAGATAAAAATAGTAAGGATTCTTATCTGTAAGGAAAGATAAAAATAGTAAATAGTAAAAACTGTAATATTCTGGTATATATATATAAATTACTAAAAAAATATTGTGTATGTAATAACCATAACTTATAATTGTTATGTTTAAAAGTTATATCCTTTTTAGGGAATTATTTTCCATACATTGTTATCTATTAGTTAATCTTATAATGTAACATTTTATTGTTTAGTAGATAAATTAATAATATATTGGGTTAATAGGTAATCCATCCTGGTATGATATGTATTGAAACCAAGGATTCCATTTATTTACATAGTTATTCAATGTTGTTCTTTTCATTTGGTTTGATAGTCTATCCATGTTTGCATAGTCCATTATTTGCATAGTCCAATATTCTTCCAATATTTAGCCCACTGTTCTAATGTAATTATTTCCCCTGTATTTTCTGCCCATTTAATCATTGTATTTTTCACTTCTTCCTGTTCTGTATGTTGTTTTAGTAATATTTGATATATCCTGCTCAATTCTTTTGGTCCCGGGTGCATTAACTCTATGTCAAATTCATTATACCCTTAGCTAGTTCCCAGTTTCTTCTATCTTTTAGAAATAATACTTTTAATTGGAAGTATGTGAGCCATTGGCAGGAGAATTCTCCTGCTGTTATTGAGGATTTAGGTTTCAAATCTGTTATCATTTCTTCCCAGACAGTAATCTCTTTGTATGTCACCGATTTCTTTTTGTTTATATTATCCTTAACTTGTAAAGCTTCTGCTCTTGATAACCATGGGGGTATTTTAGTATAGAATATATTTTTATATTTCACTCATATTTTTAATAAAGTGTTCCATATATAGTGATTCTTGAATGTTCTATCACCTTCCTTTCTATTTGGATCACTTAAATACAAATAGTTATGCCATCCCTTATCTATATTGAATCATTCTAGATTAAGGACTATTTTGTTTTCTATTTTTATCCTGTCTTGAACCCAAGTAAGTGCTGCTGTGTCATGATATAATTTCATTTTGGTAACTGCAAAGCCTCCTCTTTCCTTTGTATCAACCATATTCTGGTATTTAATTCTTGGTTTTCTTCCTGCCCAAATAAATTTCGTTATTTCTGACTTCCATATGTTAAAGTTTTTTATTGATGTTATTAATGGAATATTTTGAAAGAGGTATTTCAATTTAGGTAAAACTGACATTTTTATTAGACTGATCTTCCCAACATGGATAAATTCAATTTTTGCCATTTATTCAATTTTTTTCTTTATATCATTCCATGTTTTTTAATAATTATTCTTTACCAACATCTTGTTATTATTTTCTAATATAATACCCAAGTATTTTACCATTTTCACCATTTTTATTTTATATCTTCTTGCTATTTCTTCTTCTTAATACTTAAATTTTTAGTTAGTATATTGGTGTTTTTTTCTAAATTTTGTCTGAAACCTGATACTTCTTCATATTCCTGAATCATTTTCATCAGTCTTCACATTTTATCTTTGGGCTCATCTAAAAAAAAACACCACAAGATCATCTGCATAGGCTCTGGTTTGTATGTACCTCCTTTAACTTTAATCCCTTCTATCTCCTTGTCTGTATTTATTCTTTGTATTAGTATTTGCATCACTGTAATAAACAATAAAGGCGATAAGGGATAGCCCTGTCTTGTTCCTTTATTTATTGAGATTTTTTATGTATAATTGTCATTTATTTTAATTTCAGCTTCTTGTTCCAAGTAAATACTATTTACTGGATTCCAGAAGTTCCCATTAATTCCCATTTTCAATAATATCATTAGCATGAATGACCAATTAATTCTATCAAAAGATTTCTCTGCATCTAAAAACATAATAGCCATTGGTAGTCCTGGGGTCAGGTATAAATATTCAATAACATTTAAAACTAGTATAACATTTTGCTTAATTTGTCTATTGGGTAAAAATCCCGTTTGATCTTTTCAAATATGTTTATTTAATATTTCTTTTAATGTTTCCATTAGTATATTTGTAAAAATGTTATAATCAATATTTAATAATGAAATAGGTCTAAATTCCTTAGGTTCATATAATGCTTTCTCTCCTTTCAGTATCAATGTTATTGTTGCTTGTTTCCAGGATTGTGGTATCTCCCCTCCATTCATTATTTTATTCATCAGTATCTCCATGTGAGGGCAGATACTTTTTTATAGTATAATGTAGATAATTCTTATAGTATAATGTAGATAAATTGGCTAGTCTGACCCTTCTTTACACATAAGGCCATTGCTTTCACCTCCTACATGTGAGCTCCCAAAGGCACCTGGTGGGCCACTGCGAGTAGCAGAGAGCTGGACTAGATGGACTTTGGTCTGATCCAGCTGGCTTGTTCTTATGTTCTTATAAGCTGAAAATTTCCCTTCTCTCTGCCCATATGCAAGTGGCAGCAATGAACTGAATTCTGCTTTTGTGGTTTTCAATCAAGATAACCTGTTCCCAACATTCCTGAAGATTTGTTCTCAGAGAAAGGTACCTCTCCATGGTAAAAAGGATTTCTTGTAGAATACATGTTATATATATACTTTTCATATATTTCACTATCATTTCAGTGTTCATTAAAATATAGAAAAACACATTTTCAATTATTTGATCAGATTCCTCTCTATTCTAGCCTTTGATCTCAACGTTCCTGTGTTTATTCATGTAGGCCATCTTATCTAAAAGGTCTATTAGATATGCTCTCTCTCACATCTCTGAACCTGTTCTGCAATGTTATAAATTACTTAGTGATAAAATCTTCTCTGCTGTGTAACTGCTGACCAGCTGGCCTCTTGAATTTTTGGTTTTATAAATCCCTTATTCTTTAATATCAAATGCATTTTTAGGCTTTGGTTCTCCTGTCTCACAGTAGCTTAGCTTAAGATCACAATGACCCAGTAAGATAGACTAAAAACTGACTTGTCCAAGGCACTTCAAATGAAGCTTCATAGACCATGAGTTGAGTTTGTCTTCTTGGCTCTTCCATACTGAAAACCAGCATCTTCCCATGATTAATTGTTTAGGTTTGCCTTATTCATGGCACTACAACAAACAAAGCAATTGTTCTTATTGTCTATATTATTGTCTTATTGTCTACCTTGGATTTGTCTATAAAGACAGAATTTCCTGGACCTTATGCTTTTGACTAGAGGAAAGATTATAATTTTGTAGATATGTTCATTGCACAGGCAGCTGAGCCATGAAGTATCTTTATTCCTCTTGAAAATTTCATAAGGAGAAAACTGGAACACCTTTTTAAAATGCCCTGCAGGAAATTTCAGTGGTAGGTGAAAATCCTAGTTTATTTTGTTAGCTTCAGTTTTTAAGCCTCAAGTGATCCTGTGGCAAAATTACAGAAACAATCATGTGGGTGTCAAGGCTAATAATGCTGATTTTTGAAAAAGAAAAAAGCCGTATATTTATGAGGAAATTCAAAGGAGAGATTTTATTTACCATCCTCTTTTTATTTTTTGAGTCACACATAAACCATTGAATATCATTATATAAATTACAATTATACAAAACAACATTAAAATTGAAAGTCTGCTGATTTCATTCTGGGGCGTAAATCTTATATGGGGAAAAACAAGGTTTGGTTGGTTGAGGCAGAGCAGGTTAAAGCTTAATCCAACGAAGACGGAGTTCCTTTGGCTGGGCTGGGGGGAGAGACGGAGGGATTTTCAGCCTCCTGTTTTGGAAGGGGTTGTGTTGGCCCCGACGTCCCTGGCTCGCAGCCTGGGGGTCTGCCTGGACTCTTCACTATCGATGGAGGGCCAGGTGGTCCATGTTACCCAGGTTGCATTTTTTCATCTTTGCCAGGCCTGGAGGCTGGCTCCCTATCTCTTTCAATCTGACCTGGCAACTGTGATCCATGCGACGGTCACCTCGAGGTTGGATTACTGTAACTCTGTCTACGCGGGCCTTCCCTTGCGACTGATCTGGAAGTTGAAGCTGGTACAGAATGCTGCGGCTCAGCTCTTGACTGGTGGTGGTTATCTAGACCATATCACTCCCATGCTGTGCCGCCTGCACTGACTACCAGTGGAGTTCCGGATTGTTTTCAAGGTGTTGGTATTGACCTTTAAGGCCCTACGCGGCATGGGGCCCTCATACCTGCGGGACTGCATCACCCCTTATGTCCCTCATAGACCACTACATTCGGCAGTGGCAGAATTGCTGGAAACCCGTAGCCCTGTGACAATGTGGCTGGCCTCGACCTGGGCCAGGGCCTTTATGGCTCTGGTCCCTGCCTGATGGAATGCTCTTCCTCCAGCTGTCCGGGCCCTGTGGGACCTTGGTGAGTTCCGCAGGGCCTGTAAGACTGAGCTGTTCAACCGGGCCTTTGGTGAGGCTGGCCGCAGATTTACCACCCCCCACTGAGGCTGCCAGTTTTCCATCTTGGCAGGGCCTTGATTCCATCTTGGGCCCTGTCTATCCCCTCCCAGCCTTTTTGATCGGGCGCCTGTCTTTAATTTTGCTTGCTCTTAACTTTGTTATTTAAATTTTAAGAAATTGCTGCTGTGGAAATTTGATTTAATGTAGTTAGTTTTAGTTATGTATTTTATGTGCTGTTATTGGAACAGCTGTATTGTGAGCCGCCTCGAGCCATTTGGGGGTGAAGCGGCCTATAAATCTAATAAATAATAATAAATAATAATATAGCTTCAAATGAATCCATACAATTTAAGTTAGTCATAGCCCACCTTTTGACTTTTTATTGTAAGGTATAAATGTTCTATCATGATTTGCAAGATACTGGGACCATAAATTAAATCTTCCACTAGTAAGTTGTACTCATATACAGTACTAAGTAAAATTATGAACCATTTAGGGCCAAACTATTTTGTCTTTTTTCTCCATTCATATTTATTTTAAAGATTCCAGTCATTACATTTTCATTTTCATTTTTTAAACTGCATAGCATTTTATCTATGCCTCTTGTTTAAGTTTGTGAGGTCCTATCAATTACTCTTGTCTGAGGGGGTTGTAAAAGATACTCTTTTATTCCTTCCAGGCATCAGATCTGTACAGAATGTACATGTTACAGCTATTTTTAAAAGCTGTACAGTGCATAGGCATCTCACTGACCCAGCAAAGCTTTTTGGAAATGATGCTCAAATATTTCTTTGCTATAGACTGGAGAACATTCTAGTCTGTCAGCTACAACACGCTTACTGTGCCCCATACTTACAACTCTTCTAGCTAGTGAACAAAACTACAGAAAATGGTGTCTGGGGCAAGCACTGAAATTGCACACATCCCTCCACTGACCTCCACTGCCCCAGTGCAGTCCCAACACTAGGGCAGCATACTCCTTGTGGGAGAAGAGCACCAAGCAACCTTAGCTGTGTTAAAAGAAAGAAAGCAAAAAAGAGCAAAACAAAGCAAAACAAAGAAGCAAAACAAAGACAGAAGAACCAGCAGAAAGACTGCTCCTCCATCATGGGTCTAGAAGTCCTTCTGGCAAGGCAGTCTTGAAGTGGTTGACTAGCCACCCCTGCAGCCCCTACCCTGCCAGGTGGTATCTCCATGTACTTACCAGCTGGGATCCTGGCACTGCCAGTTCACATCTGTAAAGTGGAGAAGAGGACCTGACTACTTGAACTGCCCTTGTGGCATCACTTCCAGCAGCCCAGACTGGATGCAAGCCCTTCAACTGAGGCACATCCTGGGCAGCCCCAACATGGCTTCTTTGCTGCTGGCCCATGTGTGTAAGGAATTCCATAGAAGCAGAAATAAAAGGCTTTTTGGGTGTAAAAGACCGTTTATTAAGACATCTTAGAAAGCTCACGTACACGCAGTGGCAGGAATGGCATTTCCCGCCAGAAGCACAGGTTATAACTCTATCCATCCCATCCCCCACCCGGCTTCCCATGGGAACGGAGGTCTCATCTCCCTCGCAGAGATAAGGTCTCCGCCGTAGGAGCTGGCCCGTCGCCCGGGCTGTGGAATATAGTCAAGGCCAAGCAGCCGACCCGCTCATCAACACCACTGAATCCTTTACACTCTGCCTCCCTTAAAAAACTCCTCGGTTTGTGCGGAAAAGCTGATGGAAAGCAGAAATGAGCGCGGGGGCGTCAATATTTTCGGAATCGACCCATTGATTATACCCAGAGGAATACCCCACCCACGAGACCAAATATTGTAAGCGTTTGCGATTAAAGCGAGAGTCCAGGATGGCATCAATTTCGTAATGCTTGTGGCCATCAATAATTGTCGGTGGGGGTCTCTCCGGCGGGTCGTGCCAGGCATCGGAAACGGGAGCCTCTTTGAGTAAACTGGAATGGAAGACAGGATGGATGTTACTAAGAGAATTAGGCAAGTCCAATCGGGCAGTGACATCATTAATTACTTTGGTAATCTGAAAAGGTCCCACAAATCTTTTGCCCAATTTTGAAAATTTATGCACGTCTCTGAGATTCTTGGTAGACAAATACACCCAGGTTTCACACGCAGAGGGAAATCAGAGCGGTGCTTATCTGCTTGAAGCTTTTGGGAGTCCTTGGCCTGCTGTAAAGCAGTCTGGACCATTTCCACCCCTCGGCCAGAGATGAAATCCATTGCTGAAACTCCGGTGGGTCCAATGCTTCCGCAGGTAGTTGCGGCAACGGAGGGAAGGAGCGACCAGACACAATTTCGAAGGGGGTCTTTTTTGTACTGCTGTGAACCGCATTGTTATAGGCGTATTCTGCAAACAGGATCAGCTCGCACCAATTGTCTTGGTGGTAATTGGTGTAACAACGTAAATACTGCTCCAGGGTTCTGTTCGTTCTCTCTGACTCACCGTCACTTTGCACGTGGTAGGCGCTAACGCCGGGCGGCCCCCAATAACCCTAGAAAAGCTTTCCAGAACTTAGAAATGAATTGGGGCCCGCGGTTGGAGACCACCTTAACGGGGGCGGAGTGTAGACGATAAACATGCTGAATGAATAGACGCGCTAACTTAGGAAGCCGGAGGGATGGAAAGTACAAAAGGGATGAAATGGGCTTGTTTAGAAAAATAAGTCCACCACCACCCACAAGACCGTGTTGCCATGAGCTTTCTGGCAAATCTGTAATAAAAAATCCATGCAGATGACTTCCCAAGGGCGAGGAGGCCACCGGGAGAAGGTTTCAATAGGCCATGGGGTTTTCCTGGAGCGTTCTTGGCTTCCAGCATCAAACAGAAAGCAACCTTTAATATATGTCTCAATGTCCTTTAGCGCATTCGCAGCGCCACCAAAAAATTGACGGGCGGGCCAAATGGTAGAGTTTTGAGAAAGCCAAAATGTCCAGCTGAGCGGGCATCATGACAGGCCTCGAGAACCTGCTTACGGAGGGGGGAGGCATCGTTGCCAACATTCCCCGATCGTCGCCAAACACCATTCTCCCAAAGCGCGGTGGGAGTCACCTTCCTCCGCCGGATTGGCTCGTGGCAGCCCCGGGCCTCCCTCGAAGTTCCCCGTAGGAAAGGGAGAGACCGGAGGCTGGGAATGGGCGGGAGGGAGGAGGGAGGGTGGACACGTCTGAGATCGAGGGTGACAGCCAGCCCCAATTGGGAGGGGGAGAGAATAGTGCGTGGAATGTCCCGTAAAGGCAGCTCCACCCCCCTCCTCGGGCAGGCGCCGTGAGGTAGCCATCCATGCCAGTTTATTGGTGTTTCCGGGGAAAAAATGTACCCGATGGAAAGAGAAACGAGAAAAGAAATCGCCTAATTACGAAGTTGCCCGCTCAGCGGACATCTTGAGGGGGTGGAGAGGGCTGACCAAGTTCTTGTGATCCGACCAAACTTGAAAGGGGTCAATTTAGCCCTTCCAGCCAGTGGCGCCAAGTGGAGAGTGCTACTTTGATGGCCGCGAAATCTCTTTATCCCCTACAGTCCAGTTGAGCTCAGCAACCCGAGGAGAATTTCTTTGATAAATAAGCACACGGAACCAGCCTACCATCTTTATTTTTTTTTTTTTCTGCAACAGGGCTGCCCCAAAGCTTTGTCCGGAGGCATCCACGTGAACCACAAATGGGAGATCCGGATCAGGGTGCTTCAAGGATAGGTTCGGTGGTAAAAGCTGATTTTAATAGCTGAAAAGGCTGTCCTGACATTCTTTTAAGACCAGGAAAGAGGGGGGCCCCAGGTTTGGCAGTCAATGGATCTTTACCCTTAGTCGCGTAAGAGGTCTGTGAGTGGGAGAGTCAGTTCAGCCGAATGCAGGGGTATAAAGTCACGATAGAAATTATGCAAAACCCAGAAAAAAGATTGGAGCTCCCTTTACGGTTGGTAGGGGCAGGCCACTGGAGGACTGCATCAATCTTAGCAGGATCCATCTTGAGGCCCTCGAGGCTGAGATCCGGTAAACCCAAATGAGTCAATATAGAGGTTTGGTGGAAACAGCATTTTGAAAGTTTGGCAAAGAGGGAGTTGTTGGAGCAAAGCCGTTTCAATACTTCCAGAACCAATGCTTCATGCTCTTCCATGGTTTGTGAATAAATCAAAAGCGTCATCTAAGTACAATTCACTACTCCCTTGTTACAATAAAATCATGGAGAACTTCGTTGATAAAGGGCCATACAAAGCTCCGGGGGCCCCACTTAACCCGAATGGCATTATTAAGTATTCAAACTGTCCAAACTTTGTGTGTTAAATGCAGTCCAAGTGTTCATAGCCTTCAGCAATTCTGACCCTGTAGTAAAGCTTCCTCTCAAGTCCAACTTAGTAAAGATGCGTCCTTTGCCCAATGCGTCTAAAAGGTCCTTGATCAAAGGCAAAGGGTATTTATTGGACAGGGAGACTGCATTTCGAGACTCTCGGTAATCTGTGCAGAGCCGTAAAGACCCATCTTTCTTTTTTACAAAACAATACAGGAGCAGCATGTGTGTGTGTTTGGTAGCCCGCCCGTATGAACCCGCGAGCGAGGTTCTTGTCTAAGAAGGTACGAAGTTCCTTCTCCTCGACATTGAGGACTCATCACCGGTAGAATTCTACCCTTGGGCAGTTTGCGCCCCTGGCTGTATTACGATTTTGCAGTCCAGTGTCTCTATGGGGTGGCAACTGATCGCGATTCTTGCTCCTGAAATACTCTGGCTAGATCTTGGTACGCTTCGGTGGGATGCCAGGTAGAATCGGGGAGCAATGCAGCATGATGAAAGCCAGGGGGGGAGGTGTCAGGAGGAAGTCGAAGTTTTCCCCAATTCATGTGTTCCCCGCAGGGAGGGTCAGTGAATTCCAAGATCCTTTCTTTCCAAAGGAATTTTGGTTCATGTAACAACAACCATGGCATGCCCAGAACTATGGAGTGTTTGGCCACTGGCGCCAGAATAAAACTAATTTTTTCTCTCCCAATGGTCGGCGCAGCGGAGGAGAACCGGTTGCGTTTTGAACTGGGCCGGTCTCGCTTACAGCTCAGAGGACTGCCCGTCCATTTGGGTGGGAATGGTATGGAAGCTTAGCCAGGGGATTCTTGGTCTAGACCCAGTTCCCTCCGCCACCTGGGGAGCGCGCATTAAGCAATGGGAGCAGCCAAGAATCTACAAAGGAGCTGAAGGCTATAATACGAGTATGGCTTAGCGGGGTTGGCCAGAAACGCTTGGATTGTGATGGGGAAGCTGCCTTCACTCACCGTGTCTGGAGTCGAACCCATGTCCATGGGGGGGCTGAAGAGAAAGGCACACAGCTGCTTCCCACCTCTGGAGTGCGCCTTCCAATAACTGCCTTGGAACGCAGCCTGTTGCTGGGGCGGCCCGGATTTCGTGGTGGCTTCTGTTGTTTTCGGGCAGTTGGTGGCTAGATGACCTGGTCATATCCTCGCGAAAGTAAGGAGACACAATCCCAGCCCGGGCGGCGACCTCGAGGTGAGAATCTCGGTAGGGGCGGCTGGGACTTGGCAATTGAGTGAGTCGCAGTAGTGAGGTGCGTAGTGGCGGGTTTTGGGCATGGGCGCCCCCCGGCACGAGCGTATTCCAAAGCGAGACGCCACTTGGCCCAGGATCCCAATTCAATCCAATCAGCAATGGTGCCGGGGATCCGAGATTAAAACACCGTTCCGCATGCGCAACTTGCCGTCGACAGCATCCGGAGAAGTATTCGCAGCATTTTCATGCGCTCAGGCCACTCAGGAGGAAGTCGAAAGGCAGCCGCAGCTACCTTACGAAATTCACGGGCAAATTCTGCAAGCGAGCCGGTTGCCGCTTTGCTGGATAGATTTGATGAGATGGCGGATAGCTTCATTTTCAGCACCCGGATCTTGGAAAGCTGCAGGCCCTTAAGGCTTGGAGGGAATCGCGGGCACCGTCGCGAGTAATATCCCCTCATCTTGCAGGTTCAAAAGAGTCACAAACCAGTCGGCTGCCGCTTCCCATCCAGGACTGAGCCCGATGTCCCGTATTTTTTCAGCACAAATCAGAACCCGGTATAAAATCGTCCATAGTCCCTCCCATATATGTTGGGCATCGGCGAGTTGCAAGATGAAGTAGGAAGTTTGGAAGCCGGTCCCCATCGGAAGCGGGCAGGTATTGGAGGCCTGTAGTATCCCCTCTCCACGGCCCCTTAAGGCGCCTCGCATAGGGCGGTGAAGTTGGGCGCGGAGGCTGAAGGCAGCCCGGTTTAGCGCAGGGGGGGCTGGAGTCGGTGGGAGGTGGAGGTACCAACGCCCGGGTGCGGCTGGCGTTCTGGTGGGAGCCGGTCCTTGGAAGGTGGCAGGACCCAGCTTGGCGTCGCCCCTCTGGCGCCCGGCTGTACCCAGTGACAGCCGTAGAGCTCCAACTTGGGTTGTCCTGTTCCTGCTGCTTCTTCCAGTTCCCTCTCCAAGGCAGGCCAGCTCTCTCTCCTTGCTGAGGAGTCAATGCATCCCGGTCTCTTTGCAGGTTTTCAGCGGCTCTTGCTGCAGCTGTTCTCGTTCCTCTTCCCCATAGCTGCCGTTCCACGGGCCTCCATGCTTCTTGGGCATCTACTTGCAGTCGGCCCACTTCCTCATCCCAGCTCTCTTTCGATGGGAGAGGGAATAGATCCGGAAGGGAGTGCAGGCTTTCTCCGGACTCCTCTCTTCCTCCTGAACGCATGGGGCGTCGTGCTCCACCGGGTGGCTCACGCGGGGCATCTCCAGATCCCAGCTGCTAATCCGGGATCTGGGGGCCCGCGGTGAGATTCTTAGAACATCCCACCAAAATACTGAGTCCAGGAATCGCTTCAATGGACTCCCTGCGTTGCCGCACAGTGAAAGGTGGTCAGACCCGTCTCCTCTCCCGTGACAGGCTGCACCTGAGGTTTGTAATCCCCACATGGAAGCGTGGCAGATAATATCCGATCCACAGGCGCTCGATCCATAGACGAAGTGCCCCAAAGCGACTCATGTAAGTCCACATGATGCGGCCTCCTGCGTCCCTCGTGCCAGCGGAGTAAAGAGGAAGACTCATGTCGATCACGAGGACCGGGGAAAGGGGAGTTACCAGCGAGACCTCGCTTCTCCCGCCCGGTTCCCTCCCAAATCCAGAAGGGAAAGCTTCCGGAGCCCTGCTTTGGGGGCTACACGCGCAGCCCCCTTCCACAGGAATAACAGTTCCCAACCTCTCTCCCATGCCCGAGACACCCAGAGGTCCACTGCACTAGGAATATAGATGAATCTAGGGATTCCTGCCACAATGTAAGGAATTCCATAGAAGCAGAAATAAAAGGCTTTTTTTTGGGTGTACCCCCCCCCCACCCCCCCCCTCCCCACCCCCCCTCCCCCCCCCCCCCCCCCCCCCCCCCCCCCCTCTCCCCCCCCCCCCCCCCCCCCCCACACACCCCCCCCCCCCCCCCCCCCCCCCTCTCCCCACCCCACCACCCCCCCACCCCCACCCCCCCCCACCCCCGCCCCCCCCCCCCCCCCCCCCCCCACCCCCCCCCCCCCCCACCCCCCCCCCCCCCCACCCCCCCCCCCCCCCACCCCCCCCCCCCCCCACCCCCCCCCCCCCCCACCCCCCCCCCCCCCCACCCCCCCCCCCCCCCACCCCCCCCCCCCCCCACCCCCCCCCCCCCCCACCCCCCCCCCCCCCCACCCCCCCCCCCCCCCACCCCCCCCCCCCCCCACCCCCCCCCCCCCCCACCCCCCCCCCCCCCCACCCCCCCCCCCCCCCACCCCCCCCCCCCCCCACCCCCCCCCCCCCCCACCCCCCCCCCCCCCCACCCCCCCCCCCCCCCACCCCCCCCCCCCCCCACCCCCCCCCCCCCCCACCCCCCCCCCCCCCCACCCCCCCCCCCCCCCACCCCCCCCCCCCCCCACCCCCCCCCCCCCCCACCCCCCCCCCCCCCCACCCCCCCCCCCCCCCACCCCCCCCCCCCCCCACCCCCCCCCCCCCCCACCCCCCCCCCCCCCCACCCCCCCCCCCCCCCACCCCCCCCCCCCCCCACCCCCCCCCCCCCCCACCCCCCCCCCCCCCCACCCCCCCCCCCCCCCACCCCCCCCCCCCCCCACCCCCCCCCCCCCCCACCCCCCCCCCCCCCCACCCCCCCCCCCCCCCACCCCCCCCCCCCCCCACCCCCCCCCCCCCCCACCCCCCCCCCCCCCCACCCCCCCCCCCCCCCACCCCCCCCCCCCCCCACCCCCCCCCCCCCCCACCCCCCCCCCCCCCCACCCCCCCCCCCCCCCACCCCCCCCCCCCCCCACCCCCCCCCCCCCCCACCCCCCCCCCCCCCCACCCCCCCCCCCCCCCACCCCCCCCCCCCCCCACCCCCCCCCCCCCCCACCCCCCCCCCCCCCCACCCCCCCCCCCCCCCACCCCCCCCCCCCCCCACCCCCCCCCCCCCCCACCCCCCCCCCCCCCCACCCCCCCCCCCCCCCACCCCCCCCCCCCCCCACCCCCCCCCCCCCCCACCCCCCCCCCCCCCCACCCCCCCCCCCCCCCACCCCCCCCCCCCCCCACCCCCCCCCCCCCCCACCCCCCCCCCCCCCCACCCCCCCCCCCCCCCACCCCCCCCCCCCCCCACCCCCCCCCCCCCCCACCCCCCCCCCCCCCCACCCCCCCCCCCCCCCACCCCCCCCCCCCCCCACCCCCCCCCCCCCCCACCCCCCCCCCCCCCCACCCCCCCCCCCCCCCACCCCCCCCCCCCCCCACCCCCCCCCCCCCCCACCCCCCCCCCCCCCCACCCCCCCCCCCCCCCACCCCCCCCCCCCCCCACCCCCCCCCCCCCCCACCCCCCCCCCCCCCCACCCCCCCCCCCCCCCACCCCCCCCCCCCCCCACCCCCCCCCCCCCCCACCCCCCCCCCCCCCCACCCCCCCCCCCCCCCACCCCCCCCCCCCCCCACCCCCCCCCCCCCCCACCCCCCCCCCCCCCCACCCCCCCCCCCCCCCACCCCCCCCCCCCCCCACCCCCCCCCCCCCCCACCCCCCCCCCCCCCCACCCCCCCCCCCCCCCACCCCCCCCCCCCCCCACCCCCCCCCCCCCCCACCCCCCCCCCCCCCCACCCCCCCCCCCCCCCACCCCCCCCCCCCCCCACCCCCCCCCCCCCCCACCCCCCCCCCCCCCCACCCCCCCCCCCCCCCACCCCCCCCCCCCCCCACCCCCCCCCCCCCCCACCCCCCCCCCCCCCCACCCCCCCCCCCCCCCACCCCCCCCCCCCCCCACCCCCCCCCCCCCCCACCCCCCCCCCCCCCCACCCCCCCCCCCCCCCACCCCCCCCCCCCCCCACCCCCCCCCCCCCCCACCCCCCCCCCCCCCCACCCCCCCCCCCCCCCACCCCCCCCCCCCCCCACCCCCCCCCCCCCCCACCCCCCCCCCCCCCCACCCCCCCCCCCCCCCACCCCCCCCCCCCCCCACCCCCCCCCCCCCCCACCCCCCCCCCCCCCCACCCCCCCCCCCCCCCACCCCCCCCCCCCCCCACCCCCCCCCCCCCCCACCCCCCCCCCCCCCCACCCCCCCCCCCCCCCACCCCCCCCCCCCCCCACCCCCCCCCCCCCCCACCCCCCCCCCCCCCCACCCCCCCCCCCCCCCACCCCCCCCCCCCCCCACCCCCCCCCCCCCCCACCCCCCCCCCCCCCCACCCCCCCCCCCCCCCACCCCCCCCCCCCCCCACCCCCCCCCCCCCCCACCCCCCCCCCCCCCCACCCCCCCCCCCCCCCACCCCCCCCCCCCCCCACCCCCCCCCCCCCCCACCCCCCCCCCCCCCCACCCCCCCCCCCCCCCACCCCCCCCCCCCCCCACCCCCCCCCCCCCCCACCCCCCCCCCCCCCCACCCCCCCCCCCCCCCACCCCCCCCCCCCCCCACCCCCCCCCCCCCCCACCCCCCCCCCCCCCCACCCCCCCCCCCCCCCACCCCCCCCCCCCCCCACCCCCCCCCCCCCCCACCCCCCCCCCCCCCCACCCCCCCCCCCCCCCACCCCCCCCCCCCCCCACCCCCCCCCCCCCCCACCCCCCCCCCCCCCCACCCCCCCCCCCCCCCACCCCCCCCCCCCCCCACCCCCCCCCCCCCCCACCCCCCCCCCCCCCCACCCCCCCCCCCCCCCACCCCCCCCCCCCCCCACCCCCCCCCCCCCCCACCCCCCCCCCCCCCCACCCCCCCCCCCCCCCACCCCCCCCCCCCCCCACCCCCCCCCCCCCCCACCCCCCCCCCCCCCCACCCCCCCCCCCCCCCACCCCCCCCCCCCCCCACCCCCCCCCCCCCCCACCCCCCCCCCCCCCCACCCCCCCCCCCCCCCACCCCCCCCCCCCCCCACCCCCCCCCCCCCCCACCCCCCCCCCCCCCCACCCCCCCCCCCCCCCACCCCCCCCCCCCCCCACCCCCCCCCCCCCCCACCCCCCCCCCCCCCCACCCCCCCCCCCCCCCACCCCCCCCCCCCCCCACCCCCCCCCCCCCCCACCCCCCCCCCCCCCCACCCCCCCCCCCCCCCACCCCCCCCCCCCCCCACCCCCCCCCCCCCCCACCCCCCCCCCCCCCCACCCCCCCCCCCCCCCACCCCCCCCCCCCCCCACCCCCCCCCCCCCCCACCCCCCCCCCCCCCCACCCCCCCCCCCCCCCACCCCCCCCCCCCCCCACCCCCCCCCCCCCCCACCCCCCCCCCCCCCCACCCCCCCCCCCCCCCACCCCCCCCCCCCCCCACCCCCCCCCCCCCCCACCCCCCCCCCCCCCCACCCCCCCCCCCCCCCACCCCCCCCCCCCCCCACCCCCCCCCCCCCCCACCCCCCCCCCCCCCCACCCCCCCCCCCCCCCACCCCCCCCCCCCCCCACCCCCCCCCCCCCCCACCCCCCCCCCCCCCCACCCCCCCCCCCCCCCACCCCCCCCCCCCCCCACCCCCCCCCCCCCCCACCCCCCCCCCCCCCCACCCCCCCCCCCCCCCACCCCCCCCCCCCCCCACCCCCCCCCCCCCCCACCCCCCCCCCCCCCCACCCCCCCCCCCCCCCACCCCCCCCCCCCCCCACCCCCCCCCCCCCCCACCCCCCCCCCCCCCCACCCCCCCCCCCCCCCACCCCCCCCCCCCCCCACCCCCCCCCCCCCCCACCCCCCCCCCCCCCCACCCCCCCCCCCCCCCACCCCCCCCCCCCCCCACCCCCCCCCCCCCCCACCCCCCCCCCCCCCCACCCCCCCCCCCCCCCACCCCCCCCCCCCCCCACCCCCCCCCCCCCCCACCCCCCCCCCCCCCCACCCCCCCCCCCCCCCACCCCCCCCCCCCCCCACCCCCCCCCCCCCCCACCCCCCCCCCCCCCCACCCCCCCCCCCCCCCACCCCCCCCCCCCCCCACCCCCCCCCCCCCCCACCCCCCCCCCCCCCCACCCCCCCCCCCCCCCACCCCCCCCCCCCCCCACCCCCCCCCCCCCCCACCCCCCCCCCCCCCCACCCCCCCCCCCCCCCACCCCCCCCCCCCCCCACCCCCCCCCCCCCCCACCCCCCCCCCCCCCCACCCCCCCCCCCCCCCACCCCCCCCCCCCCCCACCCCCCCCCCCCCCCACCCCCCCCCCCCCCCACCCCCCCCCCCCCCCACCCCCCCCCCCCCCCACCCCCCCCCCCCCCCACCCCCCCCCCCCCCCACCCCCCCCCCCCCCCACCCCCCCCCCCCCCCACCCCCCCCCCCCCCCACCCCCCCCCCCCCCCACCCCCCCCCCCCCCCACCCCCCCCCCCCCCCACCCCCCCCCCCCCCCACCCCCCCCCCCCCCCACCCCCCCCCCCCCCCACCCCCCCCCCCCCCCACCCCCCCCCCCCCCCACCCCCCCCCCCCCCCACCCCCCCCCCCCCCCACCCCCCCCCCCCCCCACCCCCCCCCCCCCCCACCCCCCCCCCCCCCCACCCCCCCCCCCCCCCACCCCCCCCCCCCCCCACCCCCCCCCCCCCCCACCCCCCCCCCCCCCCACCCCCCCCCCCCCCCACCCCCCCCCCCCCCCACCCCCCCCCCCCCCCACCCCCCCCCCCCCCCACCCCCCCCCCCCCCCACCCCCCCCCCCCCCCACCCCCCCCCCCCCCCACCCCCCCCCCCCCCCACCCCCCCCCCCCCCCACCCCCCCCCCCCCCCACCCCCCCCCCCCCCCACCCCCCCCCCCCCCCACCCCCCCCCCCCCCCACCCCCCCCCCCCCCCACCCCCCCCCCCCCCCACCCCCCCCCCCCCCCACCCCCCCCCCCCCCCACCCCCCCCCCCCCCCACCCCCCCCCCCCCCCACCCCCCCCCCCCCCCACCCCCCCCCCCCCCCACCCCCCCCCCCCCCCACCCCCCCCCCCCCCCACCCCCCCCCCCCCCCACCCCCCCCCCCCCCCACCCCCCCCCCCCCCCACCCCCCCCCCCCCCCACCCCCCCCCCCCCCCACCCCCCCCCCCCCCCACCCCCCCCCCCCCCCACCCCCCCCCCCCCCCACCCCCCCCCCCCCCCACCCCCCCCCCCCCCCACCCCCCCCCCCCCCCACCCCCCCCCCCCCCCACCCCCCCCCCCCCCCACCCCCCCCCCCCCCCACCCCCCCCCCCCCCCACCCCCCCCCCCCCCCACCCCCCCCCCCCCCCACCCCCCCCCCCCCCCACCCCCCCCCCCCCCCACCCCCCCCCCCCCCCACCCCCCCCCCCCCCCACCCCCCCCCCCCCCCACCCCCCCCCCCCCCCACCCCCCCCCCCCCCCACCCCCCCCCCCCCCCACCCCCCCCCCCCCCCACCCCCCCCCCCCCCCACCCCCCCCCCCCCCCACCCCCCCCCCCCCCCACCCCCCCCCCCCCCCACCCCCCCCCCCCCCCACCCCCCCCCCCCCCCACCCCCCCCCCCCCCCACCCCCCCCCCCCCCCACCCCCCCCCCCCCCCACCCCCCCCCCCCCCCACCCCCCCCCCCCCCCACCCCCCCCCCCCCCCACCCCCCCCCCCCCCCACCCCCCCCCCCCCCCACCCCCCCCCCCCCCCACCCCCCCCCCCCCCCACCCCCCCCCCCCCCCACCCCCCCCCCCCCCCACCCCCCCCCCCCCCCACCCCCCCCCCCCCCCACCCCCCCCCCCCCCCACCCCCCCCCCCCCCCACCCCCCCCCCCCCCCACCCCCCCCCCCCCCCACCCCCCCCCCCCCCCACCCCCCCCCCCCCCCACCCCCCCCCCCCCCCACCCCCCCCCCCCCCCACCCCCCCCCCCCCCCACCCCCCCCCCCCCCCACCCCCCCCCCCCCCCACCCCCCCCCCCCCCCACCCCCCCCCCCCCCCACCCCCCCCCCCCCCCACCCCCCCCCCCCCCCACCCCCCCCCCCCCCCACCCCCCCCCCCCCCCACCCCCCCCCCCCCCCACCCCCCCCCCCCCCCACCCCCCCCCCCCCCCACCCCCCCCCCCCCCCACCCCCCCCCCCCCCCACCCCCCCCCCCCCCCACCCCCCCCCCCCCCCACCCCCCCCCCCCCCCACCCCCCCCCCCCCCCACCCCCCCCCCCCCCCACCCCCCCCCCCCCCCACCCCCCCCCCCCCCCACCCCCCCCCCCCCCCACCCCCCCCCCCCCCCACCCCCCCCCCCCCCCACCCCCCCCCCCCCCCACCCCCCCCCCCCCCCACCCCCCCCCCCCCCCACCCCCCCCCCCCCCCACCCCCCCCCCCCCCCACCCCCCCCCCCCCCCACCCCCCCCCCCCCCCACCCCCCCCCCCCCCCACCCCCCCCCCCCCCCACCCCCCCCCCCCCCCACCCCCCCCCCCCCCCACCCCCCCCCCCCCCCACCCCCCCCCCCCCCCACCCCCCCCCCCCCCCACCCCCCCCCCCCCCCACCCCCCCCCCCCCCCACCCCCCCCCCCCCCCACCCCCCCCCCCCCCCACCCCCCCCCCCCCCCACCCCCCCCCCCCCCCACCCCCCCCCCCCCCCACCCCCCCCCCCCCCCACCCCCCCCCCCCCCCACCCCCCCCCCCCCCCACCCCCCCCCCCCCCCACCCCCCCCCCCCCCCACCCCCCCCCCCCCCCACCCCCCCCCCCCCCCACCCCCCCCCCCCCCCACCCCCCCCCCCCCCCACCCCCCCCCCCCCCCACCCCCCCCCCCCCCCACCCCCCCCCCCCCCCACCCCCCCCCCCCCCCACCCCCCCCCCCCCCCACCCCCCCCCCCCCCCACCCCCCCCCCCCCCCACCCCCCCCCCCCCCCACCCCCCCCCCCCCCCACCCCCCCCCCCCCCCACCCCCCCCCCCCCCCACCCCCCCCCCCCCCCACCCCCCCCCCCCCCCACCCCCCCCCCCCCCCACCCCCCCCCCCCCCCACCCCCCCCCCCCCCCACCCCCCCCCCCCCCCACCCCCCCCCCCCCCCACCCCCCCCCCCCCCCACCCCCCCCCCCCCCCACCCCCCCCCCCCCCCACCCCCCCCCCCCCCCACCCCCCCCCCCCCCCACCCCCCCCCCCCCCCACCCCCCCCCCCCCCCACCCCCCCCCCCCCCCACCCCCCCCCCCCCCCACCCCCCCCCCCCCCCACCCCCCCCCCCCCCCACCCCCCCCCCCCCCCACCCCCCCCCCCCCCCACCCCCCCCCCCCCCCACCCCCCCCCCCCCCCACCCCCCCCCCCCCCCACCCCCCCCCCCCCCCACCCCCCCCCCCCCCCACCCCCCCCCCCCCCCACCCCCCCCCCCCCCCACCCCCCCCCCCCCCCACCCCCCCCCCCCCCCACCCCCCCCCCCCCCCACCCCCCCCCCCCCCCACCCCCCCCCCCCCCCACCCCCCCCCCCCCCCACCCCCCCCCCCCCCCACCCCCCCCCCCCCCCACCCCCCCCCCCCCCCACCCCCCCCCCCCCCCACCCCCCCCCCCCCCCACCCCCCCCCCCCCCCACCCCCCCCCCCCCCCACCCCCCCCCCCCCCCACCCCCCCCCCCCCCCACCCCCCCCCCCCCCCACCCCCCCCCCCCCCCACCCCCCCCCCCCCCCACCCCCCCCCCCCCCCACCCCCCCCCCCCCCCACCCCCCCCCCCCCCCACCCCCCCCCCCCCCCACCCCCCCCCCCCCCCACCCCCCCCCCCCCCCACCCCCCCCCCCCCCCACCCCCCCCCCCCCCCACCCCCCCCCCCCCCCACCCCCCCCCCCCCCCACCCCCCCCCCCCCCCACCCCCCCCCCCCCCCACCCCCCCCCCCCCCCACCCCCCCCCCCCCCCACCCCCCCCCCCCCCCACCCCCCCCCCCCCCCACCCCCCCCCCCCCCCACCCCCCCCCCCCCCCACCCCCCCCCCCCCCCACCCCCCCCCCCCCCCACCCCCCCCCCCCCCCACCCCCCCCCCCCCCCACCCCCCCCCCCCCCCACCCCCCCCCCCCCCCACCCCCCCCCCCCCCCACCCCCCCCCCCCCCCACCCCCCCCCCCCCCCACCCCCCCCCCCCCCCACCCCCCCCCCCCCCCACCCCCCCCCCCCCCCACCCCCCCCCCCCCCCACCCCCCCCCCCCCCCACCCCCCCCCCCCCCCACCCCCCCCCCCCCCCACCCCCCCCCCCCCCCACCCCCCCCCCCCCCCACCCCCCCCCCCCCCCACCCCCCCCCCCCCCCACCCCCCCCCCCCCCCACCCCCCCCCCCCCCCACCCCCCCCCCCCCCCACCCCCCCCCCCCCCCACCCCCCCCCCCCCCCACCCCCCCCCCCCCCCACCCCCCCCCCCCCCCACCCCCCCCCCCCCCCACCCCCCCCCCCCCCCACCCCCCCCCCCCCCCACCCCCCCCCCCCCCCACCCCCCCCCCCCCCCACCCCCCCCCCCCCCCACCCCCCCCCCCCCCCACCCCCCCCCCCCCCCACCCCCCCCCCCCCCCACCCCCCCCCCCCCCCACCCCCCCCCCCCCCCACCCCCCCCCCCCCCCACCCCCCCCCCCCCCCACCCCCCCCCCCCCCCACCCCCCCCCCCCCCCACCCCCCCCCCCCCCCACCCCCCCCCCCCCCCACCCCCCCCCCCCCCCACCCCCCCCCCCCCCCACCCCCCCCCCCCCCCACCCCCCCCCCCCCCCACCCCCCCCCCCCCCCACCCCCCCCCCCCCCCACCCCCCCCCCCCCCCACCCCCCCCCCCCCCCACCCCCCCCCCCCCCCACCCCCCCCCCCCCCCACCCCCCCCCCCCCCCACCCCCCCCCCCCCCCACCCCCCCCCCCCCCCACCCCCCCCCCCCCCCACCCCCCCCCCCCCCCACCCCCCCCCCCCCCCACCCCCCCCCCCCCCCACCCCCCCCCCCCCCCACCCCCCCCCCCCCCCACCCCCCCCCCCCCCCACCCCCCCCCCCCCCCACCCCCCCCCCCCCCCACCCCCCCCCCCCCCCACCCCCCCCCCCCCCCACCCCCCCCCCCCCCCACCCCCCCCCCCCCCCACCCCCCCCCCCCCCCACCCCCCCCCCCCCCCACCCCCCCCCCCCCCCACCCCCCCCCCCCCCCACCCCCCCCCCCCCCCACCCCCCCCCCCCCCCACCCCCCCCCCCCCCCACCCCCCCCCCCCCCCACCCCCCCCCCCCCCCACCCCCCCCCCCCCCCACCCCCCCCCCCCCCCACCCCCCCCCCCCCCCACCCCCCCCCCCCCCCACCCCCCCCCCCCCCCACCCCCCCCCCCCCCCACCCCCCCCCCCCCCCACCCCCCCCCCCCCCCACCCCCCCCCCCCCCCACCCCCCCCCCCCCCCACCCCCCCCCCCCCCCACCCCCCCCCCCCCCCACCCCCCCCCCCCCCCACCCCCCCCCCCCCCCACCCCCCCCCCCCCCCACCCCCCCCCCCCCCCACCCCCCCCCCCCCCCACCCCCCCCCCCCCCCACCCCCCCCCCCCCCCACCCCCCCCCCCCCCCACCCCCCCCCCCCCCCACCCCCCCCCCCCCCCACCCCCCCCCCCCCCCACCCCCCCCCCCCCCCACCCCCCCCCCCCCCCACCCCCCCCCCCCCCCACCCCCCCCCCCCCCCACCCCCCCCCCCCCCCACCCCCCCCCCCCCCCACCCCCCCCCCCCCCCACCCCCCCCCCCCCCCACCCCCCCCCCCCCCCACCCCCCCCCCCCCCCACCCCCCCCCCCCCCCACCCCCCCCCCCCCCCACCCCCCCCCCCCCCCACCCCCCCCCCCCCCCACCCCCCCCCCCCCCCACCCCCCCCCCCCCCCACCCCCCCCCCCCCCCACCCCCCCCCCCCCCCACCCCCCCCCCCCCCCACCCCCCCCCCCCCCCACCCCCCCCCCCCCCCACCCCCCCCCCCCCCCACCCCCCCCCCCCCCCACCCCCCCCCCCCCCCACCCCCCCCCCCCCCCACCCCCCCCCCCCCCCACCCCCCCCCCCCCCCACCCCCCCCCCCCCCCACCCCCAAATAATAATAATAATAATAATAATAATAATAATAATAATAATAATAATACCCCCCCCACAAATAATAATGAAATAATAGTAATAATAATAATGTAAATAATAATAATAATGATAGGGGTGTTTTACAGGGGAGGATGGAGACTGGAAGGGATCCAGAAAGGTGTGTGAAAAGAAATTACACTGTAACATCAGAAGAAAGAGCAGTGCACATACTCCAGAAACAACAGGAGAGATCATAATAGAGACTGCTAGATGAAAACGCTTGTCAGCTGGGAGGAAGGAAATAATGGTACAGCCACCAGAGAAAGTCCCCATGACATGGAAACTGGTGAACTTACAGAAGAGACAAAAAGAACTGAGGGGAAAGATCATCCAGATGGAAAATCAAATGAGAGGAGGAAGAACAACAACTGCACCAGCAGTGAAAATGGGTGCCCAAAAGACACCTAGCAACCATAACGAGGGATGCATAAGCCTTGGCATTGATGATGACAAGGGTGAAACAACATCCATCAAACAAACTAAATCAGCTCATGTACAATCTGACACTAGTGGTGCAAGAGGCTGGGCATTGAAATGCCTAAACCCAGGATAAATCAACCATGCAAAACCAAAGTGGGGAAAATTGAAATGACGGGAACCAAGAAGATCATAAAACTAAGATCAGATGCCAGTGGCACCACAGAAAAAAATATAGAAGACCAAAAGGTTAAAAGAATGGCTTGAGATCATGAAAGAATTAATTAGAAGGTACTGGCTGAGTACTAGAACAATTGAAGAAGCTGGGAGATCAACAAGCAACAAATAACAGCTAGGTGAGAAAAAAATTGAAAGATATGAAACAGGAAACATTCAGTACAGACAAAATCAACTTGAATTTCGTTCAGACCAAAGGCATTTTTTACAAAGCCTCAACACAAAGATCAATGTTGAAAGCAAAAAAAACAGAGAAAAATGCTGTACTTTAGTTTTGGAAAGATCTGTGGGAGAAAGCGAGAGAAAGATTACAACAGTAAGACACAGTGGATAAAAGATGTTGGGGAAAGATGTTGGCTACAAAACAAATGCAAAGAGCTGGAAATAACAACTGATATAGTAACAAATCAAGAGCAACAAGAAAGTGAAAAACTAGTTGACACAAGGACATGATCTAATTGCATGGCTGCAAACTCAAATATACCTAACCAGTTTGCACCCGGAAATGGCCAAACAGTTCAATGAAACCATACAAAAA
Source organism: Sphaerodactylus townsendi (assembly GCF_021028975.2). Classification (NCBI taxonomy): domain Eukaryota; kingdom Metazoa; phylum Chordata; class Lepidosauria; order Squamata; family Sphaerodactylidae; genus Sphaerodactylus; species Sphaerodactylus townsendi. The sequence continues at coordinate 51,475,179 of NC_059431.1, forward strand.
TGGTGAAATTGATCAATGGCTAACAACTGGCAGAACACATGCCGCGGTTCAGAAAGATCCAGCCAAAGAGGCAACACCTGGAAACTGGGCCAAATAGCATGCGACACCCACGATGCTCAAACTGCTCACTACAGCATAATAGCAGATAACATCATGGACTACTTGGACGCAAATAGCATCCTGCCAGTGGAGCAAACAAGGGAAGAAAAGAAGAAGCAAGGGTACAAAAAGATAAACTGCTGATAGGGCAAAGAATGATAATTGAGAACTGCAAGAATTGAAGAGCAGAATTTGCATATGGTCTGGGTCGTTCACAAAGAAGGCATTTGACTCACTGCCCCATAGTTGGATCATGAAATGCTTGCAGAACAACTGGCATCAGCGAAAACATCCAAGTATTCACTGAAAAAGCGATGAGACAGAGGAAAACTGAACTGACAGTCGGAAGTGAAAACTTTGGAACAGTCAACATTAAGAGTGAGGGTACACCAGGGTGATTGCTATGCCTTCACTGTTATCATTGCCATGGCGTCCCACTAACTGAAATTAATTTTAAGGAAAACAAGGAACGAACATCAAATTATTTAAAAAAAACTCAGAAAAAAAATCGCATTTGCTGTACATGGATGATTTGAAGCTGTATACGAAATCAGACCCGCGAGTAATCCAATCACTAAAGTAAACACAGTTCGAATATTCAGCACAGACATTTAGGTGGAGTTTAGCCCTGGAAAAGAGTCGCTACTGTAGCGAAATAAAGAGGGGCAGAATCACAGAGAGTACAGTAAGGGATTAAAGTACCTGATGGCCAACTCATCAAAGTGCAACCAAAGGGCAGCTTATAAATACCTTGGCATTTTGCAGCTGGATAACATCAAGCATGGGCAAAATGAAGACTGTTGTCAGCAGAGGGGGTACTCCCAAGAGGGTCAGGAAAATTTTGAAATGGAATTAAGCGGTAGGGAATACCATCAAGACCATCTTACCTGGGCCATACCCATCATCAGATTTTACTCTGAGATGCATCATACGGGCTGGACACAGGCTAGGTTGGAAGCGTGGATAGAAAAAACTTGGAAGCTTATGACAATGCACCATGCCTTACACCCTACATGAATTGATACTGATAGATTATACCACCAACGGAGATCTGGAGGCAGGGGAGGGCTTACAGCAGGTACAACCAAACAATTGAAGAAGAGAAGCATGCACTGGCTGATTATGTGAAGAAAAGTCAAGAACAGGCATTGATTGAAGTGAAGAACAGAGATTTGTTGCTAAAATAGAAAACCAAACAAAAATACAGAAAAAATGTGAGTTAAAATGGGGACTGAAGGCTGGCACAGCAAGGCACTGCATTGCCAATTTCTGGAGAAAATCAAGGAACAAGGTGGATATTATTAGAAAGAAGACCTGGCTGTGGTTAACGACTGGGCTCCTGAAAAAGGAAACTGAATCCCTGATTTTAGCCACCCAAGAGCAAGCCATCAGAACAAATTCGATCAAGGTCAAAATCGAAAAATCCTCAGATGATGCAAAATGCAGATTTTGCAAAGCTGATGAAACTGTAGATCATGTCATCAGCTGCTGCAAAAATATTGCCCAGACTGAGTACAAACAGAGACACAACTCAGTGGCCAAGATGATCCACTGGAATTTATGCAAGAATTACAATATAAGAACAGCTAAGAACTGATGGGAACATTGTCCAGAGAAAGTAATGGAAAATGTGGGACTTTCGAATCCAAACGGACAAAGTGTTGAAACACAATACACCAGACATCACCGTGATCGAGGACAAGAAAGTGAGCATCATCGACATAGCAGTCCCTGGTGACAGCAGGGTCATTGAAAAAGAACACGAGAAGGCCACTAGATACCGCGATTTGAAAATCGAGCTTCAGCATCTATGGCACAAACCAGCTGAGGTCGTCCCAGTGGTAATCGGCACACTGGGTGCCATCCCAGATTGTATTCTTTCAACAGAATTGTTCCATGCAGTTATCCATAAGGGAACTCCATAGAGAAGTTGCTGAATTACCTTGGAGTTGAAAACCTTTAGAGCTGCTGGGACATATCCCCTTCCCCTGGTGTGAAAAAACTTTACCACTACTGAAGCAGTGTGATAACTTCCTTTTACAGCAATATCTCTATGTCTGGCCCATGTGGCTTTATGATGGAAGGTTAGGCCTAGATATTTAAAGGACTTGGAATGTTTGACCTTAAACCCATTAATAAGCCATCTAGAAGGCTTAAATACATTCAAAAAGATGACAATTTTTTATTTGTCTGGGTTTAAGGACAGGAAGTTAGATGTACAGTACTCCATAGTTTTTCTAAGGAGCCTTTTAAGGCCCACTTGAGATCTAGAGATCAGTATCACGTCATCAGCATAAAGTAGAGGGAGGTGAGTAAATGGGTTTGTTTTGAAAAGAACTGGAGCTGTGTGCATTAACATCTGACAAACACTTGTACCAAATCATTAATGAATAAGTTAAACAAGACTAGGGGTCAATACAACAGCCTTGCTTAACACCTGTCACCGACAGGAATCTTAGGAGTTAGGTCTCCAGAGTTTGTACATTTTATCTGGCAGGTTGTGTTTGAATAGAGAGATTTAATAAGTAGTAATAATCTAACATCGATCCCCATCTCTGTTAACTTAAGCCACAGCAAGTCTCTTACAACTGAATCAAAGGCACTTTTCAGGTCCAGAAAGGCAGCAAAGATCTTAGATCGCCCCCTTGTTTTGTATTTTAATAACAGGAGGTTAAGGATCAGACAGTGATCAAGTGTAGAGCAACCTTTTAAAATCCTATTTGCTCGGGGTAAAGAATTTTTCCATCATTGGTCCAGGTACATAGCCTATTTAACAGATGTTTGGCATAAAGTTTGCCTGAGACAGATAAAAGGCTGATGGGTCTGTAGTTTGCTGGTGACATATGGTCACCCTTTTTGAATATTGGTGTTATTATTGCATTTACCCAAGACCCCGGGATAGTACCTGACCTATCAACCAAAGTAAACAGAGCGGCCAGAAGGGGGGCCCACCGGTCCAGAATGCTTTGTAAAAATCTGGGGGCATTAGATCTGGGCCAGGTGATTTATACAGTTTCAACTGAGCAATTAATAGTCTGATTTCTGAGACTGAGACTGCAGGCCAGGGAGCCACCTGACTGAGAGGTGTCAGGTCGTTCTGCAAGGCCGATTCATTGTCTCCTTTAAATAGACTTTGAAAATATATAAACCAGTTCTGGGGGTTAATATTAGACATTAAAAAGGTTGACGTGTGCATGGCTCCAGCAACTAATGACCAGAACACTCTTGTGTTGTTACTCCTTGAAGCTTGTATTGGAGCGTTCCATAGGGATTCGATGGTTCTTTAGTTTGTTTTCACGAAGCAGTTGTATTAGCTGGGACCTGAGAGAAAAATATTCTCGAGGTAAGGTTGCTGCTTTGCTGCTTTATTGTTATCGTTATTGGGGTTTAGGAACCGCCCACCCCCAAAGTGCTCTGGGCGGTGTACAACAGAATATAAATTACAATCATACATAATAAATTAAGACAGAAAACATAAAACTCTATAAAACATAGAAGCGTTCCATATTCAGTGCAAGTAAAAGTAGCACAAGATGGTAAAATGATACAAAAAGGTACAAATGGTGCAAAATGGTGGCGCCCAATCCCAAGGCCAGGAGGGGAAAGGTAGTGCTGAAAAGATTGTTGTGTCAAGTGAGCCAAGAGTATCATGGCACTCAGCACAGGGCATCCGGGGGAGGGAATCTGCGGCCAGCCTCCCCAAAGGCCTGGTGGAACAATACAGTTTTACAGGCCCTGCAGAATTCCCTAAGGTCCCGCGGGGCCTGCACGTCTGATGGAAGCATATTTCACCAGGCTGGGGCCAGGGCCATAAAAGCATGGCATCCTCTGGACTGCCTTTTGTGTTTCGGACTGAGAGACACCATTTGCAGGGATTCCAGTGCTAACTGGAGGTTAGATTTCAGAAACTGATGTTGAGAGACTGCTGGCCTCTTGGGCTCTGACATGTAGGGTACAACAGCACATCTTTACCCATGTTTTTCAATATATACGTGAAACCAATGAGAGAGATAATCCAGAGATTTGGATTGACCTGTTCCCTCTGTGTGGATGACACACAATTCTATCTTTTGACTGATCCCAGAGAGGCTGTAGAAACTCTGAACCAGAGCCTAAGGGCAGTTCTAGGGTAGATGCATTCTATGCCCCCACCTGTTGAATATCATCAATAGCTCCCTTGAGCAAGGAGTCTTTCCTGGTGGGTTGAAGGAGGCAGTGGTCCACCCACTCTTAAAAAGACCGTTATTAGATCCTAGTGATCTGGCCAATTACTGCCCCGTTTCGAATCTTTCGTTTCTGGGGAAGGTAATTGAGAGAGTGGTGTTGGAGCAGCTTCAAGGTTTTCTGGAGGACACATTGGCCTTTGATCCCTTCCAGTCCGGCTTCCGTGCTGGGCATGGGACAGAGACTGTTCTCGTCGCCATCACAGACACGCTCCGTATGCAGCTTGACCGAGGCGGATCGGTGCTGCTGGTATTCTTGGATCTTACTGCAGCGTTTGATGTGGTCGATCACGATCTTTTGACCCACCACCTGGCTGCTTCCGGGGTGCGGGGCACTGTCCTTCAATGGATTGCCTCGTTTCTCCGGGACCGGAGTCAGCAAGTGTGGTGCAGGGACAAGGCCTCCGAGGGTGCCCGCTTCATTGTGGTGTACCTCAGGGAGCGCTGTTGTCCCCGCTGTTGTTTAATATTTACATGCGACCCCTTGCTCAGCTAGTACGGAGCTTTGGGCTGGTCTGTCACCAGTATACTGATGACACCCAGCTCATTCTGTCGATGGAGGGGGGAGCCGTCACCGCCCCTGCAGCTCTGCAGCATTGTTTGGAGGTGGTTGCTGGTTGGTTGAAGCAGAGCAGGTTAAAGCTGAATCCAACAAAGACGGAGATCCTTTGGCTAGGCCAAGGGGGGGAGGTGGGGGACTTTCAGCCGCCGGTGTGGGAAGGGGTCTCATTGGCACTGACCCCCTCAGTTCGCAGCCTGGGGGTCCACCTGGATTCGTCTCTTTCAATGGAGACCCAGGTGGCCCATACAACCCAGGTTGCGTTTTTCCATCTTCGCCAGGCCCGGCGGCTGGCCCCCTTCCTCTCCCAGGCGGATCTGGCCACAGTGGTCCATGCAACAGTCACCTCCAGATTAGACTATTGCACCTTCGCTCTACTGGCTGGCCTTCCCTTGCGACTGATCCGGAAATTAAAATTGGTCCAGCACGCAGACGGCACGTCTGCAATGCACATGTGGTGCCCTTTGTAGAGATCATATTATGCACCCATGCCAAGCGTCGCCTGCACTGGCTCCCAGTTGATTGAGTTCCTCGGATGCGTCTTCAAGGTATTGGTTTTAACCTTTAAAGGCCTTATGCGGCCTGGGACCACTCGTACCTACGTAGACCGTCTGGCCCCCGCTATGTCCCACGTCGGTCCCTGCGTTCTGGCGGAGGCTGGGTCAATTTGCTGAGTGATCCCCGCCTATGATGTGGCTGGCAGCCTCCCACCCTCAGGGGCCAGGGCATTTATGGCCGTGGCCCCTGCCGGGTGGGATGCTGTCCCTCCAACTGTCCGGGCCCTGCGGGACCTCAATGAGTTCCGCAGGGCCTGTAAGACTGAGCTTTTCCACCGGGCCTTCGGGGAGACCAGCTGCTGATGTGGGTGCCCATAACAAACAAACATGCTGTGTAACATTCTAGGCCCACTGTCCCTCTCTTAAGAGGAGTTTAATAGTCGGATGCCATCTATTTTTAAACTTAAATTTAAATCGGGTTCGATAGCTGAACGCTGCTGCATTTTAAGTCTTAATTATTTTATTTGTTTTATTGTCTGTCTGTTAGTGTTGTACACCGCCCTGAGCCCTCCGGGGGAGGGCGGTATGAAAATGTAATAATATAAATAAATAAATAAATAAATAATAAAATGTAATATTGGCAAGAAGATGAACTAGTGGTATGAGGAAAGTCTAATCCAGAACTGAAGTAGTGTTAGTTCTAAGTGTGTTTCCTTGAAGGAACAAGTCCATTGCTTGGGGATACTTCTGGACCAAGCCATCCTTTTGGATAAACTGCAACATTTCCTGGGCAGAAAGATCTGGTTACTGTTCTACATACCTGGGTAGTAATGCAACTTGCTTTATATAGGGCTATCTTTCAATAGATACAGTCAGCCACTAGAGTGGATTGCAGGGACCTCTACCAGTCTTAACCCATCTTCACTTTACCTCTACTTCTACCATCTTCACTAAGACCTCTACCAGTTTTAACCCATCTCCCATTTTATTTCCAGACCCATTTCAAAGTGTTGGCATTGGCTGTAAAGTCCAGAGCAACTGAAGTATCACTAACTTCCTTACAAACCTGCCCAACCAACCACTAAGGTCATATCTGAAGCTGTGGTTCTAGTGACCTTCAGTGACTGGGTGACTGCCAAAAAAAGGGCTTCCTTGGTGTGACACAAAAACTAGGGGACCAATGGGTTCTGTCATTGGGTGAAGAATTCCCCTCCCCCTTTGGCATTTCCTCAGTGATTCTTCCTTCCTGCCTTGTGTTTTAACTATTGTTTTATGTGTTATTACATGTGAATTTTAACTTGAGTTTTAATTGTTTTTAAGATGTGTTTTTACTGTGCCTTCTTAACTGTTGGCTTATTTTAGTGACCCTAATTGGGTAGAAAGGAGACATAAAAATATTCTAAAACATAAAATAAATTCAAATCCAAGGCTATTCACACAATAACAAATACAAATTCAAACAACACAATTAAATTAAAACCAGTTACCACAAAAATGAAAAACGTCATCAACAGAAAGCAGAAAAATCCAACTAAATAAACCCACCAGCACTGAAGGACAGAAAATAAAATCTGTTGAAATTAGTCTTAACTTGGTATCTCAGCACTGGAGACTGGGAGAGGGAGACTGGGAGAGTATGCTGAAACTGGGGTATGATGACCAAGAAGACTGTATTCTTTGTGCCCATAAAGCTAAGCAGGGGCTGAAAGGAAGAATACAATATATGAGAAGAAAAGAATACATTTTCCCTACCTGGAGCCTTTGTTCTACTTCATCCTAAACTTGCTTACTCAGAGTTTAGTTTACTAATTTTCCTGGCATTTACATCCCCATAAATGTGTTGGATTATATAGGGGTTTCAAAACTCTGAAAGTTTTCGTGGAGAATGATTTTGGAATGTATTCATAGCCAATGCTGTTATCAATTCATGTCAAGAAACTTCTGCAGTAGTTATTTCAATATTCAATATTTATCTCTATTCTGGCAAATGAGAATGTATTCCTGCCACAAGAACTAAAGAAATTTCACTATATAGATGTTCAGATGTCACCAAAATCAGGCTGCACCCTGTAGGTAATATTTGCTATATTCTATCATACTTCTTTAGTCAAAACTGGCTTCTAAAGCAGTACATGTGCAATACAAATCACAATTAAAATGTAAAGTAACATACCATTTAGGAAGGAAGTTCCAAGATTTCCCTGTTTTGCCAAATTATTTTTCTCTTCTAATAGTCCCTATTTTTCACCAACTTTTTTTGGGTAGAGTAAATACTTTACAGCTTTTTCTTGAAGCAAGCCTTTATTGGCATAGACAGCAGTACAACAATAATAAAAACAGATTAAAAAGCATATACAATACAGGATATACATGTTAGGACGAAGGAAATCTACTGGCATTTAGTAATTTCCAGGAGAAAGTCTGCCACTATCATACAGAGAGAAGGATCAGGGTTGTCCAACAAGTAGTGTAATCTAAATAAATCGGGGAGATCGGGTAAATGTAAAGGGGAGTGAGATTCACATACTTGGATCCTGATTTCCTTGAATCTGAGACAGTGAAGTAATTGGTGGGCCAGAGATTCAACTGAGCCATCGTTACATGGGCACAATCTTTTAGCCTTTTTTTGCTTATTAAATCTGCCATGTAACAGGGCAGAAGGCATAACATTAAACCTGGCGAGCATTATGGCTCTCCTTTGAACAGGGTTTATTAAGCAATACTGGTAGTGTGCTAAGTGGCCCCGTTCAAATGGGAGAGAAAAATACAGGGGGGAGCATGTTTTCTTGGCTGCGGTGATTAGGGTGGAGAACTCTCTATCCAATAGTTGACCTTTTAATTTCCTATAAGCTTGCAAAATGGTCAGGTTACTGCAAAGGTATTAGCTGCCCCCAAAGACTCTGGCCTTGTAGTTTAAATATAATTGAAACTGTACCTCAGTTTGGTATTTAGCTGTTATTTGTATTCATTTATAAAAGCTAACTATAAATTGCCTGTATTGTGCAGGCTCTCTTGGTGATCACATGATTTTTCTCTATAATATATCTTAGCTGATAATGATAGGCATATTGCTTTGTCTATGGTAAAATTTGTATTTTTTGCCCTCAGAATTAGCAGGCATACCAGTATGTTAAAAATGTGTCTTGGGTTAAGTGTTAGTGGGGCTGCTGTTTATTAGCTTCACCAAGTTGTTTTGGGGCATGCAGGAATTCTGATTTTAAACAGGAACAAGAAGGAATTCTTAGCTTACTCAGCTTACTGCATAACTTTGCATGTGCAACACGCAGAATAAAAGAAAAAAAGAAAAAGGGTAGAGGTGTAGTTAGGCCAGAGTGCACCGGGTGCATACTCTGGCTTTCCCCCCATGGCCCCCCACACCCCCTTGCACCCCATTCCACTTACTTTTAGGAAAGAAGCAGGCCGAATAAGCCTGCCTGCATTGTGTAAGGATGGCAGTTCTGCCTGGTTCTCTCCCAACCAGCTGGCCTTGACGGAATGCCTCCAGCCGGGCGGCGGGCCAGAATCGGCGGCAACAACCTTGGTGGATGGCTTATCTTGCTGACCAAGATGAGCATTCCGTTCCCATGAGATGGGCCTGGATGGATGGCCCAGGGAGGGGGAAGGGATTGAGTACGTTATAACCTGTAGTTTGGGCGGGAGGTCTCATTCCTGTCATGTCGTGTGTGTGTGCTTTCTAAGATGTCTGAATAAACGGTCTTATATCCAAAGGTCTTTTACTTTTGCTCTTTGTAATTCCTTACATTATGACAGGGAATCGCACTTTTCTAACCTACTGTTACATGAGGAAGTGTGGATCTCTGGTGTTTCTCGGACATGCAGAGATTGAGCACGCAACTGACCATGTGGAGAGGCACGATAGCCCCCATAGAGGGCTTCGAAAGCCCTTCCAACTTCAGATTCCGAGGGATCTAGGAGATGGAGATGGCCCGGATTTCTCTGAGTGACTCTCTGGGCAGACCTAGAGACAAGTACAAGTTTGCCCTTGTTTCATTCTGCAGGATGAACAAGGTGGAGTCCCTGACATTAACGATGAGATGCATGGCAAGCTTGTTTGGTGCATTATCCATGGATCCAGGCGTATAACTGTCGCATCGGTTCGTTTCCCTCCGACGAAAGTGGATTACACAAAACCCAAAATGCAGCCAGTCCCCTGAGGGAACTGGGACTGACAACCCATCCATACTGACACCCAGGAGGAATCCATGGAAAGATTCCTATGAACCAAGTAGCTTTGCGCATGATATCTCCCAAAGGAGCAGCAGTGGCAACAAGCTACCGGGCCACTCCAAGACTCACGGCTGAGTATGCTGGAACATCAATGACATGGAAGTCGGATCGATGATGCGGTAGAGGGTTCCAATACTCAAAAAAACTGCGGCTCCAGAGCGGGGGGGAGCAAGTGAGCGGATGGAAGAGCTCCCGTGGAAGCCGGTCGGAGGGAGATCGAAAGAAGTCCGTCTGAGGGTGGGAACTTAATCCCGATCCCTGACCCGTTCCCAATGCCCCTCTCGAAGAGCGAAAGTTGGGACTGATGAAGTAGCCCCTGCCATGCGTGAAGCCAAACTTGCCTGGGAGCGCGAACGCGAACTCTAGAAGGAAGAGGAGCGCCAAAAAATCTGGTCACGGGACCGTGAGAAGCAGCGCCAGAAATCCAAATGAGGTTTGGATCAGTGAAATTGTGAAGCGTTATGCGTCGCACAGTTCCAGCAAGAATCCCACGACGGAGTTCATGACAAAGTACTGGATCAAGTCAAAAAAATGGATTTACAACGCCAGCGCTGGCAAGGCATGGCAAAGGCCATCCAAACACAGAATGAACTGACTACAGCCATACTAGCGAGATGAGCGAGCTAAATTAGCGGATCCGGGAAAGGGCGGTCTTGCATGCGCACCAGGACGCCTTATAACACGCAAGGAAAGAGAGTTAGGCCGACTCTAGAACGAGATTTCTGGCGTAAAACAGCGGGCTACACTGGCAGGAGGGAAACTCCAGATAGAGGCCATTACCTTCCTCTCCGCGCCTACAGTTCCCCTCCCCGCCGGAGGCACGGTACTTCGAGGTCCGATTTCAGCGGTCCTCCAACTCAGGGCGCCTCAGCCTTTCCCGGTTCCTCCAGCCCCGCCACTTTACCCCTTGCAACAACCAGGCCACCTACAGCAACAACCTCAACACGCACCTCGAGCTGTTGAGAGAGGATTTTACAGACCGCCCATCCCAGCTCGTTTTGACGGGACTGCATCAAAACTCCGCTACTTCATCTTACAACTCGATGCCCATATGCAAGAGTATGATGACCTATATCGTTCTGAACGTGAGAAAGTCCGAGACATTGGATCAGTACTGGATGGCATAGCGGCTGAATGGTTCGTTACTCTCTACGAATTACAGGCTGACGACACTCGCACAGTGGGGGGGTTCGTCCAGGCGTTACGCCTTCGTTTCCAAGACCCTGATGCAGAAAACGTTGCAATACATACAGTAAAAACCATCCAACAAGGTAACCGTTCTTTCGCTGAATACGCTCAGGAATTTCGTGCAGCGGCCAGTAAACTCCCTCCAGATTGGCCGGAACGCATGAAATGTGAGTACTTTTTCGAAGGCATGGACATCAAACTGCGCAAAACGGTTATCCTCATCTGGATCCCGCGGACAATAGCCGAATGGATTGAACTGGGATCACAAGTCGCTGCCCGTCTTGTGCACGCCCGCGCAGATGGCCGTCCGCGCCCAAAACCCGCCACGACACCAGCACCAAGTACTCGCAAACCAACTCCTGCCGTCGCAGCTGAAACCACGTCGGAACGTCATCGCTGCTTGGGATTATGCCTTTACTGCGGGGGGCCTGGCCACCTGGCTGCCAACTGCCCGAAGAAGCAAAAACCCCAAATTCCGCCTACACGCCCCGTGGCAGCCAAGCCTCCACGTGAATCAGGACTGCCGCCCCAGGGATCGTCTAAAGCTGCTATCGAGGAAGAGCGGGAGAACGGAGATGTAGCGCTCTGCCTGTCAGCAGCACCCGAGGACATTAACCCCACTCCAGATGCGGTGAGTGAAGGCAGTGCTCCCATTACCATTTTAACCACACTAGCCAACCCAAGTAAACATACGCGCATTCTGGCTTCCACACTTGTGGACTCGGGCTGTTCCCACTGTCTCATGAGGCCACAAGTGGCCGACGAACTTGGTTTAGACCGAGTCCCCTTGGTGAAACCCATTCCCTTCACCCAAATGGATGGTAGTCCTCTAGGAGGTGAAGGTCCGGCACATTTTAAAACCCAGCCAGTATTTCTCCGTTGTGCCGACCATTGGGAGAAAATAAGTTTCATCCTTGCTCCTGTTGCTAAACACACTATTGTGTTGGGCATGCCTTGGTTGCTCTTACATGAACCAACCATCATATGGAAAGAGCGGATCCTCCAATTCTCGGATCCCCCCTGTGGAGATCACATGAACGGGGAGGAAAGCCCACCTCTCACTGAGAACGAGCTCATGGATCCTAAAGCTTTAAATGTATTGTCTGCCCCTGGTCCTGCGGAAATCCCGCAGGCGTATCGAGACTTATCCAGGGTGTTTCAAGAACAGGAGTGCGACCAATTGTCCCCCCATAGGGATACTGACTGCAAAATTTTACTGCAACCCGGAGCTCAGTTACCTAAAGGTAGAATCTATCGCATGAGTCCTACCGAGGAGAAGGAACTCCGCGCCTTCTTAGATAAAAACTTGGCTCGCGGATTCATACGACGTGCCACAAAACATACCCATGCCGCCCCTGTTCTATTTGTTAAAAAAAGGACGGTTCGTTAAGACTTTGTACTGATTACCGCGGATTGAATGCTGTGTCCGTATCCAACAAGTATCCTTTGCCCTTAATTAAAGACCTCTTGGATGCATTGGGCAAAGGGCGGATCTTTACCAAATTGGACTTAAGAGGCTTATTACAGAGTCCGCATTGCGGAAGGCTATGAACACTTGACAGCTTTTAATACAAAGTTTGGACAATATGAATATTTAATAATGCCATTCGGATTAGCTGGAGCCCCAGGAGCCTTCATGGCTCTTATCCAGCGAAGTCTTCCAGGATCTGTTATACAACGGAGTGGTCGTATATTTAGATGATGTATTAATTTACTCACAAACCATTGAGGAGCATGAGAAACTAATACGAAGTCTTACAACGCCTACTAGATAACTCCCTCTTTGTCAAGTTGTCAAAATGCTGTTTCCATCGCTCCTCCATTGACTATCTGGGGTATCGAATCTCTCATGAGGGCTTGGAAATGGACCCAGCAAAAATAGCCGCAGTAATTGAATGGCCTGCCCCACCAACAGGAAGGAACTGCAATCCTTCCTCGGCTGCCAATTTCTATCGTGACTTTATTCCCGATTTGCTGAAATTGCCCTACCGCTCACCGATCTCCTACGTACCAAAGGCAAAGACTCACGGGCTTCTAAACCCGGAGCTCCCTTCTCTGGTCTCGAGAATGCCAGTCAGCATTCCAGCAGCTAAAACAGCTTTTACTACAAGAACCAATTCTAAAACACCCAGACCCAGATCTTCCTTTTATCGTGCATGTGGATGCTTGGGATAAAGCTAGAAGCTGCCCTCTTGCAGAAAAATAAAGATAACAAATTGGTACCATGTGCTTACTTGTCAAAAAGTTTTCTGGGGCTGAACTAAATTGGACTGTGGGAGATAAGGAGACCGCGGCTATCAAAGCTGCATTGAGTGTTTGGCGCCACTGGCTAGAAGGAGCCAAACACCCCTTCCAGGTTTGGTCAGATCACAAAAATCTGGCTGCCCTGTCCACACCACTCAAAATGTCTGCTAAACATTTGCGTTGGGCCGATTTTTTCTCCAAGTTCTCTTTCACTGTCCATTTCTTTCCTGGTAAAAGCAACAAACTGGCTGATCGCTGTCACAAAGCCTCCCGGGGCTTTATCGCTACGAGATATCCCGCGTACCGTTCTCTCTCCCTCCCAGCTGGGATTAGCTGTCACCCGATCACAAACTACGGCAGCTCCTCCCCCTCCGACCATCCCTAACATCGTCTCCCCCTTCCTCCAGGGATTCAAGGAGACGGGGCTCCGCGAACTGTCGGCGGAGGAAGGAGATTCACAACTGCGTTTAGAGGATGGTGTTTGGAAACGGGGAGGGTGCTGGTACGTCCCTCCTCCTCTCCGGAGGCAGGTTCTCGAAATATGTCATGATGCCCGTCAAGCTGGGCACTTCGGGTTTTTGAAAACGTTGCATCTGGCCCGCCGACAGTTCTGGTGGCGCTCCATGCGCAAAGACATTGAAACGTATATCAAAGGGTGTTCCGTCTGTGCAGAAGCCAAGTCGATACCGGGGAAGCCGCATGGGTTATTAAAACCCCTCCCTGTTGCATCTCGACCCTGGCAAGTCATTTCCATGGATTTTATGACCGATTTGCCGGAAAGCCACGGGAACACTGTTTTATGGGTGGTGGTGGATCTTTTTTCTAAACAGGCGCATTTTATTCCTTGCACCACCATCCCGTCGGCACCTAAACTGGCCCGTTTGTTTATCCAACATATCTATCGCCTACACTCCTCTCCCAACAAGGTGGTATCCGACTGCGGTCCCCAATTCATATCTAAGTTTTGGAAGGCTTTCCTGGAGCTGTTGGGAACCACCCCAGTGGTCGCCGCCCCCTACCACGTTCAAAGTGACGGCCAATCAGAACGGACGAACAGAACGTTAGGAACAGTATTTACGTTGTTATACCTAATTATCATCAGGACAATTGGTGCGATTTACTTCCTTTTGCAGAGTATCATTATAACAATGCCATTCATAGTAGCACGCATAAAAGACCCGTTCGAGATTGTTTCTGGTGGTCTTTTCCACCCGTTGCCCCAGCTGCCTGCAGAGGTACTGCAGCCTCCAGAATTCAAACAATGGATTTCTTCGCTAGCCGAGGGTTGGAAAACAGTGCAGTCTACCTTGCAGCAGGCCCAAGAATCACAAAAGGTTCAGGCGGACAAGCGTCGCTCGGACTTCCCTTTGCGTGTTGGGGCGTGGGTCTATTTGTCCACTAAAAACCTTAGAGACGTGCACAAATATTCAAAACTTAGCAAGAAATTTGTGGGCCCTTTTCGGATTACAAAGGTGATCAATGATGTTACTGCTCGTTTGGAACTGCCTAACTCATTAAGTAACATTCACCCTGTCTTTCATTCCAGCTTGCTCAAGGAGGCTCCCATTTCAGATGCCTGGCACGACCCTCCGGAGCCACCCCCGCCAGTTATAATTGATGGCCACAAGCACTTTGAAATAGATGCTATTCTGGACTCCCGCTTTTCCCGCAATTGTCTACAGTATCTAGTTTCATGAGTTGGCTATCCCTCTGGCCATAATCAATGGGTATATACAGAAAATATTGATGCCCCCTCCCTCCTTGCTGCTTTTCACAAAGCCTTTCCTAATAAGCCGGGGGGGGAGGTTTTCTTGGGGGAAGCAGAGTGTAAGGATGGCAGTTCTGCCTGGTTCTCTCCCAACCAGCTGGCCTTGACGGAATGCCTCCAGCCGGGCGGCGGGCCAAAATCGGCGGCAACAACCTTGGTGGACGGCTTATCTTGCTGACCAAGATGAGCATTCCGTTCCCATGAGATGGGCCTGGATGGATGGCCCAGGGAGGGGGAAGGGATTGAGTACGTTATAACCTGTAGTTTGGGCGGGAGGTCTCATTCCTGTCATGTCGTGTGTGTGTGTGCTTTCTAAGATGTCTGAATAAACGGTCTTATATCCAAAAGCCTTTTATTTCTGCTCTTTGGAATTCCTTACACATTGCCTGGACCTGGTGGGAACTACATTTCCCCTGGGAAATGTAGTTCCCACCAGGCCCAGGCAAAGCAGGCAGGTTTCTTCTCAGGGATGTTCCATTCCTAAAAATAAGTGGGGGCGTGCCATGGGGGGCACCGTGGGAGGGCGGGGGCACCACAGAAAGGGGTGGGATGCTGTGGGGGCACAGGGGCCGGGGGATTTTTCCGCCCCCCAAGTGACCAGAATCGTAGCGCCCGGTGCGTTGTGCACCCCCCGGTGGCTTTACCACTGAAAAAGGGATCTCTCTGCAATGGTAGGACAAAAAGGAACATGTTGCTGTGGACTGGGCATACTCATTGCCACACAGAGATAATGTGTGAGGACTTTGTACCCTGTGGGGTGTTCAGAGAATCTGCCCACAACCTGCTGGATGACCTGCACAGAATGGCAACTGGAGGATTCTCCCTGATGGTGGATGGCATGGAGCATACAGTGAGTGAAGAGATGAAAGGGAAGGAAATAAAGCATCTCCTGTCTGACTGTTTGTGTAGGAACAGCTTCAACCCAGGATTTTGCAAAAGAATTGCTGTTTTAAAGATTTTCAAAAACTCTGGGTTGAGGGAAATAAAATGGGGCAAACTTGTTTTGGGGTTGGGACCTGTGCAAAGTCCCCCCAAAAAACAGCAGTTTGTATTACACCCTGCATCCATTATATTTGCCCTTTGCGGAATTCACCATTCTTGTGGGGGATCATCTGAGAATTGCCAGTTGGCTGAATGAAGCTTTAGTCATGCATATAGAGCTGCTAGAGCAAATCCAGCAAGTTTCTTTAACATATATTTATTTAAACTGTTCTTCAGCAGCATTGCATGCAGTTTCTATCAACTATTTTTTTTATTGATTTTCCTGTTAAAGCAGGAAATATTGTTTCTGGCTTTAATTTTTATTTCTTGTTAATAAACCAGCCTGTTTCCTCAGTTATCCTTTTTCTCAAGGACTTCTTTGTTTTTTTATGTGCTGTGATGTCCATAGATTGTATTGACTCCCTATCCTTTTTAAACTTTGCTGTTTAAGATTAAAAAGTCATCTTTATTCTGCATTCAATATTTCAGAAAGCTAAAATCTTGGTCCATCCGTTACATTAGTGGCATTGTCCCCATCCGTGAGCTAGATCCATTTAGTAAAAAGTGACAAAATTCCTGGGTAATATATACTTTATGTCAGCTTGAGAGCATTTAGCTCTTTTCCGGGCCCACGTTTCATTTTGCTTATTCACATATTTCACAATGGTAATCTGCAGCCTTCAGACCCAGAAAAATATTAAGCAGTGATTTTACTCTGTCTGAAGAAATATTGCACCAAAAGCATTTCAAAAGACCAATAAACCCATAAGTCTCTTCTCATTTCAAGCAATGGAAGAGCAAGCACAGAGTTGATCAAAAGGTATTACAGATTGCCCTTGGTTTTTATTTACTTCAGTTTCAGTATCCTAGGAGGTCATCCATGTACAGACATTGGAGAACAAGAAGAATATAGGAGTATGGTTAGATCAGAACAGGGTCAATCCAACAGAGCATCCTTGTTTCCCACAGTGGGAGCTGGATGCTGCTTGAAAACCCACTAGAGCAGGCATGAAGGAAATAGCCCATCCCAATTTGCTTCCCAGTAACTGGTTTTCAGAAGCAAACTTGCTCTTGATAGACCTATCCTATTATTATTGTTGCTGTTATTATTATTGTTGTTGTTGTTGTTGTTGTTGTAGATTTCACAGCTGCCAGATCTTTAGCTGGTTGTTGGCCTTCATTACAATTCGAGCTTCACCCAGAGGCCTAGGAAGTTGTAATGTATCGGCGTAGTATTCGTGCAGATCCCAGCAGGGCTGCCTTCTGAATTTGACAGATGTTAATTTTGTCAATTCGAAGATGTTTCAAGTGCTGCCCTAGTGTTTTTGGGATGGCGCCCAGCATGCCAATTACCACTGGGACGACCTCAGCTGGTTTGTGCCATTGACGCTGAAACTCGATTTTCAAATCGCGGTATCTAGTGACCTTCTCGTGTTCTTTTTCAATGACCCTGCTGTCACCGGGGACTGCTGTGTTGATGATGGTCACTTTCTTGTCCTTGATCACGGTGATGTCTGGTGTATTGTGTTTCAACACTTTGTCCGTTTGGATTCGAAAGTCCCACAAGATCTTGACCTTCTCATTTTCCATTACTTTCTCTAGACAATGTTCCCACCAGTTCTTAGCTGTTCTTATGTTGTAATTCTTGCATAAATTCCAGTAGATCATCTTGACTTTCCTTCAGGGCACCATTCAACAGTTGTGAAAACTACAATAATAATGACTGTTTGCTGTAAGGTCCAGCACAGATACATTTCCTCTGTCCATCTTTCACTACAGGCAGTCCACCTGTGCAACCAAGACCTGTTCAGCTGGGAAACAGTTTGGAAATAATCTGCTTCATTCAGGAATCCTTGGAATGTAGAGAGGTGGTACATAAATCTTTCAAATAAACAAACACTTGAGCCAGAAGCTTGCCTCAGACACTCTACAGTATCCAAACTTTGAATTATAATAGAAATGCCATCAAAACAGAAATAGTAAATACAATTACATGCTTTCATGCTGAGATTGCTTGTTCCAAGATAGATCAAGTGTTTCTGCTTAATGCTGCATGTAGCGTATACTTAGGAACATAAAATCTTCTCTTCTCTGATGGTGCTTAAGATTAACAGAAGTGTGGTTCTAATGGGTTGTAGTCTGTGTTTTAAAATCCCTCAAAATGACTTGGAGGTCATTAGCTGAATTAGCTCTAATGTGAGTTACTGCACATAAAGAACATCACAATATATTTTGTGCAAAGGCCCTAATTCTAGTTAACTTAAAAAAACAATTCTTTTTTTAAAAAAACTTGGAAAAGATGACTAGCAGAGGTCCATTCTGATGCCCTCTGCAGGAACCAGCAAGTTTTTCAGCCTCCTGAGTTTAGCAGCAACCAGATTACAGTTGCTGGGATTGCAGTGAAATCCTAACGACACTTTTCTAAAAGTAAGTGCCATTGAGCAGACTTCAGTATATTCTGAGTAGATATGCTTTGGATTGCTCTGTGCTTGTTGTTTAAATCCTGATGTGTAGTATTTTGTTGATAGAGATCTTTTAAGATTATATCAGTTGGGACAAATAATATTTCAAATTATTAATTGTAAACCTGAATGAATCTGAGGAAAAGAGCTTTGACTCATGAAAGCTTAAACAGAAATAAATTGTTTCTTGAAAGTGTCCCTTAACATGTTTTATTTTATTGCTATAGCCCAAATCTCCAGGTAACTTCTCTGAGGCATTTCATGTATTTATTAAGAAGCATGGGCAACAAGATGCCTCTGCTGAGTTTCCAAGATGCCCCTGCTAAGCATCAACAGCCACACAACTTTCTCACCTGTCTGGCTAATTGGGACTTGTAAGTGAAGGTGATGGGAACTTTGCGGGGAAGTGACCATGTCTTCCTAGAATTCTTTTTGCTGTGGGGGACCAAGGAAGTTTGTAGCCACATGTGTCTGTTAGATTTTAGTAGGTCTATAGCTACTATGTAGAGTTCCCATTTGGCTACATGCAGTTGACAACTCTCTGAATATGGTCCAATCCAAATTTTTTTGTAAAATTATGGGCCTTCTGAACTGTGTACCGTATGCAGCCCTTTGCTTAGAACTGGGTCAAAATTCATTAGTTTATAGGGCCTGGTCAAGAGCTTTCAAATTCTGGCTTCGCCTACATTTTTCACACAATGAGCGCTCGTTGCCTACTCTTATCTGACACCCAGGCTAATCCATGGTTTTCTCTAATAGAGAGAAAGATCGAATCACTTGGCAT
This sequence comes from Sphaerodactylus townsendi, assembly GCF_021028975.2. Lineage (NCBI taxonomy): Eukaryota > Metazoa > Chordata > Lepidosauria > Squamata > Sphaerodactylidae > Sphaerodactylus > Sphaerodactylus townsendi. The sequence continues at coordinate 51,494,232 of NC_059431.1, forward strand.
ACATCTCGACCCTCTTTCCCTTTTATCCAGTTTAGAATCCTATAATTTACTAAGACAAAAATTTTTGGAAAGAGATTGGATCAATTTAACCAGGGCTGCTAGGAAAACTTGTTCACCCCTACATCTCTCAATTCCTTTACATCAAAATAAGATGGCTCCCTACCTGTATCTTTTAACTAATCCTAATCAGAGAAGAGCCTTTACACTTGCTTGCTTTAACGTCTTCCCCTCTGCTTTATTGTGTGGTAGATTCAACAACTTAGAAATGAGTAAAAGGGTGTGCTCTTGTAATGAACAACAAATTGAAACATTGATACATCAGTTCTGCTGCCCTAAGTCCGCAAATATTAGATTAAAATATTCTAATATGTTTTCTCTGATACCCAATGAAATTGATGCTTCATGCAGACTCTTTTTTTACTGGACAATTCTGATCTCACAACTTGTGAAATCGTAGTAAATTTTTTTTATTGGAAGTTATGTATAACCAATAGCCTACGTTTATGCCATATCTTTTGTATTTAAATACTGCTTTTATTATAATTTCTGTATTTTTGATATGATTTTATTCTATTTGTTTATGCCAAATAAAAGCTAAAGAAAAAAAGATTTTAGTAGGGCAGACTTTAACAAACTCATAGGCATAATGAGAGTTATTCCATGGGAAAGACTGCTGGAAGGGAAAGGAACAAGTCAAGGGTGGGCTCTCCTAAAACAAGAACTGTTTTAAGATCAATCCACTGCTATTGCAACAAGAAGGAAACATGATAGGGGAAGAAGCCACAGAACAGAGAACACCCTGATGAGCTAAGAGAGAAAAAAGGAAATTTTCAAGAGATCAAAAAAAAAAAAAGGACATACCTCTAAGTAAAAGTATCTTTGGATAGCTAGCCACTGTTGGTCAGTCATCAGAGAGGCCAAGGCTTACAGTGAGCTGATGCTAGTCAGTGAGGGTGGCTAAAATAAGAAAAGCTTCTTCAGATATGTAAGGAGCAAACACAAGATAAGAGATGATAGGCTCGCTGTTGGATAAAAACAGAGAAACTCTAATAAGGGACAGAGATAAAACAGAAAGGCTCAATGATCATATTGTCCAATAAGCTGATCATATTGTCCAATAAACTGCTTTTTAATAAGATAAAATATTAAATTTAATACTAGCTCCAAAAATAATGAAAAACTGAGGCTTGCTCTTCAGTTGCAAGGAAGGTGGTTGGAATGAGAGGGACTTTGCGAGCCCAGTGCACCATTTGCAGGAAGTGAGTTGTCAACACATCCCATTCCATTGGCAATTTTGTATACAGATATGGCTACCTGAACAGAAAATGTCTTCTTTGCCTCCTTTTATTAACTGTCTGCCTGTAATCAATCTTGACCCATAATTGTCTAAGTGGTTGAATGTCATGGTGATGAACCCTCCACCAATTGGTGAGCAAGACTCATGAAGGGAAGTGGAATGAAACTTGCCTGTCCCCTGTCCCCCATCTCACACAAAGTATGTCCTGTTTGACCATTGGTGGGCAACATTCCACCTACTCCCTCACCAATCTTCCCCTGACCCAAGAGCAAGCCTGGCTCTGCTGGGCCCGCCAACGCCCTCCCAGTTCCCCCATCCCACAACCCTAATCCTCATTGGCACTGACTGCACCCCCAAAAGTACAGCCCACTTGGTGCTCGCCTTGGGACCCACTGCACCACCAGCCCTGCCAGCACCCTCCTGGTTCCCCCCACCTCAAAAAACCCAGCCCGGTTGGTGGGGAACAGGCACCTTAGTACCCGCTGCTCTGCCAACCCTGCCAACACTCTCCCCCCAACCTTCACTAGCCCATCCAAGCCAGTGGAGCAGTAGCAACTTGGTGCCTGCTGCTTTGCCAGCCTATCAACACCCTCCTGAATTCACCCAATCCCAACAGCCCAGCCTGCCTAACAGAGAAGTGCTGCCTTGACCCCTGCTGCTCCGTTGGCCCACCACAACCCACCCAGTCCCCTCACCCCAAATGATTTCCCCAAATGATTTCAAAATGATTTTACAGAATTACCTCCTCTTCCTCCTCTCTTCCTCCTTCCTTGTCTTCCCACTTGTCTGTTGGTGGATACTTGATATGAACCATCCACCTAATATTAGACACTTCATTTGCTGTTGGTGAGAGAACAGAGATGGGGAGGCTAAAAGTTGAATGGATCAGAGAGAAAAGAACCACCCACTACATGTGGGAGACTCAGAACCCCCAGCCTTTTTTTTTATCTCCAAAGGGCACTGGATAGAAGGGAGAGAAAACTGAAGCCCCTTCTACCATGTTGGGCTGCAGAGCAGAAAAGGGGCAAAAGGTGATTTTAATGGTGAATTTTCAGTTATTTCTCTGACGTTGAGTTGGGTTGGGTTTTCCAAAGTACTGGCATCAGACATCTTGCATAATGAGATCTTAAGTGAGGGGAGGATGGAGGAAGGAGAGAGTGAGGAAAGAGATGAATTGTAAGCTGACAATGAACAGACATGAAAGAAACCAAATATATACATTATGTCATCCATGTGGGGCACTATATCAATATTTTTGTGGTGGGGAGTAATAGAAACTATTCCCTGGGAATACCCTATTTAACTGAGTGTGTTCTGACAATGTGTTTTCTTACAGACATTGCTTCTCTATTTTAAACAATATAACAATGATGAACCCAATTTCTACATAGAATAGTCTGAAAGAAATACACAAAATCATCGAGTAAATCTTGAATCTATTTCATTTTAAAACAATATGCATCAAATAATGACCAAACTTGGGAAGACTTTTGCAATTTCTATACATGAAATTCCAATTCAGTTGGAATTGCAGGACTGTCTCAGCAGGCAAAGTGTGTGTTATCCAGTATGCTTTCACAACAAGGGCAAATAACACTCCAGGCATCAATTTGCATCAGGAAAAGAGCACAGTGAGAAGGTATTCCTCTCTGGTATTTTAAACTACCCTCCTTAGCTGACATTAATGAAATAAAATAAACTTAAATGATTAATTCGATCTAACCATGGATTTCTGCTTGCCTTCATTGTCTGGCTATGAATCCTCTATAAGCAAGACAGAGAACAGTACATTGGTAGACGAACAACTGCTAATAAATAAAGGGAGAATGGAGTTCTGAGGAAACTAGCCTTCCAACAATGAACCTCTCATGGAAAAATAGCCTTGAGGCTGATATTCATCACTCTTCAAAGCTTTCAACATCATTCACCTTTTAAAATTTTCTCTCTTAACCTGCCTTAACCTCCAGTTCAATTGAATAGCACCAGGTGTTACAATAGCATCTCATGCTGGAAAAGCTTGTTAGAACAGGGAAAAATGTTTATTCCTCAGTATAGTTTGGGTTTTTTTAAAAAAGAAAATACATATAATAAAAAAGAAAATCACCAGGGCTGTAGTTCAAAGACAGAATGTATTTTTCCTTGTCTGCAGTGAGAGAAAATCCAGCTATGAGAAACTGGGAGAAGCTCTGATTGGTCCTGACTGTAGACATTTAAGTATGTTGGAGTGAACACGTACAGATCAACTGTGATCCTTTTGCAATGCATTTTTGTGACTAAAATTGCTCATATCCAATTACATCAATGGCAAAGCCTTTTGAGGATTGAAGAGTCAGCTTGTCCTGGAACAGGTGCACTCCCTCTGAAGGAGCAGATCAATAGCTTGAGATGCTGCGAGATCCTGGCCTACTGTGGGAGGCTCAGGTCTCCTCCTTTCATCCACTTCAGCTGATCTGTCTCATACAGCCATTCCTCAAAAGTAATCTGGCCCAAATGATCCTTGGCATAATTATATCAAGCTTGGAGAACTATCATGCACTCTACTTAGGGCTGTCTTTGAAAATAGACCAGAAATTTCAGGTCATCCAGCAGCCAGTCTATAGGCGGGGGCTGGTTACTGGGATTATATCACCCCTGTTCTTATCTTTAAAATCTTCATTGGCTTGGGGCCAGGGTGCTTACATAATTGCCTCCTCCGATACTGTTCAGTTCAGATCTTTATCACAAGTCCTGCCCTTGGTGTCTCCACATTCAAAGGTGACACAGGTGAGAATCAGAGACAGACAGCTTTTCCAGTATTGACACATTACTTATGAAATCTTTCCATTGAGACTTGCCTGTCACCTGCATTGCTCTCATTTGTGCATCAGGACAAAACATGTCTGTCATCCAGGCCTTTAATTAAGGGGTTCATTTTGACCCAAGTTTACTACATTTTCAGTTTGGAAACTGTTCTTCTAATTTGCTCAGTTGTGTATGTGTTTATAATCTGTGTTTTTATGCTATGGTTTTTAATGCTGCATTTTAATTAATAACTTCTGTTTTGTTTCATTATTCTTGTATTTTGTAAATTGCCCTGGACAAATTTTAAACAAATAATTTTTTAAAAACCAGCAATTTTGCTGCTCTTCCATTACAGGTTGTTCTGTTAGATTGCAATGCATTGTCCCCAGACCATACTTCAGTCTAAGTAAACAGTAAGATAAAATATAAATGAAGGATACCTAGGATAACATTAAGATTAATTTATCTAACTATATTTATGCAATCAAGGCATAACCTTCAGTGTCTCAATAAAGTTTGTGCAGAGAAAAGTCTGCTCAAAGATCTGTGAAAGACAGAATGTTGCCTGCAGTAATTAGTTTGCCAGAGAAGTTTTTTTAAAAAACAAACTACCAAAACACTGCTTATCCTTGTTTTTATGTACTATTGATAAGTGATAATACAAAAAGAACACAACCCAAAATATGCATAAAAGAGAACAAAGGAAATGTTGTTTTTAACTTTTACAACTCAAAGTTTATTCTTTACTTAATTAGGTAACAAATTACCATGTAAAATTGAAATAAAAATAATCAGATTCTACTGGCAAAAAACTCCAGCAAAATAGAAGGTTATGCATGAACATTTCAAATAGCAACAGGTTCATGGGCAAAACAGGTACAATAAGTGGTACTTGGTTCTAGCTTTAATGTTCAATCTTCTGTATATCTGTAAAATGATAGATACCTGGACATATGACTGAATTAGAATTACAAAAGGTACAAAGAATCACTTTTAAATAGTGTCCAAGGACAAGTGTACTTGTAACTTGCAAATAATGGGCAAGGACAACTGCTCTTGAAATGAGTAGGTTTAATTCTGGTACATTAGAAGCAATGCATGAGATTGCTAACAGACAATAACATGCCTAAAACCTCTTGCACTCCCATAAAAGAAAGACAGCATTTGACTTCTTTTAGGTTGGTGTTTTGTCCCTTTATATTGCTTTATATAGATATATAGATATATGGTCCAACATTCATAAGGCAAAAAATTGATCTGACAGTATACATAGAGGTTCCTTGTTTACTCCTAAAACCCATCTCAGTACAGGCAGGATCACTTCCTTCTTTCAGCATACTGATATGGGCTCAGGCATCAAAAGTATTATTCTTAGATACTGGCCACTCCTTCAGGATTTGCCTGGCTGTTCGGCTCCACCTTTGGTAACTTTCAGAAGGACTCAAAATTTGGAGGACATGCTTATTAGTTCTGATTCTAGCAGAAAAACCAAAAATGCTGGTTCCTGTACATGGTCACTTTAAATGTGGTAACTGCTCTGCTTGTCTCTTGTCAATAGAAATGAGAAGGGTTGATTTTTCTCATGTTAATTATGTCAAAGAATTGGATAGGTTTTCAAATTGTAACTTTAAAAAAACATTGTGTACTTTATTATGTGCTCCTGTAAGAAATATTATATTGGACAAACTTGCAGGAAACTTAAATCACATATTTTTGAACATGCTTCTCACATCAGGAATGCTACCAAGGATGTTCCATTGGTAGAGCATTTTCTACATTTGAATCACCCGATGTCAGGACTACAACTCCCAGCAACCACCAGTTCCCGCCATTTCGGCTTGAGAAGCGGGAAACTGAGCAGGAGGTTGTGGCCAATAGAAACCACACCGCTCCGAAGGAGCCAATGGGAGGAGCGAGGACAGGGGGGCACAGGGGAGTTGATTCGTTACTGTTTGTTTTGGAAATAGAAATAAATACTGGAACTGAGGACAAGAATCATCTGTTCCAACACCCTGTAGTTAGGGCAACATAAGTCAATAACATTCGTTCCTTTTTATTAAGTCGACTTTCTTTGAGTGTGTTCAGCCTTACACCTATAGAACTCACTCCGATTTGGAATATTGTCTTCTATCCCTGATATATCTGAAGATGTTAACTATAAAGTATGATGCCTGGAAAGCTTTTCTATCTTCAGATTGGTCACTTTACAGCCTGCTGGACTCAATTCACACATTGACTTTCAACCTTTCTTATAATTAATAATTGATTACACCTGGCTTTTTCTGGACTTAATTGCTCCTATAAAGATGCTTTGTAGTCTCTCTATCTCAAGAATGTTTACAAGAAGCAGGAAAAAAAACTAGCAGAGGGCAGTCCGATTGGTATTTTTGCTTTTGCTTTTCTTTTTTCCCTATTCTGATTTAAAAAAATCTGAATTGGTTGACGTGTTGTAACTGAAATAAGTATTTTGTTTTTTGTAGATTACTAGAATTATTGCATTAAAAGTATTGATCTCTATTCTACTTGTGAGTATTCCATGTGTTTTGGAATTGTTCCCCAAGCACATATTCCTGCATTGTTTACCAATTTTCTTTCTTTTAAAAAAAGATTGTATTAATTAAAAATAACTTTTAATAATTACATACAATGCAATTACGCATATGAAGTAATACTCTTATCTTAAAACCTCTTGATAATAATAGTTTAACTGAAATACAAAAAGCAAAAAGATCATCTTTTTCTATTCCTTTTCAGAGCAACCTTGAAGTTTCTTAATAAGGTCAGCACTTATCTAGATTCTGACTAGCCTTGCTTTATTGCTTGTTTTGTATATTCAATTAATACATTGGTACATATTTTGTTATTGTTGCTTACAAGCAGTGGCATAATGTCCATTGGGCAATGTGGGCAGCTGCCCAGGGCTCAGGAATTTTGCAGGGCATGCTCCTGCGTGTTTATTTTTGGTGTTTTTTCACATTTAGGCCTTCAGGGGGCACATTTTAGAGATATTGCCACCAAACTGTCAGGGTATCATAAGAGACTGTCCTGATGATGCCTCCCAAGTTTGGTGCAGTTTGATTTATGGGGTCCATAACTTTGGACCCCATAAATCAAACAGGTTGCCCCTATCCCCCATTGTTTCCAATAGGAGCTAAGCAGATGGGGCTGCAATTTTGAGGGTTCTTAACTTTGTCCCCCCTGAACCAAGCTTCACCAAACTTGGGGGGTGTCCTCAGGACAGTATCCTGATGATACCCTGAAATTTGTGTCACTAGCTTAACAATTGCACCCCTGACAGACACCCCCAGAAATTTGCCCAAGAATCTTACTCTGCATTGATTTTTTTCCATTGATGTCAACAGGAATTTCTGGTGCAGCCTGTGGGGTGCACATTTCTGAAGGAACAATCACAGAACTTTCAGGGTATCTTCAAGAGACTGTCTTGATGACACCCCCCAAAGTTTGGTGAAGTTTGGTTCAGGGGGGCTAAAGTTATGGACCCTCAAAGGCGCAATCTCTATCTTCTATTGGGGCACCCCTTTTGGGAGTCCATTAACTTTGGCCCCCCTGAACCGAACTTCACCAAACTTGGGGGGTGTCATCAGGACAGTCTCCTGAAGTTACCCTGAAATTTTGGCGTCACTAGCTTTAAAAATGCTGTTTTTTGTGGAACCCAGCAGGCTTCATGTGCTGGAGCAATGATACCCTGAAATTTTGGTGCCAATATCTCTAAAAATACGCCCCCTGCAGGCTGAAATGCAAAAAACACCAAAAAATAAAAACACATCTGAGAATCTCGGATGTTACCGCAAGTTTGGATCGCGCAGAGTTCAGAGGGGGCGGGGGCGGGCTCGGGCCCTTGACTTTCCAATCGCCTCCGAACCAGCTCAGCTCGGCCTGATCCATGGATCGGGCCAAGCCAAGCCCAACTGCCAAGCCTTGCTGCCTGTACTCTGCCTCTTGTCAGCCCTGCTGCATCCTCAAATGGATCTTTGTGGGGTGGCAGGACTAGCAGTCAGGGGTGCACGCACACCTGGCCGTGCACCTCCCACTGACGGCACCGCTCTCCCTTGGATGCTGCCGCTGCTCGCCACTGCCCACCCTCCCCCCGCATCTCATGCCCTTTCGCTGGTAAGAGGGCACATAAGTTCAGCCAGCAGGGAGGGGGGAAGCCACAAGCCACCAGAGGAGGAGGATGGGGGAGCTCCACCTCCTTCTGCCACCCATGGGGGGCATCAAACTCAGGTTTTGCCCAGGGTTCCAGTTTTCTTCATTATGCCTCTGCTTACAAGTAAAATCATTTCACTCCTTTGGGAGGTATCTGTTTTTGCAGCAGTTGTTTTAGTTTGGCTGGTACATATTATCTTTTGTTTATACCTTCCTCTTTTGCTCATTATGGTGTAACATCAGTTCCTGACATTTTGTGGTTGGCTTCAATTCCTCCAGCAGCCATTTTTTAGCTACCACCCTATGTTAGAATTCCAAAAGTGCTCATAGGCTCAAAAAGGTTGAGGGTTCCTGGTCTATTCATCATTATTTAGAGTGCCCCTGATTGTTCAATGGAGTACCAGCCCTTTAAACTTTAAAGAAACATTGTGTCACAGACCAGCTGTGAACAGTGAAAAGTTTTGCAGCTCAATTCCAGAAAGTTACTACTTTTATCAGGAGAAAAATATCAAACATTGGGAAAGTCTTTCATTATATAACATATTGCCAATCCGATCAAAGACAGGAAATATCAGATTTTGTATTGGGCACAATTGCCAGACATTCCAAATATCAGACACTGTATCTGACTGAACAGTCCTAGTTGTTATATCGATTAATTTTGCACATAACAGATTCCTTGTATTGAATAATGTTGTCCATATTTTATGTTCTAAACTTGTGCCAACTCTCTTCATCCCATGTCCATCTACAAGCTTTTTTTAAAAAAAAATCAAAATAACAAAAAAGAAACCTTTTTTCAAACACTATTGTTAAAAGATGTGCATGTGATATGGTACCTAAATTCACCAAGCACTATACAAAATACTTCAAAAAATACAACCTTGCCTGCAGGTTTACATTATATATAGTTATATTTGTCTGCCTGCAGGGATATATTGCTGTATATCAGGATGGATTGCCTGACTTGTAATATATAGTCCTTTCTACATCATTTGTTTTCTGCATATGGTCTCCTAAGATAAATAAAAGAAAGCTCATTCAATTCTTGATTTGAAATCAAACCTTAGGTGTTGTTTGATAGAAAATGTACACCACAACAAATAAGTTACACCTATATCTGGAATGTAGCTGGCATAGTTATGTCTTCCTTTAAAAACAAGCCACAAAATCTTTCTACTATATCTGTAACTGCAAGTCTCCCTTTTGTTGCATTGGGCCTAAATCAGGTAATTATCTTCTGATTGGTTGGCTTTGTAATGATTGGAAACTCTGAAACCATGGAAACTGTTTATTTCCATGAGACAGGGAGAGTCAGGAAAAACAGGAACTGAGATTCAGAAGAAAAAAGCTATTTGGCCTGCTCTCCAAATGGTAAATGAATGGGCATCATAATCCCCTGATGGGGAAGGAGACACATGGGCTATTGTGCCAAAGGACCTGACTGGCAAAGCTTAGAATATCTCCCACAAGAGGTAGGATTCCTAACTCTAGACTGGTGGAGAGGTTTTCATTTAAGTTTTAAAAGGTAGAATCTTCTTTTGTTTTGGGTTCTAAACTTCACCTGGATGCTGTGACTTCTGGGAGCCACCCTCTTCTGCAAAAAGGACAGTAGGGGGCTGGGATATGTTTGCTTCATCTAAGCCAGGGGTAGGGAACCTGCGGCTCGAGAGCCGCATGCGGCTCTTCTGCCCTTGCACTGCGGCTCCACGACCGAGCCGCTAGCCCCATCCTTGCCCACCCTGCAGGCAGCAGGGCGGGTGCACCAACTGCCCACAGTTGGCTGGGCTGCGCTGCGGGCTTCCCCTCTCGCCCGCCCCGTTGGAGCGGGGCGGGTGCTTTCCTGGCGGCCGGCAAGGCCAAGCCGCCGGCTTCATCCTTGCCTGCCCTGCAGGCAGCAGGGCGGGCGCATCCATACGCTTCTCAGAATGAGCGGAGTAAAAGGTAAAAAAACCCCTATATATATAGTGTTATCTTTATTTTAAATGTCAAAAATTATTTGCGGCTCCAAGAGTTTTCTTTTCTCGTGGAAAACGGGTCCAAATGGCTCTTTGAGTGTTAAAGGTTCCCTACCCCTGATCTAAGCTAACTGTCTTGTATTGTAACTTTGTGAGACTCATGTTTTATATTCATTTTCCTTAGATCTGTACCTCCCAGCTACGGTTGCTATTTCCATGTGGTGTAATTTAATCATTAGTAATAAAGTTTCTTTCCTGTTTAAGAAAGCAGACTGTGACTCACATCCTACCCAAACACTATAGACTGCTCTTACAGAAGAAGAAGAAGAAGAAGAAGAAGAAGAAGAAGAAGAAGAAGAAGAAGAAGAAGAAGAAGAAGAAGAAGAAGAAGAAGAAGAAGAAGAAGAAGAAGAAGAAGAAGAAGAAGAAGAAGAAGAAGAAGAAGAAGAAGAAGAAGAAGAATGTAGGAGTGTGGAAACACATCTGGTTCATTAGATAAGCCTCTGCCACCCAGGTGGTGGAGAAGTGGGGAATCAAACCCGGTTCTCCATATTAGAATCCACCTGCTCTTAACCACTACACCACGCTGTAGTGGACATGCATACACAAGGGTAGCTTAAGTAGTTGGAATTTTTTTGCTTAAAGGCAGCCTTACCAGAGTTACCCAAAGCCTGGATTATGGGAAAGGCTGCCTTGGAGTGGTGGCAAGGAAGAGAAAACATGACTTTACATGCAATCAAACATACAACATGTACTTGAGAATACATGGACGCAAGGTGGGATTCTTTGGTTCCATATGTGGGCAACAGCATTGGTCTATTCCACACAGCACAAATAAGATGCCTTTTAAAAATAGGTAGCGCCTATTTAATAATCTAACCTCAATATTTTTGAATGCCCTTTTATAATTTTTGTAATGAATTCCATTTGGCTCTTAAAAAATGAACCCAAAGGGAGATTATTCTTTAGATGCCAGTGATGGAAAGAAGTATAATGAAGATATGAATTTTTATCAGTCTCCTTCCTGAACAGGGACAACTGTAATTTGTGGGAACTAGAACTGGAAACAACCAAGCCCAAAAAAGGTAATGCTTTATCACTCATAGTAGCAGTGAATTTTATAGATGGATGGAGGGAATTGAACCAATCACAAAAGGGTCAACTGCAGAAGAATTATATACCTTTAGTCTATATACCTTTTGAAATGTACAATTTCCTTTAAAAAAGGATTAATCTGAACCAATAGGATATGATCCTGTTCAAAACAAGACATAAATAAACAGGCAACAGAAGGACCCTGGGAGGGGGGGGGACCCATAGCCACACCCCTTGCTTTTATGTAATATGATTTGTCAAAATGAAAAAAATGGTTTTCCAAAACCAAATCCAGCAGGTCAAGTAGAAAAAAAAGTAGGAAGAAACAAATCATTCCTTTTATTGAGGAAAAATTGGTGTAAAGTGAAGTCACATTCATAGTTACCAGAACAGCTCCTGTAGGGACTTGGAGATCTTCCATCAGCTTAATGAAGTGACTAGTGTCCTTAATATATGTAGGTGTATTATTAACAAAAGGCTGAAGGAAGTGGTTAACAAACTGAGCAGTGGGTTCAAGCAAAGAACCTATTGCAGACACAGTGGGTCTACTGGGGGGGGGTGCATCCAGTAGGTTTGTGGATTTTAGGGAGGCAGTATAGAATGGGCATTCTAGGATTCTTTTTTAATCAAGAATTTGTATATGTTGTTATTTATAAACTCCAAAACATTGCCTTCATCTGCAACCAAATGTAAATTGAGTTGAACCATATCAGTGGGGTTACAATCAAGTTTCCTATAAAAAAATAGAATCCTCAAATTACCTAAATACTTCCTTTTTACAGTCACATGTGTTCATAATAACTAAAGCCCCACCCTTGTCTGCTGGTTTAATGGTTATAGTTTCATCCCTAGATAGAGATCTGAGAAAATTTTTACTTATTAAAGACAAATTACATAGAGAATGATGGCGAAATGACCACTCCAATTTACTAATTTCTTTGTTGACCACCTCATTAAATGCATTTGAAGCCAGTATGTCCATCAAAGGGGTAAATTCAGTTCTAGGCTTAAAACCCACTGGATAAGTGCTAGGGACAGAACCAGATGGTTTGTAAAAGAAAAGTTCTCGGTTTGATGAGACGAGTAAGTTTAAGTAAGTCTACTCTCGTTCTAAAGGCACTGTAAGCTGGTTTAGGCACAAAGCTCTTACCTAAATTTAGAATACATAATTCCTCAATGTTGAATTGTTTGGAGTACAGGTTGACCACTAGGTTCTGCGTCTCCCCCGATGTGGGGAAAAAACCTGATGGGAAGGGAAATCTCTAGACATATTTTTGCTGCCCTATCAGGACCAATACGTCTTTCAAATTAATCACCTGAAGAACTTAAATGTGATGCAGAAGTACCAGGTTCAGAGAAACTGTAATCAGGATGTGATTGATCTAGCCATGTAACTTTGTGTGGTTTCTCTGTAGAAGGCTTATTGCTGAAGTAGAATTTGTTCTACATCCATTGACAAACATAACCCTTAGAATAGTCATTTGAGTCCCGTTTATACTCATGAAAGTACTTATACTCCTTTTCTTGATGTGGCAGCTCCTAACATAGCAATGTTTTTAAAACTCTGTGCCACCAGTCAGATTTTTAAAGGCCAGTCAAAAGCCCAGTTAGGCAAAAAAAACCCCATTTAATCGCACCCACTTTCTAAAATACGTTGCAGACACCAGAAAAAGTGTTGGTGGGCACCACAGTGCCCACAGTCATTTCACTGGGGACCCCAATGGTAAATAATCTTTTCTTGTAGTGAAGTTCCTGTGATCTTGACAGCCAAATGACAGACCAATATTCAGTTGATGAGGCTCAGAAAAGTTGCTTCTGTAGAATTTCTGTCTGCCATGCACATATTTTAGGGATAAAAACACTGTCAACTATGAAAATGACCACCCCAACCCTTGGTAAAGTGTACTCACATCAAGAAAACACAGTCATTATGTAGCAATGATATTTTAAACTTTTTAAATTGTAGTTGATGCAATTGATGAAATCCTTATTGTAGGAGCATGTTGCAATTCTTGTATAGAAAGCCTCTGATAATAGTTAAGTGTCAAGCTGAACAGACAGTTCAGTTAAGAAAATAGCACAATTTACTGCAATCAAACAAAGAATGGTAGTCCTTTAGCTTTTTTAAATAAAAGTAAAGGAACATGTAAATTCTGTTATTGCATGCGGATGTGTGGAGACTCATTCCAATAATGACAAGAACACATTTTTTCGTTGGAAAAGAAATCGGCTGCAGGCAGCCCAATTTATTTAACATATAACTATAACCTTGAAGCTGGGCGAGCATAACAGAGCACATCCTGAACCCCAGGCAGCAAGCCGCTGAACCTGGTTATAGGGCAGCCCCAGCTGACCCCTTAGGCCCTTCGGACAGCACCGCTGTCCAGCACATCCCCCAAGGGAACAGAACAGGAAGTTACTAGGTGCCACATGGACTCAAACCAATTTTGTGACACCCCTTCCTGCCGGGCAGCAAGCTTTTGGCGCAGCCCCAAGGCTTGCCCTCACGAGCTATATCGCCACCGCAGACCTCATATGGAGGCCCCCGTGGGAAGGTCCGGCATGCAAACTACTGCCTTCCCAAATAGGATGTGCTCGTATGCCCAAACTGCTCAGTGAACTGCAACAAAGCATAACAATAAAACCCCAATAACCATTCAAAATGGGAGGGAAGGGAGGGCCTTTGCTGCTACCGGCCTCGAAAGAGAATAGGCCCTGCCAACGTAGCCTCTTATAGGCTGCCCGGCCCCAGTCATGTGCCGGTACCTGGCCACGTGACCAACTCGGCCGGCTGGCAGGCAGGGGAGGCTTTTCACTCCTTCCTCCCCCCACTGCAATGGCGCCACCAGGCTGAAGCCTGGGGCGCGCTTTGCATGTGGATGTGTGGAGACTCATTCCAATGATGACAAGAACACATCTTTTCATTGGAAAAGAAATTGGCTGTAGGCAGCCCAATTTATTTAACATATAACTATAACCTTGAAGCTGGGTGAGCATAATGGAGCACATCCTGACCCCCAGGCAGTAAGCTGCTGAACCTGGTTATAGGGCAGCCCCAGCTGACCCCTTAGGCCCTTCGGACAGCACCGCTGTCCAAAACATCCCCCAAGGGAATGGAACAGGAAGTTACTAGGTGCCACATGAACTCAAACCCATTTTGTGACACCCCTTCCTTCCAGGCAGCAAGCTCTCGGCACGGCCCCAAAGCTTGCCCTCACGAGCTCTATCGCCACCGTGGACCTTATATGGAGGCCCCCATGGGAATGTCCGGCATGCAAGCTACTGCCTTCCCAAATAGGATGTGCTCTTATGCCCAAACCTCCACCGAGCTGTTAAGCAACAGCTCCCGCCCCAGCTTCAGCAGCCCAGAGTCACATGGCTCAGTGTGTGCCGTGAAGCCACTGCAACAGAGCATATCAGATGTCATGTAGCTCAGTGCATGCCGTGAAGCCACTGCAACAGAGCAGCTCAGTGCATGCCATGAAGCTACTGCAACAGAGCATATCAGACATCATGTAGCCAGATGTCCTGACCAATCTGATAAGTGTACTCTATCGGGCAAAGACAGTGCTTCAAGTGCATAGGATATATCACTATGGGGAATAGCATCCCCTTCTATATCCTGTACAACCCGGGCTGCGGTCAAACAAGCCTTAACTCTGGCTTTGTTTTCCTGGCGGGAGCAACTGCATCCCTCCAAGTCCTCCGTTCTAGTAAGCACGACCAGACAGCTTGATCTTTAGCATCTTACAACGCAGCAAGCTCAGGTCAGTCTCCATGAGGATCTGCAAGGCCACTCCATGCAGGCAGGAATGCCATTTTTCCCACTTTTAGCACCTGCATCAGGGAAGCCAAAACCAGGGGAGTAAGGACCGCCACCTCATGGACTTCGCTGCGTAACAACCAGCCCAGCACACAATGCTGCAGCCCAGCTGTGGCCCACCAGCCAAACTCGGTAATGACTTGCCCCCAGAACTATAAAGAGAACAGAGATACAACAAAAGGTGAGGCCAGACATACAGAACAAAAGGTGAGGCCAGACATTCACACAGTAGGGCAAAGACTTCCAGCGACCTCTAGTCTGAGTCTCGCACTGCAGATTGGCCCTCTTGAGAGGCCGGGGTTGCCGCTCCGATCCGGAAGAAGTGGAAACCAAACTGTTCTGAAGGAAGGCCCCAAAGCTGCAGGACAGCTGTGAATTGATATCTGGACCCTGCTAACCCCTCACTATGGATGAACAGTGGACTGAGAATGCAGTCATGTGAGCCACCGGGCCAGGCACCCCTGGTGGGGTCAGGGACAATGTTAATTGCATTCCCTGACACTGCTGATAAGTTTTTTTTATACCCCACCAACCGCATAAACAACTCCCCATCAACTGTGGACATGCTGACCTTTTGTAAGGCCAAAGGAGGCTGATGATGTAGTGGATGAGGCAACAAGTTCACTGCTACTGGCCTCTTATAGGCTGCCCGGCCCCAGTAACATGCCGGTACCCAGCCACATGAGTGCCTCGGCCGGCAAGCAGGGGAGGCTTTTCACTCCTTCCTCCCCCGCTGCAATGGCGCCGCCAGGCTGAAGCCTGGGGCGTGCTTTACCATCAATGAGGGGCTGCTTTTTCTATGCAACTATTTATCAGGAGAACATGAAGCTATTTATCGGGAGAACTTTCAATAATGCATTCCAGACATTCCCTAAAGCATATGTTTATATCTTTTAAAGCTATTTTCAAACATTCCATTATGCACTACAGGTGTCAAGGAGAAAAACAGAATCCAGGGTGGACTATTCTTGATTCTCAAGCTATAGTCACCTGGGTCAAGGAGAAGGTTTTGCTCTTAATTGAGCAGCCCAATCCAGATTCCACAGGGGTACCAGTTAGCTGCTCATTTAACAGTGGCAATGCTGTTTGGATCCCTGTGGACATATTTTGGGAGAGTGGAGGAGAGGATCTGCTTCCTTTAAAATGCATAATGAGCATGCTGGAGTTCATAGCAATCGTTGTAACACACACCAATCAGGCACTGTTGCCCCGTGCTATTCCTTTGAGTGGCACATACAGGTGCAGTCGTTCACTACCTCCTGATGCAGCCATGCCCCCTCAATGCCACCCACCCCCCTGCCCCATACCCCTCCTCCCATGAGGAAATACTCACTGATAGTACAATCTCAGCAGAGGCACATGGTCCTAGTGTCCTCCATAGCTCAAAATTTAAGGGTTCCAGTTTAGTGGTAGGATACCTACCTGTCCCCTGGCAGGGGCCTAACTGGCAGTAGAAGTGCTGGGCACACAATACAAGCCATTTGCCAACTCACATACTACTCCCCCCGCCCAAAGAAACAGAAGGGGAGAAAGCCAGAAACTGGGATTGATTCCTCGATGTGTCCCCACCCACCCACCCACCCACACAAATATTCAAGACCTGACCACTGAGCTAAGAAGGAGACTGTAAAGTGAAATCAAGAGAAGATTTAGTAGCTGAGGAACATACCTGTAATTGGGTTTTAAAAGTACAATTATTAGAAATATTCAAAGCAGATAGAAAGTCTTATGGTTTTGAGTATTCTAAGACTGAATCTGAAGTAGAACTGTGTATGAATACCATTACATTATTGCCCAAATGTATAAATTTCTGTTGAAATTTGAAATAGAGGAAGAATGAGTGAAATATTGTATTAGGAAATGGGCCAGTACCTTTGAGTATAATATTATTTATGGCAAACTTGTAATAATTCTTTTAAAAACTGAATACAAATTCATTCAATAATCCAAAATACTTTAAAGACTATTACACAAATGAAACCAGAGGTTTTCTTTTTAGGTCTGATGGACAGTTCTAAAAAAAGATTTGGGCTTTTGTTTTTGTATATGACATCAGTAGCAAGAATATTATATATGCAAAACTGGAAAACTTCATCTATTCCCAAAATAGAAGAATGGTTTGTGGAGATATTGGAATTGGCTGAGATGTCTAAACTCACTTCTTTGATTATAGAAATGAGGTTAACTAAAATTTATTGCTAAAATTATTAACATAATTAGTTGTTTTTGCCACCTGGGATCTTTGTGGTCATGTAGATTTGACTCACAGTAGCCTTATGAAGGAGGTGTAGGGGTTAAGAACAGTGAATTCAAGAGAACTGGATTTGATTCCCCTCTTCTCCATATGAGCAGTGGACTCTAATCTGGTGAACCAAGTTAGTTTCCCCTACAGAAGAAGCCTGCTGGGTGACCTTGGGCTAGTCACAGTTCTCTCAGAACTCTCTCAGTCCCACCTACCTCACTAGGTGTGTGATGTGGGGAGAAGAAGGGAAGCAGTTTAAAACCCATTTTGAAATTTCTTATGATCGAGACAAGTGGGGTGTAATTCTTAATTCCTTCTTCTCCTTCTCCTCCCTCCCCCAATTTTTTCAGCTGAAGTTTGACAGCAGTTAATATTAAACCTGCCAGTAAGATTCAAACTTCTAATTTTGGCCTAATCAGGATGACCAAACCTCCACTAGGACCCAGGACCTTCTGTCCATTAAAGAAGGATCTCAAACCCCAGCAAATAGTTCCTCAGATCTCTGGTTCAGTTTTCTGCTGGTCAGAACTCTGGTTGTCTTTTGAGAACCTCTGCTGCCCTTACTCTACCAGCTCCTTGCTCTGTGTCTTGTATATCTGCTAGGGGTGGGCAAAAAAAGGGCATTTTAGGGAATCAATTTTTTTAGATCTCTTTTATTGCTGTTTTTTTCAGTTGACAAAAAACAAAACAAAAAACACCAACAAGGTTTGGGTTTACTGAATGCCCATTCCTAATGTCTGCCAGACCTCTAACCCCAAATTTAAGATTGTATATCCATTTCCTAAAATTCTCCAATTTCCTTTTTTCCTCTCTAATAAGATGTGCCCTCTAGCTGTGTGTGTGAGAAAGGGCTTAGGGAATCAGTTCTCAGATTATTTACATTTTCTTTTTTTATTTAATAAACAATAAAGTTATTTGTTTTTACAATTTCTCTCTCCTTAGTCATTTTATTTTGGGTATTCCTATTGAGATCCACCCTGGTATACACAGGCTGCAAAATTTTGCATCATTCCTTTATGAAACCCCCTTAAAGCTAATTTCCCCTTCCAGTTTTTGTAACTAACAGCTGGTTATCCAATAATTCAAGTTCCAATTTTTTGTCATTTCAAATAATGCAGTTAACAATTCACCTTTGTAGGAAACTGCATCAGGAAACACAATGAGAATGCATGAAGCCTCCATTATGTTTTAGAAAGTGAGGCTGCATATAAAGGATCATACCATTACCATTTGAATGACAATTACCTAGAGGGAATGTAAGGTCTGCATGAATGAAATTCATATTCTCCAGTGGACAACAGTGCAGGTACAATCTTTGCTTATATCATCAAAGTCCAAGACAATTTCTTTTCACACACTGGCATACATATCTGCACCACTTTAAAAACAGCTAAGTTCGATTATGTGTACTTATCTCCTTTTTGTTTTGTTCTGTATTTTGTTAAATCAATTAGGTTTTGGCAAGTGGAACTGTTCATTGCATATTTTGTTTAGCAGTCATAACTCAGGGAGAGTTCTTGTTACTCTGCAAACAGACAACATACATGCATGATTTTTACTGAATACTACTAGTGAAATTGCCAAGGGGTGGTGGCTTCAGTGGAATAGAAATATTTTAATAACATTTTAATTGTGTGTGAAAACTGAGTTCTCTTTAAGTGAGTGCATTCCAGTAGTACCAGGAAGTAGGAGTGAATGGATTTCCCATCTTTTCCTGCAGATGTCTGTGCTTCATGTTCTGCTCTACCTATCCTGAACATTTTAAAAAAAAAACAAGTAATAAATTTTGAGGCAATGCATCATCACTCAGCTCAGCTTTCTTTTCCATCTTGTATCAACTATACTTACAAGTAATCATGTACATACTGCACAGTCTTTTTCTATGAGCATCCAATGTATATATGCATGTGCCAAGAAGTTTCCTTTCTTTAGATGATCTCAAATGAATATGCACATTAAAAAGAATATTGCTTCATGGCTGACTTTGCTTGTAAAAGCCTGTGACAATGTGGACATCCAGTCAGATGGCATGATCATATCAAGCAACAGTATGGTATACCATCCTAGGAGAGCAGCGGTAAAGCTCCAAGGGGAAAGGGGGCTGTGACGCACTGGGCGCATGAATTTGGGTCATGTGGGGGGTGCAAAATCCCCTCAGCCCCTCCCCCTTTCCCCATCCCCCCTGTGGTGCCGCCCCCACAGCGCCCCCCCCCCACACTTACTTTAGAAAAACGAGCAGGCTGGAGAACAGGCCTTCCCGTTCTGGTAGGAATTACATTTTCCAGGGTCTCCTAGGAAATGTAGTTCCCACCAGAACAGGAAGGCCTGTTCTGCAGCCTGTTCAGTTTTCTAAAGTGTGGGGGGGCGTCGCGGGGAGGCGCTGCGGAGGGGCAGCATGATTCCCTCGCACAGCAGCCCCCCTGCAGCACCCCCCCACTTACTTTAGGAAACCGAGCAGGCTGCAGAACAGGCCTTCTTGTTCTGGTGGGAACTAATTTTCCTGGAGACCCTCCCAGTTTTCTAAAGTAAGTGGGAGTGGGAGTGGCAGTGGGAGTGGCAGTGGGAGTGGCAGTGGCAGTGGAGGGGCGCCGCCACGGGGGGGGGGGCGAAAAAGCCAGAGTGCGCACCAGGCGCACTCTGGCCCAGCTACGCCTCTGTAGAAGAGAGGCTCATGGGTGTCTTGCCAGAAATTCCCTTTGCTGCCTGAAGGAAGTAACAAAAAACCCTCCCACCTATTAAATCCTATATTAATAACACAACAGCCTCATTTAAGTGGTAAAAATATTGTTGGCCATAGCCTTTTATTAACATATTGGTTCAAGGTAAACAGAAGTGTAAGGCACAGAATGGGGGTCTGATCTGTGTGCTGGGCAGCCCAAGTGCTGTCCTCCAGCATCCTAAATTTTCCTCCACCCCGGCTGCTGGGAAAAAATGTCACATGTTGGAGCAGCTATGAGAGATTCCAGATGTGCGGTTGCCACTTCCTGAAGACTCATGTTGCTGCCGCGGCGCAAGCCCTAAAAGCCCACATCTGGGCATGCAACCCATTGGTTTGATACACCCCAAACCTCTTAAGGAGATTCCATCACAGCAGGTAACTCACCCACTAACCCACCTATATATCAGTCCCACATGCGCAAGGGATTTTCTCTTTATCCCATGGAACCTGAAGTTTGATTAGGTTGATGTCAAAGAGAATGGTGATGCTGCTTAGCATGAGACACATAAATGCTAGTTGCCCTACTTTTGTTCATTAGGAAGAAAGGGATATGAGATGGAAATGGGGTGGGCTGAGTATGTCCCTTGGGAAATACTGCCTGTTGCATTAGGACATATTTATTTCCTGTTAGATTTCTCTCTGCTGCCATGATGTGTGTGCAGTTATGGACTGGGATCTTGTTTCTCTCTTCACCTACATGAGCATCTGTCCTCTGTCTTGCTCCTGTGGAGTGGCTGCCATCTAAATATAGTCAAAGAGGTTTGCCCCATGCTTCATCAGAAGGCCAGCAATAGGGAGAGACATAGGTTAGTTCTTCTCCACATCCATCCATGCACCACAAAGCACTCAATTATGCAGCAGTCCAAGTTGGAAACTTCCTATTGTTAGGGTGGATGGCCTTATCTTAGTCAGTTTTGACCTTCAGAATTGAATCCTTTGCACTGAAATATCTGCACATTTCAGGTTGCTGACACTGTGCTTCAAAGTGCTGCATGTGCAAGTAACACAAACTACAGCATATATATGTACACAGCTTTTTTTAAAAAAAAACCCTCATTTGTGATGTATGTTAAGCTATACTATCTATATATATAAAAAGCTAACCGTGTATGTGTTGATGACAGGGTACCTCAATAACTACTGGGCCAATTCCTCTGAAACTTCCCATACACACTCCTCAGCCAAGCGAGTGTGTTCAAAGCATCTTCGGAAACTCTGACACTCCTCCTGTGCCAGGAAAACCTCCTCTACAGTCCCAGCAACACTTCTTCTGCAGCCTCTCCCAACGCTCTACCCAGCTGCCGCTGCAGCGTTCTACATGCAACCCTCGCTGCCGCACAATCACCCGTCGCTGAAATCAACCAGCCCTTACAACGCCCTCCATCTGCACATATCCCGCTGCGTGCGCGGCCCAAACGCGCAAAAACCACCCTCGCTGCCGCCCAAGCACCGGTCTCTGCTACCAGCCAGCCAGCCCGTCCACACCCCTCCTCCAGATGCACATTCCCCCCAGCGCAAACGGCCACACAAGCCTCATTTTAACGCAGCCGCTCCTCCTTAACTCAGGCAATCCCCCTCCCCTCCTCCAGCTTCGCATTCCCCCCAGCGCAAACAGCCACACAAGCCTCATTTTAACGCAGCCGCTCCTCCTTAACTCAGGCAATCCCCCTCCCCTCCTCCAGCTTCGCATTCCCCCCAGCGCAAACAGCCGCCACAAGCCTCCATTTAACGCAGCAGCCTCCTTAACTCCAGGCAATCCTACAAGCCTCATTTTAACGCAGCCGCTCCTCCTTAACTCAGGCAATCCCCCTCCCCTCCTCCAGCTTCGCATTCCCCCCAGCGAAAACGGCCACACAAGCCTCATTTTAACGCAGCCGCTCCTCCTTAACTCAGGCAATCCCCCTCCCCCACACTCTTTTTCCCGCGTCTTCCAAACCCGCGCAGACTCACATTCTTCAAGGACTCCGCTCCCGTCCCCAGCAACCAACTTTCCCTCTCTCAGCCACCTCGCTGCCTCATTTCCTCACTTCAGCTCCCACAGCGCGGTGCCTCTGAGGGCTGCAGCTCGCCATTCACGGCTCCTTCACGCCGCCAAAGCAACCCATACTGCCCCACCACCACACGTTTCCATTTCACACGTGAGGGGGGGTTCTCCCCTTTTCACACAGGTATTCTCCACTTTTCTGTGTCCACCTCCTCCATACACAGTTCACTCTGCCCTCCCACACATACACAATTCTCCACAGCTCCACAGCTGTCTGCCTTCACTTCTTTCTTGCACGTTACCTTCAATCTCAATCTCATCCATTACTCTCACACACAACAAATACTCTCACACACGTCCCCCCCCATCCTCACACATTTCACTCTGCCCTGTCCCACACTCATCCACCTTTTCCTCTCACACTTCAGTCTGCCCTCCCTCACATTCAAACATCACTGCCTCACACATATTCTCCATATCTCTCTGCCTTCACTAAATTATTTCCTGCACTTAACCTTCAATTGCTGTCTCACCCATTACTACCACACAAGACAAACATGCACACATTTCCACCTCCTCACACACTTCACTCTGCCCTCCATCACATTCCACCAGTCACACACTTCTCCCTCCCCCCTCCCCCACACTCATTTTCCTGCATCCTCCAAACCCACACCGACTCACACTCTCACAAGGACTCTGCTCCTGCCCCCAGCGACCAACTTTCCCTCTCTCAGCCACCTTGCGCCCCTTCAGCTCCCGCAGCACAACTGTCTGCCTTCACTTCTTTCTTGCACGTTACCTTCAATCTCAATCTCATCCATTACTCCCACACACAACAAATACTCTCACACACATTCCCCCCCATCCTCACACATTTCACTCTGCCCTGTCCCACACTCATCCACCTTTTCCTCTCACACTTCAGTCTGCCCTCCCTCACATTCAAACATCACTGCCTCACACATATTCTCCATATCTCTCTGCCTTCACTACATCATTTCCTGCACCCATCTCCTCCACACCCACTTCACTCTGCCCCCTCTCACAGGCCCCTTCCGCACACGCAAAATAATGCGTTTTCAAACCACTTTCACAACTGTTTGCAAGTGGATTTTGCCATTCCGCTCAGCTTCAAAGAGCTCTGAAAGCAGTTTGAAAGTGCATTATTCTGCATGTGCGGAATGAGCCACAGTCAACCATCACATACACAATTCCTCACCCATATTCTCCACAGCTATCTGCCTTTACTTACTCACTTATAACTACCAACAACAAACAGTCTGTCCCTCACACACAACTCTCCACCAACTCAACCATCTCTGCTCTCCCACTGCAAACAACTAACTCTGCAACTACTCCACCACCTGCTCTCTCCCATTGCGTCTACCTCATATGTTCATACTCCTCTTTGTGGCTCTCAAACACTGTTGGCCAGCCTTCTCTACACCAGCTGCCCAAATTGCAAGACAAATCCCACTTATTTTTCGCAACGGACCAATTTGGCAATTCATCCTGCTTACTGACATTTATGCTATGAGGATTTCAACTCTACCCCAAATCTACCATCCCTTCTCTCCAAATTCACATACCTAAGCTGCATATACTCCTCTTCCTTGCTCTACAGCACTGTTGGCCAGCCTTCTCAAGACCGACTGCCCAAATTGCAAGACAAAACCCACTATTTTATCGTTACATTCCACCATGCCAACTCCACCTGATTACTGAGGTTTCTGTTTAGAACGCAGGTGTGCCTTCCTCAGGGGTACATCTGGTGAACCACCTGTGCAGCACTTACACTGTATGACACGCAAGCCAATGAGGATTTCCTCAGACACAACCCCCCCTTCCCATCCACCACTCTTACTCCCAGCCACAGGCCTGTGCGCACACCAGCCTTGCACGCCAGCCTACACTCCAAACGCCACCCCTAACGCCTGCACCATGGGTTACCCACCACTGCTCTAAGGGGCCATGCACAGCTTCTAACACAACACCAACCACTTACCACACACTTCACCTACACTTCTCTAACTGTACCAACCAACACCCATGTTCCCATGACGGCCTCTTCCACATCCTCAGCTCACTGCTACAACACCCTACAACCCACAACACACCCCTATACACACTCATGCCCTCCCACAAACCCGCCTTTGCCTCCTTCTGCTATGGGAAGTACAACCACACTGGCCTCCCTCAGAAGGCTCCTATGCCCTCCTCTGACATTCACCTGCTAAACCCCATTCATTCCACACATCACACATACCTACACAAACTACCACATGGCAAACAGCCAGCATGTTATCACTCGCTCTATGACTGAAGTGTGTCCTTATTACACGGCTCTGAAATTCACTGGAACACCGAAAGGAATGTGTTGTGGCACTACAACAATGACAATGCCTCAACAGGCACAACCACACCACCACAAGCCTTTAAACCACCGCCAAATCAAATCCATTCCTAGGTAACACCAGGAAATACAACTCATGCTTCCAAATGCACTCATTCCCCCAAGGAAATTGACACAACTCAATTCCTCCAAACTTTCACAGTGACAGGACAAATTTACCATATACTCGCCTCCCTGCTCCCCTATCCAGATAGTCACCATGAACTCCTTCCAATTAATTCCATCGGTGATGCCAATGATGCACTGCATGCACACTGTGTGATTTCTACCACCATCAGAACTTCCACTGTTTGCCAACTGCAACAGCTACTTCACAACAAAACAATGGAACAACACAAGATACTGTATACCAACATGCATTGTGACACTAAAAATTTAACAAGCGTCCACTTTCTCTTTCCTTTCCTTTCCACTTCACCAGACTGAGCCACAGCAACGCGTGGCCGGGTACAGCTAGTATCAAATAAATGTTTTATACAGTCTAGCTTGGGTTATCAAACTATTTTCTGAATTTTTAATAACAAACTGAACAGTGATATTGTCTATAAATGTCATCCAGGAATAATGCTGTGAAAGAGTTTAATAGGAGTGTTTTTCATACTGAAAGTAAATGGATGGGCATTTTTAATGTTTTCAACCAATATGTAAGTGCGATCTAGTCACAACAGACTTATAGTGACCCCAGAAAGGGGCTTTAAAGGCAAACAGGTGGTTTGACATTACATTCATCGACAGAGTCTTCCTTGGTGCTCTCCCATCCATGTACTGACACTGCTTAACTTGTGATATCTGATGAGACTGAGCTATGCTGTGTTGCCTTTCCTCCAATTCAAGCAACACAACTCTTGTTTAAGAAAAAAAAGTATTTTTACAGTAGGGCATAGTGTTGAGTGGAAAGCCTTTAGTGGCATTGTGATTAGACTGTCCAACTAGGATGTGGAAGACTTGATTCCTGTGTTCTTTTGATTGCATTGGAAACCAATTAAAGATAGGCTGGGATAGGGTGTGAGGGACCACTGGTATTGGAGTTTGTCAGTAGGAACCACAATAGGGTGTGAGAACAACTGGCCTTGAAGTTTATCAGTGATGTATATGCCTCATGTCTCTAAGGAAACCTGCCTTAATTTGAGCCCTTCACACAAAGATAAAAAATAGTATGGAGTCTGATCCAAAATAAACCAGATTTTTTTCTAGAATAGCACAAAATCTGGTGTATACCAGAATCTGTTGGCAGTTCCACTTTTCAACTAAAAGGTAGGGAAAGTGCTTTTTGTTGGCTTATGTGGAACTGATTTCATTTTGGAAAATGATGGGTAAAAATTCATGATTCTAAAACAAATACTGACTTTCCAAGGTAAAGATAACTATAATTCTTTCCAGAGTCTACATTTAGAACCTTTTTGTCATGTTTACCACTGTGTTCTCTGACCTCTTTAGGAAACAATATGCTTGATGTACTAAATCCTATTCTTCCACCTTCTTTCACTAAAAACAGTTTGAGAAGTCAGTAAAATGTAATTGAATTGGGGGGGGGACATTCAAAATAAGAAACAAGTATGAAATGTAGACTTAATTTTTCCAGGTTGGTTGGAAATAATGCGATTTTTTTCCAAGGTAGAGTAGGATGTGCCTCTTCCAGTTGCCATTGCATTTCTATGGTCATTCTGAATACTATCAATATGCTGGAGATTTTTCTCTGATGGAATTCATGAATTTTCTGAATAGGATGCCATCTGCAGATAGGTTGGGGGCAGTTGTCATAATTCTAATAAATGCTTAATGAAACTTTAAAACTGTCATGTCCAGATTTTTTTTGCTTACTGTTTTTGTGCTTACTGTTACTGTAGTAACCTCATTCTGTGCTGTTGGCTCTTGCAGTGACATGTCCTTTGGCAATGTTATGTTTCCCTTAAAATGACAGAATGCATACCAAAGCATCACTAGAGTTCTCAAAGATAAATGTGGATAATTACCCAAAGTGATTCATATTGCACATGAAAATACTTTTCCTCAAGTAGCAGCACTTTTCATTCAGAGCCAGCAACAGAGGTACAAGAAACTGATGTTTAGCTTTTGACATGTATCTTCCTGCAAAATTTTACAATGCAGAACCCAGAACTTTTTTCACAGTGTTCCCTTTGCACTGGTATTTTGATGGACAACATTAAGATGTTTATTTTGGCTTGTTGAATATCAATTCTTCTACAGACACCTTGACCCTTGTAAATAAACTACCATACATCTTTTTACAAATATTCAGCTTGATATCATGAAGTAACTTATTACCTATTGCATGTGGAAGTCATTTCACACAATACCTTCCTGACTTTGATCTAAGAGATAATTATCTCAAATTTCAGGGGGAGGAAGCACATCTTTTGATTTGTTCATCTACCTTGGTGAATCAGAGGTTGCAACTGGTTAATTTTTTTGGGGGGAGGGTTAACCTCTTCAAAATCTGTGAAAGATATGTGTAATGATAAATGGTAGAATCACTCATGGGAAATTAAACTTCTTTGATCATACCTTCTTAATTTTTCAACTATTACTACAGTTCAGATTGGCTGTAACTAACAACTAGAACATAGGTGTCAAACTCGCGGCCCTCCAGATGTTATGGACTACAATTCCCATCATCCCCTGCCAGCATCATGCTGGCAGGGGATGATGGGAGCTGTAGTCCATAACATCTGGAGGGCCGCGAGTTTGACACCTGTGAACTAGAAGATCTGATTGTCTAATAAGATCTTGGAGACACTACTTCAGTGCTGCATCTTGTAAGGTATAAATATGGTGACTTATGAAGATAATCTGACAAATGTATATCGTTGCTTTTGTGAAAACCTATATCCTATGCCTGAATGGACATGTATTTCTCCAAATAAACCATTTCTTCTATTAGAAAAGTTGTACTTGGAGAACAGTCACCATTTTGTTTTCTAATCCTGCTGTTTTAATTAGTTGCTTATAGGCTTTTTTGAGTACCTAATGAAAACTCTGTTTCATAACCTATTGTAAGCATGCCCCTTATTAAAGATATTATCCAGTGTCGTCGCCTTCTTATGTTGTTGTTGTTTCAGAAAATGAATGTAGTAATGAATAAAAGCATCTTTATCACTTCACAGTCTTTTCAATGTCTCTAACACTTTCTATTTCAATTTCTATTCAATTTCCATTTCTACTCAGCTAGCTAATAACTGTCTTTTGTTAAGCATGAATGTATTTTCAATCTATACTCAGCCAGCAAGATTACTTTTTTTTGTTAATTTGCATGTAAAGCAGTCCTAGAGTTTTGAAAATCCCATTTTAAAAGAAATCACAGTATCTACATGTTGCACTCTGGCTGGGAGGGATGTACAGGTACAGAAACGATTACTCAAGGAATGGAAATGAACATTACAGCAATAATACTCAGTCACTTTCAATTAGCCCTGTTAACATTCAGACTTACTTTGCAGCTTAACATCTCTCAGCAGGACTTCACTGCTTGTTGGGAGCACTTTGTGTTTCATTCATTGTTCAATTATTTTAGTTGATAAAAGGGAAAATTATTCCAGTTAAATTGAACACATCTTATACTATAGTTGTTACTAGTAGGATCCTGCAGTTCCATCTCATTTAGAGTGCAATCTTTCTCCACCCCCGTGATTTGATCGAATGATCTTGCACTGAGGTTCACAAATTTTAACAGATCATTTCCCTACTCAGTATCTGCCAAAATTGTGTGTTGGAAGCAGGATTCTCAGCTAGGCATTTCCAAGTGTGTTGCTCACTTCTCCATCTTCAGAAGTCTCTGAGACTTGATCCAGGTACTTAGAAATGTATACAGATTACATGAGCTTTCACCTAGAAGCATACACTTCTGACCTCATATAAGCAATTCAAAATTTTACTGGTTCATTTCTTGGTGCCAGGATCAAGTCTCAAACCTGACTTCTCCCATTGGTTGTGGTGTAGGGGGAGATTTGTGATTTGTCTGTTCCAAATGTGACAAAAGTTGTTTTAGATATAGAGGTCCAAAATCAAAGCCAACCAACCAATCAAATGTAAGCCACATAATACCTTTTATTTAAACTGACTACAATGAAAAAAGTGTGCAAGATTTTTGTTCTCCAGAACTCTTCCTAAGGCTGGATGTTATCTAATACAAAAAGAAAAGAAAGAAAGAAAAACCATTGTTTCAGGTCATGATACTAGTGGGCAGGTAGATTTACATTCACAGTTTTGGTATCAGATTCACCCTAGCTCTTCTGAGCAAGAAACAATTTATTAGAATTATAAAGTCTTTCTTGGATCTTACTGTCACCAAATAAGGTTCACAGATTTGTATAGGCCAAGGGTAAAGGAAATGCTTGACAGTCATTGTATGAACAATTATGGAGATAGATTTAAGGTGACGCACAAAGTGTATAGTCAAATACAGCCCAAATGGATAATATTACCTCAAGTTATGGGTAAATCCCCATAGGCACAGTCTCTTGCTACCTCATTCTATTCAACTCAGTCTCTTGCTACCTCATTCTATTCAATTCTGTTGAATTCAGATATTTCTGGAGTAGACAAAAGTTGTTTACAGTAATCCAAAATTGAAATCCCCCCCCCCTAAAAAAACCCACAACCCACGCAGCACCTTGTATTAGGACCAGCTGCAATGAATGCAAAACAATGTGCAAGCTTTCAAATAAAAGACTGTCAGTTGTGCTGGTACAAAAGCAGCACAATCACCCTTGCCCCTTCATTTACAAAATAAAGATGAGATGCAAAATGAATGAGTTCAACTGGGATTTATTTATTAAACTGAGCATTATTGGGACATTCCACCTTGCACAAGACAATCTTAGTACGCTAATCACTTTTCCTGATACTCTAGGTATACTGTTGATGGTTTTAATATAATATAGATATGTGGGAGTCCTGCATTGTTATCACAAGCTGGTGATGTCACTTCCTTTTTTGGTTGGAAATGATGTTGAAACATCATACAAACAGGAAACAGACTATGGCTGCTTCCGCACCGAGGCGGAAGGGGACCGTTCGCATGAACGGTCCCAGAATCGGCCGAGACGATGGCATGTCAGAACAACATACCGGTCCTGCGGCCCTCTGGCATGTCGCCGAGGCCAGGGGACATGCCTCCCTGTCCTGCGCGACCGCTCCAGAGTCGCAGGGCAAAGGGGGCATGTCCCCAGGCCTCGGCGATGCACCGGAGGGCCACAGGACAGGTAAGTCACCCGGTTGTGGGGGGAGGGAAGGCGCTTGGAAGCCGCTGCCATTTCCCATAAACCTCGCTTGCCAAGCAAGGTTGGGAAATGGCGGCTTCACACCGGTCGGGCGGAGCAAGGGCGACGTGGCTGCGAAGCAGCTGCACCCCCTGTGCAAATGGCTCCCTGGGGATGGCGTTTTTGCCGTCCCCAGAGTGCCATATTCTGCCCGTGCAGAAGGGGCCTATGTTTCCTGAATAAATCAATGAAAATAACTATCTTAAGAGGAAAGGACTAGGAATTTACACAAGCACCAAAACTCAGATTCAGAATACAGGTTTAAAATTCTGATTCAGATTTCAAAATTCATACCTTTCAGATTCAGAATTTAGAAAATCCAGAATTTCACAACATCCATTTTAGTCAATAGGAATAGCCATGTTCCCCTTAAAAACAAACAAAACACGAACACACAAAAGCAAACACTTTTAACAAGGTTTTCCTCATCCCTCTGACCTTTCCTCAGATCTCAAACAGTTGAGAAGATATGCAAATGCACACAGCAACAACCACTATTGCCAGGCAGCAGTCCCAGGCATTAACAAGTGATTGCAATCTGGGCATGAATACTCAATAGGGCAAATGCTACCAGGACATCATTGGGTACAGCACAGTGTATCAAAGGACAACTGGTTCTTCAAAGTAGCCCAATACCCAGGCAGCATTGACAGGCAGAGTAGAACAGGAGACTGATAGGCAGTTAGGTAAATGAAACCTGTACCAAAAACATTGGGTACAGGACAATTGAATGAGTGAGCATAGTCTTGGAGTAGCAGTGGGAAGAACAGAAGGGACAGCAAACTGAACCATGGCATACTCTTTACTGGGAATTGGTGTGTTGCATTATCTTTTACTAAAAGGATATCTCAGGGAAGTCCAGCAACATTCCTACAGCCTTTTCCATGTGTAAAAAAAGATCACGCACATACAAATTCACAAAATCTATTACCTAAATTGAATCTAAATCAAATCTAAATCTATCAATATCTGTCTAACACACTTTATCGTTATTCTTGGCATACCCCAAAAGGGACTGATTTTACTATAGGTTTTTCACATTAGCCTATTTTACTTCTAAAATGCATTAAGAGGTAGAGAGGGAATCAAATGTAGAAAGGGACACAAAAAATTTCAGCATGCAGGACAAATGGTCAAGGGACTGCATGGGAATTATATAATATGCATTATATATATGCATTCTGTTGTAATTATATCTATCTATCTATCTATCTATCTATCTATCTATCTATCTATCTATCTATCTATCTATCTATCTATCTATCTATCTATCTATCTATCTATATCTATATATATATCTATATATATATCTATATATATATATCTATATATATATATATGCATTCTATTGGAGTCAATGGGACACTGAATATTCGAAATTACACCCATCTTTCAGTTGGAATGGACCAGTGTGAAAGCATCTTCCAGTACATGCTTCAGGATTTCCTAACTACACACAGGCTTTGTTCTAATCTTGTTTTCCCTTCCCTTGGAAAGACCTTGCTAATACCAGTGAAGAGACACTGAGCCCTCTACTCTCATTGTATTTGGTACCAGGGTGTCTGGGAGAATGTTCCAGTTTCCTTTCTCAAGAAGTCTGGCCAAGCTGTCTGAGGAATTGACTTTTTTTTTTCATTTTTAAGTAGACTGGTGTGCATTCAATTGGAGTCAATGGGACACTGAATATTAGCAATTATTCCAAATATCCAGACCTAAGGATTCAGAATTATTTGTAATTATTCAGAATATAGCATCATTTGGTGCTTTTGAATATTTCTGTATCAGAATAGCACATGTTTTGAAATATATGAATAGCTGTACTTACAATGTTTAGGAATCCAACTCAAGTTTTCCTTCAAATCAATAAGGAAACTTCAGTTGGTGCAGAATACAATGACCACTTTTGCATGCACTGCTTAGCCCATAGCTGTTTGCTTCACAGTGGAGTTTTCCCACTGTTTTTTGTTTTCACAGCAATTTTCTTCCTACAAAACATCCCTAGCAGATCTGATTCACCATTTTGCCCAAGCATTGCTTTCTCCTTGTTTCTGGGCAACCTCCACTTGGGGAGGTTGTCTGCCATTTTCACCCTGCCATCTGTGATCTAGTATTAGTTTGCTAGACCACTTCAATTTCTCATCAATTTCACTGAGTCAATCACTTTAGCAATAGACCTTCAGTATGATTTTTTAAAAGCCCTTCAGAACCTCCTGAAATTGTGGCCCAAAGAGTGGGAGGAACTACTGTGGTGTGGGTGGGGAAAGATGGGGAAGACTGAGAAAATCCAAGGAAAGCTGAACACATCCTGACCTCCTTCACTTTCCCTGTAAAAAGACAGGAAAAGTGACACTTTTAGAGCTTTTAGAAACTGTGAAAATACTCTGATCTGAAGGCAGAATGATGGTCGAAGAGGGGGAAACATGAGTGTAAATGAGAATCAAACCTGAAAGGAATGTATGTTCAATTTGAAAGAGACCACAAATGCATAAATGGCCCATGGCTTGACTAGATGGAGCATGCCTATTACTCCAATTCTACATCACTAGCTGTCCAACTGTTATGAAGCTCAAGGCACTCGCTGTTACATACAAAGCTCTTCATGGTCTTGGACCATCATACCTAAAAGTCCACCTTTTCCCCTATGCATCATCACAACAGCTTTTTCTCATCTGAACAAGGTCTTCTGCAAATGTCAACCTGCAAATGGGCACAATCAACAACGGCCCATACACATGCCTTCACCCTTGTGGCCACCACCCCATGGGAATGAAAAAGTCAGAAAGCTTCGCCTCTCCTCACAGTCTGCAAACTATGCAAAGCTGAATTATTCATGACATCTTTGGTATATAGGCAATAGAATTACACTGTACTAAATTATTCATGAAGTTACTTAGTAACATGCAGCAACAATGACTTGTTTCAAGGTGCTAATTTACCCATCAGCAATGTTTAGGCAAGGTGTAAATTAAAACACAACACCAATTTGTCTGACAAACAAATTCTGGCTTTATTTTCTATTTGGCAGCTTTTCCTAACATCACTTCAAGAGACTATGTCAAGGATTCCAGCAATTAAATCACTTGGAATTTTCTTCTCTTTCTGTATGTGAGAAGCAGGATAGTATCAGACAGGGTTCTCAGAATTTATGGAGCAGGAGGAAGAAAGCTGAAGGATCTGGATGTTCAAGTTGTCATTTCATCTCTACTCCTGGTTGAAGGACATGGCCCAGGAAGAGAAAGAAGAACAGTGGAGGTGAACAGCTGGCTTCGCAAGTGGTGCCACAAGAAATGATTTGGACTGCTGGCAAGGGGTGGGTTGCACCCCATCCCTGAAGGCAGAAAAATCTTTGCCAGGAGGCTCACAAACCTGATCAGAAGGGCTTTAAACTGAGTTATGTGGGGGAGGGAGACAGTTTTCAAGTAAACAGGAGTTCATGAAGTGATAGGGATGATAATCCAAAGGTTATAGAAAGAAAGGAGCGAATAGGTTGTTACCTAGCTTAACAGTTATGAATATATTTTTCAAAGAAGCAATGGGGAATATAACTCAGCTTGGCAGTGCCAGCATAGGAATCCAATGCAAAGGACGATATCATGCCTCCAACCAAAACTAGACCAAGAGAGGTTTAGCCAATAAAGAGTGCTGAGTCTGGGGTGCACAGTACTTTTATACCCCTTTGCACAGGTAAGGGTGGGAACAATTAAGTTTCAGTTTCGTTTTCCTGAATCTGCTGGGATTTCCCTTGCTGGGATTGCTGGCTTGAGCTAATTAATAGCTCATCTACTGTTGCTAAGTGTTGGGATAATAGATTCAATTGTTCTTTGATTACATCGGGAGCTCTGAAAGGCTTTATGCAGAGTAATTCCTTGGAGTTTCTGCTCAGGCATTCAATTTTGCTGAGGCTTTGATTGGATCAGGAAGGGATTGATTGTTAGGGAGGAAATCTAGAGGTAGAGGAAATGCATGGAAGAAGCAATTGTTGAGGAAATGGTTTCTCAAAAGCAGGGTAAATATAACGTCTAGTACCAGGAAACTCTCTGGGATCCATTGTGTCAGAACAGCTTAGCGGGGTGTGGTACTCAAGATGCATATCCATGGTTCATGAGGCTTCCAGCTTCTATTGATTGGAGTAACTCATTCACTGATATAATCTTGCAAACAGACCTTTTGCCTTAGGCCTGCTTTTAGGTTTGGGACACTCTGCTACTCACACACCCAAATATGAGAAGTTGGCTTCTGCCAATACAGTTTTACAGGAATAATAATATGAAATCCATATTTCACCAATGTGGGGTATGAGAGGTAGACTAACAAGATCAAGAAGCCAACAGAGGAAAGGAAAAAAACCTTAAGGAAGCAGCCAGAGGTAATGGGCTTCGATGTCTCTACACACCAATGTACAGAGAATGGGAAATAAACAAGATGAACTGGAACCCTTAATGCAGCATAACAAATATGATATGAGGCCAATTTACTGGTGATCCCTGGCCCCTCTACAATATGACTGGCCTCCACCTGGGCCAGGGCCTTTAGTACCCTGGCCTCTGCCTGGTGGAACTCACAACCATCTTCTATTACGGCCCTGTGGGACCTTGAGGAGTTCTGCAGGCCTGCAAAATGGCATTGTTCCACCAAGCCTTTTGGGGGGGCAGCTGTAGAAAGGATGCTACCCCGTTGTTTAACTGACATCTTGAAATGTCATCTTGACCAGCCCTTGTGGCACATAAAGTGAGGTCAGAGCCATCTGAGTATATGTTAAAACAAGCAATTTGGAATTTTAATGATGATTTTAAGGTTTTATGTTATTTAACTGTTTATCTGTTAGTTTAAAATGTGTTGTACACTGCCCAGAGCCCTTCAGGGGTGGGCGGTTTATTAAATTGAAATTATAAATAAATAAAATATAAATAAATAAATAAATTATAGGCATCACTGAAATTATAGGCATCACTGATGGGAAGAGGCTCATGGTTGGAACATAAGAACTGAATGGTATAATGGTATAATCTATTTCAGGGAAACAGATCAAATAGGAAAGGACGAGGAGTAGCATTACATGTAAAAGTTTATTACAGCTGTGAGCAGGTCCATGACTTAAATCCTGCAATTGAGAGCATTTGGGTAAAAATTAAGGGGGAGAGAAACAGCACTGATTTCATTGTGGGGGTCCATTATAGACCCCCATGCCAGTCTGAAGAGATGGATGATGCATTCTTGGAACAGATGACTACAAGGAAAAAATAATGACAAAAAGGAAAGAATAATAACGGGAGATTTCAATTATCCGGATATTTGTTGGGAGTAAACTCTTCCATAACAATCAGGTCCAAAAAATTTCTCACTTGCCTTGCAGACAATATCATGGTCTAGACAGTGGAAGAAGCAACAAGGGAATGGCTATTTTAGATCTGTTCCTAACCAATAATGATGACCTGATTAGTGGAGTGGAAGTGGTAGGATCCTTGGGTGGGAGTGATCATGTTCTCCTGGAGTCTGTTATACAGTGGAAAGGGGATGCTAAGCATAGTCATGCACACATTCTAGATTTTAAGAAAGCAGATTTCAGTAAGCTAAGGAATCTATTGGGTGCAATCCCATAGTCAAAAATACTAAAAGAGAAGGGAGTGCCCAATGGCTGGGAGTTTCTTAAAAGTGAGATCTTGAGGGTACAATTGCAAATAGTTCCAATGAGGAGGAAAAATGGGAGGTGTCTTAGGAAACCAGGATGGATGTCTAAAGAACTTTCAAGTGTGTCAAGCTTTAAGAAGGACGTGTACAAGAAATGGAAAAGGGGGGAAATCACCAAAGAGGAATTCAAACAAATAAGCAGGATGTGTAGTCAGAAAAGCTAAAGCTCACAATGAGCTGAGGCTTGCCAGAGAGGTTAAAACAACAAAAAAGGCTTTTTTGGTTATGCCCATAGCAAAAGGAAGAAAAAAGATAGGATAGAGTCACTGCATGAAGATGGCAAAATGCTAACAGGGGATGGAGAAAAGGCATAACTACTTTCTTTGCCTCAGTCTTTTCCCAAAAAGGAAATGGTGCTCATCCAGGGGACAATGAAACAGAAGATACAGTAGGAGAAATTCAACACAGAATAAATAAAGAGTTAGTACATGAACATCTGGCTACTTTAAACAAATTCAAATCTCCAGGCCCTGATGAGCTATATCTCAGGGTATTAAAAGAACTGGCAGAAGTAATCTCTATAATCTTTGAGAACTCCTAGAGAACAGAAGTCCCAGTGGACTGGAGGAGGGCTAATGTTATCCCCATCTTCAAAAAGGGGAAAAAGGAGGACCCTAATAATTACCATCCAGTCAGTCTGACATCAATACCAGGAAAGATTCTGGAGCAGATCATTAGACGAACAATCTGCCAGAACTTCGAAGGGAATACTGTGATCACAGAAAGCCAGCATGGGTTTCTGAAAAACAAGTCATGCAGACCAATCTTATCTCTCTTTTTTTGATTGACAAGTGCACCAACCCTCCTTCTCAGTCTGAGGAGAAAACAGAGCCTTCAGGAAAAACAGAGGGAAACTCTGTTTATGGGGGATGGATTTTAAATCGTACAGGCACTCAAGCAGTCACACCCTGGTACTGGTTAAAATTTAAAACAAAACTAAATTTTATTTACTGATTGGTTTTGCATCTCAGATGGAACAGAGAGGTTTCAAAAAGCATTTTAGGTTTCATAGGTAGATGTTTCTTTCTTAGACATTACAGCACAGTTTTCCATAACAAACTATTCACCCACAGATGCCTCTTGTGGGAAAACTTTCCACCCGCAGTCAAGCACACTCCTAGTTCACCCACCCTTTATCACCAAAAGGGAATGGTCACTGACTGTAGGAGGGCCCCCACCATGTGAAGTTTCCCTATTCCAGAGATCCAGGCTATCTAGCCTATAACACCCACTGTTCCTCCCTGACAGTGAGATTAGAGGAATCTGGCCACCTAGCCTTCCTCTCCCTGCCTCTCCCTGGCCTCACTGCCACTAGACACAAT
This sequence comes from Sphaerodactylus townsendi, assembly GCF_021028975.2. Taxonomy (NCBI): domain Eukaryota; kingdom Metazoa; phylum Chordata; class Lepidosauria; order Squamata; family Sphaerodactylidae; genus Sphaerodactylus; species Sphaerodactylus townsendi. Next base: position 51,531,003 of record NC_059431.1, read on the forward strand.
CTCCAGACTGAAGGAACTGTAAGCTGACATGATCTGTGTCTGACTCATGAATCTGCGTGTCTCTCCGCTCAGACTCAATTCCCCAACAAGAACCACTGACAGGCTTCTTCCTGCTTTTATAGCAGACAGCGTACCCAAGTGGATACCAGATATAGCCTTATAGCCCAGCCAATCAGGTTGCGCTCTGGCTGTTACTGTGATTTTTTCTCTGGCTAACTGCACCATTGTAAATTAACCCCATAAGACCCTAATCATCACAACAAGCTTGGTAGAAGAAGAGAATGTTGTGGATGTAGCATACCTTGATTTTAGTAACATTTTTGACAAGGTGCTCCATAATATTCTTGCAAGTCAGCTAGTGAAATGTGAACTAGTCAATGCTACTATTAGATGGATTTGTAATTGATTGACTGACCAAACTCAAAGGGTGCTCATCAATGGCTCATCTTCATCATGGAGAGAAGTGACTAGTGGGGTGCCTCAGGGTTCTGTCCTGGGCCCAGTGCTATTCTATATTTTAAGCAATGACTTAGATGATGGCATAGAGGGCATGCTAATTAAATGGAGTTGGGTATGTTTAATTTGATGAAGAGTAGGTTAAGAGGTGACATGATGGCCATGTTTAGATATTTGAATGGATGTCACGTTGGTGAGGGAGCAAGCTTGTTTTCTGCTGCTCCAGAGACTAGGACAAGGAGTAATGGGTTCAAGGTGAAGGAAAAGTGATTCCATCTAAACATCAGGAAAAACTTCCTGACAGCAAGGGCTGTTAGACAATGAATGCACTGCCTAGAAGTGTGGTGGAGTCTCTTTCTCTGGAGGTTTTTAAACAGAGGCTCTGTTTGGAGTGCTTTAATGATGTGTTTCTGCATTGCAGGGGGTTGGACTTGATGGTCCTTCGGGTCTCTTCCAACTCTATGATTCTACGATTAATTTTACAACTGTATGGTTTTCCCTGCTACAAAATGACTGCCCCAGAATGACTGTTGCAGTGTACCTTAATTCACACAGTGAAGATCCTTATGTTGTTGTGGCAGCTGCTGCCAAATCAACATTTCTAAAACTGCACAGCTATTCAAATATATAGCAGCCAAACAGGGGTCTTGCAGCTCTGTCTGGCTCTACCCACATTCTAGAAACAGTTGAAGGGCACAATGTTAAATACTCCTGGCACTGAGTATAGTAACATACTGTTTTATTGCATGATCAAAGATTCCATCAGTATCCTTGAATAGCAGCATAAAATGATACAAATGGGAGAAGTGAGCTCTAACTCACATGAACTTTTGTTGGAATAAATTTTTGTTAGACTTCAAGGTGCCAACAGACTTCTGCTTTATGCACCCTACATGAATGGCAGTTTCCTTATCCCCAGATCTCAAATAGAAAAAAAATGCATGCTTTCTTACACCAGCATTGACAAATATTTGTTTATGGCATATATAATAAGAGGACATACAATACCTAACAATATTTGTATGTTGTTTGCTGAGAAAATAGAGACTTATCAAAGAATTGGAGCAAGTCGCTGGAAAGTTCTCCTGAGCTGATTATGCAAAAGGCATTTGCTGCGCAATTGGGGCAAATGTTTATGTAACAAAATTTCTTGTATATGTGTATTTCCTCAAGCCCCATGTTCACTTTTTAGTGTTCCCGCAGCAAGCAAGACCATTTCTAGCATAAATTTAATTTTGATTCACTGCCAGAGCGGGGAGATTTTATAGTAAGCACAGCTTTGCCCTGGACCTCTTCCCGCTGCCCATAGGCAGCCTGCCTACCTCCACCCTTCCCACTCTTCTCACTGCCATCTATGCATTCCCCCTCATCCCCCTTTCATGTTGCCAGCTCCTTCCTTCTTCTCTAAACACTCATATCAATATATCAATCTATTGATATAACAGAGTTAGTTTTTGCAAGAAACAGCACAAACAGGGTCTGTTTTGGACTCCAGTCCACCTCCCCAGCTCTGCTTCTGGCCTCCCTAATGATCGGGAGGGCTTTTAAAAACTTTTTTCTAGACAAGGCTCTTTTGAAAAATAAGCTTCTGGGGGAGGGAGGGAGAGAGAGAGAGAGAGAGTCTTTGGAGGGGAAGGGGGGGAAAATATCAGTTCAATAGTATTGGGACTACTGAGTGTTATCAGAACTGTGCCTTTGAGAGGGCTGGAGGTAAGATAACCAGAAAACAGAGGCCAGTTAAGACTAGCTGCAGGGAGGACTTGGCTGCCTTCTTGTGTGTAAACAGAGAAACACAAGGAGACCACACTTCAGCCTCACTGCACAGCTAAAAGTGTCGTGGTAAGTGTTTCATTAATAATGGGCCCTGATTGAGCTAATTGCTACAGTTAGGATATGCAAAAACAAGTTAATACCATTTAGGCACAGAATGAATGTACAAAGGGGAAAGGGAGTTTAGTGAGAGACCCCACTTTAGACACATAAGCACTTCCTGTATAAGAGCTGACATAGACACAAACAAAGCATGTAATAGGAAACCCTGAAAAAAGCAGAGCTCTGGAGTACTTGAACAAGCCTATGAACTGACACTGTGAACATTCTTCTACCATTTAAATGTTTGCAAGAAGAAGAAGAAAGATTTGTCTTCATAGCTCTTATGAACTCAGCAATTAAGAAGATCTTATTATATACTGATTAGCTTGTTACTAAATGTGGGAGAGAGAAAAAACCTCTGTTGGAAAGAAAAAGTGTAATATTACTGGAAATCATTCAAAGAAATGGTCCAACTGTTATGATGCAACTTTAATTTTGTTAACATCTTTCACTCAATTATCTCCAAATGCTTTGCTGGCTTACATACTGCAGTTGCAGAGATTAAAAAAGAGAGTTGTTATGGAATGTAGGCAAAATAACTGTATGTTAATAGAAAATCTGCAAAGTGATATTGACTGCAAGAATCAAATATACACAGATCTGTTCCTTCACATAGCAGTTGTTATTAACATGCTTCTTGAATAGCTAAGTAATTAATTGGTTTGGTCTTTTCTTATTTATAGTAGAAGATTTGGGGGGGAAAGTATTTTGGGGTGAAAAAGTCATCATATATTGGATGGTGAACCTAATTCTGAACTAATCTCACATTCTTTTTACAACTGAAAAGGAAGGAAGGAAATCCCTTCTTCCTAATCCTTAAAACAGTTTTTATATACACAGAGAGACAGGGGGGGAGTTATGATTATCAATGAGACAATTAATATGAATAATGTAGTTAAATACATGGAGTACTTAGATCAAATGGAAAAGTCCATCTGATGCACAGAAAAAGGGGCCAGTTTGAAGCAAAAAAAAATCTGAAATCTAAAATGACAATGATAACAAACAACCACGGTAATAATAATGCACTGGGGAATTGTGTGTATGCAAAGTACTGCCAAGTTGCATGATAGTCCCAGCAGGGTCTTTAAAGGCAAGTGAGAAGCAGGGGTGTTTGCAATTGCCTTTCTCTCTAGAGCCCTCCCTTCCAATTATTTACCCTGCTTAACTTCCTAGATCAGATGTGACTGGGCTATACCATACCTCTTTCCCTCTCTGGTAGTGAAACCCCCCTCCACAAAAAAAAGAAATAATAGAAGCACCTCTTGTAAAACTAAAAACTCTTGTAAAAACAAAAAAACCCTAATGCCCTCTATGACCATTGCTAGGCAACCACACAGCCTTTAAGCCTTGATTTCTGCCAGTAAACAGCAGAGAGAGGTTGGATCCTGGGTTGTTTTGTTTTTTAAGGAAAGATTCATCGGGGCCAGGCCTGGCAGCACCACTGGATGACTTGCTATCAGGTGACGTGTATGACTCAACCGTGCCTGGCTGCTTGCTACTTTTCAATAGCTGCCCCCTTATGAAAAACAGTGTGGTGTTGGGTTGCTAACAACCCAACACCACACTGTTTTTCATAAGGGGGCAGCTATTGAAAAGTAGCAAGCAGCCAGGCATGGTTGAGTCATACACCAGCCACATGCAGTGGTGGGATTCAAATAACTGAACAACTGGTTGTTTACAAGCACCATTTTAACAACCAGTTCTGCCGAAGTGGTGCAAATCTGCTGAATCCCACCACTGGTCACATGGTAGCAAGTCACCTAGAGATTTTGTGGGTGGAATCTGAGGAAGGCATAGTTTGGGAAAAGCAGGGACCTCAGTGGAATCCAATACTCTCCAAAGTGGCCATTTTCTCCAAATGTACTGATTTTAGTTATTTGTAGATCAGTTGTTATCCCAGGAAATCTCTAGCCACTATCCGGAGGCTGGCAACACTAGTGTGGTATAGGATTTCAGACTAGGGTCTCTGAGATCCAGATTCAAATCCAAACTCGGCCATAAAAGTTTGTGAATGACCTTGGACCAATCTCTCTCAGCCTAAGTCACCCTTCACTTTGTGAAAGTGGAGGGGCTATGAGAATGCTAGGAGAAGGGAAAGAAGAAATAGTGTGGATAGGGGGATACAGGGGAAATTGATGTGCCCATTTAAGTTCCTGCAATTACCCCAGAGTGCAACAGGATCCAAGCCTGGCAGCCAGCATTGTGCAACTGAGCCCAACCTAGCGTCTGGCCCTTTAAAACTGGGCCAGGCTTTTCTAATGGAAATTCTGGCAGGGAAGGGAAGGAAGGAAAGTTGAAGATGGGTTTGCTGCTGGATGGCTCAGAGCGGCTCACAACATTTATATGGCATCCTTAAGTAAAAATACTTAAAATTAAAATATAAAATATTTAATCAATAAACTATGCACAGATGGCACTAAAACTTAATCATTGGGACAAATTACCCTCCCCCAACAATATGATAAAAAGAAAAAGTGGGGAGGGGATGAAGAAAGACCATCTAAGATGGACATTTTACTCCCTGTTTTTTTGTCAACAAAAGGTAGCAGAAAGGAGCCAGACATCCTCCTGGCCTATTCTGGCCTTTGAAGGAAGACTCATAACAGCCACGCCTGTCAGCAACCACTAGACAACTTGCTTCCATTTGAGTTCTACGACTTACCAGGTCCCAGTGACTCACTATTATTCAACAGAGGCCAACACTTGAAAGGCAGCATAGTGTAGTGTGAAGTAGTGTAGCGGTTACAGGAGAGAAAATGTACAGGGGCAGTCCATACATTGTGATCCTTCTTTGAGATCAAGGGAAGGTACTTTAGCCAATCATATGCTGGCATATGTCAGCATGGCTTGGGACCCAACACTTGATAGCAACACTTGTATTTTTAAAAGTATGAAAAAGAAGAATTAAATGATTATGACAACATTACTTTCCCTTTTATTCAATCAGTTTGTTTTGCTCTGATTCAGTGGAGTCCAGAATAGTTACTTTGCATTTTGCTACAATTGACTTCATCATGTTTCCATCACTATTTCTTATTTATTTTATTTATTTATTTATTCGACTTATTGCTCAAATTCACTGCAGTATATATATTTCTCAGTTTTGATGCTCTTCTGGTGACAGACAGCTGCATTCTAAAGAGTTGTCCAGTCATATATCCCACCTGATTGGCAGGGGGTTCAAATAGAATTCTGAGAGTTCCAGTTGCAAATGCTTAGAGTTGAAAACTGACAGTTGAATGAGAGAGAGATTAAAAGACAGAGCTTGGAGACAGCCATGTGAGCTGTGAGCTGTCTGGGATTTCTTCTCAGGGGAAAAAAGTACACATGTTGTTTTTTTGGATCAGGACAGAATCCATAACTGGTTATATAGGGAAAATATCTTTGAGGTTTATAGTTATCACTGGAATGGTTTTATTCATGAAAAGTGTTTCCCAACTTTCTCAGAAACAGTGCAATCCTAAATAGAGCTACTGATGTAATTCCCTGTAGGATTGTACTTGTATTCCTTAAATAAAGGTGGCAGTGTATAGAAAAATTCTCAGAGACATGACTGGGGCATAAAGACAAGAAGCATTGACAAACATATCTACAATTTCCATTAAATTAGAATAAGTTCTAATATTAAATTATGCTATAGAAAATGTCATTTGGGGTGTGTATGTATATGTGTATATATATATGTGTGTGTGTATGTATGTGTGTGTGTGTGTGTGTGTGTATATGTATGTATGTATGTATGTATGTATGTATATGTATATGTATATGTATATGTATATGTATGTGTATGTGTATGTGTATGTGTATGTGTATGTGTGTGTATATATATGTGTATATGTGTATATATGTGTGTGTGTGTGTGTGTATATATATATACATATATGTATATATGTATATATGTATATGTATATATGTATGTATGTATATGTATGTATATGTGTGTGTGTGTATATATGTACCCCTTCCACCCCATATATATGTACCCCTTCCATATATACACACACATATATATGTATATATGTACCCCTTCCACCCCATATATATATGTACCCCTTCCACCCCACATCTTAAAACATGCATCCAAGCCTAAGAAATAGCAAACAGTCAGAAAATAAATCTACTCATTTGCTCCTTGATGTCCACATCCAAGCCAGAGCTACAGTTGATAGAGTTGTAAATGTGAACTATCCCTTGAATTGAGATGCTGCAACCTTCCTTCCTTCCCTTCAGCTGTTCCTAAAACCTCCTAAGTGCTCCCCTCCCTGATGTAATCTCGCTGTCTCAGCTAAATTACAATAGCCAGAGACTCACTCTGCTGACCACCTATTCAAGGTGTTGCTAATGTAATCAAGGAAACAATTGGCTACCAATCCCCTGGGTTTAGGACAATAGATGGAGATGCTAATTAGCTCAGCCCCGCAACCCAGCACAGCTGCAAGAAACGAAACCTAATGCAAAGGGTCTCTTTTCCCACTAAACTAGCGATCCACCCTATAAAAGACCTGCTCGCCTTAAGCTCATTGCTCATTTCTAGCCTGAACCTTCCTTGGTCAAATTGGTGTGAGACATGATAACGTCCTTCTACGAGATCTCTGTGCTGGCATAGAGTCTCTGCCTTCTACTTCATCTGCTGCATTGGAACCATTAGGTAACATATCACCCTGCTGCCTTCCCAATTCCCTTTCTATCACCCAAACCTATTTTTCTCACCTTTTTATATCACTAGGAACTTGTGTGTATGTGCCTCCATATCTTACCATATATGTGCTTGAAACCAAATTTGTATAAACATTTTAAACTTGATTTGGGGGCTTTCCGCACTACAGAAGGGAGCTAAGGTCGACTTGGTTCCCTTCAGTGGGGGGCAATTCCAGGCTGTCCGCACAGCAACTTACTTGGCCCCCTGGAACCAATCTAAGTGAGCGGGATCATCTTGGTGCCTGTTTCGCTTCTCAATCGTGATTGGAGCTTGTGTTACCATGGGAAACGAGAGCATTTTTTTACAGTTTTTACAGTTTACAGTTTACAGTTACATGTCCACCACGACTCTCCCGTTCTGTGCATGCCACAAAAGCGGCTCCTGATTGGTTGAACGGATGAGGTGTCATTTCGATGCATCTGCACTTCGAAGCTTCAAAGTGGTATCGAAGTGGTATCGATTAGCAGCTTGTACATGAAGCTTCGAAGTGGTATCGACCTTGTTCCAGCAGAAAGGTGCAGTTCATAACTGCGACAGGGATGTCGCAGTTCTGAGGGTGGGGGGGCTGAGACAAAACAAAGTTGAGCTCAGTTGCAGTGCGGATACACTGAGGTGAACCTAGATAGAAACCAGTACAACTCGGTCAGTGCGGAAAGCCCCTTGGACTCCTTGTGTTACTCTGTGGAATGTTCCTTGCCATATTTCCCCATATACATAGTCTCAAAGATTCCAGCCTAGTCTCCTCTCGCATTGCCAAGTGAGTTATCTCCCCAAAGCTCTGCCAAGCTAAGTTGCTCTCCCCATTGCTCTGCCAAGCTAAGCTCTTTCCCCAACATATTTGCAAAACCGAGCTATTTTTCCCCAGTGCTAACCCCAAAAGAAGTCATTCCCCAGTGCTAACCCCAAAAGAAGTCATCTAGTATATATATACACAGTGACAGCAGAAAGATGATACAGAATGTCTATTTCTATGGAGTCACCTCTACCTTCATCTGTTTGAAACCATATTGTGTTACAGCCAATCTGCATTATGTTCCGTTCCATATGCTGCTGAGTATCATTTGATCGGCACAGCTGAAAGTATGTCTGCTGATCTGACATTTTATAACCATTTCACTAAATGGAAGGAAATCAGTGCAAGTAAACAAAATGAGCTTTGAGCACTGAATGGGTATCACTGTATTCCAAATGGGGAGAACACTACAGGAGGTTTCTAGATGTTTCCCTGCAAAGCCCAGCTAGTGCTGCCTGGCACCTACTATTAATCTCTATGAACAGGAACATTAGCAGCTTGTACATGAAACATAAACTAGAAGGTTACTGACTTTTATTTCCTGCCTCTCCCATGTCATAAAATTAGGGAATAACTTTAACAAAGACACAAAGAATTCTATGAAAGGAAGAAATCACTTCCTTTCAGAAAACAGAAAACTACCTGGGGCTATGGATTAGGATTAGTCATATTCCAAAGGTCTGCTCCCATCCAGGACATACCAAAGCTGGAAACCTTTGCCTCAGGGCTCGTCCTGGAACTTCTTTTCTCCTCTTTCATTCCTTCTGTTCCCCACAAGCTGTTTTAGTTCTGCTTCTCATTTCCCTCCTGCCAGATTCTTTTCTTCCCACTTTAGTATCATCCACCACCCTTCTTTGTTACAGCTATTTTTATTGCCAGATCTCAATTCTATCTCTTGTCTATCTCTGTATCCTTCTTCATTTTCTCCCCCCTCATCCCCACACCATGTTTGAAAACACAACAGGATACTTGCTTCTATTGTATAAAGATAGCCCCATTCCTACCCAGACATATGGGCTGGCATTGTCAAGTGAATTCCTAAAGTCTGTTATCTAGACTATGCGGTAGATCATCTAGTCAGTGGGAGATGTTGCCCTCACTCCAGCTCTTCCTTGGCTGCTACTGTAACCCCCATGCTCAGAATGGGTTGACCCAGTAAGGGGTGGAGACTCAAAGCAGCAAGAGGCTGCAGAGCTAATGTAGTTTGGAGGAGACAAGGCTACCAGACTTGGACCTTGATTTGTATAAGCCCCTAACACCTTGTTAAGGTAACTGCAATGTTGTTGGGAACTACTGGGAAGGTAGTTGTTTATTTTTGCTATGTTGTAAATGTTGGAGTTTATTGTTTCAGGGTTTCTTTTTGTGGTTGTAATGGGTGAGAGTTCTCCTGGAAACCTTCATCATGTTGAATTCTGTTCATCATGCCCTTGGACTCTTCAGGAGCCAACCCACTTGAAAAGAAGAATTGAACTTGGCAATATCAGTAGACTGTAAATATAAGGACTTGAAAATGCAACCTGAACAGGACCTTGAAGTGTGATGTTAAATGTTGATGTTATATGTTAAGAAAGTAAACCATTTTGTTTTTTAAAATTTGTTGTTGCAATCTCATTCCAAGTTCTGCCCCACAGAACCCACAGATAGAGGTTACACTACCACTTGTGGCATTCTTTTTAGCAGCTTCTTCTGGACAGTATTTATTTACTTTAGTTTAATGTGCCTTGCTCAGTTAATACTCAAAGCATATTACACAGTGTAAATCAATGCAACTTATAGCATGGAACATCTAATCAGAAATGTAATAGGTCAAAGTGTAAGAATTTAACTGTGGTCTGTTAAACAATAAAATGGTGTAATATAAGTATAAAACAATACAGTAAGAGCAGAATAATACGTACAGCATCCAGATTAATGGTTAGTGATACATCACCATGCACTCTCTTCACCCTGTCAGGGGCACAGGATTATTTTTAGGATAAAATGGGAAAAGCTAATGCATGTTTCCTGACCATCTTTTGAAAATGAACATGTGTCTCTAAAGCATAGGTGTCAAACTCGGAGCCCTCCAGATGTTGTGGACTACATTTCCCATCATCCCCTGCCTAACATCTGGAGGGCCACAAGTTTGACACCTATGCTCTAAATCATCAGTTTAGGTGAAGTTTTCCTGCCTTCACTAGGTATCAGAAGACGCAAGTGAAGGGAGATCCTCTCCTGTTTTATATAGCATCTCATCTGGAGGCTGACAGTAAACTATTATTAATTATTAATTTCTAATAGTGAAGATGGCCAAATATTTGGATACTTAAATCTGGTGGCTGGATCATGAAGAAGACAGATTCTTCTACAAACCTGAAAAGAGTTCTATGTTTGAAGAAAACTCTGAAATACTTTATATATAAAATACATTTTAAAACCCAGAAAATGATAAAAGGAGCACCTGTAGCTTTAAGAAATGGATTTCCTCAGAAGCTGTAGCTAGGCAACCAAGGATTCCAGAATTCAATTTCAGTGAGTTAAGGTCAGAGGGACAAGCAGAAACCTTTTGGCTTTTGAGACAGGACTCATAGGGGCCAGGGCTATAGGCTTGCCACTCCATGTTGTTGTTGTTGTTGTTGTTGTTGTTTATGGTTCTGTACCACCATTCTCCCTTTGGGCTCAGGGCAGTTTACAACAGTAGATAAAAATGAAATAACATGCAACAACTACAAACCATTCAAACAGTAACTCAGTTTAAAATCTAAAACTTGGTTGGGAAAATTCCTGGAAATCCCTGGAGATTTTTTGGTGAAGTCTGAGCAGAGCAGCATTTTGGGAAGGAAATGCTTCAGCAAGGTATAATTCCATAAAGGTATAATTCCTGTGCCAAAGCAGCAAGGTATAATTCCTACTCCAAAACATCCATTTCCTCTAAGAGAAAAAGGTGGGAAAAAGCTGAGTGAGTGGTTTCTCTGTCTGAAAAAATATAGAAGGTGTGAGTGCAGTCCATCATAGTAGTACTAGCTCCTTCCATAATTATTCTGTGGGAACCAACATGGTGTAGTGATTAAAAGTGGTGGACTCTAATCTAGAGTATTGGTCTAGAGTATTGGGCTTGATTCCTCACTCCTCCACATGTTCCCCTGCTCCTGCACATGAAGCTTGCTAGGTGATCTTGGGCTAGTCACAGTTCTTCAGAATTCTCTCAGCCCCACCTACCTCACAAGGTGCATGTTGTGGGGACAGGAAGGGAAAGGAGTTTCTAAGCTGCTTTGAGATGCCTTATGGGACAGAAAGGTGAATTACAAATTGAAACTCCTACACCCAGGAAAATATTTTTAGAATTGCACTAAATAGCACTGTAGCACTGTTGGTTTTGCACAAAATCCAGGTAATATTTACCACTTTGAAAACATTCCAGATTGATTTGGTTAGCCTTGTAATCTCCAAAGATTATGGTTTTAATCTTAAAATATTTCATTTGAAGTTAATAGGTAGTTTAAAATCTGGATATTTACATTTTTGTGAGTTTAGCTTGTGTGCACTGATTATTTTAAAATTCCGTTAAAAGAAAGTTAACCAAAGATTACACTGTTAACCTTCATGACTAGCCATTAAAAGGTTTTAACCATCCCTATTTATTGTAGAGAACGTCATCAATGTTGCCTGGATTAACTTTACTCAAGTATTAGTATGTCTAAATTTTGCGCAGTCACTACCTCTTATGTAGTTTTGTCTCATGCATTTTGAATTGAATCCTGCAATCTAACTGATCTCATTTATTGAAATTAGACATGAAATGGTCATCTTATTCTGAGACACGTCTCCACAATGAATGCAAAGTCATAATCAGGCAAAGTTGCTTCTGATTTCTTTTGTTCAGTAACTAGGGATCTGTAAAGATAAACAATAAGTATCTGCTGGCTTCAGGTTCAAGTAAGACATTTGATACCAAGAGAAAAATAAGCAGGAAGGTGAATCAAGCAGTAGTCACATTTCTGAGGAATGAAGTCAGTAGATTGCAAGTGACAGGTTCAATTACTGGCCCGTGGACCAATGACACATCTGCTTTAAACTCTGAGAAATGGGCAGTGGGAAAAGGATGAATAACTCTTAAGAACTGGAGAAAATATGTAACCACTCAGGCAGAAAATTAGCAATTACATTCCGTGCCATCAGTAATAAGTATTTCAACAAAGATCTTAGGTTAATGTCAGACTGTGTGACAGTATATCAAGCATTACACCTGCGTTCAATCAGCAACCACATCCCTCAATGTGATACCAGGCTGTTTAGTTCAAATGTGGCTTGTTCAGTGATAAGCAAGATGGCTGACATATGTTACAAAAGTATTCAAAAGTAATTTATTTCACAGACTTGACACTGACTGTTGAAAAGAGAACATTTCTGAGATATTTGAACTATGGCAATTTGTCTCTTTGTGTTTTTGTTTTGACATCCCCCATGATATAACTGGCAAAAAATAATCAGCAGAGATATAACGGAGTACTACAGATCATTAAATTTGTGAACTATGATACTGTGTGTTATCACACAAGATTTTATTTCATGTAATATGTTGTACAAATGAGAATTTGGGTTAATTGCATAACCCTGAATGTGGGCTAATTGACACGCAGCTGGAATGGTGGCTAAATGTTTATGTACAGTAGAGGAGTCATATGACAGCCCATGCTGAAAAATTGAAATTGTGAAACAATAACACAGTTGCTCCTGTGCACTCTCACATTCAATTCATTCTTTGCCAAACTGTAATTTATTCAGCCCACTTTCCAACATGGATGAATCAGTCTTTAGAAGAAGATAATGAACTGCACTTAAAAGTGCAGCTTTGCTGATGTATTTTTAAATATTTTTCTCTTTCTTTATAACATTTAGGGTTGGGTTCTGAAAACTGACTGCAGCTACAACCCATATTAATGTTTCCTATATCTTTTAGAAAGACTACATAGAATTCTTCTTTTTACCCATCTAAGTATAACATTCACATACATATCAAAGAACAAGGAGGTATGTTGTCAGTTTGCCTCCAAACTCTGGCAGTTCTCTATGCTGCACGATCCTAAACATAAGGGTCATGTATCAGTTTAGCAGCAAGTATTCATAAAAACCTTTAAATCATAGTACACATGGAAGCCATGCTACCATCAATATTTACACAGTTCCTGGCACTACAATAAATATTGTGTTACACATACACACACATTATTTCAGGCTCAAGGAGAAACACAAATTCAAAGTATTCTTAGACTTTACAGGCCTGTAAATAAAATGAAATAACATCTACAGTTTTTCTCTAACTATTCTGTAGAAATGAGTTCTCCTACCATGACCCTCTTTCCACAGATAGTTGAAATGAGATACAAATCAACTCAAACACTGTCTTTCAGCTCTAATAAATGTCTAAAGTCAGAGTATGAGTAGAAAATGAATAGCAAACTACTTGACAATGAATTTTGTAGTGTGTCCAGTATTGACCCAGTATCTGTGTTAAGAAAACACTCATCTCAGGATTATATGTACACACCAAAAGAATAGCAGAATCCTGAACTAGTCTACTCAGCTCAGTCCTGGTCTGCCACCCCTCAAAGCAGTGGCAGTATATTTTTTTTGTAAAGAAAATTAGCATTACCGGTATGCACACCACTATTTCACTTGCAGGGAAAAGTCAGAAGCAATATAGGCTGTTTTCGCATGGCCACGCTGCGGGAGTGCATTGGCGTAAATGACGCCAATGCACCCACCCCGGACTGTTCGCACGGATGGTCCCAGTAGGGGCAGGGAAGATGGAGCAGCCTCCGCAGAGGCTGCGCCATCCCCCAAACACCTTACTGTCCCTCTGACCTTCCGGCGCATTGCCCAGGCCAGGGGAAACCCCCTCCTGCGCTGCACGACAGCTCTGGAGACACAGGGCACGGGGTGTGTCCCCTGGCCTGGGGAACATGCTGGAAGGTCAGAGGTACAGTGAGGCATTCAGGAAAGGGGGAAAATGGTGCCTACCAGCTGCTGCCGTTTGCCCGGCAGCGGTTAGAAGCCACTGTTTCCGAAAAACCTCGCTCAGTGATTCAGCAGTGGCAGCCATGCGAATCCCTCCCCAGGGATGCTGTTTTTAGCATCCCTGGGACGCTGTATTCCGCCCGTGCGGAAACAGCTTTAGAGTAAAAACAGTAGGGTTCCCAGTGATTCTTAAAGCTACTTTACCTCACTCCTGAGAAATGATATGGTGGAGCAAACAATATCCTGCCCCCTTCCCTGTCCCTGCCTCAAAATTTTGCATTGCATAGCATAGCAACCCAGTGAAAATAAAATTTCAAGAATCAAACTTTAGTAAATGGCTACTTCTCCTGGAGGCGGAGGACATCTCAAATGGAATGTTCCCTTCCTCTATCTTTAGAAGGCAGGAACTTCAATTTTGTTGTTTCCTCTTTAGGCGTCGCTCTCCCCTTTCTAGCCAGTTTCATTCCTGCCTCTGTTAGGAGAGCAAGGTTTTTTCTCTCACTCCTCAGCTTAGACTTTTGTCCTGTGAGTGATTGTGTTTTTGTGTAGTCGTTTCACCCCCTCCCCCCATCGTCTGTTAATCTGTTAACTGCGTTGCCTCTGTGTGTCCATTGCGTGGTTTTTTGTGTGTGTGGAGAGTGATTGTGTGCAGTCTAGTCTCTCATGTGAGGGAAAGTTGTGGGCGCCAACTTTTTGGCAGAAAAAAAGCGGCAGAGCACTCAGAATGGCTAAGGCTCCTTTCTCCCCAATCAGAGAGAGTTTTACCTGGTCAGTAGCGGAGGCTACCAGGTCAGCCATGGCAAGGACTTCCCCTACCCACCCAGGGACCAGCCAGGAAGACCCTACAGAGAAGTCCAGCACACAATGTAGCAGCTGCCCAGCCCACCCTGGACTCGAGAGTGCTGCAATGGAGAAACGGGCTAAGAAAAAGTCCTCCTCCAAATGCAGTAGAGGGCATGTTCCACCAGTGAGCCACACAAGTCCAAGAAGGGCAGCAGAACCAGCATGGACCCTGAGGGGCCATCTAGCTGCAGAAGCTCCGTTCCCACCAGTGGCAGGCAAGGTTTTTCCAACCCTCCCTTGGCAGGATATGGGGATGAGAGGGCAGCAGCATGGCCTGCTTCTAACCAATTATTATCTAATGATACAAATGCTTGGAACTCTTTTTCTCCCTGGGAATTTCCGCAGTTCCTGACCCAAACCTTTAGATGGGAGCTTTCCCAAAACGAAAGATCCACCCCTTATGGTCAACAAAGATACCCTTCAGAAATATCCCATAGACAGGACCTCACTTGTTCCCAGGTTCTCTCCAAAGAGGGTTTTAGTGAGGGGGATTGTCTGGAGGAGGAGAATCAGTTTTCAGAAACTGAGGAAGTGATTCCTGACACTATGGACCAGTCTCCCAGGTTTTTCAAACCTGAGGATTTAGTCCTGCTTATTAATAAAGCCATATCTACCCTTGACCTCAATGACTTTGCAGATGCAGAGGACCCAATTGAATCTAGCCAAGAAAAACCAATTAAGGGCTGTTCAAAGGGAATCATGATTATTTTCCTCATGAGGAAGATCCCAAACAGGTCTTCCCATTTCCTGAATCCTTTAAAAAGAAGATTAAAAGAGAATGGCTAAATCCCACTGGAACAAGGCCGTCCCTCCCCCCCTCCAAGAAATTCTACATGGTGCCAGACTATGTGAATTGCCTTCTGCAGGTCCCAGTAGTAGATGCTCCTGTAGCCAACCTACACTTGGGAGGTCTAGTTCCTACCGATGGGGAAGGCATTATCAGAGATCAATTACATAAAAGATCTGAGATTGCTCTTAAAAGAGCACATGATTTGTTGACCATGGCTATGAAAGCTGTAATCTCTTCCGCCACAGTGACCAGAGCCCTCATAGCATGGCTTAAAAGGGTTTTTGATATCTTGCCTCCAGAAGAGAGAGGGGTCAGAGAAGGTATTGACAGAATTTTAATGGGGACCTTGATGCACTTTTACTGGCCGCCTGGTCAATCGCCTTAATCATGGGAGCACACTAACTCCTCAGCCACAGGCCAGGACAGTAGATTCTTCAAATAAGGAGAGCTGTAATGTCACAGTTCTTGCAAGTTTGGATAGGTTTCCTGCTCCCTGGCAGGCTAAGGAACTTCAAATAGGGCTGCGCACTCTATCTTTTCATCCTCCAAGAAGGAGCATTGGATGCCCCCCCCCCAGAGATGGAGTCAGGGAGTGGCAGTCATTGGCATTCTCTCTTCTGAAAGGGGAGATCTCAAGCACGATGCACACAGGGGAATGCTGGGTGAGAACCCTCCTTCAGCCCATGCTGGTTGAGACCTTTCTGTGGAGGGTAATCAGTAGAGCACTGGGAGAGTCTTTCTCTGGATAGAGACCTCCAAGTGAGAAGGCAATGGAAGGCTGGATGAGCCTGGCCGGCTTTTGGGGCAGTCCTGGGTTCCTGGCAAGCAGCATTGTCCTGTGAGGAGCAGGGATGTGCTGTGCATGGCAGCAGCTGGTCCCATATGTTTAGTCTTGTGTCTTGCCTTTTTGGGGAACCCAGGTTCCTGAGATGCTAAAGAAGTGGAGGAACCATCACCTTTGGCCAGTAGGTCCCTCTGGCTTTCTGGATGCAGCAAAGTGACAAAGAATTAGTCTTTATTTTATTTATTTATTTATTGTTTAGATTTTTATACCACCCTATCCCCAAGGGGCTTTAGCTGGTACACTCATTGTTTACATTCCTCGTTGGAGAGTTTCAGGCATGCCAAAAAGAAAGTCAGAATGTGGCTCTCCCCCCAGGCAAATCACACTCTTGGTGTGGCCATTGTTCACTGCTAGTTAGATGTCATAAGGGTGGCATTTTCTAGTAGGCACCATCTTGTTTCATTGCTAACATGAGGAGGTCATACCGTTTATAAGTAATCCTTCACTAACCTGAAGAATGAAAAACAAAGAAAAACAAATGACACTAAGTAGAACTAAATGAAGCAAAAAAAGAAAAGGAAAGGAAACTAGTCAAAGCTGTTCACAGACAACCCTGTAGACAGTGATGTGATTCAGTCGGTTTGGCCTTGTTTGGGCGAACCAGCTGTTAAAAGCCCCTTTGCTCCCACCTGGGAGAGAGAGAGAGCAATGGGGCTTTTAGCACCTTGCAGTCCAGGGCAGGGAGGGAAGCCAAGGTGGGCAGCATGGGGGTCAAGCAGAGGCCAGCCAGCCCCCCCGGGGTTCTCCCAGCCAATGCCAGAGAAAGGGCACCCTAGGCTGTGCAGCCACCCCCTGGGTGCACGCCCTGCTTTGAGGCCGGCCACCTCTGGTGGCTGCTGAAAGAAGTCCAGCCCCTTCAGTGGCCAGGCAGTTGGCCCAGGACCACATAGGAAAAGCTGCAGCCACCTCATACCCTCACCTCTCCCTGCCCAACATTGAAAAGGGGGTGCAGCAGCCAGGTAAGTGGCTGGTGGGGGGTCATGGTAGTGAGCTGCAGAGGGAGGGGGGAAACCCGGTAATTAAATAATTAGAATCCCACCACTGCCTGTAGGTGTCAGCAAAGCTCAGCCATCAGAGAAGTCAAATTCACCTCTGCTTCTCATAGCAGCAAAGGAAAATATGAAGGGAGGGAGTATGCCCCACCTCTCACATCACATGGCCTGGGCAGTGAAAGTAGCTGGCTAAGACATGTGACTTGGGAAGGGGAGCACTCTGTATGCAGTTAAAGCTCATAATTTGCTATCAATATTTTCCATGGTTGGCCCTGCACAAGTGCAGTCCAACCTGGGGCTGTACAGAAGCTGTAACAATGAACAAACATTCCACATTATGTAGAAGTGAGGATAGGATAAACAAGTTCTGCCCTACTTAACAGGAAGAAAATATATCAGTGCTGCCCATTTTTGAGTGCTAGAACTTATGCATAAAATCTCTGAATCATCTGTGAAATCTGTGCAAGATGCTGTTCATCTCAGTTCTTTGAATGAACACAATTTACCATTTTTTAATACAAGGCCAAGTTGAGTGCATCTTTCCTTTGATCAATCCCCTGCTAATAACATTGAAGGCTAAATGTAGCTTTTCTGTTGCATAGTCACTGAATTAAAAATTATGATATGAACAAATAGTGAATCATCTGTGGGACACCAAATGTGTTCTAGTAAAATCTGTGAGTGCATGCATGCTTTAAAGGAAGAATAATGAATGACACCAAGGATGACTGGTAGAATTAACTGAACTCAGGTAAGTGATAAGAATTTTGTTATGATGCATGAAGAGATTTTAAGAGTTTTTACATGTAGGTCTTAAAGCTCCAGTACCTCATTGATTAGCTGTTCTCCCCCCTACTCCACCCTCCCTCCCCTGTCCAGCCAGTATGGCCTTGAGCTTGTATTTGAATCTGAACACAATGGCCATGAATGACTCTTTTGCTTAAATTAGTTTGTAACACAATGAAAAGCCAGAATGCATGTTTGGCTTACAGTCGGCTTTCTATTCCATATCAACAATGATCATACATTCAGCTAAATAGCATGGGACTGTGTCAAAGAAAATGCAATCCTGACACGCAACAGTGGAAAAACAAATCCATACACCTTCACCTTGACAGCACTGGCTATGTGTTGGATGTGTTCATATCTATTTTTGCATCAGCTGCAAGTTGTGCATGTTCTAGCATGAAGGAATCTTTTGGACTGAAGAACAAGTCCTCATCTTGCATGAAAATGTATAATGTGAGCAGAAACAGAACAGGTAGGCCAGGAAGCAAGAAAGGAAGCAATTATTCATCTTAAACATATGAAAACACATCATTCATAAATACAGGGTAGTGTAAACGGCAGCCAATACATCTAAGAAGACTCCACAGGGAAATTAGGGAATGAATTATTTTCTTTCTTACAGTATTTTTGAACGGCTTTCTAAACTTATGTGCATTTATTGAAAAGCCTTCTTTTTCAAATATAAGGCAGTCTCAGGAATACTAGGGTTTGATAAAAAAGACTTTGAGATTAGGGGTTCAGCATATAAGATATCACTTGCCAGATGGCACTAGTTTATATATAAACTAGTGACATGAGTACCAGATTGGTACAGTTAAAATTTTCACTGTAACATAAGAGAGATCTGAGTTCAGATCCCCACTCAGCTATGAAGTTCACTGGCCCAGTCACTCTTCCCCAGCCTAACCTACTTCAGAGGGTTACTGTGAGAAAAAAAATGGGGCAGAAAGAGTAATGTGCATTACTCTGAGCTTCTTGGGTAAGGTACAAACAAAAACATAAGCTAGGGTTGGAGATTCGGATGAAACAAATACCAGATTCAGCCTGAATTTCAGGGTAACATCCGGAGACTGTCCTGATGATACCACCCATGCTTGCTGAAGTTTGGTTCATGGGGGCCAAAGTTATGGACCCCCAAAGGGGGTGCCCCATCCCCCATTGTTTCCAATGGGAACTAACAGGAGATGGGGCTACCCATTTGAGGGTCCATAACCTTGGCCCCCTTGAACTTAACTTCACCAAACTTGGGTAGTATCATAACAATATTTACAGAGTGATACCCTGAAATTTTGGTGTCACCAGCTTTAAGAATGCATCACTGATAGGCACCCCAAAAATTGCTCCAAGAAGCCTCCTGGTAATAGCATCCAAGCTTGGTGAGCTTTGCTTTTGGGGGCAGGGGGCATGGGTTGAGAGAGTTCTGAGAGAACTCAGCCAGCAGGATTTGTGTGCAGGAGCAGGGAAACAAAATAAGCCTTTTGGGGGTCCATAAAATGGAACCCCCAGAAGGAAAGTTCACCAAGCCTGGATGCTATTACCAGGAGGGTATCCTGGACACCAAGTCTTGGAGAACAAAATACTATTTTTAGTATAACCTTTAAGCATAATTTCAGCTTTCTAAGACTACTGACTTCACAGGACTTTGAAAGGTATAACTTTATTCAGGTTGGCACTATTAGTCACGTTTCACATTTTGGCCTGCAAGGGGTGCATTTTTAAAGCTAGTGGCACCAAAATATCAGGATATCACCTGAAGACTGTCCTGATGATTTCACTCGCCCTCCCCCTCCCCCTCCCCTCCCTTGCATGCCACCCCTCACTCCCTCCCCTCCTTTGCATGCCACTCCTCCCTCCCCCTCCCTCCGCTAGGGTGGGTGGGTCATGCCCAGATGCCGGGTCCCCTCCCCTTCCCTCCCTTGCATGCCACCCCTCCCTCCCTCCCCTCCCTCCACTAGGGTGGGTGGGCCATGCCCAGATGCCGGGTCCCCTCCCCTTCCCTCCCTTGCATGCCACCCCTCACTCCCTCCCCTCCCATGCATGCCACCCCTCCCTCCCCCTCCCTCCGTTAGGGTGGGTGGGCCATGCCCAAATGCCGGGTCCCCTCCCCTTCCCTCCCTTGCATTCAGGGGGGCAAAAGTTATGGACACTCAAAGGGGTATCCCCCATCTTCTGTTAGCTCCCATTGGAAACAATGGGGGATGAACCCCCTAATCCTAAATTCTCAAAACTGCAACTGCTGCTTCTATTGTCTCTGCATTCCTTTGGCAAGATACTATTGACTCAAAGTACAATGACCTGCGAATTGATCCAACTATCTCCCTTCAATGGGTTCCTGATCCGACTCACTATCACATGTATGAGTTGGAGAACTTAACTTTGAAAGCCTGGGAGATAATGCAAAACAAACTTGGAAGAGAAATATTTTTTTTCTTATGGAAGATCATTTGAAAGTTTCATATATGATATTCAAAAACTGGGAAAAAAGTATTGTCAGGCAATCTGTGAAGGCAAATTATGTCTTGGGCAGAGGAATCTATTCACCCCTTTGAGTTTATAATATAATGAAACATATATCTAGTGACACTTAAATGATTTAAAATCCATTTGTGTTTTTCATATTGCAAAAATGACATAAACTTTCCTTTTTGTATTTCAGTTTAATGCACCAAAGAGATCAGTAAGTGTTTTGGGAACTTCTGGGAGCTTGGCTGAGCATTTTTTTTCTCATCAGTTTATAAGGCTGAATTAGTCACACTAGAAGGAACAATTTATAACATTATAACAAATTTCCTTCAAGAATTCTAAGAAACTTAATGAATTTATTTCAGAACAATAATGTTATCAAAATATATGTGAAGGAACTATTTCAGGAACATACTGAACCTGGATAATGATAATTTGAATCTGTGAAATCTAACAAGTGAAATCAAGGAAGAGCAAAGGTTCTAACAAAGACAGGTACATTCAGATGGATTTCTTAGTTCAGAACTAACGAATACTGACTGTAGTCCAAGTTATACCTTGCTATATGTACTAGTTGCATATTGCAGACATGTTCTTTTTCTTTCTTTTTTTTTTGCAGATTAAGTCCATTTGGGGAGGGTGTTCTGTGAGTGCTGAGACATTAACCTCTCTGGCCTGAAAAACAGCAGATACAGGTGTTACCAGTCAGACCTAAGGTGGGATTGAGGGGCCTTTTTTTGGGAAAGCAGTGTTTCTACATCTTCCCCATGGGGTGTACTAGAAGTACAGGACAAAGATGGATGCCATTTCCTGTGCTGACTCAGTGGTACCAATAGAGAAAAACCTACCTGAGCAAATCTCTCTGTCAGTCATTGAAGTGCACAACAGCCAGACTCACATCTCCTAAAGTAATTCGAAAAAGGAAAGCCTATGCTTGGGAAAACAGTCACTGCCTCAGGACAGCAACACAGCTGCCTCCAGTTCAACAAAGAATCTGTTAACTAATATCAAGATTTGGGGTGCTGTGTGGTTTGCGGGCTGTATGGCCATGTTCTAGCAGCATTCTCTCCTGACGTTTCGCCTGCATCTGTGGCTGGCATCTTCAGAGGATCTGATAGTAGGAAAGTAAAGCAAGTGGAATATATGTACCTGTGTGTAAAGGTCAACAGGTGAGAACATGTAAAGAGGAATGGCCTGGCAAGTGAGTGACAATGGAGATAGCAAGGTCAATAGGTGAGGCATCTGAACAGAAGTAGTCTGGCCTTTGTTCACTTTGTCTATAGTCATCCTGTGTTTGTGTGGAGCTGATTAGTCACTGTCTTGACTCTAGGAGAGAATGCTGCTAGAACACGGCCATACAACCCGGAAACCACACAGCACCCCAGTGATTCCGGCCGTGAAAGCCTTCGACAATTCATCAAGATTTCTTTTCAGTTATTCTTCAATGCACTAATCTATCTTCCTTTTTCATGACTAACCTTTGGGAAAGGTTGAATTGGAAAAGCTTCAGAACTGTGATTCAATCAACTCACTTTAAAATCTAATCATCTTTGGATGCTCCCTGGGGCTTGAGTTGTTATGCCTAAATGTCCACTTCCTGTTCTCCCCCAGAGAACAAGAGCTGCCTTTTCCTGGGAAGATTAGGTTTCTTAGCATAACCCAAAGGTGCTATAACAAGACTGCCCACCTTGCATTTGGTGTACAGAATTTCCTGGAGTATTCTCTGGTCTAGAGATACTGTTTTTCCCAAAGACACAGTGAGGCAGCTCCAAAGCTACAGATACTCATATCTGCCACACTGGAAAAAAAAAAGGGGGGGGGGTGACACGTTGCCAAAATTGGCAGGCAAAGATGAGTTGGTTCATGTATTTAAATCTGTGAAATGTCACCCAGAAGTGATGCCTGCAGAAAAGACGTCCCTGGGAAAAAAACTGCAAATGATGGGTGGCACAGAGAATCATAAGCAGCACAAAATGGCTGGCACAATAACAAAACCAAAGTAATAAGGTTTACAGTTAAGCAGCAGTGGGAAAAAAAGAACTGTTTTCACCTGAGACGTTTCATTTTCCCAGAATCATCCACTGTCACTTACATGGCCAGTCTAATTAATTTCCTTTTTTAGGAAATCACAGCTGAACATGTGATTGAAACCATACATGTATCCAAGTACTAATCCCCACTTTTATCTAAAAAAAGGAACACATGTTGGATATTTCTTACAAACAGAAGTATACACAGCATTGTATAAAAAGTGTGTGTGTGTGTGTGTGTGTGTGTGTGTGTGTGTGTGTGTGTGTGTGTGTGTGTGTGTGTGTGTGTGTGTGTGTGCGCGTTGGGAGGGTTTAACTACACCAGTGACCAATATGATGGTAAGAAAGAATGTGGATGCAACCTTACCAGAAGAAGGCACAAGGCAGTATTTTAATTTCTGTCCCTAGTATATCTATTTCTAACAAAGTTTTGCATTTCCCACTAATAAGGGAATAGGAATTCCCATACTGTTCAGTCACTATGATATCCTAGGGAACTTTGACTTTTGAAAGTTTATACCCCCAAAGTGTTGTTCTCTAAGATGCTATTAGACTCGAATCTAGCTATTCAGTCACTATGGCTCTTTTTCATTTGCTGGCTTTACTGAACTGTTACTGAGTCTTTCAGATAAACTTAAAATCCTTTTAGTATTCATTTAGAACTGAACCATTGTAAACTATCCAAAACTGGTTCCAATACATACAGCTCTAAAAGCAAGGGTAGAAAGCTCCAGGCAAACACAACACAATTTCATTTAGCTTGAAGGACTGTTAAAATACATAAATGGAATGGAGTCATGTATGGTTCTTTTGATTTTTTTTAAGTTTGCTCTGTTTATAACCTTTTGCTTTTATTTAACTTTGCAGAAATGCAGAAGTCTTGACTCTCTTAAAGTGCAACCAACTGTTTGGTACAAGTTGTTTCTCTTCAGCTTTCCAAAAAGTGGGGGGAGAGATGTAAATAATAAAAGCCTAGTTTCATAATGTGCTGGTGAAAAGTCTAGCTCTTTTCCTGAACATTTCTCCTTTCTTTTCTAAAGTATAACTTTGTTTAGATCTTATTTACTTTGGTCCATGCTACAAGAATATTTGAAACACACTTGCTGTTGTATAGTACATACACAAACAATGGAACAAGAACAGAAAGTTGCTAGTTCTTGCACCTGGAAAGCAGATCAAGGCAAATCTAGGAATTACCTGGTTCCAGCAGAGTAATAGAACAGTTTGTTTGGGAAAAGAGTCAAGTGGCACTGCAGGTGTGTAAAAAAATGGGTCTAAGGAGTTTCAGGAAATGTTGGTGAGCCACTTGTTCTTGAGGAAGAACTAAATAGAGAGAAAAAAGTCATATGTTTTCTAGAGAAGAAAGAGTCTGTTCCATAGGGGGCAGAAGAGTATAAATATAAAGGGAGTAAAGTACCAGACTTAGGACTAATTTATATGTTCTCACAGCAGTGCCAGAGATGATGGCCTAGATTTCTTTAGTAAGAGGAATCTGATGGACAAAGCATCCAATTCTTTTCCATTACCATTACAACCTCTATGGAAAAAAAGATAGTTTTCCAAGTAGATGCGCTTTTGCTGATGTGTTCTATAACTACTGGTATTTTACTAATCACTAGAAACTACAAACAGAAAATGGGTTTCACTTTCTACATCTTGGTTGTGAGAAATGACAGTGATTTGGATTCAAAGCAAAGTGGAGTTCAGTGAGAAGAATGGAATCTTTTCTGCCTCTCGAATCCTGCTGCAGCTCCCTGAAACATTGTACCCAAGGATAAGAAGACCCCTAGGAACACTGCAGGGTGGACTTGTGACGTCGTGCAATGGGAAGACAAAAAATGCACTCGCAACGTCTCGCAAGCTGCCATTGCTCCTTGGGGAAGGGGCCAAGCACTGGCCTCATGTCAGCTTCTTCGCCCGACTGAGGGCAAGGGACAGCGCCTGTCCTGGAGCATGCAAATGGACTGGCTGGGATTGGGGGGGAAATCTCTTGGGATGGTTTCCTGCTCTCACAGGACACAATGGTGATGTCACCAGTTGGGGCCAGACCAGCTGTCTAAAATTGATGTTGTGGCCTAGGCCCAATTTGCCAGCCTGATCTCGCAGCGGCAAGACATCTCTGGACTGTTTAAAGGTACGTGGCTTTAATTGGTGGCTTGGGGCCAGGGAGGTGGCTCAAGCTTTGGGGGACTCGGTGGACACCCAGGTGGCAGTAAGGGTGGGGCAAGTTGAACCAGCCAGGAGGCCACTGGCAAAAGGGACATTCTACCATGGGGTCTATAGGGGTGGCCGGAGGAGAATGAAAGCGTGGGGGCAGCAGCTACAAGCCCCTGAACACAGCACTCTCCAGGGGCCGGTGCTCGCAATTCCTTGGCTTCAAGCAGTGGATCATTGGGGCAGACTGAGGTCCACCCCCCATTGAGGCCAGGCTATAGTCTGGAGGAGAGGAATTCAATGGGGCAGCTGGGGGGCAAGCATCTGACCGTGGAGGAGGGAGAGTTGAGGGCATCAAGGAATGGTGCTTTGGTTTTTGCTGTAGTAAAGTTGGGATTCTCTCTCCCCTCATTGCTTGTTTACCATTAGCTGTTGGGATTAATTTGGCTGGCTTTACAGAGACATTGTTTTTTATCCCTATGGGGCTACCAGCTTACAAGCCTTTTGGTTTTATAAATTCATCCTCCTAATAAGAAATGGTTCTTCAGAAGGGGAAGAGTGCACAAACAAGTGCTAAAGGAAAGACCCCTATTATGCGGGGCTCCCAGTCTCACCCCAAGCAAAGCGTTAAAGCAGCAGGGGGAGAAATGGAGGCCGGAACTCATATTTTGACTTGCACCTGGGACACCAAGAATCAACAATTTAAGGGGGCTATGCCCAGGGTTCCTCAGGTCAGAGGCCATCACAGGACTGGGCAGAGGGAGTGTAACCCATTTCAGGGCCAGCCCCAAAATGGAGGAGAGTGGGCTGCTTGTATCCGACTACCCCAGTAGCAAGCAACAGCGGCAATTCAAATAATCAGGCCAGGGTATTTAATGCAGCCCCTCCTGCTGCTGCACCTGTGGACACAACCCTTGGCTGCAGCTGGGTAACCTTATCAGGCAGGGCGTCGCATGATACCTCATGCATCTTTCACAAAACAATCCAGGGGGCACCATAGCCACAGATCTACCTTAAACTTTAGCCAAGCCCACAGGGGAATGTTGTTTCTTCACAGGTTATCAAAGAGGCCATGGTGGTATCATCTGACTTAGAAGAAGGATCTGGGGGAGTGAGATCCCACTCTTCCCAGTGTCGCAAGAGGTGTTGTTCATCATGGCATAGGTCATCGAGGTGCTGTGGAGACGCTTCATCATCATCAGGTGAGATGAGATTTCTTCTCATGTGGGTGGGGTTTACTGGGACAGCAGGGCTGGCATCCTCTTGCTCCCTGCAGGTCTGAGCAAGTGTAGGGACAAGTGCTTGGGTCTTCCCCCAGAGGCCCACCCCTGGCCTGTCCTTTCACAGAAGTGGAGTCTACCCAAGGTCTGGCTGGCATCTCTCTAGGAAGGCCAGGGAAAGGATCTTGGAAGGGTGATGTAGATGTATTCACTTGTAAGCAGCCGGGGGTAAGGCAAGGAGTCTCTGGTTCAGCCACACCAAAATGTAGCAAGGGGAAGAGGGTGGAGAGGTCCTTTGACAATTAGCTCCATGGGTTCAATGAATATGCAATGTTAATTTTGGCCACTTACCCCCTTCATGCCTGGCAGCTGGGGGCTCACCAGGGAAACATCCTGTGGGCCTGAGCCATCACGGGCGATATAGCTGCTATTAATTATGATGAGGAATGCCACAGGAGCGCCTCTCATGACTATAATGTGCGTTGGGATGGAGTGCATAATCGGGCTTGGACCATGTTGGTCCATCCCTTTGCGTGGCCACAATGGGGGTTCCTGAAGAAATGGCCTGCTTTTTTTGGGGAAAGGCACATGCCTGGTGTGTTGGGAATTTAATTGAGGGAAATGCCAGAGATTAAAATGCAAGTTCAAGCATGCATGAGAGGTTTGCTTCAGCCCACACTCTAGCCTCGCTTGCCCAAGGGGCAAGAGCCAGCAGCATCCCCTGCCTCCACAACATAATGAACTCAACTGGGGTGCCTTGGGGGGCTTGCATCCACCACAGTGCAGCTTCATGCCCTCGCCCCCGTTCTGGAAACATACCCCAACCAGCAGGCAGCTTTTTTCCTTCTGGATGGGTTTTCCCAAGGTTTTTGCATTTCATACACTGGCCCACGCCTCCCTACTGATTCAGGCAACCTTAAATCTGTATGTGTCATGCCAAGGTTAGTCTCCTCAAAATTGGCTAAGGAGGTAGTGACAGGGTGGATGGCTGGCCATTTCCTTCCTTGCCCTTGCCCAATCTGAGGGTGTCCCCTCTTAGAGTGGTGCCAAAAAAAGACTCCAGGTGAATTTCACCTCATACATCATTTGTCTTATCTTAACGGGTCGTCTGTGAATGACTTCATAGATAGACCCAGGCCTGAGCTCTGTGCACTACGCACCATTTGACCATGCTATTAACTTGATTCACTCTTGCAGCCCTGCAGCTTTGCTAGCAAAGTTTGATATACAGTTGGCTTTTTGGCTGCTGCTCATCCATCCTGTAGACTACTGCTTGTTGGGCATAAAATTTCAGGGCCTATGGTATGTGGACAAGGCCATGCCCATGGGCTCTTCCATGGCTTGTGCAGCCTTTGAAACATTTAGTTAATTCCTGGAGTGGCCTGCAAAAGGCCGCTTTGCCAGCCCCCACATCACTCACTACCTCTATGATTTCCTCTTCATAGGAAGAGCTGGCTCCAACAAATACCACCTCAGACTGGCAGCCTTTCAGGCTTTGGCTGTAGAGCTAGGGGTGCCTTTGACCAGGGAAAAAACGAGGGTCCTTCCATATCCCTTGCATTTTTAGGGACCACCCTGGATACAGTTCAGGGTGTATCCTGTCTCCCTTTGGACAAATCATCTGGTGCTGATTAAGGAAGGTCAGTCAAGATAAAGGCAAGGGGGGAAGCAAAGGAGAGCAAGTTGTTTTACAAGTGATTCACTCAGCACGTAGCCTTGATTTTTGTTCAGTATACTGAAACCGATCCTCATCATTTGTGATATTTGGAACTGTTTGAAGGATGGTTTGTTTCTTGTGATTTTAAATGACTGCAAATAAAAGGCTTTGGACTTCATTATAGAAAGGAGTTGGTTTCCCTTGCTTCTGTTTCTTCCCTTGCTGAAGTGAAAGTGCTTTCGAGAAGATTGCTGTGGAGGAGGCTGGATCAAAGCTTGCAAAAAGCTTTTGAGCTGCCTGTTGGCTGGCCTACAGGGTTGTGAGAAGGTCAGGACAGGCCTGTTGGCTCATACAATGACTGTTCTATTTAAGTCTGAATATCAAACAGTAAGACATGCTTATGAAGTAGAAATATACGTACAAAACCAAGAGAGTACATGTGAAAGGGATCTTGGAGTCTTAGTAGACCACAAACTGAACATGAGTCACAGTGTGATATGGCAGCCAAGAAAGCCAAAGCAATTCTGGGCTGCATCAATAGAAGCATAGTGTCTAGATCAAGAGACATAATAGTACCTTTCTATTCTGCATTGGTCAGTCCTCACCCAGAATATTGTGTCCAGTTCTGGGCACCACAAGAAGGATATTGACAAACTGGAACAGGTCCAGAGGAGGGTCACCAAAATGGTCAAAGATCTGGAATTCATGCCCTGTGAGGAGAGACTTAGGGAGCTGGGTATTTTTAGTCTGGTGAAGAGAAGGTTTAGGAGTTATGATAACCATATTTAAATATTTGAAAGGATGTCATGTTGAATAAGGAGCAAGCTTGTTTTCTGCTGCTGCAAAGTCTAGGACAAGGAGTAATGGGTTCAAGGTACAGGAAAAGAGATTCTACCTAAACATTAGGAAAAACTTCCTGACAGTGGAATACACTGCAGGAGTGTGGTGGAGTCTCCTTCTTTGGAGATTTTTAAACAGAGGCTGGATGGCCATCTGTCAGGAGTGCTTTGATTATGTCTTCCTGCATGGCAGGGGGTTGGAGTCGATGACCCTTGTGGTCTCTTCCAATTCTATGATTCTATGAAACCACTGATGAAAACGCTAATTAATATAAAAAGAAATAAAATAGGAAATGTTTGCTCATCCTTAGCCATCAGATTAGGGCAAGCAAGAATCCCTCTTGAAATAAATAGGGATTCTTTATCAAAGCAAGATATGAATTTGAAATGTCTGTAATTTGTTTCCTTTTTATATGGAGGCTGGCATTCCCTACTGAGACCAACACAACATATTTTGTCCTCAACCATCTTTCAAAATGTTGAAAAGTTAATGCAAAGGTGCATGCACAGAGAAAAAGGGAGGGCAGTATTTTTTTAAAAAAAGAATACAAAGTACAAACATAAATCTTTTCTTCTACTTTTATAGTTCAAATATACAAATTGTTAATGGTCCCATATTATCTCTAGCCTGAAGAAATAGAGGTTTTAATATCTTTTTTCTTTACAGTTCTAATTATGTGCATTAATGAAACAATCATATTATTCAAAAGACTTGCTGAGTTACACATATTGAAACTGGGTTTATAGAGTTTCCTGACAGGTTTACAAATTGTGACATTTTGAAAAATATATTAAAATTGTAACTTACTGTACTCTGATATTTTAAAAAAATGGCATTGCATGAAAATAAATGTTTTATAGGCCATTTATTATGGTGACATTTAGTGAGATGTATTACTGATACATAGTCATTATAACCACTGAAGAAAAAAAATGGAAATTGAAGAAGATTATAATAATTTACTTGTACATTAGAAAGATACATGGTATACTAGCGAGAATGTATATTTATATGAAAATGTGAACATCATGATCCATCTATTCCATTTGTTTGATTCAAAGTAAATTGCAAATTAAGTATATTTTAACTTCTTATTCTACAAATCAGTGAAATATACAATGTATTTGAATCAAACACTCAGGTTCTCTCTGGAAGCATTGTTAACAGTGGGGGCAAAATGATCCTCCTCATTCCAGAAAAGTGTAAAAGTTCTGTGGTCAAATGAACACAGAGGGCTGCCCTGTACTAAATCAACCCCTTTGTCTATCAAGGTCAACATGGTTTATTCAGACTGGCAGCAGCTCTCCAGCTGGGTTTTTTTTTCACAACACCTGCAACCTGATACTTTAAGCTGGAAATGCTGGGGACCTCCTGCATGTCAGGCACTGAGCCATGGCCCTCCTCATGTTTGCCAATCTGAAGAACACCTGGTGAATCCCATTGGTGGAGGGGCAGAATGTACTAACATCTCATATCATGTATATAGGTGAGAGTAATATTCATGGAAAAGGAGTGGGATTATGTATGCTGACTCTGCATCTGCTTGTTTACATTCAGCATAACTAGGATTCAAGTCTATGCATGTACAAACTGTACATCTCTAATACTGTGATTAGGAATAATAGAAAAGTAGCATTCCATATAATAAGCACAGAGCCTATTCTGGTACATGTTGCTTACTTCAAAACTCAGTCCCTACATTGTAGCAAATACTCAGATATGGGCCAGCATACTAACTCTCCCTCTACATGCATTTCTGAAATAACATAGGTAGTGCATATGGTGCATATGCTGTGGTGACTGAAAGAAACAGAAGAAAAATGAACTTATAACTGGCAGCCAATAACAGCAGAAGATAGTGGGAAAAGCCCTGAAAGAGGAAAATATGTTCAAAGATGCTGAAATGAGTTTAAAAAAATACACATAATGAATGGTGTATATCTGCATCACAGAAGTGGCAGGAGGAAACCACAGGAAAAATATACAAGAAATCAACATTATGGTATGCTATAACAATGATAGCAGTATTTAAGGCCACTGAAGCCAAAAAAAAAAGAACCCACTCAGCAGGCTATTAGGAGTCATTAACTTCTTGTAAATTATTTTGTGGCCTACTGATGATTTCGTAGAATTGGATTCCATAGAAAACTGCTTTATTTATCTGCAGCCATCTGTCTGCAAGCAATTTAAGTTCTTGCTTTCAGCTGGCAGCATGTCTGAATATAAATGGTGTGGGCCTTAGAAGTGCTGCATATTTTGTGGCAAACATGTGTGGTAGAAGAATGTCTTGGTTTTGACAGCCACGATCACTCATCTACCAAACTCAGATCTTCTTACCTCACTGCTATCTGAGCTAAGCAGCTGCCAAGCAACTGTGTGATTACACAATAGATGTGGTGGTGGAGCTGTATTTCCTTCTGCTTTCCAGCAGCTTTTGCAGGGGCACATTGGGTTAAAGAAATGCTCCCCTCAGGTCATGGATGGTTGGGTCACACAATTAAATGATGAAGGGCACAGAACTCAACTCCCATAAGATGTATCACATCTATGGAGAATAAGCGCAATAACAAATTTGGATGAACACAAAATTGTGAGACTCCTGAAAAAAACACAATATTTATTTATAATTACTAGCTAACTTGTTTGCTCATTCTTTATTTAAATTATTGGCTGTTGAGCAGAGTGCAACAATGACAGGTCTGTGGGTTCTCATGCATGCATGAAAGGCTACTGATTAAGGCTGTGCACTATAAAGGTAATGGTTTTAATTTCACTTTATAATTTCAGAAAGGGCATGATTATTCCTTAATCTTTAATGAAGTAGTAGGAATAGGTTCATGAATGTATTTCAGGAAAAGTGTTCATTTTTAGAAACTCAGAGTATCTACCTCATTATGACAATGAAGAATTAGGATTTTGGGCTAGTTCTTGCACCATATGGAACCAAACATTGAGGAAAGTTTCCTCCAAATACTCTCAATTGAATCATCCATCTTACTGTTCTCAAAGCTGGAGGAAGTCTACGCTTTCTACTAATTTTTCAGAAATTTCAACAAGGGTGTGCCACTCTAGGGGTCCCTCAGTAAGATGACCCTTGTTGCCCTCCTCTCCAGTGATAAGTACTATTGCCAGACCAGAAATACTGCTGCTGGTGCTAACAGCCTGGCTAGATAGAAAGATTAACTCTTACATTTCTGAAAGTTGCAGGCATTTCAGAAATCCGAAAATGCCAGTTGTCTCTTGTTTTGTTATGTCTTGGTATTTCTGATCCAAAACAAAATATGATATTTTGAATATACAAGGATCTGCCAAATAGGCTCAAGATGCAAACAAACTGCCAAACTGCTAAATGAAAAATTGGCTCACTGCAAAAAAAAATGAGCAAAATGTCAGGGTTTTTCAGCATTCCTAGCTAGCCCTGCCATTACTTGCCAGGCTATGCTTCTGGACTTCACTGCTGCAGTTGCTTATCATTGTCCTACGTTTATTTGTAAAATGCTGGAGGACCTGCCCCAAGGAATACATTGCTGAGCAACTTTGTGGATCCCTATGGAGCTCAAAGTTTTTGTAAAATACATTACAAGCAAAGGGTTAGACTGGCATCATCTCCTGCCTTTCTCAAAACCACCTTCATCTGCAAAACATGCTGTGTAACTTTTTACATGCTCCCTCTAACCAAGTAATAATGATGTAAGCTTTTAAGATGTACTTTTCAAAATACCCACAGCTCACCCATATTCCTTCAGGTATCTTTATGACCACTGCATTTTTAATTCTATTTTATGTTTCATCCTTTGCAGTTATCTTAGACAGCATAAAATCAACTGACTTTAGCAGCTCTTTCAGGGAAAAAAGATTGTTCTTTCCCCAAGTGACTACTTTAGGTTCACAGATCGCCTGCATTTTTTAAAGAGGAAACAGTGCTTTAAATATGGCCCTGATAGTTTTATGATCACTTAGATTTGAATGACTGCTTAGAGAATCACAATTAGGCACAGGACTATTTAGTGAATCTTTCATTTTACTTTAGTGACTCACAGCAGCATGTTTTGCATAGGTATCATTTCTAGATCTTCTGAACATACTGCTTCTAAACCTGATGGTGTTCTAATGCTATTGCACATAAAAGTATTGTATTTACAAAAGCAACTAATTTGGCAGAGCACCTTGCTTTTGCAAAATGCCTAAACCTTATTTTGGGCTTTGGGGTTCGAATTAGGGATACCTAAGTGATAATGAATAGAACTATACCTCTAAGCACGTTCAAAGTGAATTTCTTACATTCTGTTAATTCATTCTTAATATTTATAGCCTAGAACAGGCACATTTTAATTGTTCATACTACCTTTATTTGGGGTGTGGGGAGTATGAATTTGGATCATTATGCTGAACATGCTGAACTATTGACCTGATGTTTAATGTGCCCTATGGGATATCCTTGTTCCAGTTATTTTAATATTGTTTTTAATTCTGCTGACTTATTTTTATTGTTATATTTATTACTGCCTCTACAGTTATTTTTGTTATATTGTTATGGTATTTGGCCTTATACAATACATATTACTTACCTACTTGTTATTAAGTTGTTTTTAAACTAGTTCTATATTTTATTTATTTCTTGCTACTTTGGCTGTAAGTTATATTTTTTAAAAAAATCAAATGCATTTTTGTCAATTAAAAAAAGATGTTTCACTTCACAGCCATGTGAATGGGTTGGCATTATGCTCTTTTATGTTGGTTTCTCTGTCTTTTAGGGCTGTGCATTTGGATAAGCCAAACCAGAAAAATCTGGCTAAACAGGACATTTTAGGTAATTTTTCCCTGCCCCTCAAAACACACATTTTTAAATAAGGAAAAGTAAATGTACTAAATTTTGTCTTGGATTCTCTACTGCAAACTCCTCAAAATTCCAGATAAAGTACTCAGAAAAGCTGCCTGAAACTCAGAAGAGTTGCTGCCTGAAAGTGTAACTAGTTTTCTAAGACAACCAACAAGGGCTGTGCATCCAGATAAAGCTGAACTGAAAATAAACCCATTTCAGCTTTTTTTTCAGGGTTTTTTTTTTGGCAGTAGTTTGAATGCAGTTTGACTTATCTCAGAAACTGGAGTGGGGCAGTGGGGAGTGGGCAGTGGGGAGAAGGAGTTCATAATATCTGTTGGATTGTTGAATGGTATTTGAAATGTCCCTGGCTTGGGGGCTAGGTGTTTTTTTTAGTAACAGTAGCCAGGTTTTGTTGATTTTCAGACTCTCTTCCTTTTTGTTGAAACTGTCTCAGTGTTTGTGAATTTCAATGGCTTCCCTGTGTTGTCTGACATACTAGCTGTCAGAGTTGTCAAGAATTTCTGTGTCATCAGATAAGATCATTCAGTTAGAGCATGTTCAGCTACTGCTAATTTCTTGGGATGGATTAGTCTGCAGAGCTTTTTAGATTATTTTATCCTTGCCAGAATGCTTCATTTTGCATTGCCTATGTATAGTTCACAGCTGCATGGTATATGACGGACTCCTGAGAAGGTAAGGGGGGGTCTCTGTAGTCCTTTGCTGACCATACCATTTGTTATATTTTTCTAGTGGGTTCGAAGATGTTTGAAGGTTATGTTTTTCCATCTTCCCCACCCCTGCAATTGCCCCACCTCACTCCGGTTTCTGAGATGAGTACCTCTCATTCAAACTACCAGGACACTTACAAATGACCCCTTTCCCCCTCATGTCTGAGAGGTGTAAAAAACAGATGCCCAACAATACATAACACTCCACATTGTGCTATGGAGAGAAACACATCTTACCATGACATGTATCTGAAGATGCCAGTCATAGATATGGGCCAAACATTAGGAGCTAAGAAACCCACAATAGCCAGATAATTCTGATTGTGAAAGTCTTTGACAATAAATGCAGCAGGGGTGTCTTATACATTAATTTTCCAATAACAATTTATAGGGCAGTTCATGTAGTGGTGGTTAGGCAACAGGGCACTGATATCACTAGAATTTTGACCAATAGATTTTATGTAAGAAATTGAAGCATTTTTAAAGTGGTTGCGGTGGGTTTTCCGAGCTGTGTGGCCATGGTCTGGTAGATCTTGTTCCTAACATTTTGCCTGCATCTGTGGCTGGCATCTTCAGAGGTGTATCACAAAGAAAAATCTGTTTCACACTGTATCTAGTGAGAAGGGAAAGTTTAGTGGGGTATATTGTCCATGTCCCAGGGTGTGGAACGAATCAGTAAGTGTTTGGGTGGAACTTTTATGTTGTATACCACCTGGAGCCCTTCGGGGATGGGGCAGTATAGAAATCTAAGTAAACAAACAAACAAACAAACAAACAAACAAACAAACAAACAAACAAACAAACAAACTTGCTATGCAAAGGTGTGGTTGAGTGCATTGTATTGCAGGTGGGGTTATCAGTCCATTTTTTTAAGTACTGGGAGCCAAGCTTTGTTAATTTTCAGAGTCTCTTCTTTCTTGTTGAAGTTGTTTTGATGTTTGTGAATTTCAATGGCCTCCCTGTGCAGTCTGACACTGTAACCTTCCAAATTGTCCAGAATTTCAGTGTTCTCAAAATGTTATGTCCAGTTTTCTTTAACACATTTTTAAAGTTTTTGGCTTCTGGTTTTGTCTAGCGCAGGGGTAGGGAACCTGCGGCTCTCCAGATGTTCAGGAACTACAATTCCCATCAGCCCCTACCAGCATGGCCAATTGGCCATGCTGGTAGGGGCTGATGGGAATTGTAGTTCCTGAACATCTGGAGAGCCGCAGGTTCCCTACCCCTGGTCTAGCGAAAGCAACAGTTTTGCTAAGCTTCTGGGAAGCGCTAGCAGGTATTGCTTGTTATCACCATGTAAGGGACCAGATCCAGTTCCACCCACGTATCAAATGCTGAATTATTTCCAAGTCACTTTAAAAGGCTATAATCCATAAATATATCTTCTCTGCAGGTTCTACCCAACATTACTTATTAAATATTAGCTGGAAACAAACAGGATGCCCCACAAATACATTCTAAAAGAAGGATTTAATTGTCCCTGTTCAATTGCAATTCTTTTAAAAAGCGAAGTGTTTTCCCCTTTTAAAACTTTTAGTCAGCAAAGGCTTTCATGCTGAGTGGTATCAGCTACTGAAAAAAAAAAACCAATGCTGAAATTCTGGCAGGAGCAATGTTTCCAGGTATTACAATTGCATTATACTCAAAACTGACATTGTCTGTGGTTTTATAAAGGTTTGGGAAAAGTCCAAAATGTATTATATATTCAGATTTTAACCTGATTATTACATTACATTCGTATTTTAACAAGATACTAGCCTCATACCTATAACAATACTCTGGTATTGTGAGGTAGATGATAATTGGACCTGAAAAGTCATTATTCACATCTTGCCTTCCTTTATCCCATGGTAACCTGCTGCCCAAGAATCATTTCCCAAGTGGACCGTCATATCTTAAAAACACCCACAAGTAGGATGGTATCAGTCCTGAATTGCCTGTTTCTTTTTAAAATGAGAATTTTTAAAAGTGGACACCCACAACAAATTGTTCTGAATTCTGTTATGATTAGTTTTCATTAGTATAGTAATTTTGGGTGAGCATCCTCTTTTCTATCTTACTTTTCACATCATCGTGTTTTACAGTCTTATTTAATTTTTTTACAGGACTGAATACAGGTTTTTAAAAGATTTGTTCCTGGTTTTAGTGTTTTACTGGTGTTCCTAATCCAGTCAGGTAGAAGGGGATAGAAGACACAGATTCTTTCTTTAAACTGTTCCCAGCTGCTGTGACTAGAGCAAGGAGGCTGCCCTGTGAGAACCTTTTGGTAAGCAAGGAAAGGCAGTAAAGCTTGGAGCATAACTTCACATTTTCTCTTCTATTACGACTTGCTTGTTTCCCCTGGGCACAATCAAGGTGAGGCAACAGTCACAGAGGAATAAGTGTGTCTTGCTCACTGCTGAAGCCAGAAGAGTTGAATTTAGTGTGTGCTGTTACGGAGACCTTGGCATCATCATGCTCCTTAGGGGAACAAACCACAACCTCTGCTCCTCCCTCCTCTCTCCAGGGGCAAGAGAGAGCTGCAATTCCTCTTTCTCTCCCAGTCACTACCCGCCCCCCCCCCCACTCAGGCATTTACAATGGGCAAAAAAAGTAACGCTACCTTCTCCTAATCTTCTCCCAGGTTGATTCCCCATGGTCAATTTATCACATGATACTCACGTGAAAAATCACAGTTTAAGCAAGGACTCCCCACTGCTTAAGTGCCAAACATGGATTCATCCTGGTTCTGGCACACACTCTCCCCCTTATCATGCGTTTTTAAAAAACCTGCATGGAAGTGCAGCTTTTTGAAAAACACGCACTGAAGCCGGTTCGGTGGGGAGGTTCAGGGGGGCAGAGTTGGTTTATTTTTCACGCTATAGGGAGTGATGTGTAGCCTTCCAGCCAGTCAGAGTGCAGTGGGCTGTGCACAAAGTGCACACAACCTTTTTTTTTTTTGGTTGTGCGCTGGTTGAGGCTACATAGAAACATAGAAACACTTATGTGCAAACTGTGTAAACTGCAAACTAGGTAAACTGAAATTAGCATTCTGTGCCAACGAAAAGTTGGAATGGTAAAGCTGTGCATCTATGTAGCTGCGTGCGAAAAACAAGACGAGGGTTGAGTATTGTTCCCACTCCAACACAATAGCCAATCAAAAGAAAGCTGCTCAAATGGATAGGCGGGGAAATTTTACCTATGCATCTATGTAGTGACGTAGCTTGTGAAAAAAAGTTAAAAAATAAGTTCCTACCCCAACACAACACAACAGCCAATCGGGACGAGGAAGAACAGACCCGCTGAGCAGATTGCATGTTCGTGGTGAGTGTTTACATTGCTTGAAACCGCAATAGACATCGAGATCTCATTACACACACACTGCAGTGGGGAGGGAGAAGCCATGATGAAAAGGTACTCTTTCTTTTGGAACTGGGATGTATCCAGTTTAGTTTTCTAGTGGGTATTCCACCCTAGTCACCACTGTCTGCCTTCTTTCCCTGTTGAAGGAAGGAGAAGGCTGTGCTGCCTCTTCCAGATCTTGCAACTACCACTGCCTTCTTGCCTGTGCAATTTAATTTCTGCCAGGCATCAACACCAACAGCATAGCTCCTCTTTTCTGATGTCCAGCTCTGCATGCTTGCTTGCCTGCTGATGTACCCCAAAGTGCCTTCCCTCTGCCTCCCTGTGCCCTAAGAAGATTTTCCCTCCAAAATTTCCAGCTGTCACATATGCTTTGTCAGAGCATTCCTTTGGTCAAATTTTAGTGTCATAATGCAGTAGTGTGAATGTGGTGATTGTACTTTATTCTTCCACTTTGTGTTTTTCCCATCTCCATAATAAACAATAAATACATAATATATAAATAAATAAATAAATAATAAACAATAAATAAATAAAATGTTCTTAAGCTTCTCAACTGGGCCACCTCTCAGTAAGCTAAAAAACACCTCTAATGGAACACCAAAGTCACTTCTTTTCCTTTTCTCAGAAAATGAAAAGCAGGCACCCGTGATCTTATAAAGTTAAACAATGAAACAAGAATTTTTATTACAGAAACAAAAATGGTTCTGGCAAAGGAATAATATTAATGAACCAGGTTAATATATTACAAGTCGTTTCAAGTTTGACTCAGGTCACTAGCTTTGTGACTTCAAGATGTTACATTCAACTTAATTTAAACATACATAAACATGCCTGTATATGTCAAATAGTATTCAGTTTGTCTTTCTATTTGTTCAAAAGACATTCCTTTTACCCAGAGGTGTACCGGCATAAAAATGTGACTGGTGACAAGGCCTTGTTTTTTCGCGCGCGCGCGCGCGCACGCACACACGCACACACGCACACACACTTTCTCTCTCTCTCTCCTTGGCCTTTGATAGAGGTGGGGTGGTGGGGTGGCAGCAGCTGACCTGGACCCACAGCCTGCCAAGCACTCCCAGCTTGGCCCCCAGACCTCCATCAAAGGTGTGTGCCTGCTCACGACCTCTGATAATGGGGGGCAGCAGCAGCTGGTCTGGACCGGGAGCATTCCTGAGCCAGCCCCCCACCTCCATCTGAGGCGTGCACCTGCTTGTGACAAACAAAAGAGGTGGGGGCAGGGCGACAGCAGCTGCTGCTGGGCTGACCCCCTCACCTCCTTTGGAGGTACGCACCTGCCCTGGAAAGGGCAGGAGCTGGCCTGAAGCTGCAGTGCCCACCAAGCAGTGCCCACCATTCTGTCATGAGGGGAGCCACTGGGCGCCGGCCGGGCCCCATGGCATGTGACAGAATTGCATGTGCCTGAGGACATGGGATACGCCACTGCTTTTATCCTCAGGTAAGCATTCCAAAACAGTTTCTTTCAACACTAATTTTTAGACAGTCTCTCCTTCAGATATCTCTGTCCCACACATTGCTTAACAGAGCAAGAATTCCAGCTATCCTTCAGGAAGCCATTTCCTCTCTTTATCTCTACATTAAAAATCCACCACGCAAACTTCCCTGCTTAGTAACTGAGTGAGGTTTTCCTCAGAGAAAAACAACCAAGCAATCCATGTGTTTATTCAGTGTCACTATTTTCATTAATACCAGGGACTTAGTACAGATTTTTCTTTCAAGCTCACACATCCAGTCCCTTGAGTAAAGTGGCTTAGAATGGAGCCCAATTGGCACACACCTGTTCACAAGCTCATTTTGGAACCAATTCTCAACCACCAGGAAATGGAGTCACACATGCACGTCCATTCACTATGGCACTCTGATTAGAACTCCCTTCAAAATCTTCTCATACAGCCTTTAGAATTCTGCCTTTCGCATTAGGCCAATCACAGACAGTCTAGACTTAAATCCTTGTGGCCTGCATTCCACTTGCAGAAAATAAGGCTAAGCATTAGCAATAATCATATTTGCCTTCTCTTTGCCTCTTACTCAGCTGCCATTATTTTCACCCACCATAGTTTCCCAAGAGTTGTTTCTCTCACTGTGCAGGCAACAGTTTGTGTGTTTGTTTGTTTTACCCTGCCTCTATTTTTCCTGTTTTAAGATTTTTCTGCAAACCTAGGGTTTCTGCCATGCTTATTTCTGTGAAAATGACCTAGATCTATGCATTTAGGTGACCAAAGATTCAGGCATAGTTGGCTGTTAGAGATATACAAGTGGGAACCTCGCAAGGACTTATGGGAGGCATCACATTTCTTCCTTCCCACAATTTATTTTTTCCCTTTCATGAAAGCCTGCATAGCCTCTCCTCTGTTTTTGTTTCCTTCTCCCCTTCTCACTCAATAGCCAACCTACATTTATCTGTCCTTTGTCTTCAGGTTCCCCCACCCCCCACCCCCCACCCCCCACCCCCAGCCTCTACCTTGGAAAATTATGGCCACTTGTCCAGGCTTATTTGCATGAATCTTAAAGGAGTTGCCAAAGGGGGCATTTCACCTCTGTACCTCCCCCCCACACACATACAATATTTCCTCTTTTCCTCCAGGAACAACTAATTGGTATTCAGTGATTTTGCATTAAATCAGCCTCTGTTTTATAATGTGAGTAACTTGCTTGATGAGACCTACAGCAGTTCACCAATGGTTGCTAAAATTCTATGAACTTGCAAGTGTTTGATGGTCTACCAAAAACTAAACAGTGATTTGCCTGTGAACCATTGTGTACTTTCTGCTTTCACCTGCACTAAATGATAAGTCCATAGAATTCATTTCCTTGACTTGGACGCTTCAAGCTATACTAATCTTGTCAGATCTCAGAAGCTATGAAGCTAAGCAAATTTTTTCTCTGGCTAGAATTTGGATATGGGATCTCAATGAACTACCAGGTGTGTGGCATGGAGGAAGGCAAAGACAAATCACCTCCAAATATACCTTGCTTTGAAAACCCTACAGGGTTGTCATATGTCAGTTGTGATTAAACAACATACACAGAGAGAATTAAAATCACTTAGCTCTAGTTAAAATAGTCAGATTTATACCAATGTCCATTGACAGTATACTAGGATATTAGCAGTGCAATGCTTAACAGAGTTACACTATTCTAACTCCATTAAGTCACTGAGTTTAGAAGATCTAACTCACTTTAAAGTTGCATTTCAAATCAGATGCAATGAGTGCCACACTTTCTGGCCCTTATCATCTTATTCTTAATTTTAAATGGTGGTTTTAATGTAGAATAGATGTTATTATACAATATCAAGGTGAAACTTATCCTCTTTGACTTTATTGCTCTGTAACATTGGGTGCCGTTTTGCTAATGAATATCTTGTCTTGGATGGAAGGCTGAATTGACTTAACCCAATTAACAAGGCTGAAGAGCCTCTCACTCCATTACATTTTATAAAACTGAATTGCAGTTCATCTAATTTATTAAAAATGGAGCCACTTTTTGACTTTTGCATAATGGATCTAAAAATGAAGTGATTTATGTCGAAGTGAAGCAGAAAGGGGAGAAGTAAGGTTTGTCAGGCTACTTAAAATTCTCTAAGACAAATGCATTGTCAATGGAACTAAAAATCCAGAGTGCATTACTTGGTTCATTATAGCTAGGAATGGTTTTTCACAAAAAAGGTAGAACAAAAGAATTGTGGGACCATTTTTTTTAAAAAAATCTTTTTACTATATTCTATAATGATTATAAGCAGTATCTATTTTCTCCTCTGTATACCTTTTCATTTCATAGTGACAGGACAGTTAAAAGCATGATTTCTGGTTAGAACACCTTTTGACAATGTCCATGATATTGGTCAGTACCGGAATGAATGGTGATCTCTTGGTATCTTGCTGAATGATATATTTGTGTGTATATCTGAGAACATGGATATCCTTAAACCAAGGAAATAGACATGAATTCTGAGCAAGTTTGCACTGAATCCTTTTCAAATCTACTCAGTAGTGCTTACTTTTAGGAAAGTATTCTTAATGTTGTACTGATTGTGTATTAAAATGATGTAACATAATCTCAGACTACTTTTTGGCCCTGGATGGACTTTTATATGTGTAAGGAAAGATCCAATATCAGGCAATATTACTCTGGCATACTGCACTATTCATTGGGATAGTTCTTTGATCATAAGAAGTAGAATTTTTGAGCTGCACTGAAAAGGAACAGAAAAGAGAATCCAGCTTCACTACCAAAACTCAAATCATGATAACATATACATTAACATGTTAAAATTAATTCTATTACAGGTCTGTCTATTAATTATATTATAGCTCTGTATATTTCATCTTTGCAACTTTAACTGATAGACCTTACAACACAACTTACTGTGGATAAGTTCCCTCACTCCCTGCACACACTTCCTGATATCCTTTCTCACACATACCACCTCATGCTTCAATCCAACACCACCCAGCTCCCCTCCGCAACTCCTCCACAAACCTGAATTAACCCTTTCCAGGGTGGGATGTCCATGACCATGCCCTTGTCCTCAACTCTTCAGCCAGGTTTGGCATAGTAGTGTAGTGGTTAATAGTGGCAAACTCTAATCAGGAAAAAAACAGGAGTTGATTCCTTGCTCTGCCACATGAAGCCTGCTAGGTTACCTTGTTCACTTAGAAACTGATCCATCCCACCTACCTCACAAGGTACTTGATGTGAGAAGGAAAGGGAAGGAAGTTGTAAGCTACTTTAAGCCTTCTTGTGGTTGAGAAAAGTGGGGTATAAAAGCAAGTTTTCCTCTTCTGATATCTAGCAAGACAAATAAAACCTCTATCAGTTAAAGAACAGATGGCAGTTGTTATCCCAGTTGCCTTCTCTGGTCTGACCCTTGGAACCAATGAAAGCTTGACCCTGCCAAGTTGGCCTACTCTTCCATCACTCTGATCTGACCCAGAGAAGGGAGCTGGGATAACAACTGCCATCTGTTCTTTTGATTTTTATTGATAATTTTATTGTTGGTTTATTACTTATTTGTGACTGGGGTCTGCCTTTAGTAGGCAGACTATGTTTATGGGGTGACTACCATAGCCTTCCCCAGTCATCTGCAGCAAACTGGGTACTCAATTTACCAACCTGGGAAGGGTGGAAGGGTGAGCCAATTTTGAGCCAACTACCTGAAACTGATTTTTGATGAGATCAAACTCAGGTTGTGAGCAGAGCTTGGATTGCAGTACTGCAGCTTACCACTCTGCAACATGGGACTCACATTTACTTTACATTTTTCTTTATTAAAAAAAGTTTGTAAGCTAAGTTGAGCTACTTAGTAGGTTTTTACAAAATATGTTCTAAATAGATAATTAAATCTATTTCATCTGTCGCGGAAGTACAAATCCATGTAATGACAGACATAGGACTGCTACTGAGAATGGTATTTGAGTTGTTTTCTTCTACTTACTCTCCTGACATTTCATCAGATGCATTGTCTTGACTCTGTTTCATATCGTTGGCTGATAGGGCCAGGGAAAATGTACACTACCAGGATGTCATGATATGGATGAAGAGTCACCATATTCTACAGATAATAAGAAAGAGTACTCAGCATAGGAATTATGTTTTATACAACAGCCAGAGGACTTCTGTAACATATATTTCTACTACAGGAAATACTACATTTATGTATCTGAATTAATGACATCTAAATTAATGATGCATCTGAATTAACGATGTCTTTTTTAAAATGTTCAACAATTAGATGAAAACAGCACAAAATCATCCTTAACTTGAAATGCCTATGTATTAGTAAACATTGTTGTAGCTGTGGTGGCGAACCTATGGCACTCCAGATGTTCATGGACTACAATTCTCACCAGTCCCTGCCAGCATGGCCAATTGGCCATCCTGGCAGGGGCTGATGGGAATTGTAGTTCATGAACATCTGGAGTGCCATAGGTTCACCACCACTAGGTATACTTTTTAGTAAACCTATGTATTTAGTAAACATAGTTGTAAGGTATACCTTGCTTTTTATGGCTGATAATTAGCTTCAGGGGAGAAAGGGCCTTTTCCTCTTGTTGCCAAATCATCTAGGACTGAAGCAAGGGGTCACAAACCTTAGATAAAACTTATGTGAGGTAAATCTGTTTGTCCCAGGATTCCCGAGAAACTGGAAAGATCAGACATCATTTCCAGCAAGTCAAAATATTGAATATCTAATTGATGTTTCTATCTTTAGACACACTAGAGGTTTTGAAACACATTCTATTATTTAATGATGTAAATATTTCATAAGATACTCTGCTCTTTAGAGCAACATCATCTCCATTTCTACTAGACAATCAGGGTTTTTAAAAACTACTGACACCCCTAGTAATAGATGCCTTAGCAGCATCTTCATTTTATTTTGATCTAAAGCTGAAAGATTCCACCCACAACATGAAGGAAAGCATTCAATTTGCAAGAAAACTTCTTCACATTACACTAGAGAAGCAGAGTGATAGTGTGTGTTCTGTTCCACACTACAATGCAAACTAAATATGGTGCATTGGTGTCAGTGGGCAGAGGCAAATGGAGCATGACAGAACTAATTATGGGCATAAGGAGGGTGC
Organism: Sphaerodactylus townsendi; assembly: GCF_021028975.2. Lineage (NCBI taxonomy): Eukaryota > Metazoa > Chordata > Lepidosauria > Squamata > Sphaerodactylidae > Sphaerodactylus > Sphaerodactylus townsendi. Next base: position 51,574,942 of record NC_059431.1, read on the forward strand.
TAGAAAGGTTGTAAAAGCTGTCTAAATTGGGACAGTCTATAGGAATATAGGAGAAAAACAATCAGCTAACAAATTTCCCAAGCGTTACAGCAAAAAAAACCAAAAACAGATGGTTACTAGCCAGTCAGTGAGTTGATCCTCTGAGCTGCTCAGAGGGAAGAAGTATGTGAGAAGTTTTCACTCAGCAGTTCTTTACAATGACATTTTTCTATGTTCTTTTTGCCACTATTAATAAACAAAGAAGTATTCACAACAGGAAAGGTAGAGATCTATTTGCCACAGCTGTTCTTCAAATATGACACAAGGCACATTTGGTTGGCTGAGGTGGCTGTCCAATAGGAAGGCAAAAGGAAAGGTCTTCATTCAAACATCATCCCTTCCTATAATGCTTTTTACCATCTGCTGCTCACCTACTATCCTCCCTTAAATATCATGGGATTAGCCGGTTGCCATTTGGAGCCAAGCAGGAATTTTAGGGATTTTCCAGTGATTGGCTATGTAGTAAGCCTTGTTTCTCCTGCCTCATGTTTGGAGGATGTGGTTGTAAAGTTAGATTAATTAGGCCTGGTCACAGACTGTTTAAGGCATAACTAGTTTGGCATGGATAGGGCAAGAGGCTCATGATAGGTAAGGATGAGTGGCAACCACCCTGAACCGTCAGGCATAATGGAGGGTGAAAAGACCATCAATTAGCTTTATGACAAAATGGAAGTAGGGAAAGAGCAACCCAGTGCTGAGCAACATGGTACAGTGGAACCTTGGTTTTTGTCGGTAATCCGTTCAGAAACACCTGACAAAAACCGAAACTGATGAAAACCGAGGCTACGCTGTTGGACCAGGAGAAATGCAAAAGATGCAGGAAATTTGCACAAAAGTTGCAGCAGATTTCATTGGCACACCGACGAAATCCAAGGCGATGGACAAAAACCGAGGCAATAAACGGCTGGAAACAAACGTCAAAAAATGAAATCAACAAAAACCGATGTTGTCGATAACCGAGGTTCCTCTGTAGTAGCTTTACAGTGTATCAGGGAAGGGGGATGGGCACATCTCAGCACTGATGAGAATAAATGAAGCCAGTAGATACTGCTGGTCAATAAGATGAAGAGTTTGGATTTATACTCCCTCCCTTCTCTCCTTTAAAGAGACTCAAAGAAGCTTACAAACTCATTTCCCTTCCTCTTCCCATAACAGAAACCTTGTGAGGTAGGTAGGGCTGAGAGAATTCTGAAAAACTGTGACCAGCCCAAGGCCACCCAGTAGGAATGTGTAGGAGTGGGAAAACAGATAAGATTCTCCCACTCATGTGGAGGAGTAGGGACTCAAACCCAGTTCTCCAGATTAGAGGCCTCTCTCTTAACCACTACACCATGCTGGTCAAGTTTGGATCCAGGGTAGATTTGGCAAATAAGAAGTTTGGATCCAGGGTAGATTTGGCAAATAAGAAGCAGCCATGGATAGGCTGCTCTTCCCACCCCAAATATCAGTATTTTTAATAATAATGATGTAGCATCTAATTTTTAATAAACCAGTTAAACCTATGCTATGGTCTCTTATCTTCATTTGGGTTGCTAAGGAAAGGACTTTTCTTCTTTTTTTTTTACCGTGTCAAATCTGTCTAAAGTGCCTCCAAACTTTTGAGAAATATATATAGCAAGAGCACTGGGAGCAGGGGGTTAGGGAGAAAACATTTTGAGATTAATGGCTATCTGAGAATCTGTGAAGGTGGTTACATCATATGATTTGTTTTCATATGGTATTTGGGTTTGGTCTGAGTTCCAAGGAGAGCCCTTAGCAAACTATTGTCTGAGGAATTGTGATGGCTTTTGGCAGTTGTGTCAGACAATGTAATATTGTAAAATCTCTACACTGGAAAAGATACAGGGGGTCATCTTGTCCACTGACTGAGAAGGCATCCTGTCCTGAAGCATCCTTCACTGATGTCTAACCTTTTCTTTAAAACCTTCAAAAAAGTGATATCAAACAGCTAATTTGAACAGCTAATTGGATGAGCTGTTTCTTCAGCCCATCCTAATTCTTAATCAAAACCTACCTTTAAGAAGTTGAAAGCCTATAAAACTATGTCAGTTTCAGTATGTTGGCAACAACACCTTAAAAGAATTAGTTTTTTAAAATAAAAACACTGAAATTAATTAGTGCCAAAAAGTCATCATTTCCATTTTAGAAGCTGATATTCCAATTCAAGGAGAAACTCAATATTTCAGTGCCTCTCGCACTTCATTCATACAAAGTTAAAACCAATTTACACAAGGGTTGTCACAGCTTAGGGATGAGGAAGATTTACTTTGATAATCTGTAGAAATGTCACTTGTGTGACAGCCTTTTATGGCATGTTTTGTGCATACGTTTAGTTATAATAGGCATTAGAAACGGGACTGTCAAAGGTAGAGAAGTAGAATCTGAAAAGCAGGATTTCATGAGATCGTGCAAGGATTCTGGAATTGTTTAAAATTCAGTTCAGCTTGTCAAGTATGCTAAGCAACCCCTATATCTGTTTTACTTAAAAATTCCTAAAACAGTTCAAATAGACCTCCTGTTTATTTCCAGGAAGAAGAGCCCCAATATGCCTGAAACAAAACCTCCCATCTTGGATTAAATCAAAATATGAATGACTTAGCTGAAGCAGTATGAGATGGTATGTTGAAATAATGAGGGAGAAAGCAATAAGCAGCACAGATGGTCTACCTTGTTCTGTTCTCCTTGTTTACTGTGTAGGCTTTAATTTAGTTATCAAAACAGATGTGTCCACTGTACATACTGCAACCCCCATTTCCCCTTTTCCTATTAAGGCTGTCAAGTGGATAGATGAATAACAGATTCCTGATATGATCTTTAGAATTGTTGGATACTTAGAAGACTATAATTTATTATTGCTACTAGGTTGCCCATATGATTTTCATGCAAAGAATTCTGTTTGATATGGTTGTGTTTGAGTAGCTCAGTGGAAATACTTTGCAATCTGCCTGGCTTGTAGTGCATGAAGATGTTCCAGTGTAAACTTGTATATTCATTTTATTTTACTTTAATTTATTTATAACCAGCATTTCTAGCTAAGATTAAAGTCAGACTAAATAACATATAACAATGCAATCAAATACCATATAATACTCAGTGAACAATGCAACAGGATTAGGTTTACAGAATTAGAAAACAATAAAACAGCAAGCGGTCCAAGGCAAGATATACTGTACCACCACAGGAACTGGCATTACAAAGGAAGAAAACAATGACATAAAGTAGGGTATCTATAATACTTGTTGTGGTATATTACAACTGTTGCCAGGAACTGAAGAAAGGTTCAGGAACAGGGGGTATATCAGGTGTGCCATGGCATCACTTTCACTTATTCCTGGAACTCTAGGAATTGTCTGAAACCCTATAATGAAACCATATAATTTCCAGTAATTCCATGAGTGACTTGACATCATTCCTCAGCTTCCTCCATTCTTGGTGTTCCCTTGCCAGCATTTGAAATGGCTATGGACAGTGCAGGTTGTCAGCAGGAGGTCTCCTGCCACAGTGGGACACCTGGTAACCCAAACAATAATCTTGTTGCATTATAAAAAATTCCTTCTGTGCTCCCATGCATGGAAAGACTTTAAGAGTGGCTTTTTTGTTCATATCCTAATTGTCTTTGTAGAACTGTCTCCATCATAGAAGGATCTCACACTGTCATATGTTCATTGCTCATGTACATGGGCCTTTGAACTGGATCTAATAAAGTTGTTTAATGTATGGCTTGCTGGAGAAGGAATCTCTTGGCGAAGAAACACCTTGGTGTAAATTAGCTGAATGTGTTTTTCAGCTAGTAACTTAACCGTGTCCTCATAATTTCAGTTTTAATGTCTATCATGTCTATTTCTTTGGTATTCTTCAAGTTGTTTGATGAGAGCAGTGATAAAGGTTGAGAAAGTGAATTGATGCCCAGAATTGATTTATACATGTGAATTTGTAAAATTCAGTATACAGCTCAAATAAAATTCATCATGAAACAAGATAGTTCTGAAGGAAACCTACTAATGCATCTGTCTGAATATGTTCCCTCTAAGCTTGTCATTGCCTTTTTCAGAATAATTTTATGCTGCTGCTTTTCTCTTTTCCTTCAAATCTCTCTCCAATTTTTACATTTCCTGTGAAACCTTTGGCAGAATCACATATTTTATTTTTACACCCTTCTCTTCTCATAAGTAAGCTGAATAGCTGTTCTTATTTATTCTTGTCACCCTGTTGTTTCAAAGTGTAATTTGTTTGTTAGGCAGGGACCTGAGGTCAATCTTTTGTTAGACTGTAAAATGCCATGCACACTGATGACACAAGAAAAACAATTTCATAAGCCCCGCACAAAGAAGTTTTTAAAAGCTTATAACATATTACCAATCCTTATGCACCCCATCATTCCAAATAGACTACCAAGATTGGTTCTTATGCAGAAGGGAGCATGAAAGAGTTACTTTTTTACTTTTTGCTTTGTTTACAAGAGCACAAGATGAAGCAAAGAGATACTCTTCCATGGAAGCTTTCTGAATGACCCTGGGTCAGTCACACACTCTCAGCCTAATTGCTGTGAGGATAAGATTGAGAAGAATATAAGATACTTTGAATATCCACTGGGGGAAAAGGCAGGGCATAAAGGAAATAAATAAGTAAAATAAAAGGTAGCAGATCCTGTATCCCACATTAGCTCCCTGAAGAGAGATATCCTGAATCCTAAATAATGTGATGGATACTTGACAAGACTGTCAGGTGACCATCTAGCAATTAATTAGTCATGGAGCATTATTATTTTTAGCATTATTTTTCACAGACATTTTAGGCCAAGCCCATTAAAAAATGATCAGACAAACAAAAGCTGACAGTGCTATTCATACATGATGTGAGTGATGCTTGTTTCTGGCTGCCTTTGACTTGACCTCTGTAAAGGATGAATTTCACCCCAGAGGAAACTCAAGATAAATTAAAATTTTCTGTGGTGATAAAAAAACGTTGGCCTAAGAAATTATTTATTTGGATTGATATGCCTTGGGAGCATATGACATGAATATGTTTCTGTACCATACATGCAACAATCTATTCTGTCTGATTTAATCTGATCAATCAGAAAGTGGGGGGAAGGGAATCTTGCGGCCTGATCAATCTGGAGAGATTGATCAGGCAGCAAGAGCAAGGTCTAGAGTGACAAACATCTTACCATTGCTTCTGCGTCTTGGATGTTTGCCCACACTTACTTTCATGAAAAACAGAAGCCATGCCCAAAGTAATTAAAATATTTTGTTAGTCTGCCTACACAGACTTGGGTCGATACATTTTTCCATTCCTCTATCACTGTTCTCTTCTCCAGCCCCAGATACTTAACCAATCAATCTCTTTACTGGTATGATTGATCAAAGAAGTGAACAAAGTGAAGAGGGAAGCAAGGGAGATATATAAAGGGTGGCATTATTAAAACGTACACGAATGATACATTGTGCTGTCTTTGCAATTATTTATGCTATTAAAATGACCTTGAATAAAAAAAAGATTTGTTCACCATTGTAGCAAGTATCTTCTGAAGGTGGTATTGTAACCTCTAACTGTGGGTTCTGTGGGGCAGTACTTGGAATGAGTTGCAACAACAATTTTTAAACAACAAAATGGTTTACTTTTCTTTACAATTAACACTTTTAAAACATCAACATTTAACGTTACAATTCAAGGTCCTGTTCAGGTTGCATTTCAAGTCCTTCTATTTACAGTCTACTGATATTGCCAAGTCCAAATTCTTCTTTGCAAGTTGGCTGGCTCCTGAAGACTCCAAGGGCTTGATGAACAGGTTGCAACATGATGAAGGTCTCCAGGAGAATTCTCACCCATTACAACCACAAAAGAAAACCCTGAAACAATAAACTCCAACATTTACAACATAGCAAAAACAACAACTACCTTCCCAGTAGTTCCCAACAATATTGCAATTACCTTAACAAGGTGTTAAGGGCTTATAGAAATCAAGGTCCGAGTCTGGTACCCTTGTCTTCTCCAAAGAGCTCTCTCCTGCAGCCTCTTGCCGCTCTGAGTCTCCACCCCTTACTGGGTCAACCCATTCTGGGCCAACCCATTCTGGGCATGGGGGTTACAGTATGACATGCTTATATTGTCCATTCTGTTAAAGAATTGCTTAGTAAATATGGTCCATGTTGTTGGTCCATCCCTAATATCATTTGCAGTTGTCTTCTAGTTCACCTATGTAGTTAATATTCCTTTGGTATTCTTCACCCATAGCCATAGTTCCCCAGTTACACAGTGAGAAGCATATCTGGATAATATATATGGCTGAAAGATTAAATCTGTCTATATTACACAACAACTATTCCTATATGATAAAAGTGAGTCAATTTGAACACAGACTCTGACTATGGTAACAGGCTTAGATTTATTCAACTTATACACCGAAGACCTGATTCCAAGAACAAACATTTAACTTTTACAGAAGTATGCAAAGATGTAATGTCTCAAACATTTATTCAAAGGTTCATTAACAATGCAGAAGCAATTCCTATTTTGATGTATATCACCCGTATTTCTACATTATTATATAGAGTGTTTGTTTGCTGTCAAGTCACAGCTGACTTATGGTGATCCTGTAGGGTTTTCAAAGCAGGAGACATTAGGAAGTGGTTTGCCATTGCCTGCATTCACATAATGACCCTGGTATTCCTTGGATGTCTCACATCTCAGTTACCCACACTTTACCCATCTTGGCAATCCTCCTGCTTTCTGATTAGAGAATTCCAGCTGTATCTGAAAGCTCTGAAAGTGTGATTTTTCTTCTCCCTTTGAAAGGAAAACAAAGAATATCAGCATATGTTTAACTTCCTTTGGGTTTTCTCACTCTTCCTCACCTTCCCCTGCCCACACTACTGCAGTTTCTCCCACTCTTCAGGCCACCATTTCAGAAGGATCAAAAAGGCTTTTAAAAAATTCACACTGAAGGTCTTTCACTAAAGTGATAAACCAAGTGAAATTGACAGTAAATTTGGTATAGCAAATTATTTAGTATAGTTAGTTTGTTTAGTTAGTTTGTATAGCAAACTAACACTAGACCAAAGACAGAAGGGGGGAAAGTGGCAACCTTCCCAAATGGTGATTTCATGAAAACGAGGAAGCAGGGGTGTGCAGAATGGCAGACACTTTGCACATAATTCTTGTGAAAACAAAAAGCCATACGAAAACCCCACTGGGAAACAAACAGCCACAGGGTAAGTAGTGCATGCATAAATGGACTTGAAGCCAAATAACAGCATAAATATTTTTACAAACTAGTCATGCTATTATTGTTTTTCTCTCAGATAATCATAAGAATTGAAATTTCACACAGGTGTTGATTCAAATACTTGTCCCTGCTAAAAGAAGTACAGCTTCCTGGGGAGAGTGAATTACTTTCAAATCTATTTAAGTGTGTGGCACAGACCATTCCCCTCCATATCTTAATGCTATTGCTAAAAGGACATTATTGTAATAATCTTTAAACTGCATTATCTGAAATTTAGAGTGAAATACATGGAAATGACCTGCAATTCTGATCACAAATCACCTTTTGCTGTTGGGAGCCGAACAAGGTATTTAAAAGAACAAAGATTCCATTGATCTGATAGAGTCAGAATAAGAGAGGTGGTTCTGTCATCTCCTTTTCCGCTTTTGGGATGGGCAGCTAGCCCTCCATAACTTGATGTATTTTAGCCAGACTTTAACATGATGTCTTTATTTGATTATTTTTATTTTTTTTAAGACTGCAAATAAGAGCAGGAGATTCTGGATTTTATGGAAAAGCAGGTGTGGGTTTTTTTTCCCTCCGAGGCAGCCCATCAAAACTACTTTTATTATTGTGGTAGAGGCTTACAAGATTTTCTTACTGTTTCCTACATTTATCAGATAATATCTTTCAAGCACATTCATTCAGAATTGCATATGAACTGAAGGTCAGTTAGAATTTCATTTTCCTTTAATCTAATAATAAAATTTTATATTTCAAGTTTATTAACAACATTTATTGACCAAATACCTTTCACATTTAATCAGAACAGTTTTGCAATTTCATTTTTCTGACCAAGCATTTTGAAAATGTAGCACTTTTTGCTACATTTCAGAGAATACTTAATCAGAACTGGTTTTATATTTCTGATGTTGACTCTCTGCAAATCTAGTGCCAGTTTTAGAAATAAAGCCATTAATTTCAGGAAGGTTTTGTCAGCAATTTGGTAACCCTTTCAGTCATACCAGATACTGCTTTTAACTGACACTGGTTTTCATTAAATTATGCTAGCATTTATCCATCTTATGAATGTGTTAGAAGTTTTAAAAGCATGTATAAGTCAATCGAATCCTGACTACGTATATCCCTCTCCCAAATTATTTTTTCTAGTTGGAAAGTTGGGAGGGGATTCAAAAAAACAAATGATAGCACCTTTGTGGTTTTGAAGCAAATAGGAAGGTGAAAACATTCAGGGTATTATAATTTTCAAGGTAACATTTGACATAATAAACCCAGCAACTTTATAACCATATGTATAACTGAATCATATTTGCTATGAATATAGCAACATTTGTAGACAGATCTTCAGCCCCTTTCAGAAATAGCACTCTGAATAAAGGAAAGTCTTAATAACTGATGTCCTGTAATACAAAGAAAACAGCAAGTCCAAGATGTTGACTCAAAGAAGCTCAAATGCTTTTCAGAGGTTCATGATCATTTTGCACGTTTTCATGTTTTGCTTCTCTGTCTTGAGCCTACAAAGAAATTAGTATTTCCCTTAGTCAAGCTTAGACCTGGGGTCCCTAACCTTTGCAAGCCTGGGGACACCTTTGCAATTCTGACAGAATATGATGGATACAGCCACAAAAAGTCTGCCATAAGAGGGCTGCCACAATTTACTTTTCAGTCACACAATGAAGATCCTTGTGCTATGGTGACAGCTGCTGGCAAAGCAAACTTTGTTAAAAAAGCAGTTTAGCTAATCTAAAAATTAGTTGCTGATTAGAAGCCCTGCTGAGCCATTTAGTGGCTGATCAGAAGTCCTGCTGAGCAAAATCTTACTATTTTCATTATCTTAGGCCCTTTCTGAATGGGCCAGAATTGGTGATTCCAGCCCGGTAAAACATCTTTTTTGGGGGGAAGGAAACACTTCGCGCAGGCTGCGCAGTGAATACGATGCATCACCACTCTTTCTCTCCCCAAACAATGTATTCCAACCTCGCCGGCCCCAAATGCCTTCCTACCTTACCAGGCTTCCGGCACTCTGAGGAGGCCAGGGGACATGCCTCCTGGCCTCTGGCACTGCAGCCATTGTGCTGGCCATGGGGACATGTCCCCTGACCTCGTCAGAGCAATGGATGCCCAGACAAGGTAGGAAGGCATTTGGGGGGTTGTGCGGCTGTGCGGAGCCTGCTTCGCCAGCTGCGCAGCCCGTGGGGCTATTTGTGCGAATGGCCCAGGGCTGGCCTCGGCATTAATCATGTCGATGCAGCCCCGCAAATCTGGCCGTGCAGAAATTACCTTAGTCAAAATTCAACTAACAGCTTGGCAAACCTTTTTAAACCATGGTCTTCTTGCACAGCACAAATAAAACATTTTGCTGACATTTTAGAAAGATCTGTTTTGGCTTTTTTTTGTCTGTGTAGAGTGGACAAATAAACCATTAGCAAGGGAAGCATTTTATTTTTCCCTCCTCACCCCTCCAGCTCTCACTTTCAGTTTCTCTGCAGTTTGTGCCCTCATTTTCTTCCCTCTTCAGGAAGCTTTATGTTGCTGTCATTTGCTGAATATTCCCATGGAGTTTCCCCTGCTTGCAACTCATTTGCACATTCTTTGGATGTATGAAGTCCATTAATAAAGTTAGTTTTTCTTGGCAATCACCATATGAATCATGTCTGTGGTGGGTACACTGGGATTTTGTACAATGTAGCATTTCTCATGCAATTTCACTCTTCATTCCTTTTATACATATCCGCAGCTAATTATAAGAAAGGCTTAAATACTATTTTGTAAGTAATGTTAATCTGGAGGAAGAAAAAGCCTAGCTATCAATTGTAGCTTCCTAGAGATCTTCCAGTATAGATTTATACAAATTCTGATTCATCAGTGTATTAGGGCAGGGGTTAATGTTATTTTAAGTACTTGCCTTGTTCATTTGCAGAAGTTTAGCTGGGTTTCTGTAGGCATATGGCTTCAGGCAAAGTCTTGTTATCATCACTTTATTCATCTCCCCTTTGGAAAGAAAGAAACCCTTAAACAGCCAAATAGCAAGAGGGAGAAAAGGAGAGTTTTAGAATAATTTAAGACTCCTTCATGCATTCCACGTATCTGCTACTATTTATTTGTTTGATGCACTTCCTATGGCAACTCTTACTAGACAGATAATCTATGTACTGCATTAGAGAATTCCATACTTCATGAAAAATTAGATTTCAGAATAATACTAGATGAAAAAGAAATACTATGTTCATACAGTCCTTTATATGACTAAATATAAAATTAAAAGCAACATATAGTTTAGGAAAGCAAAGGAACCCTTCATATATGCTGCATTAATAGAACTTTTAAAAACTGTTCTGTTTTTCCTGTGCAGAATAGATCAGATATGTAGGGGAAGCAGCAGAGTCTATTGGCAATCTTGTTTCTCTTAATAAAATAAAAGTGACTGATTCCGGATGATTTCATCTAGCCCAGCACAGTTAATCCAAACTGAATATAGAAATGGTACAGAGCTTTGTGAAACAATTCCAAAGTAACATGCCAAACACAAATCTGCAGTGCCAGAGCTTATGACTACAAAAGCAACCTCTAAAATGAAAAGTGAACATAGAAGGGGCTAGGCATGGTAGAACATATCTTAACCCACCAAGAGCTCATTAAATCTCCTGTTCGTGATGCCTGCCTCAGGCTATGAATGTGGGAAGTTTTAAATATCTCAAGTGTGCTTTTACAGTATGGAGAGGTTGCAAGTTGTGTCCGTAAGCTCTACCTAGACATGTCAGCAACTGAACCAGGGCTTTGGACAGAGGTAAAGTACAATTTATTTGTAATAACGTAAGTAGAGCCTTGTTACACGGTGTGTAACAGACTTTCCTCTGTGATACACCTCTGAAGATGCCAGCCACAGATGCAGGCGAAACGTTAGGAACATAATCCACCAGTCCACAGCCCGGAAAACCCACCAGAACCTCGTTGGATCAGACCAATTGGTCTACCCTGTTGAGCAGTTTATCTCACACAATAGCTAACCAGTTGTTCTGGAGAACCAATAACAGTGCTGTGTCCAACACCTTTTCCTTTCCCCATGTTGCCTCCTACTGCTGGTATCTAGAGGTTTACTAGATGTGGAGGTTCCCTTCAGTCACCATGGCCACAGATGATCCATGAATTTACTAATCTCTTTTTAAAACCATATATGATCATGACCATAAATACATCATCTTGACAGTGAATTCCACATTTTAATCACTTGTTGGGTAAAGACGATGTTCTTTTGTATGATCTGAATGTATTGCCCATTAATTTTATTGGGCACCTTTAAGTTTTAGTAATTTTGGGAAGAAAAAAATTATCTATTTACTCTCTATGCCCCATGCATAAATTTATAAATTTCTATTATATTCCATCTCTGAACCTGAGCTTTGTGGTTAGTCAAATAGTCTAAAAGGCCTGGGCCAGTTGCTTTAATGAGAAGTTCCAGTATTCCACATTAACTAGAAAGATGAACAGCTCTGAATATTTTGAATGACACCTATAGATAATGGATACCAAAGTGGTCAAATATTGGTAGTGTTAATTGATTTGCTCTTTTTTTGCTTTTGTTCAGTTTGTGAGTTTTTTAATGGAAACTTTATAAGTGACATTATACTAAGAGGTCATTCTCCAGACAGCTGATTAATTGTTTCAGTTAAATTGTACAACCTGTACAACAATAGACTCTCAGGACTTCTTAGATTCTAAGGTGGTTTGAATGTGCTCACCTCTGCTGTACAACTGAACTACACACAGAATCATAGAACTGGAGGGGGCCATACAGTCAATCTAGTCCAAACCCTTGCTCAGTACAGGTTCAACCTATAGTTTCCCTGACAAGTGCTTGTCCAACCGCTGCTGAAAAATGGTCAATGAAGGGGAGTTCACCACCTCCCTAGGCAACATGTTCCACTATTGAACTACTCTCACTGTTAAAGCTTTTTTTGTAATATCTAGATGGTTCCTTTCTGCCTGTAATTTAAACCCATCATTGCACACACTACCTTCTGATGCCAACAGGAAAAGCTTCCTGTCCTCCTCTAAGTGACAGCCCTTCAAATACTTAAAGAGAGCAATCATGTCCCTTTTAGATAAAAACAAGTCTGGGAAAGCAGCTGGCCCTGATATCATTGTAGCAGAGATGTTAAAAACTGACCCAGACTGGTGGGCTCCAGTGCTTGCCTCATTATTTACATATATCAACAAATCTTTAATGATTCCCAAGGACTGGTTAAAGGCGATCATTGTACCCCTCTATAAAAAAGGAGACCCCCAGTGTCCCTCTAATTATAGGCCGATCAGCCTTTTATCTATCGTAGGCAAAGTGTATGCTAACTATCTACTGAAAAAATTAAAGAGCTGGACAGACAAACATCAGCTACTCGGCCCAGAACAAATCGGGTTTCGGGCAGGTAACTCTATTCTAGATCACTGTCTAATTCTCCAACATCTTGCAAGCAAATACGTAGGCACAAGAAAAAAGCAAGCTTTATGCTGCTTTTCTGGATTTGAAGGGTGCCTTTGATTCGGTAGATAGGGAACTTTTATGGCATAAATTAAAAACCCTAAACATGGAACAGAGACTTTTAGCTCTAATTAAAGCGTTCCACACGAATACAACTTGCCAAATAAGAACTTCAAGAGATGGCACGTTAACAGAATCAATTATGGTTAACAAAGGGGTTAAACAAGGTTGCCCACTGGCACCCAGTCTATTTTGCCTATTTCTCAATGACTTCCCTGCAACCTTAACTAAAATTGATGGCCATCCGCCACGCTTAGGTTCACTGCATATATCCACCCTGCTTTATGCAGACGACGCTGTTCTCTTGTCATATTCCCAAGTAGGCTTAAAACGCCTACTAAACTGCAGTGCAGAATACTGTCATGTAAATAAGCTGACGCTTAACTATGACAAGTCCAAAGTCATGATCTTTGCAAAATCTAGGTGTAAATGTAGCTGGAAAGTGAACAACCATGTCCTAGAGCAAGTAAGTCGGTTTAGATATCTAGGGCTCCTATTCAGTTACAACCTATCTTGGGTCCCTCACAGCAAACAAGCAGAGAACAAAGCTAGGGTGAATGCTGCAGTGATTCTCCGATTTTTCTACTCTAAAGGACACCAATTTGTCCCCGCTGCACTGAAAATCTTCAATGCAAAGATAATCCCTCAACTATTATATGGAGCCCCAATATGGTTCCCTGAAATTAAATCATCTTATGAGTCAGTACAGGGATACTTTTTGCGAAGAATTTTAGGGTCACCAAGGTGTGTCCCATATGACACCCTATGCAGAGAAACTGGACAAAATAGTATGGAACTGATGGCATGGACAAGAGTACTTAAGTACTGGACCCAAATTCATTTTGAGCCCAGACCCAATAGTTTTATACATCAACTCTTATCAGAATCTACATCTGTGAAATGGTTGGCTGACATAGATAAGAAACTTAACAACATGGGCTTAACAGCTGACCAGTTCCAAACTATGTCTGCCATCAGAATTCATAATGAAATTAAATCTGTTTTAGTTGAACGAGAGAAACTGAGAATGTTGCAGGAGGGGAAAAGCTGCTCCCCACAGGCCTTGGGAATTGTCCGATCAGATTACTGTGCCAACTATCTGTACATTCTGTGCAACCCCAAACAACGCAGAGTGTACACTTTGGCTCGTTTTAATGCTCTACCTAACGCTATGACTCTTGGCAGGTATAATAACACTCCATATGAGAACAGGTTATGTCAATGTAACATGGCCGTTGTTGAGACTGGCTCAACATGTACTATTGGAGTGTCCAATATACGAGTCTATACGCTCCATGTACATCTGTCCATTGGTAGAGAGCTCAAACGCTGTCAGGTTACCATCTGTGATGAACTTTCTACTCAATGGGTCCTGTGATCATGTATGTGAGAATGTTGCAAGTTTTTTGAGGCACTATTTGGTCAGGCGCAATCATTGTCTACATAGTAGTAATGGTTAATTAATTTGTATGTGTGCGGTTTACAAGGCGTGGTTGTGAACGTTTAATATTGTTTTAATGTATTTAATGTATTTAATGTTTTAATGCATTTTAATGTTTTAATGTCTCAGTTAGTAGATAAATGCCTCTTTTCTACTTTTCTACTAACTCTGTAGTTTATAATGCCAATAAAGGCTTTGGAATTGGATTGGATAAAAACAATTTGCGTCAATACTACAGGACATGATTTGTCTGTTTCATTTCAAAGTTGCATTATAAAACTAAACATACTTCTCCAGAAAAGCTGAGATATAACAACATTTATTATTCATTATTATGCAAGCACATTGCAGTATACAGTTTTGATTGGACAAGTCATTACTCAATAATATTGGTCCATTCTGCACAACACAAATAAGATGTTTGGGGGAATGTTTTAAAAAGAGGTGACTTTTTTTTCTTTCTGGACAGCACAAATAAGATGTCATGGGGACATCTAAAAAAAAGGCCACCTCTCATTTTTTGTCCAAACAGCACAGGCATCACAGGACAAAAGAGGGTTTTTTTCTGCATGATTGTTTTGCTCGTATTTATGTCGGCTTCATTGAAAATTAAGAAAAAAATAGGAAAACTATATATTGCTGGAATTGGCAGGATGAACTGAGTACAACTATGTTCTTTTGGGGCTGAAAAGGCACACAGGATCAGAGTCTGCAGAGTAAATCTCCTGGGGCAACCTTCAGCAAATGGAGGCAAGGAAAATCCCTTCAGCAGCCAGCAGGCTTGATGTGCAGGAGTGGGGGGAAATAGGTCTTTTGGGGGGCAATAAAATTGAACCCCAAGGAGAAAAGTTCACCAAGCCTGGATGCTATTACCAGGAGGATCTCCTGGAGCCACCTTGAAAGTCTGGTGCCTCTATCTTCAAAAATGTGCAACTTGTTTACACACTCAGAAATTCCCTATTGGCTGCAATGAAGCCAAGACACTGCAAAGCAGAGAATCTGGGCAAATTTCCTGGGGTGCCTTTAAGGGGGCTGTTTTAAAGCTAGTGGCATCAAAATTTCAAGTTATCATTTAGAGACTGTCCTGATGATACCACCCAGGTTTGGTGAGGTTTGGTTCAGGGGGTCCAAAGTTATGGATCTTCAAAGGGGTAGCCCCCATCTCCTGTTAGCTCCCATTGGAAACAATGGGGGATGAGGGCACCCCCTTTGGGGGTCCATAACTTTGCCCCCTTGAACTAAACTTCACCAAAATTGGGTGGTATCATCAGGATAATACCCTGGACATCTTTGGTGCTGCTAGCTTTAAAAATGCACCCCTGGAAGGCCAAAATGTGAAAAAAAAAACACAAAAAAACCCAAAGCCCAGATACGTTGCATTCGGTTTTATTCTTATTCAGGCAGGGCATATTTGGACGATTTTTGCCCAAATACGCCTGAATTCACCCAGATTCAGGTCGAATCTGGTATTTGTTATATCCGAATCTCCAATCTTAGTTGTTTCACGAAGAGGGACTGCTGGCAAGGGATGGGTTGCACCTCACACCTGTAGGTAGAAACATCTTTGCCTGGAGGGAGGGACACAGTATTCAAACAGATAGGAGTTCAACGATAGTGATGGTAGTCCAAAGGTTGTAGAGAAAATTGAGCGAATAGGTCTAGAAAACAACAGCAGGAGGAAAAAACTCTTAAAGAAGCAGTCAGAGGAAATGCACCATGGCCTTCAATGTCTCTACACCAATGCCCAGAGTATGGGAAATAAACAACTCAAATTCTTAATATAGGAATCACTGAAACCTGGTAAGATGAGTCTCATGATTGGAACATAAGAATTGAACGGTATAACCTATTTCAGAGAAACAGATCAAATAGGAAAAGAGGAGGAGTAGCATTATATGTAAAAGATTGTTACAGCTGTGAGCAGATCCATGACTTAAATCCTCCAATCCAGGTTGAGAGCATCTGGGTAAATATTAATGGGGTGAGAAACAACACTGATATCATTGTGGGGGTCTATTATAGACCCCCATGCCAGTCTGAAGAAATGGATGATGCATTCTTGGAACAGATGTCCAAACTTGCACAAAGAGAAGTAGTACCAAGTTTCCCCCAAAATAAGAAAGGATCTTATATTAATTTTTGCACCAAAAGATGAATTAGGGCTTATTTTTGAGTAGGGCTTTTTAAAAGGGGAAATACAGTACGTTCACAATTCATTAAGGCTGGCCCTTGGCAGCCCCTTGCTTCCTCGTCACATGTGATGCAAGCCGCATCCTCATTGGCAGGGAGCACCCTGCTGGATCACATCATCCTGATTTGTAACTAGCGGTAAGGGTTATTCTTGGAGTAGGGCTTATATTTTAATCCTTCAAAAATCTTGAAAAATCATGATAGGGCTTATTTTCAGGGTAGGTCTTATTTTCGGGAAAACATGGTAGTAATGGGAGATTTGGTAGGATCCTTAGGTGGGAGAAGTAGTAGGATCCTTAGGTGGGAGTGCTCATGTTCTCCTGGAGTTGGCTATACAGTGGAAAGGGGATGCTAAGCGTAGTCATATACACATTCTAGACTTCAAGAAAGCAAATTTCATCAAGTTTAGGAATCTATTGGGTGCAATCTCATGGTCAAAAATACTAAAAGAGAAGGGAGTGCACAATGGCTGGGAGTGTCTTAAAAGTGAGATCTTTAGGGCACAATTTCAAACAGTTCCAATGAGGAGGAAAAATGGGAGGTGTCTAAGGAAACCAGGATGGATGTCTAAAGAACTGCCTCAGAGACTAGGACTAGGAGTAATGGCTTCAAGGTGATGAAAAAGAGATTCCACCTAAACATCAGGAAAAACTTCCTAACAGTAAGGGCTGTTCAACAGTGGAATTCACTACCTTGGAGAGTTGTGGAGTCTTTTTTTTGGAGGTTTTTAAACAGAGGCTGGATGAATATATGTCAGGAGTGCTTTGATTGTGTGTTCCTGCACTATAGCGGGATGGCTCTTGTGGTCTCTTCCAACTCTATGATTCTATGAAAGCTACCCTGAATTTAGTTCTTGGGTGCTTGCATTATTTAAATTAAGCAATGAGGTTGTGGGTCTCTTTCAATTGATTCGGTATCTAATTTTTTTCACAATATAGCAGCAAACAAAACTGACAGGAAGTACCTCAGTATCCCAGGTTCAAAGGGACTTCATTTCTACATTTTATTCTATTTTTGAACAAAACAACAGATATAATTGCCTGCCATTATTCATCCAATGATATTTCTGCTTATTTGTGTGCCAAGAGAAACAATGCAGCACAAAAATTGCTCCAGGGTTCTTAATATCATTTTGTGTTCAATTAAAAATGTGGAATTAAGACACCGAACTCTGATCACGGTTGACCTTACTCTTTTAAAAGAACATTCTCTGCATTTGGTTTTTACTTATAAACATCTTCTAATTATTCTATATAAATGCAGAACATAATTCTGTAGATGCACTAATAGTGGAATAACATTTGCAATTATTAGCATATTTTAACCTGTATTTAGAAGAATGACTATCCCATGCTGTGCCAGAGGCTCTTTTACTCATAAATCTATGCTAAACTGTGCATTTTTGCCAGAAAGAAGCTGAGCTTCTTGAACGTCAATATCTATTTAAAAAGAAACAGTTTATACATGATAATAAATCTAACATATAAATGGACTCCAATAGTTGATATTTAAGTTGTGCATGTCATTCCTTTCAAAAGCCAAATAACAGCAGAACAGTCTAATGTGGTTTCCCCCTAACCCTCCCATGTAATAGTCCAATCCATATGGCATCCTGCAAAACCAAAATCATAGAAAGAAAAATCATTATTTGAACTAAAAATCTCATTTGAGCTCTCTTTAAAAGCAATTCTTAATTCAAACCTATACAGATTGAGCAATAAAGATAATAATAAACCATGTTCTTATACTAATAGCACTGAAATATTTTAAAGATTGCTTTTTTTCCACAAGTAGCAATTAAAATAACTATATACCCAAATGGTAGGCTGTACAAAATGGTAATATTCTCTCAATATTAATTGCTGCTGATAGACAAAGACATGATCATGATAATGGCGATGATAATGTTGATGATGCAGACAACATGGAAGAGTATTAAACCACTGAAATGTCTTTACTTTGATTTTTTTCAGTACAGCTTTCTAAAGCAACTTGATGAAAGAATTTAACTTACCCCTTGCCCCCAGTATAATTTTTCAGTGCTTTTCACATTGCCTGATATAAATCACTGATATTATCCTTTATCTTCTCTTCCAAATTCCAGATGTAGTATACAGAACAAAAATGGAGTTGAACTGGTTACAATCTCAATACACATCCATGAAAATAAATTAATTATTAGCCTTTAAAAAACTATATATGTTTAAAACCTAGTAACAATCATTGTTAAACAATGGAAAAGAAATTTAAAGAAAACTTAAATGTTCAAGAGAAAAGTCCATTGAATAATAGATACAGGTTGCAATTTTAATCTTATAGTTATAGTGGTTAACAGGTTGGACTATGATCTGGAAGATCCAGGTTTACATTCCAACTCTGCCATGGAAGTATGCTGCGTGACTTGGGACTAGTCGCACAACCTCAGCCATACCTTAAAGAGCTTAATTATTTAGAACATTTTAATGTTGCTTTTGCACCCAATCAGGGTGCACTAGTTAGAAAACATTAAAAAATAAAAACATTTAAACAATTAAATAAAGTTAAAATATAAAATTCAATTTAAAACACTCAGCAAACACAAGGAGGGTCAGTAACTGTTATTGGGGGCATGCCAGACAAAACAAAAATGTCTTCATCTGCTGGCATAAGGTACCAATAGAGGAAGACAGATGAATCTTCCTGGGGAGGAAGTTCCAAAGATTTGATGCCACAGTGGAGAAGGTTGTTTCCGCGGTTTCCACAAGTCTAGCCTTAGTTGGTAGAAGCAACTGAAGAAGGACCTCCAGGAATGACCAGGGTGAGGAAGTAGGTTTGTATGGGAGAAGGGAATAATTGAGTTATGCTGGTCCCAGACTGTGTAGTGTTATGATGATAAAATGGAGTACAGAGGAATGGTGTAAGATGCTTGGCATCCTTCCCCACTGGAAATTTTTTTATGAGAAATAAATAAAATAATTGTATCAGCTTAAGAATGCTGAAAGGTTATTGTAGGCACACAACACACCACCTCTATTTTCAAAAGCTACCTCATATCTACTATCATCTAGCTAAAGGGTAATGACCAGTTGGGTCTGAAAAGTAGTCTCATTAACAGAAGTTCCAGTCACAACCCTATTGATTTACTCAGATACCATTGTTGGTTTTTCTGAACATCTTAGTGCTGCTATGGCATCTTATTCCCTTGTTTTGTGTTACCTTAAAGCCCATCTCTACACCCTATTGAATTCTAGAATATTGATGTACCTAATGACAGGATATATTTTAAAATTATTATTATTATTATTATTATTATTATTATTATTATTATTATTATTATTATTATTATTATTAGTTTTATATACTGCCCTCCTCCTAAGGGCTCAGGCGGTGAACAACAGTTTAAAACATATGCAGAAACATAATTTAATACATCAGTATGTATAATAATACAAGAACCCATAAAATGTAGATGGCATCTAGCTGCACTCCCTTCCCCCACCCCCATGCCCACGGGTGGCCAGATGGAAAGGTTGATGTATTTAACCAGGCTGGCCAAACGCCTGGTGGAACTGGTCTGTTTTATCAGGAAAGGTAATCCCTTTGTACTATAGCTATGCATGCACATAATTCTGGGAGTCAATAATGGGTATAATGCCTTGTTTCCAGAGACAGGAAGAAGCAGACTCATTCCATGTCCACCATGGTCATCACAATGAGGTGGGAGAGAGAGAGAGAGAGAGAGAGAGGGAGAGGGAGAGGGAGAGGGAGAGGGAGAGGGAGAGGGAGAGGGAGAGAGAGAAGGAAGGAAGGAAGGAAGGAAGGAAGGAAGGAAGGAAGGAAGGAAGGAAGGAAGGAAGGAAGGAAGGAAGGAAGGAAGGAAGGAAGGAAGGAAGGAAGGAAGGAAGGAAGGAGGAAGGAAGGAAGGAATCCCAAAAGAGGCCAAGTACTAACTAGAAACCCATGTAATAAATACATAAATAGATCTACTCAGAATCATGTTCAGGTTTATTCAATGAAGCTTATTCAAGGACAGTTCTCTTAGAATTACACTGTAGTTGACTATTTTCAGATTAAAGAAAGTCCTAGAGTGAAGTGTGGCTTTATATGCCTTTTGCCCAACCATCTTCATAGTGCAGGAAATCTGAAGCAAGGGCTTTGCCCTCTTACATGTTGATTTGGCAGATATTTGAAGAGTGTGATCAAGAAAGGAAAGATTCATGATGTACACATTCTTTACATCCCAGACAGCTACTTCAATGCAACTCTTTGCCTACAGATTGTTTGTCACAGAACTCTTGCTACTTTTAGTGTTACCCAGCTTTTCTCCTGCAAAACAGATTGACAGTTTTGAAAAAAAAATCACTTTAAACTTCTCTACTGTACCAAAAATCTCGCACACAGATCAAGTGAATCAGAGTCCTCTTATCCAGACAAAACTTCTTTTTGGACCTCAGATACCAAGGAAGACAAAACTGGAGCTGGCCTCTCACAGCCTAGGCTGTGGCTATCACTTCTTTTTAGCAGCTGCAGGCTCATGGAAGCAGATGATCTTATAGTGCTTGAGGCCCAAAGGAGGACAGAGATGAGAAACTGGTTTCCCTAAGCCTTTTCCCACTCTTTTTACTTACCACTTACTTATCCTAAGATATACATGACGCACAAGGTCCAGGATGTATCCACTTTTCCATTGAAGAAAAAACCTAATACATCTTCCATTATGAGACATAAATGTTGTTTAAAAGTTTAGTGAGCATTAAAATTCAAATCCCTACTGCTGTGGAATAAATTTATTGCTTTTTCACAACCCCAATTGGTTCATAATTTATCTAAACTACTGCTAATTTTCATGCTGCATAAAGGTAATTGTTCTAGAAACAATATATTTTGTCAGAGGAATAGATAGACTCCTGATTAGGTTTAATCATAACCTTTTCCCCACATTTTAAGGAAAACTTCCAAAATTTAACAACAACCAAAACCCACTAGTTTTATTTACAAATACAACAAATCCACCTAAATCCATACAAAATTCATTTCTTAGTTGCAGTAACTGTATGTGAATTGTGTGTTAATAATGACTTCTGTATTTAAAGGCTTATCTTGGAAAACTGGCAGAATTTGAGTTCAGAAGTTTCACTAAGCAAGTACGAAATGTCTGTTTAATCAAGGGTCACTTTGAACTGGAGCTCTGTTTTCTAATTAGAGATTACTCTTGCTGTGCCTGCAAAAGCTCTCTTGCATTTATACATACCCTCTTGTTAACATAGGGGATATTCAAGTATCATTGTTCAAAGTTATCCTGAAACGTGCTTTTGGAGATGCCCAAAGTGACCGAGTAGAATCATTAACCTACTTTAAGTCAAATTTAAACTCCAGTCCTCATCACAATTGCTACTCATTACAGAAAACCTATACAATGGTAACATTAATAATATGGAATAATATTTGTGATTACTAATATATTTGAATCTGGATTCATAACAGTATGTTAATCTAAAGGTGTGAAAAGTAATGCAATCCATACATCAGAAACCCTGAGCAATGAACTTTACATGCCCAAACAGGGGGAACAGCCAGGCATTCTCAGAAACCAGTTATTCCTCCTCATTATTCCAATTACCAATCCCAAGTGTGGCATGGATATTAATATCTATGAATTGTTAGTATCACAAATTGTTAGTATCACAAATTGTTAGTATCACAAATAATTTCAGCAAATCCAAATCATTATGTACTCTGAAGGTCCTACTTGCAGTACTTATTTAACTTCTTCCTAAAATAAACATTTCATGTAAAGATTTATGAATGCAATAATGTTACAAATGTGTGAACTATGTGAAAGCTGAGATAAATTTTGAATTAGTTATGAACACCTTAATCTAAACAACTGGTGGTTTTTTGTTTATATTTAGGATGACAATAAGTGCATTGGAGTCAGTGTACTTGAAGGACTACCTCCTTATATATATTGATCAACTCACTAGCTAAAATCTCCCCCATCTTCTTTGCTTATGGGGGTAGGAAGGGGGTGTTAAATAAAACTCTATAGAGTTCTGAGAGAATTCAGCCAGCAGACTGCATGTGCAGGGGCAGGGAAACAAAATAAACCTTTTGGGGGCCCATACAATTGAACCCCCCAGAAGCAAAGTTCACCAAGCCTGAAGGCTATTACCAGGAGGGCCTCCTGGAGCCACCTTGAAAGTCCGGTGCCTCTATCTTCAAAAATGTGCAGCTTGCTTGCACACTCAGAAATTCCCCATTGGCTACAATGTAGCCAAGGCACTGCAAAGCTGAGAATATTGGGCAAATTTCTTGTGGTGCTTGTCAGGGGTGCATTTTAAAGCTAGTGGCACCAAAATTTTAGGGTATCATCCAGAGATTGTCCTGATGATACCACCCAGGTTTGGTGATGTTTGGTTTAGGGAGGGCAAAGTTATGGACTCTCAAAGGGGTAGCCCCATCTCCTGTTAGCTCCCATTGGAAACAATGGGGAATGGGGCACCCCCTTTGGGGGTTCATAATTTTGCACCTCCTGAACCAAATTTCACTAAGCTCTTGTGGTGTCATCAGGAGAGTCTCCAAATGATACCCTGAAATTTTGGTGCTGCTAGCTTTAAAAATACACCCCCTGCAGGCGGAAACGTGAAAAACCCCAAAATACAAAAAATCAGACCGACCTGAATTTTTCAGGTATATCCAAATATTTGGGTATATCCGAATATGTTATTTGTCTTATTCGGGCATACAGATAATTTTATGCCTGAATAAATTTGAATCCGAATTTTACCGAATTTCTAGGGTATTGACCAAGCCTATGCCAGACATTCACTTTGTCCCTGTCCTGCAGGGCCATGTCTGTTCTCTACCTAAGCTGTTCCTAAGGCTCTGGTGATGAAAAAGGTAAGCACACTGGCATCTGGATTTTTGCAGCTGGCTTAAGGCTGGAGGGCTGAGGTGTCACTGGGCTGGTTTCTGGCTGTGTATTTGAGTCTCGCCTAATGGAGTTACTTCTTCCTATATCACTTCTGTCACTGGCTGAGTACAGAAACCAGGACAGCCGGTGGAGGAGTCTTTGGTAACTCCTGGACTTAGCTGGTCTATAACATCAACATGTAGAATAGATGTTTTTCCAGCAAAGTCTGAAGGTGAAATGAGGCCTTAAATACCCTTTCAAGAAGGTGGCCATTCAGGGCCCTCCCTCCAGGAGCAGGGTGTCAGTAGTTGAAGGTGTCATTCATGATTATGAGGTGAGTACTGTGATGGAGCTGTGGTGGTGCAGGGCTTTGACAGCCTGGGGAATTGGTGGATGAGAGATCTCTTGCCCTCAAATACATAAACTCCAATCAGGATGCCCCATATTTCAGTATATAGAACATGAGGCATTAGACTCTTGTGTAGAGGTCTCTGCCATGAAGACTTGGGCTGCTTTAACATCCACTTCTAATGATCAGTTGCAATGGAATTTTCCTGTAGGAAAGCTGCTGCATATCACCCACACACAGTGCAAAACTGCTCCATTAGGATAAGAGCAATTTCTTCAAATCAGAATTATTTTGTAATCTTTTCTCCATAGGTGAAGAGGAAGAAAAGATAGAGAAGAGCAAGAATAAGGAGGATAAGCAAAAAGGAAATGAACTAGAGGCTGCACAATGACAGGGGCTGAAAAGGTTGCTGGACTTGAGAGACTGTCCCCCAAGGGAAGGAACAGCTAATGGCAAAATACTTTTGTTTTACCTAGGTAGCCAAGTAGTGGCACTCAGGGCTACGTGGCATTATCTCAGTCCTCTGACCTTGAGTCCATCCTGCTTTCCTGGCTTTTGAGCTTTCTGTAGTGTGGGATAGAGCTAAGGGATTGGGAGAGGGGAGGGGGGTATGGGATTGATGTATTGGGGTCATTTGAATGTTCTAGCATAACTAGCTTTTTCTCTCCAGTCTGTGTTATCTACCAATAAAGACTACTAAGCTGTGAAGTTACAGAGTCTGATTTGAGTAATAGATCTGGGACTTGACATATATATATATGTCAAGTAAGTCTCTCTCTCTCTCTCTCTCTCTCTCTCTCTCTCTCTCTCTCTCTCTCTCTCTATCTGCCTGCCTGCCTGCCTGCCTGCCTGCCTGCCTGCCTGCCTGCCTGCCTGCCTGCCTACCTGCCTGCCTGCTTCTGCAATTTGGGCGGGAGATATCCAGGAGTGAGGGGTCTGAGTGATTTGTAAGTTCTAATCATTTTATGGTTTGAAATGCTGGCTGCAGGTCTTTTTTAGTGGTCTATTAATTTTTTTTCTCAAGATAATATCCAGACTGGGTTAAAATGGTGTCAAGTACTGTTTAGAACATTTTTTTCCTCATGTCAAGGAGCCCCATAGTTTAACTAATATCACACCTTTTGTTACAGCTGAAAAGCCTCTTGGTATTCATCAAATAACCTTTACAGTTCCTGCTTTAAATAAGTGCCACACCAATCCAATATAACAGTATTTTCAATTTCAGCACTGTTAACTGATTATTGACTCAGCATTATTTATCAACAACCCAGGGATTACTTGCTAATGAAAGACAGCTATACTATATACATTTAAATTCTGTAAGGGCTTTATAACTCATTTTTAGAATCTGAAGGGGGGTTGTTTATTTGTATTGTTTATTTTGCTTTGCTTTGCTTTGAATCTGTTATCCCCCCCCCCTTTCCACTGGGGTCTAATGAAACCTATAAAAATCATTTATTTGTCAAGGAAAGGGGAAGTGGAGATACATTTTTCCACATTAGCTTGGCAATTCAAAATATTCATTTGATTTAGAATCTGGTTGCTGGTGTAAGTTAAACATAAGCTAACATCTTTCTTTAAAAAACATGAAAAACAGTGTTCTGTTTCTGGATCAATTTCACATATTACTGGGAATACAAATCATTCACCTAATTGCATCCCGGCTATCTTTCATGAAATTATACAAAAAGTGTTTTTGAACTGTCTTCTTTTTCATGCCTTAGATATTTGGATGCTGAGCACTGACTCAATAAAACTCTCTGGAAGTCTCACCTGTCTGGTATAATACTCTTTTATTTACTAGCTCTGGATGTCTGTTCCTTCTTAAGTTCAAGTTTCTCTGGTGGTAAATTTGTTTCTTTGCAGCAATCACTGTTTTGAAGGTTTTTCTCTCTTTCAAGTGGAGTATCTTCACATAATTGATATGTCCATAAACATATTAAGTCAATCAAATACACAGCAATCTGGAATCACTTAGGTCATCCAGTCCAGCAGAAGAAAAATGAAAATGTTCTATCAATCCTTAACTTATGTATCAGCATCTCTTTGTTTTCATTTCAATTATGATTCTGAAATCATTTCTTTCAACTTCTGATGTGTCCATGTTTGTATTTCTTTCCAAGTAGTAAAAAGTTATGGTCTTTCTGACTGGATTTTATTTCAGTTTGCACCTAACATAGTTTTCTTCAGCACCAGGATGTGGTATTTCAGACACCATGACCGAACAAATAAAAGTGTACATATTACATATTAGTCATCTGTGTTGTCAAATAAAATCACAATTCTTATTTATTGGATCATATTTTTTAAAATTATAACATTTTTATGAGAAATGCTGTGAGATTTAATATCATAGAAACAATTATATCAATTTATGACTATTTCAGATATAATTTCACAGTGTTCATGCATGCTAGCTAAACATCATAGGTCCCCATTGGTCTACACTGATATGAAGACATCAAAATGGATTCTAAGCAGTGGCGTTTCTACCTAGGGACAGGGGGTACCCTATGTCCCCGGGCGCCCCCCATTTGGACACGTGGGGGGGCGCCACCATTTCAGGGTCTTTTGTGTGATTTTTAATTTTTTTAGTGTTTTTTACATTTTGGCCTGCAGGGGGCGCATTTTTAAGGCTAGCAACACCAAATTTTCAGGGTATCATCCAGAGACTGTCCTGATGATAGCACCCAAGTTTGGTGATGTTTGGTTTAGGGGAAGCAAAGTTATGGACCCCCAAAGAGGGTGCCCCATCCCCATTGTTTTCAATGGGAGCTAACAGGAGATTGCGGCTACGCATTTGAGGGACCATAACTTTGGTCCCCCTGAACATAACTTCACCAAACTTGGGTGCATCATAAGAATAGTTACCAGATGATACCCTGAAATTTTGGTGTCACGAGCTTTAAAAATACACCCCTTACAGGCACCCCAAGAAAGTTGCCCAAGATTCTTTGTTTTGCAGTGACTTTGCTCCATTGTAGCCAATGGGGAATTTCTGAGTGTGTAGGCAGGCTGCACATTTTTGAAGACAGAGGCACCAGACTTTCAAGGTGGCTCAGGAGGCCCTCCTGGTAATAGCATCCAGGCATAGAGACCTTTGCTTCTGAGGGTTCAATTTTATGGACCCCCAAAAGGCTTGTTTTGTTTCCATGCTCCAGGTGGCTCTGTGGTAGAGGTTTCAATGGGAGGCACTGTGGTAGGGGTCTTGCTCTGGGTGGGGGCATTTCCTGAAGAGCTGCTGGTGTGAGTCTCCTGAAAGGAACCAACCAAATTTGCTAAATGCTGTGGGCACCAAGTTGAAGGTGAACCTGATGCCCACAGCATTCGGCCATCCCAGGCAAACTTTAGTGCCCCCACCCAGAGCAAGACCACTACCACATTGCCTCCTGGAAACCTCTACCACAGCACCAGCTGGTTATAACAGAAAGCCCCATTGAAGTCTATGGTGGGAAAAATAATGTTTCCCACCATAGAACTTGCTGAAGAGCAGATTCTGGGGAATTTCTGAGTGTGTAAGCACTGACCACAAATTTTTTAAGATAGAGGCGCCAGACTTTCAAGGTGGCTCCAAGAGGCCTTGGGTAATAGCATCCAAGCTTGGTGAGCTTTGCTTCTGGAGTGGGGGGGGGTGAGTTGAGAGAGTTCTGAGAGAACTCAGCCCGCAGGCTTCATGGGCAGCAGCATGGAAACAAAATAAGCCTTTTGGGGGCCCATAAAATTGAACCCTCAGAAGCAAAGATCTGTATGCCTGGATGCTTTTACCAGGAGGGCTTCCTGGAGCCACCTTGAAAGCCTGGTGCCTCTATCTTCAGAAATGTGCAGCCTGCCTCAGAAATTCCCCATTGGCTGCAATGGAGCAAAGTCACTGCAAAACAAAGAATCTTGGGCAACTTTCTTGGGGTGCCTGTAAGGGGTGTATTTTTAAAGCTAGTGACACCAACATTTCAGGGTATCATCTGGTAACTATTCTTATGATGCCACCCAAGTTTGGTGAAGTTATGTTCAGGGGGAGCAAAGTTATGGTCCCTCAAATGGGTAGCCCCCATCTACTGTTAGCTCCCATTGAAAACAACGGGGATGGAGCATTCCATTTGGGTGTCCATAACTTTGCTTCCCCTGAACCAAACATCACCAAACTTGGGTGGTATCATCAGGGCAGTCTCTGGATGATGCCCTGAAATCATGGTGCTGTTAGCTTTAAAAATGCCCTCCCTGCAGGCCGAAAAACACCAAAAATACCCCCCCAAAAGCCCAAATACCTTGCATTCACATTTGTTCATATTTGGGCAGGACATCATTGGACACTTTTTGTCCAAATTTGCCCAAATTTGCCCAGATTCTGGCTGAATCTGGTATTTGTTTCATCTAAATCTCCAACCCTCAAAAGTGATGTTGTTTCAGGGTGGGGGAGAATCCACCCCCAAACAACATCACTTTCAATTTTGTTTTAACCAGAGACCCCAGATTCTCCCTTTAAGGTGGATTTAAAAGAAGAATCTGAGCTCCCTAGTTTAAGCACCATTGAAAGTGATGCTGTTTGGGGGTGGATTCCACTGGAGGTGTTTTGTGAGAGATGATGCTGACATTTGTTTGGTAAATGTTTTGCTGGGGGTGATTTGTGAGAGATTTACATGCTTAATACCCACTTGCACTGGCTTGGAGTTGTTTCTCAGGCTAACAACCTACCTCATAGGGTTGTTGTGATTAGAAAATTAGGAAAAGAGTTGGTGGGGAGAGAGCCATGTATGTTTTGCTGGGAGTGGGAGGTGTTTTGTGAGCTGGTGCAAAAAATAATTGTTTGTTCATGGTGGGGGAGGGTGGCCGCCCATTCGCCGAGGGGGGGGCGCCAAACTCAGGTTTTGTCCCCGGGCGCCAGTTTGCCTAGGTTCGCCCCTGATTCTAAGTATGTGTAGCTGGACAGTTACTAATCAAAATCCATGCCAAACAACAGTTACCCATAAATATAGTAAATTCTTGTACTGGTCATCTGCAACAGGTCACGATAAACTGGGAAGGAAACTAGAAGGTCAAATCAAGAGGCAAGAGAAACAACTGTGTTCAAGTGGGGGTTCAAGTCTGCCAGAGAAAGCAACTTGTTCAGATAGGAAGCATAAGACAGTGCAGACGGATTCTTCAACTATGGGCAAGCTGCTAGAATTGAGGAACTAAAGTGGAGGTGGAGCTTCTGGCTCCCTCAGTCTCATGTCCCTGTTAGGCTGGTCCAAGATATAATTCTTACACCAATTATTTTTAGGCTGGCATTGTATTTCATGTCAGATCTAGATTGATTAGTTAAATTAATGGCAATGGTAGTTCAGGAAATAAGGCATTGTTCCCTGTTTCCCAAAATTCTGTATTTGTGACCTCCAGCATTTTGCAGCACTCCAGATCTATTTGCTGATAATAATTCCAAAAATCAGGAAAATTTTGGATGTGAGTGTTTAGTCTGACACCTCACTTTTGGTGAGGTGTCAAACCTTACCAGTGTGAGGAGAGTAGCAAAGGAACAAAGAGTCATCAGCTAGGAATCTTCCACAATCCAGAAAGGTTAGCCAATCATGATCCAAACAGAGGATCCACCGGCTCCGCACGGAGCCACCTCTTCTGTGTGTCCCCCCCACTCACCTAATCCTCCAGCGTTGGTCTGGAGGGCTGCAGGGCCCTGCTCATGCTGCCCTCCGACCTCCAGGGGTCAGAGGGCAGTGTGGGCGGGTCTCAGCAGCCCTCCAGACCGACGTTAGAGGATGAGGTGAGTGGGGGGGATGGGAAAGTGGCACCTTCGGTGCAGTGCAGTTCACACTACGCTGATGGGAAGGCAGCGCTTTCAAAAAACCTCCCTCGGGAAGGGAGGTGGAAAGCGTTCATGCCACTCGGGGCCGCACAGGACGGCAGTGCTGCATTGCAGCAGTGCCGCTTGTACGAACAGCTGCCCAGGGATGGTGTTTTTGCCGTCCCTGGGCCACTGTAAATGGCCCATGCGGAAAGAGCCAAAGTCAGGCTAATTTGTTTTTCTGAATCCCTATAGTGAAACATAAGAGTTGTCCAGTGACTTTAATAAAAACTTGAAGTAAATCATACTTTTTGTTGCTTCTCTGGATTGTGACCCAAGTGAAGCTGCTGAAATGCATATTTGATAAGCATTATTTCATTGTAAAGATATTAAGAAATCCATTACAATGTTTGAAACAACCAGGCTTTGGGTACTATTTAAAGCTCATCCTGATTAAACATTCAACACAGCCATACAAAAGACTGTTTCCTTTATTCACTATGCTTCTGCAGGTTTAAATATTAGATAGTAATGAAACCTAGAGCATGATGCAATTATTCTATGCTAATTGTAATCAAGTTTTTTGTACCCATGTGAGGACTATATATTTGCATTCATACAAGATTTTATGATAAATTGCTTTTGCATATTCCATATACCCATATGACATCCCTTTTAACATCTATTAATAGAAACCGAATAACACATTTTAGTTGCCTCAGACAAAAGATAAAATGGGATTTGTTCAACAAAGCTGGACTTTTTAAAATATAGTTTTATTTAAATATGAGGCTTTTAAAAATGTGTTACAAAGATAGTCAGAAAATAAGAAGTGAAACCCTGAATAATGAAAATGCCTCCTATTTCAGCCACCTCTGCAAAAATCTCTAGAAAGCTGGAATCTGGACACAAAAACATAAATATGCATGTGCATGCACACACAAACCCAATGTAGTGCTCAAACTCATTTATTGCACCTTGTAGGACCTTGGTGGGATTTATTCAATTACTGATGACCTTCTCCTGTATATAAGAACTTTCACCTTCCAGTGAATAAAGCCACATTGAGAACCCATGCAGCCTAGTCTATTGGAAGACTTCCTGACTCAGGAAGAACATTAAAGCCTGTCCTGCCTGTGGCTTGCAGGCTTCACTGCTGACCCACCCAATCCTCTTAATTAAGAAATATAGGATTAACTAATCAGTTTTTTGGGGGCCAAGCAGGAATATTTGGGACTTCTTTCATATCTATATGTATAAAAATCTATCAGTGCGTTTTCTGCTGACAGGTAATCTCCCAAACTACTGGGCTGATTGCTTTTAAATTTTCACACAACATCGCATTTGCATGCAGCCAGGTTTCTACATTGTTTTCACACCTCCTGTTGTGTACATGCCACACCTGTGACAGTTGGAACCACAGTTCTGTTCCGCAACAGCGCCATCTGCTGGTCAAAGCAACACCCTCTGATACAAGGGAAACAACCATGCCTTCTTTGAAAATTGCTGCCATCTGGAGTGAAAGGGATGGCCTCACCATCTGGATATGGCCCACCCACCCTAGCGGAGGAAGGGGAAGGTGAGGGAGGGTCCAGGGTTTTGCTGGACCAAACACTCTGAAATTTGAACACAACTTAGCTCATGCCTCACAGCGTGTTTTAAGCTACTTACCTAGCTCATGTACCACACTGGCCAAGGTAAACCATGATAACAAGGTATGTTCCGCCCAGTTCTTCCCCCCCCCACACACATAGGAATTGAAAGCCAAGTAGAAACAGAAAACCTTTCATATACACATCTCTTAGGGATGCGTTTCAGTTGAACTGTGAGAGGTATTGTGTACCTGCCACACTTGTGACAGTTGGAACCATGGTATGGTTCCGCAACAGCACCATCTGATGGATGTCAACAGCAACACACTTCGCCTGCAAGGGAATGGAATGAAAGGAACAGGGCTTGCCATCTGGACATGGGCCACCCATCCTAACAGAGGAAGGGGAACATTAGGGAGGGAGGGGGCGGGGTGCCATGTAAGGGAACGGGAGAGAGGGAGGGGAGCAAGGAGCCCCTTGCCCCTCCCCTCCCTTGCAAGCATTGCTCAATGACACATGTTCGAACCGTTCGCTTTCCCTTTTCTTTCTTTTCCACTTCACCAGACTGAAGCCACAGCAATGCATGGCCGGGCACGCTAATTGGTATTAAAAAGAAGATATTTGTTGTTGGTCGTGCTTGTTCTGCATTGTTCTAGTGTGAGCCTGAGTTATTAACAATTAGGTCTGGTTTTTGGACTGGGATTCAGATTGCTAATGTTTAGGTAGGGCTAACTGGTGAACCCAATGAAGCATTTAATGATAAGGAGAGAGGTCCCAAGCTAGCCCTTTAAAGGTCTGTGTGGCCAGGGTGATTGGGGAGGAAGGACATCCTTGGTGCTAAGCAGCACCAAAAAAACCCCCAAAACCCACCCATCTTATTTGGTTGAACAGAATGTTGGTGGATAAAATAATGTTGGTGGATAAAATGTTGGTGGATAAAATAAAAGTTGAAATATTTTTGTTCATTTTTAAAAAGTCTACTGCAAGCAAAGGTCTTTCTGGGCAGCAAGTAGATGGCAGAATTAATCCAAGGCACAGACAGACTAGGACAGCACCAGAACACTGTGAAGAACAACCCTAAAATAGAGTCAAAGTATAAGAGAATCGTCATAATTGGATGGTAATTCAGGTGGTCCCCCCAACAACTGATCCTATTGCCTGATCCTCCCATCTTCCCTCCTCATGCCCATTACCTACAAAAGTTGTAAAATGAAAGCAAAACAGTCATGGGGATCTTAAAAAGCCATCCCCAGATATTATCAAATATTCACTCTTCTGAAAAGTGTACGTGTGCTTTAATTGAAAAGCTGTGAACTTAGCTACATGAACATGTATTTATGCTTTCATATTGCTTGAGCTTACATGTACAGTCTTTTATACCTGGTGCACCATTTCAGTTCCATTATGCATGTATGATTTCATTATCTTGTGCT
This sequence comes from Sphaerodactylus townsendi, assembly GCF_021028975.2. Taxonomy (NCBI): domain Eukaryota; kingdom Metazoa; phylum Chordata; class Lepidosauria; order Squamata; family Sphaerodactylidae; genus Sphaerodactylus; species Sphaerodactylus townsendi. Next base: position 51,607,415 of record NC_059431.1, read on the forward strand.
TGTAAGATTTTGTGCAGGTCGGAGATATAGGCCCCTTCCACACATGCAGAATAATGCATTTTCAAACCACTTTTACAACTGTTTGCAAGTGGATTTTGCTATTCTGCACAGCTTCAAAGAGCATTGAAAGCAGTTTGAAAGTGCATTATTCTGCATGTGCAGAAGAAGCCATAGTTTCTATTTGTAAAGTAACAACATAGAAGACAGTTTAAGGGTTTTTTTGAGGACCTTTGTGTGGACTGTATGGTTGCTTTCTCTTAAAGCGTCCTCTGAAAATTTCTTCAGAAATAATCTTTATATATGACCCTATTTGAAAGTCAGTATGTAAGAAAGGAGGATTCAAGTTTAACACACAGTTTTTCTAAGTACAAGAAGACCCAACTGGGGGACCACATGAGACTGGGCTGGCAGTACTACCTCCTTTTTTGATTCATTGAGCAGCCTAAAGTTTCTCTTTACAAATATAACGGTCAAAATCTTTTTATCAAAATGTCTTCTGTTACAGGTGTTTCAAATGTCATTGGGTCTATAGCATTAAATACATTTTGTGCAACTCTATTGGAAACTTTAAAAACTGCTATTATAGGTGAACTTTATTAAATCCATTTTACAATTGTCATTTTATGGTCAATTGTTCATAAGAACAGAAGACTAAAGGATTTTTCTCCTGTGATCTTCATTATTATTCTGGCAAACCCTCTTTATCTTTGTTTCTTTTCTATCACCAATTTAATTCAGGATTATAGGCAGTTCCTTATGCCTAATTCTATTGTTACTATATGGATTATTCAGTTATTGAAATTGCTCTGAAAGTGGTATTTATCAGTTTTCACAAGTCACAGAACAACAATAGTTTGACTAGAATAATAAAACTTAGTTTCAGCAGAGAATGTTAGGCAGTTTTACAAATTACTGGAAGTAAAAGGCGCTAGTTATTTATGCATCCATTTTTCATGATTCCGATACAGCAGCTGAAAATTGGCATTGTAACATGTGAGTGGAGAGATGTATCATGAATATGATTGTGGAGGAGATATATCCATTATATACTGTTAAAGTACTGTGTAGATGTATGTGTGTCTATTTCTCAGTGCTGGTTTTGACATGAAGATTTTAGGGTGTGGGTCATCCTGGCTCAGGAGAGGAATAATAAAGTGCAGACTATATGTAGACAAGGATGAGACCCCCTAAGGTCACCTGTATTTCTTTATTATTATTTTCTTCACATCCCTTACCCTCATTGTATCTTTGGAATTGCAGTTGTGTGCAGATGTGCAGATTTTCGCTCACCATTGACCACTGATACAGTTCTTAGTTGGAATAGGAATTGGCCACAGCCTGTTTATTAATCAAGAACAAAGGAACCTGGACGAGCATAAGGGGCACATTCTGGCTGCCAGGCAGCAACCACAGAACCTGGCATACAGGCAGCAAGCACTTACCCTGGCCCTTCAGGCAGCAACCTGGCTCCGTCCCCCATGGGGATCAGGAAAGAAAATTAATAGGTGCCACTTGGGTGCATACCCATTTAGTGACACCCCTTCCTGCTGGAGGTAGTGAGCTCTAAAGCAGAGCCTCAACGGCTTGCGCCATTGAGCCCTCCACCCCCCAGACCTCTTATTGAGGCCCCCAACCACAGGAAGGTCCAGCATACAAGCTCTGCCTTCACGATACAGATTTGCTCCTTTGCCCCCCAAAGTGCTCAGGCTGCAAAAAAGAATTAACAAGGAACAGTAACAAAACAACCCAACAAAAAACCTCGAACCTAGGGTGGGAGGGTGGTCCACTTGTTCACAGCCTCGAAAAGAGGCTGTGCTGGGCCAAACAGTGCCTTATATAGGCGCGCCCAGCTCCCCCGTCATGTAACCTCCTTGGCCAATCGGCTCAAGGGAGGCGAGCAGCTGCTTACTCATCCCCTGTCGTAATAGCACCTTGGGTAAGTCTGGAGGTGTGTCTTTCCTGGAATGCTTTGATCATCACATTTCCCAAAATCCACTGTGTGAAGGAACACAGAGCCTATTCTTACATAGGGATAATTTATTAGTCTACATTGTAGCCAACCTGACCTGTAGCAGTGTGGACGGTGAGAGAGAGTCTTTCTCCTGGAATGCTACCCTGTCAGACCTAGCAGAAACAGTGCCCAGAAACATAGGAATCTGTTTTGATTCAGAAACTCCATCTTGGTACTGTCTCACCTTGTGGGCAAGGACTCCCCCACCCCCAACCTAATGCCTGGCCCATACTCAGGAAACAGCATTTGAATATGGAGAATAGCACAACCTGGGCAAAACCAGTTCTTTTGTATTTTGTCTCTTAATCTACTCAAGAGTCTCTCTTTGACTCATCATCCTTGTGACCATATATGTTGCAACACCTATTAAGGGTCGTTACCTGTTTTGTCCAACAGCAGGCAAAACCCATCAAAGCTGAATGGTCTGATACTCAAGACCATCACCTCACCTGGAACAGCAGGAAGACTCCTTTGTTCAAGTATTTCCTTGGCCCCAAGACATGCTTTTCCCTATAAAAAGCATGTCTCAGCCCCCAGTCAGTTGTTCAATATTAATTGGTCAGTAATATTGTTCCATTAGCGCTGATCATCCAGACCCGAGCCATTAGCTCTCTGTTTCCTGGACATCCACCACAAGACTGGTGATACAATCTTTGATATCCCATCCCTTCTCTCTATATATCCAAAACTTGTCTTTCACCTTTAAATTACACCCTAGGAAACCTTGAATGCATGTGTCTTTACCCCAGTAATTGAGTGATTGTGAGTGAGATTTTGTTTTATTCCATTTGTTACTTTCCCCAATAAAACCATTGAAAAGAATTTATGTTCTCTGCTGGTTTCTTATGGTGAGCTGAAGTCCGTATACATAGTGTCTCTCTCTCTCTCTCTCTCTCTCTCTCTCTCTCTCTCTCTCTCTCTCTCTCTCTCTCTTTCTCTCTGCCTGCCTGCCTGCCTGCCTGCCTGTCTATCCTAGCTTCCTATCTATCCATCCTAGCTTCCTAGCTTCCTATCTATCCAACCTAGCTTCCTAGCTTCCTACCCACCCACCCACCCATCCATCCATCCATCCATCCATCCATCCATCCATCCATCCATCCATCCATCCATCCATCCATCCATCCATCCATCCATCCATCCATCCATCCATCCATCCATCCATCCATCCATCCATCCATCCATCCATCCATCCATCCATCCATCCATCCATCCATCCATCCATCTCTCTGTCTGCCTGCCTGCCTGCCTGCCTGTCTACCTACCTGTCTACCTACCTACCTACCTACCTACCTGCCATGCAGCCATGCCTACCAGCCAGCCACCAGCCCATTGTCTGTCTGTTACCTAGCTATCACAGGTTGTGAACTTATTTTTAAGGAATCTCCACCAGCTGCTAAGAGTGTAACAGCACACAACTATTTTAAGTAGCAATGGGGAAAATAACTTGGCATAGCAATGCGAGAGGCAGGCTGGGTAGGGATCTTTTAAAGACTTTGTATACCAGAAATGGCTTGAAATGTATCTGCAGAGAATTCACAAAAGACCAAATTGCAGTTTAAATATTTTTATATAAATTTTGTTTGCAAGCAATCATACGGTAAGAAGTCAAGGCACATACACACAGTTACTAGTATATAGATAGGTTTGAAAAGTAGGTGGGAGGATAGAGAGGAAATTTGGGAAGCAGGGACTATATGTTACCTAAATTCAGCTGAAGAAGATCTTGTAGAAGGCAAGAATTCAAACGACCAGCATCTGAATCCAGGTGAAGGACGAATTTGTGTCTCACACCAACAAGACCAAGGGAGGTTCAAGTTAGCAATGAGCACTGGAGTTGGGGTGCACAGTACTTTTATACCCTTTTGCCCAGGTAGGGGTGGGAACAAGGTGAGCTTTAAGTTTCATTTTTCTAAATTCTCTGGAATTCCCCATGCTGGGCTTGCTGGGCTGAGCTAATTAGCAGCTCTTCTATTGTTCTAAACCCCGGGACAATGGGAGTCAATTGCTCTTAGATTAAATCAGGAAGCTCAGAATGGCTTTATGCAGAGTAACTCTTACAGTCTCTGCCTTCAGTATCCAGATTTGAATGAGGCTTGATTGATTCAGGATGGGATCTTGTTGTTAGGGAGATCATATCTAGAGGTTGGGGAAATGCAAGGAAGCAACCATTTGTTGCAAAGCCATTTACAAAGGAAGTTTTCAGTGTCTATTGTGTCAAAGTAGTTCAGTGAGGTGTGGTAATCAAGATCATGTTAATGAGGCTTCCAGATAATTGTCTGGAGTAACTCACAAATCTAATCAAACAGACTGTTTTGCCTTAGGCTTGCTCTCAGTTTGGACACTCTGCTAACCACCCATACAAACAAGGAAACTGGCATTTTTCAGCACATAGCATAAGAAACTATATTTCATAAGGCAGGGTATACAGGGCAGGGTTACATATCTATCTATCTATCCATCTATCCATCTATCTATCTATAGCAATGAACACTAAGTGACCTTGTGCTCTGTAGCAAATTTCCCCAACCAAAAAGGATCGTTGCATTCCATCATTTTGGGTAACAACATTGCTATACTGTACTAGATTGATATTCCTGTGACTTTATTGAGAAGAGATATTTGCCACCTCCTCAAAGACCTGCTTGAGGCAGCTTACAACTAAAACTACAAAACATAACCATGAAAACACAATAATTAAACAAAAGCAAAGTTATCAAAAACAAGCAGTTAAAAGGACACCAGGGCTTTTGTTCAGCTGATGGCATATACCACAGAGATCTGGTTGGGAAGAAGAAGAAGAAGAAGAAGAAGAAGAAGAAGAAGAAGAAGAAGAAGAAGAAGAAGAAGAAGAAGAAGAAGAAGAAGAAGAAGAAGAAGGAGGAGGAGGAGGAGGAGGAGGAGGAGGAGGAGGAGGAGGAGGAGGAGGAGGAGGAGGAGGAGGAGGACAAGGACAAGGACAAGGACAAGGACAAGGACAAGGACAAGGACGAGTTTGGTTTCATATCCTACCTTTCCATCTGCATTTCTTAGTAGAATGCAGTGCCTTGGAACTATCAGAAAGAGTTTGATGGCACTGGAAGAGATGGAAGAAGAACAAAGATGGTCAGCTAGCCTGTCACCAGCCTGATGTCAGAGTTTAGCTTCACCTCACTGATGCATATTGTGTATTAAGGCAGATCACTCTGATCTGACAGTTCACCTGACTGTTGCTTAAAGCAGTGAGCTGGTTCTAATCAGTTCTAACCAACTTCTACTGGACTATGTGACCTTTATGCTGATTGGTCAATACTTGTATATATTCTGAACAGATGTGACTGTATGCACTGGCTAGGGTACTCTATGTTGGTGAAGCATGCTGTCAGGTTGTTCTGTAAATACTTCTTGTATATAACTCCATTGTTGATAAACTGCACTTCACTGAAGAATAACTGCTTTTTGTGTTGTGTCTACTATTGTGCTGTTGCAGCTGAGTTCCTAAACTGCTTCTCCTACTCTCGGTCACCAGCATTCCGCTGTGCCACAGGTCTACTCACTAACATCTAAGCCACAGCCATATGATAGGAATGATGAAATAATGAAAACATTATGAAAAAATAATATTGTTAATTAAAAAATTAAAAATCAATTAAGTGTTTAAAAATGTGTTAAAAAAAACAAAATATTGCATGTGCCTTTGCCATTTAGGTAAATGCAAAATTAGTCCCCTCTGCAAACACTGGGTCATTACTGATGCAGGACATCACATCACAAACCAATTGGCTGGTTGTTAAAACTAGTAGGTATGCAAGTCCAACATTTGCTGAGTCCTGCTTTCTATGTACCATTGCCTGGAAACATAATTGAGCCTGTTATATCCAAGTAAATGTGTATGTGTGCATGCTGAGACACACAATTTAATTTAGCTAGCATATGTGTGTTCTTTTGTACACTATAGGTATATAATTATGATACAGAGAGGAATGGAGTGCAAGGAAATATGGCACTACATTTATTTTGCTGTATTTGACAATCTTCCAAAAAGATATTGTGTAAAACATAATGTTTACATTTTAGGCTTTACAAGTATATGTATTTTACAGTTCTATTTTAGAGTGAATACTTGCATGTGATAAATAAAATGATACTGGCTATTGTGGGTTTTCTAGGCTCTGTAGCTGTGGTCGGCTGGTTTTGGTTCCTAACATTTCTCCCACATCTGTGACTGGCATCCTCAGAGGCACTATACATATAATGAATACAGTTGTAGTGCAAAGACAATCTCTCTCTCTCTCTCTCTCTCTCTCTCTCTCTCTCTCTCTCTCTCTCTCTATCTATCTAGCTGTGTATATATATATATGTATATATATATGCACACATGTATATATATGTATGTATATATGCACACATATATACATACACACACACACACACACACACAGGCTACATACAATGCCAAAAGAGCAAAATTTAATATAATAAGAAGGATACAAACAGGCTACAAAATCAACCAGTATGTCTAAGGCAATGTTATAGTCCACAATTGTGTAAAGAATCCAAACATGGGATGAGCTTGCTACTGTTGTTTGTTTCATGGTAAAATTATTCCACTTCCCTTGCAATACATTTTAATCTTGCTTGTATATTCAGAAGTCAATATCATACTTTTTTTTGTTTATGACTGATCTTCAGAGACATGCCATGCTAAGATGTGTTTCTCTTTATGGTATGGTATGGAGTCTTACACTGTATGAAAGCCTTTGACAATACAAATAAAAATAATTTTCTAATTTAGTTGCCCATGCATTGGCCCTTTACTCCCCAATAAATTTATTTCCTCTGGATATCCTGAAGAAGGGAAAGCATGGCTTGACACTATTTTCTGAATTATGTACAGATTCCACTTGTACTGTGTGTACTGCCTATATCTTTTTAAAAAGGTTTGTTTGTGCAATTCTGATTCTCAGCATTTTGGAGATGCCCCATGTCAATCATTGTGAAACTGAACATTTGACCACTTCAAATGAGTAAATAAAATATAATGTTGGGCATACAAATTCACAAGTAAGCCCCCTTTTATTCAGTATGGCATAATCCATTGTAAGTGTGCACTGACTTGAAGCCCAAGGTTGAGGTCAAGTCTAAACAAATTTACTAAGCAGCACCTCTGTTGAGTTCAGTAAAACTTATACCATGCTCAAGACTGCCATGTTAAGTCTACACACAAGGATAGCAGTTCTAAGTAAGCAAATTTATGACTGGGCTGTGTGTATGTGTTTGAGAGAGAGAGTAGGTTTGCTTGAGGACATAATTGCCAGGTTCTTTTGCCACTGGCAGGGGATGTTGTTGGGGGAGGGGGAAGTTGGATTGCCAAAACCAGGTTTAAGAAACTCATGGAGATTTGGGGATCCATGGAGCCTGAAGAAGATAGGATCTCAGTGGGGTACAATGGTATAGTGTCCATCCTCCAAAGCATTCATTTGCTCCAAGGGAATTGATCTCTGTAGTCCATAGATGAGCTATAATTCTGAGAGATTCTGGAGGCATTTATGGCAATGAGATATTTGACTTTAGAATCACAACTGACAGATGAGACAAAGAAGTACAAATTATTTTTCAGATCCTGCACTGTACTTGGGGTGGGGGAGTATAGTTTATCTTATGCACTTCTTGAGGCATATGGCTTCTGGGAAATTATTAATCTCTTCTGAGCAAAAAGTATTTCCAGAATTATCCATAATTTTACTTATTTCACAGAAAAATGTATCAGATGGGATTTAATATTTCAATGTAATTTATTTTACCTTTTCAGCTACTTCACAAGTCATATTTTCAGTGCAATGGAACAATTGTACATCCTTAAGAAAATTCTTTGTATTACTTTTCATTGAACCTAAACCCCACAGTACTTCCATTAATATATTGGTAGGTCCCAGGTGCCTTTTCCAGCTTATTATCATCTGCTCAGTGCAGCACTAGACATCACAGAGTGGCATTTCTCTACTTTTATGGCATAGTTAATTGCTTTATTCACAGTATTATTTTAACCTCTTCACCCATGTTAATATTTTGGGCAAAATAGTGTTTGTAAGAAGGATTTAAAAAAAAGAAAATTAAAGACTGTTCTTTGTTAATGATGTCTCAGATGGTAGACCAAGGATACCATGTAATGCATGCAAAGAATGCACTCCAGGACTTTAGAAGAGATAATTAAAATGTAAATGAATGTGGTGGGAGAGGGATGTTGGTCAATGGTACCACAAAGTCTGTACAACAATACTGCACAGATACTTTTGTTATAGTGTAAATATTTAATTTGTTCATGGATTTTTACTTCCAATATAAAGTAAAAAAGAAATTATGAAGAAAAGCTAAATTAGTTGAAATAACTGATTGCCCAATAACATAGCTTTGAAGCTCAAACATCGATTCATAACAACAAAAAGTGCCTGTATTTTTTAACCTATTCTTAATTGTTATTGTTTAGATTGAGTTGGCCCAGTTTACCAGAGTTAGTGTATTCATATGCCAGTATATTACATTCACGTGTGTGTGTGTGTGTGTGTGTGTGTGTGTGTGTGTGTGTGTGTGTGTGTGTGTGTGTGTGTGTGTGTGTGTGTGTGTGTGAATGATTAATCAGAGTGAAATTGTGTCATTCTGGTATTTCATTAGAATTCTGGGTCACATTTAGTTCAGAAAGAGAGAATCTTATTTTCCATTTTGTTAATAATAGATACACTAGGAGCTAAAGAAAATGTTTGGCAAAAGAAAAACTTTAGATTCATAATGAAAATATTTTTCAAGTGCTAGATGAGTCAGAGCTTTGGTAATTGGATAGTGAGTCCTTCACCTCTAAGTTTCCACTTGAAATCTGTCCCTTGTGGGCAATTTCAGCAAGAACTGAATAGTCATGGATACTGAATTATGATCTCTCGCTAAAAGCTTGGTCTCCAAAAGACAAAGCACAATGGCAAAGTATTAGATGAAATTTCCCCCAGTATTCTCAATACACTCAGGCCCAATGAATGAAAATGAGAGCAAAGTTAGAAGTCTGAGTCACTTTGCCATACCAAAAATAATTAAATCTTGGACACAGATAATAAAATCAAAGGGGTAGCAAAATACACTTCCAGTAGACTTGCAACTCTGGCAAATTTGTTTGCTTCTCTAAATTACTTAGGAATGAGAAAGAAATAGGTTCCTTCTTACTGATTTTTTTTCTTTACTTCACTTGTATTACACTATACTTCTGTATAGTTCTTAAACTGGTCTGATGATTTTTGAATATATTTTCCAATGGGCACAAAACGAAATTAACCAGAAAGTGCTTGAGAATTACAGAGGTTGCCAGGGCGAACTGCACCATGAAGTTGTCAACATCTAGGACTTGCATTTACCTCGAGGCCACTTGCAATATTTAGTGGCCTGGACTAATTTCCCCCTGGTTTTAATGAATGGGTCCACCACTCCCATGTCAGCCCTCCACCTCATCAAAGTTTTCCATTGAACCTATCGCCAAGGGGTGAGGGGGCCTTAGGGGGAGCAGAATGTCAGGCCTGGCTCCTGCTGGGCCTGGCATCTCAGGCCTGGGGCCAAGGCCACACTGCAATTGTTGTTATCTATGGCCTAAAGGCCCTGTTGTTTTTCTATAGCTTGGCTAATAACAATGTTTCATTCACACTGTCTTTTCTTATGCAAATCATTCTGAGAATGGTTGAGAGAGGGGAGTACCTAAAGGGGCAACGTGTGAATATATATAATGGGTATAGAAGGCAGAGCGCCAGCTCTGGCTGTCTGAACTAGAAGCATTCCTGAGTCTTAGTTATTGACTGGCATATCAGACCCTTACACCTTCATGGGATTTCCCTTGCAAAGTGTTTGGAAACTTAGTTGGTATAGAATGCTACAGCCATCAACATTCATCTCTGCACTACCACTGCCTCCAAAGAACACATGAACTTCAGAGATGGGGAAACAGAGCCAAACTCTGGGTTCAGTTTAGCCAAGTCCAATTTTTAACTTTACCCCACCTCTGAAATCTATGCAGAAGTCACAGGCAGCAGCACAGAGCTAAATGTTGAGCCTGGCTTAGACAAGTCCAGTGTTCAGCTCTCTGCTGTCTGCTTCCTCTGAGCCCATGTTGATTGATACAGTGGTGATCAGTAGGTAAGAAAGGGGGAGAGGGAGGGAACAGGGTCTCCCTTTTAATGGTGGTGGGGCCAAAGCAGTCCAAAAAAATTCTGGTTAAAACCCCAGAATCTGGGGGAATCCATTTTTCACACAGGTGTAGCTACCATGGGGACATCTGTGGACAAGTGCCCCAGGCGCCACCTTTTGGTGGGTGCAAAAATTGCAGGTTCATTTGTGACTTTCTGTATTTTTTACTGTTTTTTTTCCTATTTTGGCCTGCAGGGAGAGCAGTTTGTAGGCTAGTGGCACTAAAATTTCAGGCTATCGTCAGGTGACTCTCCTGATGATACCAGCCAAGTTTGGTGAAGTTTGGTTCAGGGGGTCCAGAGTTATGGACCCACAAAGGGGGTGACCCCATCTTCCATTGTTTCCAATGGGAGCTAATAGTAGATTGGGCTATCATTTTGAGGGTCCATAACTTTGGACCCTCTGAATCAAACTTCACTAAACCTAGGTGGTATCATAAGGATAGTCTCCTGCTAATACCACCCAGGTTTGGTGAAGGTTGGTTCAGGGGGTCCAAAATTATGGACCCCCAAAAGGGGTGCTCCATCCCCCATTGTTTCCAATGGGAGTTAATGGTAGATGGGGCTACCCTTTTGAAGGTACTTTGGACCCCCTGAATCAAACTTCACTAAACCTGGGTGGTATAATCAGGATAGTCTCCTAAAGCTAGTCTAAAATTTTGGTACTGTTAGTTTAACACTGCTCTCCTGACAGGCACCCTCAAATTTTCCCCGGGTTCTCTCTTTAAATCCACCACCTTTGGAGTGTATTTAAAGGGAGAATCTGGACTCCCTAGATTAAAAAATTTTTTTGAAGGCTTTCACAACCAGATTCAACTGCTTGTTGTGGGTTTTCCAGGCTGTGTGGCCATGGTCTGGTAGATCTTGTTCCTAGCGTTTCACCTGCATCTGTGGCTGGCATCTTCAGAGGTGTTATCACAGAGAGAAGTCTGTTATAAGAAAAGTCTGGACACAGTGTATAACACCTGTGATACACCTCTGAAGATACCAGCCACAGATGCAGGTGAAACATTAGGAACCAGACCACAGCCACGCAGCCCAGAAAACCCACAACAACCAACATTGACAATGATGCTGTTTGGGGTGGATGGGTGGGAAATCTATCCTGAAACAACATCACTTTAAATGTTGTTTAAACTAGAGAGCCCAGAGTCTCTCTTTAAGGTGGATTTAAAAGGAGAATCTGGGCTCTCTAGTTTAAACAACATTAAAAGTTGTTTAATATATAATACATGTTTAATACAATACATTGAACATTAAAAGTGATGCTGTTTCAGGGTGGATCCCCCCTTGAAAAAATAGCATCACTTTCAATGTTGTTTAAACTAGGGAGCCCTGGGTGTGTTCAGATTTGTGTGTTGGGGCATGTTCTATAATGTGATGGTGTTTGGTCGTGGTGGGGGAGGGACACTGCCCATATGCGGGAAGGGGGGGGCAAAACTCAGATTTTGTCCCAGGCTCCATTTTCCCTAGCTATGCCACTGATCTTTCAGTTTCCTTATTATGCTGCAGGCAGGCAGTGCTAGGGTGTGGCGAGACAAGCCAGAGACAAGGCAAGCAGCAGATGAGGCATAGTCAACCAGTCCGGAGTCAGGGCAGGCAGCAGGAAAAGTCGAAACCAGTCTAGAGTCAGAGCAGGCAGCAATCAAGGCAATCCAGGGTCAGGCAAGAATCAGGAAAGGTGTAGACAAGACAACCCAAGGGCAAGGTGCAGGCAGGAAATCAGGCAGGCAAGAAGTCAGAGGTCAGAGGAAGACCAGACATGTGGAACTTACCAGAAAGTACACTCATTACACCCAGGCAGAGCCAAACCCAAAGTAGGGTTTATATAGAAAATCATCATCATCATCATCATCATCATCATCATCATCATCATCATCATCATCATCATCATCATTCACCTTTTATTAGCATAAGTAAAAAAGTATAAATACAGGAGAAAAGAAATAAGATAAATTAAGATGAGAAGTGTTCAGACATTTTAATTAGTTAAAAGGTAGTTGGGTGGAGTCTGAATCAAATCTGTTGAGCCAGCACCAGAAATTTTGCTATGTCCAAAGATCTCTGCGGGCACCAGTCACAGAGCAAATGGAAAGTCTCAGCCTTATCCGATCATAAGATGCAGTTCTCAATGTGGAGATACACATACTGTCTTCAGAGCGAGGTGTATAGATCACAGTCTAAAAGGATGTGTTCAACTGTTCCAATGGCCTTCTGTGGGCAGGGTCATGTTCTTTTATGATAGGGTGTCCGATGAAATCTGCCTTTTAGAACTGCCGGGGGAAGCACATTCAGTCGGGCCAGCATTAAAATATGTCTGAGATAAGATGAAGATATGTTGGTAAAATACGCTGGTAGGCTCCTGTTGAGAGGGAGAGGATTAAAACCCTTGGGTAAAACATCTTTCATGTACTGGGGGGATAATAATTGAATTTCTGCATCAATTAGCCTTTGCTACAGAAGGCTGGCCATTCGTGCTTCATCCATGTTATTTTTAAAAAATCCAATGCAAAGCCTAGCAAGTTTATTTTAGTCATTCCTGGAGACTCCAAGAGGAAAAGAATGAACTGGAAAGCATGCACTTGGTTAGACTGTCCTGTTTATACAGGCAGAGCCAGTATCAAAATGAGTACAGCCATATTTGTGTTTTGAGTAGATTTAATTTCAGAACACAGGGAAAAATGTGACACGTTATTGGAAATGCCTAAGAGTTTGCATATGAAGCTTGATTGTATTTTCTCAAGGGGCTTTAACTTGATATTTAGCCAAATAGGGGCACCATACAAGGCTTGTGCCATCAGTTTGCTGCCCAAGACTCTCAATGCTGCTGGAACCCATTGGCCACCTTAGTAGGGTTGGAGATTCGGCCAGTCCAAATCCGAATTTTTACCGAATCTGCACTGATTCGGACGGATTCGGACGAGGAGGGGCCGAATCTGAACTGTCCGAATCCTAACAGATCCGAATCCATGGGATTCGGATCACCAGCCAAATTGCGTTTTTATTTTTTGGGTTTTTTTTCACGTTTCGGCCTGCAGGGGGCGCATTTTTAAACATATCAGCACCAGAATTTCAGGTCAGGAGACTATGATACCCTCTGCTTCCAGGAGGTTTGAGCTTAGGGCCAGCAGACCTGCGGGTGTCCCTATCTCCCATTCTTTCCAATGGGAACTAAGGAGATGAGGGCTACCCTTTGAGGGTCCATAACTTTGGCCCCTGAACCAATCTGCACCAAACTTTGAGGGTATCATCAGGACAGTCTCCTGATGATACACTGAAATATTGGTACTGATTCATCTACAAATGCCCCCCTGCAGGCACCCCCAGAAATTTGCACAAGATTCTTTGTTCTGTAGGTGACTTAGCTGCATTGCTGTCAATAGGGAAATCTCTGATAGAGGGCTGTGGAGTGCACATTTTTTCATGGTAAAACCCACAAAACTTTCAGGTAGGCCTCAGGAGAGTCTCTGGATGACACCATCCAGGTTTGGGGAACTTTACTTCAGGGTGCAGGAGATGGACCCTACCCTTTGGGTCCCATAGAATTAAACTCCCCTGGAAGCACCTGGATGGCCATCCAGAGACTGAAGATACCCTGAAAGTTTTGTGACCATACCTTCAGAAATGTGCACCTCACAGTTCTCTAATAAAATTCTCCATTGACAGCCATGCAGCAAACTCATTGCAGAACAAAGAATCTTCGGCAAATTTCTGGGGGTGCCTGCAGGGGCCCGATTTTTAGACGTATCGGCCCCAAAATTTCAGGGTATCATCAGGAGACTGCTCTGATGATACCCGCAAGTTTGGTGCAGTTTGTTCAGGTATGGACCCTCAAAAGGAAAACTATCCCCATTGTTTAAAGTGGTAGCTGATAGGATGGGGGGCTACACCTTTGAGAGTCCATATAACTTTGGCTCCCCTGAATTAAACTGCACCAAACTTTGGGTATCATCAGGACAGTCTCCTGATGATACCCTGAAAGTTTGGTGTTACTACCTTTAAAAATGCTGGCTTATGTGTTTCACCTGCTCACTCACTCCAGCAGGCTTCATGTGCAGGAGCGGTGAAACATGAAAACCAGAATTTTTAAAGCCAGTGGCACCAAATTTTAGGGTATCATCAGGAGACTATCCTGATGACACCCCCAATTTTGGTAAATTTTGGTTTGGGGGGGCAAAGTTATGGACCCTCAATTCTATCACCCATTGTTTCCAATGGGAGCTAAGGAGATGGTGGCTACCATTTTGAGGGTCCATAACTTTGGCCCCCCTAAACCAAACTGCATTAAACTTGGGGGGTGTCATCAGGACAGTCTCCTGATGATACCCTGGTATTTTGGTGCTGATATGTCTAAAAATGCACCCCTGCAGGCACCCCCAAAAATGTGCCCAATATTCTTTTTTCTGCAGTGACTTCTGCATTGCTGTCAATGGGGAATTTCTGGTGGAGGCACAAGTCACATGTCGGCGAATGTTCAGGGTATCTTCAGTAGGAGAGTCTTTGGATGACACCATCCAGGTTTGAGGAACTTTGCTTATGGGGGGCAGTGGGAGATGGACCCTAACCATAACATTGAACCCCTTGAAGCAACGGTCACCAAACCTGGATGGTGTCATGAAGAGACTCTCCTGAAGACACCCTGAAAGTTTTTTGGGTTTACTATGAGAAATGTGCACTCCACAGCCCTCCCACAGAAATTTCCCATTGGCTGCAATGGAGCCAGCCAGCCACTACAGAGCACAGAATCTGGGGAAATTGTTGGGTGACTATGAGGGGTGCAGTTTTAGAGCTACTGTCACCAGAATTTCAGGGTATCATACAAGTACTGTCCCTATGATACTCCACAGCTTAGGAGTTCAAGGGGGTTCAAAGTTATGGACCTTAAAAGTGTAGCCCCCATTTCCTGTTAGCTTCCATTGGAAACAATGGGGGATGGGGCACCCCTTTTGAGGGTCAATAACTTTGCCCCCCCTGAACCAAACTGCACCAAACTTGGGGAGAATCATCAGGACAGTCTCCAGATGATATCCTGAAAGTTTAGTGCTGCTAGCTTTAAAATTGCACCCCCTGCAGGCCAAAACGTGTAAAACACCAAAAATTCAAAAAAATAATAAAACGGACCCGAATTTTTCGGATTTACCCGAATTTTCGGGCATATCCGAATCGGCTATGATTCGGATTCGGGCATACAAATCATTTTATGCCCCAAAATACCCAAATCCGAATTTTACCGAATTTTTTTAGTATTGACCAACCCTACACCTTAGGTATAAAAATACTGTCTTATTGCCACTGCACTCTGGTTGGCGGAAGAGAAGATGTGATTATACTGGGCAGCCCAGTTCAGATTGTATTGGAAGTGGATGCCCAAGTAGTTAAAGTTTTTAACCTGGTCAATTTGGTTCCCATTGATAGTCCATAGTGTTGGCTTCCACAATTTGGAGTAAACATTTGGTCTTCTTATAATTAATTATGAGCTGGTTATGCTCACAATAGGCAGTGAAGGTGTGGAGTAGGCTCTTCAATCCTATCTTGGTGTGAAAGAGTAAGACTGTGTCATCAGCATACAATAGTATGGCTAAGGGGGCGCTGCCTAGAATAGGGGAGTGAATTCAGATAGTTGGAAGGGAATTTGGGAGGTCATGTAAAAACAGATTGAAGAGCAGGGGGGCAAGGATACAACCTTGCTTGACATGTTTTATTGGAAGTTATTTTAGAAGAGCAAAGGCCAGAAGAGTTGCAGCAAATGCTGAATGTAGTTGAAGTAAAAAGTTGTTGGATGAGATAAAGTAGGCGATTCTCTATACCCAGGTGTACGAGCCAAGCCCTCTGTTCTGGTGTTCGTGCAGTCTTGCAAACCAGATGGCGAACGGCCCATAAGCTTCTCTAGAAGTCTCTCTCTCTCTCTCTCCTCTCCCAAAACAGCCTTCTCTGTGAAACACTTTCACTTCCAGGAACGAGGAAGAAAGCAAACAAATACAACTGCTGGCAACGTCACAGTCTGACAACTTTTATTCACAGCAGTTAAAAACAGGAACAAAAAACAATCTTGCAGATAATTCCACTACCAGTTAGAAACCATTTCAGTACTGAATAAAACAAGGGCTACATGGCCTAACTTAATTACCATCCTCCTTGCACGAAGGACGGAAGAATTTCCTCCTTTTCCCTTTCTCCCCTGTGCTTATCTAACCTTTCTTAATCTGCACCAGCTGCTTTCACTCTAAGGAGATTGTTATTATCCCCTGTAGGCATCATTCTGACTGGTGAAGCCATTTTGATCTAAAATGCAACCCTTGCATACACCAGGTATCTCAGCTTGTTCCAAAGAAATTGCCTGGGGATAGAATCGAAGGCACTCTTTAGATCAAGAAATACAACATGTAGCCCAGTATTCTTAGCTTTGCCATATTTCTCAGCAAGATGTCTCAGGACCACGCAGTGATCATATGTGAAGTGGCCCTTGATAAAGCCATTTTGTTCAGATCCCAGCTGGGTGGCCGCCCATTCCAAAAGTTTCTCAAGGAGATGGCCTGCATACAGTTTCCTGGAGATGGATAACAGGCTGATGGGTCTGTAGTTGGGACATCATGATCTGCTTCTTTTGGAAATTGGCACAATTGTAGCCTTTATCCAGGCTTGAGGGAGCTGGTCGTTATTGTTGATCGTAGAGAAAAGTTCAACTAAAATAGGAGCCCATTTTTCAGCATAATTGGTAAAGATTTCAGGAAATAGACCATCTGGGCCTGGGGCCTTTCCACGTTTGAGGTTTCTGGTCCACGTTTGAGGTCAGTAGTGATGCGCAGTCATTTAGGCGATCCCTCCAATGCACATGGCTCAAATTCTGGGGGACTGGTTTTTGTATCAATTTTTTTTGTTATAGTGGTCCCACCAGGTTGCAATAGAAATGGAAGAGTCTGGGTAAAAGGTGGCAGAGTTGCGGAGACAGCCTTTGGAAATGAGATGCCAGAATTGTTTAGAGTTCTTATATTTAATTACAATGATCAGTTCAGCCCATTTTTTTGAGTCAGTTGCCATTTCTTTGTTATCAGTAGTTGTTGGAACTGGATCTTGATCTGTAAGAATTCATCATAAGATCCTGCAGGGGGGTTATTCAAAAGGGTTCAATGAATGTCTCTAAGGTATGCTTTCATTTGAAAGCAGTCAGCATCAAACCATGTTGAGGTTGTCCAAACAAAGGGTGTGTTAGATGCTTTATAGGGAAGTATGGATTTTATCTGAGATGATAAGGATTTGTAGACCAAAAGGGGCCCTTCAGGAGAGGAAGTGTTGGTCATGTTTTGGAGGGACTCAGACAGTAATCCATCTAGTCCAGCGTTGACCAAAGCATGTTAGCACCTGGGGGACAATTTGGTACATGGAACAGAAATGGGAGCCTTTGGCTTCAAATGGGTATTGGTATGAGTCAAGATTGAGGAAGTAAAAGTCATGGCGAGTGCCAGTGGTAGATGATCGCTTTCCATTCTGTTTATTATTTGAAAAGAAGAGATGGAATGTAAAAGATTGGGAAAGACAATCATATAATCTATCATACTCCTTCCTTTACTGAAAATGTGCGTAATGCCACTGGGGTGGTCCTGCTGAAATTTCCCATTGAGAATTGTTTTGTTGATTGTAGAACAAAAGTTGATACGCTCAAGGCCACTTTTGTTTGTTGTAGAATTGCAGGATATTCTCGATAGAGTAGTTATGTTGATAGATGGTGGAGCAGGTAAGGGAGAGGTTGGATCAGTTCAATAGAGTATTTGTGTTGTGTGGATTAGAAAGTCCAGGCTAATGAGGCTGGGATCCAGCAAGAGCTCAGTACCCCTCAGATACAGATGCCTCCAACCTGAAGAGCTATCTGCCATACCTTGTAGCAATGTAAGTGCTTCTCTTTTTAACTCTGCAGCTGTAGCCTCTGTCTTTGCTTTATTTGAGCAGCTGGTCTTATTCAGCTCTTCTGAGATTCCTAAAGGCCCTGCCCGAGCTTGCAGGGAAGGGCTTGGAACTGGCTCTGCTGCCTGAATTTCCTCATCAGAAACCACCCCTGAATGCACAGAGTCTTCAGGCTCTACATCAGAGTTCTCAGTGCCCAGGTCAGTGCCCAGAGGTTGGCTTATGACACCTATTTAACCTATTCATAAATGACCTGGAAGTAAGGATGGGTAGCGTGGTGGCCAAGTTTACAGATGATACCAAATTATGTAGGGTGGTGAGAACCACAAAGGATTGCAAAGAGCTCCAAGCGGACCTTGATAATTTAGGTGAGTGGGCTAAGAAATGGCAAATGCAGTTCAATGTAGCAAAATGCAAAGTGATGCACATAGGGGCAAAAAATCCAAACTTCACATACACGCTACAAGGGTCAGTGCTATCAGTCACAGACCAGGAAAGGGATTTGGGCGTCTTAGTTGATAGTTCCATGGGAATGTCAACTCAATGCATGGCAGCTGTGAAAAAGGCAAACTCTATGCTGGGGATAATTAGGAAAGGAGTTGATAATAAAACTGCAAGGATTGTCATGCCCTTATATAAAGCCGTGGTCCGACCGCACTTGGAGTACTGTGTTCAGTTCTGGTTGCTACATCTCAAAAAGGATATCGAAGAGATAGAAAAAGTGCAGAGAAGGGCAACGAGGATGATTGAAGGATTGGAGCACCTTCCTTATGAGGAGAGGCTGCAGCGTTTGGGGCTCTTTAGTTTGGAGAAGAGATTCTGAGGGGGGATATGATTGAAGTCTGTAAAATTATGCATGGGGTAGAAAATGTTGACAGAGATAAATTTTTCTCTCTTTCTCTCAATACTAGAACCAGGGGGCATTCATTGAAAATGCTGGGGGGAAGAATTAGGACTAATAAAAGGAAACATTTTTTTACGCAACACATGATTGGTGTTTGGAATATGCTGCCACAGGAGGTGGTGATGGCCACTAACCTGGATAGCTTTAAAAGGTGCTTGGACAGATTTATGGAGGAGAAGTCGATCTATGGCTACCAATCTCAATCCTCCTTGATCTCAGATTGCAAATATCTTAGCAGACCAGGTGCTCAGGAGCAGCAGCAGCAGAAGGCCATTGCTTTCACATCCTGCATGTGAGCTCCCAAAGGTACCTGGTGGGCCACTGCGAGTTGCAGAGTAGTGGACTAGATGAACTCTGGTCTGATCCAGCAGGCTAGTTCTTATGTTCTTATGTTCTATATTGCTGCCATTTTGGGGGAGGGAATCCTTGATTGATAAAGCAATAGTGAACTGAAACACCATGGGGAAAAACAATAAGGTATTTTTCAGGGTTTTTTGGTTCAACTTTGCCAAATGCACATCCCTACTGTTGGTACTTGGTGAATCATTTATTGCTTTGTATGGAGCAGTCAATAAGAAAGTCGTTTGAGAATGTATTTGAGCTCTTCCCTACTTTACACTAGGCTTTTGTTGCAATATAGGTAAGGGTAATTGGCAAGCATTGTGGGCCAGTCTAGCCATCACAGCCTTGTGAAACTTGATGGGCTGGAGAGGAAGCACAGTTGGTGACAGAGCAGCATTAGACCCCCTTTCATTGCTGGGGGACCATGTTGAGGAACAGAAATGAGGCTTGACATTTCTCAGCACTGTTGTATTTGCTGGTGAAGTTAAACAAAATCATCTGGCTAAGTTTGGAGTTAGGGTGAAGTTCGTCACAACTCTTATAGCAATGGAAAGTTGCTTGTTAGTAGCAACCCAAAATACTTCAAGGATGTTTCATTTCAGATGGAGCATAAATAAACTATTTACTAAACTATAATGAACATAAGAATAAACTATAAACTAAATAAACAGAGACATGTGGGGGTCACATGTCCATGGGCGCATGTCATCCTGTCACATGGGGAGAGTGCAAAATATCCCCCACACTCCTCCTCCCCTGCACCAACTTGGCTCCTGGGTCGGTATGGGGGAGGAGGGGTGTGCCATGTGGGGTGCAAAATTGTCCCCACTCCATCCTCCACCTCATGTTGACTAGGCTTGTCAAAGTCAGCACAGGGGAGGAGGGTATGGTGCCCATGGGGGAGGGGTGCAAAATCACCCACACCCCTCCTCCTCCCCCCCTCAGCCAGGCCCCGACCTGCCTGGCTGCTCCTTTAGGTAAGTGGGGCGCGGAGGGCATAGGTGCCACTCTCTCAGGTAACTAGGGCACAGAGGGCATAGCTACCGTGGGATATGGGGGCACAGAGGGGTGGGGGCACCATTTTGCCTCAGGTGCGATTTCCCCCGCTACGCCTCTGGTGTCTTGTGGCCTTATTTGGAGGGAATAGTACAATGCAGAAATGAAATCAGTCATAATGGTCAACAGGCTGTTAAAGCAAAAAATGGGTAATAGTGGGTTAGTATGCATTTTTTTTCTGTTCTACAGTAAACCTTTTAGATAAATTTCAGCCTGACTGTTTAATTTCATACACCTTTAAAATTATATTTGTAAAAGATGGTATTGTAGGAAATTTTGTATCCTGAAAACATTAGATTCCCATGTCAAAAAGTGCAATTTTAGCTTTACGTCATAATTATCTAACTACGCTACTATTCAAATACTTTATTGTCTTTATCCCAGGAAGCATACAAATGTGGAGGGGTTTGTTTGTTGGTTTGTGATTTTTTTTTTGTCATATTAAACTTTTTTTTTGCAGTGATCATGACCCAGAAGATTTTTTTTTGAGCAGTCAGAATATGGCTGAATGCCATTTTTTTATTTTCAACTATTTCGGTTGCTATTACGAGGATAGAAATGTCTGGTGCACAGGAAAAGCAATTTACTATAAAATCAACCAAAAACAAGATTCTCTACGAACTACTCATGTGTGAACCTAAAAAGGTTCTGTGCCACCATTCATTTTGGATAAACATCCTCAAGTTTGGAAGCTTATCTTAAGCTTACATAAATTTATCTTGCTAGACCTCTTTGAAAGAGAAATTGGATTGGCAATCTTTCAAAAATGTTGGTTTTCTTGTGAAGTTTCTAATATCTTCTTGGTTTAACCATGTTAAAAAAAAACTATGAGAGCAGTTTATTTTGCTTAATCTTAATAATCCCATATCAATTTATGAAAACAATAACATTTAAGTAATTTGATTTTCAATTTTAATTGGTTACAGTTAGGCTTTCATTTTTTTTTCTGAACATAGGACTATTTGGGGGTTTTTTAGTTTAAGTGTGTTACCATATCTCTAATGCTGGATGGTTGAAATTTACGCAGTTATGTAGACTTGTTAACTGCCTACCTTTTACCTAATAAACCTATTAGGATTTATTTTCTCACCTTTTACTTTATTAACAGCAGTAAGTTTATGCAAAAGCCAACAAACCATATGACTTGTTTTGCATCCCTAAAAGAGTAGGACTTACTTTTTTCTGAAGTAGCACCCTCAAACAGCAAACTTCTTTTTAAACACAGAGAAACTTCAAATTAAGTTTTTCAATAAGATGGTGGTGTGTCTTTTGCTAAGTGGGCAAATTCAGTCCTTGGTATGTTTATGTGCAAGATCCTGGAGGAAAAGACACCATCCTTTTCCTGGAATATTGCCCACATTTCCTGTTTCGTGTGCTATGGAACCTATTTATAGAACCAATGAAAAAGTGATATCTGTATACATTATTGAAATGATTTACCTTGGCTTTAATAATTCCTGTGTTACACAAAAAGTGGCTAGGAAACAGACCAGACAAGATAATTCAATTAATGCACATTGATCTGATTCCAGCTAGTGTTTGTCTGACAATCAAGTGTCCCCCCAAAATTCCAGATGCAGCACAGAAAACCTTACACTCTCCTAGGCTGCCAGTAAGTGGGGCGGGGGGGGGACACACCATAAAAATATTATTAGTGCAAAAAATCAAGTAAATTTTCAGTTGATTAATTGGTAGAATCATTTTTGATTGTGAGGATGAGTTTAACTGGTAAGACTAAGAGCAAGGGGAATACTTGTTGAGGGCTTAGCCTGCTAGACTAAGTCAGTGCATAGCTCGGTCAGCCAGTCAGGCTGCTTTTGCAAGAGATCTCCCAGCAGCATCCTGCTGCCCTTGTTGCTGCTTGCTAGGGCAGCAGAGGAGAATTGCTATCATCCCCCCCACACACCATTACCAGCATCATAAGACCTCTTCTAGCACAAACCAGATGTCAATAGGAAGCTGTTGTAGCTGGGTAAAGCCAAGGTGAAACCAACAGACTTTGGGGTGCATGTATTTATTTGCTTCATTTGTGCTCAGTCTTTATTCTCAGTGGAATCACAAAGAAACTTGGGCCATTTCCACATGACCAAAATATTCTGGGGTGATCAAGAAAAATATCTCTGTGCAGCTGGTAATTCTACACGGTTCCCAATGCTAATGCAGGCCTCCCCCAGTGCTGCCCTGTGATATTTAACTTAGCATGAGATTTTTTTAAAATCACCGGTTTGGAGGTTCTTTTTAAAAATCCCGGTGTGACCCTGCTTGTGCCTACTACAGTGCAAAAACCAATCAGGAGCAGGACTGGTTTATTTTTCCTGCCTGACGTTCATTCAAACTGCCACTCAAAAACAACAGCTAATCAGCATGCAGGACACTGGGCAAGCTCACAGGTGCTTGCAGCTGCCACTCAAAATCAACAGCCAATCAGAACAATCACTTGGTCTATTTTCCTCAGTACAAGCTTTCTTTTAAATCAATTAGCAGACCTATCCACTAGTTTTCTCCCTCTGACAGCAAAAGCTTACTTTAGACCATTAAAACACAGATCAATTTTACTCCAACAGCACATGCACAAAAACACCAATTGGGAGCAGACCAAGTTTATTTTTCCTTCCCAGCCACCTGATCTCCCAGCCTGACATACATTCAAGCTGCCATTAAAAAACAACAGCAAATCAGAATGCGGGACACTGGGCATGCTCAGACATGCTTCTGAAGTAGATACAGAAGTCCGGCTCATTTGGAGCAAACTGTAGCATTTCCTACTGGTCCTGGGAAGAGTGGGGAGCCATGCGTAGGCAGAAACTGGGATAAAGTAGCCCCGGTATATATGATTCCAATTCAATCCCAGTATAATTGTGCCAGCAAAAACAGACTAACATCAGGAGAGCAAGTGGGGTGTAGTGGTTAAGAGCACTTGGATTCTAATTTGGAGAACTGAGTTGGATTCCCCACTCCTCCACCTGAGTGGCAGAGGCTTATCTGGTGAACCACATGTGTTTCCGCACTCCGACATGCCTGCTGGGTGACCTTGGGCTAGTCATAGTTCTTCAGAACTCTCTCACCCCCACCTACCTCACAAGGTGTCTATTGTGGGAAGAGGAAGGGAAAAAAGTTTTTAAGCCACCCTTATTCTGACAAAAGAACTGAAACTACCCCAGTTCTTTAGCAAAGTACAATGAAATGCATCAGAGTTATAAAAAAGGAGTTATCCTTTAATAAAGTTCTAAGTATAAAAATTCAGGTAACAAAATATATTTACAAAAGAGGAATACAAAAATGGTCATGTGTTAAAAAGCACTTGCAAGCAAAACAAGTTTACACAATAAGCAAATATGAAAAATATAATACAACAGCACAGCAGCATACAATCATGCAGCATAAGGACAAGGCAGAGAATAAAAGGGGAAGGGTTGGAAGGGTATGCTACACCATAATATACAGACATTAAAGGTCACCTTCAATCAAGCAATTAACTGCCCAGCTGCCCTGCATCAACATACAGTAACCAAATGGTGCAACTATCTTACTCCTACAATTACTTATACAAGGGATGCCAAAAAGACAGTCTTTTTAATGAAAGAAAGGTAGGTATGAATCCAATTTTTTTCATTCTATTTACATACATTTTCCCCTCACAACCCTATGAATTAGGTCCCAAAGTCACCCACAAGCTTCCATGGTCGAATCCCCACTACCTTCTTACCCAGGTTTCAGAACGCAAACTAATCAGGTTTCCCCATTGTTTCTGTGGCAGATTCCATTTCTGGCATTCGTTCTCCCCGTTAACCCGCGTCCCAGCAGAACCTGGTTGCAAGTGGCATAGACCCCATTAACTCGGTTCAGAGCTGATCCAAGGGGAGGGACAAGGGTTGAAACTCTGACTCGTTTCCCGCCTCGGAGCGTGACGTGGAATTCGGGCAACCAATCAGTGCTGCCGGCGCTGATGCAATGCATGCACAGCCTTTCCTTGGTTTCGTTTCTGCTTTTGCGATCGACCAGCAGAAGGGGATGCAGAAAGACGTTAAACAGTCAAACATGTAACTTTTAATTGTTAACAGTTTACACAGGTAAACAATTAACTGGTAACTCTTTAAGCAGCATAAACACTAGTAAAAATAAACGCTAAAACGCTTACATGTTATGCGCTTTTATCATGGCGCCCCCGCTACAAGGTACACGCCTTCCCGCAGGGGAAAGGTCCTCGCTTCCTATCAAGGCACACACCAGCCAATCAGGGAGACCGTGAAGCCGGTGATCAGCCTGGTAGTGGGGATCTGCTAAGAGTTCTGGCAACTGGGTGTGTCTGCTGTGTGCTCCACTATGTGTGGGGAGGGGAGAAAACCTCTTGATGCCAGTTGAGGGAGACACTTGTTTCACAATGAACAGGTTTTGATCTGCCTGCAATTTTCAAATGAAGATTTGACCCATGATAGCATGGGGATTCAAACCTGGATCTCTTAAGGAGTCATGTGGGGGCTGGAAAATCGCCCCACACACTGTTGCTTGAGAGACAGGCCTCAGCCCACCCCTCAGGCAGCAGAGGACCTGGCCATGCTGTGAAGCAGCCAGGTGTTTCCCAGGCAGGCTCTCAGCCTATCAGCTGGCTTGGCTGCTGCCAGGCAGAGGGGGCTGCGCCATGAGAGCCAGCTGTGCTGAGGCCACACCTCCTCTGCTCAATGGAACAGCTGCAGCCGGGCAAAGAGGATGGCTGCATGGTACAGTCAGCTCTCGTGCTGTAAGAACCAGCTGCGCCAAGGCCACACCCCCTCTGCCCAATGGAGCAGCTGAGTCCTCCTGGGGTAGGGCGGTTTATCAAATTGAAATAATAATAATAATAATAATAATAATAATAATAATAATAATAATAATAATAATAATAATAATAATAATAATATCATCTGCACCAAGGCCATACACACTCTGCCTGATGGAACAGTTGGGCAGAGGGGATGGCCATACAGCACAGCCAGCTCTTGCACCACAAGAGCCAGTTGCACCCCCTCTGACTGATGGAGCAGCTGCGGCTGGCTCATTTTCTGCCACAAAATGGGCACCTGCATAAGGTAAGTACACGGGGTGGGGGGTGCGGCACATGGGTCCATTGGGGGGAATGCGGAGTCCGCCCCAGGTGCAGCTTTCCCCAGCTATGCCTCTGCAAGACTGAGACTGACTAAAGAGGACACTGACAGACAGCCACCACTAGACCAGTGACAAGGATAAAAATGAACTGGAGAGACTGGTGAGGTAGTACTCAATACACCCAAATGGACCAGCATCCCCAATCATAACTAAGGCATAGCCATACTGCCAATATAGTAGGTACCATATGATCAAGATGCCTATACCGGCAATTTGCTTCAAAAATGAAAAATCCCTGCCACAGTATCTTAAGATGTCAAGACTCATACTTCAACTGAAATACTGTCACATGGAAAAAAACATTATATACATAATCTAAAAACAAATTGGAAACTCTACTGAAATAATTCTGCTGTAACATTAAGTTGGCATTCACTATATTTTGCACAGACAGATGTCCTGCAAGCAAAGAAGAGTGACAAATCATCTGTGTTAGTGGGCAAAAGGCAGGAGGTGACACAGGAACAAAAAGAAAAGCACATCAGAGAAGTATATTGGCTTTATTAGGTTATCTATTATTAATAGTAAAACATAATATAACAGTCATATCTGAAATCTTAGTTTGCATTCTTCCATTTTTCTAGACTTAACTGAATTGAGTTGTATTGTCTACACTTGACCACGGCATGATCAAGGAATCCAAAACAGGAAAATGCTAACAGGAATGTCAAAGGCTGCAGAAAAAAATAAGCTCCAGTACAGACTATTCATAACAGTGAAAAGGGACTGTGAATTTTAAAAATACTTTATCTTCCGCTGAAGTAGGTGAATAAAAACTTCTAGGAATCCAAGCTCAGCATTTGCAAATATAACCTTTCATTCTGTACAGAACAAGAGATAGGCCTACCCCAAAATATCAGGCATATGGACTATGACTGCAGTTCTGCCCCATTAAAAACAAATGGCAGGGGGTTGCTATAAAGTTTAGTAAAAACAGGATTGCATTCTATCTCTATAAAATCTTATTTTTGTTACATTAAAGTAATCCCCCAATTGAACCCCCATCCCCCCACCTGCACAATTTTTGTGTGATTCAGACTTTAGCATATGTAAGACTTTGTAAGCTGTGCTCAGATCCACATCCAAACAATATGAAAGATAAAGCTCCACATGTAAAGTTCTATACCTTCCTTGCCTCAAGACTACTTCCTATATATTTCTGATTGTGTTCTTTAAAAAACATAAGCTGTAAAAAGGCTCTTATGCATCCTTCCAGCAAACATGCATATAACAATACAGATCTGTGATCTGATCTGATCCCTTGACATAAAATTTAGCCACACAAAGCAACAATGTACTCCAATTAGGTGTGTGTGTGCAGTGTGTCCGAGCAGAAAAATATATCAGAAAAATAGCTTGCTAATATTGTTCAGGTATTTTTAAGCCAAATATATACCAAAAGAATCCCAATCCCAAATGAGGCAAAAAAAATGACTTTGTTCAGGAATTATTCAGGAATGCTGAATAGCAGCAATTACAAAGGGGGGCAGGAGTCTTCTGTGCCTTTCCCACCTTTGAATGGTTTTCAGAGCAACAGGAGAAGGTGGGGGGTGGGGGAAGAGGCATCTTCAGAAGACAAATAGAAGAGCCTATTAGTGGGAGCTTTAGTGTTTGCCTCATGGCAAAAGTTCTTTAACAAGATCACAGGGCTTCAAATGTGGAGTCCAACAGTCTCTCCCCCCCCAACCCTGGAACATGAGAAAGGGGGAAGGAAGCAGTGACTGCAGGTTAGAGCGAACAATGTGAGCAATACACTTTGGTCAATCATAGAATTTGTTTCAATAACTGTTTTTCTTTCAGATTCTTCTGTACATGTGCAAAGAGCATAAAAGCATATCCTGATTGCAGCTACACTGCATTTAAGAGAAAGGTTTGAGATTGTGGACTGATTCTAAGCTCGGCTTTAGGTGCTGTTCTGATCCTACAGAGGTCTGTTGCTGCTGTCTGTGACTGGAGCTGCAATGCCTTCCTGGAAAAGATTATCAGATGATTTTGGGAGGAAAAGGTTTATTTTTTAAAATTAAAGTTTTGTCTGTACATTCATTCTTTGGACCTGGTGGTGGAATGGGGGAAAGGCCTATCAAGACCTGAAGGCATTTTGTTTCCTTCAGTTTTTTTTCCTTTGGTTCTTTGCTTTTGCTATTGTGCTGTTCGTGTTGTGGTTGAAGTTAGTTAAAATAGATTTTTGAGGATAGGGTTGATAAAAATGTTTTAGAGTTAAGTTGTAATGTGGGACAGGTAGCTAGGTACCTTACTCCTCTCAAGTAGTTTACCTGGAAGACACAATGTGCAGCAGGAAGGGAGAGCAGTGGGGTCCTGGGTGAAAAGTGAAGGAGAACACTAGAGGGATGGAGGAGAGGGAGCTTTCCTCTCACCTGTGCAAGGCTTCTCTCCACTCCATCTTTCTCTCCACCTGTACAGAGACCTGCCCTACAGCCATCTACTACCACCCCAAGCTCTGGCTGGGAAAGTGCAGTGAAGGCGTCCCACAAGTTCTTTTAATTGAGAAAGTTGCTGGAATGTCACCTGCAGAAGTGCCTGCAGGTGCTTGAACTGGGTGGAGGTAATTTTTCTCACATAATTACAACAAAAACAAAAATACCTTAAGATTTAGAAGTGTTCCAGAAACAGAGGGTGAAAATATAAAATATAAAATGATTAAATATCTAGCAAAATATTTAGATACAGAAGAGGATTTTCTAAAAGATAACGGGACACAAGAAACAGATGAGAACACAGTTTGTGACACATGCAAAGCTTTTATGAGGCGAATATTCATAAAAGAAGGAGCTAAAATGAAAAGGAAAAAAACCAAATTGGAATAGATTTGATAAGCAAAATTAAAGAAGTGGAAAAGAATTGCCAAAAAAATCCTGAAGGTGAGAAATTAAAAAGAGAGCTGAAAAAACATCAAAATCAGGAAATAGAAAAAAAATAGATTTGCACGTGCCCAATATTTTGAAAAAGCACACAAAATAGGGAAATGGCTAGCCTGGAAGTTGAAACAGGAATCTAAAAGAAGAAAAATAATACAAATCATAGAACAGAGTAAGAATTATGTGAAACAAAAAGATATTATGGGAAAAATTGTCAAATATTATAAAAAATTGTATGATAATCACCAGAAAGAAAATGAGGAAATAGATGAATACTTACAAAAAAACAAATTAATTAAAATGCTGGAAGAAATACAGAGGAAATTGAATGAAAAGATTACACTACAACAATTACAAGATCATATAAAAAGATTAAAAATAGGAAAATCACCAGGACCAGATGGAGACTAGATAGAAGAAATACTATTAAAATTGATGAACAACATCCTGATCTCAAAAAAAAAAAAAAACCCTGAAAGTTGGGACCAGGCAATAGTTGATTCCTAAGGAAGGTCAGGGCATAACACAAGTAAAAAATTATAGGGCAATATCCCTACTCAATCAAGACT
This sequence comes from Sphaerodactylus townsendi, assembly GCF_021028975.2. Lineage (NCBI taxonomy): Eukaryota > Metazoa > Chordata > Lepidosauria > Squamata > Sphaerodactylidae > Sphaerodactylus > Sphaerodactylus townsendi. The sequence goes on from NC_059431.1 coordinate 51,636,406, forward strand.
ACAAAATCTTCTCAGCAATATTGGCTACAAGGTTAAAAGAAGCATTAAATATAATTATAGGGAAAGAGCAGAACAGCTTTTTGCCAAATAGATATTTTGCCAATTATTAATCTTGTAGAATATCTACATAAAAGAATAGAAAACCAGGCAGCATTTGTCTTTATTGATGCGGAAAAAGCATTCGATAATCTCTATTGGCAATTTATGAAAAAAAGTATTACAAAAATGTGGAGATACGAACATAAGAAAGAGCCTGCTGGATCGCCAGATATGCAAGAGAACACAAAAAACCCAGAGACATTGTAATGAAATGCCTAAGAAAAAGCATGATAGACATAATTTTAATAAACCATCTAAACCAAAGACTGATCCTAATAAACTCAGAACTAACATTCTAAAGGAGATTCCTGCATATTTTCGAGAGAAGAGGAAAGCATACAACTTCCTTACAGACTTTTTATGGGAAAATAATGTCTCCTACAGGTGGCTAATTCCAGAAGGGCTCTCCCTTATCTGGAACACTAACAGGGTGAACTTAACAACAGTGTCAAAAGCACAGGACTTTCTAATCAGAAACACAAGACATCTACAGAACACAGACAACCAAAGGAAAACACACCAAACCAACTATCTCTGACATCTTACGAAGCAACAAACCAACGACAGAAATGGCGGACTCAAACTTTACAAAAATACTTTATTGCATATAATAAACTATAATAAACTACAAATTTGAAAATCAACCAGAAATTTACTTTTTATCAATATGGGACCCCAGTGAAGTTATCCTACAAAAACACAAGACACTGTTCTACTACTTGACAATGGCAGTGAGAACTGTTGTAGCCAGGTACTGGAAAAGCCACGAATTACCAACATCTGATGAATGACTACAAAAGATCCAAGACTATAGAATCGCAGATAGACTAACAACCCTTATTAGCAAAAAAAAGAGTCTTGATTCCTATTTCAAAATATGGGATCCTTTGCTACGATATTTATATAGCACTTATTCCCAAAACAGAGCTTTAATAATGTCAACATAGAATACAATTAATAATACATAGAAATATGATGGGGATTTTCTTATTTGAATTTATTTGCTTTTGTCACATGTTATTAATGTTACCTTATATATATAGTGATGCTATTAATTATTCAAACTTCAAATAACAGTCGTTAAAACATACAGTATATTTACATGTATCATAATTTTTCTTCTTTATTCTTTTTAAACATCATACTTTTACTTCCAACAATCCAACATCATACTTCTTAAACATCATACTTTTTAGACTATGTACTGTATTCCAATGATATCATATTTTACCAGAAATAATGGCACTAGAATAAACAAGGCCGTAATTGAGACAGGGCACATGGTGAGCTCCAGAGAAGTGAGCATGTGTGCCCTGGGCTGGCCGGCCAGCTGAGCCCCACCAGGCCTGATTGCATGTGACGCATGAGGGTAAGGGGTGGAGCACGCTTCCTATATATTAGGTGGCATGCGGTTGTTCTGGCCTCTTTCGATGCCTATAGCAAACTGACCCACCCTCTCTCCCCTTTTTGTCAAGGTTTTTGCTGCTCATAAAGTCACAGCCTTGGCGGTTTGGGCAGAGGAGCACATCTTTACGGGGAGGCCAGGGGAGCGGACCAACGGATGCACTCATCTTGCTTTCCCTGCTTCTGCTTCAATAAAGTGGGCTGCGGCCCAATTCAATTCCAAAAGCGGCACTTTTGTGAAATCAGCAGTCAAAACTAACTTTATTCATGTACTTTTTACATGGAAATGGTGGGCGGATGAGCTGCAAGCAAAGAAAACTTCCAAAGGAAACCTTCATCTAATGGTACGTGGCAAGACTCACTAGTGGAAGAAAATCGTGCGTGCAAGCTGTGGCAAAAACAGAAGCGAGAACTAGTGTGTGTGTGTGTGTGGTGGTGGGGAATGAGAAAAAGAACTGCTTTCCTTGGCAGTAGCTCATCAAGGCTGTACAGACAAAAAAGCCACAATGGTTCTTTTTAAAATGTCTGCAAGACATTTTATTTGTGGTGTGCAGAAATGGCTCTAGCCAATCTAGTTATATGCAGATATCACTGTGGAAAAATCAGGCTAATTCAGGAAGAATTGTTCTCAGGTTGTATAACTATTCCTTTTGGTATTAAATTGACACTTTTGGTTCAGCAAGTTATTATCTTTTTGATCCCATAGCACTAATCCAGCCAGGGCAGTGGGACTGGGAGCATAACTGGGAACACAGAAGATATGATAAGAAATCTTTGCTGAAGCAAAAGAGATGGAAATAGGAGTCTTTCATTTGAAATGTGGTGCTGATTTTAGCAGCATTGTTGTCAATAAGCTTGACACATATTCCCTTCTATGGTCTCCTTTGTGGCTCTAAGAAGTGCAGTTCCTGGTGCTTTGTAGACTGAAAAGTATTGTCTCAGAAACCAGGAACCAGGTAGTTAAGAAGACCAACAAAGTCTACACAGTCATTAGGATCAGCACTGTCGTGATTCATTCAATCTTCTTTATGCAAATAAACCTTGTTGGACATTACCCGCTGTGCCTCAGCAACCTGACACAACAAGCAGATGCTGTTTTTCCTGTCCAGAGCAGTGGGTAAGCTTGTTTCCTTTTTTCCAAAGGCCATTATTGATTGAAAATACATCCAGTCTTTTCCAAGCATTGAAGTAATTGAGGCTCATCCAGACTTTTCTTGTACATAGGAAAAATGATATAAATAAGGGCTCTTTGTCAAGTTGAACATTCTTGACAATTCACAACATCCTCCCTGCATGGATTTTGTGTTCAGATTCAGTGTAGAAGTATAGCTGGGTGGGGGTGGGGGATGAAATGTTTGTTACCAACTCATTTAGTCCTATGTATTGTCGAAGGCTTTCACGGCCGGAATCACTTGGGTGCTGTGTGGTTTCCGGGCTGTATGGCCGTGTTCTAGCAGCATTCTCTCCTGACGTTTCGCCTGCGTCTGTGGCTGGCATCTTCAGAGGATCCTCTGAAGATGCCAGCCACAGACGCAGGCGAAACGTCAGGAGAGAATGCTGCTAGAACACGGTCATACAGCCCGGAAACCACACAGCACCCAAGTCATTTAGTCCTGTTTTTCATCCTTTTTGACATTCTGAATCTCTCTTACTAAGGTTTTTTTGACCAGCCTATTCCTTTTACGTATGTTTCATTAAAGCTCTTTGCTCATACATATTTACTCACATCAAAAGAAAAATATACACATGAACTGAAAGCCAAGCCAGCTATTCTAATTCAGCATTCTGCACAAAAATTCAGAAACAAAATATTAGAACATTTTAAAGCCCTACCTATCAGGTTTACAAGGCTTTTATCAAAACACATTTTCCCCTACACTTGTGAAGTGCAGACCTTCTCCTGATAGAGGAGTTTCATCTCAAAAGCATAAGCCATGGTCCAAAAAACCCAAACCTTACCTGCTGATACAATCTATGCAGCCAGTCAATTATAACATCTGGTAAGTATCTCCCACTAACAGAGACAGAAACTTGTTGATGGACTGTTAATATAAGATAGCTAGAGCACAAGTTATTCAATTCTGTTGGTATATTTTACTGTAAAGATGTTGGGATGTGAAGGCAAAGAATTTCAAAATGCATTATATAGATGGTATCTATGCTGTCCAAAGTTCTTTGATTTAATGCCACCATAGAAACTACAGAAACCTTCATTTGACCCCCCCCCCCCAAAAAAAAAAACTTTTCAGAAACATTTTCAAATAAAGGTAAGCATAGTTTCCTGTGCAAGCATTGGAATGTAATTTATTCCAAAACATACTATAAAACCTCATAATTGAAATAACAGTTTATTTCTGGATATTATTCTCTTGTATGTATCTGAGAACTGTAAGATTTGTAAAACAAAATCAGTTTCCTTTTATAAGAGCTGAGTCTAACACAATTTCTCCACAGCTTGGATTGTTCAATTAATTGTTCTGTAATATTGGCAGAAAATTCTGAGCCTGAAATAGTTAATATGGAGAGGCTGATCTCTTAGCCTCCTGCCCTCCATCTTTCTTTCAATTACAATGCTTTAGTGACAGAACCAAAAATACAGCATTTGTACCATCTGCATTATATTTATAAGCATAATATGACTTGCCAATCAGAGCAAAGTAAATAAGTCAACTCCATATAGAGTTATATCTGGTGAAATGTATTTTCTCTCATACTTCTGAATTCCATATATGGTCACTATGTAGACATGATGGTCTGTAGTTAGTCTGTAGTTTTGTTTAATTGTAAAATTGGTCTGTAGTTAGTTTAACTATGCTTAACAATTAAAACCACAGAGTATAAAACACTGAGTTAGGAAAAACATATTCTAGATATTCAGTCTTTCAATAATATATTCATAATCTAAATAAAAGAATCTTTTTGTTGCATTATGGCTATTTATTCCCATAACAGGTATGCCTCAGAATACTAATATCTCAATTTCTATCTCCCATTGTGTTTTCCCATCACTGGCCTGCTGGGTTTCTAAATCAACTACCAATCTCACAAGTAAACCAAATAGCAACCTTTGAATTTTTAATTTTACAGTCCCTAAAGCTTTGAAGAACCAACGCACATGTAATCAATTTTAATTTAACTCTGAGCCCACTGCTGAGTTTACTGAAAATGGCTTTTATAAGAGCTGAGTCTAACACAGTTTCTCTACTGTCTTTCTCATGAAAGATACTGCATGTTCTGCCCAATCATTTAACCCAAAGAAATTGAGATAAGTTGAAGACATATTATCACTAATGTATTTTGCTGGTAGGAATTAAAATTCACAGGACATTAAAAGGGCAGATGTGTTTCACTGGCTGACAATATATCAGACATAGTAGGCATGACCATACTTCAACTACGGAGAGTGTTCAAGTCTGATATCATAATTCCAACATCAGTTGTTAAGTGAAGTTCTTGAATGGCCTTTCAGATGTTCAGACAAATTATTACTTTGATTCAGATGGCCCAGAACAACACTACAAGGAGTAAAATATATGAGTTAATTTGCATGACTCTGGAAGGCTGTTTCCGCACTGGCGGAATATGGTGGCCTGGGGACGGCAAAAACGTTGTCCCCAGGCCGCCATTCGCACAGGGGGCGCAGCTGCTTCGCAGCCGCGCCGCCCTCACGCCGCCCGCCCGGCGCCGAGCCAGCGTTTCTAGAGTGCGCTGAAAGCGCACTCTTCTGGAAACGCCAGCTGGAAGCCCCTGCCATGCGAACGGCAGCGACTTCCTGGTGCTTCCCCCCTCCCTCCCTTCACTTACCTGCTCTCCGGCCCTCCGGCGCATCGCCGGGGCCTGAGGACACGTCCCCCTGCTCTGCGACGCGGAAGCAGGCTCGCAGGGCAGGGGAGGCGTGTCCCCAGGCCCCGGCGATGTGCCGGAGGGCCGGAGAGCAGGTTAGTCCACCAGGCGACAGCGCCCAGCGGCGCCATCATCCCGGTTCTTTCTGGGACCGTCCATGCGGATGGTCCCAGCGTCGTCGGGTCGGCATCGGAAACGCCGACCCAAGCCCTTCCGCCTTCGTGCGGAAAGGGCCTAACTTTACCTTTTTAGTTTCTACCACCCTAGCAGGCCCTGGCACAACATAATACCAGAAAACTACATGGAACTGGTTCCAAACCTTGTCTTCCAAAATGACTGTATGACATTACTCATATCAGGTTGAAAAGATTATCATAGTTAAGAAGTGCATGTCTGAAATTAGTCTAAGACATGTTCTCATAAATTTCAGGTACTTTAATTTCAACATTCAAATATGGACATGAAGATATTGTCTTGGAAATTTAAAAGGTAAAATAGTTATTTACATGTATATCTTTCACAGGTTATAAACATCTTGATGATATACAGTACAGTAGGGGTACTGGGTGTAAGGACTATGGGTTCACTGCAGCTAGATGTTTTGTAGTGAGGAAAAACTTTCCATGCAGCATAATGACTGCACTGGAAGCTGCCCACATTTGCCCAGAAGAAGGAAACACGCAGCACAGGTTTCTTCCACTAAGAAAGGCTTTATCGTTGGTGCAGAAAAATATTTACAGTGCTGTACAGTTTCTCTCCGCTCTGCACTTATCAGCAAACACAACTCCCACTACTTCGACCTTCACACCATACCCCACATCAACAAAAACAACACTAAAATCACTGAAGCAGAAGTTGCATAAAAATAATAAAGATGGTTTATTTATGTACAGGTTGTTTTAATGAGTGATCCAGCATCAGATCTCCAAGCAGTCACAGGAGAAGCCTGCCTGAGACACATAAGTTTGTTGGAGTTATTTATTTATTTATTTATTCATTCATTCATTATGGAGCTCAGGGGTGGCTTATAATATGAATAAAATACTTAGAATATATAAAATTGAAATTTAAAATCACAAATTAGGATTGCTTTAATTAAATGTAGTTCTAAATAAAAAAGGCCTTAGCTGCCTCTTAAAGATCAAAAGTGAAGGGCACAGGCATACATCCCTGGGAAAGTTGTTGTATTATTGTGGGGCTGCCACTGAAAAGAATCTTTCTGCTATTCCCAGGAAATGAGATTCTTTGATTGATGGAATTGCTAGAAGGGTCTCTCTGTGTGATCTTAATTCCTGAACGGAAAATTACCTTGTTTTCTTCTTACAACTCAGCTCTGTATCCTGAAGTTGGAGATATCTATTCCCTATTCATCTGAGGAAGTAGAAAGGCTGGAAGAAACTTGACTGTCTCAATAAAAGTCATCTTGCCTTGAAAAAAACCCCCAGTATCTTTGGAATTAGGTAGGAAAGAAAGGTATAGCTGGGTAACATCTGCATATTGGTTACACCACATCCCACGTCTCTAGATGACCTTCCCTAGCAGTTTCAAGTAGATATTGAACCGCATCTGGTATAACATCAAACCTTGCAAAATCACACAGATCAATAGCCATGAAGCAGAGCAGGACTCCTCAGCACCACCTTCTGAGACTGACCTCTAAAGTAGGATTTGAACCATTGTAACATGGTTCCCCCAAGCCCAATACCAAAAGACAGCTCAGTGGATACTATAGTTGATAGTATCAAAGGTCTCTATGAGATTCAACAGAACTAGCAGGGGTCACAAATCCCTGTGTAGTCCTCAGTAGATGTCATAACAAGATGACCAAAGCAGTTCCTGTTTCAAATCCTGGCCAGAAGTCAGATTGAAATGGGTCCAGAAAATCAGGCTCTTCCATGCACCTTTGGCTGACAAGCAAACTTGTTCATGCACCTTTCCTAAGAATGGAAAATCAGAGACTGGCCAATAGTTCTCCAACACAGTAAAACTTAGGAAGAGTTTTTTTCCAAAGGTCTAATCACTGACTCCCTGAATACCTAACTCAGGTTGCACAATACCTAACTCAAAAGAAGCATTTACCATTCTCCTTACTCAGTCAGTCCCCCATGGCAGCTTTTATTGACCACAAAGGGTTAGGGTTCAGAATATATGTGGTAGGGCTCACATGTCAAAGGATCTTGTCTACAGGGGTGTTGTGTGGTTTCTGGACTGTATGGCCATTTTCTAGTAGCATTTTCTCCTGATGTTTCACCTGCATCTGTGGCTGGCATCTTCAGAGGATCTTGTCTACAACTTCAGGGTCTGCAAGCTGAGAGGTATCCATGTAAATCAGACAAGCAAGCATCAAAGGTACATCATCCAAACATGCATCTACACCAGCATTTAACTGAGAGACAATCTGGGTAATTTTGTCTGCAAAATAAATGGTCAGTTGTTTACAGCAGGCTACTGTGTGGTCAGAACCCATTTCCCTAGGGCTATGATGTAAAAGCCCCCAAATGCACAAAACAGCTCAGCTGGCAAATTATGTTCAAATATTGCCTTTTTACCATTATCACTGCCACAGCTTATCCTCTACTCTGGGCTGTATGCCATGTTCCATCATTCTCCAACCTAGTTTTCCACCAGTAGTGCTCCAGCCATTGTCCCTCCATCTTACAGATTCAGGTTGTGATTTAAATTCCTTTTAATGCTTGCAGTTACCAACATTTCACTTCCTAGCCATCAGGTTAGATCCTTTCACTCACACACAGGACTCTACCCACACCAGTTTGTTCTTTCCAAAGAATCAACCTAATTGAGTCAATAGGGTCTGCTCCTTACCAGAGATAGGACTACAATTTGATACCTTATTCTTTCCCAGAAGTAAAGATAAACCACTCTTTCACATTGTTAGAAGCACCTTTTAAAAAGTCTGCTTCCTTGATGAGGTAAACCTGAATTGACTGCTGCTGTGCTTCCCTTCAACATTCTATACCCCCTGGAGCATCTATCTCATAGGCTCAGTGTAAAGGATTCAATGGTGTTGATGAGCGGGACAGCCGCCTGGCCTTGACTGCATTCCATAACCCGGGCGATGGGCCAGCATCTGCGGCGGAGACCTTATCTCTGCGAGAGAGATGAGAACTCCGTTCCCATGGGAATCCGGGAGGGGGGATGGGATGGACAGAGTTATAACCTGTGCTTCTGGCGGGAGACTTTATTCCTGCCACGTCGTGTACGTGAGCTTTCTAGGATGTCTGAATAAACGGTCTTTTACACCAAAAGCCTTTTATTTCTGCTTCTATGGAATTCCTTACATTGTGGCAGGAATCTAGTTCATCCTATCTTCCCAGTCTGTGGACCTCTGGTGTCTTGGCATGGAGAGGTTGAATATTCCTGAATCTGTGGAAGGTGCATTGTTAGCCCCAAAGAGGGCTCCGGGCTTCCCTTATGGATTTGGAGGAACCGGCGGAGAGCGGATACCGCTGGTAACTCTTTCCCGTCCCTACATTATTAACACGAGTCTTCCCTTACTCCACGTTGGGAGACGAGGGGCCCGAAGAGCGATCATGTGGACGCCCATGAGTGGATTTTGGGGCGCTGTCTATGGATGAAGCCTGTGGATGGGATATCTGCACGTTTCCGTGTTGATTACAAACCTCAGATGCAACCTGTCCGCGGAAGGCGGGTCTGACCACCTTTCATCGCGCGGCAACACAGGAGTCCATTGAGCGATTCCTGGACTCGTATTTTGGTGATGCTCCCAGAATCCCACCGTGGCATAGCACAGGGCCGTCGAAGACCACCCGTTGAAACCCGGGACTATATGAGGGGATTGGGAGGGTATCATTCACCAGCTTCGGTCGGACCCCAGATCCCGGATCAGCAGCTGCACATAGAGGTGCCCAGCGGAGCCGCCGGTGAGCCACGAGGTCCTACATTCTGATGAAGAGTCGAAAAAAGCCTGCCTTCCCATCGGATCTATTCCCCTCCCATCAAAGAGAGCTGGGATGAGAGTGGGCGACTACTTGAATGCCAGGAAGCATGGAGCCCGTGAAGCGCCAGCTATGGGAAGAGCGAGAGCAGCTGCAGCAAGGCGTGAAAACCTGCAAAGAGACCGGGAACAGCAAGCATAAAGAAATCCAACTTCGAATTGGACCCGTGCCAAAGGCAGCTGGCGGCAATATGTGCAGAACCTATCCAGTCCCATGATAAAGTCCTGGAACACTCCAAACTGGACTTACAGGCGTCAGCTGGCGTTAAGACGCTAACGTCGCATAAAGTGAACTAACTGCAGCTGTTCCAGCGAGGCGAACTGGCCAAACTGGAGCGAGGAGAAGCAGCTTTGCATGCGCACCAGGATGCCTTGACTTCGCCAAGGAGAGAAGTTGCCGCCTTGGAGGGAACTGAAGAAACAGCAGGACAAGATGCCCAAGTTGGAGTCACGCTGTCACTGGGTACAGCCAGCGCCAGAGAGGCGGCAGCTGCTGGGTCTGCTATTTCGCATCTGCCACCTTCCAGGACGGCTCCACCAGAACACCAGCGGCACCGGCGTTGGTACCCCCACCTCCACTGATTCCGGCCCTCCCTGCGCCCGCTGCCTCAGCCTGTAACCGCCACCCCAGCCCGGCGCCAAAGGGCCGTGGAGAGGAAGGGATATTACAGACCTCAATACCTGCCGTTTGATGGGACGCTTCCAAACTTCCCTACTTCATCCTACAACTCGATGCCCACATGGGAGGACTATAGCGATTTGTACCCACGGTCTGAGCGAAAAATCTGGGACATCGGCTCCGTCTTAGATGGAAGTGACAGCCATTTGGTTTGTGACTCTTTTTTGATCTGCAAGGAGGATGCTGCGCCACGGTGCGAAGTTCCTCAAACCTTAAGAGTTTCGCTTCCAAGATCCGGGTGCTGAAAATGAAGCCATCCAGCACCATCAAATCTGTTAGCAAGGCAACCGCTTTCGTTTGCAGAATTTTTCCCGTGAATTTACGTCTGCGGTGGCTGCTGCATCCCCTCCTGAGTTGCCTGGTATGAAATGTGAATACTTCACCGGATGCTGTCGGCGGCAAAATGCGGTAAGCGGTGTTTCTTATTCCGGATCCCAGCACTATTGCTGGATTGGATCGACTTGGGATCTCAAGTGGCGTCGTTTGGATTAAGCTCGTGCGAGAATGCCGCCCAAAACCGCGCTACAACCACGCTAAATTTCGCAAGCCAAGCCCAGCAGCCTCTACGAGAAACCACCTCAAGCGCCGTCGCCGTCTGGGATTGTGTCTTTACTGCGGAGGACGGGTCATCTAGCTGCCAACTTCTTGAAAAACAGAAATAACCGCTCCGGCCGCGCGCTGCCCATCTGCCAAGCCACCACGCAAATCGGGCGCTAGCGAATTTCGTCTAAAGGCAGTTACGGCGACCCAGAGGAGAAGCAGCTGTTTGCCTCTCTTCAGCCCCATGGATATGAGTTCGACTCCAGATCACGGTGAGTGAAAGCGGCGCTCCCATTCACGATTCAGCGTTTCTGGCCAACCCGCTAAAGCATACTCGTATTGCCTTCAACCCTTGCTTAGATTCTGGGTGCTCCCATTTGTTTAATCGCGGCCCCAGGTGGCGGAGGAACTTAGTTCGACGAGTCCCCTGGCTAAAGCCATACCGTTCACCCAAATGGGCGGCAGTCCTCAGTCGAAGGACGGCCCAGTTCAAAGCATAACGGTCCTCCTCCGCTGCATGACCATTGGGAGAAAATTGAGATTTTATTCTGGCGGTATTAAAACCTCCATAGTTCTGGGCGTACGTGGTTGTTGTTGCATGAACCAAAATTCATTTGGAAAGAAAGGATCTTAGAATTCACTGACCCTCCCTGCGGAGAACACATGAATTGGGGAAAACTCACCTTCTCCTGACATACCCCTGGCTTCATCAGCGTGCTGCGCTCTCTAATTGCTCCGATTCTACTGGCATTCCACCGGCTTACCAAGATTTAGCCAGAGTATTTCAGGAGCAAGAATCACGATCAATTGCCACCCCATAGAGACACTGACTGCAAATCGTGTTACAGCCAGAGCAACTGCCAAAGGTAGAATCTACCGCATGAGTCCCAATGAGGGAGAAGGAACCGTTGCCTTCTTAGACAAGAACCTATTTCAGCGGGTTCATCTGACGGGCTACCAAACGCACACATGCTGCTCCTGTATTGTTTTGTTAAAAAGGATGGGTCTTTAAAGGCTCTGCACGGATTACCGAGGGACTCAATCGCGGTTTCCCTGTCCAATAAATGCCCTTTGCCATTAATCAAGGACCTTTTAGATGCATTGGGCAAGGGGCGCACATTTTACCAAGTTGGACTTAAGAGCTTACTGGGGTGGGATTTAGGAAGGCTATGAACATTTGACTGCATTTAACACAAAATTTGGACAGTATGAATGCCAATAATGCCATTCGGGTTAAATTAGGGGCCCCGGGCTGTAAGCGTATCAGCGAAGTTCTCCATGATTTATTATACAAGGGTAATTGGTGTACTTAGATGATGTTTTAATTTATTCACAAACCATGGAGGAGCATGAAGCATTGGTTAGGTATTGAAAGCAGCTTGCTCAACAACTCCCTCTTTGCCAAACTTTCTAAATGTTGTTTCCACCAAACCTCTACTCGACTATTTGGGTTACGGATCTCTTCCGAGGGGCTAAAATGGATCTGCTAAGATTGAAACAGTCCTCAATTGCCTGCCCCTACCAATCGAGAAAGGAACTCCAATCTTTCCTAGGGTTTGCTAATTTCTCTCGATGACTTTATACCCCAATTAGCTGAACTGACTCTCCCACTCACAGACCTCTTACGCACTAAGGGTAAAGATCCACAGGTTACCAAGCCAGGGGCCCCCCTTTCCCTGGTCTAAGAATCAGACAGCCTTTCTTGGCTTTAAAATCAGCTTTACTACGAGACCTATCCTAAAACACCCACAACCCAGATCTTCCGTTTGTGGTTCCATTGGATTACCTCGGACAAAGCTTGGAGCAGCCCTGTTGCAGAGAAATAAAGATGGTAGGCTGGTTCCGGTGTGCTTATTTATCAAAGAAATTCTCCGGTGCTGAAGCTCAACTGGACTGTAGGGGATAAAGGGCTAAGCCATCAAAGTAACTCCACTTGGCCACTGGCTGGAGGGGCTAAACACCTTTCAAGTTTGAGGTGGGATCACCCAAGAACTTGGCCGCCCTCTCCACCCCTCAAGATGTCCAGCGAAGCAACCGTTGGGCGATTTCTTTTCTAGTTTCTCTTTCTGTCCATTTTTCCCGGAAAAAACCAATAAACTGGCTGATGCGGCTCTGGCCCTGCCCGAGGGAGGGGTGCTGGAGCTGCCTTACCCGGGATATTCCAGCACTGTTCTCCCCTCCCAGTTGGGGCTGGCTGTCACTTGATCTCAGACATCCACTCCTCCTTCTCCACCCATTCCCAGCCTGGTCTCTCCTTTCCTCGAGGAGACCTTCGAGGTGAGACTCTGTAATTTAATGAGGAGGAAGGTGACTCCCAATTAGCGCCTGGAGAGGGAATGGTGTTTGTAATGAGGGGGGATTGTTGATGCGATGCCTCCCCCCTCCGTAGAAGCGGAGTTCGAGCCTGTCATGATACCCTTTCGGCTGGACATTTTGGCTTCTAAAACTCTGCAAACTCCGTCCAATTTTGGTGGCCTTGATGCGCATAAGGACGATGAGACATATATTAAAGGTTGCTCTGTTTGTGCGGAGGCCAAAGCCGTTCGGGGAAAACATGGTCTGTTGAAGCCTCTCGGTGGCCTCCCGCCCTGGGAAGTCATCTCCATGGATTTTATGCGGATTTGCCAGAGAGTCAAGGCAACCTGCGGTCTTGTGGGTGGTGGTGGACTTATTTTCCTAAACAAGCCCATTTCATCCCAGCCAATACTTCCATCCCCTCCGCTCCTATTTTGCAGTTAGCGCGTCTGTTCATTCCAACATATTTATCGTCTACCTCCGCCCGTTAAAATTGGTCTCGACCCTTGGCCCCAATTCATTTCAAAGTTCTGAAGCTTTTCTGGGTTTTGATGAGGGCAGCCCGGCAATGCCGCCCTACCGCGTTCAAGTGACGGTGGAGTCAGAGAGAGCGAACAGAACCTAGACGGTATTTGCGTTGTTACACCCAGCTACCACCAAGACAATTGGTGGCAGGTTAATTCCGTTTGCAGAATCGCCTATAATAATGCAGTTCCTTAGCAGTACAAAAAAAACCCCTTGAAATTGTGTCGTTGATCCTTCCCTCACCGTTACGCAGCTACCTGCGAGCGTTAGATCCTCGGAGTTTCAACCGTGGATTTCATCTCTGGCGGGGTGGAAAATGGTCAGACGCCACAACAGGCTAAAGACTCCCAAAACTGGCGGATAAAGCGCAACCAGTTTCCCTTTACGTGTAGGCCTGGGTGTATTTGTCTACCAAAAATCTCAAGAGGCGTTATAAATTTTCAAAACTGGGCAAAGATTCATTGGGACCTTTCAGATTACTAAAGTGATTAATGATGTCACTGCCGATTGGACTTGCCTAATTCTCTAAATAATATACCATCCTGTCTTCCATTTCCAGTTTGCTCAAGGAGAATGCTCCGTTCCGATGCCTGTACGACCAGCGAGGAGAGACCCCACCGACTATAATTGATGGCCACAAGCATTGCAATTGGCCTTCATCCCTGGACTCGTTTAATATGGCGGCTTGCAATATTTAGTCTCTTGGGTGGGATATTCCTCACAAGATTTATAATCAATGGGTTTATTCGAAAATATTGACACCCCTGCCCTCATTTCTGCTTTCCGCCAGCACCTTTCCGCACAAACCTGGGGAGAGTCTTTCTTAAGGAGGCAGAGTGTAAAAGGATTCAATGGTGTTGATAGGTGGAACGGCCGCCTGGCCTTGACTGCATTCCATAACCCGGGCGATGGGCCAGCATCTGCGGCGGAGACCTTATCTCTGCGAGAGAGATGAGAACTCCGTTCCCATGGGAATCGGAGAGGGATGGGATGGATTGAAGTTATAACCTGTGCTGGCGGGGAGACTTTATTCCTGCCATTCGTTAATGCGTGAGCTTTCTAGGATGTCTGAATAAACGGTCTTTTACACCAAAAAAGCCTTTTATTTCTGCTTCTATGGAATTCCTTACACTCAGGAGTAGAAGAGCTGATTAGCTGTTTGTTTTACCTTTCAGGGGCAGGACTGCCTCTTGTCCAACATAGTTGCCTTATAAATCGCAGTATTTTTCATCTTCACATTTTAGAAGAAGAGATTCGATTTATATCTCACTTTTCTCAGGTGTAAAAAATTGCAAAGTGGTTTACAAACTCCTTCCCATCCTCTACCCACCTTATGAGGTAGGTGGAGCTGAGATAGTTCTAAGACAGGGATAGGGAACCTGCGGCTCTCCAGATGTCAGGAACTACAATTCCCATCAGCCCCTACCAGCATGGCCAATTAGCCATGCTGACAGAGGCTGATGGGAATTGCAGTTCCTGAACATCTGGAGAGCAGCAGGTCCCCTACCCCTGTTCTAAGAGAACAGTGACTAGCCCAAGGTCACTAATCCTGGATCCACCAGCTCACTGAGGCCCATAGACCATAAATTAGGGGCTCGGAGCCAATGCACATAAGAATATGAATCTTACTATTTGGCTTTCTCCTCTGACTACACAGAGATTTATACAGCTGCAAAGAGGATGCTACAAAAGCACAGACTAGGTTTTATTCAGCTGGCAAAGATGTTTTCAAGACTTCCTTCTCATGCTATTCTGGTGAAAAAAATATTGTGGGTCAGTAAACTTTGAGGATTTATTTGCAAGGCTTTAGGTGAAAAAGTAACCAATTTGAAAGTCAGAGCTATGAAGGAGTTCTGATCCTCATTTGAATATAACAGTGAAATGGCACTATTTCTAGGCAATTGGACCAGGGCTTTGAACAGTGGGTATCAGTTTCTCCAAGGTTATCCTTCTACCTTCTACATTATAATTTAGCAATACTAGATTTTTCATCTCAGCTTGTAGCTATTACATCCTATTTACAAAAGATGAGGGAAAAACCCAGCTCCCCATCTGTAATACTGTGTAGTAACAAGATGTAAAATATAGAGGTGAAACAAATGGAACTTCATTTCAAAACAGATCAGCATGTCGCAGAGCCCAGGAAAAAAATCCAGCAGGTTCCAAGCTGGGAAAACTCGTAATTGTAACCAGGCAGAGCATTGATAGAGAGATATGTAAGCCACTAACAAGGGAGACAGAAAATGTAAGATGCAAAAAAAAAAAAAGGAACAATTGTCATATGAAAGACAGGAATGTCAGTTAATATGATGAAATGTTCATTGAATGTTAAGCTGGCATGTTAAGCTGGCAAGAAATAAATTAATTACTATATATTGCTACTAAAATACATGCTAAAATATATGCTAAGGGGCATGAGGTCAAATTTAAGGGGGAATGTGAGCTAACAAAGCAAAAATTCCTAAAGTTATAGACCTAGAATCTGACCATTCAACTAAGCAATCACGACTAATAGGAACATTTACAAAGCAGCAGAATGGAACACAGGACTCTAGGGAGATATGCATTGTCCCCTGTACACAATGACTGCCCTTCCCTTCAGTCAGCTTGTGTGTCATCTGCAAAACTCCAATCTTGAAAAAGTAATAGCTGTTACAGCAACATGGGATACCTATAGATTGCAAATTCTTTTCTACATAGAGAACTGCAAAAGGACTGCAAAATGAAACTTAAGTCCTTAAGAATAATGAAATAGGACGGAGAAGTATCTTTCTATCCATCAGTCTAAAACATTTTTAAACACACACAAAAAAGATAATATAATAAAATAATAGTACACCCCAAATGAGGCCATTAAATGATATTGGGGAACATTCTTCACTTCCTCATCTCTCAATCTTAAAATGCCAATTTGTACTTTGAAGGAGCAAGGGGAAAGAGCAGCCAGAGAGAGAGAGGGATGCAAGAAGAAAAGGAAGCCTGGTGGGAAGGTAATTATGTAAATTAGGTCCACTGCACCAAAGTTCATGTTAAATGTTGTAGCCTAGCAATTGCTACTCAGTGACTGTGGATCAGAGCTGGCACTGTTCTATCTGGATCCTATTGAATGTTGCATTTTTAAAAATCACTGTATGATAATCATTTCCTTACTGTTTTGCTTTTAAGAAAAAATGGTTCAGAACTGTAGGAAATATCGATATTCTACAATGTTAATTTCTTGATTATTTTTTGTGTAAATAACCATTTTATTTGTACCTGTATGAAACTTATTGCTAGAAGACAGTGGTTTTGAAAGGAATCCTAACCACTTATAATTAGAACAGCTCATGCAAAAAAAAATCAATTTCCAGTGCTGGATTGTTGTCAGGAAAATAGAGTAGCTCTTGGTAATAAAGATGCTAGCTATCCTTTCCCTGGGCTCCAGAAATTCTCTCACCTGCTTTCTGTTTCAGTACAAATCTTAATCCCCCACAAATAATGTATGAGTGGTCAGACCAGTAATAGTCAATAACAATGGGACATTCTGGTCATTTCCATTGTGGCAAAACTCTTTTTTTGCTGCCCACAATCTGGCAATATATGTCTTAGGAGAAAATCACATAAGAAGAAGAAGAAGAGAAGAAGAAGAAGAGTTTGGATTTATATCCCCCCTTTCTCTCCTGTAGGAGACTCAAAGGGGCTTACAATCTCCTTGCCCTTCCCCCCTCACAACAAACACCCTGTGAGGTGGGTGGGGCTGAGAGAGCTCCGAGAAGCTGTGACTAGCCCAAGATCACCCAGCTGGCGTGTGTGGGAGTGTACAGGCTAATCTGAATTCCCCAGATAAGCCTCCACAACTCAAGCAGCAGAGCTGGGAATCAGCTCTCTAGATCAGAATGCACCTGCTCTTAGCCACTGCTCTTAGCCACTACGCCACTGCTGTTCCCTCTTTGAACATTTTAGTCACAAGTGACATGGAGAAGGGTAACTTCCATGATTGACATTCATAATGTGGGAAGTGGTTCATAAGCACAGTATATATATATGTTCCTGTTTACTCATCTGAAGGAGATAATTCTGTGTGCACATTATTCATGATGCCCCAATATCCACTAGTGATTACTAAACCACAGGTATGAGGATTCAGTATAACTCACTGCAGTGTGTGTGTGTGAGAGAGAAAAGATTTGGACTAGATGGATCAGGCTTGGTTTGATCCACTAAGGCAACTTATATGTTTTTTTTAAAAAATAAACAATATTTGATTGCAGGGCTATAGCACACACTGATATTATAATTCCTGTTCTATTATTTCAGCTGCTTGTTATTACTCTATTAATTTTATGCCTGTGCTCAAGCTATAGAAGTAAAATGCATATGAAAAGCCATAGATTTTTGTTATACTTTGTTTTCTTTCTTCCCAGGATCAGAATTCAGTCATTCAATACAGCTTTTAGTCTCACTGAAAGTAATGTCGATTTAAGTTATTATTGGGTGAACCTCAGAGTTCAGATGTTCAGCTCAGATAAGCAAGGAGAAGCATAAGCTACTTATCCGAACCAAACCAGCTTCTCATCTTTCTGAACTTCCTTATTTTGCTAACCTGGGGTGGTGGTGGTGGAAATAAAACCATGAAAATAACTTTTTTTGTGTTTTCAAAAACAAAATTATTATTGATTTTCGTATGCAAGAATATGTCATTGCTAATCCACACATTTTGTCTTCTCCCCTGCTTCACCAAATTGCACAGTTGACAGTAAAACCACCACTGATGAACTAGAAGACTGATAGCCACAATTACATTTTGGGCAAATGAATTTTCTGCCATTGATAATTGTTTATATATACAACAAGGAGTTAGGGAGCAGTGAACTATACTTGAATGTTAATTTCCAGAAGAAAATTACGATCAAGGAAATCCAGGACTGCAAGAATAGATGAAAACTGATTATTGGAGCTAACTGAAAAACCTAAAGACAGAAATATGATTGCTGGTGGAGGTGCAAGCCATGTGCCACGAGGCAGGCCTACTCTGATGATGTGCTTTCGCGAATTGCGAGAGCACGTTGTCCTATCAGGGCCCAGCTCCTGCACACATGCAGGCCAGGCCTGAAGCCCTACCAGCATGTGCGCATGTGTGCACCAGCCCCCAAAGCTGGCTGCCTGCCTGCCCTCAGTTGGGCAGATGCCTTCAGTGGATCCCCCTCACCTCCCGCAATGACAGCCATGTTCAAAACGCGGCCACTCTTTATGGAGATCTTGTCCAGGGAAGGCTAAGTGTAGCTGAGTTCCTTTACATGTCAACAAAGCATGCAGTAGGTAGATGATGAAGATGAAAAGTGAAAGAATGGAAGTATCATAAGCAGTTATTTATAAATGGCAAATGGTGAAAAAGGTTGAAAATGAGATAAAGACAGTTAACATGGCAATTAATCAAGATGAGAAGGTCAAGTCTAATCCAATCCAAAAATCTTTATTAAGCATAAAACCAGAACTACCATACATTCCAAGTACAATAACGGGATCATTGTTGCACATTATGTAGAACATGGATTAAAAATATGGCAACTGCTTCAGAAATTTCTACTTGAGGGCTGTTCAATAGCTTAGACATTTTTAGTTTGTCTGAAAAAATCATAAAGTCTAGAGGTAGTAAAGCTTCCAGATTGGTTCTAATAACATTATACCCCCAATAGTAAAGCAGAATATGAGGAATTGAGTCCATAGTGTTGGGACAGTACCGACAACAACACTCACTTCATGGGATGTTAAGGAAACGACCTTGAAGATAGACAGAGGGGAATGAGTTGCACCTTGCGAAGGTCAAGTCTTGACCTTCCACTCTAGAAAATACTAAAGTTTTCCTGTGAACACAATCAAAATTATAGCAGCAAGAAAAATGAATAGTTACAAAAATAGTTACAAATGAATAGTTACAAAAAGGTTACAAAAAAAACGGGGTGGGTGGGAGATGTAAGATATGGTTGAGCTTGAAGGAGTCACAGCTTATGCTCCAAAACTCCTAAATATTGCACTGCTGCTCACTGATTTAATGCACCATTATGCAATCAAATGTGAACATATGTTGCACCACCTCACAGTTCAGTTGGGCTGCATAATCTATGAGATTCCATTTATGAAAACCATCTAATTCAAAATCAAACTGTCATGGAAAACAGGCTTGCAAAACTAGGGGAGGGTAAATGCTTAGTGCACTCTGGGAAATACTGTATTCAGTAAAGGATAAAAATATTTGATCTAAAAATTAACTTTGTGCAAGTGGCAAAAAAAAATTAGATTGGTAAATATTAGCCCTGAAAAAGGATATGCCTACAATCTATCAGTCTGTACTGATCCATGGCTTACTCAAAGATAGCTACTATGGTGTAGTGGTTAGAGTGAACTAAGTCAAGGAGACCTTGGATTCAAATTTCTACTCTGAAATGAAGATCATTGTATGACCTTGGATAAGTCTGGTCAATTTCACAAAGTTCTTGAGGAAGACAAAATAGGGAAAGGATTACATGAGTTGCTCTGAAATATTTTGAGGAGAGGCAAAACAAGAATTCAAATAACAATAACAATATTAATAATATAATGGTATTTTATCTTTTTTCTGGGACAACCAATTTTCTTGGTAAATGTAAATTATGCAAAAAAATTGAGCTACTGGACATTGACCCTGTTCATGCTTTACTTCACTGGACAGCAGGATGCTCAAAGTGAAAATGCCATCCTAACAAGCCAAGCTATTATTTTAATACTCATCTGGCATTTGGAAAGTTTCTGGTGCAATTCAGAAAAGCACTCAACCCTGCACAAAATGGCCATTTGAATCAGTCCTTTGTAAATCAACAGCCAACCACGGTATCTCGTTTCTGGGTCAAATCAGTGGGTTTTGTTTATTACATTATCTAAAAGCTGTAGCACTTAAAAAAAAAGACACAAAGCACCTACAGCCATATTTCAAATTACACAAATTATAAGGCAATTTGCAAAGTTCAACAATATTGATCAGTTATGACTGATTTACATTAATAAGCTCAGATCTAGTTCTTGCTTGGAAAAGTACAAAGGAGGCAACTTTCTAAGATTTTTTTAGATCTTTATCTTATTACATAAAAGCAATCTTCAGTGGAAACCAGCCAATACAACTCTGCATTTATTATAAACAGAGAAAAACTGGTAGCATGATAAATCTTCTGTGACATCAATACTACTTACACCATACACAATCGAATAGTTCTTAGCTGGCTTTTGCTCAAAAATCACCCAGCACACAAGATAACCCTGATGTAAATCTCACTTCCACACATTATTTATTTAAATAATTGCACAGAAATCTTTCTGTGAGCTGAAAGCAGTTCAGATTTTTTTTTGTAACTATGGACAGCTTTAAAATAAATTAAGCAGGGTATAAAACAGTCTGGCAGAATTCACACCACAGATAAATCCTGCTGGCTGTTATCCACTTTCATTTGAGTCATAATTTTACCTTTAGTCCGGTCTAACCATGACTAGCCTTCTACTTGCCTGTCACAAGATGGAATGACATTGACTACTGAGGTTTTTAAAGAACGTCTCTTTTCAGCACAAAACTGATACTAAAGACACAACCAATTGTGGGACTGAGAGAAAACCCATAATCATACCTTCACAATTAGTTTAAAGTTGTGAGGTGGGGAGGGGAGGGGAGGGGGCAGTCCTGAGTACAGATAGGGGCTGAGGGATCTTGAAACAAAGGATTATCCCTTTCTACCTATGGTTTTGCAAAACACAACTGCCCTTCTTCTGTACTACTATCAGTCCTGGAAGCAGGAAAAAAACCCTGTCATCCTGTCTGCTTATTTTTTCCCCCACAGGACTACCAATATGGGAGGGTGTAGAGTTTTAATCAATGAAATCATATGAGAAGAATTAAACTTCCTCACTCTCAGTACAATGACACTGATCTAGATCATGATCCTCCAAGGCTGGGTTTAACCTTTTGAAAATGCTAGAGTGATCCAGGTATAGCTCTTTCAGCATTTGATCTGGTTTAACCCTGACTCTGGTGCACAATCTAATTCCTATTCACAACAAGCATTATTTTCTTAGTACTGATTGAATATTTGATTAATTCACCATAGACATATGTCTACACACACACACACATTCACCCACTGCCTCATGCAATTACCCTGAAAACTTGTGATTGAAAACTGATGTGATTGAAAACTGATGATGATGATGATGATGATGATGATGATTTTTATCTACTCCCTGCCCTTTACAGTAGTCTCAGATATAAAACTGGGCTTTCACAAGAATTGGACAGGCTTGCAGGTTGTAAAAAAAATCTATAGAATACCTTTGGCCCCATAATGTATAGTTTGACTTGCTTCAATAGAAGTACATTTCTACTTGCAGGAAGACTCTTTAATTAGCTTGAGTAATTCAAGAACTATTTTCAGTTTTTTTCCAAGTTAATGAGGGCAGCACTGGAATGCCAAATTAACTTCCTGATAAAGGAAGAAGGCTTAGAAAGCAATATCAAGCTAATACGATGGGAATGTGCACATGGATCCTTTTCTGGCATTAAAGGAACTTCTGGATTCCTCCACATTGTTCCAAGTGTACAGTTGAAAGCAATCTTAATGTTCCACTCAGGGGTCAGAAGGAAACATGTTCCTAGCTAGAAAAGAAATATTCATGCAAAGAGGTGCTGCAGTTCTCAGTCCAGCCCAGAAACCAAAAAACTGTAGTTGAGACTCTAATTAGAAAACTGATAGTCATATAACTAACGAACAGTGAGTGGAAGACTGGGCTTGCTGTCACTGTTCTCTTCTCCCCAATAAGTCATTTGCACTATGATCAATTATCTGAACGGCGCATGTAGTGTGTGTAGCTGGAAAGGAAAGCTCATATGTGTGCTTATTCAGCCAAAGAGAAACTGCATAAATGTATATGTTTCAAACATTTCATGTGCATAACTGCTCCATTTCAAAGCCCAACAAAGCTTTCCAAAGATAACCTGCATCATAAAAAATGAGGTCCGAGCAATTGGGAGGGTTTTGCTTTCGTGTCATTGTTTCAAAAAGGTATTGCAGCCAAGAAGGCAAATTTACTTATTTTTATTTTTGAAAGATTTCACATTAGAAAATTCTTCAGCCTATTGGGTAAAGCTGAGACTCGATAAGTATGGAGCTATTTCTTGTATGTGCTGCCAGTTCCTTTAAGCACTGCTTGAGTAAATGCACTTTATTCTATATGATACAGATGTTGGCTTATGAGACAGATGTGTTGCCAAAGTCCAGCAAAATAATGAAAACACTGAAAAGCTTTCCCTCAGTGCCAGCTGTAGTGTAATGTCCATGATCACAATGATGTAGAGTTGCCAACATGTTGAAATTGTAAGCAGAGAGGATCTTGTGCTTCCTTCCATGCTGCAGACAAAATGGCTGCAGTTGGCATGGAAATTCTAACCCTAATTGAATCAATGTAAGCTATGCCAGGCCTCCATTCATAACTGGTTTTAAGATAAGAAAACATTCCTGACTTTGCACTCCATTAAAAACACATTGCATTCTGTAATACTAGATACTAAACTAGCTGAGTGAGACTCAGTTGAAACTGTAGGAAAATTGTGGGGGAGGGGGCATTTTGCTCAAAGATAAAAAAAATAAGTTTATGTTGAAGTTTGTACTTTTTCATTTAATTTTATGTGAGGGAGGCCAAAGTGGGAGCAAAGAGTTAGTGTGTATAGGCAAAATATATGCCAGACAAAAAATCTGTTGTAGTCTTACTGTGCATGCTGCTTGTGGCTATTTATAAGGAAACCTACCAGCTCTAAATAATGTGAAAATCTTCTTGAGAGGAGCAGTACCGCAGCAGAGTCACTGAACCAGAGAAATTCAATTTGCCTACTGTAAAGTCTGTTTTGTCTGTCATAGCAAACTCTAATTCAATTCAAAATTGCTTTTTAGACTCAACCAAACCAACCAAGGAAGGATGTCCAGCATCTGACACAGATTTGAAGACTCAACTTTAAAGTGGTCAGCAGACTCAGTCTTGTTACTTCAGCTGAAGATCTCTTTTTTCTCAGGAAGAGCACTTGTAGTGCTGCATTCTATCTATTGTTCCCATCCAATAATACCTGGCAGCTGTTTGTCATGGCATAACCTCACAATGACTTTTGAGTCTACTTTGAGCAGTTTTTCATTTGGGTTGCATTGCTTAGCAGGAAAAAGAACAAAAGGAACCTGATCAGACAGGAGAACATTTTTTTATGTTGGTGACACCTAGCTCTTTCCCAAGGGCAGAGAGTCTCAAAGGTTGTGCTGAAAATTGTAAAATCTATAACAAAAATTATATTTATTATATGGCATACACATTCATAACATCATAGAGTTGGAAGGGGGCATACAGGGTACCTAGTCCAACCTCCTGCACAATGCAGGATCCCAGACATGTGTTTGTCCAGCCTCTGCTTAAAGACTGCCAGTGAGGGGAGCTCACCACCTCCCTAGGTAGCTGATTCCAGTGCTGCACAACCATTACAATTTTAAAAATTCAATATCAAATTTGGAACCTTTCTGCCTGTAATTTAAACCCATTATTCTGAGCCCTATTCTCTGCTGACAGCAGGAACAGCTTCCTGCCCTTTTCTAAGTGACATCCTTCAAATACTTGAAGAGAGAAATCATACCCCCTCAGTCTCCTCCTCTCCAAACTAAACATTCCCAAATCCCTCAGCCTTTCCTTGTAGGGCTTGCTCTCCAAGCTTCTGATCATCTTTGTCATTCTCCTCTGCATCCACTCCATTCTGTCCACATCCTTTTTGAAATGAGAACTCTACACAGTACTCCAGGCGAGACCTGGTCAATGTAGTATACAGCAGGACTATGACATTTTGTGATTTGGATGTTATGCCTCTGAAGATACATCTCAAAATCTCATCAGCTTTTTTTGTCGCTGCATCACATTGGCTGTTCACATTTAACTTACTGTCCAGCTGTACCTCAAGATACTGTTTATAGACATTGCTACTCAATAGTGCATCTTCCATTCAGTACGTGTGTTCGTCATTTTTTTAACTCAAATGTAGACCTTGGCACTTGCTGAATTGTATCTTGTTCACATCTGTGTACTTTTCTAGTGTGTTCCGACCTCATTGAATCCTCTCTCTTTCTTCTGATGTGTTTGCTGCTCCTCCAAATTTGGTAGTCCCTCCATACCCTTGTCCAGATCATTTATAAACATATTTTAAAGTACTGGGCATAGAACCGAGCTCTATAGCACTCCACTGGAGAACCTCCCTCCATTCAGATAAAATGCTGTTGACAAGTACTCTTTTAGTGCGTTTCCAACCAGGTCACTATCCACCTAACTATCTTAGAGTCCAGTGCATTTTCTTCTAGAGAAGAAGAAGAGGAAGAAGATGTTAGCCCTGCCCTTCATACCCCCTCTATTGAAATATGGATTCCATATCATTTTTCTGTACAACTGTATTGGTAAAAGCCAATTCTCATATTTGTGTGTGTAGGTAGCAGAGTGTCCACCCTAAAAGCAGGCCTAAGGCAAAAGGTTTGTTTGCAAGATTAAATCAGTGAATGAGTTACTCCATGCAATAGGAGCTGGAAGCCTCATGGACCATGGACACATCTTGATTACCACACCCCACTAAGCTGTTCTGATACAATGAATCCTGGAAGACTCCCTGATACTGGACATTATATTTAATCTACCTTTGAGAAACCATTTCCTCAACAATTGCTCCTTCCTTGCATTTCCTCCACCTCTAGATACGATCTCCCTAACAATCAATCCCTTCCTGATCCAATCAAAGCCTCAGCCAAATTGAATACCTGAGCAGGAACTCCGAGGAGTTACTCTGCATAAAGCCTTTCCAAGCTCCCGATGTCATCAAGGAACAATTGACTTTATTATCCCAGCACTTAGAAACTATAGATATAGCTTCTAATTAGCTCAAGCCAGCAAACCCAGCATGGGAAATCCCAACAGATGCAGGAAAACGAAACTGAAACTTACCTGAGCCCACCCCTACCTGCGCAAAAAGGTATAAAAGTATTGTGTACCATAGCCTCAGTGCTCTTTACTGGCTAAACGTCTCTTGGTATAGGTGGTTGGAGTCACGATATATCATCCTTCGCTTGGGTCCCCATGCTGGCATAGGGATCCTTGCCTTCTTCAAGAACTTCTTCAGCTGAATTTAGGTAACGTATAAGTCCCCTGCTTCCCCTCCTACTCTATCATCCAAATTTATCTGTTTCCTCCCTGTTTATATCACGTAGGAACTGTGTGTATGCTCCTTAACCTCTCACTGTGTGATTGTTTGCAACCAAAATTTATATAAAAATATTTAAACTGCAATTTGGCCTCTTGTGAATTCTCTATAGAATGTTTCAAGCCATTTTTCTGGTATAGTTGTCTAAAAGATCCCACCCAGCCTGCCTCTCACACTGCCAAGCTGAGTAATTCCCCATTGCTATTTAAAAATAAGTTCTTATACTGTTAAGCTTGGTAACAAAGAGTTGGATTTATACCCCACTTTTCTCTCCTATAAGGAGACTCCTTTATTTCATTATATTAAGCTTGTCTATGACTGTAACAAAATTTTGATGGGTTGGTGGGTTGGAGGGTTGGTGGGTTGGTGTTGGGACTGGGGCTGGGATTGATTGATTGATTGATTGATTGATTGATTGATTGATTGATTGATTGATTGATTGATTGATTGATTGATTGATTGATTGATTGATTGATTGATTGATTGATTGATTGATGTGTGCACCAGGCTACAGTGAGTTTGTGTTGGGGAAAATATTTGCAGCATTCATACTTTGAAAAACACTCTTTCTTTGTCTACCTGTATGCAGTCTATTGTATTCCCAGTTGAAGGAGTGGGAGAGAACTTCTTGTTGGGTTTTGTGTCCTGAGGTTAAACACCCCGCCTCCAGCCTGCTAGCCAGCCAGAGCCAGGAAAGAAAGTCTCGCTTCTAGTGAAGCAGTTTCGCGCAAGGCAAGACTTTCTTTCCCAGGCTCAGGCTGGCTTGCAGTTTGAAAGCATGCAATGCAGGCTGTGCCTGTGTGGATGCACAGGAGTGCCTGTCCCCCCAGACATGCAATTGGGGGGTTAAACCCGAGAAACCTCCCCTTACCTACATCCCTGAATCAAGCCCAGTTTTCCAGATTAGCATCCACCTTCTCTTAACCACTACACCATGCTAGCTCTACTTATCAGGACATCATGGGAAACCCTGTCAAAAGTTTTACTGAAATTCAGGTAAACAACATCAATAACATTCCCTTGATCCAGAAAACTCATCACTTAAAGAAAGAAAAAAAGTTGGTCTTGCATGAATATGGCAGAAATGAGCTCATTTTCCTCTTCAGCAACATCTCTTCACACTATATCATTTTTTATTTATTTAAAATACATATACCACACTTTTTTCCCAAAAGGGCTCGAAACATACAACAAATAAACCCTTAAGCATTAAAGTTAGTAGCGATCACATTTATATCAAACTTTCCCTCCAAGGAGCCCAGAGAGCTCTATCCTGCTCTATCCTGCTTTATTTTATTCTCACAACCCTTCCATCACCCAGTGCATGCTAGAGGGACAGAATGACTGACCCTAGCCACCAAGAATGTTTCATGGTTCCTGTCTTCTATTTAACTTACAAACCCCTGTGATATGTTAGGATGAACAAATTCCCAGTAGGATTTATGGCCAAATTGGAGAAGGGGGTCAATTTGTAATTTGCTCATCGAAGTCTGACTTCAACAATACTACTACATTGCCTCTCAATTAACCAATAACAAAAGCAGATGGCTACTAAAATGAACAAAAACAGAATTTAAATGAGTATACTAGCATTTTTAGCTCCAGGGAGAAAAACACTCCAAAAAATATGTAACACTGAACCCAGCATTTCAACCCATCAGATTTACATGGGGTCAAAGAAAGTACTCCAGATTTCTCAAGGGGAATCTAAAACCATACATTATAGCTGCCTGACCCTATATCATATACAATAATACACTTCTTTCTGCAAAATATTTTCTGTAACCTTCCTGGTCATTACCCTTTTTAACTTTCTTTCAAAATGTGTAGGCGAAAACTGTTTATATGAATGTTCTGATATCTTTTATATGCATTTAAACATTTTATGTTCTAACATTTGAGAAAGGTCAACTCAGATGAAGGCCACAGTTTTATTTTTCTTCTTTGTATCCCTACATTATTTATTTGATTATTCCTTTGTGGTTTAGAGTTTATTTCAGTTTAATATAGGTTTTTTTATGTGCTTGTGCGTATTTTTTTAATGAAGTACACAGACTCATTTTTAAAAAAGACTTCAGCTCCCTTTTTTTTTTTCCATACTGGAAATAATCTCCAGAAAATTTGCATGCAAATTTCTGAATAGGCAGATTGTGAATGATCCGTGCAATGGAGATTGACATTTTAAAATGTGAATGTTGTGCTAGTTTTACTGTGTATGGGAAAGAATGATTTGAATAATCAAACTTAGTCGTAAAAAAAATTAACAGAATGCAAATATAAAAATTCCCTTTTGGAGGATGGAAAAGCTCCAATCTGCAGCATACTCAACCTGGAAAAATATCTGTGAACATACATTTTGAGGTTAAAACACACTGTTTGTAGTTGTTCACCTGATTATTTGCTTCTGATATCAAGATAATTTTTGAAATATCTCATGCTGAAATGCATTGATTTGGTTCTGGACAATTATTGACATTTCCATACAGGTGCTAGGTGGATAGCTTGAGGTAGGAAGAAACTGGGCAAGATGAAAATATTTTCTTCCATCCCTCTCTCTTTTCACAGCAGGCACAAGCTGAACATTTAGCCACACCTTCAGAAAAGGCTATTAGCAATTGCAAACCTCAAATAGAAAAGGTGGAGCAAGTGATGGAGGAAACAGTATGTTCAGAGAAAACAATCCAGAATGATATTGTGAGGTGCTAACGTGTACTAAGATTATGATCCTGAGAATATTTACTTAGGACTAAGCTCTACTGAACAAAAGAGAATTTACTTCACAGTAGAAGTTTTTAAGATTGTTAAGTGACATGGATTCCCTCATGTAACTGCTCCTATGTTTTGTCATGCTCAGAAATAGGAAAGGAAAAAGTCCTAGTAAAGACAATGCTTCTTCCTGTGCATTGCTTCATGATGCAGAGCAGGAAGGCAAGCACGAGTACTTAGGTCTCACCTGGTTAACTACAAAGTATAATTGCATTAAAGGAGTGGCCGTGCTTCACCCCCTCCCCATGATCAGTACCCATTGCTGATCACAAGGAGGGGTATGTGTGTATGGTCGCTTCCTCTGCAAGACTGCATTCTTCAGATAGCAAAGTGACTACATGGAGGCAGAGGGCAGGTATGCTTGTACCTGTCTCCCTCTCATGCAAAGTGTCAACATATGGGGGTTGTCTGCACCTTTTTAAAACAAAAACCTATGGCAACAGATGGTAACTTGCAGTCATGGATGTTCAGAGCTGACTAGTATGCTTAAATCTGAAAATCAGAGAAAATGTATTTGATTCGCTATTTTTTAATTGCACATTCCTGCTGATTACTCCATGGCCAATATTGTGACAGAAAATAAATGAAATAGGAGCTGGACAGATGGACACCTAAGTATTCAGAGACCAAGCAATGATTCTAGAAACCAGCTTTCTGTACATAGAAAGTAGATTTCCTTCATAGCAGGGATTCTCATTTTCATCCAATTGTCCTGTATTGTTTGATGCCTTAAAAGGTAGGTTATTTTGGATGCTCTTTGAAGGCAAATCCCAGCAGGCACATTTTACATCATTTGGATTAGTCACAGGGGTTTAATGGCACAAAATTTGAGCTGTTTTTCTTTTTTCCAAAAAAAGGGAGGAAAGCTCTTTTAAATGCATAAAATGTTGATAATATTATCTGCAGATGTTACCTAAATGTTTCTCGGTTTCGAAATGTTGCATGATCACAGATACTACATAATGGTAAATAATCGTTTTCAATGTTTGCATGCTAATGAACTGTGTATTGACTGTTTCCACCCTAATGTACAATATTCGCTATTCCTTTGATGATGATGATGCTTCATTTTAATGGTTAGTGATAGCATCATTAGGTATGTTGTGTATCTAGTGAAATCTTGCTTTTAATCATTTAACAATTATTTTGATGGTTTCAGCTTCCATCGGTAGAATAAATTGAGGTTTTTTTCACTGTAGCAGTATGTTATGATCAAACAGTGTACAACACAGGGCATGATCCAACCATCTGCTTATATGGATCTCTTCCCATTAAAATGGTTTTGGCTCATTGCTTTTCCTTGCTAACTACAAAGAGAAACAAAGTGGGGATAGAAGGTATCAGAGTATATCTGAATGATACAATCTTTTAATGAATGCATTTTTGAAACTAGGGAAGGGTGTAATTCTTTTGAAATGACCAGGGCACAAGAATGCAAGAAGCTTCTCTGAACAGCTGCAATGTTGCCAACAGCCAGTTCACAGCTACTTGAATGGGCCTTTCTGTTTGTGACTGGAAAGAAATCCCACAGAGACAATGTGTTTATATATTTATCTCTCAGCTGACAAATTTATTTTTGTCAAGACAATTAATGGTGCAAACTGGTGTAAATAAAATCAATACACACAATAACAACAAAAGAAAGCATGCTAAAATAAACCACCATAGCATATTATATACATCCCTCCCACACAACACACCTGAGCCAGAATTGTTATGAAACTAAGGGGGAAAGCCCTCTGAAACCAGCCCATTCCACAGACCCTCCTAAATCTAGGGCATTGAAACTTCCTCTTCCAGACTGTGCCACAGAAATCACACCAGTTATTTACATTGTGATTTTGCTATGGTGACTTCATAGGGTTTTCAAAGCAAGAGAAGTTCAGAGATGGTTTGCCATTGCCTGCCGCTGCTTATGCTGAGAGAATTCTGAGAAACTGTGACTGGTTTAAGGTCACCCAACAGGTTTCATGTAGAGAAGGAGGGAATTAAGAACATAAGAACATAAGAACTAGCCTGCTGGATCAGACCAGAGTCCATCTAGTCCAGCATTCTGCTACTTGCAGTGGCCCACCAGGTGCCTTTGGGAGCTCACATGCAGGATGTGAAAGCAATGGCCTTCTGCTGCTGCTGCTCCTGAGCACCTGGTCTGCTAAGGCATTTGCAATCTGAGATCAAGGAGGATCAAGATTGGTAGCCATAGATCGACTTCTCCTCCATAAATCTGTCCAAGCCCTTTTTAAAGCTATCCAGGTTAGTGGCCATTGTACCTAATTCTCTAAGTTGTACCTAATTGTACCTAATTCTCTAAGTTGCAGTCTGCCACTATTAACCATTACACCAGACTGGTTCTCGTTATTTGTACTAAAAGAAGCCAGAGATAAACTGATCAGTCTTGGAGAGGATAAAGTGAGAAGGAGGTGATAAGAAGCATATTTGACACACAGGTTCATAATGAGTTACGTTGAGCCATGTCTCAGCTAATGCTTCCATGGGTGTATTTCCACTCTCACAGCACATTTTTTTTTCATTTCTCTCCTTGTGAGATTAGGCATTCAATTACACTTCCCTGCACCTGCACAAGTGCTGGTCCAGATCCAAACCACAGCCTTTTAGTTATGAGAATCCCAGGTTGTAAAGCTTATTTACAAAAGTCTATGCCACCACAAACATATTCATCTCCAAAGAATCTCAACAATGTTACCATTTTGCTTTAGCCTTCTCTTGGATCGATAGACCAATAGTAGATATTTTGGCACATTTCCCAGATGACTCTTAACTTTCTCAAATGACACTTCTATAAAGTCCTAGACACACCATATTTCTGTCTGCAAATGCAGCCTAATTGCAAAAGGTAGAGCAAGTATATGCAAACTTAAATGCTATTTGTCCCTTTTTTTTTGCAAATGTAGCTAGAAAATCCCTAGAAGCGAATTGTTGTTATTTAAATCTTTTCCCTTTGTGGTAAGCACTCAGGGTAGTCTTTCACTACACTATGTCAAGTGTGTCTTGCATTAACTGGATAGCCATTTGTACTTTTCCTTAAGAAACCACTTTCAGGTAAGAGCTTGACACTCGGGGTGAGTATGTATTTTTTTAAAAATGACATTTACTTTGGCATTTATTTTCTTTTCTGTAGCTTTCTGAAGAGGAAGTTTTATTCTTTTAGTCTGCAGTATTCTTCAGACACATTTGAAATATTGAGGTATTCTAAAGGTGAATTATATATAGCTGCCAGTTTTGCTAGCAGCTCCTGTACCTTACATCTTTGTGAATTCAGAAGTTCAAATACGTTCTTTTTCAATAAAGGGTTTGGCAAACAATAATTGGCAAGAATAGTTCTTCTGAGATGATTTACCATGCAAAATCATATCTAACTAAAGTTGAGTTATGTCTGAAACATTTAAAGACCAGGCACAAACAGGTTAACTACTAATTCATACCAAAAGGCAGAGGTGAATCTCATTCACATTTTGCTGTCTCAATCTAAGAGCTAATACCCATGTGATATATTCTGGTGCTCATCTGTACATTTCAGACTTCACTTGCATTACCAGTGGGTGAATAATCAGTGGTGGGATTCAAATAATTTAACAACTGGTTGTTTACAAGCACCATTTTAACAACTGGTTCTGCCAAAGTGGTGCGAACCTGCTGAATCCCACCACTGTGAATAATCCTCTCCTCAAAATATAATTGTTCACAAAGCTAGGCGGTGTCCTTGAACATCTCTTCTTATTTAAAAAAACCCCTGTTTTAGATGAATGTTTGAAATGGAATCACAAATAATTTTCACACTTTTCACATTCACACTCTGTAAGAACGTGTATGAAGAAAAACAGCATCGTTTACCATAATTGTTTGTTCATCCAGTGGCTCTCTGAGCAGGCATGCATAGGGACTGCACTTGAGCAGGCCAGCTATGGAGAAATTTTGTTAGCTTAAAAGAGCCTTCCAGCTGTAAAATGAGTGCTTCCCTCCTCCTCAATCATGAACCAGGGAAATCTCATCTTCCTGTCCAGGGCTACATGGCTATGGGAGAGGGGAGTATTCTCTCCCTCCAGACCTACCTTTGCCACCATGGGAAGCCAACACTTTTGCTAGACAACAACCCACACTGGGGAAAGTGGGAGGGATGTGTGCCTCCACAGAGAGCCACTAGATGAACAAACAGTTACAGTAAACAACACTGTTTTTCATTGTCATGGCATCTGTGCAATTCCACATGGGAGAATGGCAAGCTTACATGCTATGGAGGTGGGTTGTCAATGAACCACAGATTGCAGTATAACTTTTACCCACAGTCATCTCAACCCTAACATCAACATCCATAGTATAATGCTTGATAAAAGTCAGTGGACTACATTGATGCTTTATAGACATCATTAATTAAGGTCTATATAAGATTTAAAAGCCATTGAAGTGACTAGGGCCCTGGTAGAGTGTGCCCTGATGGTGATTAGACAAGGAACATTAGACTTGTGGTAAGCCAATTTAGTAGCTGATGTCACCCACCAAGATAAGATGGGAACAGAAACAATTGATCCCTTCTTGAGTCCTCTAAAACAAACCAGACAGACTCCTTCCTAAGGACTTAGTTCTGTCTATGTAGATAGAAGAAGTCCTGTGCACATCCAGGGAGTGCATGATCTTATCCTCATGCAATTTAGAGTCCTTAAAAAATACTGGGAGTGCCACATGAGAGGTGAAATCTTGACACCACTTTAGGTAACTGTTTGAGGACAGGCCTTAGGACAACTTTGTCTCGAAAAAAACTGTGTGAATGGGGGTGGGGTCACAGTGCAGGGTCTTTAAATCATTGATTCTGCACACTGATGTGATGGCCATCAGGAAGATGGTTTTATAAGATAACAACTGCATATGGCAAGAGGCCATAGGCTCAAAGGGAGCTCAAGTGAGATGGTTCAACACCAACATCAGGCTTCATTGAAGTATAGGGAAGTTAACAGATGGAAATGTGTTATTAAGCCTCTTAAGAAAACTCTTTGAAAGGGGGAGTGAAAACAATGAGTGGGTGCCAACCCCATCATGAAAATCAGATATAGCTGCCAGGTACACTTTAACAGAAGAGTTGGCTAAGCGATTGCTCTTCAGGGACAGCAGGAATGCAAAGGCTACAGTACAGGAAAAAGAATTCAGGCTTTGAAATTCTGTCCAGGGGACAAACCTGGCCCATTTGGTAGGATTTCCTAGTAGAGGGCTTCTTGAAAGCCACTAGGACTGACAAAAGCTCATCTGACCAGCCTGTTAGGGAATGAGGAGCCAAGCTGTGAGGTTTATGGAAGCTCCATTATGGTGCAATGCCTGTTCTACCCTCAGCAGATTGGTTTCCAGGAATAGCCCTATATGTCTCCCCTTGGATAAGTTTCATAGTGGTTGAACCAGGGTCTCCCGGGCCACAAGGGGGCAATTAGAATCAGATAGGCCCTGTCAAATTTGTCCTTGGATATCACCTTATGAATCAAGGGTATGGCCAAAAAGGCGTACATCAGTGGTTCTGACCAACTGATCCCCCAGGTATTGTGGGCCTATCTCTGGTACAGAACTGGAGATAATTGGCATTCATTGCTGAAGCAAACAGATCTACCAGATCGGTTCCCCCAGGCTTCGAATGCTGAATGAAAATACTTCCTTGCTATCTTCCACTCGTGTTGAGTCTTGCAGGATCTACTAAGCTCATCTGCCCAAGTGTTGGACAAGCCTCCAACATAAATGGCCAACAGGCGGGAATTGTGCATGATCACCTATTCCCAGATCTTGCAGGCCTCCTTGCACAGGGACAGGGACCCAGTGCCACCTTGCTTATTGATATAGTATTTTGCAACTATGTTGTCCATAGCAAGCAGGATGTTCTTGCTCTGAAGCAGACCTGTAAAAGAAACCAGAGTGTGTCTGATTGCTCTATGTTTGAGGAGGCTGATGTACAAAGAAGACTAATACTTGGACCAGAGTCCTTGAACAACATACCCCTGGCAGAGTGCTCCCCACCCTGCCAGGAATGCATATGTAGTCACTAAGTTGGAAGTGTCTGGTGCCCCTTTAGAGGTTATTGTCCTCCTGCCACTATTTCAGGGGTTTCAGAACATATCTAGGGATGATACCCTGAGCCATTGCAGGTCTATTTTAAGTCTGAATGCCCTGAAGAACCAGTTCTGCAGGGGTCTCATTCAGAGTCTGCCATAGAATATTGTGGATGTAGCCAAAGTCAAGAAGCCTAATAGCTGTTGGATCTTATGGGGAGGCTGCAACTTAGTACTATTGACCACCAGCCCCAGGGCTTGGAAGGTGCATAAGGCTGTAGCCTGCTGGGTATGGAGACTGTCTGCTGATTGGGAAACAAAGAGCCAGTTGTCCGAGTAGGATAATATAGTGCACCATTGAAGGGAGAGGTATTCATCTACCACAGCCAGGATTAGCTGCTCCCATGGATAATCTTCTTCTTCTTCTTCTTCTTCTTCTTCTTCTTCTTCTTCTTCTTCTTCTTCTTCTTCTTCTTCTTCTTCTTCTTCTTCTTCTTCTTCTTCTTCTTCTTCTTCTTCTATGATACTTTCAGTGACAGGGAGCTTCACTGGTGAGATGTCCACCTTGTCTACAATGTCCACCAGAGGCCGGTGTGGCCGCAGCTGGTTCCTGATCCTCCAATGAGGTACTGCGGCTAGGTCTCGCTGAGTCAAAAGACTGGCATGACAGGCTATCATCCTCACTGTCAGACACAGTGGGGGGAACAGACCCTGGCAGGTGGACTGGAATGGAGTTGGTTAGGCTTTCTCTCTCCCCCAAAGGGATTTTAGCTTGTGCTGATGGAACTGGGCAATACCTTCTACTGTAGGCCCACTCTGTGTGCCTGTGTAGGGCATGGGGTACTGCAACATCCAAGGGGTTTTGTAGGTCTGTGACCCTGGGGAGTAGCGCCTCTTGGTTTGTGAAGGTTGGGATTTCTGTGGAGAAGGAGACTTTACTGTTCCTGTTGGAGTGGATTTCCTCCACATGAAGGTCTTAGTCCACTGTGGAGGGAGGGATTCCCACTCAAGGAAGAAGGAATGATCCAGTGCCCAGGTGACCACCTTTGAATGAGAGCAAACTCTTTCCAGGAGGGGGAAGGTACTCTCCTGGGAGAAAGTCAAGGGCCATGTCTTGCACCTGGGTTTTTTTTTTGAGGGAGGGGGTGGACACCTGCCCAGAGAATGGGTGGTGGCAAGCTCCAAAAGTCCAGCCTCCCAAGCTGAGTTAGGCCACAGGGCCTGCTCACACAGGGTGGCACATAGGTGGGCTGTGCCCTTTTCTTCAGGACATTGTCAGAGAATCTGCCATGTGCCTTGCACCACATGAGCCTCTTCCAAGCAAATAACATGTTCAAGGTGGCTGTCAGATGCTGAAAGGCTCATGCTGCAGGAGCAGCAAACTTTTGATGCTGCCATCTTGAATAGCTTGTGACACAGTGGAAAAAGCAAGTCAATAGAAAAACTGGCCTTACTAGGCCCAAAAATAAATTTAAAGATACACAAAACATACCTATCTGAAAATAATAAATCAAAGAACTAGCAGAAGCAAGCAACTGCTAACACTCAGGAAGGCTCAGCTAACTGAATACACATCCACTTCACACAGTGGTGAAGGAAGATCTGGGACACATATGGCCCTGGGTGGGAAGATCAGATTGCTGGGGCTCATGACTGAGGGGGATGGAAACACTCATTTTACAGCTTGAAAGCTCTTTTAATCGAACAAAAATTCTCCATGACTGGTCTGTTCAAGCACATTCCCCACATGCAACTGCACAGAGGCCATGACAATGAACAATCTGTTGCAGTTTTCCTATTCCTTTCCTGCTAAGCCTCTCTGGGAAAAATACTGCTGATATATCTGAAGTAGCTGATATATATAGCTGATATATGTAGCAGACATGCTGCTAGCAAGGAGGAAGGTAATATAGCCTCTGCCATGATCCTTTCCCCAGTTTGAATAATTTGTGTTCAGTGCCTAATGATCAAGTGTTTGTGCTTGTGAAGTGAGCCAAACAAACAAAGTGGCTGGGTAAGTTTTCATTGACAGTGTGTCTTCAGCTGCTGCTGGAATGAAAGATTATTAAGTTTTCAAAAAGCTATGAAGGTTAGAAGCAGAGTAGAAGGCAGATCAGTCAATTATAGTAGTGTCTTCTAATCCAGCTATCCAATCTTCTCTCATAAGCACAATGTAGTTTGCCACAAACCACCTAAATAACATCACTATTTAGAGCACCAATTTACCTTTTGCTGTAAGCCAAAGTAATTTGCTGCTTATACAAAGACAAAATATAAATGAAAAAAAAAGCATGGACATCACTATGCATTATATGAATGTTATCATGCAGGCCCAATTAACAAAGAAAGTATTGCTAACCTGTAATAACGAGGGTGCTTCATGATAGTAGCACATATTGCACAGATAGGGAAAAATACATTGTGGGAAAAGAAAAAATGATTGTGGAGCTGCAAAGAGGGGTAAAAGGACTGAATTACTGTGCCAAAACAAATGATTTCTACTTGCCTAAAATATACATGGGGGCTTCTTCAATTATCATCAGGTATAAGTTGTTACATGTTGCAGGTTCATACATCATTGCTCTTTGCTGTCACTACGACAAATAGGATTTTTGTTTACTTAAAATTTTGAAATGTTATGAAACTGTACTGGAAAAAGACATGATGGGAGAAAATTGAGTATACTCCTATTCTTTAAAAAAAGTTATTTTATTAGTGTAAGGTATAGAGGAGGCAAAGGAGATCATGAGTATTCATGGGAAAAAAGACCGATTAGTGTTTACACAGACATAATCATAATAATCAAGGGGGATAAAGAATTCAGTAATGTTAGATGGAACTGATGACAATAGGAACCAAAAATAAGGGACTAGACCTTCAAATGACCCACTGTAGGGTCCCAACAGATATCTAATGAATAAAAGGAAGGTGAAACAAGGATCATATTTCGTAAAAGAATGACAGTCCCCAGAAGGAATCCATCTGTTTATAATAAAAATGTACCCTTAGGAATGGGTGTTTAATAGTTCTTGTTCATAATTTAAGGAATAGTTCATGACAATAAATCAGTGCTATGATTTAGGAGGTTCAGATTATGAAATATTGTACTTTTTCTGGCAATTTGGTAAATATCATTTTTAAATGCTCAGAATTAGTCATCTGTAGAGGAACGTTATTCTTCATTTCTTAAAAGTATGTTTTTGAGCCTAATTTGCTTGTAGTGATGATATCAGAGATTATTCTGATGAATGTATTGAAACAATCTTTAATAGTAGATGCACAGAATACACTCACTTTCAAAGTACATTCTGTAAACATATACCATATACGTAACTAGGCTTTTCCCTGACACCCTGATCCCAAGAGAAAGAGAGTTGTATCCGTTCTCTCAGGGGAGCAGGAAACTAGGTGGCTTTCACTGACTATCTGCTGCTGACCCTGGGGCGCCTCGTCTCCAGGAACTGTTTTTCACAATTTCTTGGGAATTTGGGAGGGGGGACTTGCTGGGGATAAAGGGGATGGCAAAAGCCTGGTTTGCCATAACTGGCTTTGGTGCTCCAACACTTCTCAATAAACCCTTCAGATCAACTATACGGAATCTGTTTATTGGCTCAAGGTTCGAGACCTAACACTAGCCCAATTTCATTCTTCATCTGTTATTCTGTGGTATCTGAAATGCTTTATCCTGTAAACTGTTGTGAGGGCTTTTCTGAATGGGTTTTTTCCCCATCAGTGCTGGCCCCATACAGCTTCAGAGCATGCTGAAGAACTGTGCTGTGGCAAAAGTGATTCCAATGCTTGCTGATTGACTACAAAGAAAATAAGGATTAAGTTGAACATGAGGAAAAGCCTTGAGTTTTATCAAGAAAGATGGACCATAAATAAAGTCAATTAAAAATAAATTAAAATGTGAATCTTTTGCATATAATTTTTTTGTTTAGTATCTGGGATAGCAAACCCAGAAAAGGGGCATTCAATGCACTAGCAGCCATGGATAAATTTGCCTTGGCCCTTTTTGCCAAATGAGGCATAGGACATCATAAGGCAGGGCTGGAAATGTTCCAGTCAAGGGGGAAGGGTGGCAGTGTAGCTACTCAAGCAAGCTATGCTCCTCCTAAGTAGGAATTTGCTGTGTACTGTTGATCCAGCTGACCTCCTGTGGCATATTGTGGGAATAGTCAACCACTTTTGAAGGGCCAAGCAGGATCTGCTTTCGTTCTATCAAATTGGCTGGTGGGGAGACCTTTTTCACTTACTTTGACATGTAACTAAATGGGAATGTTTAAAAAAATAGGCCTTGTCTATGACTCATTAGGCCATAACTATTTGATAGGGATAGAGTGGGACAGTCACAATAGCAACAGGTAGCAATGAATTACAAATACCCTGAAATGCTGAGAGTGATGGCAGGCATGTCCTTAATAGCACATCACTGGTCTTGTGGCAAGCTGAGGCTTTTAAAGGAGTGGCCACTGCCAATCTGGGAAGATATTAGCAAACTTGATGCACAAGTAGCCGAAGGCAGATAAGGCAGCTTAATGTGTTCATATGTTGATCTTAAAAATCAGATCAGCAACTAAAATTCATATGATCTATGGAGAACTGGGGAAACACATCTGGTTTACCAGATTAGAGTCTGGCCACTTGCACTGGTGCACACCGGGTGCATCGTGCACCACCACCCCTTGGT
This sequence comes from Sphaerodactylus townsendi, assembly GCF_021028975.2. NCBI lineage: Eukaryota > Metazoa > Chordata > Lepidosauria > Squamata > Sphaerodactylidae > Sphaerodactylus > Sphaerodactylus townsendi. The sequence continues at coordinate 51,675,529 of NC_059431.1, forward strand.
GCTATGCCACTTCGTTTTACTGTCCTGTTGCATTATGATTTTTTTAAAAAAATCTAGATGTAGGTTATGCACAGAATGTACTGCCTCAGCTACAGCTTCTTCTGGATCTTTATGAGACCCACAACATATGTCAAATAAGGGTTCATGTGATATATGTTCTTTGGCATGAGAGATACATTCCAAGTATCATGTTAAATACCAAGGTATTACAAATGAATTTTTAGTGTCTCCATACTAAGATCTAAACTTAATCCAAATCATTGGTCCTACAGCATGGCTAATGAATGTAAGCTTTAGAACTACTTTAGAGCATTTTCAGATGGTATAAATCAGTGTAATGGATGTTATAATCTGTTCAGGATAAAGGTGACTGGAGATTTGTGAATTCATCCACCATTTTCTGGATCATCTTTGTTCTAGAGTACTCCACATGGGTCCTAGTACTTACCTAGCTCTCTCCCCAAGGCACTAGGACCCAAACAGAGCATTCTAGAAAAAAAGATGGTCCATATCTCATCAGCAGCACAAGGGGCAAGTCCATCTTGCTATGTTATATATTGATTATGTTAGTACAGTGTCATTTCCCCAAAAAATTCAGTGTAAAACACAGGAGTTTTCTTTCTTTTCAATGTATAATCAATGCATGAGATAGGTTAGACTGGAAGACCCTGAACAGTTCAGGTTTACCCAGTGACGTTAATGTCTTCATGATTAAAAATAGTTCCTCTGTTAAAAGTGTGATATGCTGTCTACTCTATACCACTGACAGTTCAACCATAAATAGATTTATATCCATCTATGTTCACTGAAGCAACTCTACTTAGGCATGAATGGTGAGTTTCATTTGTCACATCTGCAGTCCAGTTATCATGTCAGCTTACTACAGTGGCTTACTACAGTTGTGGATGGTTGCTGATTTATAACTCCTTCTGATAGTGTGTGCATGAGTCATTCTAACATTTTTCCCCCATCTACAAGTTATTTTATCTCATTTCTATTTCTATTATATATAGTAATTTTTACTGATCTTTGTCATAGATAAGTACTTAGGGCTAAAGAACTCTTCATAATGGAGACATCTTGGATGTACAAACATGTTTTTGACTCTAAAAAAGCAGATATAAAGGCCTGGTTTGATTTGTGGCTACTATAATTTAACCTTTCTTCATACTGTTTTCCTGTTCCCCTCCCTGGGTTGCAAATTGCTCCAGTAGGAAAAAACAACAGGAACAGTGTTTTAGATGTCTTCTTCCTGAACAGAGCTAACTGCAGCCAGTGTGATTATGAAAACAGTACAGAAGAATTAACCTCACCCCTGCTCTATAGTATAATCACCTTGCTACTTTTTTAGTATGGCAAAACTGTTGGGAAAGCAGTTTACCATTATTTGCAGAAAAGGTTCAGCAAATAAGAACTCTTTGATTCTATAGCTTGTTAAAAATGCATCTGTAACATGCTGCCAGCTATGTTAATTACACTATAAGAAAAAATACTTGATATTAGTGGGATCCATTATTAAGATCTATGGGTCCCTCATACCATCGGGACCCATTATCCCCCTCCTCTAAGAGGATTAGGTTCAGGTGGGATGCCATCTTGGGATATTTTAACTGCTGTTTTTATTATAATTATGGACGTTTATGATGTTTTTTTGTTATTTTATGTTGTACACCGCCCAGAGCCCCCCGGGGATGGGGCGGTATATCAAATTAAATAACAAACAAACAAACAAACAAACAAACAAATAACAACAACAACAACAACAACAACAACAATAATAACAATAACAATAACAATAACAATAATAATAATAATAATAATAATAATAATAATAATAATAATAATAATTGATCAGTAAAAGAGTGAAGAAAGTCAAAAATTGGACATCACCAGGCAATGATCAGTTGCATGGATTTTGGCTCAAATATCTGACCAGCCTGCACTCAAAAATGGCCGAACAATTCAATGAAATGCTGCAAACTGGAAACATCAGTGAATGGATAGTAACTGGGAAAACATATTTGATACAGAAAGATTCAGCAAAAGGGACAATACCAGGAAACTACAAGGCCAATAACGCGGTGTTTGCTCTTACAATGTTCAAACTGCTGACAGGCATAATTAAGCTGATCAATAAATCCAAGATTACTTGGAGGCAAATAACATCTTGCTGCCAGTAGAACAAAAAAAAAAGGTAATAAAAAGAAGAAGTAGGGCACCAAAGAGATCAGCTTTTCTGATTGATAAAATGATACTGGAGAACTGCAAAAGCCGCAAAACAAACTTGTATACAACGTGGATTGATTACAAAAAAGCATTCAACTCACTGCCACACAGTTGGATCATCAAATGTCTGAATGTCATTGGGGTTTGTGAAAATATTAGCAAGTTTACTCAAAATGCAAATGAAAACACTGGAAAACTGGAGTTGTCTTCGGTGGGCAAACCAAAGCTACGGAGACTGTCAACATCAAGAGAGGGAATTTTCCAGGGTGACTCACTGTCACCATTGTTGTTCTATCATTGCAATGATCCCAACTTCGTCAACAATTCTACAAAAAAACAAACCTGGGCTATCAGAACTGCAAGAAATTCACCAAAAAAATCTCCCACTTGCTGTGTACATGGATGATTCCGTAAAGCTTTATGGAAAAATCAGAAACTGAAATTCAGTCAGACTGACCAACACAGTCAGAATCTTCAGCAAATGACATTAGTATGGAGTTCGGCTTGACAAATGCGCCACAGTGGCATAATGAAGAAAGGGAAAATTACTGACAGTAAGGGCATAGAGATGCCTAATGGAAACCATAAAGTGCAACTCAACACTAAGAATCCTATAAATACCTAGGAATACTACAGCTGGACAACATCAAGCATGGACATGTGAAAAATGTGGTCAGCAGAGAATATGTCCAAAGGGTCAGAAAAATTCTTTTGAAGAAGCAAATTAAACGGCGGGAATGATCGATCAAGGCTATCCAACACCTGGAGCCCATAACCCGCCATCAAGATACAACTGCTAGGAATTGTGAACTGGACGCAAAGCAGAGTTAGCGGATGATCTGGACAAGAAAACAAGGAAAACTGATGACAATCCACTACCTTATCATTACACCTGCCAGTAGTGATGTTGACAGACTTTACCTTTTACCCAGAAAATCAGGGATAGGGTAGAGGGCTTCTGCAGAGTGAAACAAACGGTGGAAGGAAGAGAAACATGCGCACTGGCAGATTATGTGAAAAAACACAGTGAAGAACCCAACATTGATGGAAGTCAACAGCAGAAAACTGTTCTCAAAGCGTGCAAAAGACAAAGAGTGAATACCGTGAAAATACACTGCAAAGCAGAAGAGAAAACTGGCAAAAAGAAGGCTCTCCATGGACAGTTCCTAGAAAAAATTGAGGACAAAATTGACAAAGGGAAACCTGGTTGTGGCTTCCGCTACCTAAATGGAACTTCTTAAAAAAAGTGAGACTGAGAGCTTACAGATTCTTTGCAGCCCAAGAACGTTAGCAATTCGGAACAAAGCGCCTCATCAAAGCCAGAATCTGAAAAGTCAACTACAGATCCCAAGTGCAGACTCTGCAAAGGAAGCGAGACGAAACAATAGATCCACATACTTAGCTGCTGCAAGAAGATCAGCGCCAGACGGACTACAAGCAGAGGCATAATACTGTTGCTCAGATGATTCACTGTTCGAACTGCTGTGCCACAACTACCATCTGCTCCTGTGACAAAAGAACTGGTGGAATCACAACCCGGTAAAAAAGCTGTCACTGAAAAATGCAAACAACGTAAAACTACTCTGGGACTTCCGAATTCAGACCTGAAACCAAAGGCTTTTGGAGCACAATACTCCCCTGACCTTGGCACGATTGTGGAAAAAAAGAAAGTGGTGTGATAGTTGATGTTGCAATTCCTGGTGACAGCAGGATTGATGAGAAAGCAACTGGTGAAAAAACTTTACCACGATAATGCGAGGATTTCCAAGGATTGAACTACAAAGACTCTGGCACAAAACCGTAGTAGGGCAAGGTGGTCCTAGTGGTGATCGGCATTGACTAAGTGCAGTGCCTAAAGATCTTGAACGGCACTTAAAAACAATTAGCGCTGACAAAATCACCATATGTCAGCTGCAAAAGGCCAATTCCTACCTCGGCTCTTTCCAGCACGCGATTATCATCGCATACATCACAACAGTCCTAGATGCTTGGGAAGTGTCCGACGTGTGATGTAATACAAAATCCAGCATATTGATCTTGCTTGCTGTGTGTAACTGTTTTGTATAATAATAATAATAATAATAATAATAATAATAATAATAATAATAATAATAATAATAATAATAATAATAATAATAATAATAGATTCTCTTAATTTGATTTTATGAGAAAATAGTTTAAAAGCAGTAAATGCATTGTATCCAAAAATTCTGGACACAGTTGTGAAAATGTTAAATACCACAGATTATTGAGGTATTTTTGAAATTTGAAATAGCTAATAACATTGGTAAAATTAATATATCAGTTTCCATCCTGACACTGCTATGCATAATCTATATATATATAAAGCTAACCGTGTTTTTGTTGATGATAGTATAACTTAGTAACTGCTGGGCCAATGCCTCTGAAAATTCCCAGCCACTATAGTCAGCCAGGTGAGAGTGTTTTTAGATGTTCACATACCTGAAATTTCACACCTAGCCCAGGTAAAGTGCCTTTTTCCTGGTGCTCCATGGTGAAGGACATACAGCTGCCTGTGTGTAACTGTCACCCTTAGAATGTTCGTGATGCTTAGAATGTTCACTCAGATGGCCAGATATGAGCAGTGAAAACAGTACATAGGCAGTAACTCGAGTGGAAGTGAAACACATACACACACATACAAATGAGGGAGAAGGAAGGGAGGGAGAGGGAAGGGAGGGGTGGCATGCAAGGGAAGAGAAGTGAGAGAGGGGAGAGAGGGAGGGGTGTCATGCAAGGGAGGGGAGGCAGGGGGCTCAGCATCTTGATATGACCCACCCACCCTAGCGGAGGGAAAGGGAAGGGAGGGAGGGGGAGGGGTGGCATGCAAGGGAAGAGAAGTGAGGGGCAACATGCAAGGGACAGGAGGGAGGGGCCAGGCACCCTAGATTCCCTAAATACTGCGGTTACAGTTAAGAAAACCAGGCACACATTACTCAGGAGTAAGCTCGGTACAGCAACCATGACATACTTTGAATGGCTGCGTCGTGCCCCTCAGAGGGTTTCCTCAGAAGCGACACCCAATGCCACCAACCAAACTTACTCCCAGGTAAAGGATCATGACCAGCCAGCCTAGATGTGTGGGAGGGGTGCCTTTCCATTCCCCCCCAAGGAATGCAGGCACACACATCACTGACATCGCACAGTATCGGGCTATGTGTTTGCATGAGCACGTACAGCTGGCCTCTGCAATAGATTTGCTGCTACTGTTCCTTTCCCATTTCACCACAATGAGCCACAGCAATGCGTGGCCGGGCCCCACTAGTCTATATCTATATATATATAAATCTAACAGTGTGTTTGTCCCTGATGGTGTCCCTCAGAAGCTGCTGGACGGATCGCCCCGAAATTTTCACAGGACGTCCCTCCCTATTGGTGGCAGGTACTCGGACCTTCAAACAGCCGAAAGTCCATACCTGAGCCAGGTAAAACGTCTTTTTCCTGGCACACCAGGCCATGAAGCTGCCTCTGTTTAACTGTCACCCTTAGAATGTTCATGCAGCCTGTCTGTCTGTGGCCTGAGGGCTTAGAATGTTCGCTCAGATGGGCAGAGATGAGCAGTTAAAACAATAAATAGGTAATACTGTTAGGTAATACGAGTGGAAGTGAAACACATACACACTTTGCTGTGTGAGACGTAAGGTGGGGTTCCCCCCCTCACACGCAGGTAACTTTCACTCTCTGTGCCTCACCCACTGCTACCACACAACACACATCCAGCTCATCCTCACACACCTCACTCTGCCCTTCCTCACATCCAACCACCACTTACCCACTTCCTCACCCATATTAGCCACAGCTCTCTTTTACTAAAAGCGAGCTGGAGTTTGCCTTTTTCTTCTAAGAAAATCCGTGGTGTGGGGGTGAACCAACACTACCGGCTCCACTTCTTTTGCATGTGGCCCTTTAAGAACCCAGATGCAATCTTCCCGGGATCTGATGCGCTTCAACTCATCTCTGCCTCTGCTGCCTTGGACTGGGATAGGGCCTCCTTGCCCCCCAGTTCTGCCTTACCCAAGCCAGGACTCAGCGTGTCAAATCTCAGCCTCATGGACAGCTGGATTCGTGACTCTGGACAATTCCTGTTGTGGAATGGGAAGGGTTACCTTTATACTAAAAAACCAAGACAGCAATTCATATAACAATGTGCATTGAAAAGGGAAAGAGGGATTCCATTTGACTACCCCCCAAGAGGCTAAGTGCTACAGACCTACTGACCTGCATGGACATCTGTGTGGGTTGCGGACTGTGATGAGAAGGACAATTGCCACAGCAATGCATGGCCAGGCCCACTAGTTAAAGATAAAATTATTAAACATGTAGAAAAGCAAGACCTGCTGAGGAAGAGTCATCATGGCTTTTGCAGAGGCAAGTCCTGTCTTACAAACTTACTAGAGTTCTTTGAGGGTGTAAACAGGCATGTGGATAAGGGGGAACCAGTGGACATTGTCTACTTTGATTTCCAAAAGGCTTTTGACAAAGTTCCTCACCAGAGACTGTTGAGAAAACTCAGCAATGAAGGAATATGAGGGGAAGTCCTCCTATGGATTAAAAACTGGTTGAGGAACAGGAAACAAAGGGTGGGTATAAATGGGAAGTTCTCACAATGGAGAGATGTAGGGAGTGGTGTTCCCCCCCCCCAAGGATCCGTTTTGGGACCAGTGCTCTTTAACTTATTCATAAATGACCTGGAAGTAGGGGTGGGTAGTGTGGTGGCCAAGTTTGCAGATGATACCAAATTATGTAGGGTGGTGAGAACCACAAAGGATTGCAAAGAGCTCCAAGCGGATCTTAATAAATTAGGTGAGTGGGCTAAGAAATGGCAAATGCAGTTCAATGTGGCAAAATGCAAAGTGATGCACATAGGGGCAAAAAATCCAAACTTCACATACTAGCTTACAAGGGCTGGGTGCTTACCAGTCACAGACCAGGAAAGGGATTTGGGCATCTTAGTTGATAGTTCCATGGGAATGTCAACTCAATGCATGGCAGCTGTGAGAAAGGCAAACTCTATGCTGGGGATAATTAGGAAAGGAGTTGATAATAAAACTGCAAGGATTGTCATGCCCTTATATAAAGCCGTGGTGCGACCGCACTTGGAGTACTGTGTTCAGTTCTGGTTGCCACATCTCAAAAAGGATATTGAAGAGATAGAAAAAGTGCAGAGAAGGGCAACGAGGATGATTGAAGGATTGGAGCACCTTCCTTATGAGGAGAGGCTGCAGCGTTTAGGACTCTTTAGTTGGAGAGGAGACATCTGAGGGGGGATATGATTGAAGTCTGTAAAATTATGCATGGGGTAGAAAATGTTGACAGAGATAAATTTTTCTCTCTTTCTTACAATACTAGAACCAGGGGACATTCACTGAAAATGCTGGGGGGAAGAATTAGGACTAATAAAAGAAAACATTTTTTTACGCAACACATGATTGGTGTTTGGAATATGCTGCCACAGGAGGTGGTGATGGCCACTAACCTGGATAGCTTTAAAAAGGGCTTGGACAGATTTATGGAGGAGAAGTCGATCTATGGCTACCAATCTCGATCCTCCTTGATCTCAGATTGCAAATGCCTTAGCAGACCAGGTGCTCAGGAGCAGCAGCAGCAGAAGGCCATTGCTTTCACATCCTGCATGTGAGCTCCCAAAGGCACCTGGTGGGCCACTGCAAGTAGCAGAATGCTGGACTAGATGGACTCTGGTCTGATCCAGCAGGCTAGTTCTTATGTTCTTATGTTCTTAATTCCCTCCTTCTCTACATGAAACCTGTTGGGTGACCTTAAACCAGTCACAGTTTCTCAGAATTCTCTCAGCATAAGCAGCGGCAGGCAATGGCAAACCATCTCTGAACTTCTCTTGCTTTGAAAACCCTATGAAGTCACCATAGCAAAATCACAATGTAAATAACTGGTGTGATTTCTGTGGCACAGTCTGGAAGAGGAAGTTTCAATGCCCTAGATTTAGGAGGGTCTGTGGAATGGGCTGGTTTCAGAGGGCTTTCCCCCTTAGTTTCATAACAATTCTGGCAAGATGGCCCAATTCTGGCAAGATGGCCCAATATTTTTTCAGTCTTGACGATCCATCTCAACGCAGAGCATTTATGTTGGCTAGGCTTAACTCCTTTCCCTCTAAAGTAATGGAAGGACGATATCAAGGCATACCAATCTCAGAGAGAAGGTGTCCATGCCCATTAAATGAAGTGGATTCAATCCAGCATATTCTTTTAAACTGTCAGTTCTACTCTTCTATACGTAGTATTTATATTACTCCACTTCTTAAAACAAAACCTAGCCTACCTGCAACAATACATATGCATTTTATTTACTAAATGATCGGTCCCCTGAAATAACTCTTAAGGTTGCAACTTTCTTAGCAAAAGTAATAAACAACAAATGCTATCAAAAACCTGAGCTTAGGTAGTTATATAAGTTATAAAAACACGGGCTTACATGTGATTTTATAAAAAGATAACCGTGAGCCGTTCCATAATGTAATGGATTTTAATGGTTTGACGCCAAACAATGTATCATATATCCGATGTTTTGTATATAATATTTTATTACAACCCGGATATTAGACTATTTCTGTACCCATGTACAGAATTATTGTTTGTAGAGATTTTAACTTATGCCTAATAAAGGTTTTGTTGTTGTTGTTAAATAAAAGAAAACAATTCTTCACACAACGTGAATATGCTGCCACAAAAGGTGGTGATGGCCACTAACCTGGATAGCTTTAAAAAGAGCTTGGACAGATTTATGGAGGAGAAGTCAATCTATGGCTACCAATCTTGATCCTCCTTGATCTCAGATTGCAAATGCCTTAGCAGACCAGGTGCTGAGGAGCAGCAGCAGCAGAAGGCCATTGCTTTCACATCCTGCACGTGAGCTCCCAAAGGCACCTGGTGGGCCACTGTGAGTAGCAGAGTGCTGGACTAGATGGACTCTGGTCTGATCCAGTAGGCTAGCATATATATAAAAATCTATCAGTGCGTTTTTCTGCTGACAGGTAATCTTTCAAACTACTGGACCGATTGATTTGAAATTTTCACACATCGCATTCGCGTGCAGCCAGGTTTCCATACTGTTTCCACACCTCCTGTTGTGTACATGTCACAACTGTGCCAGTTATTGTTTACATGCCACACCTGTGACAGTTGGAACCACAGTTCTGTTCCGCAACATCGCCATCTGCTGGCCGTCAAAGCAACACCCTCTGATACAAGGGAACCAACCATGCCTTCCTTGAAAACTACTGCCTTATGGAGTGAAAGGGATGGGGTGGGCCATCTGCACATGGCCCACCCACCCTAGCAGAAGAAGGAGAAGGTGAGGGAGGGTCCAGGGGTTTACTGGACCAAACGCTCTGAAATTTGAACACAACGTGGCTCATGCCCAGGAGGCGGGTCCTGACAGGCAGCTGCAGGGGTGGGGGTGGGGTGGGGGTCTTCCAGGCCCGGTGATCGCCCCAAGGCTGCAGGGCTGTGGGCAGGCGAAGGAGGCAGGGGCAGTCTGGGGCACCGCAGCTGAACACCAGGCAGAAGGTCTTCCGGGTTCAATCCCCGGCGTAGGCAAGCAGGGATGTTGCAGACCAGACCTCCTCCGCCTGTGACTCTGGAGAGCGGCTGCCAGTCAGAATAGGCGAGGCTGACCTCAAAGGACCAAGGGCCTGATTCAGCACGAGGCAGTTTCATGCACTGGGGAGGGGCTGGGGGTCAGTGGAAGAGCATTTCCGTTTCAAAAGGACTAGACCAGTGATGGCGAACCTTTTCGAGACTGAGTGCCCAAACTGCAACCCAAAACCCACTTATATATCGCAAAGTGCCCACACGGCAATTTAACCTGAATACTGAGGTTTTAGTTTAGAAAAAATGGTTGGCTCCGCTGGCTCAGCTTGGGAGTAAGCTTGGTGGTAGTCGGTGGCTTTGCTTTGAAGCAATCGTGCAACGCTTCGAATGGGTGAATCACGACCCTAGGAGGGTTTAGAAGCAACCTCTACTGCCAGCCACCAAGCTTACTCCCAGGTAAAGTCCAGGTGCTCGGGAGCAACAGCCGCAGAAGGCCATTGCTTTCACATCCTGCATGTGAGCTCCCAAAGGCACCTGGTGGGCCACTGCGAGTAGCAGAAAGCTGGACTAGATGGACTCTGGTCTGATCCAGCTGGCTTGCTCTTATGTTCTCTTATGTTCTTATGCCTCCCAGCATGTTTTACGCTAGATAATTCGCCTGCAAAGGAAGGGAGTGAAAGGGACAGGATCAGCCACCTGCACATGGCCCACCCATCCTAGCAGAGGAAGGGGAACGTTAGGGAGGGACTGGCCGCATTGCCATGCAAGGGAACGGGAGAGAGGGAGGGGAGCAAGGGGCCCCTTGCCCCGCCCCTCCCTTGCAATCATTGTGCAATGACACATGGTTGAACTGTTCGCTTCCCCTTTTCTTTCTTTTCCATTTCACCAGATCCAGCCTCAGCAATGCATGGCTGGGCCTGCTAGTACTTCCTAATAACAGGCTACCATTAGCAGAAATGAATAAAAGCTTGTTTATAACCAAAAGATGATCTTAGCCATAAACATCAATTAATAAATATTGATATATTACTTTTGAAACTGCTGACCAAGGTCATTGTGCAGTCACCATGAGAGCAGAATGGAATAATTGTTAAATGTATTTTTTTCAGCAGTTATAAAGGAAGCTCTATGAAGCTGGTATGTGATACAGTCTTTTATTTTGTGTGTTTCATTGTTTACTCTGCATTGTATATTTTATTGTGTCGTAAAATCTTTAATTAACCAAATCTAGGCTTCTGCAGTGTAGTACCTCATAAAATGGGTGGGAGCACAAATGTGTTCTAGTGTGCTTCATTGCATAATATAAGGAAGGAACTATAGGAAATAATCATACATCCATCTTCAAAGTTGATGCCCTAATGTCAAAACATCTAATAATGATTTCATAAATTTTAGTTTCAAACTAATGAAAAATGAGATTATGAGAAACTTTGTAATTAAGAACCAATGCCCAGTGGTTATACTGCAGATATGAGAAGTCTCAAACATAGTTTTGAAATACCTAGTAGTTAATTGCAGATTGGGAATATACAAATCCCACTCTGACCCTATGGAAGAGCTAGCATAACAATGATACATATTCAATATAGGGTCAGTGTCCTGAGCATTATTCCCTCATAACACCAGTTTATTTCAACAGGACTTACACAAGAGTATAAGTTTATGTTCATATTACTTGATATATCTATATCAACAGGAAAGATTGTACAGTATCTCCATTCATCTTTTGTCAGGAAGTGTACTTGCCTAATGTTTTCTAACTTATTTGACTCTATGCTGGTCTTTGATATGCAACACTTCCCCCAACATGTCCCTCCCTGTCTTGCCTATAGAGTTTATATTCAAGGATGATGGTGTTCCATTGATTTTTCCCATTCCACCTAGTATATCTAAATTGTCATTTATCTCCAAGCATTCCGAATTCTCTATCTTGGCTCAGTAGCTTCAAGATGTGTTTATTTTTTATTTTATTTATGCCCTGCCATTTTCCAACTAAGTTGGGCTCAGGGCTCTTTCTAACAGATGTTTACAAAGTGTAATATATAAGTTAAAATGTAGAAAAAAATACATCTTTTATGTTAAAAGATGACATTCTAATTTCATACCTATTATATATAATACTGATTATTCTTGATGGTGAATTACTTTACAACCAGTCATATGCAGATGACGAACAATGACCCAAAAGTTTGCAGGTCCTCCAAGGAATTGAGACAAAGAAAAAGAAAAGATTACCAATAACAGAAGGAAGGAAGGAAGGAAGGAAGGAAGGAAGGAAGGAAGGAAGGAAGGAAGGAAGGAAGGAAGGAAGGAAGGAAGGAAGGAAGGAAGGAAGGAAGGAAGGAAGGAAGGAAGGAAGGGAAAAGGGAGGGAGAGGGAGAGGGAGGGAGGTTGCTGATCTGTAGGCCATTGCTGCCTCAACTGTTTGCCTGGCAGAACATATTGGTTTTACAATTACTGCCCAGTCAGCCTGACATCAATACCAGAAAAGAGTCTAGAGCAGATTGTTAAATAGTCTGTAAGCACTTAGAAGGGAATGCTGTGATCACTAAAAGTCAACATGGGCTTCTCAAAAACAAGTCATGCCAAACTAATCTTATCTTGTTCATAGAGTTACAAGCTTGATAGATAAAAGGAATGTTGTGAATGTAGCATACCTTGACTTCAGCAAAGCCTTTGACAAGGTCCTCCATGATATTCTTGCAAGCAAGCTAGTAAAATGTGGGCTAGACAATGCTACTGTTAGATGGATTTGTAATTGCTTAACTGACTGAATTCAAAGGGGACTCACAATGGCTCATCTTTATCCTGGAGAGAAGTGACTAGTGGGGTGCCACAGGGTTCTGTCCTGGGCTCAGTGCTATTCAATATTTTCATCAGTGACTTGGATGATGGAATAAAGGACATGCTAATCAGTTTTGCAGTTGGAATTCAAAATGACCCAGACAAATTAGTGAGCTGAGCCAAAAATAACATGAATTTCATCAGAGATAAATGTAAGATACTGCACCTTGGCAGAAAAAAATGAAATGCACAGATATAGAATGGGTGACACCTGGCTTGACAACAGCATATGTGAAAGGGGTCTGAGAGCATTAGTCGACCCCAAACTGAACATGAGTCAGCAGTGTGATGTGGCAGCTAAGAAAGCCAGTGCAATTTTGGCCTGCGTCAGCAGGAGTACAGTGTCTAGATCAAGGGACATAATAGTACCATTCTGTTCTGTATTGATCAGTCCTCATCTGGAATACTATGTCAAGTTCTGTGTACCACCATTCCAAAAGGATATTGATAAGCTCGAAGGAGTCCAGCTCCTATCAGTTTCCCCCTAGAATTAACCCAACCATTGCTTTCTCAGCTGTGAGACAAGATTGCCATTTCGAATGGACCCAGTATTTTACTGCCTACAGCTGTACAGCTCTTCACCCAATTCATTACAAATTTAATGACAGATAACGCTGAGTATGCGCTGAAGTCCAAATTGTTCTCAGTAATGCCACCAGCCATGTCCTTGTAACGGTCCGGAAAACAAATCCACCTAGCTCATTGAAGGTCTGCAGGAAACAATTCCTTTCTATAGTTACTCAAACCATTCAATTTAGACTGTTGCTTTAAATGATTTGAAATGAGAGAAACAATAATTAAGATAAATTCCTTTTAAATTTAGCTGGCCGGCTTTTTTGCCAAGCCATTATTTCAATGCCGCTGAATCTGGCGAAAAGGAAAGATTACATTTCGAATGGTAATGATCTTCAACACTGGAATGTACGGTTTTTTCTTTTCATTACAGTTGTTAAAAGATGCTACAGCCCTTTACCGCATGGTTCTTACTGTTTACTGCCTGTGCCTATATATTGTGTAAGAGAGCAATGATATAAAGACTACGGGCGATCCGCCTTCTCACTGAGGTTATCAAGCTGATTGGGGGGGGGTGAGCACGGTGCTGCTGTGCTACAGCAGTGGCAGCAGGTGAGCTCGCATCTGTGGAGAAGCAGTTTTACCATCCCTAGGCTGCTAAAGTTTCTTCTCATGACGAAACAGCCCAAGTCTCCATGAAGTGTTCTTATTTCAGACCTTTTTGTTTCATCACTTTTTCATTCCCAGTGTTATGTTTTTTTTTAAAAAAAATGCATTTTTGGTTGTTTATAAAGTGGACACAATTTATGCTTTTTAAATCTTTATATAAAATTGACCAACCCCCCCCCCCCCACCTGGTGAGAGTTTCAAAGGAACTATTTATGTTGAATTTCATTACTATTGTTGGGTGGGTGGGAGGGAGAAAAGTACAGTTTTGTTTCAAGATGGGAGAAACCGTGGCAGAAAACGATAACATTCAGGGATGTCTCTGCATCATCGTTCCCTCAGTTTTTCTTCTAGTATTACCAATATTATGATAGCATTTTAAATTTCTATTTGGTGGTATTACAGATATCTTTCATCTAGTACATACATCTGGATACCAAACTGAATTTGAAGTCTTTCATGGATTAGCCTAGATTCAACTTGAAAACCAAATTAAGGCCACTTTCGCACAGCCACGCTGGGCAGTTAAAATTTAATGGTCCTCGGTAATGATGAGGAAGAAGGCGCTTGTGGTAAAGCATCCCTCGATTGGTCATACCTTTCCCTCTGGCGACCTTCGGAAAGGCGTCGCTGAGGCCAGGGGACACGCCCCCTGCCTTGCGCGACTGCTCCAAAGTCGCAGGGCAGGGGGCGTGTCCCCAGGCCTCGGCGACGCACCGGAAGGTCGCAGGGAAGGTAAGTCGATCGGGAAAGGGGGTTATGGCGCCTTCCAGCTAGAAGCTGCTGTTTTTAAAAAACCTTGCTCGGGGAGTGAGGTGGGAAAATGGTGGCTTCGTGCCACTGGGGGGAGCGAGGGCAGCATGGCTGCGATGCAGCTGTGCCCCCCATGCGAACAGCTCCCTAGGGATGGCGTTTTTGCCGTCCCTAGGGCGCTGTAAATGGCCCGTGTGGAAACGGCCTCAGAAAACTTTCAAAGCTCCCTCCTGTCCCTTGCTCAATCTGTTTTTAGTTCCACAAGCTTTACCTTGCTTTACTACTACTCTGGCTACGATAGCCTTTTAACTGAGATACCTTTCTCCTATCAAATAGAATCTTTCTGTATTGTTAACTAGTACATATCGGTAAATGTCTATAACAAAAAATGTCCTTCCTTTCAAGGAAGAATAAAGCATGAAACAATACTTCCCATTTAAGAAGGGCTAGTTTTTATTTCAGTGCTGCCTTATGTTGCTGTAATGCAGCAGTTAACTAATCAGATGGCATGTGTTGTTGTCAGTAGATTTAGAAAAGTGTAACTCAGGATAGCCCTGTAAGTATGATAACTGAAAAAAGGGTATAATAGAATTGGAGGAATTATTTATCTCAAAGGAGAGGTTTTGTGTGTGTGCATGCACACAAGCATGTATGGCAGTGCATGTATGTATGGCAGTACTAAAGTTTTATGCAGAACTCTCCCATCTGCCACATCTTCAGATTCATTTCAATGATGTTCATGAAAGGAAGCTAATTTCATCCCTTATTTGAAATAAATGCAGGAATACCTGCTTGAGTTCAGTTTAGGCTCTGTGAAATAAGCCTAGTTCAGGCAAGGTGCCCAAACAATTGCCCAGATATGTGTTCATAATGCAGTAGGAATCATGTGGAAGTGCTGATTGTATGCGTAGGTTTTCTGTATACTGTGTGTCCCAATTGCTGGTTTGGTTTGCGAAAACCAAACCTACGCACACGGACAGATATCTACACAAAAACTCCATTCACCATCCAGGGCAAAAAAGGAGTACCATAAAAACTTTGGTACATTGCGCAAACAGAATCTGTGAACCTCACTTCCTACAAGATGAATTGAATCACCTAAACAGGGCTCTACAGGCTAATGGTTACTCTAATACAGAAATCAGAAGGGCTGCAAGACCACGAACAAGCCACATGAACAAAGATAAAGAGCCATCTAGAGGGAAAGTGTTCTTACCATACATCAAGGGAACCACGGATCGCATAGGAAAACTGATGAAGAAGCACAACCTACAAACAATCTACAGACCCACTAAGAAAATTCAACAGATGCTACGTTCAGCAAAGGATAAGAGGGATCCTTTAGCTACTGCAGGAGTCTATCGCATACCATGCAGCTGTGGACAAGTCTACATAGGAACCACCAAACGCAGCGCACAGACACGTATCAAAGAACACGAAAAAGGCACCTCGCAGACTATTTCAGCCAGAAAAATCAGGCAATAGCAGAACACATATGATAAAACCAACCTGACATAGAATATTATTTGAAAAAACAGAAATTCTGGACCACTCTTGAAAAGCCCAAATTTCACATCAGACTACACAGAGAAGCAATTGAAACCATAAGCTACGTGGATATTAATTTTAACAGGAAGGAAGAAACTATGAAAATGAACAGATCTTGGCTGCCAGTGTTGAAAAAATACTAGAGTCAAGACAGTGTCTAACCAGCTCCACACAAACACAGGATGACCATAGACAAAAGAAACAAAGGCCAGGATACTTCTATTCAGATGCTCCCACCAGTGACCTTGCTATCTCCATTGACACTCCCATGCTATAGTCTTCATTGTTACTCATACTTCTATTCAGATGCCCTCAACTATTGACCTGGTTGCCTTCTTTGTTACTCACAGACTATGTTTCTCCACCCACCCTGGACACTCCAACAGATATATATACTCCACTTGCTTTCCCAACATCAGATCCTCTGAAGATGCCAGCCACAGATGCAGGCGAAACGTCAGGAGAGAATGCTGCTAGAACACGGCCATACAGCCCGGAAACCACACAGCACCCAAGTGATTCTGGCCGTGAAAGCCTTCGACAATACAATAATTGGAATTGTTTTTGGTTTTTCAGCAGGCAGCGGATAAAGGGTAGAAAGGTAGAAAATTTCCAAGACAAATATTCTTTATTTGTGTTAGAAAATTATTTTGTTATTTTCTTATTAGTCTTATTTATGTATAAATATTGTCTTGGATTTAGTTAAATCAGCCTTTCTGATTTATTATTATAAGCGTAAGTGCAATGACAAAATGAAAGGAGTGAACATTACTCACATACCTTTCAACTTAAGACTGTTTAGCACTCTAGTGGAATGCAGTTAATATATAATTTTAATTTACTTGGGTGCCTTTTTTTGTTAAACAGGCCAATCCACAGGGTTCAGGTGGCCAAGGATGGCACTGCTACCATACCACTGTTCACATCCAGAAGGCTTCCAGGCAGCACAGGGAGGTAGCAAACACCAAAAACTCCTCAGCTGCCTGAAAGCTTTCCATAGCTCCAAACGGACGTATGCCATCTAATGTCTAAGGACTGCACAAGGGATGTTCCCAGCTCTAAAGCCCAGTGAATCCTGACTAAATTTGGCGGTACACCTGGGAATGCCCCCAGCCATGCAGTGTCCTTCTGGATGCTGATACAGCTCTGGGGGCTGGGCTAGTTTCTGTGTTGTGTGCCACTGAAGTCCATGGCATTCAACCACCTTCCAGTTTGTCTTTCCCACTGATGTAAGTGGAACTTATGGTGGTGGAACAAACGTGATGGTGCAGCCCCATGCCAGTTCCAAGAGCTCATTCATTTCCCCATAGGATTGGGGTGAAAGTCTCTGTTGGCAGAACTGTGGAAGTCAAGGAGACAATAAAACAACAGATTAGGTTGCTCATGTGGATGTGAGAGTAATCATATTCTTTGCAAGTGGTGTAGAATGGGGGGAATTAAAATATAAAGAGAAATGAGAAAAGGGGAGTTGAAACTGTTAAAGCATTACAACCTCACAGACATATCTGCTGATGAAAGAGATTTCCATCACTAGAACAGGATTTATTAGCTTCCCCAAAATTCACACTTTGGCAACAGGGGACCCCAGGAACAGCATTAAGGGCAAGGTGGAGATCTGCAGGAAACTGGACGAATTGGGGGGAAAAACTACTTCAGTTAGAACTGCTAGAAGGGGGATTTATTTGGCAACACAGAACAGGAAAAAAAGCCCAGAAAAATACCTAATTGGTATTTTTTTAGGGATTTTTTAAAAACCCTAGTAGGAATGTAAAGGAACTGGAAATCAGATCCTGAATAAAGCCCTAGTGTTTCAGCATTGTTTGGACCACTTTGACTCAGCTGCCAAGCCCAGCATTAAACTCTGCACAACTGCTGCCTTCAAAATTCACATGAGCTTGGAGGTGGCAAGTGGCACAGAGATGAACACTGCATTCAGCCTGGCCGAGTGGACTTTGCAGGAAGCTCGATAAATTAATTCACCCCAAAAGCCAGTAAGGGAATTTGGCTTGTGTGTGTTTTCAAAAAACTGCCAGTACTAATAAATATGAGCCCCAAAAATACAGAAAAAATGGTGAATACCCCTACTTCTAGATACAATCCTAGATTTCCATAGAACCATTGTATGTGAATACTTGTGGAGCAAAACTTTTTTTTTTGCTTAGTGTTCCACGGGATTGCAGTCATTTACATAATAGCAATTTATCTTACAAATGTCCAGCACTGTATTTCTCGTTTCTTATTGCCTTAAGAAGAATATTATCTTTAGGCAGATTTAAAGATTACTAGACCATTTCTGAACAAGTAGCAGAAAAAGATTTGTACACAGACTCTATAGTCTATGTTACAATATAATGTAATTATCAAAGTGTTGGTAGGGATTATGAATGTACTCTTGACATTTGAAGATGTAATAATATTTCATCTTCTCAACTGCTTATAATTAACAAGTAAATGTAACAAAAAATATTCTACGACACAAATACTGTTGCAATAAATCATCTAAAACCAAATTTTCACTGTATATTGGGTATAAGTATACTGTAAATTTGTCAAAACAAAACTATGGCAAATATTTTATTTCCTTTAATTAAAACAATTCAGATTCAGTATTTGCAAACAAATATATCAATCTGCTGTAAAACAGTTTTAGCAGAGACAAATGTTCTGCTATTCCTGAAAAGTTCTTGAAATTTAAATTCTATACACAGTTTCAGTAACACCATTTCTTATTGGATAGTTTAAATATATCTTATTTGTACTTGTGAAAAAAAGAAAAGCATAATCGATAGAAAGTTACTTTGTTGTCAAATAAGGGAAAGTAAATTAATTTTGCCTTTGAATTATGTGCAGTTGAATTATACAAGTAAGTCTTAGCAACATTCTTATTTTTAATTAATGTTTTGTCAGATCATCAATCTTACTTTCTCCCCATATACTAACACTCAATTTGTTCCATATTTGGTTTTAAAAAATCCACCTCTTCCTTTTTAGAAAGAATTTTCATCTTGTTTATTAAGATGTTTTTAAATGGCATAATAAAGGCATTCCTCTGGGGTGGAAAATGCTGTTACACATAATTTAATAATCATAAAAGTAGCACACTATGCAGAAGCCCAAGTGAGGCGATTATTTTACCAATTATAGCAAATGCCTGCAACTGGTATAAAGGGTTTTAGAGGTGATATGGTGTAATGAAAACATTTTGGATAACAATACTCTAGACTTTAAGGCACATTTTCCAATTAAGAGTCTACAAATTGATTATTATCTATAACCTTTTATCACTGAACTAGACAGATACTGTTTTTACCTTCAAGACAGCAATCTTGACCATCACAGGACTTTGATTTTAGTATGGCAGTGGCTCATGCTTGAGTGACATACTGGGATCTTTCTCTGATACACATTTGAGCTGCTAACTCAAGGTAGACAAGAACTAAACTAAATCAGGGCCACACAAAATTGTTGGTGAAAACATCATAAACGTCATAAGCCATTTTATACATACATACAATTTATATGAATGGTTCCCAGCACAAAGGCAAAATGTAGCTATTATGAACAAGAAAACACATCCAGCTACTATAATTCATGACTTTGTAAGAAAACCAAAGTGCTACCAGAATTATGAAACTGGCAGAAATGCTGCTTATATCATTAAGATTCATGAATAAAGTGGCATTGCTTTTCCTTGAAAGAATTATATGTAAGAAACAATACTGCCTAAAGTAAACATTACAAGGATGTATCAATTTTAGCAGGACAGATAGAAACATATCTTTAGATTACATTGCTGACTTATAAAAACATACTGCTGGGCTTTCAACTTCGGGATCAATTTATACAGAGAAAATAACCTTTTTTGAAAGACACATTTTTGTGCAAAATGTCCACTCCATTAAAAAAATACTACAAAAGTTTTTCCCCCTCTCTACAAGGATCATCTTTGGTTAAAGTCTACAGTATGTATGTATGTATGTATGTATGTATGTATGTATGTATGTATGTATGTATGTATGTATGTATTCATTCATTCATTCATTCATTCATTCATTCATTCATTCATTCATTCATTTCCCAATTATCTTTATAGCTCACAAGTATAGCTTACAAGTTACAAGTATAAATCATACAAAATACAACCAAATTTAAATAATCCCTCCTCCTAAAAATGCCTGCACCCCATACCTGCTTACAAATCCTAGTTAATAAAATGGCTTTCAGTGCTTCCTAAAAACATCTTAAGATGGTACCCCATGTCAGACAGTCATTTCTTTGGATAGGGGCTATGGTCAATAACAGAGTTAATACCTTAATCAGCAAAACAGCTAGCAGGTAGCAGCCTGAGACCATAGTCAGCAAATATTTATTTTATTTTATTTTATTAAACTTTTATACCGCCCCATCCCCGAAGGGCTCTGGGCGGTGCACAACATATAAAATACAATATAAAATGATAACATATAAAAGCAGAGATAAAAATTTCCAAGTCTTAGTCCAATTTTAAAAATTCAAAAATTTGAATTTAAATTTGAGTGTGAGGTGGCATCCAGCAATCCAATAACATAAAGTCCCTCCCTCCCCACGAAAAAGGGAGGCATGGCGAGTCTCATCAGATGGTTAATAATGGAATGGAAATAAATGGAAAGGTAAGGGGACAGATGGTCTTTTAGATATGTGAGTTCAAGGCCATGATATATTTTGATGTCATATTACAAAAGATCTTTTTTATAAACACAGCAAGGAACTGTCATCAACCATAGCTGCACAAAGCTACACAATAGCTGCACAAAGCAGGTTTACTTGTATGTTGATAAATTATGATGCATAATTTTTATCTGTGGTTTTCCCTAATATTGTGGTAGGGAGAAAATGTCTTGGGTCACAGAGTTCTGGACTGAGTCACAGGCCCCTTCCGCACACGCAAAATAATGCGTTTTCAAACCACTTTCACAACTGTTTGCAAGTGGATTTTGCCATTCCGCACAGCTTCAAAGAGCACTGAAAACAGTTTGAAAGTGAATTATTCTGCATGTGCGGAATGAGCCACAGTATCTGTATTTTAATGCTTGTAGTTTAGGACCACGTCAAGGTTACAGACAGTGTATGTACTGATATGGACTTGTGCTGAAAAGCAGCAGTTCAAGTGAGAGTCAGATAGAACTTGGGTTACCAAACCTGCAAGAAACTGGTAAAAGAACCGTAAAGCTTCACTTCTCAGTACAGATTCTGCAGATGAGCAGCTGAGTGGAGGTGACATCTGTGTGAACATTAAACCAGGGGTGTAACGAGGCAAAATGTAGCCCTGGGCAAAACCTGAGTTGGATGCCCCCACCCATGGGCGGCCACTCCACCACAACCATTTTTTTGCACCAGGACATTGGTGCCTGCAGGGGGTGCATTTTTAGACATATCAGCAGCAAAATTTCAGCGTATCATCAAGAGACTGTCCTTATGCTACCCCCCAGGTTTGGGGAGGTTTGGTTCAAGGAGTCCAAAGTTATGGACTCCCAAAGGGGGTACCCCATCCCCCATTGTTTCCAATGGGAGTTAATAGGAGATGGGGGCAACAGATTTGAGGGTCCACAACTTTGGCCCCCTTGAACCAAACTGCACCAAACCTGGGGGGTATAATCAGGGCAGTATCTTGATGAGACCCTGAAAGTTTTGAGACTGTGCCTTCAGAAATGTGCCCCCCCCCCAGCCTGCAACACCCATTGACAGCAATACAGAAAACTCAATCCAGAACAAAGATTCTTGGGCAAATTTTCTGGGATGTTCCTGCAGGGGGTGCCTTTTTGGATGTATCGGCACCAAAATTTCAGGGTATCATCTGGAAACTGTCCTGATGGGACCCCCCATGTTTGGTGCAGTTTGGTTCAGGGGGTCCAAAGTTATGGACCCTCAAAGGGGGTGCCCCATCCCCCATTCTTTGCTAAGGAGATGGGGGCTACCCTTTAAAAAAATAAAAAATATAAAATTTATACTTTGTGTTTTGAGTACTAGTTCAAAACCCAGAGATTGGCATTGCTACCACCCCAAAGACCTGAATAGGTATTTGACAGGCGATTTAAAGGAAAAAGGAAATCTAACATTTAAAATATTTCCAAAGTAAGGTTGGACTTCTTGGACAAGTCCCCATCCCCCATTGTTTCTAATGGGAGCTAATAGGAGATGGGGGCTACACCTTTGAGAGTCTATAACTTTGGACCCCCTGAACCAAACTTCACCAAACCTGGGTGATATCATCAGGATGGTCTCCTAAAGATACCCTGAAATTTTGATGCAGATAACCTAAAAACGGCACCCCCTGCAGGCCAAAAACTGAAAAACACTAAAAATACAAAAAACACAAACGAGCGGGGGGGGGGGGCTCAGATTTTGCACTGGGCTCCATTTTCCCTAGCTACACCTCTGGACATATCCCAGTGCTATGACACAGGAAAGCTTATTAATTTCAGCTGCAGGTAGATCTCCAATGGTCTGATCCATTCTGTTCAGCACAATTTCAAAAGCCTTGGTTAAAGATATGGATCAGTTATGACACTGAAGGACTTAAAATGATAATAGAATGGCCATTATCTTGTACCCAAATTTCAGATCCTTTTTGAGGCAGATGGATAGACAGCACTGATCACAGAACATAAGCAGCATATGATATTAGTGCTCCTTTACTAGCTCATAGGCCAGTACACTTGATACTGGTACTCATTCAGTGACTTAGGAGTCACATAAGTTCTAATAACAGTTTATATACCTTGCTAATCATTTTTTTTTGTTTTCTGAAAATAATATTTGGTCAAGACTGTTTGGTTTTTCTATGAAATCTCTCAACTTCTTCCTCGAAATGATTTTTTAGTTGTATACATGTGTACCAGTTGCATCTACTGTTGTGTATTAACATTTCTTCGTGTTCTTTAAAGTAATAAGATTGGTTTCCTTTCCTTAATGTGTCATTATAATTTAATCAAGTTTCTTTTTCATTTCTGTCTGTTAGACAGAAGATTCTGGGTGGACAGAGCTCTTTGGGGCTGGGCGGTATGACAAGTTGAACAAACAAACAAACAAATAAAAGGAAATACTTTTTTACACAGAAAGTGATTAACATGTGAAAATTTCTGCTAGATAATGTAGTGATGGCCACAGGGATAGACATCTTTAAAATGTGATTATATAGATTATGGAGATAAGTCTGCAGTGGCTATTAACTGTGGTGACTGCCTCCATATTCAGAAGCAGTCAAGCTCTGAATCCCAGAACCAGAAAGCAATAGGGGAAGGTCTCAGCCTCCATCCCCCCTTGTTGGCCTTCTAGAGAAACTGGTTGGCTATTGTGTAAGACAGGATGCTGGACTAGATGGACCATGGGCCTTATGCAGCAGGACTATTCTTATGTTCTTATATTCTGGTGGCCAGGAGGCACTATTAGCTACATACCACAATGCAAAAGCTTCATAAATATTTCCAAAAAAAAAGGGCATTGGGATTTTCTTGCATATGTGAATAATAACAATAGTCTTAAGCAAGTGCATACAATCCAGGTTACTCCAATAAACGCCATTCTAGCAACAATAGAAATATGCATAAAATAAAATTACAAAAGCCTGATTTTTTTGTTAAAAGTGTATTGAGTGATCAATTATATATATTAGAAATAAGATAAGTTTGATTTAGGATCTGTAAGGAAGACATAATCTCAAATAAAAATGGTAAGGCACAATTCAAATGTAACGTACAGTTGAATTAAAGGGATTTAAGTAGAAGCCACTTCCCTTTTCTCTCCTGAGCTGGCCCCTGCATGCACTTGCAAAATCAGGTACCAGTAATTACCAGCCTGTCTTTGCTTCCATTACAGACATTCAATCATTTGTGTCATCCCTCTGGCCCTGGGTCATTCATTTCAGATACTCATGACAGAAAGGTGCACACTGAGGATGGACTAAACATATGGGAAGGTAGAAAAATCCATGGAGCCATAAGCAATTTTTTCCCCACTGTGAGATATTGTCCACCTGTGGATGAATTGTATTTGAATCTATAGTAATTAATGCTGTAGGTCCTTTCATAAGTCTTCCTCTGCTATCCTTTAAATCTTCAAAAATAATTATTTATTCAGAAAATATATATGCTACTCTCTATGTTCCGGATGTTTGAGCTTTTATTTAGCAGCATTCCATGTCAACTGCATTCCATGTCCATGTCAACTGAAAAACAGAAATGATATAAAAAATCTTGTATAAGTGGGAAAGTGAAACAATTTCTGATAACTACAAATTGTTGTCGTATGCTATAGGAGTGAAAAACCAAGTCTGAAAGTCTCTGTTAAAAATGTGAAGAGCTCTTATTCTATCAAAACAAGTTTAACTTTATTCTATTGAAAACAAAATATTGGCAAGGGTAGAGAATGTGATATGAGCCAACATATGGCAGAAATCAACAAAACCAATGCCAGATAGGAAAACATATTCAAGCTGCAGCTTCTCAAATACTGTAACTATCAAACAGCCATAAAAATTGAAGAATTACTGAAAAGGAAGTTTGAAGATAAAGTCTATGGAACAAAATAGCATTCAGGTTGTTCTCTTCCTTTGCCTTGGAGGTATACATCAAAGCCCAGAGAGCCAGCAAGAGAACCCCTTGGAACAGAGTCATATTTATTTCACTAATGTATTTATGTTGCTGGAGTATGTCCATAACAGGTTTGGCCCAAGCCCTTAGGAAAACTTTCAAACATTCTACTTCATACATGTATAGAATTGCAATGTGAAAAGAAAGTCAACAGTGTTTGGGATGGAAAAGCATATCTTTTACTAATGTTCACCTACACCTCACTCTAGTGGTGTCCCAAATTCCATGCATATATTCCATAAGTGGATCTCAAACTGTGAGTCATGGCCTTAAACTAATGCTCTTAGAGTTTGATTCAAAGGCTCAAGGTCTTGGGTGGTTGGGTGACAAACTTTCTAGCCTTCTGCCTCCAAGCAGGAAAGGAATAGAGATGGTGGAAAGGTCACATGCATCTCCATTCATTCCCAGGGAATTATATCACTGCCAGCCAATGGTACTACATGAAGCCTAGAGTGTAACTTTTGGCTCACAGAACCATCTCTCCAGTAAAGTTCAAGTAAGGGTAGAAGCGGGTCTCAGTTCAAGTACTTCAAGAAGCACTACCATAAATAACCCTGTGATCTATCTAGTTTCGGGATAGTGATTCGGTAAACATGAATCATCAAAAAATCTGGAAAACCCTTACTAAGGCCCTTTCTGCACAGGCCTCTATGCGCCCTCACACCGGCAAGAATTCTGCTGGTGTGGGGGTGGAGGCTGTTCGCACGCAAGCATGCAAGTGGCCCCAGCAGAGGCCAGCACAGGAGCGGCGGCTCCGCACGGAACCGCCTCTTCCCCATCCCTCTGCCACTTACCTCATCACTGTCATCACCCTGCTGGCCTCCTAAGCCCCGCCCACGCTGCCCTCTGACCTCCAGGGGTCGGAGGACAACGAGGGAGGGTCTTAGGAGGACGGCAGGGCGATGACGGCGACAAGATAAGTGGCAGAGGGATGGGGAAACAGCATGTTCCCGGCGGTGCTGTTCGCACCGTGCTGCCAGGAACACGCTGTTTACTCAAAAACTACCCTTTAAACGGGTGTTTTTGAGGGCGGCCTGACGCCGCCCTGAGGGAGGGGAAGGGGAGCCAGGTCGGCGCTGCTGCGAACGGCGGCCTGGGGACGGCGTTTTTGCCATCCCCAGGCCGCCGTTTTTGGCCCGTGCGGAAAGGGCCTTAGTTTATTTTGGGTTTTTAAGCAAAAAATGGGGAAAAGCTGAGCCAAATATAAGGGGATCCCAATAAGGTGAATAAATAGACAGGTTTTCAGCAAAACCTGAAAAGCTGAATAAATAGTTAGGTGGTCGGCAATCCCCAAAGCCCTTCCCAACTCCCCCTCTCCTATGTAAAAAAGGAATCTGAAGACCAATTGTGAAGCTGCCAATTGGGCTTCAAATTTTCACCGTCCATTCAAACTCACCTTGGCTGGGTCTGTCTTGTGCTCCCTGTTGGGCTCTGCAGGGCAGGAGAATGTGCACTATCTCCTGGATTGCTAAAGACTCAGCCATTGAATTCTTCTCTGCCCTGTTCCTGCCCTGTGTGTGATTTACAGGGCAACACTGAAGCATTCTTGAATGGCACGTAGGAGTGCTCTCTGGAGATTCTCTACTCAGCCAATGGCAGCCATGCATTCTGCAGGAACTTTAGCCTTCTGCAGTTGAGAACTTGTGCTTAGCAATAGACTATAAATTGGAGCCCTGTCTCAGCATATCTCATTAGGTTCTAGAATTCAGAGAGAGACTGAGAGATAGTTCCATCAAAGCTTGGATTTGGGCTATTGAGCATTCTCTCCTCTTTCTGGTATAAGGCTGTGAGCAACTGAGAACCTTCTTGTGTTGGATCTTTCCCGCCTAGAGAAGAGAAGAAAGTGTTTGATCAAACTTTTTTTTAAACAAATAATTCTTGATTGCTACCACTTTGTGGTCTGTTCCGCACAGCACACACACAAAAAAATCTGTGGAATGTCTTTAAAAGAGGCGACTGCCTCTTTTTACTCTTCACATCTAAAATAAGATGTCTGGGGGATGTCTAAAAAAGAGGCAGCTTCTGGTGTGCTTTCCAGAAAGTAAAGGCATCATAGGGGAAAAGAGGCTGTTTTCCACCTGACCATTTTGCTCTGGTCAGTTTCAGCCTCATCTTGTGCCTGACATTTTGTGAGCTGCTGAAGAGATTCTCCCTGTTGCCATTTACTGAATGTTTATTTGCAAAGTGCAGTAAAAAACAAAAACAAAAATGAAGTCAGTCTGCAGAGGGCAGGTCAATCCAATGCTTGTCAATGGGAAGCAGACAGGTCTCTTGAGCAGTTAAGATTCTCATATTTGTGTCTCTGTAGCTAGAATTATAGCTCATTTTTTAAAAATAGGAAAACTATATATTGCTGGAATTGACAGGACCAGCTGAGTACAGTTATGCACTTTTTGGGTTGAAAAGGTGCCCAGGATTGGAGCCTGCTGAGCAACATCCAGCAAATGGTGGCAGGGAGAATCTCTCAGCTGCACAGAAAATGTTGGGTGCAAGCTGAGGGTGAAACTGATCAGAGAGCAAAATGGACAGGTGGGAAAAATAAGGTGCCTCCTGAGCTCTGCATTCCACACAGCCAGATAAGAGACAGCTTGCAGGAGACTGAGGGGGGAAAGGGTACACTTTGAAGCATTCTCCAAAAAAGATGCTTTGAGCTAAAGTAAGGTGACCTGAGGACATCTTGGGAAGAAGGCTGTGGGAAGTGCCATCTCAGGATGTCTTTTTAAGTGTCTTCAGGATGTCTTATTTAGGCAGTGTGGAATGAACCTTTAACACTTCTTTGGTCTATGCTGGTGAGGCAGGGGGCTAGGCCCAGCATTTCCCCTGGGGGAAAAATGCTGATTTTTTTCCTTCATTGGAAACTGTGGGGGGATTTAGGGTCCAATTTTATATGCCCCATGAACCAAACTTTACTAAACTTTTGGGTTCTTTTCAGAAGAGTCACCTAAAACTATCCTGCAAATTGGGTGAGCATACCTCAAAAATGTTTCCCTAGAAGACCCCTCCAAATGTCCTAAAGGCTATAATGGAACCAAATATTTTCAGCTTTATTGGGGAAACAAAAATATTCTGCCTAATGATATTGGTATTCGGGTTTTTTGGCGTTACCAGTAATTTTAAAGTCAAAAACTCCAAATACATATTTTACTGATTTTTTGTGTGCTCACCCCTAATTTAGTATACATCTTGGTTTTGACAGTGACCAACTAGAGCTGAAAAAGTCGCAGACTAAAACTCCTCTGCATGTGTCCTTAACAAGTGTGCTTAGAGGTATATTGCTTAGCCATTATTCAGTGATGGCTTTATAATACATGAATATGTCCAATACCCTTTTAAATTCATCTGTCCTAATGGTCATCATTACATCTATTGTTATTTGAAAATTGACCAGTATTTTTTCCAAGTACAGAAAAATGTGCATTAACATATAATATATGTTTAACATATAATCAAATTTTTGTGCACACATATCCTTCAAGTTCATACCATAACAATGGGAAATATCGGTAACTGAGCAAAAACTCCACCAAGTTACAAAAGAAAAGGTTTTAGCATCAAAGAGATAGAAAAGATAAGAAGAATGAGAAAAAAGAATTTGGCTCCCAAAGGAAAACTTTTATTTTAAAAGGGTGTGATTATTGAAGTCACCACCATCTTTAATTACTTAATTAGACACACGGACTAGATTTATAAACTGGATAATCTTTCTCCTAGAGGGGATTTGCTCATGAGTATTTTTGTAAAAAAAATCCCACAGTTTTCCTTCACTGTAATTATAATTAAATTATAATTAGCTACAAAATATGAGAGATTAAGTCAGTCTCTCTCGCTCTTTACACCCACACACACACACACACACACACACACACACAAAACTATCAATCCCCCCCCCCACAAATCCTTTTTACGGTTATAAGGCTATTCCACAGTAAGTTGCCTGAGGCCTCAAAATCTTAAAAAGCCAAAATGGTTCTTACACAACAAAGATTATATTCATCATACTATCTACAGTTAGCAGGAGTCTGAGCTTTCGAGATCCAGTTGTTGAAAATCCAAGTGCTAAGAGAAAAATCAGTCACCTTTCCCTTCTCCAGTGGATTTCCAATGGCATTTAGTTAATCTAAATGCAAATATATGTGTGCCATCTCTCTGTGTTTCAACAAAGAAAGTAATTGAGTAGCAAGCTAATTTTATTACTTCTAGAGAACATTTTAAGAGAAACAGGCATTTTAAGTTTAATGATTTATTTAAAAATATTCTAAGATTGCATAGTTGAAACCCCTGTTTCAAATACTTTTAAATATCAAGAAAAGTTCTTGAAAGTTCATACCCCAAAAATCTCATTCGTCTCTTTGGTAGTACTGGACTCCAATCTAGCTGTTCTACTGCAGACCAACATGGCTACCCTCTGAAACTGATTATCTGATGTCTGATAAACATTAAAAAAATCTTTCCAGGTCGCATTATTTACAGTAGCATCAAAGGCAATCTGAGCAAGGTATGTAGGGAAATAGATGTCTAATAACACACTTTTCATTTTAATGTAAGCAATGCCTCTGGCTAATAAGGATAACTACCCTTAGTGTAAAGTGTTAGCAGGATGCTGAATGCCCAGAGAAGCAGTAGCCACACATTGATTAAAATGTAGAGGTAAAGGATTTATTAAGAAACTACATTTCAGATAGAAAAGCTGACAGACAGAGATAACTTGCAGCTAACGTGCTAGCTAGGGAAAGAGGGAGGAAATTAGATCTAAGAGTGTCAATCTAAGGACAGAAAAGAGGTGACACAAAAGGATGGAAGGGCCTTTACCCTTACAGCTCTATTTTGCGATCCACTTGTCTACCCCAGCTACATCTTCTTCTCAGTTCCTTTGAATGCTAGACATTGCTACTTCCAACACTTCCAAAAGTTCTTGATTTTTGCTACCAACATTTAAACCTGTTGTGCAAGGGCCTATGGTTAAAGCAATAAGTTTGATTTGATATACAAATATAAAACATGTATTTAAATATACAGATTTCTAAACATACAGCCCAAACATTAATCTTGCTTCAGTGCACTAATAACAACCAAGGATGCTTCAGTTTAACCAGCATCTGAACCAGAGGAGAAGTAAGTTTTTTTAAATAGTATTGATCCTGAACCAGAACAGAACTCTGTTTTTAATTGTTCAACTCCCTGCTTGAATGAAGACATTTGCAAATGTCCAGTTTGGCCTCTAGTCTCTCAAGTGCCTTAGTATTTGTGTTTTATTTTAAAGATGATTTGTGAATGAATAAAGCCATCTGGTAAACTGTATGCAACAGAGATCTAGCAAAAATCTGTTTTCAGGTGTGCTCATGTACTTGGAAATCTTCAATATTCAATCTGACAGCCATGATTTCTACAAACGTTAGTCAAAGGCTTAAATAGCTTAATTTGTTTATCTAAAAACAGTATAAGTATTTCTCTCTCTCTTACTTTTCTTAGACAGCTCATCATAACTACCAACCAGGCTGCATGTTCTTTAAATCTAAAAGAAATTATCTTACATAGTTCGATGATATACTAATACTTATGGAATACACTATGCTTAGAAATTACTTTGAAGGTTCCTAAAGGTGAAATGAATTACTCACTTGAAAGAACATATCAGAAATGCTTAACAATTTCATCAAGTATAAAAATATATTAGTCATAAAGCTGCAAGCTGTAATATACTTACTATAAATTGAGATTTTTCCAAAGTTTTAAAGGCAATGTGCAACAAACTCATGTTACTCTTAGAAAGGTATAGCCAATTTACACATTAAGCTGTTAACAAAAGGAAAATATGGCAAAAAGATAGCATGAGTGCAACATTGATTAAGAGTTGGGCAGCCCAATGCAAAGGGCGCTGGCAGCCAGAGATGATGCCACATCCAGGTGGTGAGGGAATCATAGAATCATAGAGTTGGGAAAAACCCCAAGGGCCATCAAGTCCAACCCCCTGTAATGCAGAAACACACAATGAAAGAACTTCCAACATATGTTCATACAGCCTCTGTTTAAAAACCTCCGAAGAAGGAGACTCCACAACTCTCTGAGGCAGTGAATTCCACTGTGGAACAACCACAGTGACTGTCAGGAAATTCTTCCTAATGTTTAGGTGGAATCTCTTTTTCTGCACCTTGAATCCATTTCTCCATGTCCTAGTCTCTGTGGCAGCAGAAAACAAGGTTGCTTCCTCTTCAAAATGACATCCCCCTTACTGCCCTGCCCCTAGGGCAGTTACATCAGGGTCCCCTCATATTGAGGGGTCCTGCCATCCCCCCCCATGGGGGTAGGTTTTAAACAAATGCACTTTATTATGTATTATGGTTTTTGCTTTATGAGTTTTAGTTACTTGCGGTGGGATTACTATTAATGTTTGTTACCGCTGTTTTAAAGATTTTAGTGACTTGTTTTACCATGTTTTATGCTGTACACCGCCCAGAGCCCCTGGAGGATGGGGCGGTATAAAAGTTTAATAAATAAATAAATAAATCCCTTCAAATATTTGAACATAGCTATTGTGTCCCCCCCTTAACCTATGCTTCTCCAGACTAAACATCACCAGCTCTCTAAGCCTCTCTTCGTAGGGAATGGATTCCAGATCTTTTAGCATTTTTGTTGCCCTTCTCTGGACCCATTCCAGCTTGTCAATATCCTTCTTGAATTGCGGTGCCCAGAACTGTACACAATATTCCAGGTGATGTCCATCCAATGAAGAATAGAGAGATACAATTATATCCCTCAATCTTGACACTATACTCCTATTGATACAGCCCAAAATTGCATTAGTTTTCTTGGCCGCCACATCACACTGCTGACTCATGTTCAGTTTGTGGTCTACTAAAACTCCCAGATCCCTTTTGCATGTAGTGTTGTCAAGCCAGGTCTCACCCAACCTATATCTGTGCATTTAATTTTTCTTCCTCAGTGTAATATCTTACATTTATCTCTGTCGAAATTCATTTTGTTTGTTTTGGCCCAGCTCTCTAATCTGTCCAGGTCATTTTGAATTCTGACTCTGTCCTGTGGGGTATTAGCTACCCCTCCTATTTTGGTGACATCTGCAAATTTGATTAGCATGCCCTCTATTCCATCATCCAAGTTGTTGATAAAAATATTAAATAGCACTGAGCATGGACAGAACCCTGCAACATTCACTCGTCACTTCTCTCCATGATGAAGATGACCCATTAATGAGCACCCTTTGAGTTTGGTCAGTCAACTAATTACAAATCCATCTAACAGTAGCATAATATAGTCCACATTTCACTAGCTTACTTGCAAGAATATCATGGGGCACCTTGTCAAAAGCTTTACTAAAATCAAAGTATTCTACATCCATAGCATCCCCAAGCTTGTCATTCTATATAAAAAAAGAGATAAGATTGGTCTGGCATGACTTGTTTTTCAGAAACCCATGCTGACTTTTTGTGATCACAGCATTCCCTTCTAAGTGCTGGCAGACTGTCTGTCTAATGATCTGGTCCATTGATGTCTGGATGAAATTATTAGGGTCTTCCTTTTCCCCGCTTTTGAAGATGGGGATCACATCTTCCTAAGAAGATCAGAGAGAGGGCCTGGATGGGTATTTTATGGATGTTTTTTGAGCAGCACATCTTTAGGGGGAAGCCGAGCTTGCGCGCTGGTCCTCCCTGTGGTTGGGGGCCTTCATAAGAGGCTTGGGGTGGGGTGGGCTCATGGCACATGCTGCAGAGGCCTCTGTAATTCAAGCCTGGCACCCCAGCAGAAAGGGGGCCACAGTGGGTCGGAGCTCAGGTGGCCCAGTACCTCCTGTCC
This sequence comes from Sphaerodactylus townsendi, assembly GCF_021028975.2. NCBI lineage: Eukaryota > Metazoa > Chordata > Lepidosauria > Squamata > Sphaerodactylidae > Sphaerodactylus > Sphaerodactylus townsendi. The sequence continues at coordinate 51,708,101 of NC_059431.1, forward strand.
TCCCCAATATGGATTGGGGTGTGGTGCTGGGGTGAGCCAGGGGTGCTGACAGACCACAAAATAGATGCACTCCTCTTGCTTGCCCAGCTTCTGCCTCAATAAAAGGGCTGCGGCCCAATTTAATTCTAAGACGTGTCCTGTGGTTATTCACCAGATGTAACTGTGCACATCTGGGCGCAAATGCTTCTTTTCTTACTTATTAATGTCAGGAATTTCCCATTGGCAGGTTTTAAGGTTGTATGGTTGAATTTAATAGCCAGGCATATATGTAAGTGAACCATTAGGAGCTAAAAATACCAAACCATGGCCATACAATGCAGAAAAACTACCAGAGCCAATTTTTAAAATGGTTGGTTTTATGATTTTATTGTTGTATTTTCCCCCTGAACATGTCTTTTGAGGGTTAAGATTAAAAGCTTCCAAATAAATGAATGGAAAAGCATCTAATTAAAATCTCAGATTCACGTAGCCATTGTCGGGGAAGAGATTAAATAAGATTAAGAGCACTGTAAGAATTTTTGGAAACATTTTCAAATAAACCAAAACATGCTGCTGAATCTGGCATTTGAGCCAAATATGCAGTAGAATTACATATTACACATTTCCTCATCCTTCAGTATGTGTAATTCTCCCCTTTTTCATTTTATCTACAAAACAATTTATGGTACGGTATTCTGAGACAGAGAAGTGAGTGAAGTCAGTCAGTGATATTCATGGCTAAATGGAGAATTGAACCCATATCTATCCTAGCCTTATTTTATGTAACACAAAAATGCTCAAAAGAGCTAATTTTGAATACTGTGCTCAGTTCCAAGTTCCACAGTCCAAGGACAATACTGACAAATTGAAAATGTTTCAGAGAAGAGTGATGAGGGTGATAAAAGAAGTTAAAAGAACCTGAATGAACTAAGCATGGTTAACCTAGAGGGAAAAATATATGAGTTGTATAACAACAAAACAGTCTATATAAATTTCAGGAAAGTACAACTAATATAAATAATTTTTGAAATATGTTGGTGAGCAAATTGTGTCCTTGGGCCACCAGACTGTTTTTAATTTAAAATTGTGTGCGTACCTAACTTAAAATGGCAAAGTTGTTCTAGAATTATATGACAGCATTTTGAAGATAAATGAACAAAACCCAGTCTATCATAAAGAATATACCCACCAATTTCACCTTGGGTTAACTGTGTAAATTATCAAAGACTCATTTTGTTCACCTGCAGGTAAATAGTAATAAAAAATTGATCATTATAAATTATCAGGCTTTCTAGGTTGGGTGTCAAAAATAAATAAAACTGGACCAAACTATCAGTTGTAGAATGTAGGCTGCATTCCCAATGTCTACAATACTAGCCACTAAAGACACATAGGACTGTTTCCTAGTAAGTGGCTTAGAGATGAAACATCAAATAATAAAAATCCGTTACTATGGTATTTTCAAGTCCAAGGCTGTTCCACCTTTCAGGTATATCTTATGGACTGATTTAGACCAATCCTGTTTGCATACTTCCATTGTAACTATAATCATGTACAAGTTTGAATACAGCTGTTTTTTATTTTTATTAAAGAGCTGCCACTGGTGTTCATACCATTGTGAATTCCCATTTTGTGACTGCGTAATACAAGTCTGACTGACGTACAAGCAGTTCAAATATGTCTGTAGTAACATGAATGCTTCTTGAATTCTATGGGAGCCTCTACCACCATACTGAAGAAATATGTATTTCCTCAAAAATCCATCCAACCTCCCTGATTCTCTGCTCAAATGAATTTTCCCTTTGTTTAATTTTATTTATCATTTATTACAATTCCTAGTGGAACCATCCCAGATTATCAGCGCACATAAGATAAAAATTACCCAGTTAAAACAAGCGTAGCATTGATACAACATACCAAGATCCAAAATCCTAGCCTCATATGGATTTACCTTTGCCTATGGTTGTTAAAAGTCAATTCAAATATAAACATTTTAGGAAGATTTCAGGATTAATCTCCAGCAAGTGTCCAAGAGAACAGCATTTCATAGTTAGAGGATACAAATTAAATGTATCCCTTCTGCATGCCCTTGCTGAGAAGAATTTTTGTAGAAACATTACTACTACTATTCATCACCCTATAAATGATAGAACAAGAGAGGCAACTCTGTCAAATTTCATGCAGTGGTTATTTCAGCTGCCATTAAGCCAGGTAGACTATGTGGGGGGAATCAAATTGCTACTTCTTCTCTTTTCCCAGGCTAGCTTGAGAAGTGGGTGCTTCAAAGAATGTTTGTTTTACCCCATTGCCATCACTTTGACTGAAATATGTTCCCCAATTTTCTTCTCTAACATGGCTTTCTGGAATCTAATTAGAACTGTTGGAGAATCTGTTCCAGCATGGGATACTAAAAGCAAGAAGCTTTTCTTTGCTGAACTAAGAACAACGTTCTTGAAATGTATTTTTGAAGACACAAATAGATGAAAGGTAGTGCATAAATTTAATCTCTGTTGTCCACTGAACATGTCTTTTTTTCTTATATTATTTTCTTCAAAAAGACTAGTCACCTGGATGGAGCATGAGGTTGGTATCAGGATAGGCAAAAGCAAAATGTCAGAAGCAAAATCTCATATTATCTGGCTTTTCAGACCTTGTTAATGGTTATCTGACAGAAGAAGATGGTTTCATAGGTCAGAATGGTAAAATGCTGGTTGAGTTGGCTTGGGGAATCCTAATCCCTACCCCCTTCCTCCTTATTCTGATTTCACAGTCTCCTATTCACACACCTGCTTATAAATCTGAATAAAATTGTGGTCAAAGAAATGCAGTATTTTTGGAGTTACTTCACAGCAGTGTATTGACAAATGAGAGGATATTGTAAAGACTGAAAATTTATAGAATGCAGAATCCAAATGCATTGAACTAGAAAGAGGTAACTTGATAGTAGGCAGATGTTCCATCGAAAAGCCCCTGTGAATAGGGATCAAAGTTGGATAAAAGATTTTTTTCTTTTAGTATCATTAGGATTTGTAACTCACAAAGGGATAAATGAAATGGTTTTGGAAAAAAATTGCAATGAATTTTATTTTTATCACATAATCTTAACATTTGATCACAACAGTAATACAGGAGGTCTTCAACATGTGGCAATGGTTAGAAAAATGCCTATTTAAGAGCTTTTAACTTAAGATGGATGGGAATGCTTTGGCCAAAGAAACAATAAGGAAAAAGATGAATTCCTTTCAATGCAACAGTGGTAATAACTTTCATTTCTTGGCTTGTTTTCTTTTGAGAGACAAATACTTTTAGGACTTGAAATATGATGTGAGTACTAAATACTAAATGTATTTGCACAAATGACATTATTTCACAGACAAGAGGCAGGGTAGAAGATGTTAATAATATTTTGAAACTCCAGGAAGATATAAGTCAAAACTTGCATGCTTTAATGGAGATGCATGCCAAACCTCTTCCCCAGGAAGCCTATTAGCAATGACAGTCCAATGATTCATCTAAGCACATGTGATGTGAAGTATGGTCATTGTGTTCCGGAAAGGGACCTACAATGTTTGACTTTAGAAAGCTTCTGAAATAAAATGCAGCGCATCAACTTTTTAGTTCTTATTTTGAATGGATTGTGAGCCAATGGATTTCTCCTTTCTTTGCTCTGCAGTCACCTATCTAATTTTTCTTCCTGTCCATTATCTCTTTTCTTTCATCTCCCCAGATTCTTGCCCAATACAATTTTTTTTCCTTCCACACTATAATGTATTTTCTAGGGTTGGTAAATACCCTAAAAATTCATTAAAATTCAGATTCGGATTTTTTGGAGAATAAAATTATATGTATGCTTGAATTAGACACATAACATTTTCGGATGTGTCCGAATTTTCAGGTAAATCTGAAAATTTCGGGTCCGTTTGATTTTTTTTGTGGTTTTGGGGTGTTTTTTCACATTTTGGCCTGCAGGGGGCACACTTTTACGGCGCCAAATGGCACCGGTTCAAGAAACAGCAACCTGCCACCAAATTGTACAAGTTCGAAGGAGCAGCAAGGTTCAAAGAAGCAGCAGCAAAACGCCTGCGCACTGAAGTGCGTTTTCGCTAATCTTCTTCAGTGCATGTGCGTCCTCTTCAGTGCATATGTATAGTATTAGAACTTATTTCCATCATTCAAAAATCGCTATATGCTACCAAAGTATGTTGCAAATCATTCACTAGGTGTTCTTTCTAGGATTCTTAGAATCCTTTACTATGAATCCTTTACTATGAATCCAATTTGGCGGCAGGTTGCTGTTTCTTGAACCGGTGCCATTTGGCGGTGTGGTGAGTGGACCGTGATTCCACCAGATTCAGCCTTTTTTCCATCGGACAGTGAATGAAATATTTATAGAATTACGGTCGGGAGAACCTTATGGACTCATGGAATGATTTCATTCTTGATTATGTTATTTTGTGAATATTGCATATATGCACTTTAGTCATTGTTATTAACACTTCCTTGTGCAATTCCTGTTGTGTGGCAAGCTTTTGGAGGTTTGGCCAACCTTGTTCCTTGTCTCTTGGTGTAGTCTTGCCCTCATTCTTCCTTTCCATTTGACCTTCAGCCAGCTCCAGTGCTCTGTGTAAGCTCTGCTTTTTGTGCTGAAGTGTCTGCAGATAAGGCACCTGGTTCAACTATTTCAGTCCAGGTCACAACAACATAGCCAGCCTTTTTCACCCCCTGTTCCACAAAGCTGCTTCCATCTGTAAAGAATTCACAGTCAGTGTTATGCAAAGGGATATCACTTAGGCCTGGTTTCCTAGAATACACCTCATCTATGACTACTAGGCATTCATGTTACAGAATTCCTTCTTCAGGCAACACAGTAGCTGGCTTTAAAACATTACCAGTCCCCAAATTCAGTTCAGGCTCTCCAATCAAAGTTGTTGGAGCTTTTAGTCCTTCATCCATCTCAGCTACCACAGATGTAGAAATCATTGTGCCATGATCACTGAGTCAAACTTTGGAAAGGAATAATGAATTTTTGGGATGGCATGGGAGGCCGACCTCAACCTCTTTTTCAATCTCTCCCTGGCCTCCCTCTCTTTTTCAACCTCAATTTTCACCCGACCTCAACCTCTTTTTCAATCTCTCCCTGGCCTGGAGGATATGGGGTCAAATTCTGAGTTACAATCTTGCTTTTATCATCACTACTAGCAGGGTACCCATGCTTCGCTATGGAGATTATAAAAAATGCACCCTCCTCTTCGCTCCTTTCCCTTGTATGCCACCCCTCACTCACTCCCCTTCCCTTGCATGACACCCCTCACTCCTTTCCCTTCCCCTCCCTCCACTAGGGTGGGCGGGCCATGTCCAGATGCCAGGGCCCCTCCCCTCCCTTGCATGCCACCCCTCACTCCCTCCCCTTCCCTTGCATGGCAAAAAAACTGAAACTACTGAAAAATACTAAAAATATGAAACGTGCATGATAAAATTACCCTTGAAGTTTGAAATGGCATGAATTCATTAAAATATACATACTGGAAAAATACTGAAAATATAAAATGTATGGCATAAAAATACCCTTGAAGGTTGCAATTTAAGGAATTCATAAAAATAAAGGTCCTTTAAAAACACTGAGAATACTAAAACACAGTGAAAATATAAACGTTTCCTGATAAAAATACCATGAAAGTTTCAAAAGTAATGAATTCATAAACACTATTAACTATTTACAAATGGTAGGATGAGTTTCTGTCACAGGATAAAACATTAAAAAGCAAATAATCACCACCCCTAGCTTTGTAGTCTACGTAGCCATACTAATAACTTGTTCAGCATACAGTTTTCATTTCTCCCTCAGATTAAATGCTCAAAACTTCCCTGTAAACAATATTCTTGGTTTTTTTCTCTGGTTGAAGGATAACCAAGCTGTCAGGTGAACTAACTCTGGAGCACTCTGAATGTCCCTCTCATTGTTATCATCCCCAACAAAGTATATCTAAAGAAATGATGGCTGCTGATGGGGTCCCGTCATGAGGCTTCCTATCCTGTGGTAGACCTGTCCCTGCACTTTGAATGTTGGCATGAAATTGCTCCCTCTCACCTCTTGGGCTCCAAGAAGCATCCATTGTATTTCCGGGAATAAGAAAGAAAGTGTTCTGCCATTGGATGCTGATGAGTGAGAAGGCTGTGAAGAGGTTCAGGGTAGGGTTGAATGGCAGGGAGCTGAACTTTAATGCCACTGCAGCACATTCCTGGGGGCTCATCCCGCCACTTCAGAGCATGACACCAAGCACAGGGCAATCGAAGTCTGAGATAAATCACCTTTTCTCCACAGTAATCAATGTGAGATCCATATTCAAAACCTGACAAATATTTTTAGTCCAAGGTGATAATTTGATTTGTAATCTTTTTTTTATTGTATTTGGCTGTAGCAGTCTGGTTAATATGAGGGTTGTTAGAGGAATATTTTTTCACAGCCTCTCTATGAACTTCGAGGTGACATTCAGCATACCTCATCACATCCTGTCTGTGAACTTCGGGGTGACATTCAGCATACCTCATCACAGCCTGTCTGTGAACTTCGGGGTGACATTCAACATACTTCATCACAGCCTCTTTATGAACATCTGGATTGTTTTTCGCATATTTTGCAGCAGCTTCTTGTAGTTGTCTTTTTTAATCAAATCTGTAAATCGCTTTCTGTGTTTAATCCCTCTCCTCCCTTTAGCTGTTTCAACAGAAGGAACAGCTACGTATGCGGTGAGGAGGTCAGTGGTAGAATCCAGTTGGGCCACCATTGGCTCAATTGTGCTTGTTGTTTGGTGGCATTATCAGAACTTGTCGATTCAACACATGGAAGTAAAATCTCCTGTAAATCGAATCATTTTTACTTCCCATACTGCATCCTTTAGCTTGGCAAGCAGGTTTTTAACTGTCACCTTTAGAATGTTCACGCAGATGGCCAGAGTTCAACAGTAACGCATATGGCCAGAATTCAACAGTAAATGTGTAATAACTTGAGTAAAACTGAATATTTTGAAAAATCCTTTCTTAGTGAGCACCTAAACCACATAATGAACCAGTGTGCCAAATTTCAACTTCGTAGGTTTGGTGGTTTTTGAGTTCTTTTGATGAGTCAGTGAGTCAGTCAGTGGTATTTTGTGTTTGTTTATTTATTTGTTTGTTTGTTTATTTATATCCCACCCTTCCCAGTAGGACTCAGGATGGCGAACATCATAAACAGATAAAATAATGCAATATAATCAATAAAGACATCCAGCTGAACAGTTAAAAATTTACAATAAAAGCAATTAAACTTCACACATTTTTCTTCATACAAAGTGTTATTTAGCAATGCATAAAAACAAGCAAGGTAATTCTGTTTGTCATACTTACATGCCTTTTGACAGAAAACACTCAGTTTAAAAATTAAATTGCGATCTAAAGAACTTTCAACTGGCCATTGAATTTCCCCTTCCAAAATATAAAGAGGCCAGATTTTTTTTTGACAAAGTGTAGTAAGTTTTTTTTTCTTTTTCAGAGAAGAACATCCCAGTTCTTTCTAGAGTTTTAAAACACACTGCAAACAAGTAAGCAGTCTGCTTCTCTGTTCCTGCCTTATTTCCCATGGTCTTTAAGACCCCCTTTCTTTTCAAGTGTCCCTGAAAAGAGCTTCCTGCAGTCAGCCCACTGCCAACTTCAGGTATCTTGGATTTTCCTGACTATATAACAATAATGATTAGAACTAGCATACTAGATATCAATGATAAATACTACAATCGACACCCATACAACAATACACCTGTGTTGAACTAAACCATTTACTTAGGTGAAAAAGTAATTAAGATCCCTTAATAATCTAGAACTGTAGATGTAAATGTAAATAATGTAAATAATCCTCTGCGAATGGATAATTCAGTATCACATTTGCTGCACCTGATCGTGTCCTCAAATCTGTGACTTGAGAATGGTTAAGCAATCTGTGTTAATGTGATACTGAATTATCCATTCACAGAGGATTATTTACATCTGCTGAAGAAGTAATCTATGAAAAAGCTTTGCTATTGTGAATGGCGTTATAGATAGAATGGCCTTCTACTGAATACTTTGCATTCCAAGAAGTACAGCATCACTCTAGTTCCCTTCCAATACAGTCAAGACTGTTACTAAGGGAATTGTTTGATTCATACATGCTTTGGTTACTTTTGTATGGTGGAAGGTTTTGTGCTTATACTGTTCTAAATTACTAAGGCACCTTAATTACTTTTTCACCTCACTAAGTAAATGATTTAGTTCAACACAGGTGTGTTGTTGTATGGGTGCCAATTGTAGTAGCAGTAGAACTGGCGGTGGTTTCATATTTATAATTGATATCTTGGATTTTCTCCCAAGATCAAAAGCTTACCTTTAAACCAACCTTATTCTTCACCAAGTCTTTTCTTACAGGCTGTGAGGTGGTGATGAAGCAATTTTTCATAAACAAAAGGCCTATGTCAGGGGTAGGGAACCTTCAACACTCAAAGAGCCATTTGGACCCGTTTTCCACGGGAAAAGAAAACACTTGGAGCCACAAATAATTTTTGACATTTAAAATAAAGATAACACTGTATATATTGGGTTTTTTCACCTTTTACTCCGCTCATTCTGAGAAGCGCATGGATGCGTCCGCCCTGCTGCCTGCAGGGCGGACAAGGATGGGGCCAGCAGCTCGGCCTCACCGGCCGCCGGGAAAGCGCCCGCCCCGCTCAAATGGGGCAGGCGAGAGGGGAAGCCCGTGGCGCGGCCCAGCCGGCCGCGGGCAATTGGTGCGCCCGCCCTGCTGCCTGCAGGGTGGGCAAGGATGAAGCTGGTGGCTCAGCCTCGCCGACCGCCGGGAAAACGCCTGCCCCGCTTCAATGGGGCGGGCGAGAGGGGAAGCTCGCAGCGCAGCCCAGCCGGCCGTGGGCAGTTGGTGCACCCACCCTGCTGCCTGCAGGGCGGGCAAGGATGGGGCCGGCGGCTCGGCTCGTGGAGCCACAGTGCAAGGGCAGAAGAGCCGCATGAGGCTCTCGAGCCGCAGGTTCCCTACCCCTGGCCTATGTGCACTCTTTTAATTACTTTACCATCACACCCAGCCCTTTGAAGGTCCAAATTTCTTTAAAGGAGGCTTGTCTGAAAACTCAGATCAAGGTTTCTTTAGTTTAAAAGAGTCCCTTCACGGTTGCCAAGAACTGTCAGACTAGATACTCAATTATACAAAATCTTCAGTGCCTTTTAGGAAAAGCACTCAAAACAGTTACCGTATATACTCGCATATAAGTCGAATTTTTCAGCACATTTTTTGTTCTGGAAAATCCCCCCTTGACTTATGCGCGTGTCAGGTGTATTTTAAAAAAAACATTTTAGGGTTTTTATTTTGTTGGCTGCCAGGGGGAGCAGTTTTTAGGTTAGCAGCACAAAAATTTCAGGCATTTTTCAAGAGACTCTCCTGATGATACCACCCAAGTTTGGTAAAGTTTGGTTCAGGGAGTCCAAAGTTATTGACCCCCAAAGGGGGTGCCCCATCCCCCATTGTTTCCAATGGGAGCTAATAATAGATGGGTCTACATTTTGAGGGTCCCTAACTTTGGACCCCTTAAACCAAACTTCACCAAACCTGGGTGGTATCATCAGGATAATCTCTTGCTGATACCAGTCAGGTTTGGTGATGTTTGGTTTAGGGGGGTCCAAAGTTTTGGATCCCCAAAGGGGGTGCCCCATCTTGCATTGTTTCCAATGGGAGCTAATAATAGATGGGGCTACATTTTGAGGGTCCATAACTTTGGACCCCCTGAACAAAACTTCACCAAACCTGGGTGGTATCATCAGGAGGGTCTCCTAAAGATACTCTGAAATGTTGGTACTGCTAACATAAACATTCCTCCCCTGACCAAAAATCCAGTTTTGAAGGATTTTAACTCTTGTGTTTTAGTTTGGTTGCTGGTTGAGCTAAGGTTTTTGTACTTTTAAAGTTATTGTTGAGACCATATTCTTTTTGTTGACCCTCTTTTCCACTTACAGAGCTAGTTTACCGTTTTTCTTTGAAATAAATATTCAAAAACATTTAACCTACTGATGCTTCAGTTAATGTAATTTTATTGGCATCTGTTTTTATTTTTGAAATTTACTAGTAGCTGCTGCAATTCCCACCCTCGACTTATACGTGAGTCAATAAGTTTTCCCAGTTTTTTGTGGTAAAATTAGGTGCCTCAACTTATATGCTGGTCGACTAATACACGAGTATATATGGTATAACTACTAACACTACCCAGTAAATAAAGAAAAGCAATAAAATCCAAACAATCAATAATGCAGGGCTTCTTTCTCCCATCTGTTTTTTCTACATAGGGTATAGCTGCTAAAGGCCTTTCTTCAACTTGGGCCTGTAAAAAAATTAAGCATTTCCCTCATTTGAGCTGTGAGCCTTCCTTCTCCTATTTCAGGGCAGATCAACTCAGGAGCATAACAATTAACAAACTAATACTCCCTGTCTGTCTATTCCGTACTGATGAAGAAAGCTTTGATTGTCAAAAGTTCATATAACAGAATCTTTTCTGTTACTGATCTCAGATCTAGCTGTTCCATATTTTATGTCTGAATTAATCAAATAAGAAGTCTGCTTTGTAACTGTTGTCTCAAGCCCCACTCTTCCATCAACTTTGTTACTGCAATACCGAAAAGACTGAAGAAAAGGAAAACTAAAGGACAACCAAACCACAGGTACCAAGTTTTTATTTTCATCAAGCCTGTGGAATAGGCTTGAAACCTATAGTAATCCCCTCATCATTAGCCTAGTGAACGCCTGGTGGCAACTTGAGCCCAGGCATTGCCCTCATTGTGTACTATAATGGTTCCAAAAGCCTTATGATAAAAATAAAAGTATATATTTTTTTAAAAAAGCAATTTGTAAGGTGTGAAATTTAAGTTCCTGGTTTTTAGGTCTGGAGATAGGGTATCTTTACTGGAGGTTGCTTTTTTGCAGAACTGAAGAATGATTCCCCCCATATGTGAATTGTTTTTTGCTGTATTATTTGCCATATTCTGAAAATAATGTCTATTGGCATACATAGAGTGGTGGTGCAACAGGAAAATATAGTTCCCATTGTCAGTCTACAAAGTGCTTGCTACTGTAGCCATATTATTAGTACATGTTATGACACATTGAAAATTGGTACTGTTTCTACTTCCATGAGTCCTGGTATCATACATAATAGCTTCAATAAGCTCATAATAACAAAGAGGTGTACCTCTGCTGTCAAAAGTAAATAGAAGAGGAAATGGATTCATAATAATAATGAAACAGAGCCCCCTGAGTGGATAGGAAAATGATTGTAAAGTGGATCAATGTATGGATATTCTATTGTTCTATCATGCAGGTAACGCTGGTACACCCCTGACTAGTTTGTGGAGAATAGCACCAGTACAGAACCATCTTGTTACTATAAAGTAGAAAATTCTTGACAGTGGCAAGAATGATAAGTGGTTTGAAATAAGGTGAAGGCACTCTTATGTGGTACAGAGTTATTCTGAGAAAGTATTATTTTAAAAGCAGGTTAGCCCAGAGCATATTATTCTGGCTGCTAGGGGACAAACTAGATGCCACAGCATTCTCAGGTGAAACCTGGGAGTGTTGTTGCTGTTTTAAAACCTAGTACTGGCCATTTAAAAATATTATAAGGGCCCAATCCTGATTGGGCTAGCAACACCATGGAATGAGGTGTTCTTGTTCAGACAGTGGCTTTTCAAGGACTGAAACAGCTGTGTAGGTGTGTTTTGGCATTTGAAAAAGCAGGGGGAAAATAAGGTCACCTTGTTCCATGGCTCTGTAGGATTGAGCCCTTGCAACGGTATTTTTAAATGGCCAGCATCAAGCTGTAAAGTAGCGGTGGCATCCGCAGGTTGGACCCAAGGATGGTGCCCTGGGAGAACTATGTTAGACTAATGTGCCCCAATGAACAACATGTATTGGCATTGATGTCCCAACCAATTCTTAGAAAAAAATGCTAATAGTGATTGTGTAACTGTTTTTAATATTGTGACCCATCCTGAGCCCTTCGAGGATAGGACGGGATGCAAATTGGATTTTAATTAATTATCATAAGTAGGGTTTGGTGGTGCCAGTACAGAAAGGGTGTTGTACAAAATAGGGTATGGCCTTTTCAACACAATGGACTTTGTTCAGAGGCGTAGCTGGGCCAGAGTGCACCCGGTGCGCACTCTGGCTCCCCGCCCTGCGGCGCCCCCCACCCACCACTTACTTTAGGAAATCAAGCAGGCTAGAGGCCTGTTCTGGTGGGAACTACATTTCCCAGGGTATTCTGGGAAATGTACTTCCCACACAGGCAGGCCTCTTCTGCAGCCTGCTCGGTTTCCTAAAGTAAGTGTGTGTGGGGGGTGCTGTGGAGGGGAAATAATGCCCACCCACCCCCCCGGCATCCCCCCAAACTTACTTTAGAAAACCAAGCAGGTTGCAGAACAGGCCTTCCTGTGTAGGAACTACATTTCCCAGGAGACCCTGGGAAATGTAGTTCCCACCAGAACAGGAAGGCCTGTTCTGTAGCCTGCTTGGTTTCCTAAAGTAAGTGTGGGGGGCGCCACAGGGGGGTGCTGTGGGGGGAATCATGCCCACCCCCCATGGCGCCCCCTCCTGTGGCACCCCCCATACTTACTTTAGGAAACCAAGCAGGCTGCAGAACAGGTCTTCCTGTGTGGGAACTACATTTCCCAGGAGACCCTGGGAAATGTAGTTCCCACCAGACCAGGAAAGCCTGTTCTGCAGCCTGCTCAGTTTCCTAAAGTAAGTGGGGGGGGCGGGGGGAAAGGGGGAGGGGTAATTTGCACCCCCCGTGACCGAAATCCATGCGCCCGGTGCATGGCGCACCCCCTTCCCCCTTGGAGCTTTGCCGCTGACTTTGTTCATGTGGCTTGTTCTTGGTCTTGCAGGTCTTCTGATGTCTGTAGTAGAGTAACCATTAGCCTGTAGAGTCTGGTTTAAGTGGTTTAATTCATCTTGAAGGAGGTAGGGGTCACAGATTCTGTTTGCGCAATCTACCAAAGTTTTTATGGTGCTCCCTTTTTGTCCTGGATGATGATTGGAGTTTTTGTATAGATATCTATCAGTGTGTGTAGCTTTTCTGTATACTGTGTGGCCCAATTGTTGGTTTGGTTTGCGGCTGACTAGGACACCTAGAAATGGCAGTTTTCCTTCATTTTCTTTTTCCATAGTAAATTGGATGTTTGGGTGGATCTTGTTGATATGTTCCAGGAACTTGTTTATTTCTTCTTCTCCGTGGCTCCAAATGGTGAATGTGTCATCCACATAATGGAACCATATGGTGGACTTTTTTGGTGCTGTTTCCAGGGCTTGCTTCTCAAAGTGTTCCATATAAAACCAAGAACAAGCCACATGAACAAAGATAAAGAGCCATCTAGAGGGAAAGTGTTCTTACCATACATCAAGGGAACCACTTAGGAAAACTGATGAAGAAGCATAACCTACAAACAATCTACAGACCCACTAAGAAAATTCAACATATGCTACATTCAGCAAAGGATAAGAGGGATCCTCCAGCTACTGCAGGAGTCTACCGCATACCATGTAGCTGTGGACAAGTCTACATAGGAACCACCAAATGCAGCGCTCAGACACGAATCAAAAAACACGAAAGGCACTGCAGACTATTTCAGCCAGAAAAATCAGCAATAGCAGAACACATGATAAACCAACCTGGACACAGAATATTATTTGAAAGCACAGAAATTCTGGACCACTCTGACAACCGCTACGTCAGACTACACAGAGAAGCCATTGAAATCCACAAGCATATGGACAATTTCAACAGAAAGGAAGAAACTATGAAAATGAATAGAGTTTGGATGCCAGTTTTGAAAAACACTAATCAGCTCTACACAGACACAGGATGACTATAGACAATCAAAGGGAACAAAGGTCAGACTACTTCTATTCAGATGCTCTCACCTATTGACCTTGCTATCTCCATTGTCACTCATATGCTACACTTCATTGTTACTCAGTTGCCAGGCCACTCCTATTCAGATGCCCTCACCTTTTGACCTTCACTCACAGGTATATATACTCCACTTGCTTTCCTTTCCAACTATCAGATCCTTTGAAGATGCCAGCCACAGATGCAGGCGAAATATCAGGAGAGAATGCTGCTAGAACACGGCCATACAACCTGGAAACCACACAGCACCCAGTGATTCTGGCCATGAAAGCCTTCAACAATAATATGAGTAACAATTTTGGATTCTCTTCATTCATTTGTATAGCTTCCTGCCTTAGTTTTTTCTTCCTCTTCTATCTTCAGTTTCATCTCTTCCACTCCCTCTGAACATCTGTGGAATTATTACACATGATCTACCAACCTACAAGACAAGAACTGATTCCTACCTATAAACTCCCCAGCAATAGTTTATGGAGCTCCCCCATGTTTAAAATGAATTGGTTGTGGTTTTTCTGGGCTGTGTGGCTGTGGTCTGGCAGATCTTGTTCTGAATGTTTCACTTGCATCTACAGACCATGGCCACACAGCCCAGAAAACCCACAACAACCAGTTGAATCCCTGCCGTGAAATCCTTCAGCAATACATTTAAAATGAATGTATGTTTTTTTCCTGCTGAGCATCTAGACCTCCTGCTACCCTGTCAACAGTATATGCCTACCAACCCCCATACTTTCACCATTATGCCTTTCTATCAAAGGCATACAATCATATTTCCCTTTGATTCTTGGTCAGCAGTGCAAGCATATCTATATTTAATGTGGCCATTTATAAAGATTATTCCGCCTTTAGGTTAATGTTCAATGTGGAATTCCCCCCCCCCCCCCCGTATAATTGGGATGTATGCAGAGATTCCCCATCTTATCAGTTTCTCATCTCCATTGTGTGACTTTCATCATCATGAACTGTTTTTAGCCTGCGTGTGTGTGTGTGTGTGTGTGTGTGTGTGTGTGTGTGTGTGTGTGTGTGTGTGATAAAAAAGGAAAGAAAAGAAAAAGAAAAGCAGTTTGAGCTTAGTCCTCCAGATTCCTGTCCAGAATCTCTGGTTTCTAGGGGTCAATAAAATATTTAAATAAATATACAGAGAGAATTTTTAGATTACTCAGATGGTGTTTTATGGTTCTTCTACTGCACAATTATTTTTAAAATGTACATCCTGACCCAGATAAGTAGATCCCTGCATGGAAGCACTGAACAATATAGAATTGATTAAACATTTTGTTTCTTAAGGGAATCTTAATAAGAATAAATGGTAACAGGTTTGTGATGATGCCTTCATAAGCTATCTGCTGCTTTTACAGAATGCTGGTTTCAATGAATCCTTAAGCAATTTAATAACAGGTAATGTTGCATCCCACAAATTATCCACTGACATGTGAATTACCAGTATCAAGACTCATTGTTGTTTTTCAGTGCTAATTGTTGCTACTGTTTGCACTTGTGGGGCATGCAGCCTTGGCAAAACAGATTTTAATGAGGCCATTGGTCTTTTTAATACTATGTTCTTAATTTACTTCTACATTGGTTAAAACTCTAATCAACCTCACTTACAAAACTGCTTTTGGAGTGAAATAATCATGTGCTGCTTGCCATCAGCAAAGCTATTAGTTGTTTCTCTGTGATTTGTGGTTATGATTCACATAATAGGAGTGTGGTTGTGAAACTTTCATGTATATATGAAGTGTGCAAACTTGCAGAAGTCAATGGGGTGTAAGAAAGTAAAATGTATCAGTACGGTAATAGAATGATGGAATTTTCTTAAGTTCACATGCTTCTCTGGCTGTGCTCTGGGTTGCCAGAACCATTGAAAGGGAGACTTTGCAAAGAATAAATTTCAATGGAATCCTGTTCTTTTTGCTTTGAATTAAGCTATTATTTACCAGATTACCTAGGTCATTATGCACTCAAGAACTATTCCAAAATTCAAACTGATCTTTTGTTAGGAATTGGGTGATATGTCATGAATGCACAAATTTGCTAATTAATCAATTTTATTAATTAATACAGTACTGTATTTTTAAGATATAATTTAATAGCACTTCTACAACTTGAAACAAACAACAGTTTTTGGAAAGTTAAAAAGGCACACCAGGGATTGTATTGTTGACTGCTTCCACAACCAGAATTAACAGGTTGTCCGTTTTTTTGGACTATGTCTGGGGTCTGGTGATTTTACCTCCTAAAGTTTCATCTGCTTCTGTAGCTGGCATCTTCAGAAGCATGTCATGTTAAGATGTGTTTCTCTCCGTGACATCTCTCTGAAGGTGCCAGCCACAGATACAGGCAAAATATAAGAAGCTGAAACCAGCCATACAGCCTGGAAAACCCACAACATGCCAAGAAACCTTCACACGGACTCTAAGGCTTCTTTCTTTATTTTGTAAATAAATATTTTATTTATTGAAAGGTTAACATAAAGAAAATACAAAAAAAATATGGTTCTTAGGAATATAACCCTTGTAAGAGCAAGCGGGGAAGTGAGTGCAGGAAGTGAATCCCTTATTCTGTTCTTACCTTTCATCAGTAACAAAACTATTTACTATATATATTGTTGGACAAGATTTGTTTTTTGACTTGGGATAAAGTGTTTTAAGCTATAACTTTGTGTAAGGGAATCAGTTTTTGAGGCTAAGAGGAAGTACATTGTACAGGAGCCATGTGCTTAGAAACTAATCAGTTTTAATGTGCAGTATGAATACTAATTTGTAATATAATGAATAGTAATCTGGACTGAACATAATGGAATGGCAACTCATCCTAAAGAAGTTACCTCTGATCTTCAGTAAAGAGTTGAATAGTTCATATCCAACGTTGGTTTGGGTGGTGCACAATGTTATCTGCAGCTACACTATATTTTGAACTGGAAAACTAAAAAAAATAGCAGTTTCTGTTAGTCCTAGAAATCCAGTAAGTTCTGACCCCATTCCAACAGTGGCTACCAGCCTACATGATGACGAATGCTTAGATAAAAGAACACTTAAACCCCTGATTGTTCTATATTAGAAATATCCATGTAAGCATATGGGATGCTTGACGAGCAAAAGGAAAGCATTGTGAACAGGATAACTGTAAATATTGATCACAATGTTTGTTCCATGCAATGGCATTATTACTTCTAAGGAGGGAAGGGGAACATGCATTCCAGGTTGTGTACTTCAGTTCTTCCTCCCCAATTAAACTTGGTGTGAGAAGGGTTCAGTGTAAACAGCAGACATTTTTGGCAATGTGTAGTCTACCAAGCCAAAAGTAATGTACCTATCATGAGGTCTATTAAGTGCCCCCCTCTCTCTCTCTCTCTCAACAGTGGCGTAGTGGTTAAGAGCAGGTGTACTCTAATCTGGAGGAACCGGGTTTGATTCCCTGCTCTGCTGCTTGAGCTGTGGAGGCTTATCTGGGGAATTCAGATTAGCCTGTACACTCCAACACACACCAGCTGGGTGACCTTGGGCTAGTCAAAGCTCTATGGAGCTCTCTCAGCCTCACCTGCCTCACAGGGTGTTTGTTGTGAGGTGGAAAGGGAAAGCCCCTTTGAGTCTCCTTACAGGAGAGAATGCGGGAAATAAATCCAAACTCCTCCTCCTCCTCCTCCTCCTCCTCCTCCTCCTCCTCTTCATATGTGTGTGCATGCACACACACACACACACATATTTTACAATACTGGAAGCCAGTAGAAAACAAGAGGTTTACTGAGCTCTTTGCCAGCCATAATATATGCCTGACAGGCTACATACTTTTCAGGTAATCCAAAATTGTGCAGACCTCCTCAACCCAGCACTCATGGTCTGCTTGACTGATACTTTCATGTGTTATTCCAATGGGATCTGTACATTAGATGTGAAAATTCTACGGACTTTTCTCAGACACCTGTGTAGTGATCAGGACAAGCAACATAATTCAAGAATAAGAGACACTACTCGAAGCCTTTGCTTCTTGACCAAAGTTTTCCTAGTCTCATGATAAGTCAGTGAATCCCAGCATAGAATTTAGCTCAGGGGTCATCAAACTTTAACACCCAAAGAGCCATTTGGACTGTTTTCCACAGAAGAGAAAACATTTGGAGCCACAAATACTTTTTGACATCTAGAATGAAGATAACACTGTATATATTCTCATGCAGGGAGAAGTTCCCTTCTTTTGGGCCCATTTTTACCCATCAAAGCAAAAAAAAGGGGGGAGGGATTTAAAAGGCCTGTTGTTTTGTACATGATTCAAATGACCAGCAATAGAACCTCCGTTTCACACATTTCTCTTTTCTCATGTTGAAAGACACTGATTAGGCCCCCCAAAAGAACCCCCTCAAATTCCACTTGGATGGTAAGTTGCAGACTCCTGAACTAGTTCATTGAAATTAAAATTAGCTGATCTATGTCCACATCACTATTAAATATGGTAATATTTAATAGAGTAGGCTGTACTAGGCAGCCTACTCATGGCAGCCTAGTTATGGCTGCCTTTTGTTTGACAAAAACATCCTTGCTCCAAATTCAGCCAATGGCATTTTCTGACCTCATTATCAGCTTTGCTTATGATGTGTTGAGAGATGCCAATCCCCATCCCCCTTTCCTGATGTTATGCCCCCTTTCCTCTGTAAAGCCACTACTGGGTTTGGAATAATGTTGCTCAGCACCAAGGTCATGCCTTGCCAGACGCCATAATGCCATAAAGCAGTGATGGTCTGTTTAGTACCTGATTACTCATTGTGATCGTCATTCATCCCTACCTACCCTGAAAAACTTGTTTGATCCCTGCCAAACTAGTTATGAACTAAACAGTCAAATTTCAGGCAGAATTAATCTAATTTAACACTATAATCCTCCAAATAACACAAAACAGGCAAAAAAGGATCACTTCTACATCCAATCATCCCCCCCCCCCCCAATTAAGAAAATGCCTGCATGGCTCCAAATAGTGAGCAGCTACTCCTGTGTTATTCTACTCCTGTGTTATTCTAGGGGTGGGTGGATAGGTTGACAGCATGTGGCAAAAGCCTGCTCAGAAGAGGTGGGACGTGAACATAAAGCCCCGTCCCAATGCCTTCTCAGTGGACAGCCATTATTCAACCAACCAATTATACCTTGTGCTATATTGCTATAATAAAAATATTTGAAGAGGGGCTGCAGCAAATTGATCCACAGCTTTACTGATGTGAATGCCCCTTCTGGCTATACAACTTAATTGTTCTTCTTATCTCTTAGGTTTTCATATTTAACTCATTTGTGTTGAATTTTCCATAGAATTTCATGGTCAGTATCTATTGTCCATTCAAATTTCTTTTCAAACTGCCTCCTTTTCTTCCCACTTGAGTGCAACAATGCTCTTCTTTCAGTGTCCAGCTATATCCTTTCCAAATTCTGCTAATTCCATCATTTTAGAACTTAAGCAGGTTTACTCCTATGACCATTTCTTACTTAAAATTACATTTTGGAATAACAATTTCTTGATCATCACAAACCTGTGGCAGTGCTTCATTACTCATTCGGGGATCATAGAATCATAGAGATGGAAGAGACACAAGGGCCATCAAATCTAACCCCTTGCCATACAGGAATACAAAATAAAAGCACTCCTGACAGATGGCCCTCCAGCCTCTGTTTAAAAACCTCTAAAGAGGGAAACTCCACCACACTGTAAGGCAATGTATTCTATCATCGAACAGCCCTTACCATCTGGAAGTTCTTCTTAATGTTTAGGTGAAATCTCTTTTCCTGTCCTTTGAATTCATTATTGCTGCCATTGCTCTAGATTTGTGGTTTGTGGAATCCAGAGAGCATATTGCACCTTATTGAAATGTCAACTATCCAACATATTACTGGAGAAATGATGACATTAAAGGAACATGACATGGGGCATATGGCTGTAATGTTTTAGTTTATGTGAGAGAGAAGACTGCTACCACATCAGGTCATTAGCAGTGTCATCTTAAGCAGTCATACCCTTCAAGGTCCACTGAAGTCAACAGGCTTAGAAGAATGTGACTCTTCTCAGGATGACCCTGTAAATGACCATGAACAACAAATTCAAAAAGAGAAGAAGTGGGGGGTGAATTGAATTAACTTATCCATAGTTCCAATGTACATACCCAGTAGATCAATTATCATGCAGCTAAAACAATTACTTTTAAAGATGGTGACCAAACATCACAATTAGAAAAGTGAACCTCAGGTTATATTTCATTCTAGGCAATACAAAGTTTTCAGTCATAAAAGGTCCCCTAAAAACAGTTAGCCTTCATATATCTAGAACTGGATTGTTACAAATTGTAGCATCCTTGTTTTCACACCAAGGAAAATTTCAGAAATATGTCTGAATCTCATGCCACTGTACATGCTGCTAACATCTTATTTATCTTCAGCTGTATCTTGTGCTACGTTATATAGTCAATAAGACGTGTATCCTAGAATATGAATGATCCTTAAAATATTCAGCTGTCCCTGTATAAACAATTTCTGTATGCTCTTAGGGAGACCTTTGGCAGTTTCACTCTTCACAAGGAGAATGACTGTTTCTCAGAGGGAGCAAGGAATTGCTGACTGGGCTTTTCCTTCACCTTTCTATTTGTTATATGTGGTGTAGCTAATGTTCTTTAGCAGTATAGAGAGGAAAACTTGGAAATGTTGATGTAGATGCTAACTGACCTTTCTTCCTTTTGCATGCATTTAATGCTATTTGTCATTGATGTCTCCCACTCCTCCTCGAAAAAGACTGTTAAAATTAATCTCTTGCTTCACCTCCCCATGCCTTTCTAATTTTTTAATGTGTCTTTCTACTTAACAATTTTTCTAAGTCTGTAACTAGTGCTGGGTCAGTACCTCTCTTCTCAATTCAAAATCCCTTGCTTTTTAATAGTTTCTTTGTCAAACATTCAGGTTTGGACATTTACAAGTGTTTGGTGGGATGGTAACAAAATCCATGCATAAATGTGTGAACCCAGAAATTATGTCAGTCCTCTATTGGAATCACTAGTAACTCTGTGGTAAAACTGAAAACTCGATGGTTTCCTTGGATTTGACATTGCACCATTGCTGACAGTGTTCCTCAGAAATCATATTTGTGGTAGCCAGATAAGATCTGGACTGACTTTCTGTTCTTTCTCTTTTAGAAAATATTTAGCTTGAAAGTGGCCAGAGGCTTAAATCAAAAGCCAAGAGCCAAAGCGGTCTTGAACATTAAGTTGTTAAAACATGACTTGTAGCTTGATAACCTAGATGAGCCAGGCTATCAAATTCAATACTACTGGGCCAAGACTAGTGTAAGGATGGCAGTTTTGCCTGTTTCTCTCCCAGCCACCTGACCTTGACCGAATGCCTCCACCCGGGCGACGGGCCAGAACCGGCGGCAACAACCTTGGTGGATGGCTTATCTTGCTGTCCAAGATGAGCATTCCGTTCCCATGAGATGGGCCTGGATGGCCCAGGGAGGGGGAAGGATTGAGTATGTTATAACCTGTAGTTTGGGCGGGAGGTCTCATTCCTGTCATGCCATGTGTGTGTGCTTTCTAAGATGTCTGAATAAACGGTCTTACATTCAAAAGCCTTTTATTTCTGCTCTTTGGAATTCCTTACATTATGACAGGAATCACTTTTTTACCTTTACTGTCACATTGAAGTGGATCTCTGGTGTTTCGACATTACGCAAGAGATTGATAATGCCTGCTTGACCATGTGGAAAGTGCCACGGATAGCTCCCATAGAGGGCTTCGAGCCTTCCCTTCCATAGATTCCGAGGATCTAGGAGGAGATGGAGAAGGCCCGATTTCCCTGAGTGACTCTCTCCAGACTCTAGAGACAGTACGAAGTTTGCCCCTGTTCCTTCCATTGGGATGATCAAGGTGGGACCGACCGTGTGGAGATGCATGAAAGCGTTTGGTCTGCGTTGTCCATGGATTCCGGTGGCCTGTCGACCGGGTTAGATTTCCCCTCCGACAACGAGTGAATTACAAACCCCAAATGCGAAAAAACCAGTCCCTGAGGAACTGGGACTGACGGTGACCATCCATGCTTCGACACTCCAGGAATCCATCGAAAGATTCCTAGACAAAGTACTTTGATGATATCCCCAAGGAGCAACGCAGTGGCGCTGTGAGTACCCGAGCGTCCCCAAAACTACGGCTGAGGCTGGAACAATGATGAGGGTCAGATCGATGATCGGTAGAGGGTTCCATACTAAACCTGCGCCTCCAGAGCCGGGAGCGGATGAGCGGATGGAAGAGATTCGTGGAAGGCGGTCGGATGGGAGGAATCGAAAGGAACTCCATACCTGAGATGGAACTTAATCCCGACCCTGACCCATTCCCAATGCCCTCGAGAAGGAAGAGTTGGGGCGATGAAGAGTATTGGCCATGCTGCGAGAAGCCAAACATGCCTGGGAGGCTGGCCGCGAACTCCTGGGAGGAGGAGCGAAACTCTGCAACGGGACCGTGAACAACAACGCAAAGAAATCCAAATGGAGTTGGATGTCGTGAAAAGAGAAAGCGTTGCGTCTACAGTTTCCAGCAGAATTCTGGACGGTTCATGACAAAGTACTGGATCAGTCAAAAATGGATTTTACAACGCCAGTCTCTTGCGATCTTGAGCATCAGGGGCCATAATGCCTAACGAGATGAAGCGAGGCTAAATTGGAGGCACGTGAGAGGAGAAGCCGCCTTGCATGTCGCACCAGGATGCTCTTTAACACGCAAGGAAAGAAGAAGTTGGCTGACCTGGAACAGGATCTCGCGAAGGGCAGCGGGCTACACTGGCAAAGGAGCTCCTCGAGCAGCGCCCACTACCCCTCACTCGCAGCGCCTACAGTTTCCCTCCCCGCCGGAGGCCACGGCACTACGAAAAGGAAGCTCCAGTTCCAGCGAACCCTTCAACCCAGGGCGCCTCACCCACTCCCGGTTCCTCCAGCCCCGCCACTTTACCCCTTGCAGCCCCAGGCCGCCTACAGCTTAACAGCCTCCAACACGCACCTCGAGGCTGTTAGAGAGAGTGATTCCCTTACAGACCTCCCATCCCAGCTCGTTTTGGACGGGACTGCATCGAAACTCCCCTTACTTCATCTTACAACTTCGATGCCCATATGTATGCAAGAGTTTGATGATTTATACTCGTTCTGAACGCGTAGAAAGTCCGAGGACATTGCTGATCAGTGATACTGGATGGAATAAGCGGCTGAATGGTTTCATTTACCCCTTCTACGTAATTACAGGCTGGCGACACTCAGCACAGTGGGGAGTTCCTCCAGAAGCGTTAAGCCTCCGCTTCACAAGACCCTGATGCAGAAAAAGCGATGCTATACGTACAGTGAAAACCATCCAGCAAGGTAACCGTTCTTTTCGGGCTGAATATGCTCGGGAATCTTAGGTGCAGCGGCCAGTAAACTTTTTCTCCTCCAGACTGGCTGAGCACGCATGAAATGTGAGTACTTTTCGAAGAGCATGGACATCAAACTGCAGCGAAAGCGGTTATCCTCATCCGGATCCCGCCATGACGAAGTAGCCGAATGGATTCGAACTGGGATCACAAGTTGCTGCCCGTCTTCGCGGCGTGCCAGCGCCAGATGGCCGTCCGTGCCACCCAAAACCTGCCACAACACCAGCACAAGTACCGCGCCAAATCAACTCATGCCGTACGCATTGTTCAGAAACCGCCGGAGCGCCGTGCGAAATTCGCCTGGGATTGTGCAACTTTACTCGCGGGGACCTTTGGCCACCTGGCTGCCAACTGCTACCAAAGCATACAAGCTGA
Organism: Sphaerodactylus townsendi; assembly: GCF_021028975.2. Lineage (NCBI taxonomy): Eukaryota > Metazoa > Chordata > Lepidosauria > Squamata > Sphaerodactylidae > Sphaerodactylus > Sphaerodactylus townsendi. Next base: position 51,731,838 of record NC_059431.1, read on the forward strand.
GAAACCCCAGGTTCCGGGTTATTACTCGCACCGTGGCAATATGCCAAGCCTCCACGTAAATCAGGTCCGCGCCTCGAGGGAACGTCCAAAGCCATTCATCGAGGGAAATTTTTCGAGGACGGAGAAGTAGCTCTGCCCTTGTCAGCAGCACCGAGGACAGTTAGCCCTACTCCAGATCGCGGTGAGTGAAGGCAGTGCTCCCCATTACCATTCTTGACCCTCGTTAGCCAACCCAAAGTAAACATACACGCATTCTGGCTTCCGCACTTGTGGACTCGGGCTGTTCCCCACTGTCTCCTTGAGACCACAAGTGGCCGAAGAACTTGGTTTAGACCGGAGAGTCCCCTTGGTGAAAACCTTCCATTCCCTTCACCCAAATGGATGGTAGCCCTCTGAGGTGGTGAAGGTCCGCACGTTTTAAAACCCAACCAGTATTTCTCCAGCTGTGCCGACCATTGGGGAGAAAATACAGTTTCATCCTTGCTCCTGTTGCTAAGCACTCTATTGTGTTAGGCATGCCTTGGTTGCTCTTTTACACCGAACCAACCATCATATGGAAAGAAGCGGGTCCTCCAATTCTAGGATCCCCCCTGTGGAGATCAATCACATGAGCGGGGAAAGCCCACCACACTAACTGAGAGCGATCTCATGAGGCTCCTAAAAGCTTTAAATGTATTGTCTGCTCCTGTTCCTACGGAAACTCCCGCATGGCGTATCAAGACTTGTCCAGGGTGTTTTCAAGAACAGGAGTCGCGATCGATTACCCCCCCCCACAGGGATACTGACTGCAAAATCTTACTACAACCCGGAGCTCAGCTACCTAAAGGTAGAATCTACCGCGATGAGTTCCCAGCTAAGGAGAAGGAACTCCTAGCTTCTTAGATAAAAACTTGGCTTGCAGATTCATATGACTCGAGCCACAAAGAAACACACCCATGCCGCCCTGTTCCCATATTTGTTAAGAAAAGGGCGGTTCGATTTAAGACTTTGTACTGATTATCGGGGGATTAAATGCTGTGTCCATATCCAACATAAGGTACCCTTTGCCCTTAATCAAAGACCTCTTGGATGCATTGGGCGAAAGGGCGGATCTTTTACCAAATTGGACTTGAGAGGAGGCATTATTATAGAGTCCCAGACAATTGCGGAAGGCCTCACGAACACTTGACAGCTTTTCAATACTGAAAGTTTGGGACAATATGAATATTTAATAATGCCATTCCAGGGATTAGCTGGAGCTCCAGGAGGCCTTCATGGCCCTTATCAACGAAAGTTTTGCAAGATTTGCTATATAAAGGGGGGTGGTAGGTATATTTAGGATGATGTATTAATTTACTTCACAAACCATTAGAGGAGCATGAGAATCCTAGTACGATGAAGTCTTTACAAGCGCCTACTGAATAACTCCCTCTTTGTCACAGTTGTCAAAGTGCTGTTTCCATCAGCTCCTCCACTTAAGACTATCTGGGGTATCGAATCTCTCATGTAGGGGCTTGGGAAATGGACCAGCTAAAATAACCGCAGTGGATTGAATGGCCTGCACCCCCACCAATAGGAAGGAACTGCAATCCTTCCTAGGCTTTGCACCAATTTCTATCGTGACTTTATTCCCGATTTGCTGAAATTGCCTTTACCGCTCACCGATCTCTTACGTACTGCAAAGGCAAAAGACTGCTAGCAGGCTTCTAAACCCGGAGCCCCCCTTCTCTGGTCTCTTTCAAGAGTGCCAGGCAGCATTCCAGCAGTTAAAAACAGCTTTTACCACAGAACTAATTTCTAAGGCACCCAGACCCAGACCTTCCTTTCATCGTGCATGTGGATTAGCTTTCGAGGATAAAGCGCTGGGCGCTGCTCTCTTACAGAAAATAATAAAGAAATAACAAATTGGTACCGTGTGCCTGTACTTGTCCAAAAAGTTTTCTGGGGGCTGACACTTAATTGGACTGTGGGGGATAAGGAGACCGCAGCTATCAAAGCTGCGTTGAGCGTTTGGCGCCATTGGCTGGAAGGAGCCAAACACCCTTTCCAGGTCTGGTCAGACCACAAAAACCTGGCTGCCCTGTCCACTCCGGGCTCAAAATGTCTATCACCCAAAACTAACTGCGTTGGGCCGATTTTTTCTCCAGGTTCTCTTTCACAGTCCATTTTTTTCCTGGTAAAAGCAATAAGCTGGCTGATGCGCTGTCTCCAAGCCTCCCTCGAGGGGGGAGGGGGACTCTTGTCGCTACGAGACATCCGGCGAGCGTTCTCTCCCCCCCCTCCCAGCTAGGATTAGCTGTCACGCCGATCGCATAACTTCTGGCGGCTCCTCCCCCTCCGGCCATCCCTGACATCGTCTTCCCCTTCCTCCAGGAATTCAGGGGAGGCGGGCCTCCATGAACTTGTCAGCTGAGGGAAGGAGATTCACAACTGCGTTTGGAGGTGGTGTTTGGAAAGCGGGGAGGGTGCTGGAGTATCGTCCCTCCTCACTCTCGGAAGCAGGTTCTACCGAAAATGTGTCATGATGCCCGTCAGGCAGGACGCCGGGTTTTTGAAGTAACGTTGCATCTGGCCCATGCCGTCCCAGTTCTGGTAGGCGCTTCCATGCCGCCAAAGACATTGAAACTTTATATCAAAGGGGTGTGCACGCGTCTGCAATCGCGAGGAGGAGCCAAGTCGATACCGGGGAAGCCGCATGGGTTATTAAAACCCCTCCCAGTTGCATCTCGGCCCTGGCGAAGGTCATTTCCATGGATTTTATAACCGATTTGCCGGAAAGCCCACGGGAACACTGTTTTATGGGTGGTGGTGGATCTTTTTTTTTTCTAAACGAGTAGCATTTCATTCCTTGCAACCACACCATTCCGTCGGCACCTAGAAAACTGGCCCGGTTGTTGCTTATCCAACATATCTATCGCCTACATTCCTCTCCCGACAAGGGTGAAGGTATCCGACCCGCCGGAATCATCCCAGCAAATTCATATCTAAGTTTTGGAAGACTTTTCCTGGAGCTGTTGGGAACCACCCCAGCGGTCGCCGCGCCCTACCACGTTCAAAGTGAGATGACCAACCGTCCAGGAGAGCGGACGAACAGAACACCATTAGAACAAAGTATTTACGTTGTTATACTAACTATCATCAAGGGACAATTGGTCGCGACTTTACTTTCCCTTTTTGCAGCAGAGTATCGCATGGATATAACAATGCCATTGTCCATAGTAGCACGCGATAAAGACCACGTTTGAGAATTGTTTCTGGTCGGTCTTTTCCACCATTGCCCCAGCTGCCTGCCAGAGGTACTGCAGCCTCCAGAATTCAACCAATGGATTTCTTCACTAGCTTCGAGGGTTGGAATACAAGTGCAGTCTACCTTACAGCAGGCCCAAGAATCACAAAAGGTTCAAGGCCCGGACAAAGCATGCGGCTCAGACTTCCTTTTGCGTGTTGGGGGCATGGGTCTATTTGTCCCACTAAAAACCTTAGAGACGCGGGTGCAAATTTTCAAAACTTGGCAAGAAATTTGTGGGCTCCTTTTTGGATTACAAAGGGTGATCAATGATGTTACTGCTCGTTTGGAACTGCCCCCACAACTCATTAAGTAACATTCATCACTTGTCTTTTCATTCCAAAGCCTGCTTCAAGGAGGCTCCACGTTTCAGATGCCTGGCACGACCCTCCAGAGACACCCCCGCCAGTTATAATTGATGGCCACAAGCACTATGAAATAGATGCTATTCTGGACTCCCTCGCTTCTCCATAGCGCCTCTACAGTATCTAGTTTCATGGGTTGGCCTATCCCTTCTGGCCATAATCAATGGGTATATACAGAAAATATTGATGCCCCCTCCACTCATTTTCTGCTTTTCACAAAGCCTTTCCTAATAAGCCGGGGGGGGAGGTTTTCTTGGGGGAAGCAGAGTGTAAGGATGGCAATTTTGCCTGTTTCTCTCCCAGCCACCTGGCCTTGACGGAATGCCTCCACCCGGGTGACGGGCCAGAACCGGCGGCAGCAACCTTGGTGGACGGTTTATCTTGCTGTCCAAGATGAGCATTCCGTTCCCATGAGATGGGCCTGGATGGCCCAGGGAGGGGGAAGGGATTGAGTATGTTATAACCTGTAGTTTGGGCGGGAGGTCTCATTCCTGTCATGCCGTGTGTGTGTGCTTTCTAAGATGTCTGAATAAACGGTCTTACATTCAAAAGCCTTCTATTCTGCTCTTTGGAATTCCTTACAACTAGCAAGCGCCCATGACACAGTGGAATTTGAATCTGAGTTACTGAGAATCTGGCTTCCCATGTGAGCTTGTGAGCTGATACAGAGTATTTTCAATCTGTTTTATGCAATCTTTAGTGTGTAGTAATGACAGTATATGAAAAAGCTTAGTCACCAATTGTTAAGGGACAACCAGATACTATGGGCAGTATTATCTAACTGGTTGTGGTGGGTTTTCCAGGCTGTGTGGCCGTGGTCTGGTGGATCTTGCTCCTAATGTTTCGCCTGCATCTGTGGCTGGCATCTTCAGAGGTGTATCACAGAGAGAAGTCTGTTACACACTGTGTCCAGTATTATCTAAATGTATTATCTTTTTCAAGCAGTGCCTTTATTGAAGGGTACTTTTTGTATCCAAATGAATGTATAATTCCTGACTGCAGTGATACCATTCTTCCCCTATTGCAAAGTTATCCTCATTGGAATTGATATTTTTCCATTGCTCTTCATAGAGTGTAAGTAACCCTATTGATTACCTCTTAGAGGACTTTTTGGTTCACTAACTTGATGCATTTTTCATATCACACTTAGCTGAACTTCCTTACATGTTTTAGTTTGATGGTCATTAGTTCTTTTTATCTGTAATAGAGCTTCCTGGATTTTATTTCCTTCATATAGATTTACTCCACTTTATAATCTGCAGCAACTGACACTGATCTTTTGTTTTAGCTGTAATTTTTCAAATGTTGGTTATTAACAGCAACTGGTTTATTGAAATTGGCCAACCATCCAAGCTATAAATCTTGTGGTGTTTAGCTTAATGCTCCTTCAATAACTGCCGAGCAGAAAGTTTTTGAGAAGATTATTATTAAGAAGATTTATAATATTGCCAGTATGCTTAGAGTATATAGGTAGGTGCAGCATGGGTTCAGCAGCTCTGTTGGAAGGTCTGTTGTTCCCTTTTCATCAACATAATGGATTTTCAACTATTCATAATTCCCTGATATTTTTCTCATAAAGGAAATGTCCATGCTTTAAAAAAACCATTAACTATAAATAAGTGCTTCTCCATTTACATCCACCCTGTAACATGTACTTTGTTTGGCTCTGTGCATCAAATTAAGTCATCACTGTTAAAACAATATCTTACATTATTCTTCTGTGGACATAGTTAACATTCCGAATTAGTCTGGGCCCTCACTGTCTGTCATCAGAGTGTTCTCTGCATAAGAAAAAAAATATAGTAGGTCAAGGGATCCACTCAAGGCATCACAAAACATCTGGATTGTAATTACAAATCATATTTAAAAACCTTTTACGTGGGATAAATTTTTAATGTATTGTTTTCAACAAGCTTTGCAGATCACATTTCAAAAGGAGGGAAATCCTGGTTTCTGGAGCAAGACAGAACGGTTGCCTGGGGCATGTGGCATGCCCACTAAATTTGTGGCACTTGCTAAACTGCATTTAGATCAAGATTTTAAAGTGGAGGGTCCTTGTCTTCCCCCCCTGTCAGAAGATCTCGTGTAATATCCTGCTTCCCTTCTCTGCATGATTTAGTGCCTGTTCCAATTAAAAAGCCAGACAGTATATTTTACAGCCTATCTTTAGTACCATCCTATGTAAAATATCTCACGCCTTATATCATAAGTCACTGCACAGAATTATAGGCTGCTTATTGGCATGGCAGGAGGAATATGTAAAATGCTGTAAGTAAAACAAATGCTGTAAAGAAATGTTGTAAAGACATGTTACTTTTAATCAATATTCATATACCAGTCTAACAAGCAAACTGAATTCTGATGAAAATTAATTCAGTTCACGGGCCAGACACTTGTTTGACTGTGGCAAATGCTTATCCAACCATAATATAGACTGACAACCAGCCTATCATGAGGAACAGAATGTGTATATTAATGAAGAATTCAGTAGCAGGATAAGGGGGCAAATGTGAGTAAAAGACACCATGTAAGTCTTAAAAAGTAGCAAAGCTATCTAAAGATGATGAAGTAAATAAAAATAGGAGCATTGATAAAAGAAAAGGCATTATCTGAGAAATATGGGCACTGTTCTTCAGTATATATACTGAAAGGTATGAAACATTTGCAAGGATTTTTCTGCATGAGTCAATTGAAATGTATCTTGTTGCTGAATGCTAGTTTTTTTTATTAGATTTCTGGATGACTTCCCAGGCTGAGAATACTCCTTTTCCTCTCCCAGCTCCTCACCCAGCTCCATGTCATTCCCTTACCTCTCCTGTTGGATGTCATTTAGGCCCTCCACTGCCTGCCACATGCTGCCATGTGGTTGCTACTCACCTCATGATTGCTAAGAGAACATAGTATGAGGGAAATACATACACATGGGATTCCATTTCATTAAGGAAGACTTCTGCACAGCTACACAATTCCACTGTAGGCACAGAGATGAGTAGTCTGAACCTTCCCAAGGGCATAGAGCACTGTTAGCAACTTGTGATGAAAGGTAATGAGACCTTTTTCTTTATTTTCAAGGGTGGGGGACCAAATATCAATTTTAGACTTCCTGTGTTGTGCTTTATGCACCATGGCACAGAGCACTTGCATCAGATATGCCTGGCAGATTGCGTGATGCCCTATATGTGATAGGTGACTTTTAGTGTACATTCTACCTTGCATGCCATAAAGCAAACATACATTTGTTGTAGAGAACATGCCAGTACTGCAGTGAAATGCTAAGACTGATGTTGTTGTAGGCCCTGAAAACAACCACCACAGGAATCTTTATTGGCAGGAGAAGAATTCTGTGATGATCTGGGAAGGACGCTTGAACTTCCAGAAGGCTCTGTTTTATGGGGGATAGGGTTACTTTTTGAAGGGAAAATGTAACAGTACAGTACTGGAAAGTTGGGAGCAAAGCTGAATATAGAGGTTGCAAATGGGAGAAGTTTTTTGTGGCCAGGTCCTGGGACACTAGGGCTGTTTCTGGATGGGCACTGCAATTCCACTGCTGTTGGAACAGTTGTGTCTGACAGGACATGTCAGAAATAACATCAGCGGATGTTCACTCAGCACATCATAAGGGTGTTTTTCTTGAAGGATGAAAGGGTGGCTGGGAAATTAGCTTCATGGTGTCTATTTTCCAATCTTGGACACCCCACCCAGGTGGAACAGCTGGCCAAAGATGGGGAGCATTGACTCATGAGGGCATCCATGAAAGCAGCTTTTAGGTGCTTAAATTTGGAGCAGCATTGCTCCAGTCATCTGGAGATGACTGGGTGCTCCTAAGTAATTGCTCCAATGTCCTCTCTGCTGTATGTAGTGAAGCATGCAGTCAATCAGAAGTTCCCAGTAGCGTTGGTAGTCATGGTCCTCAGCAAAATAACACTAATGCAGAGGGGAACATCAAAAAAAGTGTTTGTTTGAATTGGCCAATTGATGTGAATGATCTAGCATTTCTATGCCGGGGAAATCAACACTCAAGGCATGGTTCTGCAAACTTGCCTAATCATAGAATCATAAAGTTGGAAGAGACCCCAAGGGCCATCAAGTCCAATCCCTGCCATGCAGGAACTCATAATCAAGCATTCCTAACAGACAGCCATCCAGCCTCTCTTTAAAAACTACCAAAGTAGGAGACTCCACCATGCTCCGAGGAAGTGCATTCCACTGTCGAATAGCCCTTATTGTCAGGACGTTTTTCCTGATGTTTACGGGGAATATCTTTTCCTTCACCTTGAACCCATTACTCCTGGTCCTAGTCTCTGGAGCAGCAGAAAACAAGCTTGCTCCCTCACCAACATGACATCCCTTCAAATACCTAAACATGGCTTTCATGTCACTAAGTTCTTAACCTTCTCTTCACCAAACTGAACAGCAGAGGCCAATCTACTGGTGATCCCTGGCCCCTCAAGGATGCGGCTGACCTCCACATGGGCCAGAGCCTTTACAGCTCTGGCCCTGGCCTGTTGGAACGCTCTTCTACCAGCTGTCCGGGCCCTGCGGGACCTTAATGAGTTCCGCAGGGCCTGTAAGACTGAGCTGTTCCGCCGGGCCTTTGGGGAGACCAGCCGCTGATGGGCCCCCTTCCTTATAACATCAAGTGGATCCTGCCGCCCCTTCCTTCTGGTTTTTAAGGGAATGGATAGTAATTGCCATCTTTTATGTTGATCTTAATAATGCTGCATTTTAATGGGGTGGGGTTTATTTTATTAGAAGAAGAGGAAGAGTTTGGATTTATATCCCCCCTTTCTCTCCTATAGGAGACTCAAAGGGGATTACAATCTCCTTGCCCTTCCCCCCTCACAACAAACACCCTGTGAGGTAGGTGGGGCTGAGAGAGCTCCAAGAAGCTGTGACTAGCCCAAGGTCACCCAGCTGGCGTGTGTGAGAGTGTACAGGCTAATCTGAATTCCCCAGATAAGCCTCCACAGCTCAGGTGGCAGAGCGGGGAATCAAACCCGGTTTTTCCAGATTAGATACACAAGCTCTTAACCTCCTACGCCACTGCTGCTCCTATATTAATTAGACCCTATATTAATTGATATTTAACTAATTTTAACCTGATGTATGTGCTCTATTTCATATGTTGTTCACCACCAGCCCTCTGGGGGAGGGCAGTATATAAACCAAAAAACAACAACAACAACATACCCAGCTCCCTAAGCTAATGCTTATGGCTTATGCTTATGGAATAGTTTGGCTGCAGGCAAGGCTCATAACAGTTATCAGGTTTTCAGCCTTTAGTTTCCTTAGTTTTACAGGGGGAAATTGGAAAAGGCAAACTTGCTGTGATGTGCAGATGCAGGGTATGTAATCCATCAAACTTTCATCACCACCCCTTTGACCCAGAGAACCTGCAGTGAACATAAAAGACAAAAAGACCACATGACTGAAGTATCAATACAGTTTAATTGAATTTCAAGGTGCTGAGTATGATGTGATCAGGAACCCCAAACCAAGCCTACAACCCTTGTAGCAGCTCATCTGGGCTTGCATAAATGTGTCCAGAACTTCTCTTACAGCCTTTTCTTTGTTTAAATGGTGCCTGTCATTGGTGTTATACTATATTGGACTTGCTGGTATGCACAACGATAGGTTCTGCTTCAAGGAGCTGTACTAGGGTTGTACATGTTGTGGATGTTCTTCCAAAATGGCATGACCCTTTTCTTTGCATATGTAGTAGAGGATAACCCAGGCAGCAAACAGGGAGATCACAATCTCCACAAACACTGAGGTACCACCATCTCACCTTAAGCCTGCCAAAAACACACTCTACAGTATTTCAGCCATGGCACAAAGTATAATTAATGGGCCACTATCCACTTACCTCTTCAAATTGCAATGCCGCAGCGACCCCGCAGTGAAAAACCTCCGCGGCTTCTGACCACGGAGACATTTGTGCCCCACAGGAAAATTGGCGGGCAGTAAAGAGCAGAAGTTCCATGGAAATAGGGGGAATAGAGCGTTCCGATTGGCTGGAGAATTTGTGCATCACGGCCATCCGAGGGCGGGTCTCCGTTTCGATTGGCTGGAACGCTTTTGGTTGTGATTGGTTCGTACGTGCGAACGTCATCAGAAAGGCGCTGCACACCTTCTCACGAGATCGAAATGAAAGCAAATATTTCAGGCAGTAAAACGAAAGAAAAACGCACTCCGTTAGAACCAGCTGTGTCTTGAATGGGCGCTGCAAACCCGCACAACCGTGGAGCTCGAGCAAGAAAAAAGAAATGTTGAGACGTCTTGTTGTGCACACGTCTCAATTTCCGCGAAAGTGCAATGGGTGTCGACACGTGTCTACGTCATCACTATGCGCACTTTTAGACGGGGACACCCCCACTTAACAAGATGGCGCTCCCTGTTCCCTGATTGGCCGTGAGCTGCGCGTCACAGCGAATCAGCTGCGCGCAAACAGCCGAGGTTCCCCACAACCCCGCCGCACCCGCGGGGTTTTTTAAAAAGTTGCTGTTTTTAGCAGAGCTAATTTGCCGCGCGGCCAGGAGGCGGGAGAGAGGTAAATCCCTGGCAACCGCGCAGTGAGCGCCGGAGATGTGGGGAGCGTCCAGGACCCCCGTGGCTTTTACAGAGGTGACCCCGCGGCTTATGGTGAGTGGATAGTGACCCATTGTTCCTTTCATGCTTGTCTCTACAGGGTACATAGAACTTCAGGAGCCAACACCTCATTGGAAATGCCCCATCTGTAACTATTATCAACAGCATGGCAATGCTTTCCAAAGTGAGGGTAGGGTTTCCTGGCACAAACCCTCCATTGCCCATGGCATCATGGCACTACATATTGGTTAACATGAAGGTGGCATGGTTTCTCCCACTGTAACCAACCTTTGTGCTGATTAATCTCCTGGTGTAGTTCATGGTGCCCTGCAGAGCTGTATCTCTTTCTGTTCCCATACTTGCCCATTCTTTCCCCAGGAGATCAAATGGGCAGGTATGAGCTATCAAGAGTTCCAATGCAATGGGGGAACTCCAGTCAGCAGCAATTGGCAATAATCTCAATGAACAACATGAGTGTGTGGAAACATTAAACAAACATATTGCCTTCATGATGACAGGCATTAAGCACTCAGAGCAGGCTAGTGTATGAATGCATTAGCAATAACGCAATCAAGAAGCAAACAATAAAAAATCCTTGCCTTAACTCCATTGTAGCCAAAGGAAAATTTCTGGGGGTGTCTATAGGAGCTGCATTTTTAAGGCAGAAGTACCAAATTTGCAGGGTGGCTTTGGGAAATTCTCCTGATGAGAGCACTCAATTTTGGTGATTTTTGGTTCAGGGAGCACTGGGGGATGAGACTACAATATGCGGGTCCATATCACTGACCCCCCTGAATCAAACTTCACCAAACCTTGATGTTCGTACTAGAAGGGGCTCTTAAAGCCATCCTGAAAGTTCAGTGCCTCTATCTTAAAAAATGGGCTCCCTGCATACACATCCAGAATTTTCCATTGGCTGCAGTAGAGCCAAATGAGTTCAATAGGAGTATCTGGGTGATCTTTGGAGGTGTCTGTAGTGGGTGCATTTTTCAAGGCAGAGCCACCAAACCTGCAGAGTAGCTTTTGGAGACCATCCTAATAGAAACCGTAAGGTCTGGTGAAGTTTGGTTCATGGGGTCCAATTTTATAAGGGGTAGCCCTCATTTCCCATTAGAAACCAATGGAAGCAGTGGAAGATGGGGGCATTCCCTTTGGGGTCCCATAAAATTGGACTCCCTAAAGCAAACTTCACCAAACCTGTGTGGTATCATCAAGAGAATGAAACCAACCTGCAAGTTTGGTGCTGCTACCTTAAAATGAGCTTCCTACAAGCAGAAAACAAAAAAAAAGCAACAAAATTCCCCATAATGTTATGCCCAAATTTTGGGGGGAGGGAAGGTTTGGAAACGTGAATATTTTCAGGTTTTCTGAATCAGATATTCAGATTTTTCAGGTTTTTAAATGATTTTAAAGCCATAAAAACCCAATTACAACTTTCACCAAAAATTTTTTGCTCAAGCCTATGCATAGTTGGCCATCGGAGTTTGAGTTTCCATAGGAAGGATGTTCCATAATCATGGGGCAGCCTTTGAGAACATATGTGTATGTCCTTCAGTTTTCTGTTTGTCTGTGCCTCAGGAGAGTCAAGGAGGTTGCTTTCAGATGCTGTATATGATAACAGTGAAGATATACTAAGGCAGCAATCTTTGTACAAATATTTGGGAGCAAGCTCCCCTGTATGCAGTAGGAATTACTTATGAGTAAACATGAGCTTACAATTGTGTTCCCAATATAGCTTCCAATAATATGGAGAAAGTTGATAACTATAATGGTATATTTTCAGCATATAAATCACTGAAACATCTTTACAACAGAGTAAGAGATATTAAGAGAATAAAAGTAGTGTTTTTGGATCTGATCAAGGATCCATATTCTAGAACCCAGGTTTCCTGCAACAGTGACAGCCCTATCCAGCTGGGGAGGCAAAAAAAGCTTTAAGGAGTCACTTGGCCATGCACCAGCACATTTGCCCTCCCTGGGGCACTTACCTTGGCAGAGATGGCACCATCCCTCAGCCCCACAGTGCAAAATCCAGAAGTCCAGGCTGAGGCAGGGCTGTACTGGCATCCCAATTGGATGCCAGTGGGGGGGAGGCAGGCTGGGACATTCCTTGGGTGGGACTGTGTTAGCCTACCCCTCACACCCCGCTCTATTGAAATATGGATCTCATATTATTTTCCTGTAAAACTATATTGGCAGAAGCCAACTTTCATATTTGTGTGTGTGTGAATAGCAGAGTGTCCACCTAAAAACAGGTCACAAACAAAAGGTCTGTTTGCAAGATCAGATCAGTGAATGAGTTACTCCAGGCAATAGAATCTGGAAGCCTCATAAACCATGGACATGCATCTTGATTACCACACACCGCTAAGCTGTTCTGATACAATGGATTCCAGAGAACTCGCTGATACTAGGCTGTACATTTACTCTGCTTTGAGAAACCAGTTCCTCAACAATCACTCCTTCCCTGCATTTCCTCTACCTTCAGATACAATCTCCCTAACAATCAATCCTTTCCTAATCCATTCAAACCCTCAGCCAAATTTGAATACCTGGGCAGAAACTCCAAGGAGCTACTCTATGCTAGGGTCGATCTGCAAATCGGAAGATCTGACTGTGGAGCGTCCCGCTCGGATGACGAAATGGATGGATTCGGTGGCATCTGCCGCCAGTCCCAGTGGGCATGGCAGAAGAAGTCAGGGCCTCTGAGCATGGGCTGAGATCCTTTCCCCCCCTCCCGTCCGAATAACCCATCCGAGAGTCAGGTGGCACGGAATCGGCGCCTCTGAGCATGTAGAAAAAAAAAGCCAGTCTGAGGTGGGGGAAGATGCTCCCTTAGATGGGATCCCTTCCTTAACTGGTGATCAGCTATCCTCTCGCACTGAGGATACCCCTCGGGGAGGTGGGGGGCTCCTTGTAGTGGGTGATTCGATCATCAGGAATATAGAGAGTTGGGTTTGTGACAGGCGTGATGACCGCATGGTGACTTGCCTGCCTGGTGCGAAGGTTGCGGATGTCACGCTACGTCTAGATAGGCTGTTAGACAGTGCTGGGGTGGAGTCAGCAGTTGTGGTCCACATTGGTACCAATGACATTGGGAAATGTAGCCGGGAGGTTCTGGAAGCTAAATTTAGGCTGCTAGGAAAAAGGTTAAAATCCAGGACCCCCAAGGTGGCATTCTCTGAAATGCTACCTATTCCACGCGCAGGGCGAGCTAGGCAAGCGGAGATACAGGGTCTCAATGCGTGGATGAGAAGGTGGTGCAAGGCAGAGGGTTTCAGATTTGTCAGGAACTGGGGAACCTTTTGGGATAAGGCAGGCCTGTACAAAAGGGACGGGCTTCATCTTAACCAAAGAGGAACCAGGCTGCTGGCGCTCAACATTAAAAAGGTGGCAGAACAGCTTTTAAACTGATTCCTGGGGAAAGCCGACAGGAGCTGAGGTGACTTCGTTTGGAATACAGAGTCCATGGGGATGCAGACAGAGAAGGAGGTTTTTTTAAATCAACCACATACAAGTGAGGAACATAGCAATGTGATAAGTGATAGTGTCTACAAAAAGGCTAGAGGGCAAAACACATAAATCCCAGGTTAGGGACAGAGACAGAGTATACAAGTGTCTCTATGCTAATAGTAGAAGCATTGACCTAAAATGGGGAGCTGGAGTACAGAGTTTTGAAGGAGGACATTGATATAGTGGGCATCACAGAGACATGAAGGTGGAATGAGGGAGAACCAGTGGGATGCTGTTATCCCAGGTTACAGGCTCTACAGGAAGGATAGGACAGAGGCGTATTGGGGGGGTGGGGTGGCCCTCTACATCAAAGAGAGCATAGTGTCACATAAAATAGACAATGCAGGGGGAGCTGATTCCTCTACAGAAGCAGTGTGGATATCAATACCAGGGGTGAAGCATAGTTTAACATTAGGAATATATTATCGTCCCCCTGACCAAAGCTAATAGAGAGGATTCTGAGCCGGAAAAAGAACTTAGAGAGGCCAACAAAAGCACAAATGTCGTGGTCATGGGCGATTTTAACTATCCCCATATAAACTGGAAAAATGCATGTTCAGGTCATAGTAAGGAGAGAACATTCCTGGATATGCTAAATGATTGTGGCTTAGAGCAGATGGTTGTAGAACCAACCAGGGGAGATGTGATCCTAGATCTAATTCTATGTGGGACCCAGGACCTGGTGCGGGAAGTCAGTGTTGTTGAGCCGATAGGGAACAGCGACCACAATGCTGTCAGATTCAGTATCTCTGCATGCGAACAAGTGACAACTACTAATGTAGTTACATTCGCCTTCAGAAAGGGAAATTTCTCAAAGATGAGGTTAGTGCGCAGGAAGCTGAAAGGGAAAATCAAGAGAGTCAAAACTGTCCAAGATGCTTGGAGGTTATTTAAAAACACAGTCTTAAAAGCTCAACTGGAATGTGTTCCACAGGTTAGGAAAGGCAGCACCCAGTCCAAAAGAAAGCCACCATGGTTAACAAGGGACGTTGAGGAAATTATTACGGAAAAAAAGATGTCTTTTAGAAAATGGAAGTCCAAATTAACTGATAAAGAATACCAGAGAGAACACAAATGGTGGCAAAAGAGAAGCAAGTTAGCTGTAAGGGAGGCAAAAGATTATGAGGAACGCATGGCTGTGAACATCAAAACCAGCAACAAACAGTTCTTCAAGTACATCAAAAGCAGGAAGCCAGCAAGGGAAGCGGTAGGCCCGTTAGATGACAAAGGAACAAAGGGTGTGCTAAAAGATGACAGGGAGATTGCAGAGAAGCTGAATGAATTCTTTGCATCTGTCTTCACCCAAGAGGAGGTGAGGAAAATTCCTGCACCTGAACCAAGCTTCTTAGGAGGCGAATCCGAGGAACTAACGAAGATAGTGGTAGACAAGGAAGAAGTTCTGGCAGCCATTGATAAACTAAATGCTACCAAATCCCCTGGCCCAGATTGCATTCACCCAAGAGTTCTTAAAGAGCTCAAGCATGAAATTGCTGGTTCTCACTTTAATATGCAACTTATCCTTGAAATCAGGCTCCATCCCTGAAGACTGGAAGATGGCCAATGTCACACCAATCTTTAAGAAAGGATCTTAGGGGACCCGGGAAATTACAGGCCAGTCAGTTTGACATCTGTTCCTGGTAAATTAGTAGAATCTATCATTAAAGATAAAATTATAAAACATGTACAAAAGCAAGACCTGCTGAGAAAGAGTCAGCATGGCTTTTGCAGAGGCAAATCCTGTCTTACAAACTTACTAGAGTTCTTTGAGGATGTAAATAGGCATGTGGATAAGGGGGAACCAGTGGACATTGTCTACTTGGATTTCCAAAAGGCTTTTGACAAAGTTCCTCACCAGAGACTATTGAGAAAACTCAGCAATGAAGGAATAAGAGGGGAAGTCCTCCTATGGATTAAAAACTGGTTGAGGAACAGGAAACAAAGGGTGGGTATAAATGGGAAATTCTCACAATGGAGAGATGTGGGGAGTGGTGTCCCCCAAGGATCCGTATTGGGACCAGTGCTCTTTAACCTATTCATAAATGACCTGGAAGTAGGGGTGGGTAGCGTCGTGGCCAAGTTTGCAGATGATACCAAATTATGTAGGGTGGTGAGAACCACAAAGGATTGCGAGGAGCTCCAAGCGGACCTTGATAAATTAGGTGAGTGGGCTAAGAAATGGCAAATGCAGTTCAATGTAGCAAAATGCAAAGTGATGCACATAGGGGCAAAAAATCCAAACTTCACATACACGCTATAGGGGTCAGTGCTATCAGTCACAGACCAGGAAAGGGATTTGGGCGTCTTAGTTGATAGTTCCATGGGAATGTCAACTCAATGTATGGCAGCTGTGAAAAAGGCAAACTCTATGCTGGGGATAATCAGGAAAGGAATTGATAATAAAACTGCAAAGATTGTCATGCCCTTATATAAAGCCAAATTAAGTGCGACCACACTTGGAGTACTGTGTTCAGTTCTGGTCACCACATCTCAAAAAGGATATCAAAGAGATAGAAAAAGTGCAGAGAAGGGCAACGAGGATGATTGAGGGACTGGAGCACCTTCCTTATGAGGAAAGGCTGCAGCCGCTTTGGGACTCTGTGGTTTGGAGCGGCGGGGTCTGAGGGGGGATATGATTGAAGTCTATAAAATTATGCATGGGGTAGAAAATGTTGACAGAGAGAATTTTTCTCTCTTTCTCACAATACTAGAACCAGGGGGCATTCATTGAAAATGCTGGGGGGAAGAATTAGAACTAATAAAAGGAAACACTTCTTCACGCAACGTGTGATTGGTGTTTGGAATATGCTGCCACAGGAGGTGGTGATGGCCACTAACCTGGATAGCTTTAAAAGGGGCTTGGACAGATTTATGGAGGAGAAGTCAATTTATGGCTACCAATCTTGATCCTCTTTGATCTGAGATTGCAAATGCCTTAACAGTCCAGGTGCTCGGGAGCAACAGCCGCAGAAGGCCATTGCTTTCACATCCTACATGTGAACTCCCAAAGGCACCTGGTGGGCCACTGCGAGTAGCAGAGAGCTGGACTAGATGGACTCTGGTCTGATCCAGCTGGCTTGTTCTTATGTTCTCATGTTCTGCATAAAGCCATTCAGAGCTCCCTTGATATAATCAAGGAACAATTGACTCTATTATCCAAACACTTAGCAACAGTAGATGAGCCTTTGATTAGCTCAAGCCATCAATCCCAACAAGGAAAATCCCAGCAGATTCAGGAAAACGAAACTGAAACTTACCTGAGCCCACCCCTACCTGTGCAAAGGTGTATAAAACTACTGTGCACCCTAGCCCCAGAGCTCTTTACTGGCTAAACTCCCTTGGTATAGTTGGTTTGAGACACGATATCGTCCTTCGCATTGGATTCCCATGCTGTCACAGGAATCCTTGCCTTCTTCTGGAACTTCTCTGCAGAAATTACATAATATATAAATCCCCCGCTCCCCTCCTACTCTATCATCCAAACCTATCTTTTCCTCCTTGCTTATATCACGTAGGAACTGTGTGTATGCTTCTCAACATCTCACTGTGTGATTGTATTGCAACCAAAAACCTTTATAAAAATATTTAAACTACCATTTGGTCTCTTTGCATTCTTTGTAGAACGTTTCAAAAGCCAATTCTGGTATAGTTGTCTAAAATATCCCACCAAGCCTGCCTCTCGCACTGCCAAGCTGAATTATTTCCCCATTGCTATTTTGAGAAAAATATTCATACTGTTAAGCTAGGTAACAACTGATATTAGTTGGCTCCCTCCGGGGGTTTAAGCTTGGGAACACTGCACCCCGGCCCTTGGACTTATGCTACCCTTTTCGTCGAGTAAGTCCTGTAAACTCTGTGGGACTTTCTGACAGTGGGGGAGTTTCTGAGGTTTTTCTTGCTTCCTGCAGTGCTGGAAAACCTCTTGGAGCTGCATTGGCACTATGTCCCACCCCTCCAGCTTTGGATGGGACTTGCCTTCAGATTTATCATGGAAGACTACACACAAAATACAAAAGCAGTGTTACTCAACAGACCTCCCAGTTATTTGTTTCCACATTTGATAATCATAGGTATACTACCTTTGAACATCGAAATCCTATTTGGCAATTTATAAAATAAATATAGGCTCCCTGAATCTTGTGTTTATATGTGGGTAAGCTACTGTTCTATTTTAATGTTTTTTTAATTCACTTTACACTGTAAACCTATTTAAATCAGTGCGTTTAGACTGGAATAACTCTGCACAGTTTTGCATTGTCAGTGTACTCCATAGATAAACAGGAATTTAAATCTACATTTCCATATCCCAGCTTAATACCATGGTCTCTGGTTTCCAAGGTCTCAGTGATCAATTAGAATGAATTCACAATGGACATTAAATGCTTCTGTTGAGGAAAATGTCATTTATTTATAACAGAGGATTAAAGCCATTTAATTACTACAGCAAGTAGTTTCAAAAATTATTCTTTGTTGCACATACAGTTAGAGGATCATGATATCTAGTAGCTGAGACACAAATGCCAAAGACATGATTAACTTTTTTAAAAGTTTCCTTTGCTTATTTGAGGATTAGATGCCAAGGTGAGGTGGGCATTAGAAAAAATTGAAGGAGATATTTTAAATAAGCACTATATAATAATGCTAGAATTAATTACTCTGCTCCTCACCTTCCTTTAAACTGATAGCTTTATTTAACATTCTGCCATCTTATTGCATGCTTAATAGTAAACAATGCTGTTTAATTTCATTATTCTTGTTACAGTCACACAAAGAAGCTTATCCTAATCTCTCTTCATGTGGTGTCAAGGATACAAACACCACTTAACATTTTTAAACTAACTGTAACACTAGTCCAAAGTATTAAGTCACTCATTTGTATTTTAGTCAATTCTTGGTAGAATCATGGTCCATTTAATCTGTTGGAAACTTGGCATGCATTGAGAATAAAGGAGCTCTCATTTTATTGTACTCCACTCCAGTGTGCTGCAGGTTATATGACAGTTTTCAAATATGATTTTAAAAAGGGGCTTATTCTTGAATTAAATATGAAATTAATAACACAATCAGCAGGGTTGGCCCTCATGATATTAAACTCAATTTTGCGCTCTCCCTGCAGGCTTACTTTAAATATATTGTGGCAGTATTAACCAATAATACCATATATGCAGAGTGGACATTTTCTTAAAGGAAGAGAATGATGTAGCTACTATAGTAGGAGAAAATTGTGGCTTTATGGGATAGATACACAAGAAGGGAAGTTACTAATTTAAAGACAGTTTGGTATCTCCAGTAAAATAATAATAATAAAATTGATTGACTGGAGTATATTGTTTACATTTCCTGCTTTTTTAAATTATTTTCCTGTTCATAAATCAGTAGAGGTCTCATTATTAATGACTGTATGGCAACAATGTGCCCTTACTACTATGATAGGCTCTGGTGAATCTTATAAGGATAATGGATCTATATACTTATATGGAAGTATATGTATGAAAGATCTGTATACTTATATGGGAAGATTGTTTACTGCTGCCTAAGCTGCCTAATAGACCACTAGTCTACCAAAGTCTACTTAACTACAAGTTATCAGTCAGAGATCTCCTATATCAGTTACTGCCTGTGTTACCCAAATCAATCTCCCATGTCAGGTCTGACATGTAGAGCATCCTGTACACATATTTTGGGACACCAGTTTGGAACCATTTCAGTTGGTTGTGTATACAGATCCCTGACTAGTGTAATATCCTTAGAAAGACAAGAAAAAAATCCTCATTCCTGGCAGCTGGAGGAAGATGTGGGAACTTATCCAATGAAGGGTGCATGTGATGATGCAACTTCTGTGCAATCTGGAAGTTACAGCATCACATCAGGGGATGTGACATCCTAGCAGAGCAACATCCCCAGCATGGTAACATCATTTGTAGTTTGCACTGGAAGTTGCATCATTGCAGGGGAACAATTATTGTGGTACCATCCCATTTGGCTGGTGAGTTTCCTCCTTCAGCTCAGCATCCAGCAGATATGGGCAATGGCAGGAGATTTTCTGCCATAAGTGGGCAAATAGAAACCATACTCATTAAGATAGAGGCACCTTCCGCACACGCAAAATAATGCGTTTTCAAACCACTTTCACAACTGTTTGCAAGTGGATTTTGCTATTCCGCACAGCTTCAAACAGCACTGAAAGAAGTTTGAAAGTGCATTATTCTGCATGTGCGGAATGAGCCAGAGAGATAAAATATGAAATGAAAGCAAAAGCATAAAACAGAAGCACAATATAGTACCACAATCCTAGCAATGCTTCCCTTGATTACTGTGTAATCCAGTGAATAGTTTGAAGAGGTACAGTCTTGAATGTCATCAGATAGGAATAGAATAGTCTGGATTCAAATCCCAACATGCTTTGAATCTCCCTGAAAGATCACCCTAACCCAGTGGCAGAGCGCCAAGAGCGCGGGGTGTGTGTCATGCACCGGGGACATGCCTGGGGGCAGAAAATTGCCCCCGGCCCCTCCCCCTTTTCCCCACGCCCCCGAAGCTCCCCTGCAGCACCCCCCACGGCACACACACATCCCGCCCCCTTTCCATACTCGCCTATGTTCCTTTTCTTTTAAAATACTTTTTGAGGCTGAAAAAAGCGACCTATTTACAGTTCAGGCTAAAAACTGCCCGAGGAGCTACAATTCCCAGGAGACCTTGGGACTCACAAGGTCTCCTGGGAAGTATAGTTCATCAGGCAGTTTTTCCCAGGGTGGTACACAACAATATAATAATACAATATAAATAACAATAACAATGATAATAATCATAACAGCAGCAATGAATAGCAAATCAATTCTTACAGTGCAAACACATCAAAACATCAATAAATAGAACAGATAAAGCAAAATACAAAAACTAATTTAAAAATATATAAATATATAATAAATATATAAAGCATTAAGCTCCTTGAAGATAGGAGATATAATAAATGTGTAAAAGTAGCTTTTAAAATGAAAGGATATGGAAGTCACTGGACTTTTCTTCTGAGTAAACACAAACCCAAACTAGTTAATATGATATACAGTGGAATCGTAAATGGAGTTGCACCCTTCTCACTGAATAACAATAGTCTGCTTCAGCCAAGTGCTGTTTATACATTAAAAAGATATATCCTCATCAGCTTTTGTCTCTCCCAATTGTCCCTTCCCTAGCCTACTTCTCATTTTATTCACAACTGATAATTTTGTTCTTGGTAACTTAACTTCCATTCATGTGTGTGTGTGTGTGTGTGTGTGTGTGTGTGTGTGTGTGTGCATTGTAAAGTTAATGACAGAAAAAGGGTACATTGCAGATGCTTTTGTTTTATGACTACACTAAATCTAGCTCAACTTCTTTCTTTGACTTTGCCATTTATTAAGAGTATAAGAGAGCCAGGTAGAGGTAAGAATGGCCATTGTAAATATTTTGAACCACAGTTTATGTGTTCACATTCAGAACATTTTGTGGGAAGCCATTTACACAAATAATAATTTTGTTATGAAACCCCAAGAAAAAATAAGAGAAATGATACCTTATATTTCAATAATAATACTAATTGGCTGGTTTTTTTAAAAAAAGAACTTATAACAGAGGAGTAAAAATATTTTAAAATATGCCTTTTTCACAGAGATCTGCTGCTAATGATACATGCAATTGAAAAGACAGTGAAAGATGCTCTGGATGCCCATATGTAACACCACTTACTGTACAGGGCAATGCATGCTTTCCTCAGATAATTAATTTCCTATGAATTAACCTTCTTTGTTAACTTCTTCCCAAGTTCTTTCTCTCTTCATTTCCCTTCTTCAGCTATTTCGTTTTTGAAGCTACTCCATTTCCAAATTTAGAAATACTAATTACATAGCTAACAACTAAATAAAGTATATATGTTGGGAGCTTTGCCAAAGATTATTGCATATGCTGATACCTCTAATCATGGTAGGATGAGTTCATCGGAGTCTAAAGTGGCATGTTTAAAGATAAGAGTGATTGTTATCTAAGCAAGTGTTCAGCACACTAATCTAAAATATTGAGGACACAAGGTGGAAGAGGTGACTTTTCTTTGCAAAAATTATTTCATTTTTCTAATAACATTTAGACTAACTTTCTTCTGTGGATGGTTTTTAATATATTTGTTCAACCAAAGAATTTTTTTACACATGACAGTCAATTACATTATTCATTGAGAGAAATCTGGCACAAGCCACCTTGATGGATGGGAAGGAAGAGCAATGCTATTCAAATCAAAGTTATCAGCCAATACTTTATAGGGTCTCTTGAACTAGATGGCTAACCTCCAGAGTTTTCACAGGTACTTAATCACTGAGTGTGTAACAACCTGAGCATAGGGATTACAAAATGTTATTTCTTGATTTGTGTACTAGTACAGAAATATCAATCCAAATGTCTTGGAAATGCACTGCCATATAGGTTGTTTTAAATCACCTGGTACTATTTATAATGATTTTCCTGTTAAAGTTGGCCCTTGTTTGTGTTTCTTTTTCCTTGGCACATTAACACTGTCAGTCAATTACTGTTCACATTTATACGCATTTCATTTTTAACATATTGGTCGTTAGCGGTAGTTGTGTGCTTTCTTACACTAATTATAAGGATTTTCAAATGTTGCCTGTTCTTTTTTTGGAGCATCATTTTGTTTTTGTTTTTAATGGTTTTATTTTCTAATGTGTAATCTTTTTTCTAAATATGTTCATTCTGCTTCACTTGTGCTCCAAGGTCCATAGAGTGTGATCACTTGTGCATCCTTCCTAGCTTGATTCAATAGAGGAAGAGAGAGATGCTCCATGTTTCATCATGCACAAAACTGTTTTAAATGGAAAACTACTGTGAGGAATTAGATGTGTTGAGTGGAGTAACAAGTGGCAAGCGAGGGAAACAAAACTTATCTCCTAAAATTTCTGGTATGTTTTGTCAGGGCACATTAATGGGTAAGAAAAGAGAAGAAGCTAGTCTGCCAAACTGTGGTTTGTCAAAGTTTCTCTTTCTTTAAATTTTAAATCTAGATTTGAAAATAACATTAGCATTTTTGAAGTTCATACTAGAGCTGTGTATTATTTGGAGGAGGATATTTTTTGGTTTTGGGTTTGAAAGACCTAGATTTAATGCAAAAAGTCAACCCCCCATACCAGTATGAGTTTTTCCCCTGGCCTTTTTCAACTATTCCAAAAAAAAAATTGGGTTTACTAAACCCAATCCCCCCAAGTCTTTGAAGTCTTAAACCCAATGTTAAGCTCTGTACTGCCTGTCACCTCCAAGACCCATGTAGAGTTCAGAGGGAGTGGGGCAGATCTGAATGCTGAACCCAGATGGACTCCAGAGGTGGGACAGAGCTAAATGCTGACACCTTTAAGGACCTCAGAGTGGCGGGGGAAAAGGTAAACACTGGGATCAGCTTAGTGATGCCCAATTTTTGGCTTTGCACCACTTCCAAAGGCCACATAGACTTCAGAGGTGCGAGGGGGAGCTGAATGCTGGGTGGGTCAGGTTCTCTGCCACCTGCTGCCTCTGTGGTGGGTCCAGAGGCATACTGGGGAAAATGGTGCCCAGAGACATCTGTTCTTTGGGGCCCACCCCCACCACCAAGCCCTGCCCCCTCCTGGCTGCCAGCTCCGAGCCGGCAGCCGGCAGTCCCATCTGCCCTCCCCTCTTGGGAGGACAGAAGCAACTGGAAGGATCTGTGCTGGGGCCTTTGCTTTTATAAGCTTGGGAGTGGGGCCATGTCTCTGAATTTTCTGAATGCACACCCCTTTTTTACACCCCTACCATGGATTGAGTGTTTTCTATTAAGCTTCTGCATGAGCAAGAAGCCATTGGTCATGTAGTGCCTTGATTATCATATTTCTCTTTGGCATCTGTATAACAAGCATCAGCATCAAATCTATAAGAATTTGATGATTTTGAAGGAATGAATTATGTTCTTATGTTGGCTCTCATAATTGCTACAGCCCAATTAAAATATTACTCTGCCTTTGCTTTAAAAAATTCCCAGATTTTCTTCATTGAATTCTACTAATCTCCCATTTGTTCTCTCCTTTTAAAACTATGACATTTTTGTCCATACAAACGTAAGCAATTTTAATTCACATTGATTTCAATTAGACATGTGCTCAACTCCCCTAGTGGGATCAAGGGTATGTCCAGAAGCAATACTTTCAATAGTTGGACTTTTTTGATGCACACTCATCATATTCTATTCACACATTTCATTTTCAGAAGGTACATCCCCAGATCAATACTTTCTTTCCAGGAAAAGCAAGTTGCTGTATAGTATATATGTGGAGATTAATATATTCTTCTCCTTTTTTAAAAAAATCACTTCCTGATCAGAAGCAGTTGTTTAAATCACCCACAAGTGATTTAATTGAAAAAAAACCTATTGGTGGCTCTTTAAAAAATTTAAAAAGTTGAATATATTTTCTAAAATAGAAAATATTTTCTAAAATACAGGGAGAAGGGTAGATGACTAAATTATTAAATTAATTGTCAAGCATCTCTTTTAAAAACATTGTGAAGATGAATGGAATCTTGTTCTGCAGGCGAGAATTAAATGCCAAGTTCTTTGAAAATACCTAAATATTTTAAAAAGTAAAAGTTTGTATGCTACCTGAATGTTCTTCACAGGATTGTCAGCCATATTTTAATTTGTAATCTTTTGAAACTATTATTTTTCCTATTTTTATGTAAAAGACTTAGGCTGATTCCGCATGGGCCAAAAACAGCAGTGTGAAAACGGTGTAAAAGGGTTTAAAATGGTGTAAAAGGGTTTATACTGTTTTCACACTGTTTTCACACTGCTGTTTCTGGCCCATGCGGAATCAGCCTCTGTTTCAACCAATGCAAGTAAACTGAAGTGTATTTACTATTTCTGTTGTTAGTAATAATGAAAATCAGCAATCATCTGGGAATAAACTGTCTTTTTTCACTCAGTAAGTAATTCCTTAAAGTTGCTTTGAATGTGAGAGTAGATGCCTGTGAATGGCAAGATTCAGTTCAGTGAATCTTCAGAATCACCAGTATAAAAACTCTTAAGAAATGCCAGGCTGTTTCCTTGTTGCAGCTCTAACACAAAATGTATGTTTTTCAAACCACAAAATTACAAAAAATTTGCAGAGGTCTGTCCTCAGGAAACATCCATATCAATATGGAAGAAGTAGAAGTGACTGAAATTAATCTTAAAGGATTGGAGCCAATGTTCTGCAGGCATAATTATAGTTTCATGAGCAGAACAGCACTTTCAGTGGTGAAGGGGCAACTTGTTGGCCCTCCCACCACTATTTGTAAGAGTTACTTAAACACAAGAGCAGAATTTCAGGAAGTTCAGGGGGTGACTTCAGGAAGACAACACTAACAAAGTCCCATTCTGCAAGTATTCTGTACTTGCACTTTCCACGCAACTTCTTTGTGTCTGGATGGCAAGTCGACATTATAATGCTTTCACCCAAATCTGCAGCAGGATATTCTCACTTCCCACTCAGGCAAAGAGACAGAGATGCAACCTTGTCTGGAGATTAGGACAGAAGCTGTTAGGTTGGATGAAGGACAACCAGTCATCTTAGCAGAAGTCCCTTGTGTTCCCAACTTTCCATTAAGGGGGATTTGTAGACTTCCTTTGGTTGGACTGCCACCACCTCCCAGTTCTTACCCTCTACCTTTGGCTGCTGCTTGTAAAATGAGGTAGGGGTACATTTTCAATTCATGAAAGTGCAGTCAGGCCAAGTACAGAAATCAAGGTAATATATCTTAGCTAAATCAACTTTATGACCAGGATATACAATTCTAGAGTAAATACAGTGCCAGACCTAGGATACAGTCAAAGGCTGATTCCGCAAGGGCCAAAAACAGCAGTGTGAAAACGGTGTGAAAATAGTGTAAAAGAGTTTAAAATGGTTTAAAAGGGTTTATACTGTTTTCACACTGCTGTTTTTGGCCCATGCGGAATCAGCCTAAGAAAAGAAAATGAACAGAGAAAGGTTACTAACCTATTTGAGACTTACAAATCCTGAGTATCTGCTCTCCTCTCCTTGGTGGGAATTGGAAATGGCTGCATATTTAGAGGAGATGCCCCCTCTGCTCCTCATTCACCACAGGCATTACCCAACAAAAGGGGTGTCTCTGAACTTTCCCATCATTTTTCTTTACTCCATATGGATTCTTGTTTAAATATTCTCCTACATAACATTTATTTTGATCTGAATTCTCAAATTTTCTCTTACATTATAACTTTCATACATAAATTGTTATAACATACATCGATAATACAAGTACAATAGAAATAATATATTTCTGAATTATTTCTGTCACAGTTCATTTCTTTTTAGAATTTTATTATCTTTCCTATTCAACATCTTAAAAACATTTCCAACAACTTCGGGAAAGAAATTATTCCTTTTCTAGAAGACTCTCAAAAGTTCAGTGTATTGTCAAAGGCTTTCATGGCCTGATTCAACTGGTTGTGGTAGGTGTGGTCTGGTGTGGTCTTGTTCCTAACATTGTACCTGCATCTGTGGCTGGCATCTACAGAGGTGTATCACAGAGAAAAGTCTGTTTCACACTGTGTTTAGTGAGAAGGGAAAGTTTAGTGGGGTATATTGTCCATGTGAATCACTCCCTGGACTGAAAAAAAACACCTTCAATACTATACTATCAACTACACATTTGTATAGCAAGTTCCACCCAAACACTTACTGATTGGTTCCCCACCTGGGGACATGACAATTTATACCCCACTAAAACATTCCCTTCTCACTGGACACAGTGTGTAACAGACTTCCCATCACAACCAGTCTGAAAAGTTCCTTTCTCCTATTTATGCTGAATATGGCAGATCCAGAATATAAGCTACAAAAGTTGGTGTATTAATTGGTATTCACATCAATACTGTTTAGCAGCTTGTTCTAATTTTCTCATATTTCTTTTCCTCAGAAATAAAATGTTGACCTATCTACCTGTGGAGGTGCCTTCAGAAAAAAAAGGAGTTAATCGTGTTGCTGCCATTCACTTATTTAAAGTTATTGTTGAGAAGGCCTGCAGAATGAAAGAGTTTTCTTCACTATATTATGTACTCCTCCGTTCGCAGCCTGGGGGTCCACCTGGATTTGTCTCTTTCAATGGAGACCCAGGTGGCCCATATTACCCAGGTTGCGTTTTTCCATCTTTGTCAAGCCCAACGGTTGGCTCCCTTCCTCTCCAGCACTGACCTAGCCACTGTGATCCATGCAACGGTCACCTCCAGGCTAGACTATTGTAACTCGCTCTACGTGGGCCTTCCCTTGCGTTTGATTCAGAAACTGAAACTGGCCCAGCATGCAGCGGCTCGTTTGCTCACAGGGGGCGCCTTTCGAAAACACATTCAACCTGTGTTGCGCCGCTTGCATTGGCTCCCAGTTGAATTCCGAATCATCTTCAAGGTGTGGGTGTTGACCTTTAAAACCTTATACGGCCTGGGACCCTCGTACCTTTGGGACCGCATTACCCCATATGTCCCTCTGTGCTTGGCAGAGGCCAATTTACTGGAAGTCCCTGGCCCCTCAATGACGCGGTTGGCCTCTACTCGGGCCAGGGCCTTTACGGCTCTGGCGCCGGCCTGGTGGAACACTCTCCCTCCAGCTGTCCGGGCCCTGCGGGACCTTGGAGAATTCCACAGGGCCTGTAAGACCGAGTTGTTCCACCGGGCCTTTGGTGAGACCAGCCGCTGAGGGTGCCCCCTGCCCCTGCCCCTCCTTTCTGCCCCTATGTGTCCCTCACACTATCAGGACCCATTATATATATATATTTCTGGGGAGGGTTCAAGCAAGGGTTTCATGGGACGCTGTATTAGGAATTAACTGCTGTTTTAATTGTATTTATGGTGAAATTTTTTGTGATGATTTTATGTATGATGTTTTTATGTTGTGCACCACCCTGAGCCCTTCAGGGATAGGGTGGTATATTAAATTAAACTAATAATAATAATAATAATAATAATAATAATAATAATAATAATAATAATAATAATAATAATAATAATAATAATAATACTCACCTGAGTTCATTAAAAAAAATCTTGATGTTTTAGAGTCATGCCTCTAGAATCTATCCCTCACTTTATCACTCTGTCTTCTGCTATAATTCTGCCCGTTTGCATGATTTTTTAGGGCTGTGAGACTGCACACTCTCAAATAAAGTGTTGCTAAATTCATTAGGCTTACTTCCAAGTAAACCTACATAGGATTGAACTACAGCAGACTGATGGGCCAGCATGGAGAGTGGTTAAGAGTGATAGACTCTAACCTGGAGAACCAAGTTTGATCCCCCACTCCTCCATATGAGCCACAGACTTTTATTTGGTGAACTGAATTTGCATGAAGCATGCTGGGTGACATTGGGCTAGTTACAGTTCTCTCAGAACTTTCTCAGCCCACTTACCTCATCAGATGATCCTACCAAAACAGTCACTGAAAACTCCCCCTCCCTCTTTTTTGGCTCATGCATTTCTCAAGTCAAGAAGATTTCAAGTAATACATTTAAAAGACAGGGGTATGACATCCTACTCAAGTGCTTCTCTACAAGTGATCTGTAGAGGAAAGCAAACATTTAAAAATTATTTCATTTACAACTCAATTTATATTCAATTCTTACCAGGTTTCTGACTTTTGTCATGGATTTTGCCACCTAGTACCCATCTTATTTTCATCAACTGCGACAAACACTCTAATTCCTGTCTTCAATCATTCAAAAAGTACACTTGTGGCATTTGTATTAATGTGACAAATATTTAATTCATTTTATGGCACTTCATTGACTTGAGCCCTGCATCATTATAGAGTGGATGAAAGAAGGCCAATCTGGATTGCAACTGGGCCTCAGAACTGTTTGTTTCCAACAAAACCTTCATGATTCTATGACTTAATATCTATTCTGGTAAAGAAGAGCTACCAGTCCATGAACTATTGATCTAAAACTTTATTTCAAGGCAAGTATAGGCCCAGTTCAAACAAACGCCACTCCTACAGTTGGGACATAGCACAGCGTATCCAGAGGTATGATCTGGTGGCTGTTGAAATATCAATTAATGGATTATATATCTAGGAATTAATGATATATATCTAGGAATGTTGGCAAATTTGTGGTGAACCTGGTCACCTGGTAAACATACTATGTTTCATAGCTGCAAAAGCTCATGAGATGAATCACAGCACACCCCTACAGGCAAACAAAATATGAGCTGAACGTTAGTATCCTTGCAGACAACTATTATTAAACTATCTCTTCACTTATGCACCTATGGCATTAGCTATAATGATTTTCATATTATTGGATGTACATAGATTGTAGTGGTGCAACCCTCTAGCATTAATTATAATGCATAATGTGCTAAGTTCTAATTACAAAGATACCAAAGCAGAAACAAATTCATTGACTGTTGCGATAAAGATGCATGTACAAAGTCATCAGTTGAGTTCATTGTTTTTCCAGATCTAGGCAGATTGACATCAGCATAAGATTTTTTTATGTTGTTTATTTGCACACAAATGAAAAACACATCTCTCCTGACAGTTTCAGCTGGCAGATAACATTGATGGGCAGTAAGCAGAAATGATAGGGTAAAACACAGAGTAATTACATGACATTTGAAAAGATAAGGAGCTACAGGTAGTTGAGATGCGATTGTTCCTTCCTGGAGTCATCCATTTATGCCAACAAGTAGAACACAACAACAAAAAAATA
Organism: Sphaerodactylus townsendi; assembly: GCF_021028975.2. Taxonomy (NCBI): domain Eukaryota; kingdom Metazoa; phylum Chordata; class Lepidosauria; order Squamata; family Sphaerodactylidae; genus Sphaerodactylus; species Sphaerodactylus townsendi. The sequence goes on from NC_059431.1 coordinate 51,761,313, forward strand.
AACAATCATTGCATCAAAATTGCTTGGATACCTTTTGCCTGCTCCTCTGAGCAACTGGATGGTGGTTTAAAGCTTTTATCAGCAATCAAAATATCATTTCTAAAGTATAACTTCTTATTTGTGCACCTATCTTAAGTACTTGTTTATCTGCAGTATCCAGCATACATCAGCTGTCACTGGAGAGGGTGTTTGTTTTCATCAAAGGGAGTAAGCTTATTAAGTAGAGAGCTTGATATCTGCCTCATCAACTCTGGTCATGTGAACAATTACTCATTCCATGTAATGGACATAACTACAGTTTCAGAACATGCTGGGGGCGAAGGGAAACCCTATTAAATTATCTAAATCAGAGATATTTCAAGAATGTTGTTATAAATGCCAACCACCTGCCATAAAGTATGGAATTTTTGTAAGGCTTATTCATAGTTTGTTTGATGAAGGATATATAAAGAGTCCTCAAACTTATTTTTAACATTATTTTTATCTACTAATTTTTCAGCATCTTTACATTAAATTTGCACTTGCCTTGTTCTTTTTCAACTGTCCTCCAGGTCAATAGTACTGTGCTTATTTTAAAACTTCAAAAGAACAGTGAACATGGCTGATACAGTTTTATTTTTCCTATTTTTGTTCCTCTTTGTAGTAAGGAGAATTGTAACACCAAAATACATTATTAAATACAATGTATGGCAACTTCACCCTTTCTTGTACTGATTCCATTCATTCCCTTGAATGCTACTCAAGAAGAAGAAGAGGAGGAAGAAGAAGAAGAAGAAGAAGAAGAGTTGAATTTATATCCCCCCTTTATCTCCTGTAACACCCAGAGAGCCATGGGGGTGTGACCTGGCCTCCCCAAGCCCCGCCCCCAGCCTCCCCAAGCCCCAACTTCAGCCTGCAAGCCAGCCATGCAAGCTGATGGACAAAGAAAGTTGCAGGGATGGCTGCACTTACGGAGGACGCCCCAGCCGAGCAGGTGACAGCAGGTGCCAGACGAGGGAAGGAGGGAAAAGGATGTCGGAAAAAGGAAGGAAGGGAGGAGGGGGTGGGGAAGGAGGTGCACTCGCCGCATCCCAAGTGCAACTGGCCGTCATTGGCGTCACCACTGCCGTCTATCCTGCCCAAGCGGGTGGGATAGACAGCAGCGGAGATGCCAACAACGGCAAGTTGCACTTGGGACGCAGCGAGCGCGCCTCCTTCCCTGCCTCCTCCTTCCTTCCTTCCTTCCTTCCTCCCTTCCTCCCTCCCTCCCTCCCTCCGGCATCCTTTCCCCTCCTTCCCAGGCACCAGACAAGGGAGCCGCAGCACAAGGACAAAAAAGCTGCATTTGGCTCCAGAGCCGTGGATTGCTGACCCCTGGACTAGATGGACTCTGGTCTGGTCCAGCAGGCTTTTTCTTAGGTTCTTATGTTCTTAATTGTAGTTCTTTTAGGAATGAGACTACACTGAACCTATGTTGCGCCAGATAATCTTTCAGAAAAAAGATTTCCCACCATGAGGGAGGGGAAAAATATAAAGGCTCCTTTTGAGGCCTGTGGGGAATTTTTCTAGGCTCTGTTTAAGGTAAAGTCACTGAATTTTCTGTATAGGTACTGGTGACTGTCCTTAGAAGAACCTTTGGATTTGATAAAGATTGCGTCAGGGTCCTTATTTTACTCAACACTTTTTTTTCCTTTTTACCATTTTTTCTCTTTACCAAACTTGGAGGTTCTTAGGAAGCCACCAGCAGCTATGCTGAAAAGCTGGCAAGTCTGTCTAAAAAAAACAGCCCCCGGAGAAAGAACAGTTAGTTAAGAGGAACTCTTGAATTTTCTGGACCACCTTAACAGCATCCACCCAAACATCCAATTTACCATGGAAGCTGAAAAAGAAGGAAAACTGCCTTTTATAGATATCTTGGTCTTTTGCAGACCCAACCATCAACTGGGCCACACAGTATACAGAAAACCAACTCACACAGACTGGTGTCTACATAAAAACTCCAACCACCATCCACAACAGAAAAGGGGTATAATCAAAACTCTGATATATCGTGCAAAACGAATTTGTGAACATCACCTTTTCCCTGATTAAATCAATCATCTAGACTGGGCTCTGCAGGCTAATGGCTACTCCACAACAGAAATTAGAAGAGCTTTAAGACCAAGAGAAACCCAGAAGACTGAGGAGAAACAGCCCACCACAGGAAAAATATTTCTACCATACATCAAGGGAATCACTGATCAAATAGGGTAGCTGATGAAGGAACATAACCTACAACTATGTACTCTTCAAGCTGAAAAGGTGCTCAGGATTGGCGCCTGCAGAGCAAATGTCCTGGGGAAGCCCTCAGCAAATAGAGGTAAAGAGAATCCCTTCAGCACCACACAAATGTCAGGTGCAAGCTCAGGAGGAAACTGACCAGAGAGCTTAACAGTTGGACAAGAAAAAGCCTCCTTTCTCCTCTGACACCTGTACTGTCTGGACAAAACGTGAGAGGTGACTTTTTAAAAAGATGTCCCCAGGACATCTTATTTATGCTGTCCAGAAAAAAAGTTGCCTCTTTTTAAAATGCCCCCCAAACATCTTATTTGTGCTGTGAAGAGTAGACCAGTGTAAAAATATGATATACCTTGACTAGAGACCCCCTAGATTTTGAGGCTTTAGGTTTCAGTCTGCCTAACCTGTAGATAAATTTGGTGCTTGTGAACAAGCAAGGGTAGAGGATGGGATGCCTCCCATTAATCTTATTAGTCAGTCTGGTCTCAAATACAAACCTTGGAATTGCTAGAAACTTTTTGAAACTTTACAGGAGCATTAACAAGGATATGGTAATATGGTGTTTAACTAAAACAATATTATATGTGTTTATATGTAGAAGCTTCTTTACTCTTCTTCACTCAGCAAGATCCAAGGAACAACAAATTCCTTATTTTTCCACTGTACAGCTATATTAAAAAAACCTCACTGTAGCCTAGGTTGCATTTAGAGTAGCTTGTAATTACAGGATTCTCTTTAATTACCCTATTCTCATTCAGTGTCCCTAAATTAGAAAGCAACAGAGCTGAAACAAAGTGGCCATTTCAAGTTAATGAGCCAAATGCAAAATTTGTGCACGTGAGTGAATGCATGAATCTGAATTTGTATAGCCATATAAAAGCTTGTTCATTCATTTTTCTTCATTCATGACACCAAATTACAAATACATATCATTTGACCACTAGGGTATTTTGGCCCCCATGGAGTACAGTATACCAGGAATTAAAATACTACTTCCAAATGGCCTAAAAACTAGCAGATATCAGGCAGTATGATTAAATGGCTTTGTTCTGTTGGGGTGGAATAAAAAGGCCCTGCTCTGGATCCTGTTTCTGCTGAAAGGAGTTATGCAAATTCAATGCCGTTTGAGTGGGAAGGGAGATTCTGTGGCAGAATGAATGGTTCTTAGTTGTTTTGCATAACCAGAATTTCCTTCATTTTGGAGATCTTCTGTAACCAGGAATTAAAGGAACAACTCTTCCGTATACCCTTTGATGACAGGTGTATTTATCTGTGCAAAGTCCTCCGAAATAGCCATCCTGCAAATGGTTACTAATAGCCAATTGCCAAGCACTGCATTTCCCACTTTGTGCCTGCCTGAGAAAAGCTCTCACACTTCTATTGTTCTGCAGAATGTGTAAAACAAAATGTAAAACAAAAGGAAGACATTCCTACAAAGCAGGGGCCTCCAACCTTTTTGAGCCTGCAGGCACTTTTGGATTTCTGACAGACAGTGGTGGGCATAACTAATGTCTTCCACAGGAAATGGAGCCAACCACAAAAGGTCAGGGAATGAGTTCATGCACAACTCATCAATATTTCAGATGAAAAGTCTTTGCCTTTAAAATGAAGATATTGTTTTAAAACATTTTCTTGCATACCAACAAATTCCCTTTGTAGGCTTAAAGAGGCAGTGGTCCGCCCACTCCTAAAAAGACCACTGTTAGATCCTGAGGATCCGGCCAATTACCGCCCAGTCTCTAATGTACCTTTTCTGGGTAAGGTAATTGAGCGAGTGGTGGCGGACCAGCTCCAGCAATTTCTGGATGAAGCACACGTGTTGGACCCCTTCCAGTCTGATTTCCGTGCTGGCCATGGGACCGAGACGGTGTTGGTCGCCATCATGGACGAACTTCAGCTGCACTTGGATAGAGGTGGGTCGGCGCTGCTGGTGTTGTTAGATCTCACTGCAGCGTTTGACATGGTAGATCATGACCTTTTGGTCCACCGCCTCACCGATATCGGAGTCTGCGGGTCGGCCTTGAATTGGCTGGCCTCATTTCTCCGAGACCAGGGACTGCAGGTGACATCGGGGGGTGAGAACTCCAGGTGCTACCCCATTGAATGTGAGGTGCCCCGGGGAGCGATCCTCTCCCCGATGCTTTTCAATATCTACCTGCGCCCCCTGGCAAGTGTGGTTCGGAGTTTTGGGCTGCAGTGCCACCAGTACGCTGATGACACTCAGCTCGTGCTAACAATGGAGGGCAGCCCGTCTGTGGCCCCTGGAGCTCTCCAGCATTGTTTAGAGGCCGTGGCGGGTTGGTTGAGAGCAAGTCAGCTGAAATTAAATCTTACAAAGATGGAGGTCCTGTGGCTGGGACGGTGGAGAGACTGGTGGACTTTTGCCTGCTATTGCTAGATGGCGAGGCCTTACAATTAGCCTTGTCCGTCAAGAGCCTGGGCGTGACCTTGGACTCCACACTATTGTTGGAGGGCCAGGTCACTCAAACGGCCCAGGTAGCTTTCCATCATTTGCGGCAAGCGCAGCAACTGGCCCCATATCTGTCTCGTTCTGACCTGGCCACTGTGATCCATGCAACGGTCACTTCCAGATTAGATTATTGTAATGCGCTCTATGCTGGCCTGCCTTTGTTGATGGTCCGGAAATTGAAACTCGTGCAACATGCAGCAGCCAGGAACATCGTGCCGGGACCGGATCACTCCAGTCTTATACCATCTACACTGGCTGCCTATCGAGTTCTGGGCCATCTTCAAAGTACTGGTTTTGACCTTTAAGGCTGTTAGCGGCATTGGGCCTGCATATCTGAGGGACCGCATCTCCCCATGTTGCCCAGCTAGGGCTTTCCACTCCTTGGAGGAGCATCTGCTGGAAGTCCCCAGCCCAAAACAGATCCGGCTGGCCTCTACAAGCTGGTGGAACCTGGTGGAACAGGCTCCCTAAGGAAACCAGGCCCTGCGGGACCTTCAAAGTTTCCGCAGGGCCTGTAAAACAGACCTGTCCCACCAGGCTTTTAGCCAGCCAGGATAGCCATGTCATCCAGGCCCCCTGTGGATGGGGTTGGGGGGAGGGAATTGTCACCATTTGATTGTTTTAAATTGCAGGTGGAACTACTGTTTTATATTTTATTGTATGTTTTAATTATGATGTACACCGCCCTGAGCCTACTGGGGAGGGCGGTCTAAAAATATAACAAATAAACAAATAAACAAATAAACAAATAAACAAATAAACAAATAAGTAAGTAAGTAAGTAAGTAAGTAAGTAAGTAAGTAAGTAAGTAAATAAATAAATAAATAAATAAATAAATAAATAAATAGTCAAATTGTGAATACCTTTGTGCAGTGGTGGCAACTGCTGTTGAAGCAACTTGTAAAAAAATCAGCATAGCCAATATGATCTCCTGTTACTAAGCAGAAACCCTTCTAGGCAACGTCCAACCAGGCCCCGCCCACTGTCTAAAAACTTTTGGCGGGTGCCAGGAAAGGTGTCAGTGTTGGGAACTCCCAATGGGTCAGCACTGAGGAAATAAAGCTGTAGCAAATGGAACTGATCTGGATGGCACATTCATAAACACAATAGAGTTCACAGTTCACTTTCTGTATGCTCTTGTTTGCACTGCATTGTTTTTAAATGTGCAGGAGGCCCTTTTTATAAATAGAGTGGAAGTGTAGTAAGTGGAATTAGTCAGGAAGGTGTTTTCCTCTAAGGAATATTTTGTTGCATTGTTGACTGCATGTTGTAGTTTATTGCACTGCTTCCTGTATTTATTATCTTGTTTGTGTTGCATTGATTTAGAATTATTGTAATCCAGTTGCTGCATTGTTTACAACTTATCTTATACTACCTTCTGGATCCCATAGCTTATTCTAATTCTGCAATCCAGTTAAGTTTCATAAGAAATGAAGAATATGACTACAGGAAATGAATAAGTAAACAATATGGTCACAAATTGTTCAAAAGATTTGATTTTAGTAGGAAAAACTCATTGTGTTGTTAGAGAGTTGTTAGTCTAAAAACAAAGAAAAATAGATTTCTCACAAGGAGAAAAAGAAATTACAATAAGTATATTTGAATCAAAGCAAACATCTTGTTCTTTTCACTTCATCTTCAGAACACATATTTAGAATCAATACATGGACCAAATCAAACTGTTACAGCCGTGGCTTATGACTGGAGCTCTTGAGATATACAATATGAGCCTTGAATTACAATAAATGTTTTACTGTGGGTCAGATGAGGACATATTCTCAACAGTCATACAGCAATTGTAGGAATTTAGTTCTTAAGCATCACAGGACCCAATGTGGATCTAGAATATGTGTGGGGGAAGAGGTAGAAGAGACCAGCTCTCTTTTTAGGCTTTTCTGCATGAGGTTTTTACATCTCTTCTGGCCCCATACTGCTTTGGTTTATCCCCTAGTTTCTGCACACACATTTTTGTGCCTTTACTTTCCCTTCTCTCCCCCTGCCCCTGTCTTTTTAAAAAAATATATTTCTTTTGAGACTACCTGAGTGACAATTTTTGTTAAGGGAACAGTACTGATTAATTCCAGCCCCCACCCCCGATCTTTTTTTAAAAGCCAGTTCTGAGTCAGCTTTTTCTTTGTTCATAATGTTTCTGTCACTTTTGTTTGTCCCTCTCACTGCCCCCCCCCCCATCATGCACTGTTTGATAATTGGACTGAAAATTTGGTCAAGTCACTTCTTCCCCTCCTGAAAACGTGATTTATTTTTATTTTTAAAAAGCACTGAAATATTGACATATCACTAGAAGTAACAGTAAGCTCTTTGACATCCCAACTTCCATTCCCACGCCCAAAGAAATGTTTCTATCCCTTTCTCTTACAGATATAAGGGAAAAGCTAGAAACTTTTTTTTTAATTAAAGCTGAGGATTTGGAGAATCCCCTAAGCCTATTATTACAATGCTTCAGTGACATATCAATATTTTAGTGACTTTAAAGAATGGGGGACTTCTGTGATGCCACCAGTATCAACCCCACTGATGACAACACCCCCGCTCTTGAAATTCATTATTTTTGAAGGCACATGCAACAGAAAATAGTCTGACTGCACAAGTAGCAGCAGTGGCGTAGTGGTTAAGAGAAGATGTACTCTAATCTGGAGGAACCGGGTTTGATTCCCTGCTCTGCCGCTTGAGCTGTGGAAGCTTATCTAGGGAATTCAGATTAGCCTGTGCACTCCAACACACACCAGATGGGTGACCTTGGGCTACAGCTCTATGGAGCTCTCTCAGCACCACCCACCTCAGGGTGTTTGCTGTGAGAGGGGAAGGGAAAGGAGATTATAAGCCCCCTTGAGTCTCCTTACAAGAGAGAAAGGGGAGGTGTAAATCCAAACTCTTCTTCTTCTATAGAAAAGGCACAGAGAGGACAGATGCAATAGAATTGTGCCCAAACCAATTCTAATGCTTGTGTATTGACTCCCAAGAAAATTAGGAGTAAATCAAATTGGCAGAAAAGATGTTGGTGTCATTTTCTGATCAAGAATGATCCTGATAAGAGATTATTTGTCCTCTTGGAGAGCTGTGTGTGCACTGATTAGTGCAATATAGCCCCTCTAGTGGAAAAGGAAGTGCCTCATGGCTGTTTCAGGTCAGGGAAATGGTCTAAAGAAATAGTTATAGTAAGCATGAGACAGTCTAAAGAACACTAATACATGTCTGAAGAACCCTAATTACTCTTTAAAGTCCACTTAAATCATCTTCCAAGTTTAAAAGCCTTAGGAAAGGCAAGACTGTTAACAAATTAATATTAATATTTGACTTAGAGGCCTATTTATACTATTTTAATGTACGTAGTTCACTTCTGCTGGTATTAATGAAACTCACACTAGGCTTACAAGCCTGACAAGATTAGATAGTGTTGTTTTGTCTTTAAACAAATGGAGAGCTTCCTTGTTGGGTTGGTTTTTACCTGACTTTCCACAGCTGTCTCCCGTTCCACTCCACATTTTCTGTTTATCTCTGGCACAGTAACAATTGTATTTGTTTCCTTGAACAGTGGACTTCACACACAGCAGTCATATTAAATGTTCTTTGCCCTATTCTTTTCTGGATAGGTAGCACCATCTGTATATTTGGATAGCTGGGTTCCCTATTCAGTACAATGTATTAAAGAGAAAAAGGTGGAAAGCCGAGAATGGAACCTCAGAGACAATTTCGCACATCTGTTTCTCTGGGTGTTCTTTCATTCATTTTCATTTATAATTAATGAAAAATAATGGTGCTGACACAAGTTAATTACTATGAAAAATTACAGTTTATGCTATTCATTATAATAATGGTAAATTACTTGAGATTTTCAAACACTATTCCTAACCAATTAAAAGAGTTTATAAAGAGTTTGCCTACAATATTTGGGTATGTGTGAGTTCCCATTCTAAAAAGTAAAAAGAACACCCAATACATTTCATTAAGGGACATAGAAGTACTAACTAGTGATATTAATCACAAAGTTCTTCATCTGAAGGAGAAAATGGAGAGAAAATTGAGCATATGTTGGCAGAGCAGAGAGTTCAGAACAATGTCCAAAGATACCCTTTATATAGCTAAGCATTCTCTTAATTGATTTCAAAGAAACATTAACATCTACTTTGCTTGGTAGCAGTTTAGTTTAACTAATTGAAAATAGTGTCTTGTCTTAGTCTCCCCCCCAAAAAAATCAAATTAGTGATTGTAAAATAAGCAATTAATATTCTCCTAATTAGCACATGCAAATTAGGAAAATGTTTCTTCAACAAGTTCTTTTTATGAAGCCATAAATTGCGAAAGTAAATGGAATATTCTTCAGGTAATTAAGGATAACTTATGGATGAAACATACTAATGATGTCTAATGCGGGTAAGCAAATTAACTTGCTGAAATACCATCAACTGGCATCCTTTTTGTTTTGCAAAAGCCTCAGTCTACAAAGAAGGGCAATTTTCCTTTATGCTTCATCATAGCATTAAGAGATGCAACATTAGTGTACATAATTTCATGCCATAATAGGTTTCTGTCTATCTAAATAACTTCAGATAGCATGTGTATATTTAAGCAATATAATAGCAATGAAAAAGACATTCTATGGCTCTGATCCAACTAAAGCAATTGTTGTGCCTAAAAGCAGTTTCACACATGCATCAGACTTAGTGCACAAAAACAGCAGCAACAGACAGATTAGCACTGCTCAGCCAATGTTTTTGCTGTATTCTTCTCTCAGTAGTATGTTGGTTCTCTGAAAAGATTTGGTTTAGGGATAATTCTGAACTTTCCCCAAATCCTATTAGTGGTTAACTTTTTTAAAAAAATATTTAAAATATAATTACTTTTTCCGGCTGTCCTGTATGAATAATTACAGTGCAATACTAAGAAAAGTTATACTCTCCTAAATCCACTGAAGGCAATTAACTTGGAGGGGTATAATCCTATTTAATACTTGGTGCTGAGCCTTTGGGAGATGGTTCATTTGTAGGGTGGAGGTTTACCCTGGTCCTGTGGACTGCCTACTACTGCTTCAGGCATAGCTGAATATTGCATTCTGTAGGAGTGGGGGTAACAATTAAAATGGTTCACTCACAGACTTATGGATCTGACTGTATTCCAGAATTCCTGGGAAATTTTAGGATCCCAAATAACAATTCTGTAGAGACCATGGTGGGATCTTAGAATAGGAACCTTTGGAAGCCATTGATACAGCTCTCCAATTGACCACTCCCACTATTGAGACCAAATCTGGCACCTTAATTTCTATGCAGCTGGGTGACCTGAAAAGGACCAAGAGATGATTGCAATAGCATGGTGGAAAACCTGAATCTGAAAAAAAAGAGCTGTATTGCTTATTGGAAGAATACTACTTTTGTGCTACCATTGCTCAAAGCCAGCTGCAGCTAGTTTGTGTCCAGTTCAGTTGCTTGATGTAATCTAAGTACTAAGTCACTTGTTGACTTCAAAGTCAGTGGCCCTTTCCGCACAGGCCATAAAAAGCGCCCTGGGGACGGCAAAAACACCATCCCCAGGGAGCTGTTCGCATGGGGGCGCAGCTGCATCGCAGCCACGCCGCCCTCGTGCCTCCCCAGCAGCGCGAAGCCACTGTTTCCAGACCTCGCTTCCCCAGAGAGGTTTTTGGAAAACAGCGGCTGGAAGTGCGAACGGCAGCAGCTGGAAGGCACCATTCCCCCTCCCCTTTCCTCACCGTGTCCTCCGGCCTCCGGCACATCAAACAGGCCAGGGGACATGCCCCCTGCCCTGCGACTTCCAAGCTGTCATGCACGGTGAGGCATTTGGGGGACAGCGCAGCCTGTGCGGATGCTGCGCTGTCCTCCTTGTCGCAACCGGGACCGTTCATGCGAACGGTCCCAGGGGGGTTGGGTCGGCATAGAGACCGTCCCTCAGCCTGGCTGAGGGATGTCTGGCGGCCTGCTGCAGGCTCCCAGCCTGTTCAGACTTAGTGGTGAGTGGCTCAGGTGGGCGACTCAGATGGGTGCTGCAGCCACAGGTTGGCTCCTTCCCTCCCTGGCCTCCCTGTTGACAGGGAGGGCAGGAGCCGGTCTAAGGCTGTGGCACACAGCTCAGCTGGCGAGCAGGACCCCAGCACAGAGGGAGATGCTGGGCATTGGCTGTATTGCCTCGCCGCTGGAGAGGCCGAGTACAAGGACCTGGCCAGGGCCTGGCACCTCCCTCATGTGACCAAATGGCATGCGCCCAGGGACATGTGATCCCCCATGTCCCTGTGGGCAGTACACCACTGCTGATGTATTTGCCCCACTTTCTGTGCTTTAGAACTAATTACTTTATAAGCATTCTAATTTCCCAGGCAAGCTAACCATTCCATTTGTTTGCTTGTTTGTTTAGAATATTTTCTGTGCCACCTCTTCAAAGTCCTGTTGAAATCAGCTTACAATTGAAAACCATAGAATTGAAACCCAACACAAGCCATTAAAAACAAATAAGCCATCGTCTTTCTTTCTTCCATTCTGAAGAGAGACTGTGTTCTCTTTTTGCTCCTTCAGTCATTCCTGTCCTCCATGGGTTTTCAGACATAATTGCTCCTAGCTAAAAAATGATACACATTACTTTGCCCAGATGCACTCATGAGAATTTTAATTTCCACTGTAAAAGAAATCTTGTCATAGATCTACGAAGATGCCATAAAGATCTCCATAATAAGCACACCTAAAATTTTATCCTATACACCTGATATTATGCATAGGGAGTGCATCATAATTCCAAGTAGAGTTCATTAGCATTTACGTTGCTGTGATTTTTATCAACTGTTGTTATGGTTATCTAAACCTCTTAGCTATGGCACAAGACAACATATGAAAAGAAAATGACTGTCCCATAAGTGACCCATGACATCAGCTGAAGTATCTGGATTTATGCTTTTCCACTGAAACAAAAGCAGACTGGATGAGCTTAAAAATTCAATGACTTCTTATTTAATGAGTTTAAATTAAGTCTGCAAAATATTTTATATTTTATTGTTATGGTGGAAAATTTTAGACACATTTCACTGCTTTTGCATAATGGTTTGCAGGTGTTTATTGAAGGCTTGTTGTATTATCCAACTTATACTCTAATAATTTTTTTTCAAAATACAGTAATGTTAAATCATAATTGTGCATTTCCAGCCAGCTGTGCTCTGAATGTCACTGACATAATTAATTGGGTTCACAAATAATATCATTATTAGAGTGAAATAACTGATAATGTGATTTTACATTTGCACTTCTCTCTGTCTCACCCATTGTATTGCCCATCACATATCTTTCTGTTCTTAGGAATTCCTGCCTGAAGATACTTTCCTGCCCTTAACATTTACTCCTTCTGCTTCACCATTCTGTCTTTTGTACTTCCACAAATGATTCAGACTTCATTTTTATTGCTTTTTTTGCCTATAACTGTTTTTCATATCACTTCATATGACATATCACTTCTCTCACTTCTCTCACTTCCTTCAAATTCCATCTTAAAGCCCACCACTTCTATGAAGTCCATAACTCTGGTCTCCTCCTGTACTGAAACTATGGCTGTTTCCGCATGGCCAGCTGAGTAGGGGTGCATCGACATACCTTATGCATCTGTAGAGAGGCCAGGGGACATGCCCCCATAGCCATGGCAACCCCTCCAGGGATGGTGGCCAGAAGGTGTGTTACCTGGCCTCTCTACAGCGACAGCACTGAGAGAAGGTAAGAGCAGGAAAAAAGTGGTGTGGGGAAAATGCTGCATTCCACCCACTGCCGTTCACATGGCAGCGGGTGGAAGACGCTGCTTTTCAAAAACTCGCTTGTTGAGTGAGTTTTGAAGGCAGCGTTTTTGAGCCACTTGAGGGGCATGAGCACGGCACTGCTGTGATGCAGCAGTGCCAGCTGTGCGAACAGCACCCCAGGGACAGTGTTTTTACTGTCCCTAGGGTGCTGTTTTCCACCCATGCAGAAACAGCCTAAGTCTAAACTGGAATTCATGCATAATCTCCTACACCTCTGTTCTCTCTTGCTGGCTGCTGAATTTCTGATTACAAGATCAGGATACTTTATTCCTGTACACTCTGTTTATGTACATGCACATTAAAGGAATTATGTACTTAAATCATGATGATCAAAACCTCAGAATACCAATAAGTGTCCAGACCCCACAGAAACTTTTTTTAGAAAAAGACTTATCTAGTATGATAAATGATCTCACTTGTTTACAAGGACTTCAATATATGTAATGTGAAAACAGGAAGCTGCACAATGTTACTAGGCTACTTAGAAACCTTGTAAATTATGTTAATTTCATCAGAGAGAATAATTTAGCAATTACATTTCCTTTTAAAATCAAAAAAGTTAACGATGTTCCCCCATGGTGCTCTTCAGTTAATAAATGGGAACTGTTAAGTAGTTAGAAATATACTTTTCAGGCAAAATTTGTGTTAGCAAAGGAATTGAGAAGATGAGGGTCAGATTTTAAAGAAAACAGCAACCCACTGGGCTGATTCATATAATAGTAAGTATATACTTAATCTCTCCCACCCCCCGCCCACAGGCTCCACATCAGCATATTTTAAACTCACTATCTGTAATTGGATGAAAAGTGTAACTCTGCGTGATTTTGATTTTTTAAGCAAAGTAGTGGATTTTGCTTAGTTGGTCCCACCTGATCAGATCATTTTAATCAGTTTGTTCTGATGTAGGATTCCTGCATCAGATTAATTGGTTACACTGGAGCAGATCAATTAACTCAAGAAAATTCTGTCTAGTGTTGATTCAATCATACAAGTATAATTTAATACAAATGGGCCTTACATTGATTTTGCCAACTGCTCTATAGAATCAGTGTCACTAAAGAAGTCAGCCAAGCTGAACAAACAATATTAACATTTCTGCAGTGTATTTCTCAATATAATGGACAGTAAATGATATAATGACCAATAAGATTTATGTTAGAACAAACATGGTAGTTAGAATCACTCTGTACAAGTCCAGCTCAAGATGCTGCCAAGTAACCCAGTAATTTGGGATGCATAATAGGCATGCTATTTGGATTTCAAGGAAAGTATATAGACATATATTTAGGCTATAATAATATTTTAACTGAGGATATGCTTGGCTTTTTACATTAGTGCAGCTAGTTGAATTTTAATTGGTGCTCTAGAGGAGCTTAAATGGTGTAAAATCAATGTATTTCATAAACTTGCTTTGCTAATTAGGAGACTCTTTCACTTTATGAAGATAGAAATGTTTCCTTGTCTCAGCTTCTCAGATAGGCTTTTGCAGTTATAGCTGCATTTTTCAGACTAACATCCCTACAAATAATTTTATTGAAAAGGCAATAGGACTACCATAACTAGAAGAGTTTGGATTTGGATTTATATCCCCCCCTGTTCTCTCCTGTAAGGAGACTCAAAGGGGCTTACAAACTCCTTTCCCTTCCCCCTCACAACAAACACCCTGTGAGGTAGGTGGGGCTGAGAGAGCTCAAAAGAACTGTCACTAGCCCAAGGTCACCCAGCTAGCATGTATTGGAGTGCATAAGCTAATCTGGTTCCCCAGATAAGCCTCCACAGCTCAAGTGGCAGAGCAGGGAATCAAACCCGATTCTCCAGATTAGAGTGCACAGAGAGAGAGAGGATATGAAATGATAGACTTGTACTCTGTACTTTACTGAGGTTTGGTAGAGGGTTTTGCTCAAGCTTACTTATATCCAGTGATCACAATAACATATAGGGAAAAAGTTTATCTTAGCTAAGCTTGGATAACAATCAATATCTTGTTTCCTATATCTTGTGTTTTGTCTAATTTGAATTATTTTCAGAATGTTTACACTGCAGGTTCTCTGGTCTCATTTCTTCTATTTTTCTCTTACACCATAGTACAATATGAATTACTTGGACTGGATGGGTGGTCAAGGAATAGAACTAGAAGCCTTCCCAACATCATGACCTGGTTCATATGCTTCTCTGGGCTGAGGATACTATATCTCTGGGGGAAAAACTTGTTAGGCATGCACTATCATTTATATTCATAAGCATGCTCATGCTCCAAACCTATAAATATAGATGAAGTAAACATATGCTTCTCCATCTTTTCATTTTTAAAAAGGACTGTATTAAGGCTGCTGTTCATATTCATCTGGAGCTAGCTTTAAGATATTACCTTACAAGCATGACAATGGAGGCATAAGTCCTCATCATCCACCACAGAAACAAGACTATTGACTCATGACAACATTTGAAATTGGTCTGTGCTTATAAGGTCTTATATACCTTCTGAACTGTTTTAGGCTAGGTAATTTGCCTGCAAGGGAAGGGAGTGAAAGAGACAGGGTCCGCCACCTGGACATGGCCCACCCACCCTAGCAGAGGAAGGGGAACGTTATTGAGGGATGGGGCGGGGTGCCATACAAGGGAATGGGAGGGAGGGGAGGGAGGGGCCCCTTGCCCCTCCCCTCCCTTGCAAGCATTGTAAAATGACACATGTTCAACCCGTTCGCTTCCCCTTTTCTTTTCCACCAGACTGAGCCACAGCAATGTGTGGCCGGGCCCGCTAGTTGACAACTATTTGGTAAAAGAGTTGGAGGGGGCATGGCAAGTCTATGGTGGTTCATGCAAACCATTTGAAGTTGTATCAAGAGTGAGCTGGTGTTGTGTTTCCACTCAAAGCCAAAGAGGAGGAAGTAACTTCTCTCCCAGATGCTGATTTGGTGATGGGATAAGTTTAGCTGATATACAGATTTCTGACAGCTTAACAGAAGAGCAGCAATCTGAGTTAACTGAGACATTGTCAGACTTTAAAGCTGTGTTTTCCAGGAAGCCAGGGAGCACACATTTGATCTCACATCATGTTGACATGTGCAATCATCCACCAATTGATGTTAACTCTTTTCCTATCAATAGTCCCATGAAGCAAGTTGTGTTTGGAGAGATTCAGCAGATGTTAGACCATGTGTAAAGGATTCAGTGGTGTTGATGAGCGGGTCAGCTGCCTGGCCTTGACTACATTCCACAACCCGGGCGATGGGCCAGCTTCTGCGGCAGAGACCTTATCTCTGCGAGGGAGATGAGACCTACGTTCCCATGGGAAACCGGGAGGGGGGTGGGATGGACAGAGTTATAACCTGTGCTTCTGGCGGGAGATATTATTCCTGCCACGGCGTGTACGTGAGCTTTCTAGGATGTCTGAATAAACGGTCTTTTACACCCAAAAAAGCCTTTTATTTCTGCTTCTATGGAATTCCTTACATTGTGGCAGGAATCCATCGTTCATCTATCTTCCTAGTGCAGTGGACCTCTGGTGTCTCGGCATGGAGAGGTTGAATATTCCTGTGGAAGATTCGGTAGCCCCCCAAAGGGGCTCCAGGAGCTTTCCCTTCTGGATTTGGAGGAACCGGCGGGAGAACGGGTCTCGCTGGTGACTCTTTCCCGTCCTCGTATCAACACGAGTCTTCCCTTACTCCGTTGGGACGAGGGCGAAGCGACCATGGGGACTTACATGAGTGGTTTGGGGCTGTCTATGGATCGGCGCCTGTGGATCGGATATCTGCCCGTTTTCGTATGGATTACAAACCTCAGATGCAACCTGTCCACGGAGGAGGCGGGCCTGACCACCTTTCATGCGGCAACACAGGAGTCCATTGAGCGATTCCTGGACTCGTATTTTGGTGATGCTCCCAAGAATCCACCGTGGCATAGCACTGGGGCCCGTCCGAAGACCACCGTTGAAACTGGGACTATACCGGGGATTGGGAGGGTATCCGTTTCAACTTCCGATCCCGGAACCCCCCAGATCCCGGACCAGCAGCTGCACCTTGAGATGCCCCGTGGAGCCACCCGGTGAGCACGGCGTCCTGCGTTCAGATGAAGAGGAATCGAAAGCCTGCATTCCCATCCGGATCTATTCCCTCTCCCATCGAAAGAGAGCTGGGATGAGGAAAGTGGGCCGACTGCGAGATGCCCAAGAAGCATGGGCCCGTGAGCGCCAGCTATGGGAAGAGGAACGAAAGCAGCTGCAGCAAGGCGTGAAAACCTGCAAAGAGACCGGGAACAGCAGCGCAAAGAAATCCCAACTTTCGAATTGGACCGTGCCAAAGGCAGCTGCAACGGCAATATGTGCAGAACCTATCAGTCCATGATAAAGTCCTGGAACACTCCAAACTGGACTTACAGCGTCAACGCCGAAAGCGTTCAGGCCTTCGCGTACGCCAAAGTGAACTAACTGCAGCTGTTCAGCGAGGCGAACTGGCCAAACTGGAGCGAGAGAAAGCAGCTTTGCATGCGCACCAGGATGCATTGACTCGCAGGAGAGAGAGCTGGCCGCCTTGGAGAGGGAACTGAAGAAGCAGCAGAACAGGACACCCCAAAGTTGGAGTCACGCTGTCACTGGTACAGCCGGCGCCAGAGAGGCGACGCTGCTGGGTCCTGCCACCTTCAAGGACCGGCTCCCACCAGAACGCCAGCGGCACCGGCGTTGGTACCTCCACCTCCACCCGATTCCGGCCCCTGCGCCGCTGCCTCAACCTGCGCAACCGCGCCGCCCCAGCGGGCGCCAAAGGGCTGTGGAGAGAGGATATTACAGACCTCCAATACCTGCCCGTTTGATGGGACTGCTTCCAAACTTCCCTACTTCATCCTGCAACTTTCGATGCCCACATGGAGGACTATGGCGATTTATATACCCGGTCTGAACGTGAAAAAATACGGGACATCGGCTCCGTCCTGGAGGGGGCGGCAGCCGGACGGCTTGTGACTCTGTTGAACCTGCAAGATGAAGATACTTCGCACGGTGCCTCGTTCCTCCAAGCCTTAAGGGCTCGCTTCCAAGATCCGGGTGCTGAAAATGAAGCTATCCGCACCATCAAATCTATTCAACAAGGCAACCGCCGTTTGCAGAATTTGCCCGTGGATTTCGATGCGGCGGGTGCTCGACTCCCTCCTGAGTGGCCTGAGCGCAGGAAATGTGAATACCTCTCGGAGGCTGTCGACGGCACACTGCGTGAACAGGTGTTTCTAATCCGGATCCCCCGCACTATTGCTGATTGGATCAGTGGGATCCCAGGTGGCGTCTCGTTTAGATGCGCTCGTGCGGGGGCATGCGCCCAAAACCCGCCACTACAACCACCGCTGCGACCACCAAGCCAAGCCCAGCCGCCTCTACCGAGACCACCTCCGAGCGCCGTCGCCGACTGGGATTGTGTCTTTACAGCGGAGGACCGGGTCATCTAGCCGCCAACTGCCCGAAAAAACAGAAGCCAACCGCTCCGGCCACGCGCACCCCATCTGCCAAGCCACCACGCAAATCCGGGCCGCCCCCAACAGGCTCGTCTAAGGCAGTTACTGAAGGCGACCCAGAGGAGGGGGAAGCAGCTGTTTGCCTTTCTTCAGCCCCCATGGATATGGGTTCGACTCCAGACGCGGTGAGTGAAGGCAGCGCTCCCATTACGATCCAAGCGTTTCTGGCCAACCCTGCTAAGCATACTCGTATTATAGCCTCAGCCCTTGTAGATTCTGGGTGCTCCCATTGTTTAATGCGGCCCCAGGTGGCGGAGGAACTAGGTCTAGACCAAGTCCCCCTGGCTAAGCCCATACCATTCACCCAAATGGACGGCAGTCCTCTCGGGAGCGAAGGACCGGCCCAGTTCAAAACGCAACCGGTTCTCCTCCGGTGCGCCGACCATTGGGAGAAAATTAGATTTTATTCTGGCGCCAGTGGTCAAACCTCCATAGTTCTGGGCATGCCATGGTTGTTGTTGCATGAACCAACATTTATTTGGAAAGAAAGGATCTTAGAATTCACTGTCCCTCCCTGCGGAGAACACATGAATTGGGGGGAAAACTTCGGCTTCTCCTGACATACCTGGCTTCATCAGCGATGCACGCTCCTAATTGCTCGATTCTACCGGCATTCCACCGGCTTACCAAGATTTAGCCAGAGTATTTCAGGAGCAAGGAATGCGATCAGTTGCCACCCCATAGAGACACTGACTGCAAAATCGTAATACAGCCAGGCGCAACTGCCCAAAGGTAGAATCTACGCATGAGTCCCAATGAGGGAGAAGGAACTTAGGTGCCTTCTTAGACAAGAACCTCGCTTTCAGCGGGTTCATGCAGTGGAGCTACCAAACACACACATGCTGCTCCTGTATTGTTTGTAAAAAAAAAGATGGAGTCTTTACGGCTCTGCACAGATTACCGAGGACTCAATGCAGTCTCCCTGTCCAATAAATACCCTTTGCCATTAATCAAGGACCTTTTAGGCGCGGTGGGCAAGGGCAGCATCTTACTAAGTTGGACTTGAGAGAAGCTTACTACAGGGTCAGAATTGCGGAAGGCTATGAACGCCGACTGCATTTAACACGAAGTTTGGACAGTTTGAATACTTAATAATGCCATTCGGGTTAAGTGGGGCCCCCGGAGCTTTATGGCCCTTATCAACGAAGTTCTCCATGATTTATTGTACAAGGGAGTAGTGGTGTACTTAGATGGCGTATTAACTTATTCAAAAACCATCGAAGAGCATGAAGCATTGGTTCGGGAAGTATTGAAGCGTTTGCTCAACAACTCCCTCTTTGCCAAACTTTCGAAATGCTGTTTCCACAAACCTCTACTCGACTATTTGGGTTACCGGATCTCGCCCGAGGGCCTAAAAATGGATCCTGCTAAGATTGATGCAGTCCTCCAATGGCCTGCCCCTACCAACCGAAAGGAACTCCAATCTTTTCTAGGTTTTGCTAATTTCTATCGTGACTTTATACCCCAATTCGCTGAACTGACTCTCTCCCACTCACAGACCTCTTACGCACTGGTAAAGATCCACTGACTGCCAAGCCGGGGCCCCCCTTTCCTGGTCTAAAGAATGTCAGACAGCCTTTCAGCTTTTAAAATCTGCTTTTACTACGAGACCTATCCTGAAGCACCCTGACCCAGATCTCCCGTTTGTGGTTCACGTGGATGCCTCGGACAAAGCGCTTGGGGCAGCCCTGTTGCAGAAATAAAGATGAGAGGCTGGTTCCGTGTGCTTATTTATCAAAGAAATTCTCCGGTGCTGAGCTCAACTGGACTGTAGGGGATAAAGAGACTGCGGCCATCAAAGTAGCACTCTCCACTTGGCGCCACTGGCTGGAGGGGCTAAACACCCCTTTCAAGTTTGGTCGGATCACAAGAACTTGGCCGCCCTCTCCACCCCCCTCAAGATGTCCAGCGAAGCAACCGTTGGGCCGATTTCTTTTCTCGATTCTCTTTCAATGTCCATTTTTTCCCAGGAAAAACCAATAAACTGGCTGATGCGCTCTAGCCTACCGGGGAGGGTGGAGCTGCCTTACGGGATATTCAGTGCACTGTTCTCTCCTCCCAATTGGGGCTGGCTGTCACCCGATCTCAAACGTCCACTCCTCCTTCTCTTCCCATTTCCCAGCCTGGTCTCTCCTTTCCTCTCACGGGAACTCGAGGAGGCGGGGCTGCGCGAGCCACCGGCGGAGGGAGGTGACTCCCAGTTGCGTTTGGAGAAAGGCGTTTGGCGGCGGGGGGATTGTTGGTACGTGCCTCCCCCCCTCCGTAAGCAGGTTCTCGAGGCCTGTCATGATGCCAGCTCGGCTGGACATTTTGGCTTCCTAAAACTCTGCATTTGGCCCGCCCGTCAATTTTGGTGGCGCGCGATGCAAGGACACTGAAGGCATTATATTAAAGGTTGCTCTGTTTGTGCGGAAGCCAAGAACGTTCGGAAAACCCCATGGTCTGTTGAAACCTCTCGGTGGCCTCCCGCCCTGGGAAGTCATCTCCATGGATTTTATTACAGATTTGCCAGAAAGTCATGGCAACCGCGGTCTTGTGGGTGGTGGTGGACTTATTTTCTAAACAAGCCCATTTCATCCCATGTGCTTCCATCCCCTCCGCTCCTAAGTTGGCGGCGTCTGTTCATTCCAGCATATTTATCGTCTACACTCCGCCCCGTTAAGGTGGTCTCCGACCCGTAGGCCCCAATTCATTTCAAAGTTCTGGAAAGCTTTTCTAGGTTTGTTGGGGGCACGCCCCGGCGGTTGCCGTCCCCTACCACGTTCAAAGTGACGGTGAGTCAGAGAGCGAACAGAACCCTGGAGCAGTATTTACGTTGTTACACCAACTACCACCAAGACAATTGGTGCGAGCTAATACCGTTTGCAGACTAAGCCTATAATAATGCGGTTTATAGCAGTACAAAAAAAGACCCTTGAAATTGTGTCTGGTCGGTCCTTCCCTCCGTTGCCGCAACTACCTGCGGAAGCATTGGATCCTCGGAGTTTCAGCAGTGGATTTCATCTCTGGCCGAGGGGTGGAAAATGGTCCAGAACTGCCTTACAACAGGCTAAAGACTCCCAAAACTTCAAGCGGATAAAGCACCGCTCGGATTTCCCTTTGCGTGTGGAAGCCTGGGTGTATTTGTCTACCAAAATCTCAGAGACGTGCATAGATTTTTCAAAACTAGGCAAAAGATTCGTGGGACCTTTCCAGATTACTAAAGTGATTAATGATGTCACTGCCCGATTGGACTTGCCTAATTCTCTTAGTAATATCCATCCTGTCTTCCATTCCAGTTTACTCAAGGAGGCTCCCGTTTCCGATGCCTGTAAGCGACCATGAGACCCCCACCGACTATTATTGATGGCCACAAGCATTACGAAATTGGCGCCATCCTGGACTCTCGCTTTAATGCATAACGCTTACAATATTTAGTCTCTTGGGTGGGGTATTCCTCTGGGTATAATCAATGGGTTTATTCCGAAAATATTGACGCCCCCGCCCTCATTTCTGCTTTCCATCGCACCTTTCCGCACAAACCTGGGGGGGGAGAAGTCTTTTTTAAGGGAGGCAGAGTGTAAAGGATTCAGTGGTGTTGATGAGCGGGTCAGCCGCCTGGCCTTGACTACATTCCACAACCCGGGCGATGGGCCAGCTTCTGCGGCGGAGACCTTATCTCTGCGAGGGAGATGAGACCTACGTTCCCATGGGAAACCGGGAGTGGGGTGGGATGGACAGAGTTATAACCTGTGCTTCTGGCGGGAGATATTATTCCTGCCACGGCGTGTACGTGAGCTTTCTAGGATGTCTGAATAAACGGTCTTTTACACCCAAAAAGCCTTTTATTTCTGCTTCTATGGAATTCCTTACACCATGGAGCCACTGCTGCCACCATCTGAAAGAAAGAGGGGGGTGGCCTGTCCTTTTTCTAGTAACTTAACCAAGAGAATACAGGGTTCCTCAAATCCAGGCACTCTGAGTTTTTTAAAAAGATTTTATTAAAAGAAAGACAAAAAGGAAAAGAAACAAATATATAAGGGAAATAGAGAAAAATAAACTAGATCCAAGATACAGCTATGCAAAAGTTAGTCGGTGGAAGGCATTCAGCTTGGGCAAAGTCTCCTAGTCTCTAAAATGAAACCAGAATGATCTGAATCTCCCTCCAATCTCTGTGAACTGAGTTATATGGGCTTTGTGTCTTTTTGGCCCATTAGATGAATCTTCTTGATCTGACAGGTTGGGTTTTAGAATGTGGTCCTGGAGGATCTAATTTCCTTTGTGGAAACATAAACACAGTTTTATAGCTTTTCTACGAGACGAAGGTCTCATAGTTTATGACTTAGGCAGACCATGTCAAAAGAGGCCAAATGTTTGTTAGACCTTCTTCACAGTTTCCAAACTATGATGTTTTTCAACAACTGAGTAGATATTGTTTCAGGTTTACAAACAAACTGCTATTATAGTCCTGCCCATTTTCCTAGGTCTCTTTGACATTACTTTAAAAATAATCAGTAATTATTACCAGAACCTAATAAAATGTCCTGTTCAGAAAGGCCAGTCATTGCAGGCAGCAAACTAATGGATGACAGAGAAAACTGTCTCTGGTCTAATAGGCTATACAAATAGCATTTTGTAGTGTGGATCATGCAAATTATTAGCATCTAACAGATCAAAGAATGATATGACATAATACAGTCCAGTTATCATTTTTCTTTAGCTAGGGCAATGTAGATAACCATGTTACAGTTACAAATATGAGTTACTTCTGTAGCTGTTAATTACAGTCATATTTTTAAAAATTATCTGAAAATTTCTGCATTTACCTGAAAGAGCAAATATTAATGAGTTCTGTAAAGATGAGCTTTTTTTAAACAGGATTTATTTTACACTGAAGGGATTTATTTTTTCTTGCATTCTGACAACTTTCCAAAGAAATGGGCAGATAGGCAGGGATACATTGTGATTGCAGACAACAAACTCATGGATGACATTTTTGAACATTTTGGTAGAGGTTCAGGTAGGGAATTCAGGTAGTGGACTATGGGAGTTTTGCAAAAAAAAACCTTGTTTGATTCTTCAGAAATCTTGAGATTGGATGCTGTTTTACAGCACTGCAGTTATTTAATCAGCGATATATTTACTAAATTCAGGCTGGAAATTCAGGCCAAAGAATTGTAAATATTATGCTTAGGTTAAGTGTCTGATCACTCCAACTATTGGATCATCAGCTTGGATACAAGTCCACTGTATAGTGGACAGTTTTTGTCTAGTTTTTTTTCTTTACCATGCAGAATTATGAGACAAATATTAATATACCTATCTCAACATTCCTATGATCAATTTTATGGAATTCCATCCTGTTTAGATATCAGACAACAGATATTTAGGACTGTTACCAAATGGAAAACGTGTTGAGTGACAAGTGCAAAATACTTTTTCCAAAATGTCAAATTAAAATTTATTAGTAATATATTCATTGATCAGAATACAAGAGCACTACATAAACTTAGACTTAAAAAATTACATAAAACACATAACACAAAAGATAAAACTCCTTAACATTCTAAAATGTTAACACATACAACTTAGCATAACAAGGTGTGACAAATTATGCACGGTATTGCACTAAACTTTGCTGTTTGTGCTGAAATCTGTTAATTTTCATTTTGGCCAACACTGAATCATATTAGCTAGGCAGCCTATTGAGCAGTGGAAAATAAATTTGAGGAGCTTCATGATAGAAGGACAGAAAACTAAAACATATTCCAAGGTTTTAATCTCAGCTAAGTCACAGGGACATAACTTCTCTGATATGGGAACCTTTTTTAATTTTCCATCTAGAACCATGGAATGTTTGACATCTGGCAAAACTAAATGGTTTTCTATGACTACTAATCGCTAAGTAAGAGGCAGCAGGACAAACTACATATCTAGATTTTTCCAGCAACAGGGAAGGTGGTGACCTCTAGGTCTGCCTGCCACTCCTTTGGACTCATTCTGCCTGATCAATCCCCAGCTAGGCTCATTCCACACACGCAGAATAATGCACTTTCAAGCTGCTTTCAGGGCTCTTTGAAGCTGTGCGGAATGGCAAAAACAGTTGTGAAAGCAGCTTGAAAGTGCATTATTTTGCGTGTGCGGAATGAGCCTTACAGTATTTATGCATTTATATTTCATGCAATGTATATTTCATGCAGACAAAGACATGATAAAGCTTAATATATCTCTGCAAATGTTCTTGGGCAGCTCCAAGGCGGATTCCTCACAGGTCACTACAGTGGCTTCCCACTGGCATATATGATACCAGTGGGGCTCCAGGGCCATTCACATGCTGAGGTGCAAGTGACCCCAGAGTGGCTGCGGCCTGCGGAGGTGCCTCTGTTTTGTTTCCCCACACTTATCTTCTCTCCCTGCGGTGTTCCGCAGGCAGTGGTGGGATTCAAATAATTTAACAATCGGTTCCAGTGGTGGGATTCACATAATTTAACAACTAGTTGTTTACAAGCACCATTTTAATATGGTTCTGCTGAAGTGGTGTGAATTTGCTGAATCCAACCACTGCCGCAGGTAAGTTTGGGGAAAAATGTGTGGGGGAAAATGGAGGTGCTGAAAAGCGGCGCCTCAAACCCAGTGCCGTTTGCACGGCTCCGGCAGGGAAATGCTCTTTCCCAAAAGCCTCATTGAGTGAGGCAGGAAAAAAGCACGGTGTAGCCTAGTTGTGGAGGTGGCTGCTGTGCAAACAGCACCCTAGGGATGGTGTCTTTACCGTCCCTGGAGCGTTGTTTTTGGCCCATGCAGAATCCGCCCAAGATATGGTTCCTGGTGGGGAGGATGTCTTGGGATAACAGTATTTAACAGGGCAATCCTGTGTAAGTTCCTCAATCTAAACCCATTGATTTTAATAGACCACAGAAGCTTTGCATAAAATTGTACTGTAATTATGATGGTCATCACTATCATCCCACTGTCATCATAAGTATATATTATGAATTGAAGCCATAATAAAACATGTATGTAAAAGTATTAATGCACAGAGAATCACACTATTTAGCATTCAGAAAGCCAATGTATATCAAATTATCAGTATACTTTATGCTCCAAACCCCCCTCAAGTGTAAACACATTGGTCATCAGAATTTGGTTGGTTAATTTTTCGCAGTTTTCCATCTGAATTCATGTTCATATGTGCAACTAGTTTCCATTTATTTATGCTCAAAAAGTAGACTTGTGCAAACAATTATTTATGACTATATTTTTACAAGATAGCCAGGATCCATCTGAAGGTCGTAGCAGCCACATAAATTGTGGAACACCTATCACCAGGACCTTCATTATTTTTTCCACACCATGGACTTTCAGCCAAATTTTAATTACCTATTTGTTTTTTAATTTCCACACCATGGACTTTCAGCCAAATTTTAATTACCTATTTGTTTCCTGTATGTTATTACTATTTGATTTTATATACATGTATATTATGTGTTTTTCTTTTATAAACCATCTTGAGTATGTTTTAGTTACAGAAAAGTGGCCTATAAATAATTCAATATACAAACAAAAAACAGAAAAATAGGACTTTTTTGACACAAATTTAAATGCACACCTAAGTACCAAGTCCACTGAAGTTTACCAAATCTTAGGATGGTGTGATTTTGTTTACAATAGCACTATTAGAGTTCTAAAATTTAATTTGGAGTCATTTTGGCCAATTGTAGAAGAACATAATTTTGAAAACTGTTACTTTGTTGTAAACTTCATGAAAAATAAATGCCGCCATGACAGAATTTAAATATTTACAGTCTTTTAAATCTTCCAATCTAAGTGAAGTATCTCCTAAATAATGGACAGAGAATTATTTTCAAGGCTTGGTTTACAATTTTCCATCTGAATTACTTGTGTGAAATACTACAACAAAGAAGTTATGCCTTGCAGTGTGCAAGTGACACTGATTAAAGTAGGTGATGATGTTCAGAGATAAATGCTTGGGTTTTGGTCATATATCCAGATTAATTACTAACTTGTGTAATGAGGGGCATGCATGGTGGCAATAGCTTTTGCAAGGGTGTCAATGTGTCTTTTAGAAACAGATTAATAGTTTCATTCCATGACAGCCCCAGTTCTATCCTGGATTATAGAAGCATGGCAATGAGTTTGTTTTCAGGTACAATGTGATACAAGCAGGATACCTAGACATAGCCAGTGCTTGACCTTTTCTGTATCCATGATTAAGAGAAGAAAGAACACCCTGGGCTGGCACTAAAGTACAATAGGAACTAAAGTCAGATAACACTACAACTTACTATCTAACCATAGAAAATTGATCAGTAGTTGCAAGAGAAAACTCTGTTTTAAAAAGTATCCAACTTTAAAAAAACATCTTATTACAAATGTTTGCCAAGAGAAATGGAGTATCAAGCATTTGTGTAATGAGCAAAACTGAAACTTTCTATATCATTGACAAGAATAGTGTCTGATGTTCTGTAAGATTGTTGTTTAAATAGCAACATAAATATTCAAACTGCTCTTCAACAAAAAGTATGAGGGTTAAATACTGTCTCTTGGCACAGGTGTTCCATTATTTTTTCATGATGTTTGATTGGCAATTCTCAGCTAACAGGAGTAAAACCATGAACAAAAATGAGTAAAGACCAGGATGTGTTCAAACACCACCTTGATAACACTTCAATTCACATTTATTAATTTGTTATTAAATACTTATGTACCACATTTCATAGTAATCCAAAGCAACAAAATGAAATAAGATAACACAACAAAAAATATAAAAATATAAACATAGAATAAAACAGCAGTGAAAAAACTTAAATTAAAGAGTAAAAAAGGTCCTAGTAGTTGAAAGTCAGTTGAAAAAAAAAGCTTTCATCTTTCTTCGGAATACTTGTGAAAATGGAACCAGATGATGAGGATTCCAGAGCAATTACCCAAAAATCCTTTCCTCAGATGTTGAACAGGGAAACCATTTGCTACAGTCTTGTAGGAACAGCATGGGCCAAGATAAAGTCCTATTGTAGAATTCAAACAATACCCTTGCAGGGCATGACTACATATGGTATGTGCAAAGAAGAACTCTAAAAGAAACATGGAAGCCAGAGTTCAAAAATATAATTTGATATTTATTTGAAAATAACATGAATGAAGAGAGGCTACACTTTGAGTGTAGTTTTGCACATATCACAGTCAAATATTTTTAAGCATGTTAGAATGCATTTTATATATCAGTGAATTGTAAATTGTAGGAATGATTTAGAGTAATCTGTTAAAACTTTTGTCAGGCATACTTTTCTATTCAATTTATGATTTTCATATAAAACATTCATCATGGGCTCACTTAATTAAGATAAGGAGATTTGTCTTGTCTTTATTTAAAGAAGAATTAGTTAAAATGATTCATGAAGTATACCAAACACACTAGTAGAATCTAGTAGTCACACTAAAAGCTTCACATTGGGCAATTAATCACTATTAATTACAGTAACAATTTTTAAAATGTTACAGTAACAATTTAAAAAATGAGCCAGGCATCTTGTTTTCATGGCCACTTCTTGAAGTCATGAAATATTATTGGCAAGTCTGGTAATGATGACTGAGGCCCAGGCCAAGGCGGCTTTATAAATGATCTCTACCTCTGCCACACATATGCTCTTGACCCATCTAGCTGACTTGATACATCACAGGATTAGTGATGTCTTGCTTGGAGGCAGAGTTTGGTTTTCCCTATGATTGGCTGACCATGATGCTTTTTAGGTTAATTATGCCTGGATTTTGAATGGTTACACCATAAACAGCTTTATTGGAGGAAGAGTATGGGTTGTTTAGGATTGACAGGCTAAACACCTGGAGACACCTGTATGATGGAGAACCATTCATGAACAGCTCCCTATTCATCCTATGGCAGGTAGGTTTGATTACCACCCTTGGTACCAACCAACATTAGCTCAAACTTTTTTTTTGGGTCTGTTTAGATTAGGAATTCATTTCCAAAGGAATGAAAAAAATGAGACCTCTTAATAACAAAAATGAATGGGAATAAGGAAGTAATGAACTAATGTCAATGTTATTGTTCTGAGGTGTTGGTTGCTGATGTGTCACATGACAAGTTTGCAGCTGCCAGACTGCCACCAGCTGATAGGTGAGCAGATAAAGACTTTCAATCACCCACCCTCCAATGTATTTTAGATACAAAAAAGGTACAGCCCACTAGATGAATTACAAATAACATGTGAAAACAGGGAGGGATATTTTGGCTGTTTACTTCTGTAAAACCTGGACATGGTTGCAGTGAATTCCACTGTTGCACATTTCCATTGCTGCACAAAAATGGAAGAAGAAAGAGGGGTAGGAGGAAAAAGATGAGAGCAACTTTCAGCAGCAGGAATTAACATACCAAAAATGAGTGCATTTAATGCCTATTTTTTTAAAAAAAGTTCATCTTCATTTTAGATTCTTAACAGGTACAATAGTGATTCTATAAAGGACAGACTACCCATGTCTGCCACACTGGATGTGATATTAAGAACTTCTGAACAGATATCAGTTCAAAAAGACTGCTTGTCCTTGGTTAGAAAGGCTGTGATGAAGTTAGCAGCAGCATCTGGTGAAGTGGTACTCACAAGGTAGTTCTTCAATGCCCCTAGGGGATGGGGCGGTCTAGAAATCTGAAAATAAATAAAATAAATAAATAAAAATGCACTAAATATTGTCTAGGAAATCTGTGGCAGTGCTCTTAAGAAGGCTTAGAGACTTCCATGTATGTCTGTTATTTAAAAGCAATTCTTTGTACGAGAGGAAAAAATAAAACTCGCAAAAGCAAACAATTAGGTTCACCTGTCCTCCATTAGAGGTTGGATGTACTGTAAGATCTTTACTTCTAAAATGGCTCTTTTGATATTCTACAGCTTTCTGCAGAACTGTCACATTACTTAGTTCATGTTCATTTATCTGTTCTTTCTTAAGAGCTCTGATGTTTTATGTCAAAAAGAATGTCAGATTTCATATCAAGTGACAGCAGAGTTGCCTAGGAAAGTCTTTTTGACTGGCAGCTGTTACATGCATAGGGCGAACCTGCTGTGACTGCATGCTTCACACTTGTTTACAGTTCTTAAAGGGTCCCGCTGAGTAGCAGCAAGCCTTGAATTGAGATAGCCTCTTTACTGGCATTAATTTGAAGTTTAATTTAACACTCTCAGGTCTTACCATTAGCGCTTCATTTCTCTGTGGTTTCACAAAATTTAAATAAAATGTTATAATTTAAAAGTCAGTAGTGGATCTTGTTCCTAACGTTTCACCTGCATCTGTGGCTGGCATCTTCAGAGGTGTATCACAGAGGGAAGTCTGTTACACACTGTGATACACAGAAGAAAACCCACCAGAACTGGTTTAGGGATTGGACAGATTTAATGCCAGATATCTATAAGACTATATCCTTTTTCTTGGGCTACCAATTTCAAAGTTAATCAGACTTCCATGTTTTCAAATATAAGCATAATTATAAACTCAGGTTCTTGTTAAAATGTCAACATTTTCATCAGCAAACATAATTTTAAATATGTCATTATTCGTTATTACTTATCTTTTCTTTAATACTTCTAGCGTGCAAATTTAAATATGTATTTCACTCATCCTCAAAGGATTGCTAGGAACAAATCTAGTTGGCAATTTTTTTATAGATAGTGTAATATAGGGTAGGATTACAAAGTTATATCCTCCTTCACATGATAAAGGTGGTTAACAACATAATTATTCAAAACATATATCAACCTAACAGATCCAGTTAAAAACAGTCAGTAGCAGCATATTCCTCGCAGTGCTGCCTGAAAGAACAATGTATTTTATTATGTCCTAAAAATAAACAAAGAAGGGATTCTGTGAACTTCAAGACAGAAGCTGTTGCACAGACATGGAGGCACAACAGAAGAAGTTCCTGCATTTGCCAAATAAGTTTTCACCTACCCCAGGATAAACTGGTCTTAAGACAGAAGATGATGTGTAGTTTTATATAGTGTAGTGACATCCATGAAGACCCAGTAAACTGATGTACAGAAATTTCCTGAGTTCCAATTCCAAATCTATTCAGCACACAAGAGCAACCACTCTCCAGATACCATATCATTACAACTACAGGATATCTGGATTAAGATTTTGTCATGCCTTGTTCAGCATAATCACCTTGATGTGTTAAATCTGCAGTTTCATAAAAAGAAATAAATATAGACTGGAAATATTCAAAGGGTGCATTCTGTGGGTGTGAAGACCAGCTCTTGGGAAATGCTTCTGTTAACTTCAAGTTTAGTTTTTCATCATCCCTAGAGAGAAATCCTATCAATCCTATTTGTATAGTTTGTTCCTGTTTGCAGAACATTCTAATTGCATTCAATAGAAATAATATCAAAACTGATTAGTACTTTTGCATTGATGGCACTTAAATGATGCAGTAAAAGAAACCATCAAAGCTTTAAAAAAAGCCAAAGAAAATAGGCAGGACAAAATAACAGGTCTTCTGACCATGCACGAAAATGAATAAAAATTACACATTTATATATCAATTTCTTATAGCAATGTCAAAGAAGATCATGTCTTTAAGTGTTCAATACACTATGAATAGAATACAAGTAAATAAATCTTGCATTTTCAAACCAAATTATCACAAGCAACTATGGATATATTACTGAAAGTCATCAAATGAGATTGTCTGTTATGATTTGGATTGTTTTAATGATATAGCTGCCTCTCAAATGTTGAAGATGAAGTCTGTTCACAGGAATGGGTAACCTTTTGCCTCTAGATAAAAAGTATATTAATCATGAATAACCAATGAAATGATACTGTCTTTCTTGTAATATGTCCTGTGGGACATATAAAAGCATTACAAGGTTTTGTTTCCTCTTTATATAGGCAAGTATCACTGTAATGGTTTATGCATTAGAGGGTAGGAGGAATGTCATTTTATAAGAGAGCCTTTATTGCAGTTACTAGTTTCCATATTGTCAGACTTCCTATTGTTTTTTTAAAAAATACTATTGATTTATCTATCTGATTTATGGCCCACCACTTCCTGAAGTGCCAGACAATACCAGTTTGGTAACTGTCAGTCTCATAAAGTCAGTGGAACCAGTTGGGTTTATCCTTTTGTAGAATGAACAGTGTATGACCTTATATTCCATATTACTTCTAGGCAGGTACTCTGTATATCATAGCCTGGATAAAGAGGTCATAGCAGAAACTGCTGACCTCCCTTCTCATCCCATTACAAATTCACAGTAATTGGCACAAGGAATACAATCTCAGCAAATAAAAGAAGGAAAAAGAGTTGATGGGTCATTTGCTCTCTGACCAGGCATTTTAAGCAGAAGAACAGCAAATGATGAATAGCAACATTCTTGCCAGTATCATATCAATGTATGCAACTCAGATCTTACATCTATTTTCACAAGATGCACATATCAACGCTAATATGATACAAACATAAGAATCAACAAATAAGTATTTCAGGGTTAATTATGACCAATGAGTTGTTGTTCTGTGTCACTTCAGCCCGGTTCATAAAGAAATATCTTTGCTATCTTATATTAATTATAGGAAATAGGAAATTTTACTGCCCAAATCCCAGTGACAATACTAAATATGTAAAAGCACAGGTAGATTCTTATGATGTTTCGCTTAATACTACAGGAAACCAAAGCAGAAAACATTGATCCAAATAGTATTATAATCTGAACACTGACAGTGTGTTTTCAATTATGATATAAATAGCTTCAAAAGCTATTTTCTTCTCTAGCTAAATGACACTTAAATCTTCAGAATGCTATGGAGGACAGGACGCAGTCTTAGCCAATCTATACCCCATAATAAACTTGAAAAGCTGTCTTTCACCAAGTCATGCCTTTTGTTCATCTAACCTAGAACAATATCCTCTGTCTGACAGCAGTCTCTATAGTTTTAAGTGGTCTCTTCTAGCCCAGAGGATGCTGTTACAAGGAAAGCAGAACAAATGAAATGTACTCCAGCTCAGTGGCATATTATTCTCAATGACAAAGACTTTTAAATGCCGGAGATATCACCCAATATGCTCACATACCCCAGAAGTATCTGCCCTGCCCAAGGATGTTGCTGCTTCTTCTAGAGTTGGCGGATTGGATCGGGCCGAACTGCAGTTCGGCCCGAGATCTGCTAGTTCGGAGGGTTTCAGACCCGCCAAGGATCCGACCCACACCCTCAGAACTATGCCTGATCCGAACGCCAGTGGTTCGGATCGGGCCCTTCCCCCGAACGGC
Organism: Sphaerodactylus townsendi; assembly: GCF_021028975.2. Taxonomy (NCBI): domain Eukaryota; kingdom Metazoa; phylum Chordata; class Lepidosauria; order Squamata; family Sphaerodactylidae; genus Sphaerodactylus; species Sphaerodactylus townsendi. Next base: position 51,793,609 of record NC_059431.1, read on the forward strand.
GGCTTGTACGAGCCAGCTGGGGAAAATAATTTAAACCGGCAGGCGGCGGCACCCTCCTCAGCCGCTTCCTTCCATCTGGAAGGATTGCCTGCCAGGCAGGGGGGAGGGAGACGACAGCGACCCCTCCACCCTCCCTCGACCCACTTCCCACCCCCTTCCCCTCCCCAAAGGCGCCCCTGCAGGCAGCTTCTAAGCCCCGATCCGCACTTGCAGATCGGGGCTTGGAAGGTGCAAGGGTGGGAAGCGTGCTGAGGGAGGGTAGATGGGTGCTTGGAGTTGACTCCAAGCACCCCTCCACCCTCCCTCGGCCCGCTTCCAACCCCCTTCCCCTCCCCAAAGGCGCCCCTGCGGGCAGCTTCCAAGAGGATCGGGGCTTGGAAGGTGAAAGGGTGGGAAGTGTGCTGAGGGAGGGTAGATGGGTGCTTGGAGTCGACTCCAAGCACCCCTCCACCCTCCTTCAGTTTGCTTCCCACCCCCTTCCCCTCCCCAAAGGTGCCCCTGCGGGAAGCTTCCAAGAGGATCGGGGCTTGGAAGGTGGAAGGGTGGGAAGTGTGCCGAGGGAGGGTAGATGGGTGCTTGGAGTCGACTCCAAGCACCCCTCCACCCTCCCTCGGCATGCTTCCCACCCCCTTCCCCTCCCCAAAGACGCCCCTGCGGGCAGCTTCCAAGCCCCGATCCACATGTGCAGAGAAGTGGGTTCAGGTCCTCCACATGAAGCCTTCTGGGTGACCTTGAGCCAGTCACAAGTTCTCTCAGAACTCTCTCAGCCCACACAAAGGCAGGCAATGGCAAAGCACCTCTTGACCTTGAAAACGCTATGAGATCATTATAAATCAGCTGTGACTTGATGGCACAAAAGCACACACAAGGGTCCCTAAATTTTTAAAAAATTGCACCTTGGGAAAAGGAATCCAGTGTAACACTGAAGAGTTGAATAATATCCATGAGGCACACTATATATATGTCTGAGGCCTGTGTATCCTAGAAATATGTCATCAATGTACCCATGTAAATACATATGTTATCAATAGTGCTGTTCTGATGTTCTCATTTCAAGAATTTATTATTTTCAGTTGCATGCAAGTACATATACAGATGTTCTCATGTCAAGAATTTGGAGTTCATCTTGCAAGACTTGGGTTAGAGTTAGCCACACAGAGTTAGGCTGAGTCACACAGCACTCTGGGTCACTTTGAGATGGGGAAATAGTGGGGGAGGGCTGTAAGGTGTCTTGAAGACACCCTGAAAGTTTGGTGTCACTAGCTGGAAAACAATTTTTTTGGCAATTTCTTGATTGTCGAATATCCATGTGTAGGAGCAGTGAGACAAACATTTTTAAAGGTATTGACACCAAACTTTCAGGGTGTCTTCAAGACACTGTTCTGATCATGCACCCCAAGTTTGGTGCAGTTTGGTTCAGGCCCCTCTGAGTTATGGACCCTCAAACAGGTGGTCCATTATCACCCATTGACTCCCATTGGAAACTATGTGTGATAATGGGCCACCTGTTTGGGGGTCCATAACTTGGGCCCCCCTGAACCAAACTGCACCAAACATGGGGTGCATGATCAGAACAGTGTCTTGAAAGCACCCTGAAAGTTTGGTGATGATACCTTTAAAAATGTTTTTCTCACTGCCTCTTCACATGGAGGTTCTACTACCAAGAAATTGCCAAAAAAAAGGTTTTCCAGCTAGTGACACCAAACTTTCAGGGTGCCTTCGAGACACTGTTCTGATCATGCACACCATGTTTGGTGCAGTTTGGTTCAAGGGGGGCAAGTTGCTTGGACCCCCCAAACGAAGGTCCATTGGGTGATAATGGATATTGCATCTGTTTTGAGGGTCCCATAACTTGGGCTCCCCAATTTCGCTGCATTCCTGAAACATGGGGTGCCATGATCAGAATAAGTGTCTGAAGACACCCTGGAAAAGTTTGGTGATGATACCTTTAAAGAAATGCGCCTGCAGGCACCCCAGGAATTACCCCATTGGAAAGCAATTGAAAAGAAATTCGAAAGTGCAAACGCCACAGAATCTTGGAGCAAAATCACTGGGGTGCCTGCGCATGGCCTACGGCGCATTTTTGAAAAAAAGTGAATTAATCTAACATGGAAATTGCAGGAATTAGGTCTTTGGAATACTGTTCTGATCATGCACCCCAAGTTTGGTGCAGTTTGGTTCATGGGGGCCCATTTTATGAACCCTCAAAGATAGCCCCTATATTCCATTGGCTCCCGTTGAAAACAATGGAATTTAGGGGCTATCTTTGAGGGTCCATAACTTGGGCCCCCCCTGAACCAAACTGCACCAAACGTGGGGTGCATGATCACAACAATATTCTGAAGATACCCTGCAATTTTCATGTTGATACCTTCAAAAATGCACCCCCTGCAGGCCAAAATAGGGAAAAACAGCAAAAAAACGAACCCGAGAATCTCGGAAATTCGGGTGTATCCGAGCCTGGGAGGCTCAGGTGTATCCAAGCCTGGGAGGCTCAGATATGGGGGGATCCGACCCCATACATCCGAACTGGAGCCGAATCCGAACCGGGGCCGATTTTTTTCCCCCATTTACTAACCCTAGCTTCTTCATCCATGTCCTAGTTCCTCTTTTTCCTTTTTGCACAATCAAGAAGGAATATTGTCATCAATTTGTCTTTCATCTTATTTCAGGAGTTAGGTTGCTCACCAAGCCTTTTGTGATCCTTCAGATCTGACTCACTTCAACCTAATTGAAGTAGGTTAATGATGTTGGCTCACCCAGACTCTTTGTGCCCATGTAGATTTGTCCCACAATAGCCTAATCAAGGTATTTTCCCCAATTTCCCCATTAAAGTTTGACAGCTGTTAACTTTTAACCAACCAGTGAGATTCAAACTTTTTATCTTGACCCAATCCAAAGCCAGAATATGCAAACCCTCATTGGGACCCAGGAACTCTAAGACCTACCAAATGGCTTTTCAGGTCTCCAGTTCAGATCTCTGATGGTCAGAACTCTGGTTTTCTTCTGAGAACCTCTGTTGCACTTTGCAGTTCTTTTCTTCTTGCTTTACCAGTTCTCCACTCTGCTCCTTTCACCTTATCTGTCTCTGCCTCAGACCTCTCCAGACATCAAATCATAAATTTAAGGTGTATGTCCCTTTTCTGAAAGTCCTAATTGCTTCCCATCTGCCTTTGTAAGTCCACCCTCTTGTTGGTGTGTGTGTGTGTGTGTGTGTGTGTGTGTGTGTGTGTAAGTGTGATTGCTTAAAAATCGGTTCTTTACATTTTATTTATTTATTTTATCTTCTATACAATGCAGTTATTTGTCTGTTTACAATCTCTCTCTCTCTCTCTCTCTCTCTCTCTCTCTCTCACACACACACACACACACACACACACACACACACACACACACACACAAAATTTTATTTTGGAGTACCCCTATTGAGGTCCACCTTGGTATATAGAGGCTACAATGTCTCATGTTATTCCTTTTTGGAACACTTTAAAAGTTAATTTCCCTTTCTCTGGGTCCAATTTGCGTTACACTCAGTGGGATTATACTGCAAGTGCAAATAGGAAATTCACATGACTCAAATAATATATTTGGGCTGCAGCTTTAAAAATCATTACACTAGCATAACAAAATACTGTTCAAAATGTGGCCTTCATTTTGATTGGACTATTTTTTAAACATTTCCAAATGTGCATCTTACATGTCTCTATTGTCTCAAAAAGAGCCAGTCTTATTTGCAAACATTTCAAAAATGGTACTAGACTCAGGCTCAAGGGTACCAGAAAATATTGCATACCAATTGCAATTGATTATGTAATGATTAGACCCAGTTACAAGTTGTCTTGGGAATAGCCATTCATTTTCAAAGCCAATTAATATGATCCAAGGTAGCTATTGCAAGGATGTTGTGGTCCTGATATAAATTGATCTCTCCCACTTTCCATGGAAGTATGGAACTTCCAGCACATATAAAAGTCTTATGGCTGCCACAAGCACATTCTTATTATGTGAACTGGCCCTTAGATGACTCAGTCACCAGTTATCTTTAGCTAAGCTCTAAGTAACCCATACAATTCCTGTAATCACTAGTTATGGCCTGAGCAATCATAGAAACCAGATCTATTTATGTTAGCCACACTGCATGAACTTAATGATGGTGATGAAAACTGGTCCCATTTGAGAGACAATTTGGAGGACATCTAAAAAATTCCTGCAAGGCACCCAAGGTTGTTTGGGAAGGTGGATGGATAGGTCAATAGTATATGACAATGACTGCAGGGGGAGCAGATTGAGAAAAACAGTCCTTCCATTGCCTGGGCATTAGCCACATCTAGGCCACAGAGCCTTCTGCTTTTGATAAGCGGAACAGTTAGGTACAATGGTGTTTTTGGTTCTAGTAAACCTATGAATAAATTTCAGACTAACTGTTTGAGAGTGCTGAGTTTACACAGCCCAAACATATTGAAGTGCAATGATTACTGGGTAAGAGATATGATCATCCAGCAAAGTTTCCATTCTCCAGCAAAGTTAAACTACAAGTGCTGGTGTTACGCTGCATTCATCCAATGAGAAAATGTCAGTGTCATATTTAAGGGTGCATCACTACTCATCACCCATCACCCAATTATAGCTGTCTACCTCAATACCTTTGAACTAATTTTCTGCTTAATTAGCTCCAATTCTCATTGTCTGGCAGACAATTCAAACCCCATGAGTAAGTACCTTCTGGTCTGAAAACCTGTTAATATTTAATACTTCTCATTTTAATATCTTTTTCAAATGTTCTTCTAATGGTTGTAATGATTATTTCAAGGATGATCATTTATTTTGATTTAGCTTGGCTAAGATGATGATGTTAATATCTTAATATCTCCTTGGGTGGCAGAAATGGTGAACTGGTTTTATGGATCCATCGGTACCCTTATTTTAATGTCTGCTTTACTGAAAACTTGAACTGGTATCAGAGGCTATGAAAACCCCCAAACAACTCTTATTTTAGAAACCATATTATTTTCCATTTTTCGAGAAAAGAGAAAAAGTAGTTTGACACAAGATATTTTGACTACAATGGCCAAAATTGTCAAAAATAACAGCAAAGTGTAGGGGTATGCATTAAAAAAAATTCTGAGCAGAAATATACATGAAAAAATCTCTCTTTGGGGTCATTACCATGATTTTTCAGAATGGTAAAACAAATCAAAGATTATGAATATCATTCCTTGAAAAATATGTGTTGTTTTTCATGTTTGAGCACTTACTGCCAGTAGTGAAGCAGGCACCTTGTTTTATTTCAGTTCTCCACATTTTCCAGGCAATGGAACATTTTTCTCTTCTGACATGATACTTGCAAGTGAGGAGGTGAGTACTCCTAGGTGACCTATGGAGAGAAGACCCAGAGAATGAATTTCAGTGGAGGAGTCTGTGCTGAGCTGTAAGTGCACACAATATTTCATGTACTGCCCTGAATTTATATGTATACCTTTCCACTGCGGGTTCTTTTGGATCAGGCTAAAGGTTAAGCAAGGAGCAAGAGACCCCTTCCTCCACCTGTGTTGTCCTTCATTGGTGAAATGAGCTTCTATAACTTTTATTCAATATTCTTGGAGCTGAGTGTGACTCTGATCAGAGCAGTGAACCTGAAGACAACCCTTAACAAAGATAACAAGTAGATTAGCCTTCACACTCTCCACACTGAAGCCTCTGTCACCACCTCATCATCCCCCTGTTCTTCCAGGAACTCCTTAAATAGTAATAGTACTAATTGCTAATCTCTGTAGATATCCAGTGAGAAGACACGTGTCACACACCAATTGGATGGATGTACTAGTCTTTAAAAAATGAATTATTTTCAACCATTGGATGAATAGGGTGCTTGTGCTGGTTATCTTCAGAATAAACCTTTACTTTATTAAAGGTTCCAATCGACCACAACAAGGAAAGATGGCAAGTTTTCAGCAAAAAAGACCCTCCCCCTTCCAATTCCAGAATGTTAACATTTTTTTTCTTGGTGCACACTCTTGGCAGGGGTGGTTTTGTAGTTACTGAAATAAAAAGTGTCTCCATTGAAACTAAATGTTTTAATTATAGTTAATTGTACATATACAGTAATTTAAACCAGTCATCATGAGGACTCAAAATGAGCTTTAGGATGCTTACTAAAATAAAATAGAAATTAAAACATTTAGATATGCAAACATTTCCATTAGGATGTTTAAAGCTGGAATTCATACTTTTTATATTGTTAAATTTATTTATTTATTTATTGGATGTAACATGCCATCTCGGGGTCTTGGGGTCTTAAAACATACTGATCTTGGGGTGGCTTACAACATACTGGGTGGTTCACAATGTAGACTTTCTTGATGTGTGGAAATCTAGGCTGCAGTGAGACTTACAGTCCAATCTTTATGGAGGGGAATGAACTTACAGAACTGGTGCAGGGCCATGCAGGCACATTTGCCTCCACTGCCTGCATAAGAGCCACCCCCACCAGCAGAGATGAAAAAGACACTGGCAACTGGGCACCTCACAGCTCCATGGTGGAAAAACCAGGAAGCTGGTGCCACCACGGAGCTATGCTGGTATCTGAGTGGATGCTGGAGAAGAAGGGGGCTGGCTGGGGCATTCCCAGGGGCAGAGCAGACTGTAGTCAGTTTCCACCCAGGCTTTCAAGCTGAGAATGCCACAACAAGGGCCACAGACTTATTCAGCCCTATGGAGGGCAGCCAAGGTTCTCCCCACACTGCCTGAAAACCCTTTGGAGGAAGTGCAGTGGCATATCAGCAATCATAGCCCATTTCACTACAAACATGTGCACATGCTTTTATGTATAATAGTTAAAACTACCATTGTAATCTCTTAATTCCCAATTTTTTCATGAAATCCAACAAAACTTTTATTTTATTTTTTTTAAAAAAGAAATTTGGACTTAGTTTCTAATCAATTCAATTTTGCTCAAAGAAGAGGAGAAGAAGAAGAAGAAGAAGAAGAAGAAGAAGAAGAAGAAGAGGAGGAGGAGGAGGAGGAGGAGGAGGAGGAGGAAGAAGAAGAGGAGGAGGAGGAGGAGGAGGAGTTTGGATTTATATCCCCCCTTTCTCTCCTGTAGGAGACTCAAAGGGGTTTTCAATCTCTTTGCCCTTCCCCCCTCACAACAAACACCCCGTGAGGTGAGTGTGGCTGAGAGAGCTCAGAGAAGCTGTGACTAGCCCAAGGTCACCCAGCTGGCATGTGTGGGAGTGTACAGGCTAATCTGAATTCCCCAGAAAAGCCTCCACGACTCAAGTGGCAGAGCTGGGAATCAAATCCAGTTCCTCCAGACCAGAATACACCTGCCCTTAGCCACTGCTCTTAGCCACTACGCCACTGCTGCTCCTTTGAAGAGAAGGAAACTTATGCAAAATTTCAGAATGTCACTGTATAGATTCTCAGAAGCAGTAAATGTCTTCCTAAATCTTTCTGTCCTCCTGCTAGAGCACATCCTGTGAAGTGTAACTGGAAGGAATAAAATTCCAAAAGGATGCCTTAATTTCAAATAAATATTAAAGGGGAATGAGAGAGCTATTTTTAAAAAAGCTATATTGGAAAAAGAAATTTGCGTTCCCATAACAATATTAATTAAAACTCATGAATAAAATCAGTGAAGTTTTCAGCAGTTAAACAAACTTGGTAAAATCAACTAGTATAACAAAGAAAATGACACACATTAAAGGGTTTTTCTTTATCCTTTAAAATGGTCCTGACATCCTAACAATAATACAATTTCCACAAATGAAAACCTTATCATAGTTATAAGTATAGTAATAAATACAAGTTAATTTCAATCTTGAATCAAAAAAGTATTCTGTATTCAGCTGCAGGATACCCCTAATCCCTATTTTATGCATAGCTAATTATTATTTAGGTAATGTGCCTCAGAGATAAGCTATCTTTGTAAAACCTTCCAAATACATATAGACTTTAAATTTTATTTCTGTCAACAAGGTGACACATTTGAAATGTTTAATAAATTGAGCTTTTCCCCTTAACACCTTGAGGTTTATTTTTTTTTTCTGGAACTAGCAGCATTCCATAGCAGTCATCTTAATCCAGCAAGATAGTAATACTCCTCGGTATAGTTCATTTGAGGTGTCCTTATCTTGCTAAATTCCTTCCTTCCTGTGTAGCTGACGTACAACAGAGGAAATTACAAGAGTCTGGAACTTTGGGCATCCCACAAAATTCCAATGAAATATCATTTTACAGGTGAAAAGATCACCAGTAGGATTCTTGATTCAGATCTGAGACGGTATAGATATTATATAGGGATTTCGTTTAAGCTAGGCCCTTTGCATATTTTTGATAAAGTTATTCTTCCAAAGTCAGAACAGAAAAATCTAGTGCTTCTGCATACATGCCAAAATTACATCCCACTCAGTAATGCCTGGACTCTTGGAAACTCTCTTTCAAGAGTTAAGGGTAAAGGCAGTGATAGAAATTACAATATACAACTAGAGATAGCTCTTTGAATAACATTTGCATGCAGATGGTGAGACCCTTCTCTGGCAAACATCACACAACAACGACAGGCTTGGAAATGGATTGGGCCGCAGCCCAATTTATTAATTATTAACAATAACTATATACACAGAAGCTGGGCAACAAACTGTTTGCAACATCAAGCATTCCCCAATCTCCATTGGGGCCACCTGCAGGAAGCTGGGAGCTCCAGGGGCTAACCCCCAGCTTCAACCCTTCCTGCTGCTGGAGGAAGCGAGCACCGGCTAAGCCTACCGGCTTGCCTACTGGTCCGCCGTACTCCCCTCTTTTGCTGGGGTGTCGGGCACCAGCTAAGCCTACCGGCCGCCTACTGACCTGACCCACCCTCACCTGCTGGCCTGACCCACCCTCACCTTGCCTACCAGCCCACCACACACCCCAGCCCTTTGCTAAGCCTACCGGCCTCCTACTGGCCTGACCCACTCTCACCTACTGGCCTGACCCACCCTTACCTTGCCTACCAGCCCGCCACACCCCCCAGCCCTTTGCAGGGCACAAGCATGGAGAACACCGGCCGCCTGGCTCAGCTTCTCTCCCAGATGTTGCAACTCCCGTTGTCAACCCGCCACAAGCTGACCCCCTGCAGCTCCTGCCCCAGCTTCTCAAGCCTGAGCAATTTGGAGAAGGGTGTGCCTGATGGACTGCAACCAAAGGTCCATCCCCCATTCAGAAAGGTGGACACCATCCGGCAAATATAGTGCGTGGTACTCGTGCTTGATGTCGGGATGGTCAGCCACGGCACCGCCCAAGGACAAGATGAGCCTGGCCGCTGCCTTGTCAACTTTGCTCCTGGCCCGATCCACCTTGTTGGGCCTGTCAGCATCTCGCAACTGCATCCGCTGCAAGAGCCGCGACCGAACCAGGATGGTCCCGGGAAGCTGGTGGTGGAGTTGCTTCAGGGTGCCGTCCACCTTCCACATCAGCTGCAAGCCCGACATGGTCGGCAGGTCGTTCTCACCAAGATGTACCACTAGAACGTCCGGGCGGCCGCCATGAAAAATGTAATTGCAGACTGTATACTGGAGTTCATCCCAGAGCATGCCGCTCTGGCCCATCCAGAAAATTGCCACCGCTGGGTCCAGATCTAGGTTCGCTCCCCAGCCGGAAGAAGATACATAGCGGCAAGCTCTTTTGACCATGCTGTGTCCCAGGATCCACACCCACCAGATGGTGGTCTGCAGAGCCGCTAGTGACACTGCAAAGTAAAGAAATCAACAAGACAAATGAGGATGGATGTAAGCCCTAAAGGCACCCGAGCGCCATCTGCCTATGGCCTGAATTTCCTCCTCCCTAGTGGGCAGCCCCAACTGTGCTAAGCACCCTCGTAGCACGGCCACCATCTGATATCTAGTCATGAATGAAAAGCATGCCCCCTTGCTCGGGCCTATGGAGGAGCCAAGCCACTAGGGAAGCCCGGGGCCATATGACATTGCCTGGGAGGGCTGGCATGGTAACCCAGGTGCCCCTCCCCAGCTGATCCATCTTGGAGTGGGCGAGCCATGCATGTACGCAATCCCCTGCCACCACTAGGTGGTAGACCTGCAGGACCCTGCCAGGCTGCCTCGCCCGGGAAGGGGATATCAGCTCGCTGGGCCGAAAAGCCCCATGGTGAGCCACTCACATCGTCGAGCGAGTTTCAGGTGCCTATTCTGCTCACCACAGCTGCAATGGCTGCCCCCACTGAGTCGGTTGCTGCTATTTTGCATACTTGCAGTAGCACCCTTCTACTGAAGTCCTAACAACACTTTCCTGGGATAAGTTCAAGTGCTAACGTAGGATTTACTTCTGAGTAGGCCTGCTTAGGATTGCTCTTTCAGTTCAGTAAAAGTCCACCATGTGATTGGGTACACAAGTACATGATTTTAGGTGGAAAATAAATGTGAGAGAGTAGCCATCTCATCTAATGATGGCTACACTTTCCCCAGGAAAGCAATCATGGCCATGGAAGCACCTACAGCTTCTTGTAGTGATCTCTGGGAACATGACAGCATGTTTTCTTTTCTGACCAGCCATTAGCTTCAGAATTGGTAAAAGAAAACAAAAGTGAAAGCCTATTAATTAACTCTCATGGGTCAAAGACACTTGCTGAAATTCTAAGCAATAATTATCTTTAGAAGTAGGTCTTGTAATTTTAGGCCTTACATTCCCACAGAAGCATTGGCCAAATCGATATTTAGAGAGAATGAGATTTCCAAACTTTATTCCTTTTTTATGGCTGGTTTTAGTTCCCTGGAGCTGAATTTGATTTTCTTGGGCTTCGTAAAATAACAAACATATCTCTGCATCCCTTCTAATTTATGGTGCACTATATATTGTCTTTTATTTAATAAAAACGTGAACATTCACCTGCTTTCAGCATGATTTGGAATAAGCCTGGTAGGAAAAAAAAAACCTACCTAAAACTCAAAAACAGATAATTGCATTTTCCTTGTTTAAATAAGGTGGCACAGTGACAAAATGCTGTGCTAGTTCTACAGGACGGCTTGAAGTATTTGCATTAAGACCATAATAATATTTTCATTATACATAAGCACACAGATAATACTGTTGGAATACATGAACTACTGCATTTATAATATGAATAACAGAAAAAGCAAGTCCAAAATAGCCCTTCAGTGGTTTTGTGTTATGTGCATTAGGAGGATTATTGTTTCATATTACAAAAAGAAAAATCATGGCTCCAGATTTTCTGACAATACATTTTTGTAGAACTACACTGGATGGAGGAAGTTGCTTAAATTTATCTGAACTTAGAAGTACTCAGGTCAGATTTATCACTGCTGAATTCTCTGGGTTTTGTGGTAGCATTCATTTTTTTTGTAGCTCAGCTCTCTTGCCTTCTGTCCTTTACGTCTTGTCCTTGTCCTTTATTCCTCAGCAATCCCAAATTCAAGCTCTGTCATCTCCAGAGCATCTCCATGATCTCTGGCATCAAGTGGTAAGTGATATGAAAGATGGTTATCTGGTACACTGAAGAACTGTTCCAGTCAGAGCAGAATGAACCTGATAGGCATTTTCCGCACAGTCCAAATATTCCAGGATGGGCAAGTGAAATATCCTGGTTTGTGCAAGATTTTTGCAGAGTTCCCGGTCCTAAATTCAGGCTGCCCCATGGCATTTCCCTTATCTCAGGATTTTCAAAAATCACCAAATTGGAGGTTCTTCTTAAAAATCCTGCGGTGAGCCTGCTACCATGCAAAAACCAATCAGGAGCAGATTCAGTTTATTTTTCCTGCCCAGTCACCTGATCACCCTGCTTGATGGTCATTCAAACTGCCACTCAAAAACAACAGCCAATCATAACATGGGACACTGGGTATAAGAGACTTTCAGCTTGCCGCTTGCAGCTGCCACTCAAAAACAACAGGCCATCAGAAAGTGTGACACTTGCAATGTGAATTCAGAAGTCCCAGGCTCATGCAAAAGAAATGTGAGTATTTCATCCTGGTCTTAACTCGATTCCTTCATGGAAACGTGCAGCCGTGCAAAGGGAGGAGCCGGGATAAAATTACCCCAGAATTTACAATCCTGGTTATATCCCAATGTAATTATGCCATGCAGAAAATGCCATAGACCACTAAGCTGACTCAGATTATAAGGCAGCTTTATTTGCCTATGTGCATGGATTTTGTTTCTAAGGCCAATTATACATAGCTCTCTAATTTGCAGCAAGGGTGAATGTGAGGCAAAGCAAGATTTCTTGTACAGACAGACTTCCCTGAGACCCACTTTCACTTTCCAATTTTCCCAGGCAAAGTGATACCACCTTAAGTGTGAGTTTAATTTTTTTTGCCACCAAAGCAATGGTGACTTGCTTGTGAGCACAGATTTGCCTCAGACAGCTTCCCTCCATCCACTGTCAGCCTACTAGTTTCATCCCTCCCACTTTTTCACATTCCTGCACATGCTTCTCCCCCTTCCCTCTCTCTGTGGCCACCTCCTTCCTCCTCATACTGCCTTGATCACTTTCCTCCCACCCCGCCCACCAACTGTTTTCTGACCCAGATAGGTAGCATTTAGTGCTGTCTGTTTGGACATAAAGGAGACTAAGCAGTTTGTGTTCTTTTCTCTCCAGAGTGTGTGTGGGGTGTGTGTGTGTGTGTGTGATGGTGACTGAACCAGGGTCTCCTGAGCCAGAAAAAGGGAGCCAACAAGATAAAGCTGGCCTTGTTCTGACTTGGCCTTGGCAAGTACCTTGAGTTTAAGCAGGTTAATACTTAAGCAGGTTAATACATGGTGAGACCAGAGTCCCAATAAAATAGAATGCCCCCCACACACAGATAGAATGCCCCCCTCCCCAATGTAATCAGAGATAACACCCAAGTGTCACGGCATATCAATAACCAGAGTTGCAAAAAAGAAATGTGACAACCTGTTATCAAATTGCAAAAATTCCCCAACAGAGGGCACAACTAGTCAGGTTGATGTTTTTTTTTCCTGCAGAGAAAGAGCAATCTAAGCAACTTTTCCCTTTTTTCCATGCCCCTAGGTCAGTATTTCCTATTAGGGTATTGCGGGGGCTCTGGCCTGAGTGGATCCACTTGTTGCTGGGCAAACTATGGGAAATATCAAGGCATATCCTCTACCTGAGACTTAATGTCCTGCAGTAGTGATTTGCCAGGGTGGAAGGAGCAAAGTCATGTATTGCACTGTCTGACCATACTAGATGCTACTGCCCTTGCAAAGCCATCTGTGACATGCTTGGTCTCACTCCTTCGCATTTTAGGAGGTGAAGTGGCTTTGTTTTGTCATTGGGGACACATGTAGAATAGGAGACAATGTTTCCCTAGGCAATATTGCCCCATCATTATAGAGTACTTTGCAACTCAGAATACTATCATTCCATTAGAATACACAATGCCCGAGTGTCCCATTTTCTACCCTACTTGTTCAGCTCTTGTCTGGATGCATGACTTAGTCAGCGCTGCATTCATCACCCATGGGTTTGGGGAAAGGATGGAGGTTAAAAATATGGAGTTGGAATCATGTAGTTGGTACAGATTCTCTCCCGGTTCTTTTGTGAGCCTCTAATGAGACTGAATGAACCCACTAGCTCCCCAGGGAGTCATCGGGCAGAATACTATAATTAGAGTCCAAGTCCAGGGACCTATCTCTGATTCAAGTGTGTATATAATGACTGTAAGTGCACACACAGAGTAGGGAGGGCTTGAGCAAGACTAGTTGGACTTCCAAGCTGCACCTAAGGCAGTCACTTCCCTCATTAGGAAGGGCCTTAAACAGTCAGCCAGGCTGGCATGCTGCCATATGGCACGTTATATTGTCAAGCCCGCCAAGAAGCTTGCAGAAAGCCTTGTACCCTCAGGCGTTGCTGGGATAAATAAAGCAGGGAAGTCCAGTCCACCCTTTCCTCTTCTGAGAAGGGAACACTAGACATCACCGAGTGAGGGCAAGTGAGAGTGTGGCCGCTTTCCACTCTGTGCCTCCAAGGAGGAAGGCTGAAAAGGACAGTTGTGCCTAAGGAATGAGGGATCGCTGCCCAGGCAAGCGCCCCCTATCAGCCCATTGAAGCTGGTCCTGCCCCAGGGAAGGCTACCTCCAACAACTAACTGGCATCAAAGTCCTACTTGGTGAGGGAAGTTTTAGCCTGTCTTGAGGGATCCTTTTAGCTTGTGCAGGTCAGGTCCTTCCTAGGAAGGGTGACCTAAGACATGTCAGGGCATTTGTCTCCTGGGAGAGGGTGCCTGACAAGGGAGAGCTGGTAAGCTTGTTGAGACTTGTCTGTGCACAAGGAAGCAGGGAGCTGAATTTGGGAGAGACATGCTCCCAGTGTGCCTCATTTAGCATTAAGCCTTCCTCAGAAATACTAAGGTCTGCCTCAGGTTGGGCAGCAGCAGAGGTGGAAGGCTGTACATCCCTAGAGGTGCAGCCTTCCCAGTCTGTGGTTGCAGTGACACAGCACACAGGGCCACCTTGAGTTTGGCCACCCATTGCTTGCAGACCTTGAGCATGCTTGCAGGAGGCCTGAACAAGGCTCTCTCTGAAACACACCAGGCACTCAGCATGGTTGTCATTCCTATGAGGATGAATCACCAGTGCAACCTTTGTTCTGCTGGTGCCGTTTTGCCTCAAGTATAAGGTGGCACAGCAAAACACTTATGCAGACTAAGTCCTGAAAAAGAAATTAAAATGAATAAACATAACTACACTAACTGAATAAACTGAAAACAAAATATTACTAGAACACCCTAGCCCACAACAGCTGTTCTGAAACAGCTTCCGTAGGCCTTGACCAAGCTCAGCTATTAGAGAAGTCAAAAAAACACCTCTGTTCCTTGTGGCAGCAAAATAAGTTTTGGAGGAAAGAATGCACCCTTCCTTCCCAGTCATGTCACCTGGATGGAGACTGGGCTGGCCAAGATTGTGGCTGGGGGAACCCATTTAGTGACCTGAAACAATTTGCTATCAAAGAAGCTCTGCGGTTGGCCTGCGCAATCACAGTCTCACATAGGACTGCCCAGAGGTTGTGATGATGAACAATATTAACCAACCCATCTTAAGTTTTAAATGACATGTGACCCCCTCTGTAGAATACTTTTTTTTTGGCAATGCATTAGACCACAACTTTTTAAAAAAGTTGTCAGGCAAGCTACCTTTATATCGTAAGTACTTACCAGTATGTCAGAATATCAGTAGAAGAAATCACTGAGGAATGGGTCATGAAGCTGAAAATGTTTTAATACCTTGGAGGAAGAAGTGAATGGCAGAAAGGCATAGAGAAGCTCTGATGGTGGCTTCTGCTTCCTCTTCCCTGAGTTTTCATGGAATGGTGCTCCTTTCTTAAACATTAACACTATATTAATCATCAAAAAAGTTCAGATTCCAGATCAAGTCAGCTAACTTCCCTCCTGTGTATTCACATAAAGGATGTTCCTCTCATCCAAGCAATTTTGAAGGTGACAAATATTACTGATGCTGAATTTATGGGAATGCTTGTTCCCTGTTTATTAACTCATCTATCTTGAGAGAAATAAAAGGACCAAATGGAAGACAAGTAGGCCTTTTCTTATCCTGCCATCCCAGTGATGCCCTGAAATAATCAATATATATAATTAAGAAACCTTGCCAGTATGCTTTAACACTTTAGTAACCTTCATTTGATGGGTTGTTTCAACCTTTGCTAGCCCCAGCCAACGCAAAGCTAATTAAAGCCTAATTATAGTATTACAATTTACCGCTATTCTTTTTTGACTATCTTACTAAAATGATCTCCATAAAAACAGGAGGAAAAAAAATCTTAACCACAGTAGTACAATGTGATTCTTACTCAGACTCTGGGATGCACATTTAGAGTTTCATAATCACATGGAATACTTGGCCCTGCAATTATGCTTATTAAATAAGAAAATAGATACAGGGAAAAGACAGAGGTGGAAATAAAAGATTATGTCTCACAGAAGAATGAAACAAGCTTCCTGTGCAAGTCTCTAATTGGATTAATAACCATGCCCACAGGGCATTCTGAGAATGAACATAAACATCAGCAGCAGGAAAACTCACCTTTATTTACGTTCCTTGATGACACAAAATATGAGTTTGAGATCATTTAAGTGTTGCCTGACACAGTTTCTCTCAAGCTCAGCACCTTGCCGAGTAGCTTTGTGGCTGGCACAGTATCTACTTATATTTTAGAACCACAATGGCCCTTTCTGTACAAACTTCAAATGTTTCCAAAACATTTTCAACCCCCCCCCCCTCCCCAACATTTGTCTGCACTCACTCCCTTGCAAATACATCCTGGCCACTATTCTGTGCTTGTTTCATTTTCTAAAACATCTGTAGGTTCGATGTTACAAGGCTTCAAAGCCTTGTGCTGCGATTCTTTAGGGCCGTGGTGGTGAGCCTATGGCACTCCAGATGTTCATGGACTACAATTCCCATCAGCCCCTGCCAGCATGGCCAACTGAAGTATATGATGGGAAAAGTTAATTAATTTTCCCACCATAGAATTTGCTGAAGAGCCTGGCACCTCGAATAGTAATAGGAAATAGGAAAACATACATAATAAATCTATTCTTTTTTAAACCCAAGTTCTATGGTGGGAAAAATTAATTAACTTTTCCCACCATATACTTCAATGGGGTTTGCTGTTATGCCCAGCTGGCTCTGTGCTGCAAATTTGGGGGAAGGGCTCTGGGGGGTTTGTTCTGGGTAGGGGCATCTAATTTCCTGCAGGGCTGCTGGTGTGAGTCTCCTGAAAGGAACCAGCCAACTTTGCTGAAATTTGGATGGCTGGGCCCTCGTTCTGTGGGCATCAGGTTCACCTTCAACTGGGTGCCCATAGCATTTGTCCCTCCCAAGCAAACTTTAGCAAAGTTGGCTGGTTCTTTTGGATCAAGGTGGATTTTGTTTCTGAAGTATGTCTGATATAACATACTTTCATATCACATCATCTGCATAAACCTATTCAGATATATGTGAAATTGCTTCATACTTCAGCTATTAGCTATGAAATCCATGTAATGATTTTCTCCTACATTAGGCTTATTTCAAACAAGTCTCTTTAACAAAAAGAAAACAAAACCATGGAGAAGTAGGATTCACTTTGTAATATCATGCTTTTTTAAAATGTTTAGATTCTTAAAGAGCTACCTTGAAAAGCATTACAGATGTGATCACTCACTTTCATATTCACTATTTAATTAAGAACAATCTGAGTTTAATCATCAAATTCTAATAGAAAATAATCAAAGTTCATTTCAAAGATATATAGAAATCTGTAGCAAAAGCAAATGAACTAATCAATATAGTCCTCAGGCATCTGTGTCTTAAAGTGACAATTCAACATGGACTAACACAAAGCTCTACAAATGATAAGCATGCACAAACATTTTGGTTTAACAAATCCATTCTGCTTAATGCCTGTATGTAGAATGAATGCTAGAGCAAACAGACAGACCAGTTCACCACAAAGTTAAGCTGCAGTGTTGGAAGTTAAATTGATTTACACCAGAAGTTTAGATCCATTTACTAATTTAAACAACATAATCCAGACTACAGAGGCTTCCCCAAAGGAACATTGATTGGGTCATGAGGTCTATTCTATTGAACACGCTATCTCTAATTATGGGAATTTTGATGCCTCTAAGAATGGCCAGAAGGAAAACACATTCAGTCCCCACTGGGATAAAGGCCAGGCACCTAGAATAGTAATAGGAAATAGGAAAACATACATCACCAATGGTTCCTAATCTTTTTTAAACCCGATATTTTCTTAGTCTGTGTTGTTATTTAAAGAGACAATTTCAAAAGTATCTACTGTATATGACAATTATTTTATTTAGTTTAAACATTCCATTCCATTCCATTCTGCTACCTACACACACAAATATGAGAATTGGCTTTTGCCAATACAGTTTTACAGGAATGATAATATGAAATCCATATTTCAGCAATGTGGGGTATGAGGGGTGGGCTAACATAGTCCAGGGGCACAACACTCTATGCCTTACATTTATAATGGTAATTAAATAGAACATCTTCCTTTTGCTCATTTCACACACACACTATTACTGGCAGGTTACAATGCTTGGCAGAGTAATGTGTAGAACTGAGTGTTCACACATACTGTCAGAAGAATGTAAACATATGAAAAATATGTCCCATGTATTGAACTGTGAGACAAAGTGTAGGTTAAACTAAAGCTATGGCTTCATGTTGTTACTAGAATTTTCACTATTAGTTCATTATTCTACTCCCCCTCCCCTGGCCGAATCCTCAGTATATTTGTATAATACTAACTTTTGTGAAACAGCATTACAGCTATTTTATTTTACATTTCATTTTATTAATCTCTGAATATACTAGTTTGCTGCCATTTGAACTGATTAGTAATTAGTGGAAGACTGACACAATAATGGCATTATCCTGCTGATAAGTCCTTAATTTAATTTAATTTATTTTCTTTCTTAATATGCATCAAGTTGCTTTTATGATAACAGTAGTTCCTTGATCAGAATGTATTTCTTTGGTCACCAAATTCATACAAGATTATTGTTGAGGAGACTGGGTTTGAGTAAAGTACCCTTTGCAATTGTATAATGGCAGAAAATAATAGAAATTGATATTGAAAACCAGGAAAAAGAACATATTTCTGTAATAATAAATGCAAGTATTGGATCTTAACAGTATGGTTCCCAAACAAAAAGGGAAATGCCAGCATTACCACTATAATCATTTATTTTATTTTATTTTTAAAAAAAATTATATCCCTCCCTTCACGACCAAGGCCAGATCCAGTGCAGTGTACAAACATTTTGAAAACATTACATAAATATAAGAACATAAAATTTACATCTCATATTTAAAAAGCAAAAGGTGGCAAAATAGTAAATATAATCCTATGAAAGGCCAACCATCCCATTTCCACTCAGATCCATCAGAGGACTTTCCGAGCAGGGGGAAGAATCAAAAGAAGGGGATTGGCACAAAGTACGATATGCACATTGGTTGTGAGTGATTGGGAGGCTTGTAGATGGACTTCAGACAGATGAGTGGCCTTAAACAAAAGCCCAGTGGAACATCTCCATTTTACAAGCCCTTCTGAACTGTTTAATGTCCTGCAGGACCCTGGTGTCATCTGACAAGAGTCTCCAGGGCAGGCCCTTGTACAGTGAGTTGCAGTAGACTAGCTTGGAGGTGATCATTGCCTAGATCACTGTGGATAAGTCAGAACAAGATAGGTAAGGGGCCAACTGCCTGGCCTGTCAAAGATGGTGAAAGCCCTCCCCCCCCCTTTGCTACATTTGTGACTTGGGCCTCCATAGACAGGGAGGACTCTAAAGTCATGCCTAGGCTTTTAATTGATGTGGCTGGTTGTAGTGCCACATTGCCAAATTGCAGCAGTTGGAAACCCTCCACCAGGCCTCCCCAACCCAGCCACAGAACACCTGTCATCAATGGATTCAGTCTTAATCTAATCTTTTCCAACCAACTAGCCATGGCATCTGGGTGATAGCTGGTTGGCCATTCATCAACAAAATTGGAAAAGGCCATACAGGCCAACTAGTACAATTTCCTTTTAAAGAATCTTTGACAAGGGTTCATCCACCAGCTACATGATGACTGCCAGTAGTGGGGAGGTCACTATCTCCCTAGACAGCAGATTCCACTGCAAAAGGTCCTGGTGAATAAGGTTTCTTGGGAGCCTCAAAACTTGCTAATTTTGTGACAGGCCAGCATCTATGGACAGGGCTATCTGATACTTCTGATGGGGCACTTATCTCATGCGCAGGCATATATTCAATTATCTATCACACTTATTGTTGTAGATAAATTCATCATTTTCCATTTGTAACCCATCTTCTTCAGTTGCCCTTACTTCCCTTCTATAGGTCATAAAATGGGCTTTAATGCAAACTAGTAAAAGAAGGGCAAATCTAAAGAAAATATTTGTTTTTTGCCTGACTCTAATGGAATTAGTTTCACAACTGATAAAATCTGTCTCTCAGTATACCTCAACCTGTTCCCCAAGACTTGCAGTGTCAGTGTATCTATATATATAAAAATCTAACAGTGTGTTTGTCCCTGATGGTGTCCCTCAGAAGCTGCTGGACAGATCGCCCCAAATTTTCACAGGACGTCCCTCCCTGTTGCTGGCAGGTACTTGGACCTTCAAACCACTGAAAGTCCATACCTGAGCCAGGTAAAACGTCTTTTTCCTGGTGCACCAGGCCATGAAGCTGCCTCTGTTTAACTGTCACCCTTAGAATGTTCATGCAGCCTGTCTGTCTATGGTCTGAGGGCTTAGAATGTTCGTGCAGATGGGCAGAGATGAGCAGTGAAAACAGTAAATAGGTAATACTGTTAAGTAATACGAGTGGAAGTCAAAAACATACACACTTTGCCGTGTGAGATGTCAGGTGGGGTTCCCCCCCTCACACGCAGGTAACTTTCACTCTCTGTGCCTCACCCACTGCTACCACACAACACACATCCAGCTCATCCTCACACACCTCACTCTGCCCTCCCTCCCATCCAACCACCACTTACCCACTTCCTCACCCATATTTGCCACAGTTCTCTTTTACTAAAAGCAAGCTGGGGTTTGCCTTTTTCTTCTAAGAAAATCCACGGGGTGGGGGTGAACCAACACTACTGCCTCTGCTTCTTTTGCACGTGGCCCTTTAAAAACCCAGGGAGTTGGCCTCTATCTGAGCGCCTCACCACCCTGCCTCTGCTGCCTGACTGGGATAGCCTCCTTGCCCCATTTCTGCCTTACCCAAGCCAGGACTGTGCATGTCAACCAGCCTTATGGACAGCGGGATTCGCACTCTGGACAGTTCTGTTGTGGAATGGGAAGGGTTACCTTATACTCAAACAACAAGACAGCACCATATAACGATGTGCATTGAAAAGGGAAAGGGGGATTCCATTTGACCACCCCAAAAGGCTATGCTGCGGATTATTGGACCTGCATGGACATCTGTGTGGGTTGCGGACTGTGATGAGAAGGACAATTGCCACAGCAACGTACAGTATAGATCTTATAACCCTGGCACAATTTTTATGACTTCTCACTCTTTTCACTGAAAAGTCAATAGAAGATCACTGGTTTTCTGTTTACAAAATCACTGCTATATGTACAACTGAACTACACTGAGATTTGAAGAGGGGAGGAGTGTTCCTCTTTTAGTCAATGTGTAAAATTCAGAAAATAACACTGTGAAGCCATTCTGTGACAAATTGAAGCTTTCTTGGAGAATCACATTAATTCCACATTGTGAAAAAGAGTGTAAAAGGAAGGGGGGGGAAAGAGGCACTGAACTACTTAAAACTATTTAACTGGTAATCTTTTAAAACTATTCCCTTCCAATAGCTGTGTCAGCTATCACTAGCTGTGCAGCAAAACAAGTCCTAGGACAGTGGTGGCGAACCTATGGCATGGGTGCCAGAGGTGGCACTCAGAGCCCTCTCTGTGGGCACATGCAAAAAGAGTCCCCCCCCCCTACACACATCTAGGCTGGCTTGGGCTGCTGGGCTCAGTTATTAGCATTAAACTTAAGGCCTAGTTTTGGGGAAGCAGTGTAGGTTACCCTGTTAAGTGCTGTTAAACCCCACTGATTTTCATGAGAAGAACTAAAGCGTGATCCTTTACCTGGGAGTAAGCTCGGTTGCTGGCAATGGGGCTTGCTTCTGAGTAAACAATTCTAGGGTTGTGATTCAACCGTTCGAAGAGTTTCATGGTTGCTTCAAAGCAAAGCCACCGACTACCACCAAGCTTACTCCCAAGTAACGTACGCCTCGGAGCCAACCATTTTTTCTAAACTAAAACCTCAGCATTCAGGTTAAATTGCTGTGTTGGTACTTAGCAATAAATAAGTGGGTTTTGGGTTGCAATTTGGGCCCTCGGTCTCGAAAAGGTTCGCTATCACTGTCCTAGGAAGTTTTTGATTTTAGGGGAACTTATATTTAGTTTTGCAGATCCCTTGCACATCTTATACAGAATGTTGAAATCACAATGTTTCTAGACCTAATGTGTGTAATTCATCCTTATAATGCAGCCTTAGGAGAGCTGATGTAGAGTAATCTCATGGTGTTAAGGAAGAGGGGATTACTCTCCATGCCACAATTAAGCTGTTCCTCCCTTCAGGTTGCTTTTATTCTGGATAAGGACAAAAGATAGAAAGAAAGGGGTGCCTTTTCTCCCACCTAACCACCTAAATGCATTCTAGGGAACCAGTTTTGATCACTCCAAACCATACCATCAGTCCTTATTGGAGAGACTGTGCTCATTTACACAACAGGGGATTGTAGTATCTTTGTTAGTCTACAGAGAGTAGAAATTGTTTGGGAGCATAATTCTTTCTAGAGTTGTGAGTAGATTTTGAGCCTATTAATGGGCATAGTCTACACTCCAGAGAACATCTCAGGCCCATCCAATCATCTCATCCAATCACACAATGGGATCTTTTGATTGCTCTTAAAATAGTCTTTGCAACAATTAGGGATATTAGGGATACCACCAACATTCTTGTTCATTATTTTCCCGGAACTGGGAGTTCTGCATTATCTAATATTTCAAAAGTTAAATAATTATTTTGATTGTCTCCATTGTTCTATTTCTTTTAGAACACTATGCATACATAATTTGCTACCAATTTATGAATTCTTTTAGTTTGTTGTGTTTTTTCCTCATTCTCTCTGTTATTCATATGTATGTGTGTATTGATAAAACCTTGCAAAAATTCACATGTACATTTCCTTGTCCTTTATTCCAATTTATTTCATTGTAATTTTAAAAATTGTGAGTACAGATAACATACAAATAACTTATGTCTATAATTCTTGACAAACTAGTTAGTTTCAGAGTTTAGAATACACCTCAGGATACATAATTATTATGACCTCTCCAAGATTGTGCTATAATCCACAGACAATACTGGATTCAGGTTAAAACCTTGACTTTATATCCCTTGTGTGTTTACAACCCCCATATTCACAAGGGAGGACATGTGTACTCAGTAGGGAGGAAGAATCGTTTTTTTAAATTGACAGAGTTCTGATTTTCTCTGTGCCATGGTAACCAGGGTCCAAGGCCACCCTTATAAGGTTTAATGCTTGAACTATTTGGGCCAGCATATTCTGCTGCAGCGATATCATTATAAGGATATAAAAGCTTTATCTTGGTAATCAATTGCCATATGTCCTATCTGCTTCCTCCTTTAAAAAAATGTTTCGTCCCTGTTTTACCTTGGCTTTCAAAACAGCAGGGAAACATCTCAGCATTCACCCCTCAAGGATTCAGGTATTGCATTAATAATTTCATAGATATAGTAGGTACTTCCTTGTAGGACTATAGGTACATGTATATGTCTTATATGTATATATTTATTCAATTCAAAACACAGTACAATTTAATCATGATGCTATTTAACTGTCTTCACCATTATTGCAATATCCTACTATCTTAAATGAGAGAGAGAAAAAGAGAGAGAGAGAGGAATGGCTATTACATACATACATACACACTAACACACACACCACTCTTTTAGCTCTTTTTGGAAATCTCCGCTTATATTGCTTTAACATTAAAATCAAAATTACTTTTAATTATGCCCTTCACTTCCCCTCAATCTTACTATACCTGCATATACTTACGTAGTATATTCAACTGTCTAACAATGTATTTATTTATATAAGAATATACCTAATGCCATGCTTTGCTTTTTTCTATATAACTCTGTGGTGTGGGGGATGAAAGTGAAGAATACTAGACATTGACAAAATGGCCACCGCCAGGCTGTAGACACAAAATGGCACCAATTTACCATCCACTCACTCACCCTTTTTCACAATTCATACAAAAAAGAAAACAAACAACAAAAAACTTTCCAAGAGACACCTCAAAAGTTCACTTACTCACACACCACTCTTCACACCACTCTTCACAGCAAGAACCCAAATTAAGTCTCCAAGCCTCCTTCCTATCCTCAACTAGCCACACACCATCCATTCAACCATCCACTCCAAGTCTCCTTCCTAGCCTCAACCATCCACACACTCTCCTTCTTCAACAGCAGAAGGAAATGTCTGAAGTGACGGTTCGAGGCTTGCTTCTATAATTCCTTCATCCTGCCTTCATATTGGATGGCTAGCATTTATTGCAGCAAATCCCATATTCATGCCTTGTTAGTAGAGGGAATGAGGCAAATCAATCCCCAGCTTAAGAGGCATGAATATTTCTTTTTAACTTCCAGAGTTCAGGATTAATCAGAGTTCAGATTTAATATTCTGTTAGTCCCCAAGCCTGAAGCCAGTACAATGCCTGTAACTCAAGGCTACTATAGACATAAAAGTGCTGAACAGCCTCCTGCCTTTTAGCATCACCTTATCTCATCTTGTCTCCCCAGAAGCCTAAAATGTAAATTTAAGCCAATGCATTTACATTTGCCTTAAGCCTTTGTAATTTTCTAACAGACCTAATGTTACATTATGTAGTCTGTAACTTCCAAAATCATATAGTCTCTTCTTCCTTCAGTATTGGCTTTATCACTAGTTATAAATTACTTTGAAATTCAATTTCTCCCCTTCCAATTTTGCCTCAAGAGCCTTTTCTATTCTCTTCATATTTCTTCTCTTTCTCCTTCTATTGACTGTATTTGGGGTATATTTACAGGACCTGAATGTTTAAGTGCATTATATATTTACTGTAAATTTTAACTAGTTAACCCACTGCCACAATTGTTCATATACTTCACAGAGGTTGGGTGGGTGCCATTTATATGCCTTTCAATATGTGCTGAAAGTGATGGAGGGAGAGATAGGCCTTTGTAATGGCAAGTTACTCCCAGTTATTCACTACCATGTTATTTGAAAGAATACGCTGGCAGGCAAGTCTGGCAAGCTTAAGGGAACTAAGAGGATGGTGAGCCCCATTTTGAGTTGAATGTGAATTAATTAAAACTGGAAAGATCAAAATTGTGGGGGCTCAGCCTCAGTAACTGGAATCGATATGCCTTTCAGATCACATATTCAAATAACCCAGTTAGAAATATTTCTATTCTAAGCAGCTGATTTTTTTTTCTTGCGCTTTTCTCATACAGCAGCAAAACAAGATCACATAAAAACTGTTGGTGATACATAAAATCAAGGGTCATTTTCTTCTTAAATTTTTGTTTCTAACCCTGGCCAATCAAATGTCTCTGAGAATCTTACAGGTGCCCTAACCCTTATTTATAAAGCCTGGTGCTCAGAGGGATACTCTCTCTGACAATGGAAAGTACATTTAGTTGTCACAGCTGATAGACACAGGTCTGATTTCTGGCTGTGCTCCAAGTCTTGTATTTCTCTTGCTGAGTGATATCAGCTGCAACATGTGTCTGTCTTGGAGTGAAACATAGAGGTTACACATTTCACTTTTATCTCTTCCAGACTTTTTCATTAGTACATATACAAGTGGGTCAGGATCTTTAAGAAAGAACCACATGGACTGCTTAAATGGAACACTCTGAATCAAACATTATATACATAACTAAAGCTATATAAACACACAATTTGTGGTCGGCAAACAGTTTTTGCTCATTTCTTCACTTGTACAGAAATTTTAAGTGCATATAGATATATGAGCAAGTCAAACTATGTGGTAATATCTTTGTACTACCCCAAAAGTGTGGGTTTTATATATTGAGTGATATGTTTTCCTAAAGAATTGACTAATAATTAATCCTTAAATGTCTGTGAGAGATTTGTTTAGTTATTCTTGACCTGCCTTTCAGCTTTTTTTTCATATTTTGTATTTCCTATGAATAATTCCTCATAACCTTCCATTTGTACTTTTGAAAATGAGAGAATTGAAAAGATCAAACACTTTTAAAACATTCTGAGAAAGAGCTGAAATTGTGGTAGTGCTATCAAAGATCATAGTAGTAGTCTGGTTAGCAGTAGTCTAGTAGTCTATACATCTGTCCTTTATCCAAACCAGTATTATTTGAATATACATTTTCCTTCCCTTAGAGTATACAATTATATTTTAGAAACACAATATGGATAAATGCAACCAAAAATACTACACTCTTATGTTCAGTTTTCAAAAGTTAGTAATTGCTTCAGTTCTGGACTTTGAACCAATATGATAAGACAACGCTGTCCTCAAAGAATGTTCCTGACAACTTAGTATGTACAAGCAAAGGTTTACAGAACTCCAACACTAAGACCAGCACATAATTGAGACATTTATTAGAGTTCTTGGGTTGGTTTGCTCATTTTGACAGCCAACAATAACAGGAGGATCTTCAAAAAAATATTTCTTTCAAAGACAGTGACAGAGGAGTGTAGCTGCAAGAATGACAGCATGACTGAAATGCAGGTTTCTGTTAATTCACCCCAAAGGCTGTCAAGATCAATAGGAATGAAATTTCTTTTGGTTTCCACATTCACTGTCCTGCAAGACCTTTACGCTCTCATCAAAACAGACGTACTTTTCATATCGCAGTCTGCAGAATAAGTAACTGATTATCGAATTTCATGAGCATATCTCTGCTTATCGTTCTGTTTTCTGTAGAATATTGTAGTGTTGCACTTTGGAAACAGGAGATGATAGACTTTTCCAGACAATGGAGACAAAAAAATTGCATTTTTTCCCTTTGAGGCGCACTTGTACCGCTCCATTGATTTATTCCTAATAGGGCCCTGTCCCATTTATACTACAATGATGTAGCACTCCCTGGTTCCAAGAAGAAAAGCCATACTGTTATTTCCCCTCTTCCTTTTTTGTTCTTTTTTAGGCAATACATGATCAGTGCAATACTGTAATTTGGGAAAGGAGGAGCACACTGTTTTCAAAGGCTGAAATTGAAAAAAGGGAATAAGGAAAGACTAATCAAAATTGCAGAATTGCAGTGTGAGAATAAAAACACTTGCTGCTGTTGGCCATTTTTTGTGATTAAATGGCTAGATGAGCATTCCCACTTTTGAATACCTGTAGAGATTTTCTGTAAAGATTTAAAATACTTGTAAAAGATAAACATCTTAGTTCGGGTCCAGTGACACTTATGCAGCTCTGTTCTGCATAGTGTTCACAATCACAACAGAGGTACTAGCTGAAATGGGGACAATAAGAATTTTCTTCAGTAGAAAAGGTTTTCTGCAGAAAGGTGTCTGGCTCATGCACAGTGAACAGTAATTGTGTGATTATGGTGAGTCTAATTGTGTGGTTATGGTGAGCAGCTTCAGGGCTTCCTGGAGGAAACATCAAAACTTGATCCCTTCCAGTCCAGCTTCCATGCTGGGCATGGAACTGAGACTGTCCTCGTCGCAGTAACAGATACACTCCGCATGCAGCTTGACCAAGGCGGATCAGCGCTGTTGGTATTATTGGACCTTACCGCAGTGTTTGAGATGGTCGACCATGACCTTTTGACCCACCACCTGGCTGCTGCCGGGGTATGGGGCATTGTCCTTCAGTGGCTTGCCTCATTTCTCCTGGAATGGAATCAGCAAGTGTGATGTGGGGATCAGGCCTCCCAGCGGTGCTAGCTTTCTTGCGGTGTGCCTCAGGGAACGTTGTTGTCCCCACTGTTATTTAACATCTACATGCAATCCCTTGCTCAGCTGGTGCAGAGTTTTGGGGTAATCTGTTATCAATATGCTAATGACATTCAGCTCATTCTGTTGATGGAGGGGGGATGGCTGCTGCCCCTGCGGCTCTACAGCATTGTTTGGAGGCGGTTGCTGGTCAGTTAAAGCAGAGCAGGTTAAAACTTAATCCAATGAAGATGGAGGTCCTCTGGCAGGGCCACGAGGGGAGGATTGGGGATTTTCAGCCGCCAGTGTTGGAAGGGACCCTTTGGCTTGCAACCTGAGTGTCCACATGAATTTGTCTCATTCATGGAGACCCAGGTAGCACATGTAACTCAGGTTGCTTTCTTCCATCTTCGCCAGGCCCAGTGGCGGGTCCCCTACCTCTCCCAGGCTGACCTGGCCCCTGTGATCCATGCAACGGTCACCTCCAGGTTAGACTATTGTAACTCGCTCTTTGCAGGCCTTCCCTTGAGGCTGATCTGGAAATTGAAGTGGTCCAGAATTCAGCGGCCCATCTTCTCATAAGTGGTTAAGTTAGATATCATATTACCCCCATGTTGTGCCATCTGCAGTGGCTCCCAATGGAGTTCCAGATCGTCTTCAAGGTGTTGGTACTCACCTTTAAGGCCCTTTTATGGCCTGGGGCCCTCATACCTGTGAGACTGCCTTACCCCATATGTTGACTTCTCCACTCAGCAGAGGTGAATTTACTGGTGGTCCCCAGTCCCTCTATGATGTGGCTGGCCTCTACCCAGACCAGGGCTTTTACGGTCCTGGGCCCTGTCTGGTGGAATGCTTTTCCTCCAGCGGTTAGGGCCCTGTGGGACCTTGGTGAGTTCTGCAGGGCCTGCAAAACCGAGCTATTCCACCAGGCTTTGTGGGGGCTGGCCACTGAGTCCGTCCCTCCCTCTTGCCCTATGTACCATCTGCTTATTTGAAAATCTGCCGGTCCCCTCCCAGGATTAGGACCGGACGTCATCCATCTAATTATGGATGGGTTATTGTTGCTACTGATTCTGCTGTATTTTATTGATTTTATTGGGGTTATTCAATTTGTTCTTTCTTTTTAGTAGTAATTTATTGTTTTTGTTTGGCTTGTACACCACTCTGAGCCCTTTGGGGGTAGAGCAGTCTACCAAATCAAATCAATCAATCAATCAATCAATCAATCAATCAATCAATCAATCAATCAATCAATCAATAATCTTTATAGCTCACAGAACCAAACAAAAACAAAAACGAGAAAGAGCCATATCAACAACAAAGTAAGATGTAATGTTTAAATATAAAACATGACTTCCAAAGATTTGCAATAAAGTCTCCATAATAAGAGAACTGTGAGGAGAACAATAGCCCAGTATGTCTTATTGTTGCCTTTCATTCTGAAGAAGGAAGCAATTTGTTTTGCCAGTTCACTTTTCATATAGTAATGAAAGGAAATTAGTACCCCATGCATCCAGATAGAGATTCACAAGAAGCAATAACAAAAAATTACAGGTCATCTTGCCTTTTCCCCTCTTACTGAATATCACAAATTTTGATAGTTTCTCTGCCTGCAGGTGTCTTCTGCACAGATGTGTTTACTGCTTTAAAAAGGACACTTTATCCCTCATCTCATTGCTTCCTTATTTTTTCTCTACTCCATTTGCTTGATCGATTTCAGTTTTATGTCCAGATTATGATGATGCCATTGAAGATCTGTCTGGTTAGACTTGTGGTTCTGCACAGAAAGACTAACTCAGGTTCCTTTCAGGATATTAACCAATTTTGGTTTCTGAAGTCAAATTGATTTTTTAAGGTTTCACATATTTTCAGGACTAAATGCTGACCCCTGCAGTTAGTGAAGCCTTAATACAGGTTTTCCAAAACCAGTTTTGATCAAATAACTTTTGTTCTTGGTTTTGTGCTTTATCTTTTAGGTGAGTGGAATCTTTGAAAAATCTGTTTGCTTTCAGAAACTAAATTGGGTTAAAGAGCCCAATTGGGTTAAAGAGCCTAAATTGGGTTAAAGAGTCCAATCGAAAGGGACCTGAAATAAAATATATTGTGTCTCCATTAACATTTGGATCAAGATGGCTTGCAAGGGAGTGTGGCATGCAAAAAGAGGTGCAACCAGAGGTGGGATCCAGCAGGTTCTCACAGGTTCCTGAGAGTATGTTACTAATTATTTGTGTGTGCCGAGAGGGGGTTACTAATTGGTGATTTTACCACATGATTTTTGCCTTAGTTACACCCCTCCTCTCAGCAGTAGCACACAGAACTTGAAGCAGTCTGGCTGGAGGTGCACCGGCGTGCGTGGCAGCCTGTGCCTGCGTGCATTCGTTTCCCACCCAAGAACCAGAGTAGTGGCTACATCCTTGCCACAACCCCGGCCAGGAATGCCCCACCCCCGGAATGCCCAGCCACGCCCCTGTCATGCCCTGCCTGGCCCCATTGGTGCTACGCCACAGTTTGAATTTCACCACCATGGGAACCTGTTACTAAATTTTTTGGATCCCACCACTGGGTTCAACCTAAAGTAATACTTTGGGGTAAGCCTGTCCCTAGTTTGCATTACCTTCAGGCCAGATTTTTTATTGTACATACATTTTCCCACTCCTGATCTCACTGCATCACAGATGAGAGAATCCTCATGGTTTCCAAAAGCAGAGAAAGTACAGCTTTTTTCCCTAGCTGCACAGGAAAATCGAAGTGGATGAGGACATCACTCCCTCTGGCATTTCTCATTTCTCTCCACCTTTCCCCACCATAGTTCTGCTATTAGAGATCATTAATAAGAATTTTTAATTTTTTTAATGAGTGTAAAGATTTAGCGATATAGCAAAGGACCCTACCAGTGAAGCAGCACAGAAGCCATTTTTAAAAAGCGAAAAAGAAGACAATAAACAAACAAACAAGGCAGCAGGCAACAGAAACAAAGAAGTTGTGGGCAAGTAGTAGTTCCACCAGTTCCACCATCCCATTAAAAAGACAGACAGAAGCTTTTATTGGCATTATAAATTAAAGTAAAAAAAGTTTATCAATTAACTAAACCAGTTAAAATACATTAAAATACATTAAAATATATACATTGAGTATCCACATACAAACTCCTACATATAACCACATAGATAAATGAATTAACCATGGCTATTTTGTAAGGAATAATTGCGCTTGGCCAGGTAATGTTTCAGAAAGCTTGCAACATTTTCACAAATGAGGTTACAAGAACCATTAAGTAGAAAATTCGTAACAGATGATGACATAACAATATCTAACCTCTCTATCAAGGGGTGGATATACCTGGAACGAGGAGAATAGGGCACTCTAGAAGTACATGTTGGACAGTCTCAACAGCAGCCATTTTACACTGGCATAATCTATTCTCATAAGGGATATTGTTATATCTGCCAAATGTCATAGCATTAGGCAGAACATTAAAATGAGCTAGTGAGTATGCTCTGCGTTGTTTGGGATTGCTCAGGATATACAAATAATTAAAGTTGGCGGATCGGATTGGGCTGAACTGCAGTTCAGCCCGAGATCCGCTAGTTCGGAGGGTTTTAGATCGGCAAGGGTCCGATCCTGCCCCCTCTGAACTATGCGCGATCCCGAACGCCAGTGGTTCGGATCGGCCCCTCCCCCCCAGCGGTAGCTCTTCCGAGCCAGCCGGGGGAAAGACTTGAAAGCGGCAGGCAGCGGCTCCCTCCCCAGCCGCTTCCTTCCATACGGAAGGATTGCCAGGCGGGAGGGGAGGGGGGGACAAACGCACCTCCCACCAGCCACAGCCTGCAGCCGCTTCCTTCATGGTTGGGATGGCAAAGGGGTGACAAGCGTGGCTCGCCATGCTTGCCAGCCCCTTTCCTCCCCCCAAAGTCGCCCCTGTGGCTTCCAAGCCCCTGATCCGCACGCACACAGAAGTTCTGTGTGCGTGCAGATCGGGGCTTGAAAGCTGCAGGGGCGACTTTGGGGGGAGGAAAGGGGCTGGCACCCTTGAGCACTCATCCACCCTCCCTTGCCAAACTTGCCAGCCCCATTCCTCCCCTCAAAGTCGCCCCTGCGGGTGGATTCCAAGCCCCGATCCGCATGCACACAGAAGTTCTGTGTGCGTGCAGATCGGGGCTTGAAAGCTGCAGGGGCGACTTTGGGGGGAGGAAAGGGGCTGGCACCCT
Source organism: Sphaerodactylus townsendi (assembly GCF_021028975.2). Classification (NCBI taxonomy): domain Eukaryota; kingdom Metazoa; phylum Chordata; class Lepidosauria; order Squamata; family Sphaerodactylidae; genus Sphaerodactylus; species Sphaerodactylus townsendi. Next base: position 51,825,330 of record NC_059431.1, read on the forward strand.
TGAGCAACAATCCACCCTCCCTTGCCAAGCTTGCCAGCCCCTTTCCTCCCCCCAAGGTCGCCCCTGCAGGCGAATTCCAAGCCCCTGATCGGCACGCACACAGAAGTTCTGTGTGCGTGCAGAATCGAGGAAGCTTAACTTCTACGAAGAGATGAAAGAGGAGCTGGCACCCTTGAGCACTCATCCACCCTCCCTTGCCAAACTTGCCAGCCCCATTCCTCCCCTCAAAGTCGCCCCTGCGGGTGGATTCCAAGCCCCTGATCCGCATGCACACAGAAGTTCTGTGTGCGTGCGAACTTGAAAGCTGCAGCTTAACTTTGGGGAGAAGGGCGACTTGATAAAACTGGCGCCTCATCCACCCTCCCTTGCCAAACTTGCAGCCCCATTTCCTCCCCTCCCAAAATTAAGCCCCTAGACTAGGTTCCAAGCCCGTCAAATGCACACAGAAGTTCTGTGTGTGCAGATCGGGCTTAAGCTACAGAGGCGACTTTATGAAGAGAACTGGCAGCCTGAGCACTCATCCACCCTCCGCACCAAACTTGCCAGCCCCATTCCTCCCTCAAAGTAAGCCCCTGCCCGGGTGGTTTCCAAGCCCGATCCATGCACACAGAAAGTTCTGTGTGCGTGCAGATCGAACCCAGCTACAGGGGCTTTGGCTTTCTGGGGAGGCAACTTCTGAAGAAGGCAACTGGCACCAAACACTCATCCACCCTCCCTTGCCCAGCTTGCCAGCCCCATTCCTCCCCCCAAGGTCGCCCCTGCGGGTGGATTCCAAGCCCTGATCCGCATGCACACAGAAGTTCTGTGTGCGTGCAGATCGGGGCTTGGAAGCTGCAAGGGCGACTTTCGGGAGGAATGGGGCTGGCACCCTTGAGCAACAATCCACCCTCCCTTGCCAAGCTTGCCAGCCCCATTCCTCCCCCCAAGGTCGCTTTCCTTCCCCAAAAGTTGAGTGACACAAGTCCAAGCACCCCACCAGCCAAGCTTAGCACCCCCCTTCCCATGCTAAAAGTTGCCCCACCTCTTCTAAGCCCTGACCCGCGCACGCACACACACACACAAGTGTAAGCACCCACCCACCCATGCCACCCTTGCCACCCAGTTTCCCAACCAATCCCCCATAAAAAAGATACCCCACTTACCCACTGTCCAGAGGATTTCTCCATGTACTGCTGAAAGAAAAAGGCTGGAAGTTAAAGTGCTGCAAAGGTGTTGTAAAAAAATCAATACACAAACAAAGACACCCCCCCCCCAGTTTCTAACCAACCTTGCCCCAAGAATCTCCCCCAACCTCCCTTGTTTGCATTGCACCACGTGCAGAAGAACAGATGGGATAAAGAAGACCTGTATTTCATTTTTTTTTTTTGCTTGGACTCCCCTGCCTTGGGTAATGGGTGGGGGAAGAATTATGCCAAATAAAAGGAAACACTTCTTCACTCAATGTGTGATTGGTGTTTGGAATATGCTGCCACAGGAGATGGTGATGGAAGCCAGCAAGGGAAGCGGTAGGCCCGTTAGATGACAAAGGAACAAAGGGTGTGCTAAAAGATGGCAGGGAGATTGCAGAGAAGCTGAATGAATTCTTTGCATCTGTCTTCACCCAAGAGGAGGTGAGGAACGTTCCTGCACCTGAACCAAGCTTCTTAGGAGGCGAATCCGAGGAACTAGCGAAGATAGTGGTAGACAAGGAAGAAGTTCTGGCAGCCATTGATAAACTAAATGTTACCAAATCCCCTGGCCCAGATTGCATTCACCCAAGAGTTCTTAAAGAGCTCAAGCATGAAATTGCTGATCTTCTCACTTTAATATGCAACTTATCCCTGAAATCTGCCTCCATCCCTGAAGACTGGAAGATGGCCAATGTCACACCAATCTTTAAGAAAGGATCTAGGGGGGACCAGTGGGAAATTACAGGCCAGTCAGTTTGACATCTGTTCCTGGTAAATTAGTAGAATCTGTCATTAAAGATAAAATTATAAAACATGTAGAAAAGCAAGACCTGCTGAGAAAGAGTCAGCATGGCTTTTGCAGAGGCAAATCCTGTCTTACAAACTTACTAGAGTTCTTTGAGGGTGTAAACAGGCATGTGGACAGGGGTGAACCGGTGGACATTGTCTACTTGGATTTCCAAAAGGCTTTTGACAAAGTTCCTCACCAGAGACTGTTGAAAACTCAGCAATGAAGGAATAAGAGGGGAAGTCCTCCTATGGATTAAAAACTGGTTGAGAAACAGGAAACAAAGAGTGGGTGTAAATGGGAAGTTCTCACAATGGAGAGATGTCGGAGTGGTGTCCCCAAGGATCCGTTTTGGGACCAGTGCTCTTTAACCTATTCATAAATGACCTGGAAGTAGGGTGGGTAGCGTGGTGGCCAAGTTTGCAGATGATACCAAATTATGTAGGGATTGGTGAGAACCACAAAGGATTGCGGCGAGCTCCAAGCGGACCTTGATAAATTAGGTGAGTGGGCTCAGAAATGGCAAATGCAGTTCAATGTAGCAAAATGTAAGAGTGATGCACATAGGGCAAAAATCCAAACTTCACATACACGCTACAGGGGTCAGTGCTATCAGTCACAGACCAGGAAAGGGATTTAGGCGTCTTAGTTGATAGTTCCATGGGAATGTCAACTCAATGCATGGCAGCTGTGAAAAAGGCAAGCTCTATGCTGGGGATCATTAGAAAAGGAATTGATAATAAATCTGCAAAGATTGTCATGCCCTTATATAAAGCAGTGAGTGCGACCGCACTTGGAGTACTGTGTCCAGTTCTGGTCGCCGCATCTCAAAGGATATTGAGGAGATAGAAAAAAGTGCAGAGAAGGGCAACAAGGATGATTGAGGGACTGGAGCACCTTCCCTATGAGGAGAGGCTGCAGCGTTTGGGGATTCTTTAGTTTTGGAGAGGAGGCTGACTGAGGGGGGGATATGATTGAAGTCTACAAAATTATGCATGGGGTAGAAAATGTTGACAGAGAGACATTTTTCTCTCTTTCTCACAATACTAGAACCAGGGGGCATTCATTGAAAATGCTGGGGAAGAATTAGGACTAATAAAAGGAAACACTTCTTCACGCAACGTGTGATTGGTGTTTAGAATATGCTGCCACAGGAGGTGGTGATGGCCACTAACCTGGATAGCTTTAAAAGGGGCTTGGACAGATTTATGGAGGAGAAGTCGATTTATGGCTACCAATCTTGATCCTCTTTGATCTGAGATTGCAAATGCCTTAACAGACCAGGTGATCGGGAGCAACAGCCGCAGAAGGCCATTGCGTTCACATCCTACATGTGAGCTCCCAAAGGCACCTGGTGGGCCACTGCGAGTAGCAGAGAGCTGGACTAGATGGACTTTGGTCTGATCCAGCTGGCTTGTTCTTATGTTCTTATGTTCTTATTGGCCACTCACCTGGATAGCTTTAAAAGGGGTTTGGACAGATTTATGGAGGAGAAGTCGATCTATGGCTACCAATCTTCTTATTTATTTATTTTATTTTATTTATTATTGCATTTTTATACTGCCCTCCCCCGAAGGGCTCCCCCGAAGGGCTTGATCCTCCTTGATATGAGATTGCAAATGCCTTAGCAGACCCGGTGCTCGGAAGCAGCAGCAGCAGAAGGCCATTGCTTTCACAGTCTGCATGTGAGTTCCCAAAGGCACCTGGTGAGCCACTGTGAGTAGCAGAGTGCTGGACTAGTTGGACTCTGGTCTGATCCAGCAGGCTCTGTCTTATGTTTTTAATGTGTGTGTTCCCCAAAAAGCATACTGAGACTTTTTATAATTGAGTTGAACATGTACAGAATATGTGTTCAGTTATGCTAGTATTTATCCCTGAATGATAGGAAGTTGTTTCATAAACAAAAGGTTTGTCAGTGCGTTGAAGCAATCTCATGCCTGTTTGCCAGGCCTCGTGTTTGGGATAATATTATGAACTGCAGCTGCTAACTGGTTGTGGTGGGTTTTCCCAGTTGTGTGGCTGTGGTCTGGTTGATCTTGTTCCAAACATTTTGCCTGCATCTGTGGCTGGCATCTTCAGAGGTGTATCACAGAGGTAAGTCTGTTACTCATGTCTGTTACCCTCTGTGATACACCTCTGAAGATGCCAGCCACAACTGCAGGCGAAATGTTTGGAACAAGATCCACCAGACCACAGCCACACAGCTCTGAAAACCCACCACAACCAGTTGCATATGGCTGTGAAAGCCTTGGACAATACATTGCAGCTGCTAAATTCAGATCTGCCCAAGTCTTCACAGAAGGACCTTGAGGCCATTTTCTTATTCCTTTGTCTTCTTAATGTATTACCATGGCGATGAATGGGTCAGGGTCACACCTTGCTGCCTGATGGCTTCAATTCAGCCTGACCTGAACAAGAGGCTGGGCTGGGCAGCCCCATATGGAGAGATTTTGCCCAGACTGCTTGGATTACTTTAAGGAATTCCTTTTGGATTTTTGAAAAATTGCATCTGGCCACAAACTGTGTCAAAGAGCTTGGAGAGACTTTTCAAGGAAGGCCCATTTCCTTGAAATCCCTGTATTACTGAAAGCTTGTCTTAATGGGCTATTGCATGCCTAGAGAGGAGAAGAGCAGTCAAGAAGACAACTAAAGGTAGGATTTTGGTGGGTGAAACCATACCAACCGAACCAATTTTCGCACTTAAGCACTTTTTGCTTTTACTAACTGTTGAAAGCGCATAGCTTTCCTCTTGGAATTTGGGGGGGGTGTGTGTGTTAAAGGCTGTAAAGCCACAAAAGGCTGAGTTGTTGGGGTGTGTGTAACTTAAGTTATGATGCTTTGCATGGTATGGTATTGCACAGCATTTTCAGTGTTTCACTTTGGTGTCTGGATTCTTGTGTGTGTGTGCATGTGTTGGGGGGGGGCAGGGGGTTTGCCCCTTGCATTACTGAAGCAGAAAGACTGATTTTTCCTGGTGTTACAGTGTGTGACTATTGTTAAATTGCTGTCATGTGTACAGAAGAGGAACTTGGTGAAATGCATATACCCTGTTTCTCTGTATCTGTAACAAGAATCTCCTGAATCCCTACAGACACCTTAAAAGTAGGTGGAATGGAGAGAGTTCTGTGATTAGGCCAAGGAATGTTGAAATCAGAAATTTTGAAATCTGTGTTGCACTGTGATATTTTCAGTATAAGTGGTTTTCCAAATTGTGGCTTCCTTTGTGCTGGCTGCTGCAGTATTGATGAGGTGACTGCGTGGCATCATGCTTGGTAGCAGAGTCAGTTGTGTCCCTGGCTTGAAGTGTATTTCACAGTGGCTTCATTTTATGAGGTGGAGGTTTGTAGGGAGTCAATGGGTGATAATGGACCACCTGTTTGAGGGTCCATAACTTGGGGCCCCCTGAATCAAACTGCACCAAACATGGGGTGCATGATCAGAATAGTGTCTTGAAGACACCCTGAAAGTTTGGTGACGATACCTTTAAAAATGCACCCCTGCAGGAACCCCAGGAATTCCCCCATTGAAAGCAATTGCAAAAAATTCAATGCAAACTACAGAATCTTGGGCAAAAATCCTGGGGTGCCTGCAGGGGGCGCATTTTTAAAGGTATTGGCTCCCATTGGAAACAATGGAATATAGGGGCTATCTTTGAGGGTCCATAACTTGGTCCCCCCCTGAACCAAACTGCACCAAACTTGGGATGCATGGTCAGAACATTATTCCAAAGATACCCTGCAATTTTCATGCCGATACCTTTAAAAATGCGCCCCCTGCAGGCCAAAACAGGGAAAACAGCAAAAAAAAACGAACCAGAGAATCTCGGAAATTCGGGTGTATCCGACCCTGGCAGGCTCGAATAGGGGGGGATCCGACCCCATACATCCGAACTGGACCCGACTCCGAACCGGGGCCGAATTTTTTTCCCATTTACCAACCCTACAAATAATTAGCGCAATGATCTGACCAGACGATTCCTAAAGACTGGGAAGAGCAACATTTTCCCTCTCCTGCATCATTCCATGTTTCTCTCGTTCAATTAATGCAATTTTTATTTCATTGTAGATTCTTGTGGCAGACATGTTTTGAAAGTGGCCAGTTGTTAGACTTATTATTGGGCTTCTTATCTATTTCTACTAGCCATTTTACAGAAGCAGATTCTGACAGAATTCAAGACCAGTATCTGAAAGTTTTTGTCCATGCCATCAGTTCCATGTTATTTTGCCGTGTTTCTCTACATAAGGTGGCATATGAGACACACCATGGAGACCCCAGAATTCTTCGTAAAAAATATGACTGTACAGACTCGAGAGATAACTTAATTTGGGTGATCCATATTGGAGCTCCGTATAATATCTGAGGGGTTATCTTAGCTTTAAAAATTCTCAGTGCAGCAGGGAAAACTGATGCCCTTTAAAATAAAAAAAAAATCGGAGAAATGCCGCAGCATTCACCTTGGCTTTGTTCTCCACTAATCTGCAGTGAGGGGCCTAAGACAGATTGTAGCAAAATTGGCTTATTTGCTCCAAAACATGATTCTTCACTGTCCAACTACATTTACACCTAGATTTTGCAAAAATCATGACTTTTGATTTGTCATAATTAAGAGTCAACCTATTTGAATGACAATAATCTGCACTGCAGTTTAGTAGGCATTTCAAGCCTACTTGAGAAAATGACAGAAGGACAGTGTCATCAGCTTAGAGCAGAATAGATACATGTGAGGAGCCCAGTTGTGCGGGATGACCATCTGTTTTAGTTAAGGCTGAAGGAAAATTGTGGAGAAATAAGCAAAATAGACTCGGTGCAAGTGGGCAATCCTGCTTGACCCCTCTGTTGACCTTAATTGCTTCTGTTAGTGTGCCATCCCTTGGAGTTCTTACTTGACAAGTTGTGTTTGTATGGGGCGCTTTGATTAAAGCTAAGAGTCTTTTTTCAATATTTAAAGATTTTAATACTTACCTGGCATGGGAGACACCATGATCCCATTAAAAGAGCAGTAAGGATCTGCCAATCTATCATCAATCCAGAGAAATCATGCTAGATCAAAGATGGGAAACCAAAAGAAAGGCACTAAAAGAGGGGTTGTGAGGAAGCAAGCAAGGCAGCAGGGAGCAAAATGGTAGCTTGTTTTGTCTAGGGATGCTTTGCAGCAAGGGAAATCCCTTTGGAATGGAAAGCTACAGTGAAACCCCACTGTTAAGCAAATCCCACTGCAAAGCACACAGCTGGCCACAAACATTAAATGCACAAAAGGCTTTTGTTTACATTCAAGGTAAATAGAAAACTACCAGTGGGTCTGAGGAAAGATGACTAAACTTATTAGCAGTGGTGTATTGGGCCTAAATGGCAACCAGGGGCATAATTGGTTTCCCATGCCCCCCTGTCCCCCACTTACAGGAGCCAGCAGGGAGTGCAGGGAAGGCAGGGATTGGGGGGTGGCTCGGATGAGCATTGCAGCGGCAGGTCAGCTCCTAGGCTCTTGGCCTGGCCTGGCCTGGCCTGCCGCTGTCACACAGCTCCCTGCAGGCTGGATCCTGCCCTCCCCAACCTCCATGTGGGGGGAGCTGGGCTCTGGCTGTGGTGATCAGCTCGGCCAGCAAGGTGTGCCCAGCATGGGGGGAGCCGCTGGTTGCTGGTTAGGTTGCCGTGCCATGGGAGAGGCTGGGTGGAAGGACACAGCCAGCAACTGTGCCCCCTTGTGACGAAATGGCATGCATCTGGGAACATGAGTTACTCCATGTCCCCATGGGCAGTACGCCCCTGCTTGTTAGTAGTAAGTATGATGTATAGTAAAATAAAATTGTTTCCTGCCAACTTCCACATTTATTCTTCCTCTTTACTTCCTGTTTTGGATACAACCAATTTCTCCACTGCTTAAAAAGGGAGCAAGAGACTGTGTTGACCACTGCATTGATAAAAGCCAGATAAGACAAGGACTATATTAAGCTTGAGAATTTGGTGATATTAATCAAACAAGCTCTCCAAATCCTGCTCCTCAATTTTCACCCAGCTTCCAAATTAGACTTACTCATCCTGCATTTTTGGTAGGTTTCCTTTTCTTTATTTTTTTTCTGTTAGGAAATCGTTATCTGGTAAAATACTCTTTTTTCTAAGGAAAGGCAGTAACACAATTTAACACATCAGGACACATTATAATTGATTGGTAAAATGTTAAACAGATACCTAGTGTGATGTAGTGGTTTAGGTATTTCCCTATGACCTGGGAAACCTAGGTTCAGATTATGACCTGGGAAACCTAGGTTCAGATTATGACCTGGGAAACCTAGGTTCAGATCCCCACTCATGCCATGGAAGCCTGCTTGGTGACCTTGGGTTAGTCACACTCTCAGTCCTGACCCTGACTAGTATTTACATAAGGAACTTCCAAGAAATACCAGAGTCATGACATAGAGGCAGAGAATGGCAAACCACCTCTCTCTTTAAGTATTTGAAAGGCTGTCACTTAGAGGATAAAAGGGAGATGTTCCTGTTGGCAGCACAGGATTCAAAGTAATGGGTATAAATTACAGGTGCAAAGGTACCAGCTGGACATTAGAAAAAAAATACAGTAATAGTAGTTCAACAGTGGAATCAGTCTTCAAGCAGTGACTGGATTAATATTTGTATGGAATGTTCTAAGCTCAGCAGAGGGTTAGACTAGATAGCCTGTATAGCCTCTTCCAATTCTATGATTTTTGAAGCATAAGTCTTAACACAATCTGTTAAATGATACAAAATTACATGCTAAAGATAGTAGCAAAGACGACAGTCCCTAATAGCTCATCTAAGAAACTTTGTGAATCATTTAGTACAGTAACTCTATTTAAAAAGATAAAGATAGCAAGCATTGCGACATTGTACAGACCCGTGGGGTAACGTTACATCACAACATTTATTAGGCAGACTGTGTTTACAGGAATGTTTAATACTGCTTTTCCAAGTCATTTACACTGTACCCCCAGTAAGCCAGGTACTTATTTTACCTACCTATGAAGATTGGAAAGCTGAGTCAAAACCACATGCATATTTGTCACATTAAAATCATTGTCATGAGCCAGCCCCTGAGAGATTAGGAATCAGATGCAGAGCCAGACAACACCATACACCAGGAGCTGGCTCCTCGAGATGAGATGTGACTAACAGAACCAAGCCCTTTCCTGCCAGCCAAGGCCAAGCCAGATACAATGCAGCTGGGAGAGCTTTCAGCAACCCCAGATGAGCTAAGTGATGAGCCAGTTGTACAAAGAAGTCAAAGGCAGAGACACCAGCTCAGTAATAAAAGGAGAAGTTCCTGCATTGTAGCTTGATATGGCAAAAGTCTCTATGAGCTGGAAACAGCAACATCAGAGGAGGACTGAGTCTTTACAGGACCCTGGTCTCTTTAGCAAGGGTGTTCTATATAAATCTTGTCTTGGGTCTGGCACTGCTTGACCCTGGACTGTCTGACTGCACATTTGCTTGCCACCTGCTTTGACCCTGGACCATCTGACCACACCTTTGCCTGCTACCCATCTTGACCTTGGTCTGTAGGACCTGCCATAGCTGATGCCTGCCTGCAGCATAACCATCTACACATATTAAAGGCCCACAATAGCCTACCTCATTCATATGAAATTATACTTACAATATACAGAAGGCAGGCACATAGCTAAGCAAAATGGTGCCAGGGCTTGTCCTGAGTGCATGCCTCCCCAGCTGTGTCCTACCCAAACTCCAGGCCCCAGGGAGTTCGAGATGGGGTGCAGTTGAGGTCCAGTGAACAGACCTTTCTCCACCCTCAATCTCTACAAAGATATTGGGGATCACTTAAGTGCCTTGTCCCCATCTTCACATGGAGTTGGCAGTGGTGACAGCTGAGAGTAGGGCAAGGCTACCTGACTCAGCTCCTGATCTCCATGTGAGATTGGGGATGGGGTTAGGCTCACTAGCATTCAACTGTTCACCTGGAGTTCAGAACAGGGTGCAGTTGTGCTGCCCTGCTGTGTGTCCCTAGGAAGTGGTGCCTGGTACCCCCTCCCCTCAGCCACCCCAGTTATGCCACTGACAGAAGGGTCCAATAGAATCCTAAAAAGCAAATGTTTTCAGCAAAATGGAATTCCTCGGTGGTCAAATTAATAGCAGTTATAAAGCTTTTCTATGGCTGAGATTAGACTAGAAGAATTTCCTTTGATTGAGGCATTATAGAGTTTTGCCCTAGCAGATCTGGGCACAATTGGCACATTGTATTATACTACCTAAGAAAAATGACTGTGTGTGGAAGACCTGGGTGTCAATCTAAGCAACTCTTCAACCATTTGTCTCAGCCATAAAAAAAGTTTGAGCTTCAAACTAACTTCCATTGGGATCGAACTCATGTCATGAGCAGAGTTTTGATTGCAGAACAGTTGCTTACCAGTCTGTGCCACAGGGCAACTCTATTACCTGCATAGAAAAGTTTTCTTGAATAATTCAATTTTTCATAGTTTATGGAAAGACAGGAGAGTGGGAGCTTCTGGATCAAGCAGACCATTTCATAAGGGAACCATAAGGGAGAAGGCATGTGTATGGGCAGTTGCTGATTTTGCCAATTTGCAGGTTAGAAGAAGAATATGAGTTTGGATTTTATCCCACCTTTCTCTCCTGTAAGGAGACTCAAAGTGGCTTACAAGCTTCCTCTCCCCACAACAGATACCTTGTGATATAGGTGGGGCTGAGAGAGTTCTGAAGAACTGCGACTAGCTCAAGGCCACCCAGCAGGAATGTAGGAGTGCAGAAACACATCTGGTTCACCAGATAAGCCTCTGCCACTCAGATGGAGTGGGAATCAAACCCAGTTCTCCAGATTAGAATCCACATGCTCTTAACCATTGCACCACACTGGCTCTCAAGGTTAGCGCTTGCAGAATATCTTGCTCAAATATGCAAAGCTATCAGGGAGATGTATAGTGGGGAGAGATGGCCTCACAAATATGAGGGTCCAAGGTCATAAAGGATTGTGTATGTAATAGCCAATACCTTAAATTGAGCCCAGTAACTGATGGGCAGTCAGTGGAGTGACCATGGAATAGGAGTCATATGCATAGTCCATTTGGCTCCCAATAATAGTTGGCCCCAGCATTCTGCACCAGCTGCAGTCTGCATTGATTTTAAGGAAAGACCAATGTACAGTGCATTACAGTAATCTGTTTTGGATATCATCCTGGTGTTGATCCTGGTGGCCAGATGAATCATATCAAAATAGCAACCCATCTTACAGGCTAGGCTTGATAGGAGAAACCTCATTTTTTGGCAACTGCATTAACTTGCTTTTCCAGCAATAATATTGGGTTAGGATAACCCCAAGGCTCTTAACTGAGTCAGTAAGGGTCAGCTCAACTCCATCAAAAAGTGGGGAACACAATATGCTCCTTAGTGCTTAACAATTGTAAAAGCTGTACTTCTTCACACATGAACTGAATTCTGTTTACCAATTAAGTATGTAATGGCCAATCCCTGAAATTTTTACAAATGCCCAGGGGTCCATAATTCATGACAAATGAAGTAGTAGTGATAGAGAATACTTTCAGTTTTAAATAGAGGCTAATTTTCATTGCATTGTATTCTTTTTTTTCAGTAACTATGTCTAATTAAGGCATTTGTTAACGTTGTATAATGTTAAGTTAACAGGGAGTCTAATGGAGTTCTATTGGAATTTTTCCATTAAATTAACATTATGGACTTTTAATGGGTGTCTTAATTAGATGCTGTTATTAACAGGGATAGTGCACAAATAAAAATCACACTCAATGTGGGCAGAATGCTTCATTAGCACTCACTGTGAGGCATGATCAAAATGCCTCCATCTATCTAAAAACATCAGACACTGGAGCCTTGTGCTCCAACAAAAGACATGCACAAATGAGTAAAATCCTCACTTTTCCAGTTGTCGTTTACTTGGACATATACATTAGTCCAAAGTCTGCTTCCCCTAACACCTGCACTGCCTTGTTAAACTTAACAAGGACTTTCCAGTGTAATGAGAACATTTGTGTCTAGCTTTCTTTGAGGAAAAAAAGGTTTAGTGGTAAACAGCCTGACACTGCATTTCTACACCACTCTGTTTTTAACCCTTCTGTCTCATGTTTCTCTTATCACCCTTCTTGAATGAGAATGAGCAACATCAACACTGTTTCTCATCACATTTTGTAGTTCAATTCTTAACTGCAGAGCAGCCATCACTTAAATGAAAGCATGCAAACCCAAATAACTGTGGGCAAAATAAATCAGTTAAAATCAAACAAAACAATGGGCAAAAAGAGCCTTCATGTCCTTATATAGATCTTCCGAGAGCAGTGCTAATCAGGTCTATTTAGAATCCTATAAAGGTCTTTCAGTAGAGTTTATTCCCATGCATGTTCTTTTTTAAAAAAGAATTGCACTGTTTTGACTTTATAGAATTTGGGATTTGTTTAAATCTGGGCTCTGAAGGTTCAGTAATTTCATGCTATGTTCCATGCACGTGGAGCAACAAAATCAATGAAATAACTCTCCCTGTGTGGTTTTGCATGAGAAGCAAAAAGTTTTGAGGGTGAAGCAGGAGCCCTCCCTCCCCCATGGCACACTCCCGAGCCTGTTTGGCCTCTATATTATTTTAGAAGCAGTTCCCCACCACTGTTGTGAAACTATAGGGAATACATGGAAATATGTGGGGGGAAAGGTAACATATAGTTTGGTTCTGAACCTGTGGGATGTGGCATCTCTGAGCTCTATTAAAATGTTATACAAAATTACTTTTCAGCCCTTTCAGCAGTGTCATGATTCACCTTACTCATCCTCTACAGCAGACCCAGTCTTATTTGAAAAATAGAAAAGCAAAGCAAAAAAAAAATCTCCAATTTGCCCTCACTCTGATTTCTTGTTTCTCCTTCCTAAAGGAACCATGAACTACCAAGAAGGGCAAGTACATTTTATAGATCCTGCTGTCAGCTGGATGTGGCTGTATATTTTAGAGGTAGATCACAGACAGTGAATTGCCTCCAAATTAAAATGGCTTTAAAGCAGACTCTCAAAATGTTAATTTCAGTCAGTAAGGTTGATGATGAAGAGAGTACTCATTTTTAGAAAGCCTTCAATTTGTTACCATAATTATAAATGAATGTACATGCAGACACATACATATGCACATGTACCCACATCTCTATTGAATTAATGAAATTTGTCTGTAACATTTTGACTACAAAGAGGATGAGGGTTCAGTGTTGTTTCTTTAATTGATATGATATGAACTTATTAATTAGGGAACCCTAAAGTAAAACATTAGAACAAATCTATGGCATTCCCACTCAAATAGTTGAGAGAAATACCGGTAACTTTAAATGGGAAAAATGCCTACTTTCTTCATTACCCACTTGCAAATCATTTACATCACCATGATTAAGTCTTGTCATATGCATTCTAATAGCACATTTTTTGTTTTGAAAGGTCATCTTAATTCTGAGTCTTGTGAGCAAAAACTGTACTAGTATCAAATATTAAAAGGAAAAGGCCATCAATTTTGATTCTTGTACAGAAACTACATTTAATATTTTAGGCTTCATTTCTCAGGTCACTTGATCATCTTCATTCACATTTGTCATCTATGACATGGTCCTCTCTTCACTGGCTGATTCATAGAGACAGTTGCCAAAATATAGACAAATCACAATACAGATAAGACACAGACTAAGATCTTCTAAAGAAAAGCATGAACAATGGCTAAATAATGAATATAAATATTATAACTCAGAATAACCTAACAAAATATTTGTGTAATGTATTCCTCAAATGAGGCAAGGCTTGTGGTTTAAATCACAATGGATTTTCTCTTTAGGTCTATGTTTAAAGCATTATATTTCCCTCATTCTTTCTAGCAAAGATTACCATCAGGGACCCATAGAGTACTTTGTGGATAAGTTGCAGCACAGGAGCAAGAAACCTAGATCCATTCTTTTGCTTTAGTACTGGCCATATCTAAAATGATCATTATGTATCAGTCTATCAAATCCATATTACATGAATTCAGCCTCACTGATGATATTTCCTCAGCCTAGATACACAAAATTCTACTTTGGTCTTCTGTGCATTCCACACATTCATTCTTTGCTGTGAGATGGATCAGTCGCATTGAACTTCACTGTGTGGTGTTTCTGTGAGTTGCTACGGGGGTAGAAGTTTTTGTGCTCATGGAAATGCTCCTTTGGATTCACCCCACTATATGAGCCACATTTCAAGGAAATGTTAAGGACTTTCATGCAGGATGTGCATTCAATTTTTAAAAAGCTGATAAAACATGTTCCAGGACTCAGTCTGGAGCACCGTTGTGGCAGGGGAGGAGTGAGCGGCTGCCCTCCTCCTTGCTGCCAATCGATCAGCAGGGTCACGTGACAGGGAACCATCATGTGATGAAGGGAACTGGGCGTGTCTCTAAAAGGCAGTGCCCGGTTAGCTTGGCCTCTTCCGAGGCCAGGCAAGTGAGAGGAGTACTCACTCCCACTGTTTGGAGGCCTTATCCAGTTTATCTGGAAGAGCACAGGCAATAGGCCTGCAGGGATTGGCATGGTTCTTTTGTTCGGGTGGGGGTGTCGTTCGGGCGCTGGGCACTTGTGTTGGGAGCTGACTGCACGCCTTTGGAGGCCTGTAACTTGGCGTGGCTTCAGAAACGTGCTCTGTAGCGGCATTCCCTTCTCTCCCCTCTAATGATTTATAGAAGGCTAAAAGCACAAGAGACTTTGCAGCAGCCACAACATGGGTGCAGGCGGCAAAAGGGTGCAGAGGCATTCCTCTCGCCTCAGGCCTCATTAGCATAGCAGCTGCAGCATCTTTACTGTCCTCCCTCAAGGTCTGAGGTTTCGGGGCCATTTGGTTTTCCAATGTGTCAGCATGGGACAATGATCTGTCGATCTGGCTAGGCAGTTCAAAACAGACCAGCTTCGCAGAGGGACAAAATTTACCTCCCAACACCCCCTGGGGTCCTTATGCCTGGTTGCTGAGACTGTGGCATACCTAGCTCAACAGCCAGCAATTTCAGGCCCTCTCCTTGTTAACTTGAATGAGTCGCCCCTGTCTAGATTCCAGTTTGTTTTATGCTATGGTAATGAGTGGCACCTTTGGGGACATGAGAATAAATAATGGGGACATGAAAATAAATAATGGGGGTATGGGTATTTTTGTACAGAAAATATATTTCCTAAACTTCCCCTGGTCATAAAAGCCTTGGATATAAAATTACCAAACATGATACTCAGCTTCCCCCCAAAAGCAACTAGATTTTACTCTTCCTGCTTTTCTCCTATCATTGCTTGGCACAGTTACAGTTCTGACTGGGACTTTGCATGCACAATGATATCTTTTGTGCACATTTCCATTTTAATCAGTC
Source organism: Sphaerodactylus townsendi (assembly GCF_021028975.2). Lineage (NCBI taxonomy): Eukaryota > Metazoa > Chordata > Lepidosauria > Squamata > Sphaerodactylidae > Sphaerodactylus > Sphaerodactylus townsendi. The sequence continues at coordinate 51,840,661 of NC_059431.1, forward strand.
TGAATGGGTAAAGATATTGAATATGGCAGGTTGATTACTAAATGTGACTTGAAAACTTTGCTGATACAGCCATAAAAATGTTTTCTTTTGTTTTGTTTTCTGGAAGCTCTTTCTTTGTATATTTTTGTTGCATTGGTAATCTTGATCACCATTTCTCTTTATCTTGGAAAAGAAATCAACATATTTTTAAAAAGAATTGTCAAGATGATTTATAACATAATTACCTGAGAATTCAACAAGTATTAAAACTTGAGTATAATTCAAAGAAAGATAAGCACTTCTAAGTCCAATTGATTTAAAAAAGAGGGAATTAAACAAGTTGTTAACTCATGCATCATGGGAAATAAAGTACCTAATTTCAGTTGAATTGTGCCCTAACTTCTAAAACAAAACCTTAAATCCAAAATTCTTCTAAACTTCTAAACAATTCAATTTTTCTAACCTTCTAAAAAGACCTCAAATCCAAATTGATTATTCTGAAATTAAAAGAAAAGAAATCCACATGTTAGTACAATTTTTGTTGCATTGTAATACTGCTACCATTCAAACTAAAAAAATTCTGGTTTACAATGTGATAATTTATGTAACTGGCATGATACTGGTCATAGTTATGACAGACCATGTGTTCTTTCAGACAGCTAGCAATTAAGGCAGATATACTCATGACCTCATATATCTGTACCCTGGTAGCAGGCATTATGTGAATTATGTAAATTTGTGTTGTTAAAAAATGAAGCTACCTAATTGTATGCTACTTGCATTGCTGATATTCTAGAGATTGTTTTCATACCTCCAAGGACTACAAAACAAGGATGTTACAAAGTTAGTAAAATGTGAGTGACTTTTAAACTTACCATGATCAAATGCTTGTTTAAATGTGAGTTGGGTCTCTTACTGAATCAGCTTGATATTTTTGCTTTAAAGTTAGCTTAACACATGTCAAGCATCTTTTCAGTGAGGACTTCTTCAGGCTGTTTTTCATAAGTTGCTTCATATATTACAGTGACATGGGCTTCTTCAGACTACCCCTAGTAAATAAGCTATATTTATGTTCAGCTTCTGGTAGCTTTTGCACCTGCCCAACTAGCAGACAGAACCTTGTTTGAACACCAATAAAGGTATGTACTCTTTTTTATTATGGACCCGCACAGTTGTTCCTGAACAGTTAGGAAGCAAATTTAAATGAACATCAGTAGTATTGGAGGTATGATCTCAAAGCACTCCAATTAACAGAAGCCAGTGCAATAAAATGCACACTCACACACAAAATGTTCCAAATTAGTTTGTTTTCCTTTGTCATTAATACTGAATTAAACATTCATAAGGGGTGCAAGAAGCAGATCACACATGTAAGCCACTAACTCTTAATGTTTTGCCATCTATAATCATTGCAATGCAGATTCAAGCATGAAAAAATGTGGACACCCTGACTGATAATATTCACTGGAAAATTGACAGGGAAATGAATTTTTTTGTACCTCTGAGTGGTCTTCTATTGGTTTTCGTCTAAATAGATAGACTGAGGAAGATATTGTCACGGCTACCCAAATTGTGTAAATGTGTTGTGGGTCAGCCAGCTGGCATCAGCTCAGACAAAAAGCAGGGGGAGGGAGTCAGTTTCAGTTTGACTAACAGAGAAGCAGAGGCAGGCAGAAGCTATAACACAGAACCAGTAGCAGCCAGAAGCTTCTGCACCATGCCCTCAGCTCTCTAGGTCAGGAATTCAAGTCCTGCCTGAAACTGAGCAACTGGCATGCTCACCTTTGAAACAATGAAGTAGACATCTATGAAGGGAACTGCAGGAAAGATGATGAAGTGCACGATTGTGGCTCAACCTAGATCATTTCCTGACAGCAAGCCTGAAGCAGAGCAGAACTGATGAATGACACTTGACTTGGAACGCAAGAAGAGCCTAAATAACTATAGCTGGTTTATCCAACCCAGCAAGTTAGTTTCTTATTTAAACAGCTGACAAAAAAAACTAGTGTAGGAACATAGTGCCAAAAACCTTGTTATGCCTGCTTTTGTTTCTATGGTGCAAGACTCTTGTTGAACCTGACTCTTCTGGACTGGATCTGACCTGACTCAACCCAACCCAATCCATGCCTTTCAGATTTGCCCTCTACTGCTTGACATCTTGGGCTCTTCCTTATTTGTTTTTGACCTTGGATTGCATCCTCTAACCAGATTTTCTGTTTCCTGACAGAACTAGCTGCCTGAATCTGGAAATTTTACTATAGGAGTATCCCCCTCTAATGTGTTAAGGGCACATAAACACATGCCCCCAGGGAAATTATTATTGGAATCTTTTGCCAGGTGTATACCATGGCCCCAGGTTTAAACTAGCACCTCATATGTGTGTGTAGATTCTTAGAAATAAACAGGCATGGGTTCAAAGTTAAGAATGTATCAAGAAAAGTAATAGCAAAGGGGATTAACAAATTGGATCCAAAGTTAGAAATGCATAAACACACTACATAAATGTTCTATAAATTCTAACATACTAAATCCTAACCTAAGCAAGTGTTACTAATGTAAAGGTGAATGGGGGAGGAAAAAGGAGCAAGTAAAACATATCACCCTATTCTGGCAAATGAAGTCCAGCAAGGTTTGTCAGGAGAAGGATAAAGTGGTGTTGCTGAGAATAAAGCGGAAAAGAAACTCACAGTCTTCAGAGATGCCTGCATTGTATGACAGAACTGATGAAGAGCTGATGAAGAGCATAGCTGTAGGAGTTGTAGGATGAAACTTTGTGCGGCAAACGCATACAGAAAATTCTGACGGCAGGGGCAATATCAGATATAACTGGGTATCATCAGTGTACTGATGACAATCCAGTCTGAACCTCTGGATCAACCCAGCTGAAAGGTGAATATATATGTTAAATAGTAAAGACTAGAGAATTGCCCATTATGGGACTCCACATGCTAGTTCATGGTGCATGGAGGTTCTGTCACCAATTGGAACCCTCTGTCCTTGGTCGTGGAGAAATGAGCACAGCCACTGTAAGGCAGTCCTAAATTGCCCCGCCAAAGAGGCAAATGGTCAGAATGTCATGATTGATCTGTAAAATTTAATAATACCAGCAGCACTGACCTGCCTCAGTCCAGTTGATGTCAGACGTTGTCTGTGTGGGCAGTCAGAGCTGTCTCACCCCGTAACTTGCCTGGAAGTCAATCTGGAATCGATGCAGGAGTGATGATTCCTTCAGATAGTAATTCTCTCTCAATTACCTTACCCAGAAATGGTAAGTTGGACAGTGGGCAGTAACCAGCTACATCTAAAGCATCTACAGTTGTTTTTTTTAAAGAGTGGTCTCACTTTGGCATCCTTTAACCCCCTGGGCAACTTCTCAGAGCTGAGGGAGAGGTTAATAATTTCCCTCAACAAACCTCATACCTCATCCAAAGTGGCTTTAGTTAGCCAGGACAGGCACAGGTCTAGGAGGCATGTAGTGGGTTTAACAGCTTGCAGAACTTTGTCCATATCATCCTGGGAGAGCAAGCCAAATTGGTTTAAAGAAGTACCTAAAGACAGCCAAGGGACCTCCAGTTCAAATTCAAATTCAAATGACTTTTATTGGCATGTGAGACCTCCAGTTCATTCACTGCATCATTCCTGACTGGAAGGTCATGGCAGAGAGACAAAACTTTGTCTGGAAAGTAGTTTGTATACTTGTCACAGCTAAAAGTCAATTCTACATTCACTTGAAGGCCATCCCTTAAGGTCATTAATTGCTGAATCACCCTAAATAATTGTGCTGGATGCGAACTTGTTGCAAGGTTGTTTGCAATGTAGTCCTTTTTCACAGCCTTCATCCCTACTTGATGGATTTTCAGAAGTGTCTTATAAGATGTTCTTACTTCTTCATTACGAGATTTCCTCCAGAGTCTCTCTAGTCATCTGAGCTCCCATTTCATTCTTCTCAAGCTTTGAAGTGTACCCTAAGGCTGGTCTGACATGCTAGCTCAGAGGGTACTGGGGAGCAAACTCATGGATGGTGGCAGCTAACTGGCTACTGCAGTCATCTACAAGATTATCTAATAGTTGCCAAGAGGCATTGGGTTTTGCAGAGCATTCCAGAAGCCAATTGATTCCATTGGTCTCCATGGGTGAGCATAAATCAGCTTGTTGCCTATACAGGCAGGGCATGGCATGTTCAGAAGAGCTTTCAGGGCATGGTGATCCAACCATGGCACTGAAATCTTAATACTCAGATCTAACTCCAAGCTGAAAATTGAATCCAGGGTTTGGTCTGCTTTGTGTGTGGAACCTGAAAGAAACTGGGAGAGTCCTAGTCCTGCTATGGAACACATCAAGTCCTTGGCTTGTTTGGATGCAGTGTCATCAGCATGGATGTAGAATTCTCCCAAGACTAAAAGTCTAGGAACCTCCAAGGTCCAGCTGGCCACCACCTCCAACAGCCATGATAGGGCATCTGTCAGTACGTTTGGCAGGTGGTACAATGATCAGATAGCCAAACTCTCCTCAGCATTCCCCACCAGACCAATACATTCAATTCCTGGAATTTCCAGTTAGGGGAGAGCCCTGTAAGAGAAAACCTCTCAAATTAACATAGGCTAATATACTTGTTAGTCCATGATTGGTGGAGGACCAAGAAACCAGTGGGAGCCAGCTTTTTCAAGGCAACAGTTTCTCCATCTCTCACCCAAGTCTTGGTCATGCAAGCCCGATGTACCTTATACTCTGCAAAAGCAGTCTTTCAGATTCTTAGTTTTATTGTTGATAGATCTGGTATTGCACAACATCAGTGTCAGAGAAGGATTAACTTCCCTAGCTACTGCACCAATCTGCCTCAAGATGGACTGGAAGAGCACCAAGCATTCACATATCTTCTTGCTCTTCCCTTAAGAAATCTCTTCCTACCATTATTCTTCCCTTAGCCCCTGAGAACAGTGATCCATGACACCAGCTAGGCTCCCCTCCCAACATATCATATCCTAATCCATCCAGCACCTTACACAACAATCCGCTATCTTTTACACTACCCACCCAATTTATACCTCCTACAACCATACTCAACTATGGTAATCTCATCCTGGAGGCATATCACAATCTCAATCAGCAGGATTTGATCATCCTGTCTTTGTAACAGTGTGCAAATACTGCAAATTCAGTATTTATTGCTTCAGGTCTTATTAAACCAGTATGGATGGATGTATAATGTTATGTGAAATGTGTTCTAAAAGACTATGCATTACAAGTAACAACTGTGTTTTTTAAAGGGGGTGGAACTACTGAAGTAGTATTTCCTGACGAACTGTAAACTCCTTGGTACAAAATCATATTTATGTCCAGTGTAAACATTTGCACAGCATGTACATGGTTGAAAAATGTAATATGTGAAAGGACTCTACATTCACCTCATATGTTGCTCTTTCTTTTCCAGTATCTTCCATGGTATCCTATTTCATCCCCTTATCTTTTATTTCATTTCTTTTCCTTTTCTGGGGCCCACCCCTCCCCCTTCCTGGGTTTACGGTTTGAGAAAAAGCAACATGTAAAAAGGAGGAGTCATCAGAAAGTCATAGCTGGGCTGAAAAGTTGGAATACAGTCTTCCCAAGGCATTTTATAAAATTCAGCATAAACAATAGTGTCTGAGTTTATTCTTCTTAGATTACATATGCTGGTGGGTTATTAAGGCAAATTCTAAAAAAAAATAAGAAACTTCCTCTTCTGATGAATCTTTGCAGATTTCATGCATGGAAAAAGTAGATTGAAGGAGGGGGGGATAAATTGTTGAAATAATCATGAATTCATTTGTTCTGTGAATTTATTAGCAAAAGCTGGTGACTGTATTTGTTTTGACTATACAAATTGTAATCAAACCAAAAGTCAGAGTCTGAATTGAGCTGTTCCGTATATTGCTTAATATAGTAGTCTTTGAATCTAATATGTAATCAAGAGTCTCTGGAGTAGCTTTTGGTAATTGTCTTATAGAATACAAAAGTGTAAATACCATAAACTCACCCTTTTTGCCTTCTTATCATTTTTACAAGCTTTTATTCAGGTTGTTAACTCTTTAATAAAGATGGAAAGGTTGAGGACCTGAGAAAAATCATAGGAGAAGGAGGAACTGATAAATTCACACCACCCAACAAAATAGCTATCTTCATGATGCTATAAATTCCTAGGAATTGGAACAGGGCATCTTTCTTTCCTTCTGTGTTTTTCCTCCCTTTAAATGAGAAATTAATGTACTCAGGGAGGAACGTCATGTGAAAATTTGGGGGCAATACGTCCAGCCGTTTCGGCGTTAGGGCGTGACTAACAAAGTCACTGTTAGCTTTTCATATATATAGATTGTAGTTGTTCTTGTTACTGGTTGTGGACCACAAATAAAAATTACATACATACACTGCCCTTGCATGCTGCATACCTTCTCATTCTAAGTAATTTTGGAATTCACTTGCACTATATTCAGTCCCATTATCTGAAAATAAAATCTGGAGTTCTTCCATGCTTGTTTTTAACAGTTGCTACATAAACTTTGAACATATTCAATATCTGGTATTTTGATTTGAGAAAATACACATTGGCAAATCTGGTAGCTGCATCAATAAAAGTCAATACATATTTGTTCTGAACAACAGAGGTCCAATTAGCGTTGAGTGTACTTTTGTTAGCACTTCTTTTTCTCCTGCTCCTTGTTGCCCTGAATAATGAGGAACATGATTCAGGCAGTTTCAGACCCGCTGCCAATGTTGCTACCTTTCAGTTCCATAAGAGCCCAGTGTTCAACTCTGTGCCTCCCTGCTGCCTGACAGATCCATGAGGAGTTCAGAGGCATCAGGACTTTTTAAGGTTTTGGTCTATTTCCACATGATCCAAATATCCCAAGTTGAGCAAGAGAAATATCCTGGTTTGGCCAAGAAGTTTGCACAGTTCCCAATCCTAAAGTGGGTATATCTTGTGATATTTTCCTCATCCTGGGTTTTTCAAAAACTGCTAAAATGTTGATATTTTTCCCAAATCCCATGTTGAATCACTTCTGTGTGAAGGTCATGGGAACAAAATTGATTTATTGAGCCAGGCAAGCAAGCCCATGCGGGAAAGCTCAAGTACTCGCCCGTTCCAGTTTGCTTTTGCCAAGCGCTGCTTGCTAGCTGAGCCGCAGCCAACCCAGTCCTGCAGCTCCTGGCTCATGTACCCAATGGGATCCAGGGAGAGGAGGGGTGGGGTGGGGAAGCGCCTGCCTAGCAGGATGCTCTCATTCAATGACAGCCCCAAAGATCAGTCAAATGTTATTTGGTATATCGGGGGGGGGGGGTCTGTGTGTGCCTGTGTGAGTGTCTCATGCTGTAGTCTCCTGCACACCTTTAAATGTTTCTACTTTGTAAATTTTTTACTTTGTATAGCACAAAGTACTTGCCTTGTTGCTCACTGCACCGGCTCCTTCCCAAAGCTAGAGAAAAGGTGTGTGTGTGTCCTGCTTGGTTTTCCAGCAGTTGCTGTGGATCTGTCAATCAGAAGCATTGCCTTTGGGAGGGGGGAAGAGTCAATCAGAATGCAGCACACTGGGAATGTTCAAGCATGCATGCTGCATCTACGTTGTAAAAACAAAAAAAGCTGGGCTCGTGCAAAAGAAATTGGAGTATTTCCTCCCAGTCTTAACTTGATTCCTTCACAGAAATGGGCACCCATGCAAAGGGAGAAACTGGAATAAAACAGACTTGGATTTTTAAATACAGAATAATATAGAATACAGAATATAGAATAATATATAATATATAATAGACCTGGCATAATTATGCTGTGTGGAATCAACCGAATAGACCCAATTTTGGAGGGGGGGGACCCCCAAAAGCCAATATGAGGAATTGGCTTTTGGGGAATTTTTCAAAAATTTCCACAACTATTTAACTTGAAAAATACTGATTTAAAAAAAGCTGTGCCCGCCCCTATTTTTAATCATATAAACACATATGTAAAATTGTTAATTATACTATACTAGCGGGCCCAGCCACGCCTTCCTGTGGCTGAGTCTGGTGAAGTGGAAAAGAAAGAAAAGGGGAAGCAAACGGTTCGAACATGTGTCATTGCACAATGATTGCAAGAGAGGGGAGGGGCAGGGGACCCCTCGCTCCCCTCCCCCTCTCCCATTCCCTTGAATGGCAACCTGTCCCGTCCCTCCCTAATGTTCTCCTTCCTCTGCTATGGTGGTTGGTGGGAGGCATGAGCTACGTTGTGTTCAAATTTCAGAGCGTTTGGTCCAGCAAACCCCTGGACCCTCCCTCACCTTCACCTTCCTCCGCTAGGGTGGGTGGGCCATGTGCAGATAGCCTGCCACATTCCTTTCACTCCATTAGGCAGTGGTTTTCAAAGAAGGCATGGTTGGTTCCCTTGTATCAGAGGGTGTTGCTTTGATGGCCAGCAGATGGCGCTGTTGCGGAACAGAACTGTGGTTCCAACTGTCACTGGTGTAGCATGTACACAATAACTGGCACAGTTGTGACATGTACACAACAGGAGGTGTGGAAACAGTATGAAAACCTGGCCGCACGTGAATGTGACGTTGTGTGAAAATTTCAAAGCAATCGGTCCAGTAGTTTGGGAGATTACCTGTCAGCAGATAAAGGAACTGATAGATTTTTATATATATAGATAGTGGGGCCCAGCCACACGTTGCTGTGGCTTATTGTGGTGAAATGGAAAAGGAACAGTAGCAGCAAATCAATTGCAGAGGCCAACTCTACGTGCTCATGCAAACACGTAGCCTGATACTGTGCAATGTCATTGATGTGTGTGCCCGCATTCCTTGGGGGGGGAATGGAAAGGCACACCTCCCAGACATCTAGGCTGGCTGGTCATGATCCTTTACCTGGGAGTAAGTTTGGTTGGTGGCAATGGGTGTCGCTTCTGGGGAAACCCTCTGAGGGGCGCGACGCAGCCATTCAAAGTATGTCACGGTTGCTGTACCGAGCTTACTCCTGAGTAATGCATGCCTGGTTTTCTTAACTGTAACCACAGTATTCAGGGAATCTAGGGTGCCTGGCCCCTCCCTCCTGTCCTTTGCATGTCGCCCCTCACTCTCTTCCCTCCCACACTTCTCTTCCCTTGCATGCCACCCCTCCCCCTCCTTCCCTTCCCTTTTCCTCTGCTAGGGTGGGTGGGTCATATCAAGATGCTGGGCCCCCTGCCTCCCCTCCCTTGCATGCCACCCCTCACTCCCTCCCCTCTCTCCCTTCTCTTCCGTTGCATGCCTCCCCCTCTGACCCTTTCCTCTCCCTCCCTCTCTTCCCTTGCATGTCACCCCTCCCTCCCTCCCTCTCCCTTGTGTGTATGTGTGTATATGTGTTTCACTTCCACTCGAGTTACTGCCTATGTACTGTTTCCACTGCTCATATCTGGCTGTCTGAATGAACATTCTAAGCAGCACGAACATTCTAAGGGTGACAGTTACACACAGGCAGCTGCATGTCCTTAACCAGGGAGCTCCAGGAAAAGGGCGTTTTACCTGGGCCAGGTGTGAAATTTCAGGTATGTGAACATCTAAAAACACTCTCGCCTGGCTGACTATAGTGGCTGGGAATTTTCAGATAAGAAAAGGGGGTGCAATAGTAAATAATAATAATAATAGAACTACCACTACTGTTGAACTCTGGCTATAACTAATATTTCAAATGCGTATATCTATATACATGAATTTATATCATTGTTCATATTTTTTATATTTCATTAGTTATAAATACAATCTTTTCTTGTCGACTACATCCAACAGGTAAATTCAACTTATTTTTAACAATTATAACAAATAGATTCAGGGTCATCCGTATTAATTCAGGTAAGTATTTAGTTCATACTCTCCCATCAGTTCAACATCCTTAAGGTAAGTATTCAATCAATGCGAAAACATGTATATACATAAATATATTCAGTCCATCTTGGTTCATCAACATTTTATATGAATCCACTCAGGTAAGTATTCTGTACGTATTCAATGATAAGTCCAAAATTGTGCACAGGCATAAGTCCAAATTCTTTTAAACACAAGGAGGAAAACGCATTGCGCCTAATCCACGTTTTTCGATGGCTTCATCAGCCTCACAGGTTGTAGATATAATTTATATTGGCTTCATGTGGGTACTCTGTAAAGGTAAATTCAAATAACATTCAAATAAATCTATCATTATTATAATGTATAATATTCACACCATGAGTTTTCAACAATGTTTCATACATATGCAACTCACTTTCTTACCTGAATTTATACGGATGACCCTGAATCTATTTGTTATAATTGTTAAAAATAAGTTGAACTTACCTGTTGGATGTAGTCGACAAGAAATGGAAATTTTCAGAGGAATTGGCCCAGCAGTTACTGAGCTATACTATCATCAACAAAAACACTGTTAGCTTTTTATATATATAGATAGAAGATAAGTAATACAGGGTTAGAGAAACTGAATTATATTATACACCAAACTTCATTATATATGTTTACATTTCTTAATAAAACTAATTAAAATCCAAATGCTGTATTTCTTTAAATTGAGGTGATCAAATATATTTTTAAAGAGCAGTCAGGATCCACTTTTCGGATCCCTTTTAACTGCTGCCTTTTTGGGGGTAAACTCCCTCCCCCCCGCAGAAAAATACCAATAAGGTTTTTTTTTCCTTTTTTTCTATTTTTTTCCTATTTGGCTTTAGCCAAACGCCTACAAGATTATAATATCTAAAATAGTAACTAAAAACAATAACTAAAAACTAATATATAATTACATTACAATTATTATTTAACAAATAACAAACAATGCAAATGTAAAAGAGATATAGAAATGAAAAAGATATATTATTTATGGTAGTAAGACTTTGCTATGTACCTCCCTGATAGCCTGACCATTAAGAATGGAAATAAATGGTTTCTGTCTCCTAATTTTGAGCATGTTACATAAAACTGCCTATATAAAAAGTAGGGCTTTCAAATCAAGGCCAACTATTTTTAATCATTGTCCTTGAGCTTGGCCAGTGTTCTTTGCAATACTCAGTTGAATGGAAAATTGAAGCCTCTTACATTGCAATGGAAGTTTGTAGGCATTATAGGAATTCTTAAAATAAATACATCCTGTCGTGCTGCATGGCTTTTAATTGTTGTAGCTTCAGTAACATAATTGAAAACTCATCAGCTTTACTGCAGAAAAGTTTGTTGGAAGTCCCCATCTTATAAAGCTATGACAATGGTGATCTCCTACATTGTGCTGTCTAAAACTTCTAACATAGCCTGTACACTAATACCATATTATGAATCTATATTATTGTAAATTTTAGCTTTTGCTGCTCCTGTATTGCAAGTTAACTGATCAGAAGCTGATATATTTAGTTCTGGATAATGAATGAGGAGTTCTGCCTCATGCCAAAAGAACTGAGCAAAACCTGACAAAACAACAGCAAGAGCGCTCATTGTTTTGCCTCAGCACCTCAAATAAAGACACAAGATTAAAATATCAGTTTAACTAGTCAATTTTTCAAAAAGCTGATCTTCATAATCAATTAACTGTTCTATTATTTAATTGTGAGTGGGTTGCATAAGGCAGCCTATCAAGCTACCTTTTTTTCTGGCAAATGCACTGTGGTTCCAAAAGTGATCAGCAACTGCCACTGACTTGTTTTATCTCACCACAAAGCCAACAAGAGTCTGTTCAGGGAATGGCTCAGAGTCCTCACCACTCACCTTGACCCACCAATGCCAGACCAGCCAGATGAGTTATGGCCTAAACAGTCTATGAACAGGCATATTGGAAGCTTTTTAAAGCCACAATCTAAACATCTTGAAACAATACAAAAGGCTTCCCCAATTGCCAATCCAAAAAAGCCCCAAAACATCTTATTTGTCCCCTAATGGTAACTGACTTCTCCAGTGATTTTCCAAGGATGGGTGGCTGGGTCAGCATTGAATGGCAAAAGCAGAGACATGAGAGACAGACAATAAATATAACCTCTCCTCTCTACCCACCCACTGGATGACACTGTCTTGATACAGTCAATCCAGTCTCGAGCTTCATTTGAAAAGGATCTGAGACAAATCCCCAGCTTAATGGCTGGGAATGCCTCTACAAAAATAGATTTATAAGAAATATCTTTTTTGTTCCACTGGAAGCCTCTGTGAAAAATACGCTTCCTTTCTTATTGAAAACAGCATCAGTAATTTTTTCAAAAATGTTCCTTTGGTCCAATATAAGTTTGGCTCATTTTTTCAGATGAATTTTCAAGCTCTCCAGGATCAAATACTGGCTCAGCTACAATTCATTTACAAGTATATAACTATCATGTATTTGTTCAGGGAGATCAAATGTGACCACCATTGTTAGAATGCAAACTTCCTTCATGGTGAGTTTTCTATTTTAAGAAATGCATCTTTCTATGTCATTTCTGTATCTGGATTTTTTTTTAATGTTGGCTTTCTGAGAGATGTTTTATATATATATGTCCCAAAGATTATAGGAAATTTGAAATGGCAGATTCTGTAACAACTACTTCTTCCTTTACAGTATTATTCCAGTGAGTATCATCCTCAAGAAGACTTAAGAACAAGAACTTGAGTATCTTTCCTATTCCTGATTTTCAAGCAAAAGGGGACACCACACCAGTCCAACAGGCATGAATCTGAGATGTTCTTGTACAATAAAATTCAAAGCATATTAGAAATATATGTACAAAATAAATCATTTACACAGATCCAGATTATAATACATGCATTTTGCCTTCGAATGTTTATTTATAGCCCATTAATCTCTATTAGCAAACTACCAGAAACCTTATTCTATGGCACTAGAAAGAACTGACATTCGAAATAGGTGTTACAGTCAAACAGAGGATAGATTGCTACCAAAACACATCTGCTGGTTTTGTTAGTTGCACTTGGCTTTGCTGCCTCTATACAGCTTTGCAGGGGTTTACAGCAAGAGTTCTTAGGTGTCCTTTACATGCTGCTAGTACAGGAGGAGGAACAGATGGAATGACAGACACCAATGTTTCTTTCTTGGTTTATTCCAACAGTGATAAAAATAGTACAAATCTTAACATACAAAACTGCAGCAGCTGTGGTAGCTCTCCACAGTAGACATCAGAAATACTAAAACTGCCATCATGCACATGGGTACTGCAGATGGTAGAACAAACACAGTCTGTGACCCTAAAGCCAAATAGCTTATGTGAGTCACTGGGCTTTTTTTTTTTGCCTGACTTCACTTTTTAAAGAGAAGACCTTGTATCTCTCTGGACACATGCATTTAGGGCAGCACTGCTTTCTCTGCATCACCAATATCTCAAATTAAAAAAGTTCAAAGTTAAAGCAGCTGAGCTTGACTTGATCCTCTAAGGAATAATTTTGCAAAGCCTGAAGAGTTTGCTAGAGAAAAACTGGCTAGCATCTTATCTCAAGGACTGGTCCTTTCCTGTAGATATTCTTCACACATCGCCTAATAGTAAAGTAGTGGCGATTTGTTGAATAACTTGTTGAATAACTTGTCAAGTTATTTCTATGCCATGTCAGAATTTTTAAAATATAAATGCAGAGATTTATGCATTCAGAAAAAACAACAGCAACAACTGTGAGTTGGACATTCTTCTTTAGAAAATGAATAAATGTGTGCATGTAGGACAATATGGGATAAAATATTTCGAATTTTGTACACACATACGCAAATGAAGTTTGCATTCTGTAGATTGTACTATGGTTTACACCAGGGGTAGGGAACCTTTAACACTCAAAGAGCCATTTGGACCCATTTTCCACAGGAAAAGAAAACACTTGGAGCCGCAAATAATTTTTGACATTTAAAATAAAGATAACACTGTATATATTGGGGGTTTTTTTACCTTTTACTCCGCTCATTCTGAGAAGCGCATGGATGCGTCCGCCCTGCTGCCTGCAGGGTGGGCAAGGATGGGGCCAACGGCTCGGCCTTGCCGGCCGCCGGGAAAACACCCTGGGGCAGGCGAGAGGGGAAGCCCGCAGCGTGGCCCAGCCAGCTGTGGGCAGTTGGTGCGCCCACCCTGCTGCCTGCAGGGTGGGCAAGGATGGGGCCAGTGGCTCAGCTCGTGGAGCCGCAGTGCAAGGGCAGAAGAGCCGCATGCGGCTCTTGAACCGCAGGTTCCCTACCCCTGGTTTACACATTTCACACATCCAAGCATAATGTCATAGGCTCTACTTTCCAAATCAGTCATTTTATTCAGGGAAACTGATTTCTGTTATCTGTAGTTGTTGTAATTCTGGGAGATCTCCATGTTCAATTTGAAGGTCAGCCATGCTACTGAGAATCAAACCTAATATTCTTTGAATGAATGCTGAAAATTATGATCTTTCATATAAGTAAAAAAACCTTATGCATGCAAATGTATTGAATTAAACTTTCTATATCTGAGTAAGACACACATTGATGTAATTAATCTAAACAAATGTTTTGAAAACAGTGAACCTTGCTGACACTGCGGACAGTCCCCAGCTATTGACTAAGTTGGTGTAATGTGATAGATTGCTCATGAACACTTTAGCTGTTGAAGGGGAAGTGTCATTCACAAAAAGCTGAAAGCACAGTAGCTGCTGAAAAAAATGTGGAAAGTTTATTTGGTTGGGGATGAGGAAAAGGACCTAAAAAGCCTCACAGGGTCATGATGCCAGAGAGGGAAAGCTGGATGTCATGCACTGATGCAAAATGCGAATCAAATTGTCTAAAGTATTCAAAACATTAACCGACGAGCAGCCCCAGACAGTGTCGTCAGAATCACCTACCACATTGGGGTTGCAAATTGGTGGCCACACAGACTGCCAAAGCAGTGATGGCAAGATGCCATCAGTGCAGATCTGAAAATTACAGGCCTAGAACCAGATATGTCACTCAATCAAGAGTATTTAAAAATCTGAGTAGTGGACCCTGCATTAGTGGGACAACACTAGGAAGAAGAAGATTCAAAACATCCACTATAACAAAAGGTATATCACAGAGATCACAGCACAGTTCTGATACAACAAAAGTCTTGTAATTGGGAGATTCCATCCTTGTCAGAGGCGTAGCTAGGGAAAATGGAGTCCAAGGCAAAATATGAGTTTTCTGCCCCCACATGGGCAGCTGCCCTCCCCCACCATTACCAAAGAACAATTCCCCCCACACCCCACTTGCCTCAGCCGGC
This sequence comes from Sphaerodactylus townsendi, assembly GCF_021028975.2. NCBI lineage: Eukaryota > Metazoa > Chordata > Lepidosauria > Squamata > Sphaerodactylidae > Sphaerodactylus > Sphaerodactylus townsendi. Next base: position 51,855,812 of record NC_059431.1, read on the forward strand.
CGGGTTGTCGCCAGCCTCATCATCCAGCCCAGTGGCAAGAAGAGTGGCGCCTCTCCACTGCCTGCCTTCTGCCCTCCACCAGCAGGAGCATGGGAGAGGCTGGCTGGCTGGCAGAGCCATGTGTGGGGAGGGAAGGCAGCACACCAAACCTCCAGCTGTCTCCAGCATCTCCCTCATGGACAGGTCAGAGCAGGCTGACTCCTACTTCCCAGCTCAGCCCCCTCCACCACCTCCATGCCCTCACCCCATGTTCCCAAGCAGTTGCCAGAGGGGCTTGTTCGGGTGGCAGGAACTGGCCTCCTTTGAGCTGTCCATGAGGGAGATGCGGGAGACAGCTGGAGGCCCAGCACCTGGCTTCCCTCCTTACATATGGCTCTGCCCACCGGCCTCCACCACACTTTTGCTGCACCTGGCCCACCTTGCCTCAATTTTCCGCCCCTATGGCTTATGCCCATGACCCTACATGTACCCATGGATGCTATACCTCTGATCCTTTTCAGATGCAAGAAACAGTGCATTGAATCCTTTTCAAACTTTCCTCTTGTGCCAGAACTCTTGCACAAGTGGAAATGCAAGAAAAAGATCCTGTTAGTCACTTGAACAAAATCAAATTTACTGTATCCCATCCTGAATTTCTGCTTGTGCAAAATCTCACGCAATTAAGTTTTTAATGCTGTAACACCGTGGTGGCACTCCAGCAGGGGCTGATGGGAATTGTAGTCCATAACATCTGGAGTGCCAAAGGTTCGCCACCACTGCTGTAATATATACAGAAAAAGCAATAGGTGCTGCACAAGTCCATTTATGTTTCTACTTGCACATTGCTGGATAGGAGCCCTTAAATATTCGACTGTGAGTCTCTTTTGGAATTATTGCAAGAAATAAATACAAAATAAAGCATTTCTTGGTCCAAAAATGAGAAGAAAGGAGTGCCCCCCCTTGCCTCCTAGCATGTTAATTCAACTAGATTTAAGAAAGCAAATGATGGAATACTTTGAAAATGAGGCTTTTGAAATACAGAATATCCACTATGTTCCACATAGTTGCTCCATTGAAAAGGATATATTAAATAACTGCATTAAGTAATGATATATTTTAGGCATAGAAAAAAAGAATCTGGGCAGTTTTTGGCCTTTTGCCTATGAATTCAGGCTGCTGTTTTGCTTTGTATGGCAGAGCGCAAGAACTTGACCTAAACCCACCTGATCGGGTCATCAGCATGCTTTACTATGCAATCTTTGTCTCATGTGGTTTAGTCCTCGTCTTGCTCTGTCTGAGTCTGCTCTGTTCACCTCCACTAACCATTTGTAACCAACTGCAGCCTGTCTACCGAATGCATATGCATTCATAATGAGCTCCTGCTGCCAGAGAGCCACACCGTGACCTTCCTAATTTCATGCCAAGACACCCTTCGAACAGAGGTTTTTCAGCAGCTACTTCTCATTGTTTGTTCACTCCTGTGGCTGCCTACAGTATTCTTTGAATAGTACAACAGAGAGCCTTTTTGAAAAAGAGATATTTCAGACACTTAGACAATAGTACTTCAATATATTATGCTGCTTGCCTTTGTAGAAGGCTAAACATGAAAATGAGCCCTTGAAAAGGCATAGATCAGGATTTTTTCTCTATCCTTTTCTGTCCCCATACAAAATTGCTAAAATGATTCCTCATAATTCATGATGTTCAACACTTTTTAGTAAGAAGTTAAAAATGCAACATTTATCCAAGCAGGTAGCCCATTTCTGTGAGCACTGCACTAAAAGATTAGGGGATACAATAACTTTTTTTTCAGCCTGAAATTGTTCCTTGTGGCTTGAGTTTCCTTTTCATCCATTATGCCATTTCATCCAAAATGCACATGTGTCTGTACCACCTGTGAAAATAATTGGCCCTGATTGTTAAGTGTCACAGGTTGCATTTAGCCCTTCTGATTGGGCTCAGACTAACAAATAGCTTTATGTAAAAGAAATTAGCTTATCTTGGCTGGATCTGTTTAAACTTTACAGAATGAGAACCATTTATTGGACATGATTATTCTGATATAACATGGTTTTAGGTCCAAGACAGACATGTTTAAGGAATCACTTTACAAAATGTAAGCTTGTATCTACAATCAGGATTTTAGAATCTTTTTGGTAAAAAGAAATGAAACTAGTAAAATACCTCAGAAGTCACTATGTCTTGTCAGATCCCAAGGTCACCATGATTCCAATTAAAGCCAAAAGTCACAGGATGGTGTGACGGATTAGGCTTTATAATAGTTAATTTTAAAAGATGCAGTTTAGCCAGAGCAGGGGCACCAAAGTGTTATCCAGAGCACCACCTGATTGGCTGGCTGAAATGCAGTAGCCAGGAGTCACAGATAAGGTGTGCTGACTGATATAAAATCAGGACACGCCTGTCAAAAAGACAGTGGGGAGAGTTTGGAGAGATCTGAAAGCAGCTTGAGAGCTTGTATGACACATAAATTGTGTCAGTCCTGAGATTCAGTCAGGGGAGATTGTGTCTAAGGGCAGAGAGAGCCAGAGACAATAGGAGAAAGGGGGGGCAGTATTCTGAAAGAGATCTAAAACTGAGAGGAATGAACCTTGTTTCCGCAAAAGTCTAGGAGGCCTGGTGGTGGTGTTGGCATCTCCCCAGAAATCCTAAAGGAAAACAGAATGGTGGGCACAGTGCTTAGCTGCACTATTTACATATATCGATAAAACAGGACGAATTCCTAAAGCCTGGAATTTAGCAATTGTCATTCCTATTTTTTAAAAAGGAAATAAAGATGATCCTGCCAAACATAGGCCAATTAGCCTCTTGAATATTATCAGCAAACTATATGCAGGACACCTATTAGACAAGTTGAAAACATGGCTAGAACAAGAACAGGTAATTGCCATGGAACAAGCAGGCTTTAGATAAGGAAGATCTACTACAGAACACTGCTCGATCTTACAACATCTAATCGAAAAATATTAATCACCAGGACCCACTTCACTTTATTCAGCTTTTGTAGATTTAAAATCAACATTTGATCTTATTTCCAGGGGAAATCTATGGCAAAAACTAGAGACCTCCAATGTAGATAGAAGATTATATTTTCTTATTTGAGCCCTTCATAACAACTCCTCTTTAAGAGTGAGATGTAACCCAAATGGCCTCCTAATAGATACAATAAAAACTTATAAAGGCATTAGACAGGGATGTCTTCTAGCTCCCACCCTGTTTAACTATTATATCAATGCCATAGTGGAGAATTTAAGGAAAATGGACACACACCCTCCTAAGCTTGCCACGCGACACCTGCCTATATTGTTATACGCTGATGATGCAGTCCTTTTGGCCAGAACACTTTAGGCCTCAAAAGAGCGCTACACTCTTTTGAAGCATATTGTGAGAAAGAGGATGTTACAATTAACTTTGATAAAACCAAGGTTTTGGAAAACATCCCAAAAGAAGGATCTGGAAAGTTAGAGGAAAAGAAATCAAACAAGTTGATAAGTCCAAATACCTGGGAATTGTGGTTCAGTCAACTGGCTCAAATGCAGAGTATATTAAGATGGTAATGGAAAATGCAGAGTGGACAATAGGTTCAGTTTTAAGATTTTTTTGCACTAGGGGAGGACATTGTGTACCATGAAACTCTATCAAGTAAAAATCCTGACACAACTTACATATGGAGTATACTACAATAAAAACAGTCACAGATAAGTTCATTAGAGAGAACCCAAAGTTAATTTTGAGAGCCATTTTACAGGTTCCACCTGGTGTACCAAACACCTTTTTAAGACTAGAGACAGGACAAATGAAAGTTGTTGATAGAATTTTGTTGTTATCGGTTTATCAATGGCTTAAAGTTTACTCAAACTGCAAAGGACTTTGGCCTCTAATAGTACAAGATTCTTTTCAACCTAGATAGATGTGTGAGGCTAGGGAAGGCCTGCACATGAGAAGTGTATCACCTAGCACACTCTTGACACAAGAATTATCTTCAGCTAAGACTACAGTCAAGCTGAGAGTCCAAGATATGGCTCGCCAACAAGATTTAACAGCATTTTTAATATTAAATTTAAATATTAAATTTAAATATTAAATTAATTTTAATATTAAACCATCCAGCAAATATATTCTGGGTTCTTCCCTCTATTTAACTTGGACATCCAGTCACTTAGGAGTGCTTTCACACTCTCTAGATGTGATGCCCTTCCCTCAGCAATGCTAGAGGGCAGATATAAGAAAATTCCATACATCGATAAGCTGTGTCCATGTGACAGGGGAAATGGAGACCCTGATACATATCTTCCAACAATGCCCACTTCATAAAGAAATGAAGGCAAATTTGTTTGTCTCTCTCCCAATAACAATTTTTCTTGGCTCCGAGGAATGCGCCACGAAAAGGCTACTAGAAGATGCTAACCCTACTATTACCAGAGTGGTGGCAAAATTCAGCACTTATGTTGTCAAAAGGCGTAGACAAATAGAGTAATAAGGGTATGGAGTCTGGATTACTAATTTTATACCTTGTTTAAATATTATTCCAGCTTTCCATTTGAGCTTACATTAGGGTTTTAAATAACAGGCTACTGGAAATTTTTTGTACCTGATTTTATTTGCAATTTTAGTATGGAAATGTATAATGTGGATCTTATATTTTATACTTGACAACTTTTGGTCTATGACCGTAATAAATATTGATATATATGTTGATGGTGGTGGTGGAAAACAAGAGAGAAACTGATCTTACAGGAAACACTCCTAAAATCACACAGAGGGTTTGGCTATTGTCTCATGAGGAGCACACCCAGATATGGAACTGGTCTGGTAGATCTTGTTCCTAACATTTTGTCTGCATCCGTGGCTGGCATCTTCAGAGGTGTATCACAGAGAGAAGTGTGTGACACACTGTATCCAGTGAGGAGGGAATGTTTAGTTGGATATATAGTGTCCATGTCCCAGGGTGGAAAATCAATCAGTAAGTGTTTGGGTGGAACTTGCTATGCAAAGGTGTCGTTGACTACATTGTATTGCAGGTGAGGTTTTCAGTCTATTTACATTCACATTCGCATTTGTATTTGCAGTTTTTAAGAGTGTTTAGCTTAACTGGCAGAGTTAAGAGTGGGTTTGGTGAAATCTGTCCAAAGCCAGTGTGAGACCTTTTGGAGTTTTAGGAAAGTGTTCAGAGCCCTGTGAAAAAGGCTTACTCTAAACTGAGACACCTGTGCATGTGTGAAACTGTATGTGAAGTAATCTGTAAACTGAAACATCCATCTTTAAGTGAAGTGATCTTGCAACTGAAACAGCCATTTAAAAGAAACTGCATTTGCTCTGTAACCTTTAAAAAATATCTGCCTAGAGAAACCAGTAATACTTAATACTTAATACTCTCTGTAACAGCAATTTGAGAAGAAACCCTTGTAAAATAAAATCTAGTTTTTGAGTTTCATCTTTTAAAATCCTCGCTAAGTTCCATATTATTTTTAGTTCAGAAATGGTGGCAGCAGACATTTTGTTTTCCCTGACAGAATTTTTGTTTAAAGGCCTGTGTGTGTGCGCGTGAGTGAGGGGAGTGCCTAGGCCAATAACAGCTATCAAACCATACACCCTGTATTCCTCTTCAGGAAGAGGGGGTTGTACTGTTATAGATGGCATGTATCCATCACAACCTCTGCTTGATAGAATTGATTTTGGTAAGCTTTGAGGCTGTCCATGCCATTTTCCTCTTTAAACCCTAAGAAAAAATAAACATTCAATACAGATTTGAAATTTGATTCATCCAGTATCCAGTAATATGTTCTCCATTACAGGAAGATCAAAGTTAAGTCAAAATCAAAATGTTATTAATATGGACTGTTAGGGAAAACTTTATAACCAGTAAACAGTATAGAAATGACATTATCAAGTTCAGTGTTTACATAAAAGATGACATCACAGATGGCTTTTTTTTTGCCTTAAATATATTCCATGATTGATTTTTGAATATTCTATGTAATACTTTGAGCTGAATATTGGTATAATTCTTGAAATCACCTTTCCATTTTCTGCAGATTTAAACAGTTAAAAGAATAATAGGCAACCAAAATGTTTAATATAATACAACTCACATATACACACACAAACAGAAAACAACTCTCAAAGTACTTTAATTTAATCACAGCCTGCATCAAAACATAGATTGGTTTTTACATCTTTGGCCTGAGATAAGAAAAGGCTTCATTAACAATCTTACCCATCTGAGACACCTTCTATGAAAAGTAAATTTAAAACATGTTTTAATATTTCCTGTGGATTATGGGTCATTAAACAACTGTTTTATTTATTTAAAATAAAAATAATACCCCCTAAAATAAAAATAGATACAAAAATGCATCTTAATATTTACTAGCTAAAATAATTATCAAAATATATATTGCTGAAAGAACATACCAATATCCCACAGTAAAATGGCACTTATGTCAACTTAAAATAATGTTTTAAAAAATCTTACGGCAGAATCTTAAACAGAATGACATTTCTTGGCCTTAGAAGGGTGTATCTCTGCCTACAACTGCAGTGTTGATATATAAAAAGTCAACTGGTTATAAAATAGATGGACTTTAAAAAATATATATTCTGCATGTTACAAGGAGCTAACTTAGTTAAATAATCATTAAAAATTCAATTATGTATGAAGAAGATGGAGAATATTTGGTTGTATACTCCATTTTTGTCTACCTCAAAGGAGTTTCAAAGTGGCTTACAATTGCCTTGCCTTCCCCTCCTTGGCCTTTTATGCTCTTGTAGTCGGTCTCACATTGAATGTTCATTCACTTCCTGGATACACAGTGATTTCACTACTTCTGAATTCATCATGCAACACATTAGAGAATACCCATGGTGTCTGAAAATGGGTTAAGTGAGATTTCCACTGCCTTCCTGCCTTATGTATTAAACTCTCTTCGGGTTTTCTCACTCCTCCCTACCTTCCCCTATACCAGTTCCACCATTTGAGATTGGTCAGAAGGGCTTTTATTATTATTTTTAATGCTATAGTTCTAGTGATAGAGTGATGGATCCTGTTAGCAGAATAACACAGGAGAAAGGATAGCCAAAAGAAAAGTGGCAGGCAACAGGAACAAGGAAATGGCAGCTGGCCAGTAGTTCTGCCATTACATTATAGAGCAATCAGCAGAGTTTTTAAAATATTTTAATGGCAAGGATCTATTGGAGCAATGGACTTTGCAATCCAGCAAATTATTGCTAGACCAAAGATGAAAAACACAAAAAAATTGCCAAAAAGGAATTTGCAAGGAAATAAGCAAGGAAGTGTTGGACTGGCAGAATGGCAGCTCTGCTCTGCAAATGATCTAATAAGGACAGAAAACCATGGGAAAACCCCATGTGAAGAAGAGAGCCATGGGGTAAGTGCTGCAGGCATAATGGCCCTTTTTGAGGTAGGTATGATTGAGAGAGTTCTGAAAGACTGTGAGTAATCCCAAATCACCTAGCAGGCTTCATATGCAGAAGTGGGGAAACAAACCTGGTTCATCAGATTAGAGTCATGTGGAGCAGTGAGGAATGAAATCTGGTTCTTAAGATTAGAGTTATGAGGAGTGGTGAAGAATCAAACCTGGTTGTCTAGATTAGAGTCTGGTGCTCTTAACCACTACATCATGTTCTCTCTCTCAAAACTGTTTCTCTTTCTCTATAAAAGATAAAAAAGAAAATATATATAAAAAAGAATAGAAAATAAATCAAGAAGTTTTCTCATATCAGCTAATCTAGTACTTCTCAAGTAATCACACAAAATTTCTTCAGGAAAATCCTTTTCCAAATTGAAGTATACATTTTACCTGAATGCTATTTTATTCATTCTGTGGCATTTCAACATTTCCTTAAGCCCTTACCCATATGGTGCATAAGATGAATTTGTTTATCATTCACTTTCTGTATCTCAATACAGTTATAAAAATTATGGTACTTATTCAGTGGTGGGATTCAGCAGGTTCGCACCACTTCGGCAGAACTGGTTGTTAAAATGGTGCTTGTAAACAATCAGTTGTTAAATTATTTGAATTCCCACCACTGGAACCAGTTGTTAAATTATTTGAGAAAAGACACTTTGTTTACACAAATACACAAAGAAATATTCAAAAAAGTTGTTAAGTATATACTTTTTATCGGGGACCTGAGCAACCACCAGGCTTCCCAACTCTGGAGTTAGCCAGGGATCCACCTTTAATGTATTGTTGAAGGCTTTTTCGGCCGGAATCATTGGGGTGCTGTGTGGGTTCTGGGCTGTATGGCCATGTTCTAGCAGCATTCCCTCCTGACGTGTTGCCTGCACCTGTGGCTGGCATCTTCAGAGGATGATCATGCAACACATTAAATTCATTTAAGTAGTCCTCCACACCTAAATCCAGTCCTATTGATTTTAGCATCAGGTATTTCTTGTTGATTTTGTAATAGACAATACAGGTAAAAGTGTATCACTGGAAAATTCTGGCCATTGCTTAGAGATCAGAGTTTTTGGACCTCTGCCAGTTCTATCCTTGCAACAAAAAAGAACAAATAGCAAACAGAAAACACTGACAGGTCAAGTATTTACTATCTCCTACAGGGTGCACACAAATTCAGAAGAAGTAAGAAGAAAGAATACTACATAGACAGTCCTTGTTAGCACCTCCTGTGAGTTCCAAGCAAAGGAAAGATGAATGCAAGCCATCCCGCAAAGTACCATAGGCAATAGCTCAAAGCATCAAAGATTGCTGAGAGAACTAACAATGCCAGCATGGATGCTTTACATACAACCCTTGCCACGGGGAGATAATCAACAATAACTCTGTTTCCTTGACTAACCAGCTTTTTAAGCAAGACCAGCATATGAATGGAAAATTCTCCAGAAGCACCTGATAAGAAATGGAAGTAAGAAAATAAAATAAGAATGTGGGATTTTCATTTCAATAGTCATATTTTATACCTAAATTAGTAAATTAGCCTGTAATTACACAATAGTTTAGACATAATGTGAAACTATGGCTTATTTCAGCTATATTATTAGCTTGTGAAGCCTGGAGTTAGTTTGTAGTTGAACTGTTGAATCCTAGTTTGTCTAAGCAAATGCTGGTGTCAACATTGCAAGGGTATTGTTAGGAAACAAGCCAGCATTAAGTTGGGATGTCTGCATTCATACCGTCTTAGAAATCATATTTAATAAACCAGCTTAATACTAGATCCTGGTTTGACAGACCCTGATAGAACATGAAAGGACAATCCTTTTCATATTTTAAATCCTTATTTTATACAATAAACAATTATTTCAACAATCCAAAAAATTAAACATTATTTTCCCATATTATAGACTGATCAGGCTATAAAAACTGTTGCTAGCCCAAGGCTACTATTGAGTTCATAATTTTTGCTTGGATTTTAAAATTTCATTTCAGCTAAATTGGGAGTAGGGACTACATTTTATATATCAACTGAATTTACATTAATAAATAGTTAATTTATTCCTAAAGTCTCAAGTGGGTGACAATAATCTAAGGGATGATCCCACTGTACTGGTTGAAGAATTACAACATACTGAGAGAGCAATCCTAAACATGTTGAATTAGAATCCTATTCCAGACAATTGAATGGGGCTTACTTCCAGGAAAGTGTATTTAGGATTGCACTGTAAATTCCCTTGGTCAGTATACTTTGAAGATATAGAAGTTTCAAGGGTGATGCCAGTACAATATTCCTGCAAGACAAATTGCTCCATCTCTTCCATTAGTGGAAAATTGTGTCTAGATCTAAACCATTGGGTAGAACTTAATGTCAGTGAGGCTGATCTTGCACAGTAAAAACGCCCCGTGCTATATCCGTGAGAACAGCTGCTGTGGCGCTTTTTACCCTGCTGTTGACTTTGCACTGCTCCCTGGCTCTCCTCCACTTGAGGTCTTTGGCAATGTCTTCTATGCATGCATGGGCAACTTCCATTTCCCATGTTCTGATTGGCTGAATCTCCCCCTCTCCCCCCACTAACTTTCACCAATTTAGTTTTAAATGACTCTGCACAAAGGCACCGGGAATTGGTGCCCTCCCCTTCCCATCTAAAATCCCTGCATGTGCGAGGGAATTGTGATACTCCAAAAAAAACCATCTGAACTCCTTGCATGTGCAAGGGAATCGCTGCCCTCCCATTCGCAGCGTCTTCACATGTCACATTTCTGCAACATTTCTCAAGGTTTTTTCAAGGTTTTACAAGGTTTCTCACTCCATAGTTTTATTCCACTGCAGGGGGGGAAGGTGCCCATTCATTGGAGGGGTGGGCCACAGCGACAAGGCAGGAAAAATGGCCTCATTCTGCTTCCAAGGAGTTTTCACGGCAGCAGAAGCCACTGGAGCAACAGAGGGGCATTCCAAAAGGTCCTCAACTTTTGTGGTTCTGGAAAGTCCCGGAGCAAAGCCATTGCTGTGGGGTGGCACTGGGGCAACAGTGTGGCAGACACACTGCAGTGCTGGGGGGCTGGGGGGAACTCCCCACTGTGTCAGGGCATTCCCCATGCCAACAACAGGGCATTTTTAACGTGCAAAATCAGCCTGAGATTGTCAATATCTTAAACTATCTCAAAGCTCTGTTTCATTCTGGATGACATCATGAATAGGTGTTAGGGCAGCAAAACAGGTGCTGTGAGGCAGCTCATAAAATAAAAGGGGTTAAAATAATAAAATAGAATGAAAGTAACTAAAATTAACAAACCATTAAGAACCTAGAGGTTGCATGCCTTTTAAATTGACTACTGTATATTTTCCATGTAACCCCCTATCACTATATGTTCAACAGTATATGGACTGAACATCATTCTTCTCTTCACCTGCTGCCACTACTGCATGCTGATTATCTACCATCAGGAAGCAGGGAAAACTGGATGAGTACAAAACTTATTAAGGGAATAAAAACCTCTGACCCACTAGAGTGATGAACTATGCAGAAACTTGATAGAGGAGCACAAAAAGCAGCATAAAAACTCTCAGTAGCCTACAATAATAATATCAATAAAACATTCCGAGGGCTTAGGCTTGTCAGGACTATGCCTGCAAATCCCAAGAACATTTTAGATGCAAGGCTGCATCCAATGACAAAACTAAAAAAGGCGCAGCAGTGGCGTAGTGGTTAAGAGCAGATGCACTCTAATCTGGAGGAACCGGGTTTGATTTCCCCGCTCTACCGCTCAAGCTGTGGCAGCTTATCTGGGGAATTCAGATTAGCCTATGGACCCAGCTGGGTGACCTTGAGCTAGTCACAGTTCTTCTGAGCTCTCTCAGCCCCACCTACCTCACAGGGTGTTTGTTGTGAGGGGGGAAGGAAAAGGAGTTTGTAAGCTCCTTTGAATCTCCTATTGGAGAGAAAGGGGAATATAAATCCTTCTTCTTCTTCTTCTTCTTCTTCTTCTTCTTCTTCTTCTTCTTCTTCTTCTTCTTCTTCTTCTTCTTCTTCTTCTTCTTCTTCTTCTTCTTCTTCTTCTTCTTCTTCTGTACTTCTAGTTAATTCTATAGGACCCTCCCCCCAAATATCTATGTTCAAAACCCACAGAAACTGGGAGAATTCCTAGAGCAATACCGCCACATAACATGTCTTTTTCCTACAACAACTATCAGCTGTGGTGGGCTGATGAGTGGAGGGCAGACAGTTGGCAAGCCTTGGCTAGATGAAGATCGTAAGAACACCTTAAGAAATGTAACTCCCACTCCCTCGGTAAAAATCTGGGTAAAATAAATGCTTTGACTTTTATTTGGAAAGAGAGGGGCATTCCAAATGGGAAGTAACTCTGTTGGGAAACCTTAGAATATCAACTAAGGCTGATTCCGCATGGGCCAAAAACAGCAGTATGAAAATGGTGTGAAAATGGTGTAAAAGGGTTTAAAATGGTGTAAAAGGGTTTATACTGTTTTCACACTGCTGTTTTTGGCCCGTGCGGAATCAGCCTAAGTTAGTTGGTGGTGTAGTGGGGCAAGTCTTCTGCTGAACATTTCAACCTAAAATGTAATATTAAATGTAGGTTTGGCAAGTCTCCAAGGGCAGGAAATTTTACAGTTGTGATGTGGGGAGGGTCACTTTTTGATATAACATTAAAAGTGAACCCTCAGCTGATTATAAACATTGCAGTAGATAAGAGGGGAGGTAGAAGTTTCCTCAGCTTAGTTATCAAGCAACCACCTACCTTTTCCTAAAAATAAAAGTATAAAATGTACAATAAAATGAAACCTGCAACCTTCTATGTAAAAAGAAAACTAGACAGTTCTCTGAAAGCATGTGTTAACCATATTAATTGTAGAAACGTCGTGGAAACCCACCCCCTTATATTTGTCCTGCTTTCAGAGCCAAAGTTTCTTTCAATTCTGTTTCTGTAGAAAACCTGCAAAAAGAATAAACGTGTTAAAAACAGGTCTCTGTGTCTAAAGTTTCTCCACTGCTTCCTTTTAATTAAACTTAGAATCTATATTTCTCTACCTTACACAGTGAATTCCCTCTGTGAATCCCATTTTCCATATGCATTTAATATATAAGAGTCACAATCAATCCCCAGAGACATGTTTTCCATCCTAAAGAAGAATATGCAGACTTTACTGATTGGCCAGAGTGCATTTAGTATGATTTGTATTCGACACCTTGATAAGTGATATATTGCAATTGATTTAATCAGTTTTATTTTCACAGGGTTTGAATTGCTCCTTTTTAATTAGCATTATAAACAAAGTTCTCATCTCTTAGTTTGTCTCTGTAGATGAGTTTGTTAGAATTATAGCATTTATCTTGTTAAACAAAAATGTTCTTTCAACTGCATCCCTAATTTTGCTGCTTAGACCTCAGAAACTTGAATAGGAATGATATTGTCAGTGAAACCACAAAGGATGTCAGTGGGAGTGTATATAGAAGAAGAGGAGGAGGAGGAGGAGGAGGAGGAGTTTGGATTTATATCCCCCTTTTTTCTCCTATAGGAGACTCAAAGGGGCTTACAATCTCCTTGCCCTTCTCCCCTCACAACAAACACCCTGTGAGGTGGGTGGGGCTAAGAGAGCTCCGAGAAGCTGTGACTAGCCCAAGGTCACCCAGCTGGCGTGTGTGGGAGTACACAGGCTAATCTGAATTCCTCAGATAAGTCTCCACAACTCAAGTGGCAGAGCTGGGAATCAAATCCAGTTCCTCCAGATTGCAATGCACCTGCTCTTAACTACTACGCCACTGCTGCAAAATCATGCATATTAATTTTGGTACACAGTCCGTGCAAGTGAAAAGGTACTGACCACTGGAGTATAATGCATATCTCTATGACTGGAAATTAATGGTGCAGCATTCAGACCAAACATTTGATCCTTCAGCAGTACCAATGAGACAAAAAGTAACTTAGTCATAGGAAGATCCCTAAAATTTTTATCCTCAAAAAGGGAAAATCATAAGGATTGGGGGGATGACAAAAAAAGAGCCCTTCGGGGGTGGGCAGTTTAAAAATTTAATAAATAAATAAATAAACACCTGAAAATGTCAGGTAGGGTTGTCAATATCTAGGTGAGGGCCTTCTCACTGGACACAGTGTGTAACAGACTTCCCTCTGTGATACACATGTGAAGATGCCAGCTACAGATGCAGGCAAAATGTTAGGAACAAGACCCACCAGACCACGGCCACACAGACCGGAAAACCCACCACAACCAGTTGAATCCGGTCGTGAAAGCCTTTGACAGTACTTATGTGTGTTTTGTAATCTTAAAATCACAGACATTATTCTCATTAATGGGACTTAATTTTTTTCTTGCCATATGTCTAAGGATACAGCAGGCTACTGAGTCTAGAATGGCATTTTTTCTATCTCTGAGTGACCCTTTTCCCCATGGTTAGGGGATTCTTCGGGGAGAAGTTGCTGTGTGACTGGTCTGATGAGCCACAGAGGTTGGTGTGCATGTTAAAGTACCAAAGAGCAATATTTCAAGTACTAAGATGGTTTCCAGCATTGGACATGGGTGCAAATGGGTTCAGTGATTACTCCCAGTGCTATTTGCTAATGGGCAGTGTGTGCATGCATTTGTAATAAGAACAGTGTTGCAATTACTGAGTGGTGAAAGCATTATTATTACTGTGGGTGTGCTGCAATCACAATTTTGTGACATCTTATTCTATTGTTGTTCTTCTGACATTTTGTCTTAGAATGCATAGAAAAACAACTAGTTAAGACAGTATAAATTCAGCCATAATGGCAGCCAACTTAGGGTGGACCATAGGATTGGCCTTTCCAATTATCAAATCAAAACTATGTTAAGTTCACAACTTGTCATTGATTGCTTAAATGTCATTGATGATGTACAAAAAACAGAAGGGTGTTTTTTTTGCCACATATCATTTCTTTGTGACATTTTACATATTCAGATGAATGTGCAAGACCTCAGCAAGGTGCTAGGGGAAAGCAAATGTATCTTTGAGATTGCAGTTCATAGAATTTGGGATTATCCAAGATTAAGTAATAGTGAACTGCAATGTATTAACTGTTTTACAAGCCCACTCCTTCAGAAGTGAGGCAGGAGGCAATCAGAGACAGGGCTTTTTCTATAGTGGCACCTCACTTATGGAATACCCTTTCCTTTGTGGCTCACCTGACATCTACATTGTTCTGTGAGGCACCAGGGAAAACATTTCTGTTTATCTAGGCTGTTAATTAAAGTGTTAATTTTAGTCTGAAAACTATTTTAATCAGACAGTGATGTATGGTCTATACTGGGCTGGATTAGGTTTTTAATGCTGGATTTTAGTTATTATTTTTAAGCACTTCAGTCAGGTTCCTGGAGAGGTGGCATTTCTTTAAAATAAATACTAAATAAATAAACATCCCATATCCCATTAATGCAGATATGGTTTAGCAATAGGTATGGCAGCATGGGCAGACCCACCCTGGTTTTCAGGCAGCTCTTTCTTTCTTTCTTTCTTTCTTTCTTTCTTTCTTTCTTTCTTTCTTTCTTTCTTTCTTTCTTTCTTTCTTTCTTTCTTTCTTTCTTTCTTTCTTTCTTTCTTCAGCTGTATGTCAAACAACACTGAGATTTGCTAGAATCCAAACCCCACCCATGCACCTGTCAGTGCATAAGCTCAAGTGATGATGATACCCAAGTGTGTTTCCTTCTCATATGAGTCAATGAGCATGCTTTATTTGGTTTGATTATTTTCCCCATTCTAAGATGCCTCAGAATATTTGCTGATCTGCACTGAAATACAGTACCAAACTCTCACTTGTCATACCCAATTTTAGGTAGGGTTCAACCAGTCATCCTGAGATTAGTTGCTGCATCCAAAGGGGGGGGGGATCTTCTCATGGAAGGGGTGTGTGACCAGGGCAACAGATTTGCCCTCCTGGGGTACTTGCCCTGGTGGACGGGGGATCCTGCCAGCATTCAAACATTGCAGCCCTCCCCAGCACTGAGACACAGTGCTGGATGCCATGCCAGCATCAGTGTTGTGCCAGCATAGCAGGGACAAACTGGAGGCAGGGGCACAGGAAGAGCCAACATTAATCAGTTCTCTACCAATCTTTGCCAGAGTTTGGATAGGACAGCCTGTGTATTTAACAAGTGACCTAATACATACTGTGTGAAGTAAACAAAAAGTTTTCTCCCTTGGCCAATTTGCAAAAAGAGAGAGAGAGAGAGAGAGAGAGAGAGAGAGAGAGAGAGAGAGAGAGAGAGAGAGAGAGAGAGAACAGGTAACCAGTTTTTTGTGAACTGTGTTATAAATGGAGGACCAGGTGAGGCAGCTTGGCCACCAAATGCACAAATTAAATGTCCTGCATACCACTTTTACTAGGTTGCATGAGGCTACTTCCTTAGCCCAATCCAACCTTTTAAATTGAAGCTGTAAGCAAATGATTGTTCCTGCTCTAAAGTCTGGTACTGCTGTGCAGCACATCAGCTGAGGGGACTGGGGCTGAGCAATTCTCAGCACATTGATAAACAATGATAGCAATGATAGAAGGTAGCAATGATAAACAAAGCCAACAGAGGATGCTGGCTCTGCTTGGAGTGCAGATGGGTCTGTCAAAAAAGGCAGCATTGGACATGCTGCCTTAGCATAGCCTACTCATATAAATATTTAACATATTTAAATATTTATGAAGATCAGTTTAATTAATTAAATAAACTATTTAAACCCAAACAGTTGTATCATGTTTGCCTTGAACTGGTGCCCAGGCAAACTTTAATTCTTATTTTTATGAGTTAGCTTTTAAAAAATATGTAATTAAGTTGCAATTTTTATGTGATTACTATTATTAGTCTGCATTATCTGAAACTGTCAACACTGTTTTCTTTTTTAAAGTACTAACATTTATATTAAGAGATCCATATTAGAATGTTTATGTGGCTTGTAGTAAAATATTAAGATGTACACTCTGACTACTTTTAAAAAGTAAGCTGTGTTGATGGTGCCTTTTAAAATGTTCTTTTCACATTTGTTTTTAATATTAAGCATTTAAGCTTTAAAAAATGAAGTCCTATATAATTAATCTTGTTCAAACTGCTTTTCCTAGAAAATCATGAAGAAATCCATTCACCTAAAAAAAACTAGAAGTAGTTTCAAATATGGAATGAATTGGAGAAATGAAGTCTGCATCTGTTCACAGATAATTAACAAAAAAGGAAGAATCTGCACAGTGAATTATTTAGCAGTACAAATAGTACACTTTAGTCTCTTACTAATATTCTATTTTATTTCATACCAGAACAAAGATATAGACGTTCATGCAGTCATTTCAGAAACACAACTCCCACTGCTATCATAGCAAAAATTCCTGAATAAAATACATAGTAACAGAATGATTGTTAGTAAAAGTTTAATTGGAATTGGCACTTTGCAGCTGGGTAAAATCTACCATGCACCCTAGTGAAGAATCTCACCCTCCCCCATTTCATTGGGGCTTATACTTATGGTTGCATAGCAACAGTGCATGGTAGATTGTGTTCCTTGTTCCTAATTGACTGAGAATTTAAAATGTTTGCTTGTTTACATGTAACAATATTAAGAGTTTGCTGTAACTAGAATAAATTGCAATTCCTAATAATAGATGTTTGAACATTTGCAAACAGTTGAAGAGTACAGAAGGATACCATTCTCATCTCCAGAAACAGTCACGTGATATTCCCCATAGGAATCAGTTCTACATTATTATAGTATAAAATTGCAGAATTTACTCCTCACGATTTGTGTTTGTATTCCCTTCAATCACTGTCTTCTGCCAGTGGGTGAAGGCTTTTTTTAATTGTTATTTTTAAATAAATAAAATAAAATATCCGTTCTGTAAGTGTGTATGTCAGAAACATGCACAGCAGGAAATTGCGCAGTTCTTTCTCAAGCAAATCTCTCTCTCCTTGATAATATTTCCCTGGTAATATCTAAATGGAAAAGAAGCAACTAGTAACCCCACATATTTTTCTCATTTTGTTCTGGTAAAGGACAGAAGGTAGCATGGGTATATCCCAATCTAGTCAGATATCACAAACTAAGAAGGTTCAGAACTTTTATATGGGATCACAAAGGAAGACTCTGCGAAGATAAAGTGTGTATTAGATCTAAGGCAGTACTGTATTACTGAGCCTATAAAATTCAACTTGCACAATAAATCTGTTAAAAATAGTACCTTGTGAGCCCAAGTACAGGAAGACAATGAGGCAGACCCACCAAACATGCAAGAAAGCAGACAAGACATAGTTAGGCTAACAACTGGACACAACTTTTTATTAGTTATGGCTGAGAGAGGCTTTTGAAAATAAAATAACAAAGAAGGTTTATTTATATACAGCAGAATTATCTTGGGCAGCACAATCCAGAGGGGGGTGGAATCTACATTATTATAGTATAAAATTGCAGAATTTACTCCTCACGATTTGTGCATTCCCTTCAATCACTGTCTTCTGAAAGTGGGTGAAGTCTTTTTTTAATTGTTATTTTTAAATAAATAAAACAAAATATCTGTTCTGTAAGTGTGTATGTCAGAAACATGCACAGCAGGAAATTGCACAGTTCTTTCTCAAGTAAATATATCTGTAAGGAATTCCATAGAAGCAGAAATAAAAGGCTCTTTGGTGAAAAAGACCGTTTATTCAGACATCTTAGAAAGCTCAAGTACATGCAGTGGCAGGAATGACACTTCCCACCAGAAGCACAGGTTATAACTCTATCCATCCCATCCCCCTCCCGGCTTCCCATGGGAACGGAGACCTCATCTCCCGCGCAGAGATAAAGTCTCCGCCGATGAAGCTGGCCCATTGCCCGGGCTGTGGAATGTACTCAAGGTTAGGCGGCTGCCCTTCCCATCAACACCATTGAAACCTTTACACTCTGCCTCCCTTAAAGAAGACCCCTCCCCCCCAGGTTTATGCGGAAAGGCGCGGTGGAAAGCAGAAATAAGGGTGGGGGCGTCAATATTTTCAGAATAAATCCATTGATTATACCCAGAGGAATATCCCACCCAAGAAACTAAATATTGCAAGCGTTTGCGATTAAAGCGAGAGTCCAGGATGGCGTCAATTTCGTAGTGCTTGTGGCCATCAATAATAGTCGGTGGGGGTCTCTCCGGCGGGTCGTGCCAGGCATCGGAAGCGGGAGCCTCCTTGAGTAAACTGGAATGGAAGACAGGATGAATGTTACTAAGAGAGTTAGGCAAATCCAATCGGGCAGTGACATCATTAATCACTTTAGTAATCTGAAAAGGTCCCACGAATCTTTTGCCTAGTTTGGAAAATTTATGCACGTCTCTGAGATTTTTGGTAGACAAATACACCCAAGCGCCCACACGCAGAGGGAAATCCGAGCGGTGCTTATCCGCTTGCAACTTTTGGGAGTCCTTAGCCTGTTGTAAGGCGGTCTGAACCGATTTCCACCCCTCGGCTAGGGATGAAATCCATTGTTGAAACTCTGGAGGATCCAATGCTGTCGCGGGTAGTTGCGGTAACGGCGGGAAGGAGCGACCAGACACGATTTCAAAGGGGGTTTTCTTTGTACTGCTATGAACCGCATTGTTATAGGCGTACTCCGCAAACGGAATGAGCTCGCACCAATTGTCTTGGTGGTAGTTGGTGTAACAACGTAAATATTGCTCTAGGGTTCTGTTCGTTCTCTCCGACTCACCGTCACTTTGAACGTGGTAGGGGGCGGCGACCGCCGGGGCGGCCCCTAATAACCCTAAAAAAACCTTCCAGAACTTTGAAATGAATTGGGGGCCGCGGTCGGAGACCACCTTAACGGGGGCGGAGTGTAGACGGTAAACATGTTGAATGAACAGCCGTGCTAACTTAGGAGCGGAGGGGATGGAAGCACATGGAATAAAATGGGCTTGTTTAGAAAATAAGTCCACCACTACCCATAAGACCGTGTTGCCATGACTTTCCGGTAAATCTGTAATAAAATCCATGGAGATGACTTCCCAGGGGCGGGAGGCCACCGGGAGAGGTTTCAACAGCCCATGGGGCTTTCCCGGAATGTTTTTGGCTTCTGCACAGACAGAGCAACCTTTAATATACGCCTCAATGTCCTTGCGCATTGCGCGCCACCAGAACTGAGGGCGGGCCAAATGCAGAGTTTTCAGAAAGCCAAAATGTCCAGCCGAGCGGGCATCGTGGCAGGCTTCAAGAACCTGCTTGCGGAGGGGGGGAGGCACATACCAACACTCCCCCCTCCGCCAAACTCCATTCTCCAAACGTAATTGGGAATCACCTTCCTCCGCTGGAGGCTCGCGCAGCCCCGCCTCCTCGAGTTCCCGCAGGAAAGGAGAGACGAGACTGGGAATGGGAATGGGTGGTGAAGGAGGAGTGGACGTCTGAGATCGGGTGAAAGCCATCCCCAACTGGGAGGGGGAGAGAACAGTGCGTGGAATGTCTCGTAAGGCAGCTCCACCCCCCTCCCCGGGTAGGCGCGAGAGCGCGTCAGCCAGTTTATTGGTTTTCCCGGGGAAAAAATGGACTGTGAAAGAGAAACGAGAAAAGAAATCGGCCCAACGGAGTTGTTTTGCGGACATCTTGAGGGGGGTGGAAAGAGCGGCCAAGTTTTTGTGATCCGACCAAACCTGAAAGGGGTGTTCAGCCCCCTCCAGCCAGTGGCGCCAAGTGGAGAGTGCTACTTTGATGGCCGCAGTCTCTTTATCTCCCACAGTCCAGTTGAGTTCAGCACCGGAGAATTTCTTTGATAAATAAGCACACGGAACCAGCCTACCATCTTTATTTTTCTGCAAGAGGGCTGCCCCAAGCGCTTTGTCCGAGGCATCCACGTGAACCACAAACGGGAGATCTGGGTCAGGGTGCTTCAGGATGGGTTCAGTGGTAAAAGCAGACTTTAAGAGCTGAAAGGCTGTTTGACATTCTTCAGACCAGGAAAGGGGGGCCCCGGGCTTGGCGGACAGTGGATCTTTACCCTTAGTGCGTAAGAGGTCTGTGAGAGGGAGAGTCAGTTCAGCGAATTGGGGTATGAAGTCACGATAGAAATTAGCAAAACCCAGAAAAGATTGGAGTTCTTTGCGATTGGTGGGGGCGGGCCATTGGAGGACCGCGTCAATTTTAGCAGGATCCATTTTTAAGCCCTCGGGCGAGATCCGGTAACCCAAATAGTCAATAGAGGTCTGATGGAAACAGCATTTGGAGAGTTTGGCAAAGAGAGAGTTGTTGAGCAAGCGTTTTAATACTTCCCGAACCAATGCTTCATGCTCTTCCATGGTTTGTGAATAAATTAAAACGTCATCTAAGTATACCACAACTCCCTTGTACAATAAATCATGGAGAACTTCGTTGATAAGGGCCATAAAAGCCCCGGGGGCCCCACTTAACCCGAATGGCATTATTAAGTATTCAAACTGTCCAAACTTTGTGTTAAACGCAGTCAAGTGTTCATAGCCTTCAGCAATTCTGACCCTGTAGTAAGCTTCTCTCAAGTCTAATTTAGTAAAGATGCGCCCTTTGCCCAATGCATCTAAAAGGTCCTTGATCAAAGGCAAAGGGTATTTATTGGACAGGGAGACTGCATTGAGACCTCGATAATCTGTGCAAAGCCGTAAAGACCCATCTTTTTTTTTTACAAACAAAACGGGAGCAGCGTGTGTGTGTTTGGTAGCCCGCCGGATGAACCCGCGAGCGAGGTTCTTGTCCAAGAAGGCACGAAGTTCCTTCTCCTCATTGGGACTCATACGGTAGATTCTACCTTTGGGCAGTTGCGCCCCCGGCTGTATGACGATTTTGCAGTCAGTGTCTCTATGGGGTGGCAACTGATCGCATTCTTGCTCCTGAAAAACTCTGGCTAGATCTTGGTACGCCGGTGGGATGCCAATAGAATCGGGAGCAATCGCTGATGAAGCCAGTGGGGGGGTGTGTGTCAGGAGAAGTTGGGTTTTCCCCCCAATTCATGTGTTCACCGCAGGGAGGGTCAGTGAATTCTAAGATCCTTTCTTTCCAAATGAATTTTGGTTCATGTAACAATAACCATGGCATGCCCAGAACTATGGAGTGTTTGGCCACTGGCGCCAAAATAAAACTAATTTTCTCCCAATGGTCGGCGCAACGGAGGAGAACCGGTTGTGTTTTGAACTGGGCCGGTCCTTCGTTCCCGAGAGGGCTGCTGTCCATTTGGGTGAATGGTATGGGCTTAGCCAGGGGAATTTGGTCCAGACCTAGCTCCTCTGCCACCTGGGGCCGCATTAAGCAATGGGAGCAGCCAGAATCCACAAGGGCCGAGGCTATAATGCGGGTATGCTTAGCGGGATTGGCCAGAAACGCTTGGACAGTAATGGGAGCGCTGCCTTCACTCACCGCGTCAGGAGTCGGACCCATGTCCATGGGGGCTGAAGAAAGGCAAACAGCTGCTTCCCCCTCCTCTGGATCGCCTTCGATGACCGCTTTAGATGAGCCCGTCGGGGGCGGCCCCGATTTGCGTGGTGGCTTGGCAGATGGGGTGCGCGTGGCTGGAGCTGTTGGTTTTTGTTTCTTCGGACAGTTGGCGGCTAGATGACCTGGTCCTCCGCAGTAAAGACACAATCCCAGTCGGCGACGGCGCTCAGAGGTGGTCTCGGTAGGGGCGGCTGGGCTTGGCTTGGTGGGCGCAGTGGCAGGTTTTGGGCGTGGGCGGCCTCCGGCACGAGCGTATTCCAAGCGAGACGCCACTTGGGATCCCAACTGGATCCAATCAGCGATAGTGCGAGGAACTCGAATTAAAAACACCGTTTCACGCAGCTTGCCGTCAACAGCATCCGAGAAGTATTCGCATTTCATGCGTTCAGGCCACTCAGGAGGGAGTCGAGCAGCCGCCGCACGAAATTCACGGGCAAATTCTGCAAACGAACGGTTGCCCTGCTGGATAGTTTTGATGGTGCGGATAGCTTCATTTTCGGCGCCCGGATCTTGGAAGCGCGCTCTTAAGGCTTGGAGGAATGCGGGCACCGTGCGAGAGTCTTCATCTTGCAAATCCAAAAGAGTCACAAACCAGTCGGCTGCTGCCCCATCCAGGACGGAGCCGATGTCCCGTATTTTTTCGCGCTCAGACCGGTATAAATCATCATAGTCCTCCATGTGGGCATCGAGTTGTAAGATGAAGTAGGGGAGTTTGGAAGCGGTCCCATCAAAACGGGCAGGAATCGGGGGCCTGTAGTAACCCCTTTCCACGGCTCTTGGCGCCTGCAGGGGCGGCGGATGCGCAGGTTGAGCAGGTTGGGCGGGCAGCGGTTGCACGGGGGGGGCCGGGATCGGTGGCGGTATTAATGCCGGTGCCGCTGGCGTTCCGGTGGGAGCTGGTCCTTGGAAGGTGGCAGGGCCCAACAGCGTTGCCCCTCTGGCGCCGGCAGTATCAGTGACAGCGTAGACTCCAACTTGGGGCTTCCTGGTCTGCTGCTTCCTCAGTTCCCTCTCCAAGGCAGCCAGCTCTCTCTCCTTGCGGGTCAATGCATCCTGGTGCGCATGCAGAGCTGCTTTTTCTCGTTCCAATTTAGCCAGTTCGTCCCGTTTAATAGCTGCAGTAAGCTCACTTTGCGTGCGCAAGGCCTGAACGCTTTCGCGTTGCCGCTGTAAATCCAGTTTGGAGCGTTCCAGGACCTTATCATGGACTGACAGATTCTGCGCATATTGTCGTTGGAGCGCATCTTTGGCACGGTCCAACTCGAGTTGGACTTCTTTGCGTTGCTGTTCCCGGTCCCTCTGCAGGTTTTCGCGCTCTTGCTGCAGCTGTGCCCGTTCCTCCTCCCATAGCTGGCGTTCACGGGTCCATGCTTCTTGGGCATCTCGCAGTCGGCCCACTTCCTCCTCCCAGCTCTCTTTTGATGGGAGAGGGAACAGATCCGGCTGGGAGTGCAGGCTTTCTTCGGACTCTTCGTCGTCTGGAAGCGAGACATCGGAGACACCGTAGCCACCGGTGGCTCCCCGGGGCACCTCAGGTGCAGCCGCTGACCCGGGATCAGGGGGATCCGATCGGAAGACGGTACGGATACCCCTCCCAATCCCAGGTTTAGTCCCAGTGTCCTTCGGCCGGGCCCCAGTGCTGTGCCACGGTGGTTCTTTGGGAGCATCACCAAAATACGAGTCCAGGAATCGTTCAATGGACTCCTGGGTTGCCGCATGAAAGGTGGTCAGGCCCGTCTCCTCCATGACAGGTTGCATCTGAGGTTTGTAATCCATACGAAAACGGGTAGAGATCCGATCCACAGGCGCTCGATCCATAGACAGCGCCCCAAACGACTCATGTAAGTCTCCATGGTCGTCGTCACGTCCCTCGTTCCAACGGAGTAAAGGAAGGCTCGTGCTGATACGAGGACGGGAAAGAGTCACCAGCGAGACCCGTTCTCCCGCCGGTTCCTCCAGATCCAGAAGGGAAAGGTCGGAGCCCTCTTTGGGGGCTACCGCACCTTCCCCAGAAACATCCAACCTCTCCATGCCGAGACACCAGAGGTCCACTGCACTAGGGATATAGATGAATTAGGATTCCTGCCACAATGTAAGGAATTCCATAGAAGCAGAAATAAAAGGCTCTTTGGTGAAAAAGACCGTTTATTCAGACATCTTAGAAAGCTCAAGTACACGCAGTGGCAGGAATGACACTTCCCGCCAGAAGCACAGGTTATAACTCTATCCATCCCATCCCCCTCCCGGCTTCCCATGGGAACGGAGACCTCATCTCCCGCGCAGAGATAAAGTCTCCGCCGATGAAGCTGGCCCATTGCCCGGGCTGTGGAATGTACTCAAGGTTAGGCGGCTGCCCTTCCCATCAACACCATTGAAACCTTTACAATATCTCTCCTTGATAATATTTCCCATGTAATATCTAAATGGAAAAGAAGCATGTCCTGTCTGGGGTAATTACGCCAGTAGAGGGGGAAATCTGCTGGCATCCAGGCACTGCAACACCCTGCAACACCTGGCTGTGACATGTGGCCTCGCACTGGCACTTGCACACCACCCCCAGCTAGGTTAGCATTCCAGGGGCATTCTGGGGCTTGCCCAATCTTAGTCAGCCTTCAAACCCCTCTTGGCTCAGTATGCTGGTGAAGCTGCCAGCAGAGATATGCTGCAATTTTTGCAGTGTATGTCTATGGGGGAGTTGGAGGAGGGTTTTTTTTTTGTTGTTAAACTTTTTCAGACTTCCTGAAGCCGTGTGGAGCCTTGTGGAGCAGGCGGAAAGCCTTGTGGAGCAGACGGAGCAGTGCTCAAGCAGCACTGTCCCTGTCTGCCTCAGCTCTGGATTGAGCTGTAAAGCTTGTAGATACTGGGTATGCCCATCACCAGAGATAGGTCTCATAGCTCAATCCTCCTCCCCTGTCTGTATGCTTATTCAAACAGCTCTCAACCCTCTTCTGGAAGGTGACTGGATGCTGGAGCAGCACTCCTATGGACACAAGTGTTGAAATAGCTGAGCAGCTGTTTATGTCACAGGGACAGGACAGCCTCCTGTTGCCACAACCAGTTTTGTCTCCTAGAAGCTTTTCGTTGTGATTGTTTTTCTTTTTGTGCTTTAAAGAAGCACAGTCTCTGTGGCATGTGGATGATCGTTGTGTTTCTGTTTTGCCATTTTTTAAAGATGTATACTATTTTTTAAAAAATATTTTGCCAACAAAAATTATAGGAAAGAAGGATTAAAATAATAAAAATAAGCAAACATAGACAATAATAACAATATAATCAAAACAATTATAATTATATCAAAAGTATTAAATGCTGTCAAAGCTTCCATTTAATCCCTACTAATGTAGCACCAACATTAAATAAAACAAATTAGGTCATAATTTCTTGATCCTTTGTCTGCTTAAACAAGATAACATTAAAATATATTTTAACCTTAAAGATTTGAAAGGCATGGTTATGACTTCTATAAAGAAGTCCAAATACTAGGAAACAATGAGGAATGAATCAGGTAAAATGGGTGTTCAGGGAAAATAAAATATTTCTTTTTACTAGCTAGCCTTCATTAATAAAAAATAAATTGTACATGCAAGTCAGGGTCTTTAAAAAAAATCTTTCAGCCTTTATCATCCAAGACTGTTCACAACAGGGGTAGGCACAGGGATCACAATGTGTGTCTCCAAAGGAATATTTACTTTGGGGGTTTTTTTCATGTACATCCAATTTACTCAGACTATAGCAGACAGAGGTTGCTTATAATAATTTGCATTTCAGTCTCTCAAATGCATGTGAAGTGGAAAACAGTTTCATGACAATAAAAATTTATTAGCTCAGCTACGTGTAATTTACAGTTGATACACAGAAAAATTCTCAGCACACTTGATTCTGTCTGATAAAAATGGATGATTAATATATTACCATAATGGATTTGTGAAGTGGTTAACACTGTTTACTTAACATGCTGTCCATTACATACAAATTTGTGAAGGGGACATGCCAAAGAAAGTAAAATCCAGAAGTGACAATGGTCAAACTCCGACTGGAAAATTTTACTCAGATCAAAACCAGTTCGTAATGAAACCGCACCTCTTCATTGGAGTTTCAACCTCCCCACTGCAGCATGTACACAGCAGACACACAGAGGCTTATCCCGGGTTCCAGAACTCTAGCAATCCCCACTACCAGGCGATCTCGCTTCGCCGGTCTCCCCTGATTGGCTGGTGTGCCTTGTTGAGGCAGGACCTTTCTCCCCGCGAAAATATGCCTTGTTGGGGTGGGACCGCAAAAAAGTTAACATTTTTCAGTTTAACATTCACTGGTACAAACGTTTATGCGGTTTAATGGATGTGCAATTATATTTAAACGTTTATTGTTAAAACATTTTCCCATCTGCTTGTGCATGCGCGTCGACACTAGCAAACTGGAAACCCGGAAACAGGCTGCGTGAGCATTGCTTTAGCGCCAGCAGAGCGCTGGTTGATTGCTCAACTTTTGCGTCACACTCCACAGCGGGAAACAAGTCAAGGTTTCAACCCTTGTCCCTCCCCTCGGATCTATCTCTGAACCGTGTCAATGAGTTTTGTCCCACTTGCAAGCAGGTTCTGCCAGGAAGCGGGATAAGGGGGAGAACAAGCATCAGAAACGGGAAGAATCCATGTCTGTGGTGCAAGCAATGGGGAGGCCGTCCCTGAAACCTGGTTACTTGGCGTCCTGAAACCTGGCTAAGAAGGTAGTGGGGAATCGACCATCAATTAGACAGCAATTTTAGCATTGATGAGGCTGAAAACCTAATTCAACTTGACTTCTTTCTCAATGGTATTTATTTTATGAAAAACTGAGGCCCTTTCCGCACAGGCCAATTAAACCAGGATAAACCCAGTAAAAAATCTGGGTTGGGGGAGAACTTCACATGTATCCCGATCCTAACACAGATCTAATCCATATCCACCCCCCACTCAGGTTTTCTGACAATCGCAATATGTGCACTTTCATGCGAAGATGTGCACCTTCATGCGAAGATGTGCACCCCGGCCAACACGCTGGCTGTCCATGGGCTGTCCCTCAACAGGAGCACCAGCCATATTGCCTGGAAACTCCCCCAGAGCTCTCAGGAATCCACCAAACTTCATTCTTCTCCAGGGATGGACCATTGTAATAGGGCGCTCACCCCTTTGGTGGGAAGGGGCAGCCAGCAGTCCAAACTTCAGCAGGTAATGATCCATCCATAACAATGGACAAGTAACCAGTCCTCCAATCAATGGGTCAACCCCCACTCCCCCTATTGCAATCACCAGATAAAGAGTATGCCCTGCTATATGGGTTGGTCCAGACACAAATTGAGATAGCCCCATGGTTGCCATGGTGGCCATGAGGTCCTGAGCTGGTCTACCAGAGACATCCTCAGTGTGGTAGTCGAAGTCCCCCAGAACAATAGGCCTAGGGGAGTCATCCCCACCTCTGAGACAGCTTCTGCCAGTTCAGGCAGGAAGGCTGCTGGGCAGTGGGGTGAGCAGTACACCAACAACAATCCCAACTTATATCTCTGGCCAAACATCAAATACAAATTCTTAACTCCAGACACAGGACAAGAGGGGTATCTGGTGAATGTGTATGACTCCCACCCCGCACCCTAGTCTGGGCTGGTGCTGCACCTGATAGCCTGGAGGGGGGGCAAAGCTAAGGCAGTTCTAACCCCCCCCGAGCTTGCCCATCCAGGTCTCTGTTATACAAGCCAGGTCAAATCCTAGATGAGGACTGTCTTATTCAGGGCCAACCTAGCATTTAAAAGCAGCACCACCAGGCTAGTGGGCAGGACGGCTGACCTCCCTACCTCCTTTTGGATGGGGAGCAGAGCAGAAGGAGCAATGGCCTGAAGACATCCTTCTGAAAACCATTCTCCTCTGACCCCCAGTACCATAATGCCCCCTGCCCGTAAGCACTGGGATGACCCCAGCCTCCCTGTCCTTCCCCTCACCCAGGCACATCTCCACAGGGGACCTTGCCCCCTGTTAATCTTCCAGGTCCCCTACTATGCCCTTGGGAGTGAGCCCTCTTCTTCTCACTCTGAGGGAGAGTGATGGAAAGACCCTGTGAATGGACTGTCACTCCAAATTGGGGACTTCTGACCAGTACGTCCTCCCACCACACCCCATGAGCTCTATTCCACTCCCAAGCAGAAAGATAAATATCAATAGGGGGCCCATAGGGGCAGTGCCCCTCTTATTCAAATGCCAGCTAACCTAAAACGAATAAACAATATCGATATAACCCCACTAAGTCTGCCAAGTCCAGCCACATGCACATAAATCCCACTAAATTCATATGCCCAACTCGCATGAGAAGAAAGGACCTGCCCCAAAACAGTCCCCAAATGGGCCTACAATGGGTAGTGCCCTTATGTCACCATCTTTTGGTGGCTATTCTTGCTTCTTTTCAATCAAATAGTTCCTGCAAAAATTGTTGTTGTTGTTGTTGTTGTTGTTGTTGTTGTTGTTGTTGTTAGTGTTACTATTATTAATTTGGCTTGATAGACCGCCCAACCCCCGAAGGGCTCTGGGCGGTGTACAATGAGACATAAAACAAATACAATATAAGGTCTACTAAATACAATATAGCGATAAAACATTAAAATTCATTAAAATACATTATAGCAGCAATTTCAGAAATTACAGATAAAAATACATGCACAGATGCATGCACAGATGGCACCCAACCCAAAGGCCAGGAGGGCCAGCATTGCCCAAAAATGGATGGAATCAGTGATCAGGCAATGCTGAAGATGGCAAAACTGTCACGGGGGCTGCAGAGGGGGCAGGCAATCTGTGGCTGGCATCCCCAAAGGCCTGGTGGAATAAGTCAGTCTTACAGGCCCTGTGAAACTCACCAAGGTCCCGCAGGGCCCAGACAGCAGATGTTAAAGCATTCCACCAGGACGGGGCCAGAGCTGTAAAGGCCCTGGCCCGGGTAGAGGCCAGCCGTATCGACGAGGGGCAGGGGACTACCAGCAAATTGGCCTTCGCCGAACGCAGAGGTTTATTTGGGACATATGGGGTTAGAGGGTTGCATTCCTTTTCTATTTGCTCCCAGATGGGCAGAGGTTTATCTGGTGAATAACCACAAGACACATCTTGGAATTAAAATGGGTTGCAGCCCTTTTTATTATCAATGCAGAAGCTGGGCAAGCAAGAGAAGCACATCCATTCAGTAGCCCTGGCTGACCCCAGCACCAATACCAATCCCTATTGGGGAGGACAGAGAGGTACTGGGCCAGTGAGGTTCCCACCCTTTGTGGCCCCCTAACTGCTGAGGTGTCAGGCTTGAATTGCAGAGGCCTCCACGGCATGTGCCATGAGCCCGCCCCACCCCAAGCCTCTTAAGGAGGCCCCCCAACCGCAGGGAGGTCCGGCACGCAAGCACGACCTCCCCACAAGAATGCACTCTTCTGCCCAAACCGCCAGGGCTGCAACAATTGTAACAGCTAACCCATCCCTTTAAAATAGGGAGGGAGGGTGGGTCAGTTTTCTCCAGGCATTGAAGGAGGCCAGAGCAACCACGTGCTGCCTAATATATAGGGAGCGTGCTCCACCCTCTCAACTCATGCACATCGCATGATCAGGCCTGGTGTGGCTCGACTGCCTAGCCGGCCCAGGGCAAGCATGCTCACTGCTCCGGAGCTCACCATGTGCCCTGCCCCCTGTCACAATTATGGCCTAGTTGATTGTAGTGCCATTATTTATTAAAAGATTATGAAAATTCCAGTTCCAGTTCTTTTGGTTGCTGCTACTACTGTTGAAGTAGCTGCCAAGCCCCCCCCCCCACTGCAGATGTTCCCAATAGGGTGGGGTTTAGGAGCTGCAGGCCACAGCTCATCTGGTCAGGCTTCCAGATCTTCCAGTGGCCAATGCAGGCTTCTCTGTTTGGCAGACAGTATTGTAGGCAGGGCAACATAGAAGCAGATGAGGCAGCTGGTCTCGACGTCGAGGCCCTCGTCCTGCAGCTGCCACAGTTTTCGAAAACCCAGCTATGCCAGGTAGTTGTGCTGGAGCTGCAGCAACTTCTTGTGGGCCTCCAGCTGCCATGCTGGCTCACCAGGAAGCTTGCTGGAAAGTTACACGTACAACTAATACCAATTTTTGTCAGAGTGAAGCTTTGTGGCCAGCTGTTATTTTCTTGTAGCAGAATGTGCATTCACAATGCCAGCTTTATGTTATTGCATGACTCTTCTGTGTAAGACTCATAGTTGGCAAAGTGAAGCCCCCAGTCTGAGAATGGCAGCAACTACAGTTCAGCAGCACCTCATGTGCCATGCTCTCAAGTCAAAGCCACCAGCTGTGAACCACACATTCTAGTCGAACTTTACACACATCAGTTGTGCCCAGATGGTGCAATCAGTCTGGGATCCTCATGTGGTGACCCTGCCACTCCCCTGCCCATGAGGGTCCCCCCCCCATGACTGGAAGAATCACTGTTGAGTTTCACCTTCTTCTGGGCTGGCTGGAAGTGTACGCATGTCTTGCTCTGCCCGGACTCCTCCTGAGGTCTGACTGGTTCGCCAACTCTGCCTGTTTTTGAACTAAGGAGACCTAGTCACAGTGTTACATGTTCTGGTAACCTCCCAACTGGATTACTGTAACATGCTATAAGTGGGGGTGCCCTTGAAGACAGTCTGGAAGCTGGAGTTGATGCAGTGTGTGGCAGCTAGACCAGACATACATCATGCTGGTCCTTAAGGAACCGCACTGGCTCTCAGTTTGCTCTTGGGCCCAATTCAAGGTATTGATGTTGACATACAACCCCCTAATGGCTTGGGCCCTCTGAAGGAGTCCCTCTACCCATATATTTCTTTCTAGATACTGAGACCACAGAGGGAGGAAGTCCTGGTGGTACCTCCCCCCAGCCTTGGGGCATGGGGGAGGATTTTTTTCCATGATTGCCTCCAGGCTCTGGAACAGTCTATTCTTGTAGATTTTCCATATGCCTACCCTTTATGGGTTTAGGTGCATGACAACAACCTTCCTCTCCACCCAGGCATTTGGATAGCCTCCCTGGAAATCCCTCTACAGCTGTTGGCTTGGGGTACAGTGGGAGTGGTGGGTTATTTCAATTGGATTTTTTATTGCTGTATTAATTGTTATATTTTATTCATGGAGTTTTTAGTGTGATTTTATTTTTTTAACCTTTGCAAGCTGCCTAGAAATGCTAATATAAGGAGGGGAATAAATATAATAAACAAACAAACAAATAAATGGCAGCAATAAAAGGGAACTGAATAAGCAGGTTCCCTAAAATGCCAATTTTGGGCATTTTCCAGGTCCATTCACCTATCAATTTTTTTTTAAAAAAATCCCTCTCTCCCCTCCCTCCCCTGCCACCATCAGTTGCACATGGGAACTGGTCAGGGCTCAGCTTGGCTGAGTCCAGCTTTACACTGCTGGTTCCACTCCCAAAGCTCCAACTCTGAAATGATAAGAACAGAGCCAGCAGTATAAAGCTGAACTTAGCCTGGTGAAGCATGCTGTTGAATGCTGGACTCATCCTTTTCTCCCTTCAAGCTCTACATTTATCTCAGAGCCAGCAGGCAGTGTGGGTGCCACTTCCTGCCTCTGAAACCCATGTGGAATTTGGAGGCAGACTTTTTTTGGGTTCAGTTTTAATAATCCAAATTAATTTCCATGACTATTAAACTTGAAACATATTGTTCATTTTTTCTGTCCCCTATTACCAGTGTCTCAGTCTAACCCCCTGGGAACACCTCCAAGCTGGGGGACAGAATGATAATGTTTACCAGGAAGCCTGTATTTCATCAGCACCAGCTTTCACCAGCCATGACAGGCACAGGTCCAAGGGGCAAATGGTAGGCTTTATAGCCCCCAAGATCCTTTCCACATTGGCCTGGGAGAGTCAACTGAACTGGTCTAACGTAGGGCCTCAAAATGGCCAAGAGGCTACCAGTTCAATTACTATATCAAGATTGGCAGAGTGACAAGACTTTGTCCACAAAAAAAGCTGCTGATTGTGACAACAATTATATATTGGGAAGAGGAACCATAGAACAACTTGGAGTTTATCTCCCTTATAAGACATGGCTGTGTTGTAACAAATACCTTTCATTTGGTGCATCCAAAAGAATTATGTTCATGGAACTAGAACTTATCATAGCTGTTAATAGTCCCCACCCCAGCAGCTTCACATCTTCACTTTCCCTTTTCCCTATAATCTTTAGTAAGGGAAAACATGTGACAAGGCTTTTATTTCAAATGCAATAAAACTTTCTCTGCACACAATGTATCTTTTTGCCTGCCAGCCACAATGTGGTGATTTCACCTGATATCTAAACATTAACTGATGCATCTCTGAGCTAATAGTGTTATAAAATTATCTCCAGTTGGATGTACCTAGTTGATTCTTCTTTACATAACTCATACTTTCTTATAAGTTTTTAGATGACAAGATATAACCATTTAATGAGAACCAAAGCAAAAGCCAAATTCTGTTGCATGGTAACTTGATTCAGGAATACAGAAATCTGCTTTATTCACTGATTACTTTTTTTTTACATTTAATATGAATGAGCAATAGTTGTCACTGATACAATGATAAATTGCTGCAACATCATTATCACTTAATTAAGCCATCAAGAGGTCACACCATGTGTTTGCTTCACTGGGAACAAACACATGGCATTTTCATAGCTGAATAGTCCTCCCAAACATCAGCAAAGAACCATCCTTGTTTGTTTGTTCTTCAAAACTGTTTCCTGACACAAACAGAGCAATCCTGAGGCATGTCTGTGCTGCAGCAGAAGGTCATAGTGTAACTATGGTGCTGCTAAGGTTTGATCATGTGATTTATGGCTTGCAGGAAATAAGTGTCAGTAGTTGGCTTTCAGTGACCACAACTACACCAGTGTCAACAGCAACTGTGCTATGGCATACCTTGGAGGTGTTGTTGTAAAGCAGCAGGACAGAGCAGAAACTAATAAGGGCTGCCCACACAGGGACCAAACCAGACTCTTATCAGAGCCCAGAGGCAGAAAGGGGTGTGGTCATGGAGGTTGGCTTACTGTAAATGGCACACACACCTTTAATAGGTTCAAGTTCTACCAGAAGTTTTTGGGCACCTGGGTGCTTCCTTGGATCTCTTCTAGATCTTCTAGATTCCTCAACACCTTAGTATATCCCCTCTATTAATTATCTTTCTTCACATCCTAGTCCTTGAAATTCTATGTGTGTTTGCAGTTTGCATATATATTTTCATTCTTTTTAATCCTTAATAAAATTGTAAATCTTCTTAATTCTGGTTTTGTGTGGATTTCTAAGAGGAGCAACCTCTCTATAAACTGATCCTCATGCAGCCTCTTGCAGTGCAGATCTGTCCCCAGTTAATTGCCCAACCAAATGGGAAACAGACCAAACTAAAGGTCATTATGCATGGAACACTTATCTTGGAGCTCTTATCTGTGCAGTGGGGCTGTAGTGTGGTCTCCTTGAGTTTCTCGGTTTTCAAATGAGGAGGCATTCACTGCCTGCTCAGCAACTTGCTTGTTGAAGTCACAACAATCCTCTGGTTTTCTTGGTTCTCTTAACTCTGCCCATCAGCTTACTCTTAGAGGCACAAATCTCATCACACCCAGTAGCTGCAAGATAGAAAGATTTGCTAAAGTCTTTAAATTGCAGTAATAGTGATACACCTGTGATTGCAGTTATATTAATATTGCAGCCCCTTTCCAAAAATAACTCCCCCCCCCAAAAAAAAAGAAAGAGAAAAAGCAATTACCTGGACCACACCCAGCTGAAGAAGGGAACCATGTCCTAAGACTGATAGCTCTTCCAGCCTCCACACACATAAACATATATACACTTCCTACAGCTCCTGCTGTGAGAGGAGAGAAAAGCTTTTTATTAAATGGTTAGCCCACCATTCATAATTCAATCTACAGACATTCCTCCTTACCCTGCACTACGACCTTGTTGTTAACTGCAATGTTAGTGAGAGCATAAAATAAATGGCTGATCTGCCATTTGGAAGTTTTCAAATGCAATAAAAAACAGCCATTTTGCAGTGATTATTTGTTTATATTAATATATCAATATAATAAATTTTAAAAATTGAAGTAATAACAAAGCTGGAAAAGGGGAGGAGAGATGTGTGCATGGGAGTATGAAGGAGTGAGAGGGGCTTGTTGTGAGCAAAGGGAAGTCGTCTGGGACAAAGCTGTGCTCACTGGTAAATCTCCCCCACTCAAGCGGTGAAGAAAATTAAAGTTCCATTTAAAGTAGTGTCGCTTGGAGTTGAAAAATGGAAATTGAAAGCAGGACTCAGGGAAATACATCTGTACAAGAAATATTGCTGCAATGGACATTCGCCCCACCACACAACAGACACCTAGTACATAATGGACCTAATTATAGTAACAGAGTATGAAAAAAGTCTCAATGTGTTTATATATGTGGGGGGGGGAGATCTTTCATCTCCTTGCCCTTATTTAGATAAGTGTATAACGGTTTATGGTGTGCTAAGGCATTTGCAATAACAGATCTAGGAGGATCAAGATTGGTAGCCATAGATCGACTTCTCCTCCATAAATCTTTCCAAGCCCCTTTTAAAGCTATCCAGGTTAGTGGCCATCACCACCTCCTGTGGCAGCATATTCCAAATATCAATCACACATTGCATGAAAAAATGTTTCCTGTTATTAGTCCTAATTCTTCCCCCCAGCATTTTCAATATATGCCCCTGGTTTTAGCATTGTGAGAAAGAGAGAAAAATTCTCTCTGGCCGTTTCCGCACGGCCTCCAGTCGCCCCCACCAGTCTGAGAATGGCAGCAGCTTACAGTTCAGCAGCACCTCATGCCATGCTCTCAAGTCAAAGCCACCAGCTGTGAACCTACACATTCTAGTGAACACACACATCAGTTGTGCCCAGATGGTGCAATCAGTCTGGGATCACCTCATGTGGTGACCCTGCCACTCCCCTGCCCATGAGGGTCCCCCCCCCCATGACTGGAAGGAGTATTTGAGTTTCCACCTTCTTCTGGGCTACGGCTGGAGATATGCATGTCTTGCTCTGCCGGACTCCTCCTGAGGTCTGACTGGTTAGCCAACTCTGCCTGTTTTTTGAACTAGGAGACCTGGTCACAGTGTTACATGTTCGTAACCTCCCAACTGGATTACTGTAACATGCTATAGAGGTGGGGGGTGCCCTTGAGACAGTCTGGAAGCTGGAGTTGATGCAGTGTGTGGCAGCTAGACCAGACATACATCATGCTGGTCCTTGAGACATACTGGCTCTCCAGTTTGTCTTGGGCCCAATTCAAGGTATTGATGTTGACATACAACCCCTAATGGCTTGGGCCCTCCTGGAAGGAGTCCCTCTACCCATATATTTCTTTCTAGATACTACAAGACCACAGAGGGAGGAGGTCGTGGTACCTCCCAACCTTGGGGCATGGGGGAGGGATTTTTCCATGATTGCCTCAGGCTCTGGAACAGTCTATTCTTGTAGATTTTCCACATGTCCACCCTTTATGGGTTTAGGTGCATAACAACCTTCCTCTCCCACAGGCATTTGGATAGCCTCCCTGGAAATCCCTCTACAGCTTCTGTTGGCTTGGGGTACAGTGGGAGTGGTGGGTTATTTCAATTGGATTTTATTGCTGTATTAGGTGTTATATTTTATTCATGGAGTTTTAGTGTGATTTTATTTTTTAACCTTTGCAAGCTGCCTAGAAATGCCCCAATATAGGAGGGAATAAATATAATAAACAAACAAACAAATAAATGGCAGCAATAAGGGAACTGAATAAACAGGTTCCCTAAAGGAAATGCCAATTTGGGCATTTTTCAGGTCCATTCACCTATCAATTTTTTTTAAAAAAAATCCCTCTCTCCCCTCCCTCCCCTGCCACCATCAGTTGCACATGGGAACTGGTCAGGGCTCCCAGCTTAGCTGAGTCCAGCTTTACACTGCTGGTTCCCTCCCAAAGCTCCAACTCTGAAATGATAAGAACAGAGCCAACAGTATAAGCTTCAGACTAGCCTGGTGAAACATGCTGTTGAATGCTGGACTCATCCTTTTTTCTCCCTTCAAGCTCTACATTTATCTCAGAGCCAGCAGGCAGTGTGGGTGCCACTTCCTGCCTCTGAAACCATGTGGAATTTGGAGGCAGACTTTTGGGTTCAGTTTTAATAATCCAAATTAATTTCCATGACTAGCTATTAAACAGAAACATATTGTTCATTTTTTCTGTCCCCTATTACCAGTGTCTCAGTCTAACCCCTAGGAACACCTCAAGCTGGGGACAGAATGATAATGTTACCAAGGGAAGCCTGTATTTCATCAGCACCAGCTTTCTAGCCACTTATTGAGCACAGGTCCAAGGGGGCAAATGGTAGGCTTTATAGCCCCCAAGATCCTTTCCACATTGGCCTGGGAGAGTCAACTGAACTGGTCTAACGTAGGGCCTCAAAATGGCCAAGAGGCTACCAGTTCAATTACTATATCAAGATTGGCAGAGTGACAAGACTTTGTCCACAAAAAAAGCTGCTGATTGTGACAACAATTATATATTGGGAAGAGGAACCATAGAACAACTTGGGTTTATCTCCCTTATAAGACATGGCTGTGTTGTAACAAATACCTTTCATTTGGTGCATCCAAAGAATTATGTTCATGGAACTAGAACTTATCATAGCTGTTAATAGTCCCCACCCCAGCAGCTTCATCTTCACTTTCCTTTTCCTATAATCTTTAGTAAGGAAAACGATAAGAGCTTTTATTTCAAATGCAATAAAACTTTCTCTGCACACAATGTATCTTTTGCCTGCCAGCCACAATGTGGTGATTTCACCTGATATCTAAACATTAACTGATGCATCTCTGAGCTAATAGTGTTATAAAATTATCTCCAGTTGGATGTACCTAGTTGATTCTTCTTTACATAACTCATACTTTCTTATAAGTTTTTAGATGACAAGATATAACCATTTAATGAGAACCAAAGCAAAGCCAAATTCTGTTTGCATGGTAGCTTGGTTACAGGAATACAGAAATCTGCTTTATTCACTTTGTTACTTTTTTACATTTAATATGAATGAGCAATAGTTGTCACTGATACAATGATAAATTGCTGCAACATCATTATCACTTAATTAAGCCATCAAGAGGTCACACCATGTGTTTGCTTCACTGGGAACAAACACATGGCATTCCTCTTGAATGGTCCTCCCAAACATCAACTAAAGAACCATCCTTGTTTGTTTTTTGTTCTTCAAAACTGTTCCTGACACAAACAGGAGACAATCCTGAGGCATGTCTGTGCTGCAGCAAGTCATGAATGTAACTATGGTGCTGCTAAGGTTTGATCATGTGATTTATGGCTTACGGAAATGAAAGTGTCAGTAGTTGGCTTTCAGTGACCACAACTACACCGAAAGTGTCAGCAACTGTGTGCTATAGCAGGTGTTGTTGTGGCTTGAACTGGGACAGAGCAGAAACTAATAGAAGGGCTGCCCACACAGGGACCAAACCAGACTCTTATCAGAGCCCAGAGGCAGAAGGGGTGTGGTCATGGAGGTTGGCTTACTGTAAAATGGCACACACACCTTTAATGAGTTCAAGTTCTACCAAGTTCTCAAAGGTGTAGCCCTCATCTCCTATTAGCTCCCATTGGAAACAATGGAGGATGGGGGCACTCCCTTTGGGAGTCCATAACTTTGGACTCCTTAGACCAAACCTCACCAAACCTGGGTGATATCATCAGGAGAGTCTTCTGAAGAATCCCTGAAATTTTGGGGCTGCTAGCCTAAAAACTGCGCCCCCTGCAGGCCAAAAATGGAAAAAACACTGAAAATACAAAAAATCCCACAAACGAACCTACGCCCCCCCACAAGGCTGCGCCCAGGGCAACTGCCCACTTTGCCCAATGGGAGGAACACCTCTGCCCATAGTCTATAGATAACTGTGAGTAGTGCTGGGCCAGCACTGGGAATGCTTATTTGGGGTGATCTTAACCAGAAGAAGAGGAGAAGAAGAGTTTGGATTTCTATCCCCCCTTTCTCTCCTGCAGGAGACTCAAAGGGGCTTACAATCTCCTTGCCCTTCCCCCCTCACAACAAACACCCTGTGAGGTAGGTGGGGCTGAGAGAGCTCCAAGAAGCTGTGACTAGCCCAAGGTCACTCAGCTGGCGTTTGTGGGAGTGTACAGGCTAATCTGAATTCCCCAGATAAGCCTCCACAGCTCAGGCAGCAGAGCTGGGAATCAAACCCGGTTCCTCCAGATTAGATACTCGAGCTCTTAACCTCCTACGCCACTGCTGCTCCTGCCATTCTCTTTTAGCATATTCTCTTTTAGCATAATTCATAGGATAATTATGAGGGGGGAAAGGAGGAGAGGGGAGCCACTTATACTACCCTGAGCTTATTGGAAGAAAAAGAATGAGGTAAAATCTAATAAGGAAATCTATGTGAAATTCACGAATAAGTGAGGGTATGCAGATGATAAGAAAACCAAAGGGGGGAAAGAAAGGTGATATGACAGCCATCTTCAAGTATTTGAAGGGCTGTCATATACAAAATGATGCAAAGTTGTTTTTCATTCCACAAAGGAATGAACCAACAAGTTCAAATTAAATCAAAAGAGGTGTTTTGGCCAAGCATTAAGAAGAACTTTCTGACAGAGCAATTCCTCAATGGAACAGTCTTCCTTGGAAGTGGTGGGGTCTTTGGAGGTTTTTAAGCCATCTGACAGCAGTGTTGATTGTGTGAACTTAGGCAGATCATGAGAAGGAGGGCAGGAAGGGATGAGATAGTACTTGGCTGTCATGGTCCTTCCTTACATGTCCGGGGTAATGGGTCAGGAAACAATTTTCCTCCTGGCCAGATTGGAGGTTTTTTGCCTTCCTCTGGGCATATAGCAGGGGTCACAGGGAGAGCAGAAGTAGGAAGCTAGTTGTGAATTTTCTGAGTTGTGCAGGGGATTGGACCAGATGACCCTTCCAGCTCTACGTTGCTATGTTTTTAAGTGCAGAAAAAGAAATCAGCTACCTCTTGGTAGGAAAAGGTGAACAGGTTGGCAAATGCATGAACTGTTGGATAAATTGGTTAATATAGCAGGGTTTTGTCCAGTCTTGGAAGCGTGATGCTGAGTGCAGTAAAATCAGTTTTCCCAAGAAGTAAATTACAAAAAGTAAAACATTTACTCAAGTAGATTCTGTTCACATTTTTATTGCAGTTGAAAAACAGCTAGAAATCTTAATCTAAAGAATATACTCCCAATACAAGTGGCCACCTATTGCGACACCATGTGAATGTTGAGTGCGGGTATGGAATATTTGCTTCTACAGGGAAGACTTGTAAGACTTATTATTTAACATCTATATGCGACCACTTGCTCAGCTGGTACGGAGCTTTGGGCTGATTTGTCACCAGTACGCTGATGACACTCAGCTCATTCTGTTGATGGAGGGGGGAGCTGTCACGGCCCCTGCAGCTCTACAGCATTGTTTGGAGGCGGTCGCTGGTTGGTTACAGCAGAGCAGGCTGAAACTGAATCCATCGAAGACGGAGATCCTTTGGCTGGGCCGCAGGGGGGAGGCAGGGGATTTCCAGCCGCCGGAGTGGGAGGGGACCATTTTGGCGCCGGCCCCCTCTGTCCGCAGTCTGGGGGTCCACCTGGATTCGTCTCTTTCAATGGAGACCCAGGTGGCCCTTGTAACCCGGACTGCATTTTTCCATCTTCGGCAGGCCCGGCGGCTGGCCCCCTTCCTCTCTCAGGCAGACCTGGCCACTGTGATACATGCAACGGTCACCTCCAGGCTTGACTATTGTAACTCGCTCTACGCGGGCCTTCCCTTGCGCCTGATTCGGAAACTGAAACTGGTCCAACATGCAGCGGCGCGTTTGCTCACAGGGGGCGCCTTCTGTGATCATATTCAACCTGTGCTGCGCCAGCTGCACTGGCTTCCAGTGGAATTCCGAATCATCTTCAAGGTGTGGGTTTTAACCTTTAAGGCCTTACGCGGCCTGGGACCCTCGTATCTGAGAGACCGCATTATCCCATATGCCCCTACTCGGCCTCTGCGATCAGCAGAGGCCAATTTGCTGGCGGTTCCTGGCCCCTCGATGATGCGGCTGGCCTCCACACGGGCCAGGACCTTTACGGCCCTGGCCCCAGCCTGGTGGAACACTCTTCCTCCAGCTGTCCGGGCCCTGCGGGACCTTGATGAGTTCCGCAGGGCCTGTAAGACCGAGTTGTTCCACCGGGCCTTTGGAGTGTCCAGTCGCTGAGTGGCGCCCCCTTCCCCCTCCCCTCCTTCCCCCCTGCATCTTCTTGCACATACCATCTGTTGCACTTTACCACCTATTATCCTCCCAGAGAGGAACCTGACCCCTCCCTTTTCTTTTACTGGGGTGATCTAAATTGAATTGGCCATAATAGGGCACCTATTATGATGCTAACCGCTGTTTTTAAGTAGTTTTTAATGGTTTTTAGTATTATATTGTTGTTATCGATTTAATTAATTGTATATGTGAATGTTGTTCACCGCCCAGAGCCCCCAGGGGATGGGGCGGTTTATAAATCGAAACAATAAATAAATAAATAAATAAATAAATAAATAAATAAATAAATAAATAAATAAATAAATAAATATAAGCAGGTTTGAAAGATAGGATTGGAAGATAGAGAAGGGAATGGGGTTTTTTGCAGGGTAATACGTTACCTAACGATTCTTAGAAGTAGACGAAGTAGAAGGCAGGGATTCCACGCCAGCACAGAAACCCAGTGAAGACGATATCGTGTCTCAACACCAACAAGACCAAGGGAGGAACAATGAGCAATGAGCTCCAGGTGAACTAAACTTTTATAGGGTAGATCGTTCCTTGGCAGGAAAAGAAACCAATCAGAGCAAGTTTTACTTCTGCAGCATCTGTGCTGGATTTGGGGTGCTGACTTCAATGAGTCAGCTCACCTATTGCTAACCCTGTGATAATAGGGCCAAATTACATTATCAAGCTGAATGAGGGAGAGCTGCAATGCTCCCATGCAGATTAAACCTGTAGGGTCACTGCCCAGATATTCAGATTTTGGCTGAGACCTTTAGACTTGGGAGAGGTAAAGGCTTTTAGGAGAACCATTACAAAAGGAAGGGAAATGCAGAGCATGCATTACAATGCAAACTAAAGAATACAGTATCTGCTGGTGACTTTCCATATCCTTTGTCTTTAACAGTTTCTATAGCAAGGTGTGGTAATCAAGCATGCTAGTGACTCAAATGAGACCTCCAGGTTACCAGGAGTAACTCATTATCTTAATTCTGCTTTTGTTAAAGTAGTTTTGACCTTTAGCTTGTGGTCATGTGATCATGCGGCTACCTACACCCATAGGAGTGCTTTTGGTAACTGGCTTTTGCCAATATTGTTTTAAAGCAGAAATATATATAAATAATATTCTGGGGGTCCTCTGGGTCGTTACAGCAGGGTTGGTTCGTGGAACCTAGACCTAACTTATTAAAAAAAATTATCATGCACTTTGGCTTTAAGTTACCCTCTGAAATCACAACACCATGTAGGCAATAAAATTCAGCTACATGATGATGTCACAAAGCCAGTTCTGAACAAGGGCAATGCTTCATGTCCCAGTTGTAAATATGCATATGTTTTAATACCTCCTCTCAACCTCCTCTCCTCCTTAAACTTTCAATCATGAGCTATGAGCTGGATTCATTCAAAATCAGAGAATACCTGACTTCATAATATCTTTTTCAATGTGACCTAAAAATAACTATGCAAGTCATATCAGTTTAAGTGTGAAAAGCTATATAGGTTAATCTGAATACCAAAGGGGTAAAGCTGTTCATTTATTTTGACTTTTTTCTTTAGCATGGCTGTGAAGTGAAATGTTCCTTTCTCTCTCTCTCTCTCTCTCTCTCTCTAACCAATATGCAATATGTTGTTTACAGAATAAACAAAACCTTGTGTAATGTCTGGCAGTTCTGCTGCCGCAAATTGAAGTTTTCCATCTGTGCAAAATTTAAAACAAAGATAAATATTTAGAAAGGCAGCCGATAACATTTAATGGCTGGTGCAGTGACTGTAATACTCTGTATTTTTTAACTGGTGTTGTTGTTGAGCAAGCAACAACATCTA
This sequence comes from Sphaerodactylus townsendi, assembly GCF_021028975.2. NCBI lineage: Eukaryota > Metazoa > Chordata > Lepidosauria > Squamata > Sphaerodactylidae > Sphaerodactylus > Sphaerodactylus townsendi. The sequence goes on from NC_059431.1 coordinate 51,897,807, forward strand.
TGGAATTTGGAGGTTTTATTAACATTCTTTCCCATAATTAATAACATTAGTGGATTGCTGACAGTGTTAAAATTCACAGTTCATCCATAGGATTCTGTGATAAGCACTGCAAATATGTGTTATATGAAAATCAGAAATCAGAGATATACAAAACAGAAACCAAAGTGACACAAAACATCAAAAGATCAGCAATTTCACAGTTTTTAAATGATTTCAGTCATTTTTCCTACAGCTCTGAAATCCTGCTTGTAGTGATATACCAGGGGTCTGCAACCTATGGCTCTCCAGATGTTCATGGACTACAATTCCCATCAGCCCCTGCCACCATGGTCAATTGGCCATTGTGGCAGGGGCTGATGGGAATTGTAGTCCATGAACGTCTGGAGAGCCGCAGGTTGCAAACCTCTGTGATATACTAAAAAAAAATTCACTACAAATGACAGAAAGTGGATGCTGCTGCAGGACTTTCCTCACATTCTCATGACATTACAAACTCAAAAGAAGACCGGAGAATCACCAGTTCAGCAAAGTCACTAATTTAACAGCATCATTCTCAATATGATACAAAAATGCATTAGGATTTAATGCTTAAATGGGTTTTGTTATAGAGCTGCTGAAAATCAATCTAGAACAGGGGTAGGGAACCTGCGGCTCTCCAGATGTTCAGGAACTACAATTCCCATCAGCCCCTACCAGCATAGCCAATTGGCCATGCTGACAGAAGCTGATGGGAATTGTAGTTCCTGAACATCTGGAGAGCCGCAGGTTCCCTACCCCTGATCTAGAAGAACAACCTTTGAGTATTTTAGGACGATGGAATTTTTCAAAATTTGTTGGCTTTTTCTGCACGTATACATACCCTCCCACTGACTCAAATGCAATAAGAGAATAAGCAAGCCCCCCCCCCCAAAAACAGAAGCTTCAAGTTCATATTGCAAAAATATTCTGAAACAAATATGTTCCAAATTAAAATGCACCAACAATGGAACATAGTGTATTTGAATCCAGAGGGGTTTTTTTTTGGTATTTTCTCCAAATACAAACAAGGAGCACAGATAAGTTTTATATTATGTATTTATTTGTCATTTATACCCCACAGTCATCAGTATGACTCCTGAGGTAATGTCAAAGCAAGAACAATAAGATAATAACAAATCAATAACATGAATTGGTTGGAAACAAGAACAAAACATAGCTTTAAAAAGGCAATAATTATTAGAACAACAATTTGGAGCAATAAAAAAAGACAAAATAATATATATTAGTGGAAAGGTGAAAGGAAACATATACAAAAAAACCTGTACTTAGCCAAGCAGTTCCTTCAATGGAATAGCATTTACAGAAAAAGCAGCGGCAATTTCTGTCATTTGCCCCTTCTACTGCAGACACTTCCACTCTTCCAGATAGTCTGCTGAACCCTTGAGACAAAATCTCTGGGGGTTCTGTGTGTTGCAGCAAGTCATAGTCTGCTAAGTTTGTGCATGGCTGAATACATGCCAAAAGATGAAGTCATTATGTAAAAGTATGTGAAAATGTTCTTTCTTGGCACCTAAAACACAGCACTGTCAGCCCTTGGCAAATTATTGTATAAAGGATGGGCCCCATAACTGAGGCCGCAACAGAAAAGGCTCTATTGCTGGCTCTTTCTGATCTTCTTTCTATGCTGATGTGCCCAGAGCAGGATCTGTGAAGTAGATCTTAAAGTAAGGATCAGATTGATATGACAACATGCAAACATTCAGGTATCCTAGTCCCAAATCATTGACTGGTGTAGCAAACTGAGAGCTGGTGTAAATTTTTAAAGATGGACAAGATATGTTTATGTCTTTATACAATTCAGAGCTATGCTTTGAGCTAGCAAACTGGAAGGAATAGGGGGAAGGGGAGGAAAAGGGGGTGCTACCAGCAATGGCATGATGTCACTTTGGGGAAAACCCAAAAATGATATAATACCATCTAGATATCAGCAACCATTTGGAGTTTCTGGTAATTCCCAGAAAGATGTATCATCATTTTTCCCACAAGTGGCATCATGTTGTCAGCTTGACAGTGATTTTTTTGTTTATTTTTTCCATTGCTGCATGGAGTGGAGATGGGAATCATGAGCTAGGATGGAGGAAACCTTATCTTCAGCAGGTAGAAACAATCTTTCCTCAAAGGTAGCTCCATATAAAGTGTATTGTGGTGATTTTCTTATCTATTTTTGTAAAAAAAAATTGACCCCATATTTTTTCTATACAAAGGACTCAGATATAAACAGTCACATGTAAGAAAGCAATGTTGTATTTTAAAATGTAATGATAGGTCTTCTAAATGAGCATCCATATATCAAGAACTCACTAGCTGGAATTTCTCCTGTCACTGAAGTGTTGTCAAAAAAGAAGTCTGAAGTCCTAAACTTGACAAACCTACTGCCAAAGTCTTCTTTATTCACCAGTAGTTCACTGGAGATAGTTCACAAAGTGGTTAAAATGCTTTTTATCTTAAACTGTTTAAATTTTCATTGAAGAATAAGAGATTGTGCCACCTAAGACCAGGAGAGAAAAAAGTCCTCATTATTTTGTCAATCCTAGAACAACATTGCTAATACCAAGCTTTAAAAACTTTCTGAAAGATCTCTGTGACATTTTCCTTTCATTAAAGGAGGATAAAATCTCATCACTGGTTCTAATCTACAAATAATTCATATAAAACGTTTCTAAGTTTTATTTAGTCTGAGGATATTTAACAGATGAGTTATCCAATCTTGACAACATTTAGATATTTCACTATTGTCCAGCTCTACCTGCAATTTGGACCTGTTGATAGATGTCAAATCTGTCTGTTGAAACAAAAATTTGAAAAAGCTGAAACATATTTCTAATCCTTTATACACCTGCATAGTCACAACAGAAAATATCAGTGGATTAAAAAGCTATAGGATTAATAGTTGCATGCTGTAACCTCGAGTTTACTTTTGTTTATGCAGTAAAATTGCTTCCTCCAAGAAAGATGCTATTATGGTATGTTGAAAGAAGGTGAACATTACATTCTTCAAATGACAGTCATTATAGGTGTATGGCTTGCCAATGAAATCTTAAATGCTAACTGAAAAGGGGCTTGTCTCTCAAGGTCCAGTGCAAGTTATGAGCAAAGACAGATATTTACAATTATTAAACTAAAATAGATTATTAAGTAAAAAAGTCTATGCTTATGGAAGGTGGAATGTAAAGAAAGGATGAGATGTCACATGGACCCCTAAGATGCAATCCATTCTTGGAACTCTGTCACTAAAGTCCAGCATACCTATCATCAGGGCAGGAGAAAAATGTTCTATATCATAACAGTGGCCCCAAGGGACCAGCTGAAAGCAAGGAGCAGCCTCTGAGATTGTTAGACAGACTATGGACAGCTGCTCTTCATCAACCTCTGCTGCTGAGGTATTGTGTTTTTTCTTGCAGGTACAGCTACTTAAGTCATGACTAGTAGCTGAGGTACAAGTTGAAGAGCTCTTGGCCTGTGGCTCATCTCTCTGGAAACCAGTACCCTAGATGAAATGTGAAGAAACTGTGGCCAGGCAATACTGCTTCAACACCTGCTGTCATGAGGTAGAGAGAGGCTCAGAGATAAGATTAGACTTGGTGATTCGGCTAAACCGAATCACTGATTTGGCTGAATCCAGGCCTATTTGGGCGAATTTGGGTCATATGCGACCTGAATACACCTGCCCGAATATGATCTGATCCAAATACAAGATACTCAGATCGGTTTGTACATATTTGAGCTTCGGTGCACACAGCTTTTAAAACTTTTTTTTAAAACCCCATAAATCCCTCCCCCCAAACACTGCATGTGGCTTGTAAAAGTAAAAAAAACTCCACAAATCCCTCCCCCAGCAGCCGCACTGTGAAAACTGCAAATCCTTCCCCCCAGCCACCGCATGCAACTTGTAAAAGTAAAAAACAACTGCTGCAGCACACAACTTGTAAAATTAAAAACACCCGTGAATCCCTCCCCCAGCCACTGCGTGTTGCTTGTAAAAGAAAAAAGTGAATCACCCCCAGTCTTGTAAAAGTAAAAAACCCAGCAAATCCCCCCAGCCACTGCAAGCAGCTTTTAAAAGTTAAAAACAACAATCACAAATCTTCCCATGCAGCTGCTGCATGTGGCTTGTAAAAGTTAAAAAAAAGAACAAATCTGGAGATTCTACCACTCGCCCATGGATTGAAAAGCTAAAAAAAGGAAAAACTGAGAATCCCCCCAAATACCTACTTTGCATTTCTGTCTGTGTTGGGGGGGGTGTCTTGTTGTGATGGTAGCTCTGTGTTGGGGGCTCTCTGGTGTGCTTCAGGGCCAGCCTGAGGCAGGAAAGGTGTGGGATGAAGGGAAAGGAGCTTTAAGCCACCTTGAATCTCCCTTTCCCTAGACTCCTCCTAACAGGAGAGAAAGGGGTAGGGCAGGGGTCTGCAACCTGTGGCTCTCCAGATGTTCAAGGACTACAATTCCCATCAGCCCCTGCCAGCATGTTCAATTGGCCATGCTGGCAGGGGCTGATGAGATTTATAGTCCATGAACATCTGGAGGGCCGCAGGTTGCAGACCCCTGGCGTAGGAAAATCTCCAAACTCTACTTGTTCTATTGATCTGTCTTCTGGTCTCAGTCCATTGTGTGGGTGTTTTTAAAAAAATGTTGCCAGGAGGACACAGAACACAGCAGGAGGGAAAAAAATTAAACTGGCCAATGAAGCGTGAGCGTAACTGCTCAACACTACTCCTTGGCCAATCAGGGAAAGTTTTTTATACCCTGGGATCTTGGTAGCCTGCTTGCCTGGCCCAAAAATATAAATTGCAGGGGTGCTGGCCCAAACATATAAATTTGGCCCAAGCATATTAATTGTGGGGGTGCTTGTTCCACCCAGCCCATACTGTGCCAGAGACTCAAGAGGGGTAGACCCATTATTCAAGAAGAGCTTGAACTTGTCCTGCCGCTATCTTGTGACTAGTCATTCAGAGCCTGCCTTTGTGGGACACACCAGCCCTGCAGAAGAAACCTTCCTGGAGGGGAGAAAGAAGATACCAAACAGTTTGATTTTACTTTTAAAAACAATTTGCTTTTGCTAACCATTGAAAGTGTATAGCTTTCCTGTTGCTCTTTGGAATTGGGGGCGGGGCTAGGGACGGGTGCTGGGGAAGGGTTAAGGCCCTAAAAGACCAGGGTTCTTGGAGTGCAACTTGTTATTTGTTCAATTGTTTCACTGTTGTGTTTTTTGGGTGTGTGTGCGGGGGGGGGGGGGTTAGACCTCAGAAGTATCCCACACAGGACTGCCTTACTAGGGAAAAATATTTATATGTATGAAAGTTAGACAGTGAAGAAAGATAACAGGAAGAAAGTTTATTTATTGAATGTGATGCTGCAGGATAGATTTACAGATACTATGGGCTGACAAAAGGACAAATATTTGGACAAATAAATTCTCCCTAGAAACTAAAATGACTAAACACAGGCTATCATACTGTGGTCACATTATTGGAAGACAAGCCTTTCTCCTTGTGCCATTCTGTAAATCATCAAACACATTGATGGTATAATAACCTGCTAATATATTGCAATTGTTATTGATTCACTAATTAATTATTATATTATTAGCCCTGTTGTTTTATGAGACACAGCAGCAGAAAACAAAGAAAAAAAGCAGTAATTTAAGACAAAGCAAAGACAATAATTTGAAAACAAGATATAATTAACTGATGGACCCAGCTCCAAAATCAATGGAAGTATTAAAATAAGTGTTTAAAATAAGTTGTCCAGTGGTGGAGTAGGAACAGATATAAACTATAGCTTGCTCACTCTCCGTGTGTGTGTGTATTCATTCGCGCCCAAATGTGCAGAGATTCCATCTGGTGAATAACCACAGGACACATCTTGGAATTAAAATGGGCTGCAGCCCTTTATTAAGCAGAAGCTGGGTAAGCAAGAGGAGCACATCCGAGCAGCCGGTCAGCACCCCTGGCTGAACCCCGACACCAACCTCAATCCATATTGGGGAGGACAGAGAAGGTACTGGGCCACCTGGGTGCCACTGAGCTGACCCTTCAGCTCCTGCCACAGCTTTGCAAGCCTCCCAGCCAATCCAAAAGGGCCTGCTGTATGGCACCCAGCCAAATGCCCATGCCACGTTCAGATGGATGCACACCGTCCGAACAAAAGAGCACATGCTCCTAGGTGGTTATATCAGGGTGCAGGAAAATGCTACCACCAAGCTCTCAGACCACTTGCACTGCTGCCTTACATATTTTGCAGCTCCCTGGCATCCTTCCACAGGAGCCTTGGGAGGAGGCGGGACCAAAACAGTTTAACATTAGTTATCCAGGACCTCATGGAGGCTGGCCGCCATCCATAAAGACAGTTCCAGGTCTTTCAAATCTGGGAGATCATTTTCACCCAATTGGATGATGATTACTTGAGGCGCACCAAACCTCAAGAGTGCCTCCCACACAGCAGGCAACAAGGACTCCCAATGCATATCCCACCGGCCGAGTCAAACAATGTCCATGCCCCTTCCAAGGTCCAGGTCCGCGCCCCACTCGGTTGCCCAATGATCCATATGATCCATATCCACATCCATATGGATCCATATGATCCATATCCATATGCCCAATTATCCATATCTGCGCCCAGCTGCCATGCCACTCTGTGTAACACATTAAAACAGCAAGTGAGACCTCACGTATGTCCTGTAGGCTAATGAACGCCAGTGACCCACCGCCCGGATTTGCTCAGGGAAACAGCCCTCACAGGCTGCAGAGGTGGCGGCACCAATCCAGAATGAATGCAATCCAATCTTTCCCAAAGGGAGGCCCAGGCTGCTGAGGCCTAGGCGTAGGACAGGGGCCATTTGAAAGCAGGTCAAAGGATTGCCATCCTGGTGTACCAAAAATAGTCCCTGGTGGGCACTCGGCCAGGTAGGCCAGTAGTACAGCCACTGGGCAAAACTCACCAGGAGCCCCTGGGGGGATGAAAATCCAGGTGCTGATCTGTCTTAGAGGAACCCAAGCTGATCTGTCTTAGAGGAACCCAACCAAACATAAATGCCGCCATCCCCAACAGTTACATCGGAGGACCAAAAAGCTCAGTGGCCCGTACGATGCCCAGATGGGGCGACCAATTCTCCAGCCCTAAATGTCCCCAAAGAAGGCCAGTGTAAAAGCTGAACAAAATAGGGAGGCTTCAAAGGGGGAATTACAGAAAATGGGTGCTCTGTCCATAAGGGACTGAAGTATCTCCCTAGATATAGGCTGCCTGGTGCCTCTGTGTGTGGCTTGGTGCCTCTGTGTCTGGCTTGACGACAACCCGCCAGCATTCTACACACCAGGAAGAATGTTGTAGGATCCAGGACCCGCACGGTCTTGCAGAAAAAGGAAAGGGTAACCATAAACACCTGGATGGAACCAGGGGCAAAGCCCTGTGAATGCAAGTGCACTAAGCAGCGAAGCAGGAGACCTTCTGTAATTGCCTTCATAAGAACTCCAGAAAAGAGGTGACCACCCCTTCATATGCTTGGCGTGTGGCTGGAGTGAGGGACCGCAGAAATCCCTCTGCTATGGACCATTGCTCCACAGCTGCTCCTGGAAGGTTTCCAGATGCGAGGCAGCCTCTAGGGCCAGTGCACGGAAGCGATTCACCTGGCAGCAAGACAAAGCATCAGCAATGTTATTTTCTGATCCTGGGATAAAAACGGCATGAAATGAAATGTTATCCTTCAGGCATAGAAGAACCAGCTCTCTCACCACCTGCATTACTCTGCTCGAGTGGCTGGACTGCCGATTAACCACCCTGACCACAGCATGGTTATCGCACCAAAAGCGAACAGACCAATTCCAAAAGCTGGCTCCCCAGAGATGAACTGCTACTAGCAGAGGGAACAATTCTAGAAACATCATGTCCCGCAAAATGTCCAAAGAGGACCAGAGGGAGCCAAACCCCCCAGGACAATTGGCTGTCAAAACAGATGCCGAAACCCACACCCCCTGCAGTGTCCGTGTGGACCTGAAACTCTCTCTCCAGGTGAAGAGGGGTTTGCCACAAAGTGACCCCATTATAGGAGGCCAAAAAACAGAGCCAAACTCTGAAGTCCTCTCGCAGGCCTGTGATGATCCTGATTCTGTGATGGGGAGCAGAGCGACCCACCATGGAATGAGCCAAGCGGACACAGAAAGCCCTCCCAGGGGATATTACTCTATAGGATGAGAAAGTAAACCTGTGGCCTGCATCAGCTTGGGAGTCTCCCTCCCCCGGGCCTTTTAACAAAGCATGAACAGTGACCATCCAAATCTGATTGTGAATGAGGTCCCAGTGAAAACCGCTTCTGTGTGAAGCGCTACATTGCACTTCCTCATCGTAAGAAATAGCGGCGGCATCACCCACTAGGGCCCTGGCACAGAAGACGTGATTCATGTGGGCCGTTAAATGCCACGCCTAGGCCAGGTAAGCCGTGGAGATCAAGGCCAGGTACTCCCCAAAACCCCAAAGCCAATTATCAATGGTGCAATCTACACCATCCTTGGTGTGCCTTTTCTTCTCCCTACCAGAACCCGTCACCCCCGGGTCTCCTTCGGCCTTCACACACTGAAAAGCATCCGTAAAGTCCAGGGCCCTTTCTCTGATCTTCTTAGGAAGATGCGAGCCAGGAGGGTTCCCAGGATTCCAAGATCCGCCTACCACCAGCCCAGGAGGTGCCGTACCACCCACCAATGAAGGAAAACCAGGACACCTTCTCCAACCCTCCAAAAGTTACCATCTGCCTGAGCGGATCCCTCCTCAGAAGACTCACCTGAAGAGGAAGAGCTAGAAGACAGACGGCTCGATCTGGTGCATTGGGACAAATGACGCCTGCCATGACCCCACCCTTTCGGCCTACTTCGGGTTGTCTTGGCCAACGTTGCCACCTTGATCTGGTGCCCGCACAGAGGGCGTCGCTGCAGCAATACCGGCAACCAAATCACCCACCCTTGGCTGGGCTAGGATCGATAATGTGTTCGCCAGGCCCTGATGTATAGGGGCGGCTGTCTGGGACCCTGACAACCCAGGCGATGCCGTACCACCACCATAAGCCCCTGACCAACAGAGACAATAAGAGAAGGGTTACCCCTGGTAGTGGGCTGGCCTATAAAAACCGAGACTGGGGGACCTGCACCCTGCCATTATTGTACGGGTGTCAGGGTCTGTTCCCCCACTGTGTCCGCCAGTGAGGATGATGGCCTGTTATGCTGGTCTTTTGACTCCAATGGAGGTGAGACCCCCGAAGCCAGACCTGGCAGCAATGACTCATTGGAGGATGAGGAACCAGCTGAGGCCACACCAGCCTCTGATGGCCTTACAGAACCAGGGCCAGCTCAGCAAGCACCCCCAGAACAGTCCCAGAGCTCACCTCCAGTCCCCCCCCCCCAGCTTACAGCCCTCCTGGTTCCCCTACCCTGCTAGAGCAGTGCTGGCAATGGCTGCAGTGGGACCTGACAGAGCGACGGCGATCAGCCAGACTGGCTAGTCGCAAAATGTGAGTGCCCACAGACTCAGCTTCCTGAAGCATGGCAATTAGTCCCACATGGATAAAAAGGGCTGGTTGCTGCTTCATGCCTTTGCAGATGACAACAGCTCACGTTGATGACTGCCCTGCTCTGAACCTTGTGTGAGCCCTGACTTCTGGATTACAACTCTGCTTATGGACTTTGCTGAACGGGTTCTTGTGTACTTAGTGTGAGTGGATCCAGCTGCACCAACAGAGCAGTGAGCTTCTGTGAGTTTCTTTGCTTATCTTAGAGAAAGTAACGCTATGAGTGTTCAATACACCTTGCCTCGTGCCTGCTTTGTGGTCAGCCCATGACAATGAGTGTACGACAACCCGGCCACATCACCGCTAATGGTGGGGCTGTGAAGGTCAGTGGCAACTGCGCCATGCCCAATGAGGAAGCCGCCAAAGCCACAGCGGAGGTCCCACCATCCTGCTGTTGAAGCCCTAACTCTTGGGACACAGCCCTTCGGACAGTGGGGGAAGGGTCCACCATAAGCCAGATTCCCAGTCCCACCATGTACTGCCTAGTCCAGGGCCTAGATACCCCCCCCGGACTGAATGCCCAGGGTGCCACACCCTGTTTCCCGCCTCACTAAAGACCGCACCTTTCGGGTGACCAAACACCCGCTGGTGAGTTTCTTCAGTGCCATATGCTGACCAAGCCACCAATAACCAAGGAAAAAGGAAGGATAAGCTACCCTATCACTCTTCAAGCCCCAAGGATCCCAAAACAGCAAGCGCTGGTTCAGTTTGCTCCAGGCATTGAAGAAGGCTGGAGCAACCATGTGCTGCCTAATATATAGAGAGCGTGCTCCACCCCTTTCGCTTGTGCGTCACACGTGATCAGGCTGGGTACGGCTCAGCCACCCAGCCGGCCCAGGGCATGCATGCTCACTGCTCCGGAGCTCACCATGTGCCCTGCCCCCTGTCGCAATTACGGCTCAGTTGATTCTAATGCTGTAATTAGCATCATAAAAATGAATCTCTAGTGTAGGACCTACATATTTTGGTACATAGCATTAATTGCCTTTCTAAAAGTTGTGGAAACTCTATTGCTTTTTATACACAAGAGAATCTATTGCTGAGATCTACAGTGGAGGCCCTGTAGAGGCCCTGTTCTGTCTACTAACACCATAGGAAGTGCCTTCTACAACATTTCATGGAAACATCTTTTCCATTTGTTCTGGGGTGGGAAACTACTTCCCCAAGGGAACAAAGTACCCTACTTTGTTTACATTTTGAGCCCTTTTATAATTCCCCTTGGTTTTTATTGCTTTTGATGTGTTTAAGGTTCACCTTGGATATGCTTTAGCTCTCTGAAATGCTACAACTATGTTTGGCATGTCTTGTATATATTTTAATGTATCATCTTCACTGAAGAACAGCTGGGAAGAGCTTGGATTTATACCCTTCTTTCTCTCCTACAAGGTGACTCAAAGAGTTTACAAACTCCTTTCCCTTTTTCTCCCCACGAAACCTTGTGACTTTGGTGGGGCTAAGATTAGCTCACGGTCACCCAGCAGGAATTTAGGAGTGCAGAAACAAAACTTGTTCACTAGATAAGAGTTCACTGCTCATGTGGAGGAGTGGGGTATCAAACCTGGTTCTCCAAATTAAAGTTCATCTGCTCTTAACTACTACACCACACTGGCTGAGATACTACTTTGAATTGTTTTGAGAGATAAATCCTTATGGTCATAAAGCCCACTGGATAGCTCACTTGGCTTACAGTTTCCCAAACTCACCTGGGTCATAGATTGTTGTGAAAATAAAATGGAAAGGTAGAGAAGTCTGCATACTATCCTCAGCTCCTTGGAGAAAGGATGTGATAAAACTGTGATTGTTAACATTTCAGAAAAGCACTGTAAAACTATTTTAGTAAACATTACTCAATAACAGTCCTTGGCCAACTTAGAAACAAATGTTATCATTGACAATTCTATGCTTATGAAAAATACATGATTTTAAAAAACATATGATATTAATTATGGAAAAAGGAAGAAGGATATAAAACCACCACCTGTGTTTAAACCTTGGAGAGATACCACAGAATCCCTAAAACAATCTGTATCTTATTATTTTTAAAATATTGTCGCCTGCTGTTCTGTTTTTAATGCCATATGGATGTAACAGTTCCAGCTTTAAAAGAGAACCACAAAGTGATTTAGCCGCTGGAAAAAAGGAAGACATAGTGGGTTGGTGGCCCTGCATCTGTTTGAATTTACCCTGAAATGGGAATGCATATTGATCTGGGTGGTTACAATGGTGGAATTTAAATGAGGGGAAGCAGATGCTGTAATCTCAGGTATGCTGATGATGTTGTCTTATCAGGGAGACTAAGGAATCATTTCACCAGCCAATAATGAGAGTGGCTGAAGCTTGTTTGGACTGAGACATCCAGCGAATGTAAAAGAGACAAAAGAGCAGAAAAGGGTTATTAGAAAAGACAACATTCTGAGAATAACGCAAAACAGATATTGAGAAATCAAGCAAGCGAGAGGTCTCTAATTAAGTTCTTCATGTATGAATAGGAATACTCCTTCAGTTATATTTGCATTAGCATTTTGATGTGAAGTATATAAAATGAAGTAACTTGAGGATTTTTTTTACAAAAAGATTTTGTCAGGACAGCACACATGGAAAATAAATGTTCATTTTTGATCATGCTATAACTTCAATTTGAGTAAAAATACCAGAGGGTGTGGTATGGTATAGTCCCATCATGCCTGGTCAATAATATCTTTTAAAGGCTGTTTTTCTTCAAGGGATCACCAACAGCATTGCTGATGCTTTGCCTCACCGCCATGTGGACCATTTCTGCTCCTTTGCGCCCAGGGCCAATCAGCAGCCAGACACATTCCCAGAGCAGTTGTGGAACCTTGGCATCAAATTATTGCAGACGGTGTCCTCCAGTCCTTAGCGCCAGCCACCTGCTACTCCATGAAGGAGCAGTGGGTGCCTTCCTGGACTTTGCCTTACCCTGAGGCTTGGCAGCAGACCAGGCGATCCCTGAAGGTTTCCTTCTTCAGTATTTGGCCCACTTGATTTGGCGCAGGATTTTGCTCCAAGAACCATGCATGTTCACTTGGCAGCCCTTGTCTTTTATTGTAGGATGTTGGGGATCTCTGACCCAACTACATCTTTTTTGGTGCCAGGGCTGTAACAGGATGGCACCAATAAGCTCCATCACCTCAGGACTGTTGTCGGCCCATCATCAAGGAATTAGTACAATCTTAACTGGCTGTGTCTTCTTTGATCTGCTCATCCACGTTTGAAGGGGCGCTTTTTCGGGCAGCATTTAAATTGGCCCTTTTTGGTGCCTTCAGGTGCAGCTTATTGGTGGCGCTTTCCAAAACATCCACGGGGTCAAGGGCCATACAATTTTCCAATATATCAGTAGGGGGGGTGGTCTGTATATCTAAATGGACCAGTTTTGTCAGGGAACCCAAATTTATTTGGCAGCAGCCCCTGCAGGGTCCCCATGCCTGGTTGCTACAACTCTAGCATATTTGGCCCTTCAACTGGCAATCCCTTATCAACCAGGATGGGGGACCATCATCTCAGTTCCAGTTTGCCTTGGTGATGCAGCAGTGCGTAGGAGCCTTGGGTTTGCCCACTGGGGAATTTGGACCACATTCCTTTCATATAGGAACAGCAGCATAACAGGGTTTCTCCCCAGACCAAATTCAGGCCATTGGTCGATGGCGTTCACTAGCATTCAGGGCATATGTGAGGCCATATGCTGTGATTTGTTTTCTTTAGCTTTGCTGGGCCGCAAGACCTGTGTATGCATTGTTGGATACAGTATTGTGCACTGGACCAGTCAGTATGCTGCAAGGTCAGGATGGAGTTTGAACCTCAGTCTGGAGGACATTGTTGCAATTGTTAGCTTGGCCATCGGGGTATGAAATGGGACACTTTGCTGCCCACGATCTACAAGGCAGCTCTCCCCAAGACATAGTCATCCAGCTGGGGGAGAACAATATCCCAGAGCAAAAGGGTGTGATGCTATCTCACCGGATGACTGAAGACTTGCAGGAACTTCATCGGCAGCTGCCACAGGCAAAATGGTTTTGGTGCTGCCTGCTGAGAAGGCAGACATGGTGGGATGTGAGGAACCCAGAGAGGGTTGACCAGGCTAGGAGGAAAGTTTGCAAGGCTGCAGCCTAGGTGGTATGGGAGTTGGGTGGAGAGGTTATCCCACAGACTAAAATATCCCAGTATCAAGCAGCGTACTTTCGCCCTGACAGCATGCACCTGTATGAATGGGGCATGGATGTTTGGTTACACGCTTTATGGCACACACTTATGCAGTGGCTTGGGGCTTAGGAAGCTGTAGTGGAGCTGGAGGGCAGGAAGGGGTGTCACATAATGGGCACTCGCTCAGGTGGCACCTAGTAACATCCCCTAGGGATTGGGGATGATGCCAGGTTCAGCAGGGGTGTTGCCCAGCGGCTAGGATGTGCCCCTTACGCTCACCCAGCTTCCTACGTTGTGTTCAATAAAGAGGGCTATGGCCCAATTTTGTTCCAAAGAGAATTGTGTTTATGTTATTGGGGCAAGTGAGACGTCACATATCAGCACGCATATAAGTAAACAGTATCGTTTAACGCATTTGTGAGAATTTTTAGGGAAAATACATTTAAACAGTTTAAAAATAAAATGCACCATAAGATACCACCTAAGAGTTTCCCAGTTTTAAAACCAATCATTTTATTCTTACATCGAAGACTCCAGTCATAATACAGGCTGGCACCTTTACAATATAACAAACTGCTACCTACTAATAAACACAGCTGGAGGATTTGCATGCAGTCTAACTATGCATATAAGACACATCACTTGCTGCTAGGCAGCTTGACAAGAAGCTGTCTTCTTAAAATAGAAAATATTATGTATTTCCACAGTATCCATCATTGACAAGATTTTGAGTTTGAAAAGTCCTATTACAGAATATGGAAACAGGAGGAAAATGAGTCCTTGATAACAATAAAGAAGAAAAATGAGTGGACTAGAGCATATATTCAATTATTGATATATATGATTGTGTACAGAATGACTGTATAATCAAAAGTTTTCCGCAACACAAAATCATATTACTGGAATCATAGTACTGAAATTTCTATTCCATTATATTCTGATGGCTGAGGGCAGGTAGCAATTCACTGAAAGAGAAACCAAACAGAGAGTTGAATGGAAATAGTTTAATTAAGTACAATGAAAATTTTAAAATCAACATCCTTCCATTTTTCTCCAGGCCTAAATTTACAGCCCCCATGAAGGTCTTTCTAGACTTGAAAAGGCATTTAGGCATTGCCAAGTCTGCAGGTAAGGTTTGTTCTGCAGTGTCGATCAGCAATCATTAATTATTTCTTTTTTTCTGACCTATTATTCAAAGACTTACTCTGTTACCGGCTGATCCATATATAAGACCTTCCAGTACCTTTCTGGATCAATTCCTGTAAGAATAACACACACCATATTTGCTCATAAGGAAGGCAATCCTGTAAGATGACCACTCCTAAAAATGTTATTTACCAAATAGATTTTTAACTGGGCATAACTTTAGATTGTATGTAAATGTAAGGCAACCCTCTCTGTCTTGCATTGTATTTGACTTCTCCAAAGCCAGCATTCAGGGCTGCAGTGCAAGCACAGTTTTCTTTTTAAGTTCAGTGCCAGATTGGGTCATGCTTCCAGTTCTGACAACATCAGGCATTTTGTTTGAAACTATGAAGGGATTAGAACAGACTGAAGCACACATAGAGAGCCACGTACAAGGGATCAGGGTGAATATTTTTCAGATTTCACTCTCAAACTTAGTGTTGAGACTCTAGAAGTGTGCATGCCAAAGTTCTTGGACCCCCCAAAATATGAAAATTATTGCTTTATGTTACCTTGTTTTTTTCTAGAACAGTAACATAAATCCATAATTTTTATGCATCAAGATCCTCCCCTGTAAAAAATCCATCTTGAATTTTTGAGTTTGGGTACTTACTATCATCAGCAGGCATCTTCTTTCTCTTTTTTATGATGATGATTTTGATTTTCCAGGCAATAGCATTTCTCCCTTCCATCTGGATCCTTATAAATAATCAGAAGTGAAAGCTCCCAGTCAATCACCTTTGGAAACAAGCCCCAGAGAAGGAATTCCATGGAAGAATCTGTACTGAGCTGTCTAGACAACTCCATGTGTAGCTGCAAATTTGTGCAAATAACTTCCTACTGGGTTTTTTTTAGGATTGGCAAAAGGGATGAGCATACAATAGTCTCTTCATCTACCCATACCATTGGTTGTCAGCAAAATTGGTTCCATGGCTTTTAAGCAGACATTTTTGGAGCTGATTTGTGAGTCTGATCAAAGCAATGGAACCAAAGACAACACATAAACAAACATATCATCCAGCTTAACTCCCACACACCCCAGAGTTTTACTACCATATTCTTCTATTTCAGGAACTCCTTAAATAGTAGTAGCATTAATGACTTATTAAAGTACCTCTGCAATTGACACCCAGCATGAAGCCTGCCTTAGATGGATTCCGCATGGGCCAAAAACAATGGTGTGAAAATGGTGCAAAAACTATGTGAACTTTTTACACCATTTTAAACCCTTTTACACCATTTTCACACCGCTGTTTTTGGCCCATGTGGAATCCGCCTTAGTGAAACACAGTTACAGACAACAATAAAGAGTTTTCAGTGAAAAAATGAAAGACAAAAACTAATGTCAGGCAGTCATTGCAAGGTTGTTTAATAAAAGATGCAAAATGATATAAATTATAAGATGATATTGTTTTAATCAGCATCAATTAGATGTTATGTAAGGTTTTAGTGGTGATATAGCTCTTCTAGTGTGGACCAACATGGCTACCTTCTGAAACTTAGGGAACAGAAGTGCCAAACTAATGCAAGATTAAAAACAGCAGGGGGAAAAAGTAGCAGGTAACTTCCTCAAATGGAGGCTGCAAAGAAACAATTAGGAAGCAGGGGGACAGTGAACAAAATGGTGGCTTGGCTTTGCCAGAGACACTTTGCAGGAGTAGTAGAATCCCTATGCAAACAAACAACAAAAAAGGTGTTATGTACCCCTTCCACCCCACATCTAAAATCACGAATCCATGCCAGGATACTTATAAATACTGCTGCTCCCCAATTCCCTTTCTATTATTCAAACCTAATTTTTCATCTTTTTATATCTCTAGGAACTTGTGTGTATGTGCCTCCATATCTTCCTGTATGTTTGCTTGAAACCAAATTTATATAAACATTTTAAACTTAATTTGGACTCTTTGTGTTACTCTGTGGAACACTCCTTGCCAATTTCCCCATATACATAGTCTCAAAGATCCCCGCCAAGCCTCCTCTTGCATTGCCAAGCCAAGCTGAGTCACTCTCCCCAAAACACTGCCAAGCTGAGTTATTTCTCCATTGCTACTTAAAAATATATCCTTTACTGTTATTCGTAACAATGGGAAAACCCCACTGCGAAGCAGTCAGCTGCTGGGTAAGTAGTGCATGCATAAATGACCTACGGTATATACTCACGTATAAGTCAACTCGCATATAAGTCAAGGCACCTAATTTTACCTTGGAAGAACTGGGAAATCTTATTGACTGGAGTATAAGTTGAGGGTGGGAAAGGTCCATTGGGAGGTGGGGCGCTGAACTGGCAAAGGAGTCGCAGCTGGGGGAAAGGAGGCTTTTTAAGGAGGCGAGGCGGGCACACCGGAGTCCCCCTCACTAACTCATTCTTTTTTTCCTTTCCCCACAGGCTCTGAGGCTTGCCTTGGCTTCAGGGAAGCTACCTCTCTGGCAGCCTGCCTCTGGTTTTCTTAAAAGGGCAATTCTCCAAAGATTGCTTAAGCCTTAAGCAATCTTTGGAGCATTGCCCTTTTAAGAAAATCATAGAGAAAGGCTGCTGGAGAGGCCGCTTCCCTGAAGCCAAGGCAAGCCTCGGAGCCTGCAGGGAAAAGAAAAAAAGAATGAGTTAGTGAGGGGGCCGGCAGAGAAGAAGGCAGGAGAGAGCAAAGAGGGGAGAAGGGGAATGCCACAAAAGAATTACCAGTAAGTGGGACCCATATATAAGTTGAGGGGGGCATTTTTCAGCCTTAAAAAAGGGCTGAAAAACTCGACTTATACGTGGGTATATACTGTATGTCTCATTGTACCCTTTAAATAAAATTAACAAAACTGGGAGTCATACTATGTGTGTGAGTGAGTGTGTGTGCATACACAGAGATATATATATGTATAATGGTTGCATTAATCATTTACAGGAAGTGCTAGTACTATCCCATTAAAACAACAGTATAATAGCTATTGATTTCAATGGGGTAGATTAAAGCTCTATGAAAAAAAAATGGCTTACTACTGAAGAATGTGTTTCATGTCCCAAAAAATTGGCTTGCTGTTGAAAAATGCCTTTGTATTAAATGCATGTACTACAAATCACTACCAAGCAATGACAGTGAATATGGAATTGGAAATATTTGCACAATAAACTCTCTTCATGGATTACAGAAAACAAAATCATTGGCCCAGAACAAATAGGATTTCAACATGGGAAATCTACTTTAGATCATTGTTTGATCCTTAGGACTCTCGTCACAAAATACACCAGCGGAAGCAAATCATCCCTGTTTGTGGCCTTTTTTGGACTTAAAGGGGGCATTTGACTCTGTCTCCAGAGATCTACTGTGGAGAAAACTTGTTAATCTAGGAATTGACAGAAGGCTACTTACACTAGTAATGGCCTTACATCATGACACTACCTGTCAAGTCAAATGCTCTCCTGATGGTATACTTAGTCCTTATATACCAATTAACAGGGGTGTCAAACAGGGGTGTGTTTTGGCCCCAACCCTATTTAATCTTTTTTTAAGTGATCTGGCTTCCTTTTTTGATGGAGGATTCCTCGCACTGCCCTGCTTTGAATCATATGACCATACCTTTACTTTTGTATGCTGATGACGCTATATTACTCTCCGCATAAAAAAGCTGGCTTGAAACGCTTTTACTGGCACGCTGTGTTGAATATTGTAGTCATAATAACCTGACGCTTAATTTTGCAAAGTCAAAAATAATGGTTTTTGCTTGTTCTTGGAGACCATTTAGTTGGCCAATAAATAATGAACAGCTTGAACAGGTCAAACATTTTAAATACCTGGGTCTCCACTTTAATTATAACTCCTCTTGGGTTACCCAAAGGAAATTGGCCATTGAATCAAGCAAACTTAGTTGCAAGGCCATTAGTCCGCTATTTTCGCACCAAAGGTCATGAATTTGTACCTGCAGCCATTAAGGCATTTAATGCTAAAATCACCATGCAATTACTATACGGAATCCCACTGTGGATACAAGCATGGAGCTGCGATATGGAAAGAGTTCAGTCATGCTTTCTCTATAGTATACTCGGCTTACCTCACTCAGTCCCATATGCTGCGGTCTGTTTGGAGGTGGGCCAACATCTACTCCATACAAGAGCATGGTGCATGACCTTCCAATTCTGGATACGATTGTGCTTTAACAACTGTCACAAAAGCTTTACTTACCAGGCTCTTTCTTTCATAGCCAAAACCGAAAGTGGTGGTCCTTTGTTGGTAAAATCCATGAAATGGGTCTATCCTTGGATGCATTGGTTTTAATGAATGCCAATGAGCTAAAGCTGACTATCAAAAGAGATTGTATCATCTCGAGTATAGTCCCCTGATGGCAGGCTAATAAACGCTGCTCTCCCTTGCACTTGGGTATACCATTAAAACCCTATACCATGGCCAAGTATTTCCATTTGGTCTTAGAACCCAAATTGCGACGAGCCCTGACCCTTGCCAGGTGCAATATTCTCCCTTCAGCTACCACTCAGGGCAGAATACAGAAAGTGCCTTTTAATGAAAGATTTTGTCCCTGCAGTTCAGCTTACGAAGAATCAATCCAACACGTGATATTACACTGCCCGTTCCACAGTTTAGCCAGGAATAAATATCTAAACCCGTGGTTAAAACCCCCCCCATTGATAATATTAATCTATCAATTGTGGTAACGATGTTGGATTGTGGTTCTGCAAGTGTATTGGAAGCGCTGGCTAACTTTTTGTGCTCTGTCATCAGCAAACGGTTATAACTGTACTGGAGATTGTATCATTACACTGAGGTCGCCATTTTTCTGGTATATTGTTGCTGTTTTAATTATGCCATTAAAGGTTTATATATATATATAGAATATGGAATTGAAGGACTCTTTAGATATACTTTAAAAATGCAAATGGGTTAAATATGAAAATCACATTCAATTTTTTTTAATTACTCTATGAGTCATGTTAGATGAACAGCAAAGGCAATTCAATCTCTTATGTCACCAAATCAAAAGTGACTGAAATACCTAGGGCTGTGTAAGTGTTTCATCTTTTCACTCCTCAGAGTGCTGTGGAAAATGAACTTTTGGATGCTTTTTTCCTTCGCTTAGTATGAAAGCCCTTATGTTGAAATTGGCTCTAAAGGAACCAACAATTGTTCTTAATACAAACTTTTCCCATAAAGCAAAAGTCTCTAATTTTTCATTTTTCTGAGGATGAAAATATTACTTCCTTAACATGAAAGTTCTATCTCTTCTGTGGCTGAAGGGTAAAATGCAGTGAAACCTCTTTAATATAGCCCAATTCATCAAACTGATTTTTTTCCCTTTGCTTTAGGTTATTTCAATTGATATTCCCTTTGGTTCTGCTGAGTTTTTAAATTAGAGTTTCATACATCTATAGAGCACAAATTATTTAGCTAAGTATTACCTTTCATTTGTATTCATTATGGGTTGTATGGCTTTATCATTGCTCAGCATTATTGCCATCATAAAGATATGTTTTATATTGCCAGAGATGCAAAGATAAAAGTATTTCATTTTGAAATCAGCATCTTTTCTTTTTCTAATCAGATGAAAGAAGCAAAGCGTCAGGGTAAATAAATTGTACTTATTTATCTAGGCATCTTTGCAGGCTACACTTATTTTACTGCTTCAACAAAGCCACATTTTCCCTTTTGTTTTATCCTGCACAGTTCATTTGTAATCAGGCCTACATATATCTGATGCTAATGATCAGCAGAGAGATCTCAAACTAATATAAGCTGTGCAGTAGTATGCACAGAGAATTTATTTCTGTAAACTTCCAAAGAGATTAATATAGACATTGTATTTTCTGTGATTGATTTTTTCATTCTCTTTTTTTCATTTTTGATTGTAAATCTCAATCTTCACGCTGAAAAACAAAACAATTGTGCCATAGTCCTGAAATATGAAGTGTTTTTTCCTGCAGTTTCTCCCAGTGCTCTGTGGCCCAGGCAGAGGTAGTCATTCCAATGAGGAGAATCAAAAGGTTATGGGAAAATGTCAACAACATTTGAAGGGGAACGGTGTTAGGGTTCCTATGAAGAAAGGGAACTTGCAACAAATGTGGTAATATCCAAATCTAGTGCTTATGTTTTTCAGGCCAGTGATTCAAATGATACTTTTAAAGAACTTGAGACATTCTTGCTTAATAATTGTCCCTTTTCCCATAAGCTCAGGCCAGGAAAGAAGAACATTCCACACACTTCAAGACATTGTGTATTATTAGGATGCATGTATATTTTTTCCAAGGGATTACTTAAATTCCTTAAGGAAGTATAACCATAGAGCTAGACCAAGAATTTACCCCAACCTCTGAAATAGCTGATTCAGTGTCTGAAATGAAACCCAGAAATATTAGAATTTGCTGTGTACATAGGAAAAAAATTACCATGTGATTCAATTAATGGGTCAATGATACCATTGACTTGAACATCAGATGATGTTCTTGAACTGACTTGTATATCTCACTGCAATAGCAATATACACGCAATAAATTCTCAATTGTTAGAAAATTTTCTATTTGGTATCAACGGACCTAAAAATTCATACTTAACAATGTATGTACAGATAATATAAATCAAGTTGTTATAAACAGGTAAGTATACAATTCCTCTAAATAGTCTAAACAGAAGCTGGAGAAGTATTGATTTCATACATTCTCCTGTATCGGGCAACTGTTGTTGACCTGCAAGAGTTCATTATTCCGTGAATGTAGTAATAGTTTGTAAATCTTCTTCGTATATAGCGTCCCAACAATTTTCATGTGTGGCATATAACCCGTCAAATGGACTACTCACGACATAACAAGAACAGCACAGTTTAATTCATAAATTTCATTCACTCCAATTGGCGTAATGATGTTGCCGGTTTCCTCTTTGAGAAAAGTGCAAACCGCTCCACGTGTTTGGATTGTGCTTTCGTGAATACTTCATCAGTGTACTATTTCTCATTGTATTCAAGGACTGGCCATACAGGGTTCTGATAAATCAAAACAGTATTGTTATTCATTCATAACTAGCGTGGCCCGGCCATGCGTTGCTGTGGCTTATTGTGGTGAAATGGGAAAGGAACAGTAGCAGGAAATCAATTGCAGAGGCCAGCAGTACGTGCCCATGCAAACAGGCAGCCTGATGCTGTGCGATGTCAGTGATGTGTGTGCCTTCATTCCTTGGGGAGGGGATGGAAAGGCAGCCCTCCCACACATCTAGGGTGTCTGGTCATGATCCTTTACCTGGGAGTAAGTTTGGTTGGTGGCAATGGGTGTCGCTTCTGAGGAAACCCTCTGAGGGGTGCGACACAGCCATTCAAAGTATGTCACGGTTGCTGTACCGAGCTTACTCCTGAGTAATGCATACCTGGTTTTCTTAACTGTAACCGCAGTATTCAGGGAATCTAGGGTGCCTGGCCCCTCCCTCCCATCCCTTGCATGTCGCCCTTCACTCTCTTCCCTCCCTCACTTCTCTTCCCTTGAATACCACTCCTCCCCCTCCCTCCCTTCCCTTTTCCTCCGCTAGGGTGGGTGGGTCATATCAAGATGCTAGGCCCCCTGCCTCCCCTCCCTTGCATGCCACACCTCACTCTCTTCCCTCCCTCACTTTTCTTCCCTTGCATGCCATCCCTCCCCCCCTTCCAGTGGTGGGATTAGGCAGGTTCGCACCACTTCAGCAGAACCGGTTGTTAAAATGCCTCTCGTAAACAACTGCTTGTTAAAGAACTTAAATCCCACCACCGGAACCGGTTGTTAAATGATTTGAATCCTACCACTGCCCCCTTCCCTTCCCTTTTCCTCTGCTGGGGGGGTGGGTCATATCAAGATGCTGGGCCCCCTGCCTCCCCTACCTTGCATGCTACCCCTCACTGTCTCCCCTCTCTCACTTCTCTTCCCTTGCATGCCTCACCCTCCGTCCCTTTCCTCTCCCTCCCTCTCTTCCCTTGCATGCCACCTCTCCCTCCCTTCCCTCTCCCTCGTGTGTATGTGTGTGTATGTGTTTCACTTCCACTCGAGTTACTGCCTATGTACTGTTTCCACTGCTCATATCTGGCCGTCGGAGTGAACATTCTAATCAGCATGAACATTCTAAGGGTGACAGTTACACTGAGGCAGCTGCATGTCCTTCACCAGGGAGTGCCAGGAAAAAGGCGTTTTACCTGGGCCAGGTGTGAAATTTCAGGGATGTGAACATCTAAAAACACTCTCGCCTGGCTGACTATAGTGGCTGGGAATTTTCAGAGGAATTGGCCCAGCAGTTACTGAGCTATACTATCATCAACAAAAACACTGTTAGCTTTTTATATATATAGATAAGCTACATGACTCCTATTGTATTCAAGGACTAGCTGTACAGGGTTCTAATCATCAAAACAGTATTGTCATTAATTCATAATATGCTATATAACCCATCCTGTATTTTAGTACATATCTTTCTAGAGCTGTATAAGTTCATAGTAACATGTTTAAAGCTTGAAGGTACACCCATACCCCTATCAATATTCTAATGTTGCCATATAACATTCTTAAACATGTTATTATATAAGTCATTTGCAATGATTGCATTGTATAGACAACTTACATCCTCTTTCATCACTTTGTGGGTTCCCAAAGGCTTTTTCTCAGTCTTGTGTCAGGTTTGCTGAGTCAAGTTAATGAAGAACCTGGCTAATGTGAAACACCTGTTGTATCTAGGTTCTGTGTGAATGAATTAAAGTTCTATGTATTTTCTATTATAGGTAGCATGATAAATCTAAATCCTTATTCCAGCCTTTTATGTGGCTTTTGGGTATAAATATCCATCTGGCTTCCTGTCTAAGTAATAAATGTTTGACATCTACATTTTTGTCCATTGAGGGTCTATATTTATATAACACTAAGAACTGAAAATCTCTCTCAGTATGATTCATTGAGATAAAATGATTCACAAGGGGTGCTTACTCCTTCTTAATTCTGATGTTACTAACGTGCTCCAACAACCTGGTCTTTAAAACTCTTAAGGTCATGCCTATATAAATCATATTATATTTACATATCAGCATGTAAACACACTGGGTGGTGTTACAGTTAGAAAAATGCTGTATGGGCCAGGTGCGTGGACTATTCAGATCCTGAATGAACTTAGTGTTAATTGCCTGGCTGCACATACTACAATGCCCACACTTGAAGTGTCCTTGCAAGGGTGGTTTTGGTAGAATTTTATTCTGTAAATCAGATTGTATGAGTCTTTGTTTAATATTATTAGTTCGTCTGAGGCCAATCAAAGGTGGTTTCTGACATCCAACAATGTCATTAACCAAATGCCAATATTTGTAAATTATACTCTTAATATGGAGGAGTATACTCTTAAATACTCCTAAATATTCTTAATATTTCTGTATTGGAGGAGTTAGTGGCAAGGTAAGTACTCTATTCTGCGACACGCTTGTTTCAAAACTAATAATCTTCCTTTTAGTCAACTGGTAAGAGCCAAAAGGAATGCTTCTGAGATTGATATTTTTCATATAGAAGCAAAACAAGTGCTGCAAAATTGTTATAGCAGAGGATATCCTAAAAGGGTTTTGAAACAAGCATGGCACAGAATAGAGCACTTAACTCGCCACCAACTCCTCCAATACAGAATTAAAACTCCTGAACCACATATTAAATGGCCTCTGCAATATACAGCCAATACCTCTCATATTAAGAGAATAATTTACAAATGTTGGCATTTGGTTTATTATTATTATTATTATTATTATTATTATTATTATTATTATTATTATTATTATTATTATTATTATTATTATTATTATTATTATTATTATTATTATTATTATTATTATTATTATTATTAATTGGGTTTATAGACCGCCCTCCCCCGGAGGGCTCAGGGCGGTGAACAACATACAAATAGAGCACAATATCAGATTAAAATACCATAAATATAAGTTAAGACGGCTCTAATAAAAATAAACCCTACCCCATTTAAAATGCAGCATTAATTAATTAATTAACTCAGTCAAGATGGCGCCTGCTATCAGTTCCCTTAAAAAAAACCCAAAGGGGAAGGGGTGGTAGGATCTACAGGATGTTACAAGAAAAAGATGAAAAGAGGCGGGAGGGAGGGAGGGGGCCCCTAACAACAGCTAGTCTCCCCAAAAGCCCAGTGGAACAGCTCAGTCTTGCAGGCCCTGCAGAACTCAGCAAGATCCCCTAGGGCCCGGACAGTTGGTGGGAGAGCGTTCCACCAGGCAGGGGCCAGAGCTGTAAAGGCTCTGGCCCGGGTGGAGGCCAGCCGTATCATTGAGGGGCCAGGGATCACCAGTAGATTGGCCTCTGCCGAACGCAGAGACCGATTCGGGACATAATGACATTGTTGGATGTCAGAAACCACCTTTAATTGGCCTCAGACAAACTGATGTTCAAGAATCAACATGGCTGCTAAATACTGTGTCAACAAGCACAGAAGAACAGGCTTCAGAACCATGTCTGCACTGGCAGCTAGCCCCTGATGTCCCGATGCATTTTTCTGTGGTAGAATCTGTGGTAATAGACTTAACATGCGAGTTCAAGGCAAATTTGCTAAAAGCCAGAGGATTAATTAGAAACAGTGCTTCAGATGCAACATTTGGAACTATGGCAGTCTGCAAAACAGTAGATGATTGTTCTTGGTGGCAAGCTGTGTACACAGATTCAACTGGTTGATTTAGGTGGGGGATCGCTGAGGATCCTTTTTTTTCCAAGCAGGTTGTTGTGCCACTGGTGCACCACAAAGAATGTGCTGCATGATGATTGTGGTCATACATGTGGCTAAGGGCTTGAGCTGTGATGTGATGGTGGTTTTGAGGTGACTTAGTGCCAAAATCCTGAGGATCCTTGAACATCCCTGTTTTGCAGGCAGGTTTTTGCTCCATTGGTGCTCCAGGGAGCATGTGCTGTGTGATTTTTTTGGTCAGACATGTGGCTAAGGACTTGAGCTGTGATCTGATGGTGGTTTTGGGGTGACTTAGTGCCAAAATCCTGAGGATCCTTGATCATCCCTGTTTTTCAAACAAATTTTTGCACCACTGGTGCGCCAGGGAGCATGTGATGTGTGATTGCTTTGGTGCTGCCTGTAGAGTATGACATGCTTTATAGTTTCATGGTTGTTTCTTTTCATTATAATTCAAAAATCATATGAATTCAGGAGGATCTGTTTAGATCCTTATTTTATCCAGACCTTTTGCAAGCCAGGGAAGTGGGAAATCTCCAGGTTTTCTGTTTGTCCTTTTGCAAGCCAGGTGAGAGGGAAATCTCGTTTGTCCTTTTGCAAGCCCAGTGTAGCATAGGCAGGGAAGGGAAATCTCAGGTTTGTTTTTATTTTGTAAGCTGCGTGTGGTGGCTGGGGAGGGAAAAATCTCTGGTTTGCTTGTCTGTCCTTTTGCCAGCCAGAGGAGAGGGAAATCTCTGTTCTTTTGCAAGTTGAGTGCAGAAGAGGCAGGGGAGGGAAATCTCCGGGTTTTGCAAGCTGCCTGCAGTGGCTCTGAAGGGGAATCTCAGAGGTTTTTTCCTTTTCTTTTTCAAGCCGCACACGCACTGAAGCCCGAATATGGACAAGATGATCTGAATACCTTCTATTTGGATTGGCTCTGACTCAGGCAAGATGTATTCGGACTTGGTATTGTCCAAATGCAGCTGAATGGGCCTGAATTTGGCCCGCATAGGTGATTCATTGCATCTGAATCACCAAGCCTACAGATTAGACAGCTGGGCCAAAACAAACAAAATGAGTTTCAACATAGATAAATGTAAGATACTACATTTGATCCTCTGAAGATGCCAGCCACAGATGCAGGCGAAACGTCAGGAGAGAATGCTGCTAGAACACGGCCATACAGCCCGGAAACCACACAGCACCCATGTAAGATACTACACTTAGGCAGAAAAAATGAAATGCACAGATATAGGATGTGTGACATCTGGCTTGACAACAATACCGGTACATGTGAAAGGGATCTGGGCATCTTAGTAGACCATAAACTAAATATGAGTCAGCAGTGTGATGCGGCGGCCAAGAAAGCCAAGGTTATTCTGGGTTGTAACAATAGGAGTACAGTGTCAAGGGATGTAATTGTACCTCTCTATTCTCCATTGGTTAGACCTCACCTGGAATATTCTGTACAGTTCTGGGCACCGCAGTTTGGGAAGGATATTGACTGGCTGAAACAGGTCCACAGGAGGGCAACCAAAATGGTTAAGGGTCTGGGGTCCATGCCCTATGAAGACTAGAGAGGCTTAGGGAGCTGGGGATGTTTCATCTGGAGAAGCGTAAGTTAAGGGGTGACATGTCAGCCATGTTTAAATATTTGAAGGGATGTCATGTTGAAGAGGGAGCAAGCTTGTTTTCTGCTCCTTCAGAGACTAGGACACGAAGTAATGGATTCAAGGTGAAGGAAAAGGCTGTTTGACAATGGAATTCACTGCTTCGAAGAGTGGTGGAGTGTCCTTCTTTGGAGGTTTTTAAACAGAGGCTGGATGAGCATGTGTCGGGAGTGCTTTGATTGTGTGTTCCTCCATTGCAGGGGGTTGGACTTGATGGCCCTTGTCGTCTCTTCCAACTCTATGATTCTGTGGTTCCATGATTCTAGGGGAACCCTTGCCTCCAACATATTCTGCAGCAGCATGCATGCATTCTATAAAGAAGAAACAAAACAGTTGTCTCTCTCCCTTGCAGGCACTCACCCTATCCTCCCCCAGCTTCTCTGGTTACATATCTCATAAAGTTGTTATGACAAAACAGGCAAAAGAAGAGGACTATATGCTGCCTTGAACTCCTTGGAGAAAGAATGGGATAAAAATATGACAGTAAATTGATGAAGCATTTTAAATAACACTCAACACTTCAATTCTTGGCTGCTTGAACAACTCTGCATGTGAAGATAGAGAATGGACCATTGACCTACGCATACCAGTTATGCCATTGTATTGTATTGTTACTAAGAGCCAGTTCCTTTATTGGTATAAAGGATTTATATTTTTAAAGCTCTGATTCTTACGAGGTTAAGTGTCTAATGCACCATATCCACACAAGTGTATTGTAAAGCTTTTTTCATGAGTGAAAATATATGCAAAATGTAGCTATTATACATAGATGTATTTTTAAAAGCCTCAAGCATCAAATTGCTATTAAACCTAGCAAGAAACTGAAGCAATGGAAAGTGAAGCCCAGCCAGTAATGCATTTTCTCAGGGAGAGAGAGTGCACTATCACTTAACACCAGACACCATCAAAGGGGGAAAAAGTATTTGAAACTACAGTAAATAAAGTTAAAAAAATTATATAATTTTTAGTGTTAGAGCACAATGACTCAGGCAGAAAATTGAAATTAAATGTATAAGTCATAATTCTTTGCTGCCATGAATAGAACAATAAATAAAACACTAGACAGGAAGCTGAAAAGTGAGCTTGGGTATTGAAGGTAGATAGGAAATTAGATCAACCACAGATTGAAGATGGTGGTTATGAAATGTTTTCCCATTAAGTAGAAGCCATGCTGGCTCCCCCCCCCCCCATGATAAATATTTGAATAACATTAAATCATCTTTTTTTAAAAAAAAACTGGAACTATCATACAATGTGCAGGTTTAATTTGAGTAATAAGATCTGATACCCTCTATCACTGCTACTCCCATATAAACCTGCCCACCAACTAGTATAAACTATAGAGGTCCTGGCCACAAGGGATGATACATATAATGACTTTTCTTCTTTTCTAGACTTCTGCTGATTTTCTGCCCCTCTCAGTTTTTTCTTTCAGTGGCTATGTGTTTATG
This sequence comes from Sphaerodactylus townsendi, assembly GCF_021028975.2. Taxonomy (NCBI): domain Eukaryota; kingdom Metazoa; phylum Chordata; class Lepidosauria; order Squamata; family Sphaerodactylidae; genus Sphaerodactylus; species Sphaerodactylus townsendi. Next base: position 51,926,515 of record NC_059431.1, read on the forward strand.
CTGCTTATGATTGGTTTGAATACTTTGTCTTCTATGGTTCCTGCAATGGCTGGAACCTCTTATGTAGATCACTTTCATGCTTAAAGTCTTATAATTTCATACTCCTGTGGAAAAAAAATCATTTAAAACTATTAACTACAGAAATGAATGCTCCATTTTTAGTTTTGGTTTTGATCAGTAAATATCTGAAAGCACAGTCTGCAAGAGAATTGTCTTCTCCCATAGATGAAAGTAGACACACCTGCTTATGTAGAATTATTGATGACATCCACACACATGTTGTATGTGTGCACATTATGACCTATTATGCATGCAGGGCTTAACCTGGGGTTTCTCTTGCTGTGAAGCTTTCCTAGCCTGGCCAGCCACTATTTCCCTTACCCACCACTTCTCTTGTTTCCTTCTACTCTCTCTCTCTCTCTCTCTTTAAAAAAAGAAAAAAGGAAACCCCTTTGAGACACTCTAGTAGCAGAGAATGGAAGGAAGTGCTGTTGAATTGGTGGGGGAGGAGAAGACAAAAGGGGCTAGCAAAGTCAAGCCAAGCTGAAAACACCTTTGCTTTCTCTGGGAAAATAAAGGAAACATTGCACTTTGGGCAGTTTTGTAAGTTGCAAGGCTTCTCTCGCAGTGGTGGGATTCAAATAATTTAACCACTGGGTGTTTACAAGCACCATTTTAACAACCAGTTCTGCCAAAGTGGTGCGAACCTGCTGAATCCCACCATTGCTTCTCTGTGCAGTATGTCTGTAGTGTGTGTGTGTGTACAACCAATAATCTGGGCAGATCACAAGTTCTCTGAGTGCATTTGGTTATATATCGTTATAATAATATATCTTACCAAAGTTGAAAGGAAACATTTAAACTATGTGAATTCCAGCCATAAATAGGAAATATTCATATATTTATTTATTTAGACTTTTTATACCACCCACCCCCAAAGAGCTCTGGGCAGTTTACAACATATAAATATAGCAAAATAAAACCCAGTACAATATAAAACCACTTAAAATCAGTAAATTAACAGATATAATACAAACCAGTATAAAAGATTAAATGGCAAGATGACAAGATGGCAAATAGAGGAAAGCATAAAGTAAATCCCAGTCTTCAAATCCAAATACTGTTTAATATTTTGGTAGAAGTTTAATTGCAGTTGTCAAAGACTAAATCTCAGTAGTTACCTCTAGACAGATTTCATAGCAGATACAAGCTTAGATAGCAATCACAACTTTCCAAGTTTTAAAACTAGGAAGCAAATAGAAATAATATGCAGAGTATTTTTTCTAATATATATTGCAGACCATACCAGAAAAGCAAATGTCTAAAATCATTGCAACAACACCAGACAATTCCCAGAATATCAGCTTCTTCCATTAATACAGAGTACACATTTAATTGTTTTTACACTTCAATATTCACCATAGAAATTCAAATATTCTGTTACCATTCATGACTGCATTTCTGCCACTTGACAAAGAATAATGGGTGATTCTTTATTTTGAAAAACCCTATTCCAAGTGCATGCTCGATAGCATGTTTTTTCCTCAATGTCCCAGTCCACCTCTCTCTGAACTATGTGCTTGTTTATCATTATTGCTTTTATGTGTTGTCTTCTCTAGATCTGCATTGTATTCTGACCTATAACTGAAGCATAATATAACCCCAAATGCATATTTTATGAGAATGAACAAGTTTGTCCCAGTTAACCAAAAATAAGATAAAATTGTCATGTGAAGTTTTTGAACTGTAGAAGAATTTGGCAGGTGATAGCAGGTTTCTGGGAGAAACTGGTTATTTAAGAAACAAAACATTTAACACACAAGCATATTTCTGACAGGTGTCAGTCAGGTCTGTCCTATGGCATAGAATCCAGTCTTTCAGATGTTGATTTAAAAAAAAACTAGTTCCTGCCTGAAAGCAGTTTTATGTTCATACATAACACGTGGTTATTGTTTTTGTGCCATCAAGCTGACTTATGATGACACTGTAGTGCTTTCAAGAAAAAAGATATTTGGAGGTGGTTTGCCATTTCTTGCCTGTGTGCCCCAACCCTAATATTTCTTGGAGATTGCCCATCCAAATACTACTGAGGGCCAGTTCTGCTTAGCTTCTGAGATCTGATGGGATCAATTTGGCTTGGGGCTATCCAGGTCAGGACAGTGATGTATAGTAACTCATAATTCTCAACTGAGACATTATTCTATAATTATTGCTGAAATGGCAGAACTGGATCAAAAGTTTGTGTGTCTGTGTCACACACAAACACACAAAACTGACCACTTCTGCAATTTCAGCAAAAATGCTTTATGTAATAATGCATCAGTTGAAAATTATGAGTTACCGGGATGGCCTAGACTAGCCTAATCTCATCAGATTTTAGAAGCTAAGCAGGGTTAGCCATGGTTAGTAGCTGGATTAGAAACCACCAGAGAATGCCAGGATTGTTGTGTAGAGAAATGCAATAGTAAACTACCTCTGCTAGGTGCTTGCCTTGAAAATCCTATGGAGTTGCTATATGTTGACTGTGACTTAACTGCACTTTTACACATGCTCATGTATACATATTGTTGACTAGAAAGTGTTTTAATTTAAATACAGTTTTCAAAACCACAGGGTTTTTTAAGTAAATACCAGCTGATTCCTATGATACCTGCATATTTTTAAAGCACCTATTATTTTTATCTACATCCCTACTGACATTCAAGAATTATAAAAGGTTAGGGGAGAACCAAATCAAACTTCTCCTACTCCAAAGGCATCTAAAAATTAGCAATTGGGTGATAAATTCAGGTTAAAATTAAAGTAGGAACGTATCAAAAATGCATTGCGCACCCCAGGCTGATGATTTGTAGTCAATACCGTATATTCAATTATTATATAATCACAATTACTAATATAACTGTCAATAATACAACAGTTTCTCTCAAACAGCTATAGTACATTAGTTTCTCTGAAACAGTTTTTCCATATAATGCTTACTGTAAGGAATTCCATAGAAGCAGAAATAAAAGGCTTTTTGGGTGTAAAAGACCGTTTATTAAGACATCTTAGAAAGCTCACGTACACGCAGTGGCAGGAATGAGACCTCCCGCCAAAAACACAGGTTATAACTCACTGCATCCCATTCCCCCTCCCGGATTCCCATGGGAACGGAGGCCTCATCTCCCTCGGAGAGATAAGGTCTCCGTCGAAGAAGCTGGCCCGTCGCCCGCGCTGTGGAATGTAGTCAAGGTCGGGCGGCTGGCCCGTACATCAACACCATTGAATCCTTTACACTCTGCCTCCCTTAAAAAAGACTTCTCCCCCCCAGGTTTGTGCGGAAAGGCCCGATGGAAAGCAGAAATGAGGGCGGGGGCGTCAATATTTTCGGAGTAGACCCATTGATTATACCCAGAGGAATACCCCACCCAAGAGACCAAATATTGTACGCGTTTGCGATTAAAGAGAGAGTCCAGGATGGCGTCAATTTCGTAATGCTTGTGGCCATCAATAATAGTCGGTGGGGGTCTCTCATGGCGGGTCGTGCCAGGCATCGGAAATAGGAGCCTCCTTGAGTAAACTGGAATGGAAGACAGGATGGATGTTACTAAGAGAATTAGGCAAGTCCAATCGGGCAGTGACATCATTAATTACTTTAGTAATCTGAAAAGGTCCCACGAATCTTTTGCCTAATTTTGAAAATTTATGCACGTCTCTGAGGTTTTTGGTAGACAAATACACCCAGGCCTTTACACGCAGAGGGAAATCCGAGCGGTGCTTATCCGCTTGACGTTTTTGGGAGTCTTTAGCCTGTTGTAAGGCAGCCTGGACCCTTTTCGACCCCTCGGCCAGCGAAGAAATCCATTGTTGAAACTCCGGAGGATCCAGTGCTTCCGCGAGGGTAGTTGTGGCAAGGGCTGGAAGGAGCGACCGGACACAATTTCAAAGGGTCTTTTTGTACTACTATGCACTGCCTTGTTGTGGGCGCACTCTGCAAACGGAAGAACCTCGCACCAATTGTCTCGGTGGTAGTTTGTGCAACGCCGTAAATACTGCTCTAGGGTTCTGTTCGTTCTCTCCGACTCACCATCACTTTGAACGCGGTAGGGCGCGGCGACCGGGCTGGCCCCCAACAACCCTAGAAAAGCTTTCCAGAACTTTGAAATGAATTGGGGTCACGCGGTCGGAGACCACCTTAACGGGGCGGAGTGTAGACGGTAAACATGCTGGAATGAACAGACGATGCTAACTTAGGAGCCGGAGGGGATGGAAGCACAGGGAATAAAATGGGCTTGTTTAGAAAATAAGTCCACCACCACCCACAAGACCGTGTTGCCATGACTTTCTGGCAAATCTGTAATAAAATCCATGGAGATGACTTGCCAAGGGCGGGAGGCCACCGGGAGGTTTCAACAGACCATGGGGTTTTCCTCGGAACGCTTTTGGCTTCAGCACAAACAGAGCAACCTTTAATATACCGTCTCAATGTCCTTAGCGCGTCGCCACCAGAACTGACGGCGGGCTAAATGCAGAGTTTTTAGAAAGCCAAAATGTCCAGCCGAAGGGCTGCCATGGCAGGCCTCGAGAACCTGCTTACGGAGGGGGGGGAGGCACGCACCAACAATCCCCGCCGGCCAAACGCCATTCTCCAAACGCAATTGGGAGTCACCTTCCTCCGTCGGAGGCTCGCGAGCCCCGCCTCGAGTTCCCGTAGGAAGGGGGAGACCAGGCGGGGAATGGGCGGAGAAGGAGGTGGGGATGTGGGAGATCGGGTGACAGCCAGCCCTAATTGGGAGGGGGAGAGAACAGTGCGTGGAATGTCCCGTGAAGGCAGCCCACCCCCCTCGGTATGCGCTGGTGAGCGCATCAGCCAGTTTATTGGTTTTTCCGGGGGAAAAGTGGACCGTGAAAGAGAAACGAGAAAAGAAATCGGCCCAACCTTAAGATTGCTTCTCATGGACATCTTGAGGGGTGGAGAGGGCGCCAAGTTCTTGTGATCCCACCAAACTTGAAAGGGGTGTTTAGCCCTTCCAGCCAGTGGCGCCAAGTGGAGAGTGCTACTTTGATGGCCGCAGTCTCTTTATCCCCTACAGTCCAGTTGAGCTCTGCACCGAGAATTTCTTGGATAAATAAGCACACGGAACCAGCCTACCATCTTTATTTTTCTGCAACAGGGCTGCCCCAAGCGCTTTGTCCGAGGCATCCAATGTGAACTACAAATGGGAGATCCGGATCAGGGTGCTTCAGGATAGGTTCGGTAGTAAAGCAGATTTTAAAAGCTGAAAGGCTGTCTGACATTCTTTAGACCAGGAAAGGGGGGCCCCGGGTTTGGCAGTCAATGGATCTTTACCCTTAGTCGCAGAGGTCTGTGAGTGGGAGAGTCAGTTCAGCGAATTGGGGTATAAAGTCACGATAGAAATTAGCAAAACCCAGAAAAGATTGGAGCTCCTTTCGGTTGGTAGGGGCAGGCCACTGGAGGACTGCATCAATCTTAGCAGGATCCATCTTGAGGCCCTCGGGCGAGATCCGGTAACCCAAATAGTCAATAGAGGTTTGGTGGAAACAGCATTTCGAAAGTTTGGCAAAGAGGGAGTTGTTGAGCAAACGTTTCAATACTTCTCGAACCAACTTCATGTTCCTCCATGGTTTGCTAATAGATTAAAACGCCATCTAAATACACAACTACTCCCTTGTACAATAAATCATGAGAACTTCGTTGATAAGGGCCATAAAAGCTCCGGGGGCCCCACTTAACCCGAATGGCATTATTAAGTATTCAAACTGTCCAAACTTCGTGTTAAATGCAGTCAGGTGTTCATAGCCCTCAGCAATTCTGACTCTATAGTAAGCTTCTCTCAAGTCCAACTTAGTGAAGATGCGTCCCTTGCCCAATGCGTCTAGAAGGTCCTTGATTAACGCAAAGGGTATTTATTGGACAGAGAGACTGCATTGAGTCCTCGGTAATCGGCAGAGCCGTAAAGAGCCATCTTTCTTTTTTACAAACAATACAGGAGCAGCGTGTGTGTGTTTGGTAGCCCGCCGTATGAACCCGCTGAATGGTTCTTGTCTAAGAAGGCACGAAGTTCCTTCTCCTCATTGGGACTCATACGGTAGATTCTACCTTTGGGCAGCTGCTTCTGGCTGGCTGTATTACGATTTTGCAGGCAGTGTCTCTATGGGGTCGCCACTGATCGCATTCTTGCTCCTGAAAGACTCTGGCCAAGTCTTGGTAAGCCGGTGGAAGGTCGGGTAGAATCGGGAGCAGTTAGAGCGGGCATCGCTGATGAAGCCGGTGTGCCAGTGAGAAGTCGAGTTTTCCAATTCATGTTCACCGCAGGGGTCAGTGAATTCTAAGATCCTTTCTTTCCAAATGAATTTTGGTTCATAAACAACAACCATGGCATGCCCAGAACTATGGAGTGTTTGGCCACTGGCGCCAGAATAAAACTAATTTTCTCCCAATGGTCGGCGCTACGGAGGAGGACCGGTTATGCGCTTTTGAACTGGGCCGGTCCTTCGTCTCCCGAGAGGACTGCCGCCCATTTGGGTGAATGGTATGGGCTTAGCCAGGGGACTTGGTCTAGACCCAGTTCCTCCGCCACCTGGGGCCGCATTAAGCAATGGGAGCAGCCAGAATCTACAAGGGCTGAGGCTATAATAACGAAAGTATGCTTAGCGGGGTTGGCTAGAAACGCGTGGACTGTTATGGGGGCGCCGCCTTCACTCACCGCGGCTGGAGTCGAACCCATGTCCATGGGGGCTGAAGAAAGGCACACAGCTGCTTCCCCCACCTCTGGAGTCGCCTTCAATAACTGCCTTGAACGTCGCCTGTTGGGGGCGGCCCGGATTTGCGTGGTGGCTTGGCAGATGGGGTGCTGCAGTCGGAGCGGTTGGCTTCTGTTTTTTCGGCAGTTAAGGCTAGATGACCTGGTCCTCCTCCTCAAGTAAAGACATCAATCCCAGCCGGCGGCGGAGGTGGTCTCGGTAGCGGCTGGGCTTGGCTTGGTGGTCGCAGTAGTGGTCGTAGTGGCGGTTTTGGCGCGTGGCCCCGACACGGTGCGTATTCCAAACGAGACGCCACTTGGGATCCCAATTCGATCCAATCAGCAATAGTGCGGGGATCCGAATTAAAAACACCGCTTCACGCGAACTTGCCGTCGACAGCATCCGAGAAGTATTCGCATTTCATGCTTCAGGCCACTCAGGAGGGAGTCGAGCAGCTGCCGCATCTAAATTCACGGGCAAATTCTGCAAACGAAATGCGGTTGCCTTGCTGGATAGATTTGATGGTGCGGATAGCTTCATTTTCAGCACCCGGATCTTGGAAGCGAGCCCTTAAGGCTTGGAGGAATGCGAGCACCGCAAGGCGAAAGTATCCTCATCTTGCAGGTTCAAAAGAGTCATTAAACCAGTCGACTGCCGCTCTCATCCAGGACTGAGCCGATGTCCCGTATTTTTTCGCGCTCAGACCGGGTATAAATCATCATAGTCCTCCCATGTGGGCATCGAAGTTGCAAGATGAAGTAGGGAAGTTTGGAAGCGGTCCCATCGAAACGGGCAGGTATTGGAGGCCTGTAGTATCCCCTCTCCACGGCCCTTTACGCCCGCAAGGGCTGTGGCCGCGCAGGGGCTGGAATCGGTGGAGGTGGAGGTACCAACGCCGGTGCCGCCATGCCTGGCGGGAGCCGGTCCTTGGAAGGTGGCAGGACCCAGCAGCGTAGCCGCCTCTGGCGCCGGCTGTACCAGTGACAGCGGAGACTCCAACTTCTGTTGTCCTGTTCTGCTGCTGCTTCAGTTCCCTCTCCAAGGCAGCCAGTTCTCTCTCGCTATGCGAAGTCAATGCATCCCGGTCTCTTTGCAGGTTTTCACGCTCTTGCTGCAGCTGTTCTCGTTCTCTTCCCATAGCTGCCGTTCACGGGCCCATGCTTCTTGCGCATCTCGCAGTCGGCCCACTTCCTCATCCCAGCTCTCTTTCGATGGGAGAGGGAATAGATCCGGGAAGGGAGTGCAGGCTCTCTCTGGACTCCTCTTCCTCTGACCGCGAGGACGCCGTGCCCACCGGTGGCTCCATCGACATCTCAGATCCAGCTGCTAATCCGGGATCTGGGGGCCACGGTGGATTCTTGGGAGCATCACCAAAATACGAGTCCAGTAATCGTTCAATGGACTCCTACGTTGCCGCATGAAAGGTGGTCAAACCCGTCTCCTCCGTGACAGGCTGCACCTGAGATTTGTAATCCACATGGAAACGGGCAGATATCCGGCATCCACAGGCGCACGATCCATAGATAGCCCCAAACGACTCATGTAAGTCCACATGATCGCCTCCCTCGCCCCTCGTGCCGACGGAGTAAGGGAAAACTCATGTCGATACGAGGGACGGGAAAGAGTTACCAGCGAGACCCGTTCTCCCGCCGGTTCCTCCAAATCCAGAAGGGAAAGCTCGGAGCCCTCTTTGGGGGCTACCGCACCTTCCACAGGAATATTCAACCTCTCCATGCCGAGACACCAGAGGTCCACTGCACTAGGAATATAGATGAACTAGGATTTCCTGCCACAATGTAAGGAATTCCATAGAAGCAGAAATAAAAGGCTTTTTGGGTGTAAAAGACCGTTTATTAAGACATCTTAGAAAGCTCACGTACACGCAGTGGCAGGAATGAGACCTCCCGCCAAAAACACAGGTTATAACTCACTGCATCCCATTCCCCCTCCTGGATTCCCATGGGAACGGAGGTCTCATCTCCCTCGGAGAGATAAGGTCTCCGTCGAAGAAGCTGGCCCGTCGCCCGCGCTGTGGAATGTAGTCAAGGTCGGGCGGCTGGCCCGTACATCAACACCATTGAATCCTTTACACTTACTAAATGTTCACTTTAAATGTAAATAATAATATCCAAACCAGGATCACTCTATCTTGTCAATATAACCATACATAGTTTCTTGGTAGGCACATGTCCGTATAGTCCATATTTCTATCAGTATCCAATAATTTCTTGCAGTCCAATATCAAAGGCTCCTTAAAAGTCAGACTCGGAGGTCTCTCTCGCTTGTGTGTATCAAGAGAGCTCCGGTGCGATGCCTGTCTGTCATACAACTTGAAAACATGTCGCGTGTTTAACAGCTTTTTCGCATCCTCTTCATCAGTCAAACAACATTCTTATATTTTAGTCAGCCACCAAAGGGGTTCTATCTATAAAGTACAGGTATGAAACAATAAAACTGTATAAATCACATCATTAACATTATTATTTTCCTAGTACAATTTATAATTACAAATATATTATCATTAAATGCTTTGCTCTGTCAATAATAATGACTAAATAAATGTAAACTAACTTACTTTTCTCTCTTCACAGAGCTGCTCTAACCCAAATGGCTATTGTACTTCCAACCAGCTGGAACCAATTATCTAAATAGACCTATGATACCTATCACCTGCTTCAATCTACCTATGATGTTACTATAGTAACCTGTTGTAGATGGACTAAACTTAAAGGCTAATATGTTGTGTTATCAAAGGCAGAAAAGTTTATAAGTGACAAGCAAAATCAAGCTCTCTGTTGAGTCCTAAAGTGTCACTCCTAAATGTTAGCCCTCTGATCAATCCTATATATATATGTGGCAATATATTTACCTTTAAAATCATATTGGCAGAAGCTAAGTTTTCACAGCACCTCTCTGTGTAGGTAGCAGCATGGTCACCTGACAGCAAGCTAAGGTCAAAAGTTTGCTTTAACATGAGCTAATTAAGAGAATGAGTTACTCCTGTATGACTTGGAGGTGTCATCCTGTGTAAGGGCATGCTTGATTACCACACCTTGCAAAGATACTGTTAAAGACAAAGAACATAGAAAGCCACTTTAATATCAGATACTGCCTTTTCCCTATCTCTTCTGGAAACCAGGTCAGCAACAGATGGTTGCTCCTCTGCATGTCCTCGTCCCATTGTTATTACTTTCCTAAAGTCACCCACCTTTCCCTGGTCTAATGTCTCAGCAAAAATCTGAATATCTTGGGCAGTAACCCTAAAAGATTAATCTGCATGGAAGCCTTACAGCAGCTCCTCGTTTAGCTTAACAATGTAATTTGGCCGCTTTGTCCCAGGCTTAGTCATAGTTGAGCTAATTAACTGGCTCTGCACCCCAAACCCAGCACAGCTGTGAAACCGACTGCAATTAGCTCCTTTTCCCGCCGAGAGAACGATCTACCTTATAAAAGTTCAGTTCACCTAGAGCATGTTGCTCATTACTAGCCTGTGCCTCCCTTGGTCTGGTCAGTTTGAGACATGATATCGTCTTCTACCGGGTTTCCATGCTGGCGTGGAATCCCTGCCTTCTACTTCCAGAACGTTAGGTAATGTATCACCCTGCAAATTCCCAATTCCCTCTCTATCATCCCATCTATCTTTCAAACCTTTCTATATACTAGGAACTTGAATGTATGCGCTCTTATGTCTTACTGTATGGGTGTATTTTGAACCAAATTTATATAAACGTTTAAAAACTTCATTTGGACTCTTGAATTACTCTGTGGATCTCTCCTTGCCAAATCCCTTCCCCTTAGATATAGTCTCCAAGATCCTGACCTAGTCTCCTCTCGCACTGCCAAGTGAGCTTCATTCCCCTTTGCTACTCTAAAAACCATATGTGTGCTGTTACACTCTTAGCAGCTGGTGGAGATTCTCTTTAATAAATTAATAACCCCTGTTAAACTAGGTAACATAAACCTAAATATATACTTTTCATCACTGCATGGATATGGAAGGAATGTCTATGACTTTTGTGTTCATAGAGAATTGGCATTGAGCACAAAGTCCACATGCATAGTGCCCCACCAAATATAGGAATGATTTTCTGTTTGGACAGAAGATCTGCCCGTTTAAGTTTTTGTCTAAGATTTTCTGTACTTCTTAAACCTATTTATGGGGGATTATTACAGCCCAGCAAGTTTGAAACAATATGCCAGTATTTATTAATAATCTTTTTAATATCTGGTGTTGCAATGTTGAAAGCTCATGTAATCTTAGCTGTGGTTTCTCTATCTTTTACCTGCAACAAGTTTTTCTGGTCAGTGTTATTAATTGTTTGCCAGGCTGTCTTTAATACTGATTGGGAATATCCCTATTGTAGTAATGCTCCATGATCCATTCTGCCTCTTGTAAAAAATTACTACTATCTGTGGAATTACGTTTAGCCCTGATAAGTTGATTGAAAGGTAAATTATATCTCAAATGTTTGGGGTGGAAGGATCTAAAGTGTAAGACTTTGTCCCTTTCCATCGTTTTATGAAATTGTTAAAATGCAATTTTAGATGACTGGTCAATATAAACAGTGGAATCCAAAAAAACTATTTGTTCATTACTAACATGTCCTGTGAATTTTATGGTAGGATGTAATGCATTGACCCACCATAAAAATTGTTGCAAGTTGAAATCAGATGTAAACAAAAAAAACAGGTCATCAATGTACCTTTTATAAAATAGCATTGAAGTAAAAAAAAGGATTGAGACTATTGTTAAAGAAAAAACGGTTTTCAAAGTCTTCCATGAATAAATTGGCCACACTAGGTGCAAAACTACTACCCATACTTAAGACAATAATTTGTAAATAAAATTTGTCAAAAAATCTGAAATAATTATTGACAAGAATGATTTTCACTAAATCCACCAAAAATATGTGGGAGGTAATGCATTACCTCTCGCTTGCAATACGTTATAAAGGGCTGCTCTAACTTCCTCATGCGGAATGCTGGTATATAATCCATCATGACTAAATATGTTCCTGTGAGACAAGAAGTGCCTTCCAATTGTACAATAAAGTCAACAGTGTCTCTATTGTAAGAGGACATAGCTCGAACGTGAGACTGCAGGAAAGAATCTATGTATTGAGCAATGGGCTCTAAAATGGAAGAAGTGGAAACTATGGGTCTCCCTGGTGGGGGAACCTGGGTTTATGTATCTTTGGTAATGTGTAAAAAATGGGAGTCCTAGGGAATGGATTTATCAAGAAGTCGGCCACTTTATTGGAAATCCAGCCAATCACTGCTGTTTCCTGCACAGTTATCCTAATAATCCGTGTGATGAAAGAAATAGGATCTTCTTTTAATACCTTGTAAGAAGTACTGTCATGCAATTGTCTCTGTGCTTCTGTAACATAGTATGTGTAATTCTGAACCCCTATGGCCCCTCCCTTGTCTGCCTCCTTGATCACAATTCTTTTGTTTGTTAACAATGTTTGTTAAGACCACATTTGGAGAAATTATGATCAAGGTTTTTTAAAATGTAAAGTCCTCTCCAACTAAGCTTTGTTGTGTTGTTAAAATTAAAGTAGAACATTTTGAAGATGGCAAATTATTTGGAGGATAAATTCCAAGCTGACTTCAAAATGTTTTTTTTTAATCCAGAATTTTTCCAGTTGTGCCTTCCTTTCTGCAGTCTCCAAATGCTCTTACCTTCTAAATTACAATCCTAGAAATGTTTGCATAACAAAAGTTTGGTGGTGTTTGTTTCTGTAAGTCACTTCTCTAAGTCAGACATTTGGCAGCCACAGTTTCATCACTCCTTTTAAATGGCAGTTGTAATTTCATCCATCAGTTTAATAAAATTCATTTGAATCATTGCAGGTCAAAGTGAACCAGAAAAAAATGCAAAATATCTGTACATATCTAACCTTCTAGAGAAGATTAGTTTTCAATAAAAGGAACAGTGTTTTACTTCTGATGTAGTCATTTCTGCAAGGATATCTCCTGCTGACTCTAGAACTGGCACAGTAATGAAGGTGGGATATGTGCACCTGAATGAGATTCCAAGCAACAATACATTTTTTTAAAGATGCTGGCAAGAAAATGGTCTAGGGACCAGAACAAAGAAGAAGACTAGTTTCCTACAGTTTCATCTGAACAAGTCTCTGCACATGGGGTAGCCCCGGTGTGTCTTGGGGCCAGACACAGCCTTCCCTTTGAATGGTGTAAAAACAATATCAGCAAACTAAGGAACAATGGGTTATTAATCTAGAAGTTACAAACATACAACTATATCATTAACTATTGTTGATAGCCTCAGCAGCACATTGTCGGTCAAGTCTCCTGCTACACTTACAGCAAAAGAAACTTTTGTTGGTTTGACTGCTTGCAGCATGGTTCTCTTTTAATTTTCTTAGAAACCTGAAAGCAAGAAATAAGTAGATACATTGCTCTTGATAAGCGTGGGTTTTTTTCCACTTCACAAGCTTTCTTCCTCCTTGCCACTCTCTTTAATCTCTTTCTTTCTGAGTTTTCAATTTCTTTCCTAAATGAACTCGTTGTCCATGTACTCACAAGCCCTGAATCACAAAATAAGAGTTCTTCTTCTAATTGACATCTAAAGGAGTTAGCTTAATCTGACTGCAGATGGCTTAGTTGGTACTAGAAGAAACCTGTTGCTCTCATCCTTCAGTTAGGATCAGAACACAGTGAGCCTTTTCACTTGAATTATCATGCTAAACATGTGTTGGAAAGTGTTTAAAAGCAGAACTTGTTAGGGAAAAGATAGGAGATTGCACTATCCTCACTTTTTTTTTGGCACTTGTATCTGTTTGTATGTGAACTGCATGTAGATGATATGATGGGAAAGGCACAATCAGTACTTTTAGGAAAATTTAATCTAATGTAATTCCCAGCTATTGCTGTGGAATATGTATCACTCACAGGAGTGTTTCTATTGGAATAAGACTGATCAAATTGATATTTTTGCAGCTCCTGAATATAGAAATAAATGCAGCCTCCAAAGTTATGTGTCATTACTGGGTGATTTAGGATAGCAGGGATTAACTATTCACAATGTCTTTTCTGGAACATTTTCTGTTTTAATGTTCTCCACAAGGCAGTCTGCCTTTCCTCATCTAAAACTGTTATCTGAGCTCCAAGGTGTAAATATAAGGAATAAAAGTGCTGCATGGAAGCCACAATGAATATCTCTAATCAGCCCCAGTTAGTAATTAGGCAAGCATCTAATCACATGTGCAGTTCCTCTCCACAGGCCTGGGATCCTCAGTGGAAGCTTGTATTTATTGAGCAGTCAATCAACAATAATGTGCTTGAAGCTAAAACATGGTTTTAAAAAATTCTTTATTACTATTTCAATGTGAATGGCTTTGCAGGTAATACAATTCTCTGCTACACTTCTGTAGCAGTGGGGATGCCTGGCACATGGAATGTTACAAGGAAATACTATTTGCCTGGCAGGTAACTAGGTTTACATTTTACTGATAGGCAGAAATCACAATGATTGGAATAGATATCCAAAGCAATTTCAAGAATGGAAGAGGCATATTGCCAGATTCATTAAGCCGACAACATAAGTTAGTGAATTAATATATGCAGTGGTGTAGGTAGGAAAATTTTTCCAAAATGATTTAATTATCAAGACCATTTTTGTCCTACCCATTCTCCAATAAGCTCGAGATGGTATGAGTCCCCTCCCCTCGAATCATTTCCTGCTGGGAAGTACTTTAGACAATAACAGGATGAATAATCTATAGTCACTCAAGGACTGTTTATAATTTAACACTCTAACCAGTATGCCACACACATATTCAATACTGGGCGGTTTGTTTATTTTACTTCATTTAAACTTTAAGTCCTCATTAGGTTGCAATAATATCCTTCTTTTTCATTTTATCCTCACAAGCCTGAGAATGAGTGAAAGGCCCAATGCCATCCAGCAAGTCTCCATGGCAGAGTGGAGATTTAAAACCAGGTCTCCTAGATCCTAGTCCAACACACTAAACACCTAACAAAACTGAGCAAGTTGTGACCTTAAGTCCTTTCAGAAGTACCAGAAAAGAGATTGTCACTATGTTTGTCTCTTTCATTATGACAAGATCTATGCCATGTGGTCCTGTGCAAGCTGTTTTAATGGAAGCAACTCCTAGAAGGAGATTTGCCTCAATTTTTAAGTCACTTGTCAGGTCAGACACATGGAATGCTAATAAATATTGAATCCCACTGTTAAACTGCCTCCACTTAGATTATTAGCACAGAGATCCAGCAGATAATGTCACTTGGTCAATTCACCTGGAAATTGACCAGAAAGCATTTGCAGAATGCTGATAGGTTATCCACACTATTCTCAAAATAGATCAAGGTCTTCAATTACAATAACTGTTTATGGCTATCCACTGCCTATTTTCCTTTAACTAACTGCCAGGAAAATCTCACTGGATGAAGCTAGGATGTGTTAGAAACTGGACACATTTTAAAACGACCATGTAATGGATTGCTAGGAAAAGCTGATTTTAAAATGCAATTCTGTTAAAGTAAACATACTGTTTACCTTCAGAGAAGAGCAGGGAAGACTTGGAAACAGTGGAGCCACCTGATTGGCTGTGGCCTCCTGCACTCTATTTGGGCAAGTAACAGTATGATGCAGAGAATGGGGGAGGAAGTTAGCTTCCTGTCAGAAGTAAAATGGAAGATTTTAGTGAGAAAGATCTTGGAAGCACAAGAACCAAGTGTTCTTTGTGAATGGCTTTTTGGTACTGTTAAGACCTGTCTATCTTAGCTAAGAGAAAACTAAACTCTGAGGGGAGTAGATCAGCCAAGAGACTGACTGATTCTACTGGTTATCAGTTGGAGTACTGAGCTTAAGCAATCATACACAGACACTATATGAGTTTATTGAAGTGCCAGGAGAAGGTTTAATAAACCAGAATGAGGACTTCTTCTAGAGACGGAACAGTTCTAGTATATCATGTAGGGATTTGTTTTAGGTTTACCTCAGTAAGGGTTTATGTCCATCTTAAGGGTTTAACCTAACTTGTAAGGTTGTGTGTGGGGCAGTGGCGAAGCTCCCATGGGGACATCCAGGGCATTCTTTCCCAGGCGCCGCACAAGGAGGTCACGTGGGGGCACAAAATCTCCAGATCATGGCCCCTCCTCCTTTGCCTCTCCTCCTCCTTGCCTGCCGAGCGCTCTGTCTCTCTCGGGGCTGCTTTCTTTTTTTTAATCCAAGAAAGTGTTCCTTTCTCAGCTTAAAAAAACCCCAAACACCCAGAAAGGAGGCTGCAGTGCCCCTCTCCCTCTCAGAAAGTCCTTCTGAGAGGGAGATGGGTGATGAAGACTCCAACCTCCCCACTTGGGGCTGCATTGCTTCAAAAAATCCCCAAACACCCAGGAAGGAGGCTGCAGTGCCCCTCTCCCTCTCAGAAAGTCCTTCTGAGAGGGAGATGGGCGCTGAAGCCTTCAACCTCCCCGCTTGGGGCTGCATTCTCTTGGAGTTCAGTCTCTGGAACCAGCAGAGAGGACTAGCAGTGAAGAAGAGGACTGGACCAGGAAGAGCAGAGTGAACTCTGGTTTTAATTTTGGAGGGCTTTTCTCAAAGCCACATCTTTTAAAACAGTGTATTTTAACAGGGGTTAGCAGGGGTTATCTCTTTTTCTCCTTGTAAGGCTGCTGAGAGGTGAGTCAGTCAGTCTTTAGCTCAGTCTCTGGAACCAGCAGAGAGGACTAGCAGTGGAGAAGAGGACTGGGCCAGGAAGAGCAGAGTGAGCTCTGGTTTTCATTTTGGAGGGCTTTTCTCAAAGCCACATCTTTTAAAACTGTATTTTAACAGGGGTTAGTAGGGTTTATCTCTTTTTCTCCTTGTAAGGCTGCCCCTGTGGGGCTTAACAGGGGTTAACAGGGGTTATGTCTTTTTTCTCTTTGTCCTGGGGCTGCTGAGAGGTGAGTCAGTCAGTCTTTAGCTCAGTCTCTGGAACCAACTTTGCACAGCTTTGGTGGCACAGGCACTAGCACAATCCTCCCACCGTTTCCAATGTGACTTCAGCTTCCCTCCCCTCTTTGGATGATGGCCTTATAATGTAATAGTACAAAACCCATAAAACCCAACCTGAAAAATGAGAGTTGAAAAGTAATTGGCTTTGGTGGTTTCCACATTGGGATTTTGGAAAGCTGGAAGCCCCCAGATTAAAGGAGAACGTCCATATGACTGTGGAATTCCTAGGGCTCTCCTGTTTGAGCTAAAGCAGAACAAAATTTCTTTCTCTGCTTCAAACAGGAGTCTTCAGAGTTGCTGCGGGGCAAATGAAGGTTTTAAATTTTATACCTCTGCATGGTCTAACATAAGTAAGGCTCCTTAGATTACATTTTACTCTCCCCATTATTTTAACAAGGATAAGGAAGCCTATGTGGTTTTGTGTGTGTGCTGCAACCTTGTTCTGACATGCAATTTTCCTAATTTGCTAGCTGAGTGCTAATTGCTAAGGCTTAATTCTTGACAACTGCAATTACAGTAATGTCAAGGGTATTATTCACTTCTATTCTGTACAAACAAATAAATGGATACATAATATGGAGGATTAGAATTTAATCTGCAGATGTTCCTTATATATTTACTAGCAGGCCCAGTTGCTGTGGCAATTGTCCTTCTCATCACAGTCCGCAACCCACACAGATGTCCATGCAGGTCCAATGATCCCCAGCATAGCCTTTTGGGGTGGTCAGATGGAATACCTCTTTCCCTTTTCAATGCACATCATTATATCGTGCTGTCTTGTTTTTTTAGTATAAGGTAACCCTTTCCATTCCATAACAGAACTGTCCAGAATGTGAATCCCGCTGTCCATGAGGCTGGTTGACAAGCACAGTCCTGGCTTGGGTAAGGCAGAACTGGGGCAAGCAGGCTTTCTCAGTCAGGCAGCAGAAGCAGGGTGGTGAGGCATTCAGATCGAGGCCAGCTCCCTGGGTTCTTAAAGGGCCACATGCAAAAGAAGCAGAGCAGGTACTGTTGGTTTGCCTTTACCCCGTGGATTTTCTTAGAAGAAAAAGGCAAACTCCAGCTCGCTTTTAGTAAAAGAGAGCTATGGCGAATATAGGTGAGGAAGTGGGTAAGTGGTGGTTGGATGTGAGGGAGGGCAGAGTGAGGTGTGTGAGGATGAGCTGGATGTGCATTGTGTGGTAGCAGTGGGTGAGGCACAGAGAGTGAAAGTTACCTGCGTGTGAGGGGGGAACCCCATCTGATGTCTCACACGGCAAAGAGTGTATGTGTTTCACTTCCACTCATATTACCTAACAGTATTACCTATTTACTGTTTTCACTGCTCATCTCTGGCCATCTCTGCAAACATTTTAAGGGCATACCAAGGCCTCAGGCCACAGACAGGCTGGACGAACATTCTAAGGGTGACAGCTAAACACTTCATGTCCTGGTGCGCCAAGAAAAAGACGTTTTACCTTGCTCATGTATGAACTTTTGGCGATTTGAAGGTCTGATTACCTGCCCACAACAGGGAGGGACGTCCTGTGAAAATTTGGGGGCAATCCATCCAGCAGCTTCTGAGGGAGACCATCAGGGACAAACACACGTTTAGATTTTTATATATATAGATGGCACTATTTTTCATTGTAGACTAATAAAACATTTTTACTTATATTGTAGGAGGTCAAGTCAGTCAAACAGAATTGGAAGGAGCTTTATGAGCATTTCATCCAGCAGGATGCACAAAGTCCAAAACTAGAATACCCCCTACAGACAGCTGTTCAGCCTCTCCTTGAAGACCTTTGTTACATTTCAAAGATTGTCTTCCTTTGATACCATGTACTGCTTTTAGGCTGTTAAGTACTGGGCTTTCATATACCTTTAAGTGCAACTACATTTTGTATTCTGTACAGTATTTTAGCTGCTTTAAATAGGCCTTGCTATAAGCACATTATAGAAATCTTTAAAAAGTTTTTTGGGTCGTAGAAAGTCCTTCACCTGTCTGTGCTGGTTTGAGTGGTAATGAATCACTGGTAATGACATACAGCAAGTCAACAGTTGACTGGAACCTAATGGAAGTAATACAAGGAAGAGGGGATTTGTCAACAGTTGATTAGAACTATCTTTTAGCTAACAAGTTTAGCAGTGCAATCCTCAGCATAGCTACACTTTTTAAAGCCCATTGACTTGTGTAACTCTGTTTAGGAATGCACAATTCAGGCTCTTCCTGGACTGAGCATGCAGGTTTCTAATCAATGGGAACTTAGTTGACTGATTTTTTTTTAAGGAACGATCAGTTTCAGAAGAAGGTGAAATTAGTTGGATAAATTATGGGTGATCTAGTAACTAAACATTTATATGACTATTAAACATTTATCTCTGTCTTATGCTGGGTTAGTTTTGTATTGGTGATAATGGTATTTTAAAATATTATATAATTGAGGAACACCATAATACTGAAATTTCTGAGTTTGTTTTAATGCCTAAATTCTAAATTACATATGATCTGACAGTTATTCTGTGAATCTCAAAAATGTTTTTTCTATATTTATATCATTATTTCTCATTGTTCCCTCGGCATTTCTTCAAATCTGTGGGCTTGGAATAAAAATTCCAAAATTACAATTGCTAGCATCTCCAGCAAGGGAGAGTACTTCCTCTTCCCACTCCTCCCATAGCTGGTTCCATTGTTGAAGTCCTCTATCTGTGTGTATATATGAGTGCATGCTCATATGAAAATTTACCACATTATCAATTGGAGGCACAATCCACCTGTATGACTAGAATTCTGTACAGTTGAATAAATCTAGAAGAAATCTGTTCCTTTTTATAAGCTATAAGATCAGTATGTCTTTTCCTTCTCCTATATTTGTTATTCAAACATTTGTCTCAAACTACTGTGTTTAAATATTCAAACTATTCTATTCATGAGGTGTAAGCATTAAAGTAAAAGTACAGGCAGGGCAATGCTGAAGGATGTGAAGTGTTTTGTGGGTTTATGCAGTTTTTTCTCCATGTGTTGGCTTCATCTCCTCCATAGACCCTGTGATTTCCCTGCCAACTGCTGCGTAATTTGATGTTAATATTCAGTAATTGCCTTGTAGCTTAAGGAAGAAATTGTGTGTGGATGTATCATACAGATGTGATGGGGGTCAATATAAGGTAGGAAAGTCCTTGATTGTATCTTGAAAAAATTGGACAGCTATTGAAGCTGACATCATTTCCTAAATATCGTCACCTTGAAAATTATCAAGAAGAAATATGTTCATTTTCCTGAGTCTTCAGACTGTCAGGTTTATAAGAATGGTCATGAATTTTCATAATGGCTTTTATCTGTAATTAAAATAATGCAAAAATGGGGTGGGGGTGAGTCTGCTTGGGTGATGTTCAAAAAGCTCTGATGTAAGAAATCTCATTGTCACCTTATGCATTTTTGTGACCTAAAAAATCAGCATGTCTTTTCCTTCTCTTATATTTGTTATTCAAACATTTGTCTCAAACTGCTGTAAAATGAGATTTTGTTCCAGAAAACTAATGAAAACCTTCCCATATTGCCTTCATCTTGAACATACATTTAGCGACTAATAGCAGTAGAAGAAGCAATATCTTCTGCATAATTTTTTTTTAAATCATGTTTGAATTTTTTAGTGATGTGCATTCAGTATATTTAAGCCAAAATGCCCAATATTGATATTGGGTGTGGGTTTGTTCATGATTATTCAGGAATGCTGAATAGCAGCAGTTAAAGGGCTCTACAGAGTTGCCATGTGTCCTTTTCCTGCCTTTAGACTCATCTCCAGAGAAACAAGAAGGAAGGTGATGAGGCATTTCTCATAAGCAAATAGGAGAGCACATTAGGGAGAGTTGTACTATTTGTTCAACAGTAGCAATTATTTTATAGGATATTTGGCTTCAAATGTGAAGTCCAACAATGCCCCTTACACATTTTAGCAGGTTTTCAAGGGAACATGAGAGAGGGGGAAAGGAGGCAGTGGCAAATAGGTTTGTATATTAGGTGGAGCAGTGTTCTTTTTTATCCAATCACAGTGGTAATATAATGGCTAGTTTTCTTTCACATTCTTCTGAGAATGGGGAAGCAGCATAAAAGCAGGCCCAGACTGCAGCTACTTTCCTTACAGAGAAAAGTTTCTAGAGTGTATAGTGCTAAGCTTGGCTTTAACTGCTGCTCTGAGCCTCTGAAGGTTTGCTACTGCTGCAACTGGAGCTGCACTTGGAATTGCCTGCCTGATCATCGATTGATTTGAACAAAGTAGTTAATTTTAAATTTATTTGAAGATTTTTACTACTTATCTATCTATCTATCTATCTATCTATCTATCTATCTATCTATCTATCTATCTATCTATCTATCTATCTATCTATCTATCTATCTATCTATCTATCTATCTATCTATCTATCTATCTATCTATCTATCTATCTATCTATCTATCTATCTATCTATCTGATATATATAAAGCAAACCGTGAGTTTGTTCCTGATGGTCTAACACAGGAACTGCTGGGCCAATTCCTCTGAAAATTCCCAGCCACTGTAGTCAGCCAATTGAGAGTGTTTGTAGATGCTCACATACCTAAAATATCACACATTCAGTGGAGGGAGAGGGAAGGGATGGAGGGAGAGGCATGCGAGGGAAGAGAAGTTAGGGAAGGGACAGAGAGTGAGGGGTGGCATGCAAGGGAGGAGAGTGAGGGGGCCCAGCATCTGGATATGATTCACCCACCCTAGCAGAGGGAGGTGGCAGGGAGGGGGAGGGGTGGCATGCAAGGGAGGAGAGGCTGGGAGAGGGAAGGGACGGAGGGGGAGGCAAGCAAGGCAAGAGAAGTTAGGGAGGGGAGCAAGTGAGGGGTGGCATGCAAGGGAGGGGGAGGGGTCCCAGCATCAGGATATGACCCACCCACCCTAGCGGAGGGAGAGGGAAGGGAGGCAGGGGGAGGGGTGGCATGCAAGGGAAGAGAAGTGACGGAGGGGAGAGAGTAAGGGGTGGCATGCAAGGGAAGGGAGGGCCAGCCAGCCTAGATTCCCTGAATACTGAGGGTACAGTTCAGAAAACCAGGTTGCCTCCGAGGCAAACGTTTCTCAGGAGTAAGCTCGGTAAAGCAACCGAGACATACTTTGAATGGCTGTTGCGCCCCTTAGAGGGTTTATTCAGAAGTGAAAGCCATTGCCACCAACCCAACTTACTCCCAGGTAAAGGATCATGGGCAGCCAGCCTAGATGTGTGGGAGGGGTGCCTTTCCATTCCCCGCCCCCAAGGAATGCAGTCACACACAACAATGACGTTGCACAGTATCAGCCTGTGCATTTCCATGAGCACGTACTGCTGGCCTCTGCAATTGATTTGCTGCTACTGTTCCTTTCCCATTTCACCACAATAAGCCATAGCAACACGTGGCCGGGTACTGCTAGTTTCTATATATATATTTGGCCTGATGGTGGGTTGGGGCAGGGGGAGAGCCTATTTAGGTCTTAAGGCCTTTTGTTTCCTTTGATTCTTTGCTTTTGCGTTGCTTGTGTTGTGGTTAAACTTGCTTTATTTACTTTTCTGGGTTTGTACAGGGGGAACTGTGCTTGTTCTTGTTTTGCCTTTTAAAAAAGCTATATTATACTTTAGGTCCCCCCCCCCCCCAATCATTCTTATTCTTTGCTGAGGTTTATTTTTTTTCTTTCCTTTTTTTTAGTCTGTTGGGGAAAAATGGTTGCTTAGCTTGCTTTCTCTCATTGTTTATTTTTTCCCTTTTTTCCCCTTTGCCTTCACTCCTTGCCGGTTTTATTTGCTGGAAGACTTCTATTCTTTTGAGTTGCATAGGGAATGTGTGATCTGTTTATTTTTGCCTATTCTCTTTTTAAGTTCTAGATTAATGGTTGGGGGTGGGGTGTTCTTTGGAAGTTTAACATTACGGTTGTGTTCTTTGTAGTTTATGGAGTTATTGTGTGGTGCTCAATTTGAGCTAATTAATTGTTGAGATTTTGGTATGGTTTTAAATAGAGACTACTTAGTAAGGGTGTGTTAAGAATTGGTTTCAAAACTCAAATTAAATTTCAGTATAGAGCTTGCATTTTTTTCCCTAATTAAGCTTGTGCTAGGTTGTTTGTGAATCAGTAATTAGCATAAACTGTTTAAAAACCCTTTGAAGTGTCCACTCTGAGCTTCAAAACAATTGAAGCCAGGCAGAACAGAAGTGCTTTACACTATCCTATAGTTCCATTTTTTTACCAGAAGGAAGCTGCTGAATTTTTAAAAAGGAATTAGGTACTCACTGTAGAAGAGGCAGGGAAGTTTCATATAATTCCTTTACACTATATAGTTGAATATACAGTATAGTTGAAGATGTCAACTTCCACAGGCTGCTCCAGGATACCTATCCATGGTACACAGTCCCTGCTTGCACCATGATGAGCAGGAATGTGTTGCCACCATTGTATAGGACTTCCAGGTACCATGTGAAGGCATACCGGTAGTCCTCTGCTTCTGGGAGAAGTGTGCACTTCATATCTGACATCTGGACCTCCCTATAGACCCATCATGCATTCCATTTGCTGATGGTGCACTGGTGGCTACTCGATGACATTCCGGATGGGGATGTGAAAACCAGCATTAGGCAGGATTAAGGTCCCAAGTCAGCTTCAGCCATGTTCTCCACACTGACATTGTCAACAAGGCACACATGACGGACAGTATCTCCACTACCATAAAGAGACGGAAAGCAGAGTTGGTAGGTAAGGAAATCTATATGGGCTTCATGGGGACTGTCAGAGCAAATATTGGAGCAGTGGCATGAGCCCTCCGGCACTGCATGGTCCATCTTCTCCAACTCATGCTTGGGTCTGGGTTCTGCAGATAATCCCTGGCTGGATCCTGAGATTGTGATTTCCAGCATCTCCTCTGGAAATGTTGACATCTCACAAGTCACTGTTCATGCAATATGAAGAATATTTATTAACTGCATGAGAAATAGGTGTTGACAGATGTGCCAAAACACTGCCTGATCTGTAATGTCAGCACTTATTGGAACTCTATGCTTAAACATTTGGTGGAGCAGAAAAATGCCCTAACTTCCTTGATCTCTGAGACTGAGGTTGGGTAGGAAGAGAGCCAGTTTAACCAGTATGAGAGATTGATTATCTCTCAGACTGTGGAGGTCTTTAAATCCTTTAATGACTACACGTTGCGATTGACTGACACAGCTATCCTAATTGTGGTCATTCCCATTATCCAAATGGCTTGTGAGAAAATGGCCACAGAGGTGTATGGTAAGAAACTGGGACCCGGGGCCAACACTTGCTCCAGCGCCACTCCCCCTGCTGCCTGGAACTGCTGGCTTCTTCAGCTTTAGAGGCCAGGGGGCAAGAGGTAAACACTTTCACTGCAGCTTGAAGATCCAGCTTGTATTTTTCTTTTTGCCAGGAGGGCTCCATCCAGCTCCTGATCACAGCCGAGTCTCCCTCCCAGAGGGTCTGGCTGGGGAAGATACAAACTTTCCAGGAAGAGCATGTTTTATTTTCCCATTACTTGGTGGGGGAGGGAGAGGCTGTCTCCACATTCCTCAGATGGATTTTATCTTCTGGAAATAGCAGCAGGGCTGACTGAGCCATGGAACTTTATGGGCTCAACTTCAGGATTGTGAAGCCATGCACAGATCCCTCTTTCTCCCAGGACCATATTGACAATGCATACCCTCAGTATGTCTGGGGAGGGGAATCGATTGCTGGAGGAACTGATAACATGGGGAGTGGAGCCAATTAACTTTCCTCGTCTGCTTGGGGGGAAAGCATGTCCTTCCCAGTTCTGGCTGGGTTCTCCAACCAGAGATGTGGAAAGTGGAGGCCATTCAAAGTTGGGGAAACTTTGAGGAAGAGTTGTTATCTGCCGAGGAGATTTCTGTACATGATTGGGGAGAAGGGGGTGAGAAAAGAAGATGGGGAACTTGCAAGTTTTCATCAATGCAAGGGGAAGGTTATTGTGCAGTTAAAATCCCATTAATTCAGTGTAACTTCTTACCATTGTACTATACAAAAACACGCAAATAAAAAACTGGAGCTAGAGTGTTTAGGAGTACCTTGTACACAGTTCCACCCCCTCCCTTTTATTGTCACAATAGCCTGCCACTGGCTACACATCCCAGAGAAAGGTTGCAGGTGGATCGGCCTCCTGGCCTGGAGAGAAGCCGGGACTCACTGCTGCGTGTCTAATGAATGGTGACCAAGGGAGCCTGGAGGTCCAGAGGTGATACCTGAGGCACTGCCATTGCTCCTTGGTGTCCCCGCCTTGGGCATCTGGAGGGCTCCTGCTGTTACCCACTGCCCAGGTAACAAGAAAGTGATTTCAAAGAGATTTCAGCTGAGGCAGTGAAAGGAGACCACAGGAGCCGGGATTCTTCGAAAGCAGCAGATTCTTTATTCTTAAAGTAAATTCTTCCAGAGGAGACCGTGCCGCCTGGGCTAAGCATCAGCCTTTTTATACACATATATCAAAGGCAGGTAAAGGGGGCAGTCCCCTGTACCATAAAACAAAGGGAAAACATTAGAAACACAATACTAGAGTCCGTTTACATTTTCCTGAATGGATTCATGAAGTCTTGCTGTCAGGCGTCTTCACGTGAGACTTCGTGCCAATGCCAGAGCTGGAAGGGGAACACAGTCCATTCATAAAATGCAGAGAGTGTGATATCAGACAAATGGCAAAGAATCGAGCCCAGCCTTGTCCTGAGGCTTTTGCCTCGCTGTCTTTGACAAAGGAAATTTGAAAGGTCCAATGGTGAGGTGCAAAGATATCCCTCAACCGTTGGGGCATCTTTGTTAAAACCAGTTTGTAAATCCAAAAGATCTTTGCTGAAGTTGATGAATTTATCTGATTGTTGGAGGAAGTTGGCTCGCTTTGCATCTTCTAGTTTACTTCCTGGTGACTTAATATTAGCTAAACTAAAACTACTGTAACCCTAAGAAACTTATTCTACTAATACAATAAAAATAAAAAGGAATATCTTTAAGTGGATTCTTCCCCTGTTTTCCTATCTTAATGTAATTCTACAGAATCTTAGGGAAGAACATCAGTAACACATTTCCATTACATTCACACATGGGTTACACCTGAATATGAGTTTTTTGGGTTCATGTATGTGAATATAAAAGTTAAGAATCTCATACACTCTTCCATATAATCAAAGGATAAATGATAGCTTTACTAGCAATCTCAACAATATATATGTATAAAGAACTAAGAGAAAAAACTAATTCTTCCAATTTTTATGGGTAACACTGCTAGTGCAGGAAGCTTGGCTGCTCAGGGCCACCTTGTCAAACCAGGAGAGTGCAGTGCTACAATCTGGGCCAGCTTCCTGCCTGGATCTACCCTCATTCCAGCAGCAGTCATCAGTGCCCCTGGCCAGTCGTCCCCTCCACGCAGCACCCAAGAGCAGCAGCAGCAAGTGGGACTGAGTCCCTCCCTCCCACCCCTGCTGGCAGGCCTGCGTGCCACCACTCCACTTGCCCGCACCTCTCTCTGGCTGGCTGCCTTGCCACCTGGGGACTCTGCCAGGCCCTGGGAATGTCAGGAGACAGCCTGCAGGAAGGCAGTGGGTGGCAGGCTGTCTCCCCAGGGTGAAACAGCATGAACCAGAGCTGCATGCCAAGGAGCCCTGCCCCCCATGTTCCTGGAGGCAGACTCCTGCTCTCCCCAGGGCTTTGGGAGGGCAGAAGCGAGCCTGCAGGGAGACCAGGAGGGTGATGGGGTGCCACAGTGGGTGGCTCAGGTGCATGCTATTTTGTCATGGTGGGGCATCTGGTGCCTCCCCATATAACTGAAAGGCATGGGCCTGGGGACATGGGTGTCTCCATGTTCCTTGGGTGGTACACCCCTGGATGGCCACCTTTCTAGACCCAGCTACAGGATATGCAAATTTGCTTGCAGCAGTGTGTGTGCTGTTGCAAAGGCTGCAAAACAACATTAAGTCCTGCCTTCAGCCTCTCATCCAGCAGACGATCTACATTTGGTGACCATGTGTGACCTGTGCAGGCATCCTTACTAGCTCACTTGCTGGAGAGATGAGCTCTCACAGCATGTTGAGCACATGCAGGCCAAGTGGACACAATGGAATTAGCAGAGGAGGCAGGAGCAAAAAGCATCTCCACTACTGTTCATTCCCCATGTCCCATACTAGGCACCATCTGCCCCATGGCAACCACTAGGATGTGCCCTTCAATGAGTGTGAAGAGTGAGTGTGTTTTCTCCATATAAGCAACATTGTCTGCTTGCATCATTCATGCCTGCTCCCCTGAACAGTTGAGCAGAGGGTCTCCCTGAATGACAGCTTGCCACTGGTCAACTATTCAGTTTGTGACTTTGAAAGTGAGTGAAGTGAGTACATGCTTTTGCCTGCATTATCTTTCAGTTTGTGTTGGGAAGTTGGGGCAAAATTCTCTTCCCAAAATTAAAATGTCACTAAAAAGAAGCAGCAGGGCAATTACCAGATTCAATTACTGGACCATCCTTTATGCCATTCTGAATCCACCTGCACCAAAATGGAGCCAAATAATCTTAGATTCCCAAATGAAACATGAATCTAAATACCATACTGATGTAGAAATTTGGGGATATCAGAAGTACTGATTTTTCCAGCTTTGACATACCTGAATCTGAAAAAAACCCACATTTTTTAAATGCACGCCCCCAACTTTTTTCTCTGCGTATTACTTTTTGATATTGGAGACCATACAAGAATAAACTCAATCAAATATGGTCTGCAATTATGAGTTTCTTTTGCTTTCTGTCCTTCTATATTTCATACACAAAAGCATGCATACCTAGACATACTTTTCTGCTAGACTGAAAACTCCTATGTTGTTTCACCCTGGAGCAAATGCCTGGTGCTGAATTATGAAGCACTGAAAATAGGGGTTTATAATGAAAATGTCATGCTGCTATAATAACTTCCAATTCATGTTTCTACAAAATATGCTGTAGATCAAGTATAATATAGTTATGTTCCATTTTATTTTGTATGCCACGAGGTTATTCTACTGTGGCCATCACTTCTTAAACTTATTCCGGAAAGATGGAATGAATCTTTATTTTCTGTGATTGGATATTAGTCAAGGGTTTTCACTGCAAGTCTCCCAAGTGTAAGAAAGACAAATGGCAAAGCTGATTCTCAACCCTGGTAAAGGATAGATAGGGGAATAGAAAAGAAAAACGAGTCAGCCCAGATGAACCTTTGTCAACCTCTTTGGTTCAAAAGGAGGCACTCTGGCAAACCAAAGGTCTACTAATAAGATATGTGTCCTTTCTGGCCCCCTGTACTATCAATCAGAACAGCATCCACAACTTATCCTCCTAGTACACATAAAACAATTCTATAAATAACACATTGCCATCTACCAGATGACTTGAATTATAAATTTGGAGTTACTGTTATTATCATCAAATCCACTTTCAGGAGCAGACTGGCCATTAGACAAGAAGAGTTTGGATTTATACCCCGTTTTTCCCTCCTGTAAGAAAACTAAAGGTAGCTTACAAACTCCTTTTCCCTTCATGTGAAGGACTGGGGAAACAAACCTAGTTCATTAGTTTAGAGTCCACTACTCATGTTGAAGGAGTGAGGAATCAAACCTGGTTCTCCAGATAAGAGTCCACCACTCTTAACCTCTACACCATGCTGACTCAGTGCATTTGATGATCTCTAATCAAAACAACTTATTCTGATACCCAGTGTCCATGTATTGCAACACCAGGCTATGGAATACTAAAACAATAATAGTGAAAGGTATTCTCATTGATTCTGATCAGACAGTAACTCCCAGAGTGATGTGATAGCAATTAGTCCTATTGCTGATATGACATTAAATGTGGGAAATTAGAAACACAAGCCACTAGTGCTTCAATTAGTTTTGATCTTAATGTAATATTGACATCAATCCTGAATCAACTTCCAGCTGTTAACCAATTATATAAGTACTTCAGGCTTTTGCATTTTGATATTATTGATTTAAAAAAACCCTTCAAGTTGATCTAACAACCTAAAAAAGAAATATATAAGAAACATATAAGCATTGTAATTGCATGTGTTACATTTTACTGTTAACAATGAAACATCTTTTTAAAAACCAACAATAGGCTAACAAGGTGCACACATTCCTTTCATTTTAGTTAGTACTAATCTTAAAGCAGTTTGAATCTTTGGCATTAAGACATGTGTCTTAAATTTCCATTCATAGTGTATAAAATTGCAAGTAGGTAATTCTTACATTTGCCTGAAATCAAAGTTAGTAAAGCTACTTTTCAAACACACATTTAGGAATCAAAAAGCTTAAATGTTCATATGAAACCGAGACCAATATGAACTATACCAAATACACCAGTTCTTGAATACTATAATGAGAAACTGTGGGTGAATTTATTATAAAGACAGCATTCTGTAAATTAATCTGTAAATTAATTTATGCAGATAACATTCACTGCAGGTTGATCCGATTGGTTGCATCTGGAGTACTGTATTCCAAGTGGCTGAGGAGTGCCAGTTAAGGTGCCATCTTGTTTTCCTTATTCATCTTGCTTGACTTCTTGCTGTGCTCGCATATCTCTGCAGAATGTTTAACAATAATGATTGATCTCACTTACACCACAATGTTCCTCTAAAGAACTCAGAACAATTTACATAATGGTTCCCAAATGGGCAACTTATCTAGTCCAGTTTTTATCTTCAGCACAAGTATTATCCTTCCACTCTCCCACACCAAATGGAAGGGGAAACATCATATGCAATAACAGAGGAAGGAAAGCAAGAATTGACAAAGCCACCTGGATTAATTTAGGTGGACAAAAGTTTTTAAACTACTTTATATGAATGTATGTGCCGTAAGTTGAAACAAGCAAGGACGTCAGCAAGGTAACTAAGAAGGAGAAGTGGTTTACCATTGCCTTCCTCTGCAGAATCTTACTTGGTGGTCCCCTATCCAAGTACTGACCCTGCTTAGCTTCTGAGATCTGATGCGGTCAGGCTACACCATAACATCCCACATTCCACAAATTACTTTATTAACTGTAAAATTCACAAGATGAAATAGAGATAAAAAGTAACAAAACCATCAGATTTAGAATTCAAAGCAAAATAATAGCAATTCTAAGAATTGTCATATGAAAAGGTTACATGATACATGACTGAGAGCACATAGAAGCAGTTGCACTAGTGGACCTAGTTCCCGCAGTCAGATGGGTCAGTTCTTTGTGATTGCCTCCATCAGCTAAGCATCTAAACTAAATCCTAATGAAACCCAAACCTGAACCCTAACAACACTTACTATTTCTAGAATCAGAGCAGGGTGAGTTCACCTGGATATAGTCCATAGAAAGGAAAATAATATTTTAGCTACCTTATCCAATGAGATCATATTTACACAGTGGGTGAGACCCTTGTCAGAAATAATGTTTGCCCCAACATCCCAAATAAAGTCACAAAAACAAGGGTTTGATTTGTTAAAATTAGCTAATCTACATCGTCATTGTATTTAATGGGTTGGACTGCACTAGCCAACCTGACTACAGTTGCTTTGTCTGGCAAATCCACCCTGGTTTCAAACTCAATCAGCAGCATCTTCCAACCTTATTTATTTTCAGCAGCATACAATGTGCCAAGAGGTGCCAAGTTCTATCCCTCCTCTTCCCTGATGCACTGTAAAGCCACTACCAGATTGGAAAGATTTTTTTTTTAAAAAAATTATTGTATCATTTGAATATTCCATTTTATATTAATATTCTCCATTCATTTTCAAACAGTACATTTCCCCCCTTTTCCCCTTCCCCCTGTATTTTTTTCATAATTTTATCAAACAAACAGCAGTAAGTTCATTCTTTGTAATCTCTTCTCCCATATCTCCTCATTGACTCCAGCTTCTTTCATCCAGTCCACATATATTGACCATATCTTCAAAATTTCGCTCTGTTTATCTTGCCACAGTTTATATTTTTTATTATATCGAAAATGTCCAGTGTCACTTGTTCCCAGTTATATTCCAACCATTTCTGAATTGTCCATTTTTTCTTTTCTTTCCAGCCTAAAGCTATTGTTGCATGTGCTGCTTTGATCATTATTTTATACATATAGCTATATTTTTTATCTACCCTTCTGTCCAGATTGGAAAGATGTTGCTCAGATGTTGGGCACTCATTCCTAAGCCCCATCTTGCCATAAAGCCAGTGATAGTTTGTTCAGGACATGTCCTCCAACATACCCAATGGCTTAGGGTATTCACCAGTCATCACTATCTATCATGAATATCATATCCTTGGTAGCTAGTTATGGCCTAAACAGACTAGCTAACCTTAATATACACTCTCATCCCACCCCCCAATGTCATGAAGCAGATGCAAAAGAATCCTTTACAGCCAATCAGAAGAAGAAAAGTTCCTTTGTGGCCCTTTCCCTACAGCTTCCTCTAAAATGTGGCCCTTTCCCTACAGCTTCCTCTAAATATACACTCTTCAGCCAATGAATTGGAGCCCCATGATTTATTTCATGAGGGGCAGGATCAAATAGATCCTCAGCTTAATGTTGTGAATATCTCGTTTCTACAACAGTTTCTTTAAGTGTCAAAGAATGTGTAGTCTAAACTGATTATGTGGTCAACTATTAATTAATATAACTTGCATAGAATGGACATATATTTGCAGTGTGAACTGACTCCTAGTGACTCAAGTTGCAACTGTGCTTCAGATGGCCCTATTAACTGTCTAAGCTGTAGTAAATATATTCATTGAAAAAAATATTCTTCTTCATGAGACTTGGAAGAAGGCAGACCATCTCACCATGCAGATGATCTCATGAATGATGCAAACACTCCCTGCTGACATGTAACTGGGTGGGTGCCTGTTTCTTATTTTCCCCCACCTGTTTTGAATGGCAAGTATTGTGTGAGCTAGTTGTCTGTTATGGTGGTGTCTTCATATTTGACTGTTTCATACACAAGAACATATTCATGGTTGATATGAATGCTGACAAGAAGCTTTAGACATCTTCAGTACATAAAAGCAGTCTCTGGCATTTTCTGCGGAAGAGTAATCCTGCACCCTGCAATAACCATACGGGAGCAAGTGCTCTTTCATTCAGATGGTGTACACCTTTCCGAACAAGGACTGGACATTTGGCTATGTGCCATACGGTGGGCCCTCTTGGAATGGCTGAAAAGCTTTCGAAGCTGTGGCAGGAGCTGAATACTTTTATTTGTGTTATCAGCATATATAGGTCCTCAAGGGGAAATGAAAAAAAGTATTCAGATTCTAGAATATCTCAATTTGAAAATCATTTCCAGCACAATCCACAGCCTGAGGAAACCAGGGTCAGCATCACTACTACACTGCCTGCCACCTTCAGAAGACTTTCCAGCAATGTGGGGAGGCAGAAAAAACAGAAAAACTTCCCTACCACTGGAAAGCCTTTGATAGGTGCCAGTGGAATTATTCCACCTGAAATGAAGCATAAATCAAGCCCCAGGCCACTGGGTGTCTGTCCACGAACCCAGGGTGGAAGCCAAGTAGTGTTGACTCCACCACCAAGTAGTGTTGACTCCATTTCTGGAATGCACCCACTGTGCTGACAGGGTGGCAGCAGCACAGTACCACTGATACAGCACCCAGCACCATGTCTAGGTGTCCTGGAGGGCTATGAAAGCCAGCTGCCAGTGTGTTTGCCCTTCTACCAAAGTAAGTGCCCCGGAGATGGCATATCCACCGGTATGCCCACCCAATTGTGAGTGAGCCACCAGTGTTTTTAATACTAGTGATATTCAGCTCTACAAAGCATTACAGAGATGTATTTTTGTGCTGTACAGTATTTGGAATAAGTGAGGTTTACTCTTGAATGTGACAATATGTTATTCAACAGAATACTTTAGATGTGAGGCCTTTGTGTTTTGGACACTGACCACATAATAGTAATTATCTCAGCTTTACTCAAGCCTAGTGGAATTCTAGTGTAATGTTCAGCCCGTTCCCATCCATTAAATATCACATAACATCTGTGGTAAGTATTGCATTCTGTCACTTAAGTGGCATCTCCAGAGTCCAGCCCTTATTATCTTAGTGTGATAATAATTTGGCTGGCAATTCAGGCCCTTGTCATTTAGTTGAACTATCGTAACACCCTGTGCTAGTGATGTGATAGCTTCTAAAGTTGACATTAATTATGCCAAGGATATGGAGCTTTCGCACATTCTTTTGCAGTGAGGAAAAGCAGCTATCTTCATTCCCACTATGTCTGGGTCTCTATTGCAGGGTGAGTACATGAATCCACAATTGCAAACAGTTTTAAACTCAAAGAAGCATGCATAAGGCTTCTGTTGGGCTATTAAACTATAATAGTATATATTTACAAAACAGTGTTGAGAATTTGGTGAGTGTTCCATAAGTACAATGGATTTCAGGTATGAGAGGGCCCTTTTATCAGTCAGCATAATTTCTTTGGGCTTGGTATAAATTTGTAACATGGAGCTTCAGTTGTATGATCCTTCCCCTTACATTGGCTTGCATGAGTCCCAGTAACATAACTTCTGTTAGTGTGTGATGATTCATCACACTGACACTCTTCACTAGGAGCCAGCATGGTGTAATGGCTAAGAGCAGTGGACTCTAATCTGGAGAACTGGGTTTGATTCTCCACTCCTCCACATGAGTGGTGGACTCTTATCTGGTGAACCAAATTTATTTCCTCATACATTTCTGCTGGCTGCCTTTGTCCTAGTCACAGTTCTTTCCCAGACCCACCTATCTCACAAGGTGTCTGTTGTGGGGAGAGGAAGGGAAGGAGTTTGAGGTCATTTTGAGACTCCTTGTGATTGAGAAAAGTGAAGTATAAATCCAAAGTTGTCTTCTTCTAAGTCCACATGACAGGGAGCTGTCAATCAGCATCCTGTACAGAATGCCTTACCTCATAGGTTGTGGGACATCGTTTTTGGGTTGAGGGCCTGATGGTTGTTGGGGAGAGAGCTAGGCCAGTGGAGCAGAAGTAGGTGAGAATTCAGGTAGTGCCCTTAGTGGGCATCAAGAGCTCCTTGGGTCCTCATGAGCAAGGCTATGGCTGTGTGGGGATACTTGTTTTTTGCCCCTCTATGGTCACCTGTGGACTTTGCTGCCTTTTTTCTTGGTGCAACTTTTCAGCTACATCAGGGGGCATTCCTGGGCTGAAAGGAAATTGGAAGCAGACTAACTCTGACCACACCTCACAATCTGCCCACAATGATGTTGATATAAAGCTCTGCACCTGAGTTGCACTGATGCACAGCCACCACAGAGCAGCACTGGCACCTGAGACCAGCACAGTGGTGTTGGGGGCCGGTGCCAGTGTAACTTCCCTTACTTACTTTATTTATTTATTTTATGTCTGTCTTGCCCTATCCCCATAGGGCTCAGGGTGGGTCACAACACAAATAATGTAATAACAGTCATAGAACATTTTAAAATCCAAAAAAATACCAATATAAACATCAAAACCATAATATTATAACGCCAAAACAATTAAAATAGATGTTAAAAACAGATGGTCATAAATAATCCCTTCTCCCACCTCTTCCCCCCCTTCTCACAGATGCAAAAAAAGGGGGATTGTCAAGAGGCTCCCCTCTGATGAATGGAGGGGCCTTTGAGGGCAATATGGGGAGATGCGGTCTCGAAGATATGTAGGTCCAACACTGCTTGAGGCCTTAAAGGTTAACACCAATACTTTGAAAATTACCCAGAACTCGACCGGCTGCCAGTGCGGTTCTTTAAGGACTGGTGTTATACGGTCTCAACTGGCTGCCGCAGTAAGCAGCCTAATGGCTGTGTTTTCACAAGTTTAAGTCTCTGAATCAATGACAAAGGTAGGCCAGCATAGAGCGAGTTGCAGTAGTATGCTGGTATAAGGATCAATTATCTCTCAAAGACCATTGACTCCCCCTCCCCAGTTAGGATTGCACTGTAAGAAAGAAAGCTTTCAAAACCTCTTCTACATATGTAGAATGTTTAGTGATTTGGTCATGTGAACAAGGTTTTGTCATTGACTGCAATAAATACTTAGGCTTCAAATACCATTCACTGTGCCCCATCACATGTGAATCTGGGACAGAGTATGAATTGGTCCATAGTTTATTGTATCCTTTATGTGAATCATAAAATAAATGTTCCATTAGCTCAGAGCAGATATAAACATTTAACTATATCGGAATTTCTGCATTTTGCTCTATCCATGCATTAATCTTTATCATGTATAATGTTTCATTTCAATCCTAGACTGGTTTAATTATTTCTCTGCAGAATTTATCATGTCAGGATGTTATATATTCCAAAAGCTAACTCATATTTGTAATTTGAATTTCAACCATTTGATATATCCTTTCTGTTTTGATAAGACTGTAGCAACACTTTCCTTTCACAGGATAGATGAAGAAATAATGAAGAGGAATCAGATTTTCTGTAGAAGCTATCATAGCAATTACTTTGTACATGACCAAGAGTTCTGTGGATAAACAAAAAAAATTATTTCCCCTGCTAGTCAGTTGAACTTGGCACCTTTTCGGATGGAGTTACTACAAAAGAGGTTTCAATACCTTGTGTGTGCTGTGTTTTGTATATTAAAATATTCTGTAAGATATACATAAGAGCATTCTGAAAAATCAGAAACCTATCAAGTCAACCCTGCTATGTATTTGAACTAGAATACTTGACATAGAATCCATTTATATAAAAATAATGGTGAAAAAATCTGGAGGTGGTTCAGTTAGGGTTGCCTATTTTAGATTGGGAAACTACTGGAGATTTGGGTGGGGGGAAACATAGGTAAAGCAAGGTTTGGGGAAAGGAAGGATCTCATTAGGGTACAATGTCCAGCCTGTAATCTGCAGGAAAACAGATCTATGAGCTCTGGAAGTCAGTTGTAATTCTAGAAGATCTCCATACCTCTCTTGGAAGTTCGCAATCCAAGGTACAGGGGAAATAGTACTGAGGTTGCCAACTCGAGACTGGCAACTGGGAGGAGACTTACCATGGGGGGGCAGGGGCTGCTGGTGACATCATGCCAGATGTGATATCATTGAATTGCCAGTGATGCTCTAGCATTCAATCCAAACTCCATGACCCATTATCATAGAGGACTTTCCACGGAGCTCTTTGCCATGCAGTGAGGTTGTAGTGTGGTCTCTTCACATTTCTGTTTACATGCAAGGAGGCACTCCATTGCCTGCTGTGCAGTTTCCATGCCCCCACTTCCAAGTCACTCTCAGTCTTTGCAAGATTGCCAGCTTTGTTTTTGAAGCCATTTTTATATCCATATTGCAGTATTTTATTGATATTTCCTGGTTTTAGCAATATTTTTGGCCTTTTTCACAAAAGTTGGCCTTTGATCCACCACAAATGCCTGCGAGGAATGGGGGAGAGACAGGAAGTGCATCTGCAATGAAATCAATATGCCACAGGAAATGTATCCTAACTGCGGGGCACAGCACCAGTGTATAATCAGTCTGAGTTTGACAAAGGTGTCTGAAAAGGGAATTCTGACTCTCAACAGCTTCTACCTTGAAAATCTTGTTGGTCTCTAAGTTGCTGCTGGCTCAAATCTCTATATGATGACATCCCTTTGGATCACACCAGAAGTGATGAAATAGTGTCAGGATAGCACTGATCACCCTCCACCAATACCTCCCTTTTTTCCCCACTGCTATGCAGCTGAATAGTGAGAGGGATATCTGACTGAGGGGAGGAGGTCTCCTGTGAAAATGGGATACTTGGGGAGCCTAGTTCAGACTATATACCCAGGAAGAAATCACATTGCGCCCAGAAGTGCAGAGGTTTTATCTGGTGAATAACCACAGGACACGTCTTGGAATTATTATTGTAGATTTCACAGCTGCCAGATCTTTAGCTTGTGGTTGGCCTTCATTACCATTCGAGCCTCACCCAGAGGCCTAGGAAGTTGTAATGTATCGGAGCAGTATTCGTGCAGATCCCAGCAGGGCTGCCTTCTGAATTTGACAGATGTTAATTTTGTCAATTCGAAGATGTTTCATGTGCTGCCCTAGTGTTTTTGGGATGGCACCCAGCATGCTGATTACCACTGGGACGACCTCAGCTGGTTTGTGCCATAGACGCTGAAGCTCAATTTTCAAATCATGATATCTAGTGACCTTCTCGTGTTCTTTTTCAATTACCCTGCTGTCACCGGGGATGATGATGATGATGATGATGATGATGATGATGATGATGATGATGATGATGATGATGATGATGATGATGATGATGATGATGATTAAAGGCAGAAGCTGGGCAAGCAAGAGGAGCACATCCGTTCAGCAGCCGGTAAGCACCCCTGGCTGACCCCGGCAACAACCCCAATCCCTATTGGGGAGGATAGAGAGGCCCCCTAACTGTGGCCCCCTGTCTGCTGGGATGTCAGGCTTGAATTGCAGAGGCCTCCACAGCATGCGCCATGAGCCCAACCCATCCCAAGCCTCTTAAGGAGGCCCCCAACCGCGGGGAGGGCCTGCACGCAAGCTCAGCCTGCCCACGAGGATGCATTCCTCTGCCCAAACAACTGGGGCTGCGACAAATTAGAGCAGCCAACCCAACCCTTTAAAATAGGGAGGGTGAGTGGGTCAGTTTGCTCTAGGCGTTGAAGAAGGCCGGAGCAACCATGTGCTGCCTAATATATAGGGACCGTGCTCCACCCCTTAGCTCATGCACATCATGTGATCAGGCTGGGTGTGGCTCGGCCACCCAGCCGGCCCAGGGCATGCACGCTCACTGCTCTGGAGCTCACCATGTGCCCTGCCCCCTGTCTCAGTTACAGCCTAGTTGAATCTAGTGCCATTATTTATGGAGAAAGGATCTAGTCTATCCATCACACTCCTGTCGTAATGCTTTTTGTGCAGGAAACTTCAAAAAGTACTAACAGTGTAAAATGGCTGTGCTTTCTCATTCCTGTTTCACTCTGTTGCATTAGTATATGCAGGGTAGATTTAAAAACCAGAATATATTTGACTTTTCATAAACTGAGGGCCAAAATGCCCATGGACCCCAGTTCTATGGTTGGATCTCCATGTATGTAATTTGACTCTCCAAAGAAGCTGGGGAGGCAGATTATCTAGCATTGGCAAGGAGAGATTTACTTTATCTCCCACTAGTTATTTTCTGAATCAGACATATGCTCCAAGACTGCTGTTAGTTCCAGACACCTGTCTTTTCCCATATGAAAGCTAAAAGCATGTAATGGCACTTTTCTAGAACTGGAGTTCACTTTATTGAACTCTTCCATTCTTCCTAACTACATTTTAGGCCAAGAAACATGTTGAGGCTCACATAACTCTGGTCGTTTCCCCACTTACCTTGACCAAAGGTTGCTGCGCGCTACTCCCAGCGCTCGTCATTTCTGGTGCGCTCCTGGGTTTCCCCACGGTCATCAAAAGGCACTGTTTTGAGGAGCACCAGGAATGATGCTCGCTGAGGGGATGCGACAGCAGCAGCGTTGGGGCGGCTGCGTTGTCGCTGCCCCTGTAGTGGGAAGTGCCGGGGGACCCCGTGCTACTTGGGGAGAGTAGCGCGCAGCAGCAGGTAAGTGGGGAAATGACCACTGATGTCCCAATAGTCCGACCTTAAGTCACTTTCTTTTGTCCACTTAAGGCACTGAGATTTTGTAATGTTGTGAAGTTTAAGATAGATAGAACCACTTTCTTCCCCTCCCTTGGTAGCAAGCAATAGTCTCTTATCAGTGCAGAATATATATTTGATATTTCCTAACTGCAAAAGAGATACTCCCCCCTTCAATAAGCATTCAAGTGCTAGTGTTAAGCCCCATGTGGCTGTAAGCAAGCCAAGAATAAGCCATGATGAATTGCAACAACTCTAGTAAAGTATTCATCTCACTGACATCATCACACTGAGCTTTCAGCTTCTTGCATGGATTTAAAATGTAAAGTATGGTTCACAGCAGATAGAAGAAACATATGGTGAATGTTATTAGTCTTCTGAGGCAACTGGAAAATCCCGGGGGCCTCTGTGATTGCTTTCTTCTCCATTATATCCACAGTGGTATAGGAACCATGTCCTGAGAAGTGGAGTGATGATGAAGATGTGGATTATCATTGCATGCAGAAGGTATATTATGCAGTTAAATGTTGGTGTCACACTGAGAAGAAAACTCAGACAATAAATGCCAGAAAGCATGTAAACAGCAGGAGTGGGCATGAGTGCTGTCCTGGTAAAGTGCTCCAAAGTGAAAATCAAAGCAAGAAGATAAAAGCAAACACTGTTCCATGCTTTTTAATCAGGGGCCTGGAGCAAAGCTAAGGCAGGAATGATAAATCTGTGACTATGTTATAGCACAGAGAGAGCCCTGCAGTTGATCAGGTCAATGTTTATGTTAACCGTGGTGGAAATCATTGAGTGCTCACTTTTTCCCCGTGCAAATGAACCAGCAGTTGAGAAACTGTGGTTAATTTATGGCATAGCATGCAATCTCAGTAACTCAGGTGGAAAGGTAAACAATTTAAAACATCCAAGATTTAGACTGACAAATCTAATGTGCTTGTAAAATTGCATGAAAAAAAAATGTTTGTGAGGCATCACTTGATGCTGCTGCTATCAAGAACATACATGCCTGAAGTCCTTCCAAGTCTTTATTTGTATTTCCCAGATGAGCTTGCAGCTTGGCTGACTCTTGTGTAGTAGAGAAGGGCTAAAATATATTAGGGACCAATTTATGAGGGTAACAGTTGGATAGAACTGTTGATATCCTAGATGTATGTCTATCCCAAAAAGTTGACAAACATTTTCTAAGTGAAAAATCCCGTGCAACATTTTTAGGAGTCCAAGAAATATTGAAACATCTATAAATTCAAGTAAAGGTAA
Source organism: Sphaerodactylus townsendi (assembly GCF_021028975.2). Taxonomy (NCBI): domain Eukaryota; kingdom Metazoa; phylum Chordata; class Lepidosauria; order Squamata; family Sphaerodactylidae; genus Sphaerodactylus; species Sphaerodactylus townsendi. The sequence continues at coordinate 51,966,112 of NC_059431.1, forward strand.
CTTTTGATTAAGAAACAGTTTCTTCCCACCATTAAGTTTTTTGCTGTGAGTCATTATGGTCCAATGGTACTTCTGTTGTTTGTCACATAAGAATGAGAATGATCTAGGAGATCTAACACAACTTGAATGTGGAGAACAATGGTCCAGATTCAAACTGTTTTTGAACTGGAGATCCAGTCAAAGTGTGGCTTTGTGAAAGTTGCTGCCTTTCAGATTTTACTCTGAATTTGAATTTTTACAAGATTAATACTGAGTTTTCAGTTTATTGTGGACATGTATTCCTTTCCCGTAGTTATTCTGATAAGGACTTAAATTTACTTAAATGCCAAAAGGACATTTAGAAATTGCTTATGTTCACAGTGAGAATTTTTCTGGCAGAGTGGAAGTAAGCCACAGTTAGCTTCTCCTTTAGGTATTTTTTTCCTGATACATAATTCACATGCATGATTATTTATAACTGAATATGTTGTGCTAAGCCATGAAATACAATAAAAACTAGTGGTTCTAGCCAGTAACTTATAATCAAAAAGATCTGAAAGACTATCTTAAAATAAGCCAAACCACAAAACCTAGAAGACAGTAAAACAGCAAAAGGTTTCAAGAATGAGGAAAGGGAATAAGAGATGTAAGCAGATGATGGCAAAACCATCTGGTTAAGGGAACAAAAAACTAGGAAACTACAATGTGTTACAAAGGGGCACTTGAAGAGAAGAAAGACAGTGGAAGTGCTGGGAGACTGCCCTACTTAAAACCAAAGATTAAAATCAAAGAGAATGAGCATGGTGTAGTGATTAAAGTGTCAGACTTGGGACTTAAAAACCCAGTTTTGAATCCTCACTTGTGCTTACTGGATGACCTTGGGTCAATCACAATGTACTTCACAAGGTTATTGGGAGGATAAAATGGAGGGGAAGAGAATGATACAAGCTGCTTTGGGTCCCCAATTGGGGAAAAGTTGAGATATAATTAAGTAAAATAAAAATAAAACAAATTTGCTTTTCTGTCAACATAATCACTCCAGGAAGAATCTTCAATGAACAACTGTCTTGTACAGATTTGTTGGACTAATTCTGAGCTTTTGCTTACACAGCAGAGACAAGTTAATCTAGTCCCATTTCAATCCAGATTCTGCCCTAACTTCAGGATAGAAATAATCTTGGTGTTCCTAACTAATCAGTAAAAAAGGATTGTGTCCCTGTTGATTTTTCTCTCAGTAACTTTCGATACAATCAATTATGGCATCTTCCTGGAAAACCGGGCTGCGTTGAGAGTAGGAGCACAATGCTTTGGTGGTTCAGCTCTTACTTGAGCAACAGATTCCAGATGGAAGTGCTGGGGGACTACTGCACAGCCTCATGGCATGTATGCTATGAAGTCCTGCAGAGTTCAGTCTTGTCTCCCATGCTATTTATCATCTGCATAAAACTGCCACGAGAAGTCAGCCAGGGATTTGGAACAAGGTATCACCAATATGCAGATGGCACACAGTTCTATTTCACCTTAATAGTCAAGCCATTGGATCATGGAAGTCCTGAATAGGGGCCTGGAGAAATTAATGGGATGGATGAAGGCCAAGAAATTGATGATCAATGTACGTAAGGCTGTTGTTCTGTTGGTCAATAGAGTACCTATGCTGGATCTGTGGAGTCACCCTTTCCTGTAAGGGATTTCCTGAAGGAGCAGATTCTTAGCTTGGAATGCTACTAGATCCTGGCTTATGGTTGGTGACTCGGGTATCCACCATGGCATATAGTGCCTTTTATCTTTTATCAGCTCTGGTTGATTCACTAGCAACAACCATTTATCAAAAAACATGAACTGGCCACAATGATCCATGCATTGGTCACATCCAAGTTAGATTACCGCACTACACTGTATATGGGGCTGACTTTGAAAACTGTTCAGAAATGTCAAATGGTCAAAAATTCAGCTATTAGGTTATTGCCATGGATTGGTTGCAAGTATAATACTACCTCTATGGTGAAAGAGTCATATTGGTTAGCCATCAGTTTCTGAGCACAATTCAAAGTACTGGTTCTTACCTTTAAGGCCCTAAACATGGGCCTTTGAATCCAGGGAACCTGAGGGACTATCTCTTCCCTTACTATCCAGTCCACCCAGAGGTGTAGCTGGGCCAAACTGCGCCCGGTGCGTAGAGTGTTTTTTCTGCTCCCCTTCCCCCCTACAGCGCCCTCCACGGCACATGCACACACACAACCCCCCTTCCCACACTTACCTACATTCCTTGGCCCTTTCCCCACTTACCTTAAGCCCCGCGCTACTCTCCGCAAGTAGCGTGGGGTCCCACTGCACTCCCCATGTCAGGGGTGGCAACAGCGCAGCCGCCCCGACGCTGCCGCTCTTGCGCCCGCTCAGCGTGCGGCATCCCTGGTGCTGGCGAAAACAGCGCCTTTGGATGACCCCGCGCAGAGCGTGGGGTTGTGGGGACGCCCGGCCGCGCGCCAGGGATGCCGCGCGCTCAGAGCAGCTCGCAGTGACGGCGGCAGCAGGAGAAGTGGGGAAAGGCCCCTTTTCTTTTGGTAGTACTTTTTGAGGCTGAAAAACACGGCCTATTTACAGTTCAAGGAGAAAGCTGCCTGACGAACTATACTTCCCAGGAGACCTTGTGAGCCCCAAGGTCTCCTGGGAACTGTAGTTCCTCAGGCAGTTTTTCCCCTGAACTGTAACTAGGCTGCTTTTTTCAGCCTCTAAAAGTACTACGAAAAGAAAAGGACCATAGGTAAGAGTGGGAAGGGGGTTGGTGTGTGTGTGCTGCGAGGGGGAGCACGGGGGGTGCGGGGGTGCGGGGAAAGGGGGAGGAGCTAGGGGGTGATTTTGCACCCCCAGGCATGCGCCCGGTGCATGATGCCCCCCTGTCCCCTTGGCCCTCCACCACTGAGTCCACCAGTCAAGAGCTGCCTCCCAAGCAATGCTTTCTATGCCTCACCTTTTATATTGTGATGTTGTTTGAATAATATACTGCTGTGAGCAGGACTCTGAAGAGGCAGTATAGAAATAATCCAAATAATTCCCGGATGGTTTTTTAGATAGGGCACCAAACAGAAACCTCAGTTCATTCATTCATTCATTCATTCATTCATTCATTCATTCATTCATTCATTCATTCATTCATTCATTCATTCATTCATTCATTCATTCATTTATTTATTTATTTATTTATTTATTTATTATATTTGTATACCGCCCTCCCCGAAGGCTCAGGGCGGTTTCCAACAACATAAAAATTTAAAACATCATAAATATAAGTTAATTAAAATACATAAAATATTAAACTAGAGATGGCTTCAACTATTCTATTCTATTCCCCCTTTTATGAACCCACGGGAGGCCAGATGTTTACTTATTATTGCGGTTGATATCATCCCGGCTGGCCAAACGCCTGGCGGAACAGGTCCGTTTTACAGGCCCTGCGAGAAACTTTGTAAAATCCTGCAGGACCCTGATCTCACCTGGAAACCTGTTCCACCAGGTAGGGGCCAGAGCCGTAAAAGCCCTGGCCCTTGTAGAGGCCAGCCGGATCGCCTTGGGGCCAGGGATCACCAGTAGGTCCGCCTCCGATGAACGGAGGGGCCTAGAAGGGCGATATAGGGAGAGACGGTCCCTTAGATATGCAGGGCCAAGGCCGCGAATGGCTTTAAAGGTCAAAACCAAAACTTTAAACATGACCCGGTACTCGATCGGCAGCCAGTGCAGTTGGTATAGGACCGAAGTAATCCGTCCCTTGCTGTTGTTCCTGGAAAGGAGTCTGGCTGCCGATTCTGTACGAAGTTTCAGTTTCCGGATCATGGCTAAAGGTAAGCCCGCGTAGAGCGAGTTACAGTAGTCTAATCTAGAGGTGACCGGCATGGATCACAGTGGCCAGATCAGGACGGGAGAGATATCGGGCCAGTTGCCGTGCCTGCCGCAGATGGTAAAAGCTGCCTTGTCTGGGTGACCTGGGCCACCAATGATAGAGATGGATCCAGAGTCACCCCCAGGCTCTTGGCGGACGAAGTTAATTTTAATGTCTCGCCAAGAAGGGTAGGCAGGCCAAAGGCCACCGGACACTCCCCCCGACCCAGCCACAGGACCTCCATCTTAGTGGGATTCAACTTCAGCCGACTTGCACTCAACCAACCAGCCACAGCATCAAGACAACGCTGGAGAGCATCAGGGGCCGAGGTCGGGCTGCCCTCCATTGTGAACAAGAGCTGGGTGTCATCAGCGTATTGGTGACACCGCAGCCCAAAACTCCGAACTAGACTCTCGCCAGGGGGTGCATGTAGACATTAAAAAGCATCGGGGAGAGTATCGCTCCTTGCGGCACCCCACACATAATGGGGCGACGCTTGGAGATCTCACCCCCCAATGCCACCTGCTGTCCCCGATCTCGGAGGAACGAGATCAGCCAATTTAAGGCTGAATCTCAAACCCCGATACCAGCGAGGCGGTGGACCAAAAGGTCGTGGTCTACCATATAGAACGCTGCGGTGAGATCTAACAACACCAACAACGCCGAACCGCCTCTGTCCAAGTGTAGTTGGAGGTCGTCCACAACAGTGACCAGCACCGTCTCGGTCCCATGACCAGCGCGGAAGCCAGACTGGAAGGGATCCAGTACGTTTGTGTCATCCAGGAATCGCTGGAGCTGAGCCGCCACCGCCTCTCAACCAGTCCTCTCAACTAGTCCTCTGTCTCAGCAACTGTGCTAATCGAGATAAAGCCAGAGTGAATCAGCATCAACAGCTACATATCTTTCATTCTAAACTCATTTAGAATGAGTAATGGAAATCTTCAGTAATGGAAATTAAAAAAACACTAAGAGAAAGGAGATTGGACAAATTAAAGGAATACAGGTACATCTATGGTGCTCAATGGTCTTGTAGCTAAATAGAGCCTTCACATTCAGAAACAGTAGGTTGACTCCAATCAGATATTCTGCTGGTGACATAAGTCAGAGACTCTGTCCACCCAAAAGGCTATGCTGGGAATCATTGGCTCTGCATGAACAATTATGTGGCCTGTAGTAAGGAGGAGAATTGGGCAAGATTGAGCAAAGAAGCCAGCTGGATCCAACCTGGTATTCTTCTGAATGCTAGTTGTCAGGGACAGGGAACAACAGAGGAAAGCTGTGTTCTACTGAGTGTGGGCCTACCTAGACTTGTTATTGTGAGAAACATGGTTTTAAGGATGAAAAATGCATATACTATTTTGTGAAGTTATTTTTCCACTACAAGTTTAGCAACTCATCATGTTACAGAAGCACCTGGTTGACCACTGTGGGCAATATTATGCTGGATTAAATAGAATCTTGATCTTATACAGCAGTGCTCTTCTTGTATAAGTCACTTAGAGACTGTGGCAGGATCTCAAGATGATGGACACTATTAAGTTAGCAAACAGGAATACTAGTAAACAGAATTAGATATTTATAATTCAGTTAATGACACACCAGTTGCAAACAGTACTGTAGTGCTGTGGATACCTCTGGTTTTATACAGCTATAGAGATTGACCAATGTTAATAAGCTAATAGTAGCGGTTGTTAATAACCATAACATTGGCTCTTAGGTCCTAGCACTGTGTATTATCTCCATTCCTTACAAAAAAGGAAAACACATACATTTGTTGTTATAAAATAGTAATAATAATATTGTTGCGGATTGTTTCATTAATTACCATTGTACAGAATGACCCCAAACGAAAAGAAATGCACTCTAAAGTATGAAAGTCTAAACAACTGCCAAATCCACAGCGTTTAAAATGTCTACATGCTGTCATTGTCTGGCATGGGGAAAAATCAGCTAAAATCAGTCCAATTTTCTCTGGGGACTTGTACAATGAAGCCTATAATAAAGCAATGAAGGCATCTTAGGAGAAAGTGCTGAATAGATGGAAACAGTTTTTCATCCAGTGAACAGGTCACTTGTGTAAATTACAAAGAGCATGATCCTGTCAGATACAACATAATGATCTTTAAGATACTAAAGACAAGAAATGCCATGTCCTAAAGCTACAGATGCATTTTGACATGTTGGAAGTTTTTTGATACATTTTCAGGCCATGAGTATGATAACCTTGACACTTTCTGAATAAGCTTCCATCAAAATTACTACATAAACACTATAACAGGCTACAAAATTCACTTACCAAGGTCTTGCATTTGGGGAAGCCTTTTATTTAGCATTCTCTTAGAGAATTCAGATTGAAGGCTTTTCATGGACATTTTTTTTCATCTTTTTTCAAAGTCCATAAGACCATGAGAGTAGCTTCATAAGGTTACACAAATAGCTCATGTACTAAAAGTTGGACAATGTCAGATGTTAAATGGCCAACTAAGACAACAGTATGACTAGATCTAACAAGATTTTTAAAAAATGGGAAAGAGCAACGAAGGTGCTTGATTCAGATCAAAACTGTTGGGAAGAGGGATGAAAGGTTCAACTATTTCCTTCTGCCATTTTCATATTGTCAGTGGTCCCTTGATGTCACTATATACCCTTGCCATAATCATTTCATTTTTATAAAATGTTCATTGATCTCCATGTGTGATCTACTTTGGTCCATGGAGTAAATAGACAGAATCACCAGCTATGACAAAAGATACTTGAGTTCCTTGTTACTGTGGAACTATTGTGTGACAACTATATAAATCTCGTAGAATAACACACTTTTTAATATATTTTTTAAAAAATCTGTTCATAAAATGAATTAACAAAGAAAGTTAAGGGGGGAAAGCAGATCTTCTCATTGTAACACACTTCCTTGATTATTTATCTTTTGTTGTGACACCATTCATAAATGTGAATTTTATTGGGAACTGTGCTGAAATATAATGTGGAAGTGAATTCCAAATACAGATACAAACACCATTTTATGAACTAGTTTCCTCTTATATATAGCCTAAAATGCTTGTGCTTTATCAGACATTGTATATTGATTCATCAGCCAATATTATGTAAAATAGCAAATATCTGTTAATTTTTTTCCCTGACACTCATACCATTTATAATCTGCTATTCAACTGCATTGTTTCTAAGCAGAAAAATCTGATATCGCAGCAAGACACAACATAACACCTTGGCTGTTTACCCATGTCATACCACTTCCCTATATATTAGTTAAATCTCCAACGTTCCGTGTCCCTTTGATAAAGTTGTGGTCTGTTTAATCTCACTGCTTTATGTCCAGCTCTTTAGCCTTCTGCTTTTATGGTCCCCCACACCATAATTAGTACAATCTATTCCGTGTAATACAGATATTATCTTTCAATTTCTGAAATCAATACATTGAAAAATACTTTGCCAAGGAAAATAAAAATGCTGCAAACAGGATGGACAAATGTGCAATTTTGGTTAATGAATATTGAAGCATGCTGAAGCTCCTATTGGTCTCTGCCATTATCAATTTAAGATGTTTAGCTTCCCAATAGTTGTTAAATATCTATGTTGAGTATTGATTTTGTGAAAAATGTGTCTTCCGGGATATAAACAGGCAAAATAAAATTCCTGCGGTAAATTAGTCTCTAGATAATAATTCATTTTGAAAGAGGAATTTGTCCTTATACCCTGCATATTGAAACATCTCAGCTGGGGATTTTTGAACGTGCATACTAGGTGGTCAGAAATGTTTCCTATGAGTAGAATTCCAAAAGCATAAAAACTGGGAGCCTCTGCTTTAAACACATATGGAGAGCAGCCACAACATCTTGATAATGGAGTTTGAAGACAGTGTTCTCACAAGCTGTTAACTATTTGTCACGCATAAATAGCATGGAAGTCTGCAATCCACCAGTATACAGATTAGAAGTTGTAGCCATTGAAACATGGTTCTTTAGAGATGCAACACAGTTTGAAGATTAGGGTTTGAAAGCGGGATCCCATGTTAGTTTTCCTGAATGGAACAATGACTTTCTTATCTGAAAATTATATTTATTTTATAAAACACAGCCTATTTCACATGGCAATTGTAGTTGACTGAATGCAAGTGGAAAATGTGGAGCATAAAAATTAAAGCTCATGGGTTTCTTATTGTCAGTGACTTTACTTGTAGGTTCTTGATCACACATACATAAATCATGTGTGCACTCGCATAGCTACCAAAGGGTAGGGGGCGCTGTGCCCCAGGCACACCTAGTTGGGGTCATGTGGGGGTTGGAAAATCACCTCACATCCTTCCCTTCCCCCTACCCCACCTCACCAGGTCAAGCAGAAGCTGCTGCCATGCTGACCTCACAGGGCCAGGGCCAGTGGAGGCCGCTGCTGGGTGCCCCTGCCCAGTCCTGCCCCACCAGCCAAGCCCCATGGCCTGGAGCAGCCTGCCCACCAGCCAGGCCCCATGGCCTGCTCAGCCAGATTGCTTTTTCAGCCATGTGCTCTTTGCAAGTAGCTGAACTAAGGTAAGTGGGGAAGATGCATGGGGCAGGGCCTGGGCACCATTTTGCCCCAGGCGTTATTTCTTCCCCCTATGTCATTGCATGTGTATGCAAACTGTAGACACATAAAGTCTGCTTACACATTCCAGTGAACTCAAGTATATCACGCTGAGCTTGCTCCTGTAAATATCCCTCTTCCCTAGTGTGTATTCAGTAAAACTCACTGTATAACAAAGGTGGATTCTGCCCAGCAAATATATAACAGTCATTCTAAAGGAACCCGTTTTCCTTTTTCCTGTCCACATGCGTGCCATGCAGGCAGCCCATGGAAACAATCTGGGTTGCTTTTGTGTCTTTACATGGAGATAATTCTCTTTCTTTTAAAAAAAAATCCCGCAACACATGAATAGTTGTGCAGGCATACAGAAATGATCTCCCACAGCCAGTCTGATCACCCCACAATCTGATTGGCTGCACCTGCATAGCTGTGCATTTGCAACATGCAAAAGAAAAAGGGACCTCCCTGCAATGGCAGGGCAATAATGAATGTATTGCTGTAGATTGGCCATACTCACTGCGGCAGGGAGAAAATGTGCTTGGGGGACTTTGTATCCTCAGAGAATCCCTCCAAAAATCTTTTCACAGTCTGCTGGCTGTGCCCACATGCACAGAACGGAAGGTGGGCAGATTCTCTCTGATGATGAATAGTGTAGAACTTACAAAAAAAAATCCTGCAACCCATGCATTGCTGTGCAGGGATACAGAAATAATCCCCCACAGTGCAGGTGGAAGGGAGGAAAGTAATGTTAAGAAATGCTAAAGACAAAGTGGCATATTCTGATCTAAGGAATGTGCATGTCAACAAAAAGACCTAAAGGTCAGCCTATGTCAGTCCAGGTGCAGATGAAGATGAGATCACCTCAAATATGACTGGTGGAGGCAACTATATTACTGGACAGAATCACAATATTCCTGCTGCTCCTTCTGCCTAGTGTTTTGTTGGAGTGAGAGTTATGTGTAAATACTGTTCTAGAAAGTGGGAGAAATATTTTGTACAGCACTGTATCATTGTTCTTGGAAGATAAAGCCTTCCTTTATTTGGAGCAAGACCTGTTGTTTCTGTGTGGTTCTTTCGTGCCTATTTGTTTCTTCCTGATACACCAGATGTATGGGTAACTGGCTACGTTGTGCGTACAATGCCGACAAATAAAGCGTCTTCTGCCCAGCTGTCCATGTGGAAGCGGCTCCAACCCAGGATTTTGCAAAATAATTGCTGGTTTAGTGATTTTCAAAAATCCCAGACTGAGGGAAATAAAATGGGACAAACTCATTTTGTGAATCTATGTGAAGTCCCACCCACCAAAGGATTGTATTGAGTCTACAACCATTATATTTGCCCATAGGGAATCCACCAAAGGCTGTGAAGTATGAAGCTACTCTACAGTACACAAAGATAACACACTCAACTATTCCCAAACAGCTGGGACACTGAAAAATTATTTTGATGCTGACATTTTGATGTCTTTTACTGTAGAATTTTTAACACAATGTATATGTTGCACAACATTTATAAGCCAAAATATTTCAAAACTAATGTTGACGAACGCAATAGGAAAAAGTGGAAAGGGGCAAGAAAATAAAGATGTGTGGGTTCTATTTAGTCAAGGATGAACCACATCAAGAAAGATTTTTGTGACAGCTTTCTGAGGCTGTAAAATTCAGTAGCAACCCTAGTTGTAAGCAAATTTACTGTTTTGTCAGAACAAATGTTAGAGAATATGTAAACTAGGCTTAAATGGACAACTTTCTGAAAAAGAGATGCTTAAGGAGCGATGTCTGAAGTCTCTACAGAAGAACAGAGAATGTTAGGAAACCAGTACTTGTGTGCATATATGTGAATTATTTAGCCAAATCATATTTGCATTCTAAGGGTAAAATATCCCATTGCATTGCGTTTTCACAACTAAATATGCTGTTAAATAGATTCCAGACCCAGAGTCTTCCGTGTTTTTCCGAAAATAAGACAGTGTCTTATATTAATTTTTGCTCCCCAAGATGCGCTATGTCTTGTTTTCAGGGGATGTCTTATTTTTCCGCTCCACAGCTGCATGCTCTGGTGTTCTGTTCTACGGGCATGCTTCCAACAAAAACTTTGCTACGTCTTACTTTCGGGGGATGCTTTATATTTAGCACTTCAGCAAAACCTCTACATGTCTTATTTTCAGGGGATGTCTTATTTTTGGGGAAACAGGGTTGTAGCTCTGCCTCTTTCCATCCCAGGCCCCACATCTTCACTATCCTGGTTGGGGGTATTGGCTTCCCCACCAGCTTCAAAATGGAAAGGAAATGGGATTCTGGTATCCATATTCTCTTACTTCCTCAGCTTTTCATTCTCTCTCTCTGGTCCTTTCTGCACAGCAGAAATAAAATGTTCTGCAGATGTTTTAAACAAATCTGTTTTGGCTTTTTTAGTTTGCACACAGCCTGTCAAAAACAGCCCGCCAGATGCATTGCCAGCCAAAATGGATCTTTCCCCCCACCTGCTGCACAGAGTTCTTGTCAGTTTCCCATCTGCACTTGCTACTTTGTGTGCTGCTGCGGATATTCTCCACACCTCTGCCATTTGGTGAAGGTTTCTTCTGCTTGCTGCTCATCTGCATGTGATTTCCATGTAAACTGTAGATGAATAAGGTTTGCTTTGCCTAGTGAAGTATGCTGGGATGGGGGAGGTAATTCCCATTTCACAAGCCCCAAAACGGAGGAACTATCTCCTCAGGAATTATTCCCCATTTTCCTCTGAGTACCTCTGGAATAATCAGCACCAGAGTCCATATCACTGTACAGCACAACAACAAAAGATTTTATTTAAATAAATGGTAAAGCTAAACTTCCTTTGGTAGGGTTGAGGAACACATAAACAAAAGATTTTATTTAAATAAATGGTAAATCTAAACTTCCTTTGGTAGGATTGAGGAACACATAAACATATAATGAAAAACAGAAGTACTTATTGTCATTCAAACTAGTGTTTAGGCTCTCATATGGTCCTGTGCCCAAAGGTGAGTAGATTGGGTCCCTGCCTAGAATCCCTGTGTCCCCTCAGCTATCCCCTCAGGAAGCTGGTATTCCACTTTAAAACTGATTAGTCTCCCTCAGGTGCTTCCCTGCAGCCATATCTATGAGACCTTTCCTTATGGAGAGTAAACAAGCCCTAATGACAAGCTCCTAGGATCACCCTAATTTTACTTCTTTGGTAGCCCTTTCAGGTTTTCAGACTCAGACTCCTTTCTCTGAGTCTCCCTCCCTGGGAGTCTCCCCAGAAAACAGCTCCCTTTCAGGACTCTTGCTGTCCCTTTTCCACCCCCAGGCAATTCCCCCCAGTCAATCAGGACCAGGCAGGAATTAACCATTTCAGTGCTATCATTTGGAACCACCTCCCCTCTTGGCGTTTGTCACACCTAGCAATTCCATACACATGTCATTTTTCCTTTGGGGAGGATGCCTGCGAAGCTATGATGACACAGATATGTGCATATTGCAACTTCTCTAATCATGACAATGTAGCTTCGAAGACATACCCCCCAAAACAAAAAAGAAAAATGACATATGTGCAGGATCACTAAACAAACTTTATTCATCTACTTTTTACATAGAAATCATCCATGGATGAGCTGCAAGCAGAGGAAACGTCCATGGGAAACTTTCACAAAAATAGTGGGAGCAATCAGGAAAAATTTAAAGGTTTGGGTGGAAGAAATAAAGCATTTCCTGTCTGCTTTTGTTCCCTCAGCAGGCAGGAAACATCTTCAGCCCAGGCTGGGGAGAAAATATCATTAGTTTAATAATTTTTTGGGGGAAAAGAGTGTCCAGAATACTGTGTTTAGTTCTGGGCACCCCAATTTATGAAATATATTGACATGCTGGAATGTGTCCAGAGGAGGGCAACCAAAATGGTAAAAGTCTGGAATCCATCTACGAAGAGAGGCTTAGGAAGCTGGGGATGTTTAATCTGGAGAAGCAAAGGTTAAGGGGGGACATGATAGCTATGTTTAAATATTTGAAGGGGTTCCATGTCAAAGAAGGAGCAAACTTGTTTTCTGCTCAGAGACTAGCACATGAAGTAATGAATTCAAGATACAGGAAAAGAGATTCCACCTTAACATTAGGAAGAACTTTCTGATTGTTAGGATTGTTTGACAGTGGAATTCACTGCCTTGGAGAGTGGAGTGGTGGAGTCTCCTTTGGAGATTTTCAAACAGAGGCTGGATGAACATATGTCAGAAGTGCTTTGACTGTGTGTTCCTGCATGACGGGGGGTTGGACTTGATGACCCTGGTGGTCTCTTCCAACTCTATGATTCTATGAGAGAAATAAAAAGTTTTGAAGACATTTTGGGAAAGAGAACTGTATAAACTTTTCCACAAAGATGTCTGAAATACATTTTTAAAACATCCTAAAGACATTTTATTTCTGTTGCATGGAAATCATTTCTCTCTGTGTCTCCTTCTTTCTCTAGCCCAGTCAATTTTTCCTTCTTAGTCTGGATGTTTTTTAAAAGACCCAAAATTCTCCCCACTCTCTCCATGTCAGAAGTCTTGTAAACAGACTAAAATTGATCAGTTTTTAACTGGTAATTCTCCAGTGGAAGCATTAACTGAGGGCTTAACACTATCAAATAGATTTGCTCCACTGGAAGCTAACCCGGACCTGGAGGACATATTTCCTAGCCCTGCAGAAAAAGGTTGTATAACAAGCCCATCTCCAACTGGTTTAGGAAAACAGGATGCTTTAATTCCAAGTTTTACAGAAGCCTCCAAATAAGAATAAAGAATTAACACAAGACAATTTATACATTCAACAGGAACTTTTCTCTAATGAGTTGATCTTAATTTCAAAAACTCTTGACTTACTTTTAACAAATTTTACCACTCTGGGGGCTAAATTAGATTTGATCTCCTATCAAATTTTAAAGACACAAGCTTCAGGAAATGGAGCTGATGTGGTAGCTCCCTCTTATTCAGATACCCACCAAGCAGCTAAAGTTAGATAACATGAATGCATTAATTCTGCAAAAACAGCAAGTGGTGTTGTATATTGGACATTCCAAACTAAACCAAATTATAGTTCAATTAGGTTCTCTCTGAGCCAGTTTTAAAAGACCCAAAATTCCCTCCCATGACTTGGAGTCCAATCAAACCTTGGCACCATCCCCAGAAGTCCTTAAATGAGGAGAGCAACCCCTCTTTCTTTTCTGCTTTGTGGGGGGAGATGGCTTTCCTTTCCCTTGCTATATTGCTTGTTCACTCAGGCTCAGCCTGGTTGCCTGCCCAGGACTCCCCAGCTGTCACTGAGCTGGTCAAGTTCCCCACCTCTCTTGGGATTCCATCAATTCAGCAGGTTTCCCTGCTGCTGCTTCCATCATCTTCACTTTGTCCAACCCCCTGTGGGTTGGCAGTGTCTCCCTTCCCAACTTCCCCAGGTGAGGCTGATTAAGGCTTCCCACAGCCTGAAGCTTGATTGCTAGGGGGTAGGTTGAGGTAGGACTGGCCCCCAACCCCCTTATATTCTTGCTATTAAAATATATCAATGAGACTTTAGATTTAAAATTGTTATGTTGCTCCAGGTTACTAATTGAATGAAAAGAAACACATTTTAGATATATAAAAAGAAGATTATTCTATGACAGATATTTGAGGAAGGGCAAAAATTACATTTCCTTTAATATAGGTTTAAAACCATAGACATAACTTGGAAATTATTCTATTTGATTGGGATTTTAATTCTAAGTATGAATGCCATCCCTCTCACTCAAGCAGATTTAATATAGTAGAAACGTGAAAAGGTGGGAAAGTAGCTCAAAAAAGACATAAAAAACATTTTCAACAACACTTAGTCTTTGGGACAATGCCATCTGTGCTTACCCTGCTAGCTTTCAGTTTGCAATTTGGAGAAGCAGCAACTAGCCTGGAGTTTGGCACAGTCTTCAATGGCTAACAGGTGTCGGGGAACTGATTCAGCATATATGACTGTTTAAAAAAACTATCTGGGATCCAAAGAACAACGTGACTATATCCATGAGCTCAAGGCCATTTGACTGATTTTCAACAAACAGCAGTTCCATATGCCACATGATTAATTGTTCATAAAACTGATGAGAGTTTCAAAAAACCGATACACCATGGGGATCTTCTGTTAAAAGCAAAACTGTCCCAAATTTAGTTGAGTTACAAAGTGGCTGTGTTGACCATGGTTACTGTTCTACGTGCAAAAATACTCATTCATGCACTAGCACACACATGCACAGTGGGACAACTCCCACTCCCTCAGGGAAAACAGAGGTCCCAAAAAGGGAGGGAAGCCTGTTGCTGCGGGTGGATATTTGGATAGCGGACTTTATTGACCTAAAGAACTCCCCTCATACTCTCTCTCTCTCACACACACACACAGGCCTTTTAAACAGGACTCCTGTCAGGGCAAACTAATCTATAGTTCTAAAAACTGCCACCAGAAACTGCAGTAAAATTAATGGAACGTATAGAGAGGCATTTGAAAGCTTAAAATAGAAAAACTGGATTGGCATTATGTGACACTTTTCCAGATGCACTACTAGAAATTACATCACCACATGGTTGGACATTCTAGTATTCACTTGAAGCTCTATGGTAAAATTACAGCAAAAGTTGGTAATTAAGAACCCCTACCCACCCCTTGGAAATGTCAATCTTATCTCTGGTCCTTCTGCAGGTGTCCCTGTTTAGAGATGTTAAGAGATCCAGAATTCATTCTGAGAAGCCTCTGGCAACCTCAGATATAGCTGATCCAATCCAATGCTTGGTAAGATGGACAGGGACAGAGTAAGGGGGAATTGCACCTGGGGCACACATGCACCCTGTGCCCCTGCTGTGGTGCTGCCCACCCCCACCCTGGAATGCCCCCATCATGCCCCCATCATGCCCCGGCCATGCCCCCACACTGTGGGTGCTACACCACTGAAGTTGGACAACTTTTAGGGTTGGAAATATCTGACTGCACACCACCAGTTACTTTCAATAAAATTTACTGCAGGAACAGGATTTGCAAAATGTATTATCTATTGCCCTTCCAATACCAGAGAGACTTTCAGGATCCATGTATTTACAAGCAGAGAGGGAGGGAAAAACTAGAAGCAGGGGGAAACAAGTCATTCATTACAATGCCCCCTAGAGTTGAAGTGGGCTAAATACCACCTGTGTCAGCATTTAAATCATGAAAAAAACTAATCACGTACTGTCCAACAGTCATCTTGAAATTGTATAAAAGCAAAAGGTAAACTTTTACAAATAAAATCAGGCAATAAAACCTATGAGTATTTTCCAGATATTTACTGCAGAAGTTATATAAACTGGAATCAATGCTATTAATGTCCTGCCTAAAATATGGGCAAGATCTAATATGAAAGTTTGGTTTAGTACATTTGAAGTCAGTAGAAAGACATGGTGAGGATTCCTTATATTCTCTATATTTCCCATTAATCAGGGAAGGGTTGTGGTTCTCTCCCATTTGGAATCTATTAGTGCACATCTGTACTCAAGTGGCTCTAGATCAGACTGTGCATTTCACAGTTGTTCTTTACTTTTTTGCAGTCAGCACTAGGATGAAAACATCTTGCTTGCATGTGCTACAGGAAAAAGGCATTTTTTTCTGGATTTAAACTTTTGATTTATTATTCAGTGGCAAAAAAGACTCATTATCTTTAAAAAATGGATTTCTTTCTCCATCTGGTTGGGCAAAAAAGAAGGGCAACCTAAAAAAGTTTAAAACATTGCCTTCATTATTAATTTTCCCTTTGCTCTTTTCATATTAAAAATGTTACATACTGAGTCATGGTTTGAAAGTATTTAACATGGGAAATATCTTCAAAGAGTAAAAAAGAAATACCACAGTTGTGGGTTTCTTTCTATTTCTCACGTCACTAAAACCATCAAGTGGCGGTATTCAAAGATTCTGTTCTGTCTGGCACCTAAAAGTGAAGAAATTTCCTTTGTTTGAATGAGAAGTATTAGAATCTTCCATTGCAATTATTATTGTATCCCAGAGCTTGTTTCAGCCTCACAAATCAATACATGTGGTCCTCAGCCATTTGTATCATGTTGATTACTAATGAGCCAGCTAATTAACTGAGACTTATAAAAGCATCTGCTTCTGAAGATACGTTGAACATGGCTACAATTAACTGCTCTGCTATTACATATGGGTTAGATGGAATGTTTCTCTCCATTCCAAGCCTTCCCAAATATATATGGACCAGAGACAAGCTTAATTACTCTCTTTACAAGTCTTATATCAAAACCAGATTTTTTTGGCTTTTATATAGTAGGTTTAGAGCTGTTACAGGCTGAATCTGAAAGAGTGAAATCCAAGGATGATAATTGAAAGATATGGTTGTGAAGAAAATTCCCTCCTTTAAAGTTGGATTTTCTTGATTAAAATGAGTATTCAAATATCTGCTGTTGCACATTACATAGCCCTTGTTATACAATACAAAGGCAGAATGACAAAAAATAGCATCATGCTAGAGCTGGTCACTTAACAAGTGACAAATGATCTGTTTCTTTCCCTTAGGAATAGTATAATTTATTTCACCAGTGATTTCAGCTACTGGGCAAAGAGATGCAGGTGCAACAAATACTGGATTTGGCCCAAATCTGGGTGAATTTGGGCATATTCGGGCCAAAATCAGGTGAATATGTCCTGCCCGAATATGAACGGATCCAAATGCAAGGTATTTGGGCTGGGCGGGGGGGTATTTTTGTGTTTTTTGAATTTCAGCCTGCCAAGGGTGCATTTTAAAGCTAGCAGCACCAAAATTTCAGAGTATCATCTGGAGACTGTCCTGATGACTGTATTTGAGTGTGGTGAAGTTTGGTTTGGAGGGGCAAAGTTATGGAGTCCCCATTTCCTGTTAGCTCCCATTGGGAAAAATGAGTCACGACCTTTTGGGGTTCATAACTTTGCCCCCCCAAACCAAACTTCACCAAACTTGGTTGGTATCATCAGAACAGTATCTGAATGATATCTTAAAATGTTAGTGCTGCTAGCTTTTAAAATGCATTCCCTGCAGGCCAAAATGCAAAAAACCCATCAAAAATACAAAAAAAATCAGACGGACCCAATTTTTTAAGGTATACTAGAATATTCAGGTATATCCGAATATGTTATTTGTCTTATTCAGGCATACAGATAATTTTATGCCTGAATAAATCCAAATCCGGATTTTACTGAATTTCTAGGGTATTGACCAAGCCTAGATTATACTGTACGTGAATTCAATTTTCTGGGTGTGCATACACCCAGTTAGCTAACCAAAATATGAACTGAACCACCTCAAGTCTTAGATATATTTAATGTACCAAATGTATTTGTTAAAAAATACTGATAGTTAGTAATCTTTGCAAAGATTTAATTTTTTTCTGGTACCTTTTTTTGACAACTAGCTGGGGCAATTAATAAAGTCCTCTTGTTTGATAAATTAACAGCCCCACAAAAACTACTTGGCAACAGGTCACAGCACCACCATTCACCTCTGGTGACATGTAGAGCATGAAAAGCCCTGAAACCCACTGGCACCATAAAGTCCAATACGGTAAAAAGGACATACGTTTCCCAAAGGATGGTGTATGCCTAAGGGATGATGTTCTGCACAACCAGCCCTCAACCTCAAGGTGGAGTTGACTAACATTGACTCCATCCCTGGGAATGTCCTGATTTGCCTACCTCACACTGGTGTCCAAATAGGATGCCAGTGCAGCCCTGCTGCAGCCTAGATTCCTGGGTTTTACAATAGAGGAGCTGCAGGACATGCAGCCATTGGCGCATCTGCCCTCTCCACTGGGACAAATGCCCAAGGGAGAGTGAATGCACCAGTGCAGCCACACACCATTTCCACAGGCCCTTTCAGCCCCCCCCCCTTTAGATGGGGCTGCCCATGACAGAGGTATTTTCACTAAGAAGAATATGAAAAGATCCCATTGAGAAAGATAATCTGTGGAGCTTGGATCTGCTGAATCTCCACTAATGGATTTTGGTTAAGAGTATGGTGTTTCATCTCCTTCCTTCTGATGTAGTGTCACCTGATGTCTGAAAAAAAAGAAAATATTAGATTATAATTTATAGTGAGATACAAAAGATATTGGAAAATAAACTTTGTGGTAGATCCTAAATGTATGTTTCTAAGAATTGTGCCAAATAATGTACCAAAAGTATATAATGAACTGTTTAAATATATGGTAACAGCAGCAATAATTGTACTTGCAACTGGTAAGCTGACACTACCCAAATCTCATAGAATGGATGTGTAATATATGAGTAAGTTTGCTTGGATTATATAAATCAGTGAACAATACATTGAATAAGGAGGAGGGTTCAAGAGACATTGAGTGTGAAAAGGTAACAATAGCCAACGATGGAAAGAAAATGGATAACTGTCTGTCATCATGAATCCTGGTGTTGAAGCAGCCCAAGTTACAATGCATTACTGCATTTTGTCCCATGGAATGAAATAAAATATACTTATGATCCCTGCACAAGATCTAGTATGCCTCCTCAGCAACAATTGACTTACCATTCAGTGACTAAAGGATTTAGGAACCCAGGAGCTGAAATTGCTGGTGTAATAAATTGTACTAATCATAGGAGGAAAAAAAACTGTCAGTTGTCAAATAGCATGATTTTACTTCTCATCCCTCTACTTACCTGCAGCATATTAAATATTGCAAAAGTGCTGCAAAAGATAAACAGAAAGTAGGCCAGAAAGAGAAAGATTTAGATAAACGAGATCAGGTACGATTAGTACCTAATCATGCCAGCAATGAGATTTTAAATGAAGCTTTTCAAGGGAAAATGTGTTTAATTCTATGTACATTTTCTTAACAAAATCCTTACCATGGATCATCACATCCCCTCTCCCTGACTTCTGTCTTGGTTTGCCCTGAATGTTATACTTACAGAAATGAATAGGGAAGACTCAACAGAAGTTCTTTCTATTGTTTTGGTGGGTTGGTTATTTTTCTTTTTCAAAGGCAAGCAATGAGACAAGGCCATTATCTGTCCAGCAAATAGAGATTTTTTTATCAGTCTTTGCAATTAATCAGATCCAGATGATTAGCAGCCACAGGAGTTACAAAGATTGCTGTATGCTCTGTTGACATTATGAGAACAGAGTTTAAATGACTGCCTCTTCAAATTCAATTCCATTTATACTCCACATTAATAATGACTCCAATTGACTTGCAAAAAGCAAAAAAACCCAATTAAGTGTCATTACAAGATTTCAGTCAAATACCCACTTTGAAAAATCTCTCCAAAGATATTGCATTTCATGGAGTTTACAGCGAAATGTAGGGACTGCTATGTTTGTTTCTTAATGGTGCTCTGTCTATGTAACAAATCTCATAATTAGACAAAAATTATGGCTTCTTTTATGTTTATCAAAAGGATGGACAAATGTGGGACAAAATTTTTAAGTAATCAGACTAGTTTATCATTAGTTTATGCTTGTGATATATAGTGTACATTGGTATGGTTATATGACTCCCATGTGTGTACAAATATAATGGGCATCTAGTGGCCCAGCATAAGAACTTTCTACACATGACCCCTCCATGCATTCACACGAAAAAGTCACTCAAGCTTGCTACCCTCACCCCCTCACCCTACATCGATTGCCAACTCATGATCAGGGTGCTTAATTATGCAGTAAGTATATATATGCACTCTCCTTCTCTATGATCAGGGTATTTGGTAAGTAAAGTCCACAAACACAAACATGGAACATATGCATGTAAATTTTGTCTGTGCATAGGCACTGTGCTCATGAGCTCTCAATAACACAGAGATGGAGGTGAGGCCAGCATGCTCATATCCACTATCCCGTCCCACACATCGAATGAATACACAGAAGAATCATTTATAGAGAGCCTCACTATATTAAGATGACCTCTTGATTATGTGCTAACTACAGATACTTAAGTTGCTTTTTATAAGCCTAATTCAGAAACTCAGTCCC
This sequence comes from Sphaerodactylus townsendi, assembly GCF_021028975.2. Lineage (NCBI taxonomy): Eukaryota > Metazoa > Chordata > Lepidosauria > Squamata > Sphaerodactylidae > Sphaerodactylus > Sphaerodactylus townsendi. The sequence continues at coordinate 51,986,528 of NC_059431.1, forward strand.
TGCCCTTCAATGGTATAAGGAGAATTTTCTTCATCATTCCATAATAGAAGATGCTGGCTTTAGGGATGGGAGCCTGATAAGCCCTATGCTTCATGGCCAGTAGGAGAGATGGAAAGGCATGTATTTAAGAGAACTTTCAATTGGCAGGTATTTGCCTTGATAACTGCCTGCCTGTCACCCTTTCAACAGGGCAATATGGCATTGGCCAGTCACTTTGGGATGAAGCAGGATATTTTTGGCTCCTCTGTGACCATGTTTCACATTACATAGGAGCAGTGTGTGCTATTAAATAGACCTATTTGACAGTCAGGTTAAACTTTTTTCCCATATTGTTCCTTCACTTATTTAGTGCTCACAGACCAATAAGTCATGAGCAAAAGAGGAAGGGTACATTTATAAACAGCATATCTAAAGTTCACATTTAAAAAATACATTTTCCAGTTTGTGAAATCATGCATAGTTATAATGTGCAAAATTATTAAGTTAAAATGAGTAGTGTCGTTAAGTGTCATAGATAGGAATTTTTCAACTGTTAAAGTCACATTACGGTCAGTATCAACTAGTAACTTAGCTACAAGCTCCTGTTTTGCAACAGAGCTCCATTTCTGGACATATCCATTAATCCATTTTTTATGAGCCACATTATATTTTTAATGCCAATAAATAAATGTCAGATGGTATTTAGATCCCCTGATTTACAGTTAAACAATCATTTAGAGAATGGGATCCCTTGAAGTCTGCCTGTTAGTTCCCCTATTGGCAGGGCATTTAGTCTTTCCTTAGAGAATAATATTCTATATTTGGGGACTATTAGAAACTAGAGTATGCATGTAGTGTCCTCAAGGTTGGGAGGCCCAAATAATGTAGGGAGCATACTCTTCATGCTTTATAGCACATGCTCCATGTATTGAACTGTAAGATACTAAATTTGATTTGTTTGTGTGTGGAATAGAAATTAATTTGATTAAGGATTTCAAAGGAAAGATCTTATTTTTGTAATCTGTAGGCCCTAAATTAGTTGAACTTTATGGATTATTCACGTCTAGTAAAGAAATATAATAAACACCCTGAGACAATGAATTGTGAGGGATGTTTCCCAAATCGCACCAGATCCAGGAGAATAGAAAAATTTCCTCAGGGCAAGGCTCCCTAAATTGAACCGTAATGGTTAATGTAGGTGCAGGTCCACTCATCACATTTTATGATGTACCAGCAAAGAAAACAAAGTATGGCAAATGTTGCTGGGCAGAGTTTTAAGTGTATTACACTCAGGCTGCATAAATGATTGAGTAATTCATATTAAGGGATGGGAAAATTTAATAAATGCACAAGGCAATTGTTATTAAACAAAACCCAATTGAACCCTTTATTTAAACCCTGCATCTTAAGTTAGGCAGTGGGCATTCAGCAAGAAAGCATGGGGTAATTAGTAGGGAATCACATTGAATAGCACTAGCATAAACCAACATGTGTGCAGCTGTTGTGATGAGAAAAATGTAGGCTGAATTTGACCATTACCCAGGCTCAATAATTTTGGCTCATTTACAGTTTGAACTGGCTGTGATTTTTCTTGGCTCTTTCATGACTTCCAAATGCAACATAAATGTGATAAACTAGACATACAGCAGACTGATTCAGAACTGGAGTGCATTTTATTTATTTATTTGATTATACCTCCCTTTTCTGTACAGTGTTGACCCAAAGTGGCTTCTATGGCTCTCTCATACATGTTAAGCATGAGCCTTTTACCCATAAATCTTATATATAATCACAAAATTTTGAAATAGATTTCTGGAGGTTTTTTATTTGGTTTCTTTTTTTTGCTCCGACATCCCTAATAGAAATCTCTGACATAAAATTAAGAGTTAAGATTTATGGCCTCTTAACCAGAATAATGAATGAAGACACCACATTTCTTTCACATTTATAATGTCAAGTTATTCTCAGGAAGCTAGTGATTGGATCCCCTGCAGATACTACAGGTTATGAGAAAACAAAATGAAATGTAATTTCAGCCAAGTCAAATCACAGCAAATAGTAACAAGATAACTGAGATAATTGCATGGTAATCACATTGAAGAGCAATGGACTGTTCAATGATATCAGTTAAAATGGAAGGAGAAATAAAGAGAAAAGAAATGCAAATTATATTTTAGGAGGGAAAATTTTATTATCAGTTAAACACAAACTTTGCTAAAGGTTGCAGGTAACTTTATTACCTTAAACGGGACCCTAAAGAAGGGGAATTAACTTTAGAAGGGTTCCTGAAAGGAATAATGCAAGACTTTGTAGTCTGTGGAGTAATCCAAAATAAAATTATGATGAAAGATCTGATCTGAGATTGCAAATGCCTTAGCAGACCAAGTGCTCGGGAGCAGCAACAACAGAATGCCATTGCTTTCACATCCTGCATGTGAGCTCCCAAAGGCACCTGGTGGGCCACTGCGAGTAGCAGAGAGCTGGACTAGATGGACTCTGGTCTGATCCAGCAGGCTCTTTCTTATGTTCTTAAAGGGGGAAAGAGGCTGTTTCCAGCTTGACCATTTTGCTTTCTGGTCAGCTTCACCCTCAGCTTGTATTTGATATTTTGTGTGCAACTGAAGGGATTCTCCCTTCCACCATTTGCTGAAAGTTGCTCTAGGACCGTGGTGGTGAACCTTTGGCACTCCAGATGTTATGGACTACAATTCCCATCAGCCCCTGCCAGCATGCTTTGTAGTGGGTGGTCAAACCAACTGTAGTCCATAACATCTGGAGTGCCAAAGGGAATTGTAGTCCATAACATCTGGAGTGCCAAAGGTTCACCACCACTGCTCTAGGACATTTGCTTTGCAGGCTCCACACACACACACACACACACACACACACACACACACACACACACACACACACACACACACACACACACTGGAGGATCCCAATGCTTTCATTGGGAGTTTATGCAAGTCTGCATACCTTAGAAGATAACTCCTCTATTTTTTAATAGGGAACTATATATTGCTGGAATCAGTAGAACCAGCTCAATACAACTATGTGCTTTTTTGGCTGAAAAGGCACCCAGATTGGAGCATGCAGAGCAAACAACATGAGGCAACCTTCAGCAAATGACAGCAGGGAGAGTCCCTTCAGCTGCACACAAAATAGTAAGGGTGAAAATGACCAGAGAGCAGAGAAGACAGATGAGAAAAATTAGGCACCTCCTGAACTCTGCATTTATTAATGTACAGATCCAGTGTGGCTCTGCATAGCCTGGGCTTCTGAAGCACTTGCACTTGTGCTCAGGCAAGAAGGAGGGTGTGGCCTTGTGGGGGCCATTTTGCCCCCCCCACATGATCTACAATGGTGGCACCCGGGGCAAATGTTCCTGGATACCCCATTGTAGCTACACCACTGCCTCCAAAGTCCACGTGGACTGAGCCAAGCTGCAGGTGATGGGAAACAGTGCTTACCATAGACACTTTTTTCCATGCACATTTCCCTCTCTATGGGCCCTTGAACAAGCTGCCCCTGCTCTCTATTTTCCCATCAATAGTATTTACAAAGTACAAAATGTCTATGCTCCCCACACTTTCTCTACAACAGCTGTCTACAGCTTATTTCCAAAGGTAATTAGCTGGAATCCAAACCGGCTTTTTTCATGTATATGTTTGGCTCAGTAATTTCATTATGCACATTAGTCACAAAACAGCCATTGTGATTAAAAGAAATTTCCACATTTAAAAACTGTATATTTCTGGGTACTAGTACCAGAAACCAACATTAAGGAATGTTTTAATCCTGTTTGTTGACTTGTTGATAACTATCTGAAATAAGATGATTGTCTAGATTAGATGGTCTTGATCCAGGATGGTTTTCTTATATTCTAATGCAAAAAAAAATTGTGCATGTTTGTGTGTGTCTACATACACACAAATTACATACAACTTTTATACATGTAATCTCTATCTGTGGGATGATGACTGCTCTTCCAGTGTCTCTGGTTATGGGAGTGCCTACAGTTTTTATACACATTGGCTATGACCATGTTATAATTAATATGCATCTTTTATGCCATTCATGTATCTTTTCCCTCAGGCTGCAAATTACCGCGTTTCCCTGAAAATAAGACAGTGTCTTATATTAATTTTTGCTCCCAAAGATGTGCTATGTCTTATTTCCAGGGGATGCCTTATTGTTCTGTTCGGCGGGCATGCTTCCAAACAAAAACTTTGCTACATCTTACTTTCAGGGGATGCCTTATATTTAGCACTTCAGCAAAACTTCTACTATGTCTTATTTTCAGGGGATGTCTTATTTTCGGGGAAATAAGGTATGGCAGTGAGTGAGGGCACAACAAGGGCAGATGTTTAAATTCTTCTTACTCAGCAGACTTAGTTGGTTTGACCACCCATTGAAATCTTAAGTAGCAAAATTCTGCTGGAATCAAATGCTGATCCTGTACCCCAGGTCTTCTGTGTCATCCAAGTGAGACCAAGCTTAGGCCTTGGAATTTTTCTCAGGTTATGTGTTATAACAGCTTCTGTGCTTGGCAGGTAGTGTGAAGTGTCTGCATTCCCATGCCTGGCTTTCTTCCTTTGCCTTGTTATCAATGTGATGCCTTCTTCCTGCTGAATTTCAAAGTCTAACTTATCTACAGTTGTTAGTACATTCTAGGCAACTCACATCAAAGACCCTGGAATACAGAATATAGTTTCTCAGTCTGAATTTGGCTATTATTTATTTATATGTATGTATTGTTAATCCACCCTATATCCTAAAAACAAATGCAATATATAATAGTATACCAATAAAATTCATTTAAAAGCTATAAAACCTATTAAACCTATCAATTTTTTTTAAAAAAACATTAAATTAATAAAATCTGTTTAAAATTCATAAAACCTATTTTATAATTCCTATTACCAGAAGGGGGAAACTATCTCTTCAATCAAAGACCAGGGAAAATAATGGCACCTTTACTAGTTTTCTAAAGGCATATAAAACTGCTTGATGTTCCTCAAGAGGGAGATCATTCCACCATCTCAGGGCCAACACTGAAAAAGTCCTATCTTGGATTCCTACTTCTTTTACCACTGAAGGTAGAAGTACCACTAGAAGGATTTCATTTGCTGACTACAATATGGGAGAAGGTGTTCCTTTTGATTACTGGGGCTCAAGCTTTTTACAGTTTTATATGTCAAATTTAATACCTTGAATTGGCCTTGGTAGTGAATTGGCAGTCAGTTCAGTTTTTCGAAGACCAATATTGATGTGAATCCAGCCAGCAATATCTGTTAGCAGTCTAGCTGCTGCGTTTTCAACTAGCTGCAATTTCCAAACCATCTTCAAGGGCAGTACCACATAAAGCACATTACAATAGCTCAACCGAAGGTTATCAGAGCATGGAATACAGTAGCCAGATGGTCTCTGTCCAGAGGGGGCCATAACTGGCCAACTAGCCAGAGCTGGGAATAGATACTCCTGGCCAGCACTTTTATCTGAGCTTCAAGTGTCATAGTAGAGTCCAGAAGAACTCCCAGATTTCACACCTGCCCCTTCCAGGGCAATAAAGCAATGTCAAGTCCAGGATGTCTCCCCATTTCATGGACCCAAGAGGCACTGACATACAGCATCTACATCTTGCTTGGAGTCAGTGTCAATTTATTGGTCATCATCCAACCCATTACTGCCTACAAACACCAGTCAAGAATGTCAACCATCTCTCCTGATCCAGATGGCACAGAGAAATAGAGCTGGATATCATAAGCATACTCATAACACTGTACTCCAGATCTGATAAACTCCCCCAGCAACTTCATATAGATATTGAAAAACATGGGAGACAAGATTAATCCCCGAAGATCAATCAGTCTACAAGTGAATACCCACAGTACTGAGCAAGAGTCTGTCCCACAGCCCTGGCTGTTCCACGCTGTTTTTTTATTGCATCATCATTTGACCCAATTTCATTCCAAGTAAATTGTTAATACAAGGCATGAAAATAAGGCATATCATATTTAAAAGAACAAGAGGAAGAGGAGTTTGGATTCATACCCCACTTTTCTCTCTTGTAAGAAGTCTCAAAGTAATTTACAAACTTCTTCCCTTCCTCTTCCCACAACAGACACCTTTTGAGGTGGAAGGGACTGACAGAGTTCTTAAAGAACTGTGACTACCCCAAGATCACTCAGCAAGCTGCATGCAGAGGCATAGCTCCAAGGGGACAGGGGGATGCGTGATGCAACGGGCATGTGCCCCTGTGGGGGTGTGGCAGGGGTGTTCTGGGGGCATGGTGGGGGCAGGACGGGGGCATTCCAGGGTGGGATGGGGTGGGATGGGGATGCACCAGTGCACCGGGTGCTTTCCCCCCTTGCTACGCCTCTGGCTTCATGTGTAAAAGTTCACCAGATAAGAGTCCACAACTCACATGGAGGAGAGGGGAATCAAACCCAGTTTTCCAGATTAGAGTCCCCCATCTCTTAATCATGACACCCTTTGACCTTTCACTTTTCCTTTACTATCATTGAACAGTGACACATGAATAGTATGTCAAATGAATTTTCTGAAGGAAAATACAGCTACCAAGAAGACTTCTATCTTCTTTTTCCTTCAAGTAGATGAATAATAAGTATCTCCTTGTGATATCGTTCCATGTGTTAGATTTTTCCTGTTACTGTGAAGACCTTTTCCATGCACTTGGGGTAGCCTGTGTATGTCATTTGCTCTGTATCTGATTTCTTCAGCTGTCTTCCTTGTAGAAAAATTTACTTTAGAAAGGTTATAATTATAGGCATCACACTTATTCTGTTTCTTCTTGTAGCTGTTAATTCAGAGTTTAACTTATCTTCCGGGTCTGTCAAATAAAAACTATCAAAGTACATGTGTTTTTTGAAAATTTAGAAGGTCAGCTTGGATTCATGTCTTATTGAATATTCCTCTTGAAGAATAAGCCAAAAGTAATACAAAATGACATTTTATATCTTCCACAAGAGAGTATAAATGAGGTCAGTTCTAACTCAGGCTAATAATAATAGAATTACTCTGGAATTTTTTTTCATGTTTATTTACTGAAGTTTCTTGGTTCCTACTGCTGAATAGGTATACTGACTACAGCAGACACAATATTTCATAGGCCATTTAAGATTACCAGACAAAATAGAGGAAAAGTTCTCAGCACAAGAAGTCATGTTTTGTCTCTCTCTTTTCTGACAAATGAAATTTGTAGTCCAAATACAGTGTTTCAAACTTTACACACAATCAAACTGCCAAAGATATACAACACAAATGAAATACTTTAAGCTACAAGCCTTGGCATTATAGAAGAATTCAGTGGCACTAGTTCGAAGAAAAAGAAGAGTTTGGATTTATATCCCCCGTTTGTCTCCTGTAGGAGACTCAAAGTGGCTTACAATCTCCTTTCTCTTCCCCCCTCACAACAAACACCCTGTGATGTGGATGGGGCTGAGCGAGCTCCCAAAAGATGTGACTAGCCCAAGGTCACCCAGCTGGCATGTGTTGGAGTGCACAGGCCAATCTGAATTCCCAGATAAGCCTCCACAGCTCAAGTGGCAGAGCTGGGAATCACACCCGGTCCCTCCAGATTAGAATGCACCTGCTCTTAACCACTATGCCACTGCTGCTCCCTTAGTTATATATTTAGTGGAGACTTGATGAGTTATCCAGCTTCTCCTGTTCAGTATCCATTTTTCACTACCAAATCCAGGGTGTATTAAAATCATTTTACAATTTATACTATACCCAATTTTTAAAAGGGTAAAACCTGACCATTAACAAAGGCAGGACAGAAAAGTATATACATATCGCAGATAGGAGTGCTAGCCTCCATGTGGGACCTGGAGACCCCCACCCCCCCCCCTGAATTGCAGCTTATCTCCAGAGATCAGTTCCCCTGGAGAAAATGGCTGTTTTGGAGGGTAGACTCTATGGCATTGTACCCCCCTGAGGTGCTTGTCCTCCCCAAGCTCCACCCCAAATCTCTAGGAGTTTCTCAACCAGGAACTGTGAACTCAATTCCACATCCACTGCCAGTGACGAGGAGGCAGAGGCAGAGCTACCAGGGGTGGGGTGTCACATTCCACACGGCCTGGTGGAAATTACACTTCCCAAGAGACCTTGCAAGACCCAAGGTCTCCTGGGAAATATAGTTCCCTCCAGACTGTTTTCAGTCTCAAGTGAACAGGCCACTTTTCCAGTCTGCATTTTCAGGCTGAACTAAGGTAAATGTGTGTGGTGGGGGGCAAGGGGGGCAGAAAGCACATACTGCACTGGATGCAGTATGGCTCAGCCACGCTTCTGGCTGCCTGGCAACTATAATCTCAGAATATGAAAGCAAACCTTTGTCACTTAGGGTGCCATAACTTTGTTAATTGGAAAAGACCTAGAATAAAAGTCAATCAGAAGTTCAGATACACCTTAAAGACTAAAAACATTTATTCCTGCATGACTTTTTGTCAGGTAGAGCTGACTTTTTTTCAAATCTATGATAAAGAAATCACATTCTATAAATTTATAAGAGAAATTATGCAAGGAATGGAGGAGTTAGGGCAGACAGTGAATCTCATCATAGATCTTCCAGGCATAATCTCATGTGCAAGGGACTGGGATCAGTTTGTGGGGTTACCAGCTCCAGTCTGGAAGATTTGCGAATGGTGCCTGTGAAAAGGTGATTTTGGGGAGATATTTTATGTAGAATATATAGTACACTAGAGTGTTTGTCCTGACCTCTTAACCTGCTATGTTCGCATAGGGAGCTGATCTAAGAGAACTCCAGGCCCCATATGTATGTTACACATAATAGATTATGAGAATGATCAGAGGTTCCAGCCTCTTCCTGTTGGGTTACCAATATACTGGCAGGACCTCTGCTTCAGTGGGTGCTTTTTCCCAGTAGGCCCCAAAATCACTTTCTTCATTTTTTAAAAAAGTATTTACTCCTTGCTACCTAAAAAGAGAGAAGATACATTATGCTGTGGGTTAAATCAGGATAATTTACTTATTACAATTGATAAACAAATACCATTAATATCGGCCAGATAGAATCAACCAGGCTGTAATTGCGACAGGGGGCAGGGCACATGATGAGTTCCGGAGCAGTGAGCATGCAGGCCCTGATCGCGTGATGTGTGCGAGTTGAAGGGGTGAAGCACACTCCCTATATATTAGGCAGCACGCAATTGCTCTAGCCTTCTTCAATGCCTGGAGCAAACTGAACTGGGGCTTTTGCTGATTTAGGAAGCTAGGCCATTGAGAGTGCGAGTTGAGGGCTTGCATTGAGTGTAGTAGCGATCTGTTTTCCCCCCTCTATTTTTCCTTAAGACGCTTCGCTTGGAAGCAGTTTGGTCAGCATATGGCGCCGGAGAAAAGCTCAGGGGCCGTTTGATAACACAAGCGGTGCAGGCTTTAACAGGGGGGAAACAGCAAGTGGATCCCTGGGCATTCGAGCTGGTGGGGTTTTCAGGCCCCGCACTTGGCAGTATGTTTCGGGGCGTGGGGTGTGGGACGCAGGGGCGCAGGGGCGCAGCTCAGGAGATGGGGGGCCAACAGCAGAAAAGGGGGACACCCTCCATGGCTTCATTAACTCCCTTGCTGGTTACCGAGCAGTTACTTCCTAGCTTCACGGCCCCGCCATTGGCTGTGATGTGGCCGTGTTGTAGTATATCCGTGCACTTGGTCCAGTGCTTTGGAAGCCCAGGTTCAGTCTTTGTGGGCCAACCTGCCCTGGTGGGGGTCCCCTTTTCCTATTTCATCCCCTGGACAGGGGCTAATGGCAGCAGGACAGTGACAGTGGGGATCACAGGGGTCCCACCAGTCACTCCTATACGCCAGGGCTTGACGAGCACCTTATTGAACTTGGAGCAGTCTGGGGCTAGTGAGTTTGTGCCCAGTCTTACTATTGCAGTGCCTCCTGTGGGGATGCCAGCACCCAGGCAGGAGCGAGAGGCAATGGCACCTTCAGAGGAGATCTCTTGCAGGCCAAAAGGGCCATGGCAGACGCCGTTCATCCCGACAGGCCAGTTCAAGTCGTCAGTCTCCCAGTTCTTCCTCTTTGGGTGAGTCCTTTGATGAGGGATCTGTGCAAGCAGACGGGAATTTTTGGAAGGTTGGGGATGGGGTTCCTGTTCTTCCAGACTGGCTCACTCGCAGGCAAACCCCCCAGGGGACTTGGATGTCATCAGCTGGGTTGGCGGGACCTGTTCCATCCTGGGATTCTGGGAACTCTCCTGGCTCGTACCTTCCTAAGAAAATTAGAGAGAGGGCCTGGACGGGCATTTTATTAATGTTTTTCGGTGCATGAAGGCTGAAGGTATCCTGGGGATGATGGGGTCTAGTAAGGAGAAAAAACAGCGTGGCAAGGATGGTTCAGATCGCACCTTCAATAATTAGCTTTGGGGAGTACCTTGCCTTTATAGCTGTGGATTACCCAGCATGTCCCTGGCTCTTAATGGCTCACATGAACCACGTTGTCCGAGCTAGGGCATTGGCAGGTGACAATGTCACCATTTCTTATGATGAGGAAGTTTGGTGTAGCGCTTTGCATAGGAGTGGGTTCCATTGGGATCTCATCCATGATCAAACATGGATGGTAACGGTTCATGGCTTATCAAAAAGCGCATGTGAGGGCAGCCTCCAGACTGATGGGAGCCATAGATTTGCAGGCTCTGGCAAGGTTCCAGTCAGGTTTACCTGTTGGGATTTTAACAGAGGGAATGCCACAGGTCCAAATGCTGATACGAGCATGTGTGTAGCAGGTGTTTTGCCTCTCATCAGCGTAGCCAGTGCACCAAGTCTCCCTTGCGGCAGCCCTTTTGGGCCGGCCGGTCCCCTGGCACCAGCGGCATGCGAAAAGAGGTTGCAACTTATTCAGTGAAAAAATGTTTACAATATACTGGAGATAATAGGGACTTTTTAACAAAGGAATGAGGAAACTCAGGACTCACTGTAACTCAGGAAACATATTATACCCTTCTGAAAAAATGTGTATATCATCCTCCCTATACAAATGGGGCATTAGAGATCTAATGAAGTTGGATGATATGCACCAAACTATTAATCTTGACCCTTGTGTATTCAATCCAAGCAGGCTTCATGCCTTTCCTTCAAGTGCACATCTGTAGAAAATCAGACCAAATGATAATGATCCTGGGAAACAAACTCTTTTCATGATTTAGGTATCTGTTTTCCACACTAGTGCCACTCCTTTTGTTCGCATCAGGTCATTTTCATCTAGATGCAAGAGTTGCCTCTCAAGACAGTTGTCCTCCCTCAAGACCTGGTGGAGGGAAGTAGAAGCTGGCTCCATAACATACCCTGTAGGCCTTGCCTTTGGACACTGGCCGTAGAATAGAGGCCCAACTGTGGCACCATTTCACCATTTCTCTTGTTCAGAAGATGATGGAATTTCCTATCACCAACACCCTGATCAGACTTTTTTATATGCTCACACCTGTTAAAAAATACAAATATTATTAGCTTATCTAATGTCCACCTTATAAGTGTGGCCACCATCTGCCAATCTGTTGAATCACTTGCCATGTCATTCCCAGCCTAGCAGCACTGGATGCAGCTCCTATTCTAAATGAATGGGTTCCAAGCTCCCTCCAGCCTTGAGTTTTTAAGTTATAAGAACCATAGTGCAATCCTAAACCATGAAATCAATGAACTTAGAATAGTGTAATTCTGTTTAGGATTGCATATTTAAAGGTTGTTTTTTTTAAAAAAAACATTCAGGCACATTGTAACTCTTACTTAATCAAATGGAACAACATTTTCACATTCAAAATCTTAATTGCTTTCAAAATGAGAATAGGAGAGAAAGGAAAATGTTATCTGTGAGCTCAATCACATGAAATCAGAATTTGGAATCCACATTCCGAGGAGTGTTGACTTATGAACACACTCTAAAGGACTATCAGAATCTATGAAGCCTGTTTATAACAGAAATACCTTTCCAGATGAATGCTATTTTGAATAAATGGCTAAAGTGCAGTATATGAAGTTTCCCAGTAAAAATACCCTGCCCCACAATTTATTAGATCCTTTCCTTCTAATGCAATTGGATTCTTGCCCATTTTACATCCAAAAGGTGCATAAATTCAAAAAGGATAAGACTAGAGTCAGCTGTACACTGAAAACTCAAAAATGTTAACACATACAATGTGACCATTTAATAATTCCCAGAAGCAGAACATGCAATTAATATATTGTATCCCTAGGGGCAAGAGTTAATAGGATGTGTATGCCAAGAACATGGCTTTGGGGCGTCTTTTTCTTGACTATTAAAGAAAATGGGAAAGTACTTTCCAGGAGAGCTCTTATGTCCCACAGTATATGCCATTTCTTGGAAACGGATAATCTTTTCAAAGAAACTCCCACTCCTACTATTAGTTAGAAAACCATTTAAATATTTTATATTGACTTCAAAAGGAAATCAATGGGACAACAAAATAACTGTTTCTCCAGCTTTCTCTTCTCTGTATGTGGATTCATTTTGAAATTTCTAATCATTGCAATATTTTTGGCATTTAAGTTTAAATCAGTGAATATGCTACCTAATCATATATGAGAGAACATCATTTGATCGTAACCCATGATTTCTTCATGGGCATAGTATGCCAAAAGTACAGACATAATGCCTGTGGCTGAGGTTATATCTTTATGGGCTTAATATTGCATATGCAATGCTTTATCTATAGGACTGAATCATGGCAAGTTGGTTTTTGTGGCAGTCAGGTTCTATCTTGGTGCTTTCCATTGTTTTCTCCCCTTAAAATGATGATTCATTCCTTACATTGGCATAGTCTGAGGAGGATAAATGAGTAGTGTGGATGTACTTTAATGTGTAAAATAGCATGTTATCAAGATATAGTTGTATTAATTCTGGGGAAGTTCATGCTGAAAGATTAATCTTTCCGATTATTATTTCGATTTCAAGATACTGGTGCAGATGACTAATACATGAAGGTATTTCCTTCTTTACCCCCCTCTTTAACCCCCCCTCTTCCAATGAAGGAGCAAAGCAATTCCCTGGACCACACACAGTTAAAGAAGGGGACTATGTCTCCCCCTGCCCCAATTTCCTTTTGCTGGTGCTGCCGCAGGAGCACAGGAAGGCTTGTTATTTCCAAGCACTCTGTTATTATTATGTCACTGTCTCAATATATCAATAGAATGCTGAGGTTGGTGTGTTTTGGCTAAGCCCATGTGAGTGAACTTTTCTTTCACTTGAAGAAGCCAGTGACATGGAAGGGGCCAAGGGGGAAGGTGTGTATAGCAGTGGGAGGGAGTGGGAAAGTTATCTGTTGGTGAAAGGAAAATATCCAGGAAAAAGTTGTACTTCCTGGCAAATCTGCCCTCTCTGGCAGAGAACCAAAATTAAAATCATGCCACAACTGGCCTCGCTTGTTATGGAGAGAATGAAAAGCGAAAGTGCGTTTTGAAGAAATTTGTCCGAACAACAAATCTTGCTGTAATGGACATTCACCCTACTACACAACAAATACATAGTGCATAATAGGTCTCTGTGAGGTTGCCTTATCAATAGAAGTTCAGGGCTTTAACATATCTCTTCCCTCAGAGGGGTCTGCACAAGCTCTATGAGATGACTATAGCATGTCTCAGATAATAAAGTAGATTCATTATTTAGAATGTGGTCCTCCCAATACTGCCGTATCTATATCTATTTCTATATTTATATCATGGAACAAAATAGATTTTAATATGCACCAAGTTCAACCATGATTGCTAACAAGAATTGGACATAATTTTTATATGTTAGTAATCTATGTCACATGTTGGGTGTAAAACTGATTTTGAAAAAAGAAGTGGTCTTGAAAGTGAAGCATTCTTTTTTATTGGCATATTTATGAATACAGGCTCTGAGTGAAATTACATTCTGAGTATAAAAATATTTTAATCAGAAACCAAAGAGCAATATCTCTATGTTCTTCTCTCTCTTCATTTACAAGATTTGAAACTTGTCATTTATGTGCTTGTAAAGGTAAATGGCATTATATAAAATACACTGGCTAAGGTGTAGTTAATACACAATATCAAAAGTATGACAAGATTATGTTTTGCTATGGTCGCTTCCTACTGTATATTCATTGTAGAGTAGATAGGGGTGACTTTTGAGTAAAGAGGAACAACTTGCCTTTCAATTGTTAATTTTCTATTATTCACCTCAAAGACTGCCTCTTATTTCCTATAAACAAAAATCAGTTCAAGTGGCTTAGAAGCTAGAAAGTTACCAAGATGTTTTAAGGCTGATATTTGATGGGCTGGATTAATTTCTTCCATTTCACTAAGATATATGCAATGGTTTAGTTCTGCTAAGCTTTCATCCAGTGGATGAAGCTTTCTTACAGCACATTCCTGAGGAAGGGGGGGAGGGTAGTTGTGCCGGGGATAATGCAGCCATGGCACAGCTACACCAACTCCAAAGAGGCTTGCTGTGCCATGGCCAGCAAGCCAACATGGCTGCTTTCTCAGCTCCCATGGAACTCGTCTATGTAGCTCCATGGACTGTGTCTACCTTTTTGCTGGTGTAAGACTACACTGGCAAATGGGAGCATTCCTGGGTTCAGACAACTAAAGCAGGCCCAGCCCCTGGGAACACCCCCTTCAGTGCTTGTGCAAGCTCCCCAGTGCCAGCATAAGTGCTTCTGTGCTAGTGTAAAATACCCCTTATGCTGATGTAAGTGACATTTACAGTGGTGGTGTGATTACGCCTCCTCCTGAGCAGTCTCCTTTCTTTGGATTGCACTGGAAGTCTCATTACACTTGTTTTCCTGACTTCAGCATGTGAAGTGTTAACTATATCTCAGCAAATATGTTTTTTTATTAGGGAAACCTGTACTTCTCTTGTGATAAATTAGTAGTCTTGCTCTGCAGGAGAAAAAAATATCTCTGTCCAAAGCATGACACTTCACTTAGGACAAGGAAGTCATGCTAGTCACCCCTATTTCATAAAGCACATACATGACAAACATTCACTCTTATAAATGCAAACGTTCTTTAGTGGAATGGAGTTATATGATTTGTCCCATAATCAATGTCTCTCTTTCTCTCTCTTTTACTGTAGTACTCAACCTCTAATTTGTTATCTAATTTTTAAATTGTATTTTCCTGATTGGTATTGCTTCCACAGACTCACTATCCCTGTGTCCTCCTGTTCCTGATCACCATCACCTCTAAAGAGCCATATTGAAACTCCAGGTGGTTGCCTCAATATACATTATAATTACTAATATAACCCATATTTGTGACTGAACTCTGACCAGGTTTTATTTTTAAACATCTGCACATATACAGATGTCACAATTAAGTTGTGGAGGGGTCTTACCTTCCAGTTGTTTTGTGGGGGTACTTCCACTAGGGTTTGTTCAGCTATAATTGAAGACATGACTGGCTCCACTACGTGGTTTTTAACCATTTGCACACAAATCAACCCTGGCTAATACAATATATTTATCTATTATACTGTTTATGTATTTAATGCCACCTCATAGCTTAGTTCTTGAGTTGACTCATAACAATAATGAAATCAGTTTCAAGTGAAACTGAATTGTGTAAGTAGCCTTGATTATAGCACAAGATACATCTCTTTGTTATACATACACTTTCTCACAGAAACAAATAGACAAGTGAGCTAGGAATGAGATGATGTTGCTATTAAAAATTGTGATAAAAGCCTAGGAATGAAATGATGTGATAAGATATATGAGGGTTTGTGATTTTGCTTTCTTTATAGCAATTTTCTGGAGGTTAGATTGCATCAAGAGAAGCCCACCAGAAGATGAGTACTGGTAAAAATATAGGATTATGGTTTTCTTTAAGGGATTTTACAAATCATTGCAGCAGTTTCATATAGTTTTCTTAGACAGCTCATCAGTGTAAACTTTAACTGTTGAAGTTATATTGACCATTTTTAGATTGGCAACTTCTGGGAAAAAATGTCCTGTCCCTTTAATAAAACATTAATGGAATGCTATTTACTGGGGATGTTATTATTCTCCATGGCATGAAAAACCTGAGCCATACATTAAGCTCCTGTTAAATTTATAGGACATTTTTCTCTAAGCTTGTTGGTAACTTTCTCTCATTTGGGTATGTTGGTCAGAATCCATTTTGAAGCTAGGTCATAAAGATTCTTTTTTCTTTGTCAGAAACATGTATAGGCATTTCAAATGTGGACTTTCCCTGTGCTCATATACCCAGTGATAAACTTTTCTAGTGTAATTGATAAAGCTTATTTTCAAGTACTAATGTTGCTGGGAAAGGCCTTTCCTAAAGTTGCCAAGTCCCCTGCTATCATGCCCAACCCCTGCTGCTGCTTGGTCGGCAGGAAGTCTGATCCAGCAAACTCTTTCTTATGTTCTTATGTTCTTAAGGGGGAAAATAATGGAAAAATCGCTGTTGATAAGATTTCTAGGACAAGTATGGAAGTGCTCTAGGATCCAGGGGAAACTCTATAGTAAACCCACAGAGCTGCTGCTGAATCCTAGGCTCATTCCGCACATGCAGAATAATGCACTTTCAAACTGCTTTCAGTGCTCTTTGAAGCTGTGCGGAACAGCAAAATCCACTTGCAAACAGTTGTGAAAGTGGTTTGAAAACGCATTGTTTTGCGTGTGCGGAAGGGGCCCTAGAAAGCTATGTGACTTCACCTCAAGATTTACCCCACACTGCAAATATCATCACACCATCGAAGTAATGGCACCTCCCATTTCATCAAACCCCTGTCTCTTGCTTGAAGCCAGCCACTGGCTGGCCACCCTACCTTTCCAGCTAGACTATCCTTAGGTGAATGTCATCCCATTATTCTGTCAGGCATCATTCACTGAGGTCTAATATGAAATCAAATTTCTGCACCACATCCCCAGGAAACAGTTGTTTTACCACTGTCTCTCACTGGGAAAAGGTCATGAGGTAGGTTGTTAGCCTGAGAAACAGCTCCAAGCCAGTGCAAGTGGGAATTAACTTTTAAGCATATAAATCTCTCACAAATCACCCCCCATCTGAAGGTTTACCAAGCAAACATCAGAATCCTCTCTCACAAATCACCTCCTACTCCCAGCAAAACAGGCATGGCTCTCTCCCCACCACTTTCCTAATTGTGTCCTCACACCAACCCTGTGAGGTAGGCTGCTAGCCTGAGAAACAGCTCCAAACCAGTGCATGAGGAATTAACTTTTAAGCATGTAAATCTCACAAGTCACCCCCCCTATCTGAAGGTTTACCAAGCAAACATCAGAATCCTCTCTCACAAATCACCTTCTACCCCCAGCAAAACAGGCATGGCTCTCTCCCCACCACTTTCCTAATTGTGTCCTCACACCAACCCTGTGAGGTAGGCTGCTAGCCTGAGAAACAGCTCCAAGCCAGTGCAAGTGGGAATTAACTTTTAAGCATGTAAATCTCTCACAAGTCACCCCCCCATCTGAAGGTTTACCAAGCAAAGCGTCAGCATCATCTTCAGTTCTGCTGCTGCTTCTGGGCTCCCTGCTCCAGCTTTTTTCTGCCTTTTCCCGGTGCCTGCTGCCGGGGAGAAGGCTTCCTGAGAAATGCCACACACTTAATTTAAAAGGACGAATAAAGGCATGCTGCAAGGTTAGAGAGGGAGGCGACTTTCAGCTCCCCAGTCCTGCTCCAGGGTGCCCAGGGGACTTTCTTCCCTGCCCCCTGGACACCTTCCAGGCCACTGCCGGTACCAGAGTGGGCGGGGCTACGACAGGCACTGGGAGCAGTCGGCTGCTTCAGTGCCTGCTTTCTAGGGCTTGCTCAATCCCTCGCTCTGTAGGAGGATGTTTTGGCGCCCCCCACGTGACCTCAATTGATGCGCCCGGGGACAAGGGGTACCCCATGTCCCTAGGCAGGAACGCCAGTGGGGTTAGCTCACTTGTTAGTTGGAGGTGGTTGAAGGTAGTCAAAATAGTATGCGTAAATGAAGCTTTTTAAGGTGAGAGCCAGCATGGCTGAGTTCTTCTTTCAACTCCAAATGGGACAAACAACATGACTTTGTGGTCATTTTAGTAATGATTTTAGAACAAATTGCTGGCTGTAAGTAAGCCTTGAATCTTGACTGGATTTACATCTAACACCAGCCAAGCAGTGAATATATGTTTTAAATTATTTCACTTTTGTTACAGTTTGTATTTTTATGTTTTCTACTTTCTACTTTTTTAAATGTTGTATACATTGCTGGCTTGCAATTTATAATAAATATATTTCATTAGTTGAATTTGAGCCTTCCCCTCTTGTTAACCTGGGACCACCTAACAGATTTATTCCCTGTTCATACTAGCTTTATTTTGCTCCTTATAGAGACATAGAAAATTGTTCTCTCTGCCATGACCCAGTAAAAGGAGCTCTAGGTACCTGAAACTTAGAAGATGGCAGGTGATGGTTTTCTAAAGGTCCATAAATAATAAGACCTCAGTTCTCCGGAGTTCAGCAGATGGACCTGGCTTGTATCACCGAAACCTGGGTGCGAGAGTCGCACCACCGGGTTTCATGTGTCTCCACCGATCACATACACAGGGCCGGGGGGGCGGCGTGGCAATGTTCATCCGTGATTCCATCCCTTTTAGGGCGATCCCTGTCCCGGAGATCATTGGCATGGAGTGTGTCGGCTTGGAGTGGTTGGCATTGGAGAGGTTGGCTATCCTCCTGGTGTACCGGTCACCTAGCGCCCCAGGGGATAGCCTGCCGCGGCTGCTGGAGGTGGTGGCAGACTGGGCGCTGCGGTTCCCCAAGCTTATTGTTTTGGGGGACTTCAACGTCCATGTCGACATCGCCTCATGTACGGTAGCCGTGGACCTGGTGTCATCCATGGCGACTCTGGGTCTCTCCTTGGTAAATTCTGGTCCCACTCATGAAGCCGGTCACACACTGGACCTGATCTTCGGGTCAGGTGTTGACGTGATCATATCCTCCAATGACAGAGTGCCATGGTCTGACCACCACGCCCTGAAGGTTCAGATGAGCATGCCACAATACCCCCGTCTAGGCGACGAGCGGATTTATGCTTGCCCGCTGAAGACTCTATGGATCCTGTTGGATTCCTGAATGCTCTGCGGGATCCTGAACCCACCAGCACCCTTGATGGACTGGTGGCATATTGGAATACCCGCCTTTTCAACACCACCGAGGTTGTTGCTCCCCAATGCCCTCTACGACCCCGTTCCCGGCAAGCTCCATGGTATACCGAGGAGTTACGCTGTCTGAAACGGGAACTTAGACAGCTAGAGCGAGTGTGGAGGAAGTCTCGTGACGAGGCTGCGCGAACATCTTATAGGATGTTTATGAAGGCCTATGAGATGGCGATGACGGAGGTGAAGAGAACATTCTTCTCCTCCTCTCTCGCATCAGCTAGCTCTCGCCCAGCACAACTGTTTTAAAGTATTATTCGGTCTCTCACCTCAATATCTGAGGGTTCAAAAAATGACCAATGGGCTATTAGCTGTGAGGCTTTTATGAGTTATTTTGCAGATAAAGTCGCGTCGCTCCGCCAGGACCTTCCTTCACTGCCACCTTGGAGACAATTGGCGAACTGGAGGCTCCCTTGCCGTCTTCTGGCCAATACATTGTTTGGCCCAGATTTTCCCTGCTTTCTCTGAAGCCACTGTCGACAGAATCTTGGCTGCTGGTTAGACCTACTACCTGTCCTCTGGATCCGTGCCCCTCTTGGCTTATTAAAACATGCCGAGAGGAGTTACGACCCCACCTGTTGATTATCATCACTAGCCCCCTTGAGCAAGCAGAGTTTTCTGGGTGGGTTGGAAGGAGGCTTGAGTGGTCCACCCACTCTTAAAAGACGGCTGTTTAGATCGATCCCTGAGTGATCCGGCCAATTACCGCCCGTTTGAATCTTTCATTTCTGGGGAAGGTAATTGAGAGAGAATTGGTGTTGGAGCAGCTTCAAAAGGTTTTTTTTCTGGAGGGCGCGCCGGCTTTTGAACGTCCCTTCCAGTCCACGGCTTCGATTGCTGGGCATGGGACGGAGACTGTTCTCATCGCTGTCACAGATGCGGCTCTATATGCAGCTTCGACGGCGGATCGGCGCTGCTGGTATTAATGGATCTTACATGAAGCGTTTGATGGTAGTCGAAGCCATGACCTTTTGACCCACCGCCTGGCAGCCTTCCGGGGAAGTGCGGGGCACTGTCCTTCAATGGATTGCCTGGTTTCTCGGGACCGGCGTCAGCAGAAGTAATGATCGCGGGGACCGAGCCTCCCGGCGGATTGCCCACTTCATTGTGGCAGGTGCCTCAGGGAAGTGCTGCTGTCCCTGCTGTTGTTTTAATATCTACATCGCGACCCCTTGCTCAGCTGATGCGGAGCTTTGGGCTTGAGGTGTGCCACCAATATGCTGATGACACCCAGCTCATTCTGTCGTTGGATGGAGGGAGCTGATGCGCCGCCCCTGCAGCTCTACGGCATTGTTTGCAGGTGGTAGCTGGATTTAGTTGAAGCAGAGCAGGTTAAAGCTGAATTTAGCGAAGGCGGAGATTACTCCTGTAGCTGCAGGCTGTGGGGGGGGCTGGGGATTTCCAACCCGCTGGTAGTGTAGGAGGGTCTCATTGCGCGACCGACCCCCTCCGTCCGCCTTGGCTGGGGGTCCACCTGGATTCATCTCTTTCAATGGAGACCCAGGTGGCCCATGTAACCCGGAGGTTAGCGTTTTCCATCTTTGACAAGCCGGGCGGCTGGCCCCTTTTCTCCCAGATGGACCTGGCCACTGCTTAATCCATGCAACGGTCACCTCCAGGTTAGACTATTGCAACTTCGCTCTCTGTGGGCCTTCCCGCTAGCGGCTGATCGGAAGTGAAACTGGTCAGCAGCATGTCGGCGTGACCGCGTCTGCTCCGCGGAGATTGCAGCTTCAGATGCATCACATCATGCCCGTGTTGCATCACTTGCACTGGCTCCCCAGTTGAGTTCGGATTGTCTTCAAAGGAATTGTTGGTGTTAACCTTTAAAGGCAGCTTATGCAGTCTGGGACCTTCGTTACCTAAGAACCGTCTGGCCCCATATGTCCCACGTCAGTCTCTGCGTTAGGCAGAGGAGCCAATCTGCTTGTGATCCCCGCCCCTCTATGATCGCGGCTGGCCTCACGACTAGGAGGCCAGGGCATTTCACGGCCCTATTGGCCCCTGCCTGAACGGAATGCTCTCCCTCCAACTGTTCGGGCCCTGCAAGGACCTCAACGAATTCCACTTGGGGCCTGTCAAGACTGAGGATTATTCCGCAGGGCCTTTGGAGGGAGTCCAGCCGCTGATAAAATGCCTGGAAAGGCAACTAAAACAAAAGCTGTTCCCGCTTTGTAGGAGTTTTAATAGCTGGGACTTGCCATCTTTATTTTAACACTGAAATCACAGAAATTGAATGCTGCTTTTAAAGCTTCCGTTTTAATGTTTAACATATTTATTGTCCTATTACTGTTGTAAACCGCCCTGAGCCCTCCGGGGGAGGGTGGTATAAAAGTAGAATAAATAAATAAATAAATAAATAAATAAA
Organism: Sphaerodactylus townsendi; assembly: GCF_021028975.2. Classification (NCBI taxonomy): domain Eukaryota; kingdom Metazoa; phylum Chordata; class Lepidosauria; order Squamata; family Sphaerodactylidae; genus Sphaerodactylus; species Sphaerodactylus townsendi. The sequence continues at coordinate 52,008,044 of NC_059431.1, forward strand.
TAAATAAATAAATAAATAAATAAATAAAGAAAGAAAAGAAGAAGAAAGAAAAGAAAAGAAGAAAAGAGAAAAGAAAGAAAGAAAGAAAGAAAGAAAGAAAGAAAGAAAGAAAGAAAGAAAGAAAGGTTTTAGGTCCAGGGAGACAACCAGTCTGTATTACAGGCAGGCAGTTTGGGCTAAAAAATCTCATCATGTGCCCTGGGACTGGGTCCCTTATTACACAGTCTATTCTATCCATGATGCCATGAAAGACAACAATAAGATGACATATTTGAGGTATGAAATTTGAAGAACTAGAATTTCTGTAATACACAGTGCACAAGGAGCAGCAGTGGCCTAGTGATTAAGAGCAGATGCATTCTAATCTGGAGGAACTGGGTTTGATTTCTTGCTCTGCCGCTTGAGCTGTGGAAGCTTATCTGGGAAATTCAGATTAGCCTATGCACTCCAACACATGCCAGGTGGGTGACCTTGGGCTAGTCACAGTTCTTCTGAGTTCTCTCAGCCCCACCTGGTGTTTGTTGTGAGGGGGGAAGGGCAAGGAGTTTGTAAGCCCCTGTGAGTCTCCTACAGGAGAGAAAGGGGGGATATAAATCCAACTCTTCTTCTTCTTCTTCTTCTTCTTCTTCTTCTTCTTCTTCTTCTTCTTCTTTAACAATAATTTAATACTGAGTCATAAAATGTTCTTATGGATGTCCACAGGACTGAGTGATGATCAGACTTTGCCATTTATTCAGTTTCCACAAAGCCTTCACCAGGAGTTAAATTATAATTATTTTGGTATGTTTTTGTTAAACGAACACAATAGCAAAGTAAGTATTACAATTTTATTTTGAAAAAAATCTCATATATCTGATTGATTTTTAATTATATTCAAAACAGATATCAAAATATGCTTTATTTGAAACTCAAGTAGTGTGCCTAGTTTTTGATGAAGAGATTACTGAGCAAAAGCAAAGACCTGATATGAAATTATTACAAATTGAATTGAAAATTCAATAAAACTTCAGAAGAAATCCTCAATTTATTTATGCATTTAAACTTCTCAGAGGATAAGCAAACATGATATTAATTAGGGAAATTTTGCCAGAAATTAAAAGAAATTTTCTTGAAAGGAAATGAAGTGATAAAGACTAATTTCATGCATAAAAAGATAGTTGGAACCAAAAACATGCAGTTGTTCTAGTATTGCCAACATCTTTATCTCAGTGACTGTCAAATTGTACATGTATTCTAGATAAATGATGTCACTAGAGGAATCCTCTGTTAAAATGTTCACGGCTGCCAACTTTTTCTTAGCAATGCCTCTGGGTGTTGCATAACAGTGAGAAATATTTGCCCATCTATGTGTTGAGACTTCACCAGCTGCATGTCATACAGCTGCTAAACACTTGGTCCCTACTACCAGGGAGAGAGAGAGAGAGAATTATCCAGCAGCATTAATAGATTGAAAAGGGAACTATGAATATTTGGTACACAGCAAACTTTTATACTTCTGGAAAACGTCTATGCCTCTGGAAAATCATCTGGACATTTCATATATTATGGTGTTGCCAACACAGGGTCTATAATCCCTATCCCAAGCAATGATACAGTTGGAATTACCCATATGGTTGGCTCTGATCATACGATTGAAGCTTCCACTCATTACCACAGCACTAGGATAAGAAACCAAAGGTCTATGCTCTTGTGTTATTTCTTCAGGCCAGATTCTTGTTTGATAACATTTTAAATTTTTAAACTAACAAATTAAAAGATACATAATAAAAATATGTCTTGAGTGTGTATGTGTACGGTGCAGTCACAGTTAACACAGGCCAGCAAGGAGTTTTCAAGGCAAATGACAATCGGAGGTGGTTTGCCAGTGCCTTCCTCTGCAGAGTCTTTTGTCCATTTCTCAAGCCTAAATAAGATGTCCTGGAGTGCTAAAAAAGGCATCCTGGTAAGGCATTCTGCGCAGCTTTCTTTCCAAGACATCCTCAGCTTTCTTTCCAAGACATTTTAGTTCATACCATCTTTTTTGGAGAATGTTTCAAAGTGCACATTTTCCCCAAGCCACCGCAAGATGTCTCCTGCCTGCCTATGCAGAATACAGAGCTCAGGAAGTGTCTTATTTTTCTCACCTGATTAGTCTACTCTCTCGTCAGTTTTCACCTAAGCTTGCACCTGACATTTTGTGTGCAGCTGAAAGGATTCTCCACATTTGTTGAACATTGCCTTAGGTCTAGGATGTTTTCTCAGCCCCAAAAGGACATAGCTGGTCTTGCCAATTTCTGTAATATATAGTTTCCCTCCCCCACTTTTTTTGAGAAGGAGCTATCTTTGAAAATATTCGGACATGCATAAGAGAATCTTAACTGCTTAGAGGACTCCAATTGGAATAACAGAGCTGAGGAGGACTCGTCAATGGGCAGTAGACTTGTCCTCCATGGTCCCAAAGCTTTTCAATGGGAGTCTTCCAAGAGGCTAAGATTCTCTTATGTGTCTGCATATTTTCAAAGATAGCTCCTCCAAAAAATTTTTTTAAATGGAAACTATATATTACTGGAATTGGCAGGTCCAGCTGAGTACAACTATGTTTTTGGGGGGCTGAAAAAGCATTCAGGATCATAGCTTGCAAAGCAAATATCCTAGGGCAACCTTCAGCAAGTAGCAGGGAGAATCCCTTCAGATACATACAAAATGTCAAGCACAATCTGAGAATGAAACATACCAGAGAGCAAAACAGTCAGGTGGGGGAAAACCTCTTTTCCCCTCTGATGTCTTTGCTTTCTGGAAAGCACACCAGAAGCTGCCTCTTTTCAAAATGTCCCCCAGATGTCTTATTTTGGATGAGTATAATGAAAGGATGCAATTGTCTGTTTTCAAGATGACCACAGATGTCTTTTTTGTGCTATGCAGAACAGACCATTCTTAGCAGCCTCCCATTCAAATATTGACTCTGCTTTCAATGTTCTCACCTTCTCCAATTTATCTTCATAACAAACTGTGAGGTAGGTTAGGCTAAGAAGATGTGACTGGGTGTATGACATATGAATAGAGTTCTCAATTGCTAAATAATAATGACCAATAACCCACTTCTGCTGGTCGGTGGATGGAAGAAGGCCAGGTGAAGGGGGGAGGAATAATCAGCATTACCTACACAATAATGTCACTTCTGGTTTATGTGGAAATGCCAACACTGCATCAGTGCAGTGCTCTAGCACTCACAAAAAAACCTCTGTAGTTCAGGAGAAAGGTCCTGGATGAGAATTGAATGTGATTTCCCTTTTTTGTAGCACCTGCATCCTGCTTCTTCAGCTTAGGCATTTCAACAACAGTCACACTGTAACCTCACAAGCAGTTTTGTTCTAATTTTTAATTCAGCCAGTATTATTTTAGCTTGGCCAAAGTTGTATCCCAGAATTCCTCACGAAACCATATTCAGTCCAAGCCCTTTCCTTTCCAAAGTGCTGACAAGCAAACTGACACATACACAGGATGTGGTAACAAAGGGCCATGGAAGAATAAAGGGGCTGACTTGCATAATAGATATCCCTTCCCTGAAGGAATATATCAAGAACCCATATAGTCTGCCCCAAGGGTCCCTGAGAATACCAGGTGTGTGCTTTAAGGAGAATTATTTATTTTGTTCAAAAGATCCATGTTTTTAGTCCTAAAGATCCCAATGTACTTGTCTTTACTGCATTGTATTTCTATTTTTGCTTATATTTTGTAGGAAAATAATATTATGAAGCCTCTGATATTACTTGCCTGTTGTAACGGACTTGTCCCACCCTAAAGGGCTGGTGTGAAGCAGGCCTGCTTAAAGAGGCCTGGGTGACAGTAAAAGTAGGCAGCAGACCCTAATTTAAATAAAAGCAAGGTGATTGGTTGATGGAAGGCACTGTTGCCCCTGGCCAATGTAAGGGGGCGCTAAAATGCTGCTAGATAAAAAAAAAAAAAGACAGAGAGAGCCTGTCAGACAGTTCTTTGTTGGGAGTTCTGAAGAGAACAGCTTGTGTTCTCTTCAAATCACATTGAGAATGTCAACTCAATGCATGGCAGCTGTAAAAAAGGCAAACTCTATGCTGGGGATCATTAGAAAAGGAATTGAGAATAAAACTGCAAAGATTGTCATGCCCTTATATAAAGCAGTGGTGCGACTGCACTTGGAGTACTGTGTCCAGTTCTGGTCGCCGCATCTCAAAAAGGATATTGAGGAGATAGAAAAAGTGCAGAGAAGGGCAACAAGGATGATTGAGGGACTGGAGCACCTTCCCTATGAGGAGAGGCTGCAGCGTTTGGGACTCTTTAGTTTGGAGAGGAGGCGGCTGAGGGGAGATATGATTGAAGTCTACAAAATTATGCATGGGGTAGAAAATGTTGACAGAGAGAAATTTTTCTCTCTTTCTCACAATACTAGAACCAGGGGGCATTCATTGAAAATGCTGGGGGGAAGAATTAGGATGAATAAAAGGAAACACTTCTTCACGCAACGTGTGATTGGTGTTTGGAATATGCTGCCACAGGAGGTGGTGATGGCCACTAACCTGGATAGCTTTAAAAGGGGCTTGGACAGATTGATGGAGGAGAAGTCGATTTATGGCTACCAATCTTGATCCTCCTTGATCTGAGATTGCAAATGCCTTAACAGACCAGGTGATCGGGAGCAACAGCTGCAGAAGGCCATTGCGTTCATATCCTACATATGTGAGCTCCCAAAGGCACCTGGTGGGCCACTGCGAGTAGCAGAGAGCTGGACTAGATGGACTTTGGTCTGATCCAGCTGGCTTGTTCTTATGTTCTTATGTTCTTATGTTCTTATGTGTTCAGTTGAGAGCAGAGTCTGTGGAGTGAAGTCTCTCAGCTCTGCCTCTGGTGAAAAGGAATTCTGGTCCAGCTCAGATAGCTGGCAGGATTCTAGTGACTCTCCTCAAGCGAAGGAAGCTTGTGAGAGGAAGGAAGGCTTTTTGGTGCAAAGCGAAGCACCGGCCAGAGGCTTGTCAGTAGACACTGACCAGACCTAGGTGTCTGTCCAGCCCCTGTACCATACCAGTCTGGGAAGCCCCCAAACCTCTAGGTAGAGAGGGTTTGGTGTGTGTGAGGGAGGGAGGCTGTGTAATGCCTGAAACTCACAGGGCCAGGACTGAGGGTGTGTGAAACAGTGGGTAGTGGAAGAAATAAGGTCAAGGGTGTGTCTGTGAGGAAAAGTAAAGTATATTAAACCCAAGTCATTTCTGAGAGACACCTGCGTGTGTCTGAGTGTGGGTTAGGTCTGAGAAACCTAAGTTATATCTGAAGCTCTGTAACTTTTAAGTGAAAAGAACCTCTCTGAAACCATCAAGAATTAGTACCTCTCTGAGCCAGTTTAAGAAGCCTTTCTTTTGTTTTCAAAATAAATTTCATTCGTTGTGTTCAAGTTACCCTCTTGCCAGCCTGCGTTTGTGTGTGAGAGGTTGAAGAGTGCCCCATCTCCTGTGAGTGCCCCATCTCCTGTGAGAGCCTATTGGAAACAATGGGGGATGAGGCACCCACTTTGGGGGTCCATAACTTTGGGTCCCCTGAACCTTAACCAAACTCAGATGGTATCATCAGGACAGTCTCCAGATAATACCCAGAAATTTTTGTGTTATTAGCTTTAAAAATGCACCCCTTGCAGGCTGAAATGTGAAAAACACCAAAAAAAAAAACAAACCCCAGAGCCCAAATACCTTACATTTGGATTCATTTATATTAGTGCAGGGCATATTCAACCAATTTTTGCCCAAAATATGCCCAAATTCACCCAGATTCATGCTGAATCTGGTATTTGTTGCATCCGAATCTCCAAGTCTAAAATTCCTTTCTAACTGGTAAAGCCATTTTGTCCCAACTGTTTTGTCCCTTGCAGAGACGTATTAGGGGAAAATTATGCCTAGAGACAACTCCTCCTCTGGGTGCCCCCACCACTTTGCCCCCTGTGCTCAGAGGCATGGCTTGGAGCATGGCCTTGCTCCTTGAGCCCCCACACCTCTGTGCAGGCCAGCTTTCAAAAGCCAGCATGCATGGAGGTGGGGCATGCTTGGGGGCAAAACGATTCCCCAAGCCCTGCCCCCAGATTCAGGGGTACTGGGACCATGCCACTGAGCCCCACTCCCACCCTCTGTGCACTCTGGGTTTTGAAAACCAGCTTTTAAAAACTTTTGAAAGCCGGTCTGCATGGAGACCGGGGGTGTTCAGCGGGCAGGACAATGCTCCTGAGCCCCACCCTGGACATGGGGGGATGTGGCCATGCCCCCCTGCCCCCAGCCTCCATTCAGGCTAGCTTTTGAAAGCTTTTGAATGCTGGCCTGCACAGAGGTTGGGGAGCAGGGCTCGGTGTTGGTGGGCAGCCCAGGCGGGTGCCATGAGCTGGCTCCTGGGGGACGCAGATTGGTGGCATGCAGTTGGGGCATATGCTATTTGGTCATATGGGAGGAGCATCTGGCAGCACCCCACATTACTGAAAGGCATGTGCCTGGGGACATGGGTGTCCCTATGTTCCTAGGGTGGTACACCCTTGCTACTTGTATGGGTGTCCCAGTCAGGTGATATAAAAGTAAGCTCTATCACATTCTTCTTTACTGCATCCAGCAGGTCAGGAATAGTCTCTCCAGTTCCAAGGAGGTGCCCCAACCATTTAATGATGCATAGGTCCATGTCCAGTGCATGATGCTATGGACAAACATCCAAGCCATCTTGTGTTGCCTTGTAGTGACTAAAAAGAGGGGATATTAGTATTGGGTCCTGCCTGGGAGAGAATGTAAGACTTGTAGATGTTGTATCTATAGTGACTGGTAGCTTGCATGTAGGCAGGAACAGCCCAATCTTCGTGGTCAAGGTGGCAGCACTAATGAGGAATATGTATACCCTGATGCCCATAAGGAGAAAGTTGAGGGTGACCAGTCCAAGCCCAAATGATGGTGAAAATTAGAACCTGGTAGGAATGCCCCATCAGTATGCATGAGGAGGGAGCAGGGAAAGAGGGCTGGATGGGAAAATATTCTGAGGTTGAGTGGACTATTGAAGGCTGCCCGCATAAGGACACCAGGAGGTACATGCATAACCCCCATCTGCTCTGGTCCATCTTGTACTTCTGTAAGGTCATTCTAAGTGCAGGTCATTGAACAGAAATTCCCCATAGCTTGAGGGCCCACTCTGGAATGTTGTGGTGAGAAGCTAAGACCAGCTCACCGTGGCTGAAAACCTTAAAATGGCCAATGTGAAGGCAGCCCAGAACTTGGTGGGCTAAACTTGAATCAGCAAATTTGTGAAAGTTCTCATAGGAACCTGATGAGAATAGCAAACATGACTAACTTTTGGGTATTGGGTGCTGGAAAAAGAGCCTCCTCTTGCCCTTGATAGCCCAGTGGGTAGTGAGGAAGTAGTAAGGGTAAGTGAAGCCATAGGTCTTACTTTAACATGATATTGTGGCTAAATGAATGCATGATGCTATGAACGAACATCCAACACGTCATCTTGGAGGCTATACCCTTTTCTCTCAGAGAGTCAAGATATTATAGGACCATGGCCTTGAAGGCAAGCCAAAAGCTGCTGTCTCCCAACTACCTACAAAATATTAGATAGGCTACCACTACCCTTGGATAGGCACACCATGTAGAAAGAGCATCGGAATTAAATACACTCTGTTTTATTAGGTGTTGCCAAGTGCCCACAGCTCCTCCAAAAAGGGATACGACTAGTGATTTGCATCAGGGGCCAATTCCTAGAACTTCTCCTATTGAAAATGCCTGTAATATACTGAGCTGAGAAGTTCCCAGACAGGCAGGTGAGGATGAACCTGCAAACTAGCTGCGTGACTTGGTCGGAGTTTGAGCTCTGGGAGTTATTGACTTGAGCTACAGCCAGGTTATTGCACTAGAAGCACACCTCCTGTCCTTGAAGAGCTCCACCTACTTCCTGTTAGCACCAAGTAGCTCCTTCCACAGCATTCCTGAAACCCTGCAGTAGAGCTGTCTTCAGAACACTGCTGATCTTTTTTGTTGCCGCCACCGCCATTTGTCTCATTGAGTTGCAAGGTGTTGCTGTCACTGCTGCCATCAACCTTCAGCTCCATGCTATAATCATCTGTTCAGGCAGCTGGAAGTCTGTTTGCAGGCCCAGGCCCAATGTCAGCATGTAAAGTAGAGGGGTAGACCAGAGGGAAGACCTGCTTCAAGGTCCTCTGGAGCACTGTCCCTCCTTTCAGAACCCAGCAGCCACTGATTAGCCAGCACTGGCTGCAGATGGATCTGGCCAGAAGCCTTTTTGCTTCAGCCACAAGGTACTGATACTGACACTGCCATGATAGGGAGAAGGAAGCTTTCTCTCTGCCTCACTCCTCATTCTTTGTCTTTAACCCCAAATCAGCCCCAGGTAAGTCTGGGGCTGTTTATATATCACCTTTCATTCAGCAAGCAAGAGTAATTTTTCTTTATACTTCTGTGACCTCCGGGGTGTGTGTGTGTGCCTTGCATTCGATTATTGTATTAGCAAACTAAAAAAAAAAAAGCAGAGTTACCTTCAAGCTGTGCCTTTTACTAATCATAGTATTTGCATGATCTTAAAATGAGACAATCACATTTATGGCTTTGTTTTGTAATATCAATTTTTCTGCTCTCTGCATAATAGTTACTAATATGCAGCAAGATCCTTGAAGTGTAGCCTCACCTTATATGTGACAAGGGCAATGTGCTTCATTGTCATGGTTTTGTTCTTTATCTTCAAATGCACCAAAAAATTATATTGTTGAAAACACCATTTGTTCATGCAATGATGAAATTCATAGTGAACCTTCACTTATATATTAAAGAAGAAAAGATACTTGTGTAATAGCATGTTTCAAAATGCAGACTATATATCCAAATTGAATTAGATGACAATTGCCATGTTGGCGCATTTGAAATGGAAATTATTCTGTGGCATTGTTGCCTTGACAGAGTTATTTGCATATTAAAAAATAAGTGGAGCTTTGGCATCTGTGCACTTTTACAAGTAGTTATTATTTAAAGTGTTATTAATAATAATAGTTTCTAATTTCAACTTTCATATTTATGGGTGGTTATGTCCTCACTTTTTGCGGAGTTACAGAAGCATCTCACATTTGCAAGCAGAACAGGCAAAATCATTCCTCATTTAGTTATGCTGTTTGGGAATGGCTCAGGCAATGGAACTGCCAAGGAAAGAGAGTTTGGTGCCTGGCTTCCAGCCTTGCCAGTCCTCTCAGCTCTAAATGTGCTTCTCCCTGCTGCACAAAATCAAAGCCACAACCAAACAGCAGCCTATGGATGATCTGGTTTAATTCTTCAGAGGACACAGCTGCTGTTGTTGTGCTTCCCATATGACAAAACAGGCATGCACAACATCATTCTCAAGTCATGCAGCATTTTATTCTCATTCATCTAAGTATTACATAAAGCTGAATTCCAATTATATAGTCAGAATAAAATTTCAAATAAGCATGCCACCCACTCGCACATAGCTACAAATCCATGATGCATCAGGGAAGACCAGCAAACTGCATTTACTTACTTTACATTATGTATTAGCATACTTTGACTGGTAAAAGAAGAAGAAGAAGAGAAGAAAAAGAGTTTGGATCTATTCCCCACCTTTCTCTCCTGTAAGGAGACTCAAGGTGGTTTACAAGCTCCTTTCCCTTCGTCTCTCCACAACAGACACCTTGTGAGGTAGGTGGGGCTGAGAGAGTTCTGAAGAACTGTGACTAGTCCAAGGTGACCCAGCTGGAATGTAGGAGTGCAGAAACACATTGGCTTTCATCAGATTAGCCTCTGCCACTCAGGTGGAGAAGTGGGGAATCAAATCCAGTTCTCCAGATTAGAATCCACCTGCTCTTAACCACTATATCACACTGGCTCTCGAGAGGAAGTGTCATTGTTCAGCATCATTATTAATTTGTGCAAATAATGTACCATGCTGCCCTATTTTTATTTAGTGAATTTGCAACACAGTAAGCACAAGAATCTTATTATGAATATGAAAGTTCTTTTAGGTTATGCTCTCCTTCCCTCTAAGTCAGGTATTAAAAATGTAGGTCCTGGAAATGCTTTCCATGGGCAACTCTTAGGGGTCGTCTCCTTAACCACAAATGTAAACAGTGGCTTAGATTGGAGTAATACTGTTTAGGATTGCACTGCAAGGCATCTGACACCATTTCTGATTTCTCTTCTGACTGAAATGGAGCTCATCTATCATTTATGTTCAGTCATTCTGCACTTCTAGTCAGGTCACTTACATCAGCATCACTGAATCTGTACATTCTTAGTCCAATCTCCCACAGCAATTCTTGGTTAATTAAGGTTCAGAATCTGGTATCCAGACTGAACATGATAACCTGAGCACATGGCATCTTCCTCTGTGGTATATTCCTCTGTGGTATGTCCCTCTGATGAACAGAGTTTTGACTTGTGCAATATTCCAAGAAATTAAAGAACTTCATCTTCTATCTGATAATAATTGTGGGTAAATAAGTCTTAAGAGATAGAAGAGACTAATAAACATGGTAAAGTCTGCAAAAACTAATTTTTATGGGGAACATATCTTATATGAATTTTGTATGGCAGAAACCCCCATATATCAACGGAACTCTGATGTGAAAATAATCACACTGATCCAAACATTTGTATGATGAGTCTGGTATCGAGTCAATGACATGCATGTGTGATCTAGCATCATAAACAGAATTTTTAAATCACCAGATGCCACCTCAAAGCACCTTAAGGAAGTCAATTCAAATATTCAGCTGCCAATCTTTAAATAGTGAGTAATGAAGCAATGAGAAATCAAGTGATGTGTGAATCATCTTAACTGACTATAGCTATAAGTTCAAGGATTCTGTCTTTCAGCTCTGCTCCTTGACAATAGATCATAGTTCACTGATTCCCTTTCAACATTGATAGGAGATGATTATATGTTGAATGATATCTGGTGCTTGTGTAGGATGTTTGGTTCTCAACCCCAGAAAGGAATACACAGATGCCAATAATGGATTAAATTAAAAGTGTATTAATTTTAATAGCTAAAGTACAACTAATTAACTCTCTTTACTCCCCCTCCCTTTAAGACTGGTTCCCTAAGAGTCTACCTTATGAGTATGCTAACATTTAGACAGTATTTTACTATCTTCAGTGGCATAGTGGTTAAAAGTAGGTGCATTCTAATCTGGAGGAACCGGGTTTGATTACTTGCTGTGCCGCTTGAGCTATCGAGGCTTATCTGGGGAATTCAGATTAGCGTGTGCACTCCCACACATGCCAGCTGGGTGACCTTGGGCTAGTCACAGCTTTTCAGAGCTCTCTCAGCCCCACCTACCTCACAGGGTGTTTGTTGTGAGGGGGGAAGGGCAAGGAGATTGTAAGCCCCTTTGAGTCTCCTCCAGGAGAGAAAGGGGGGATATAAATCCAAACTCTTCTTCTCTTCTTAAGAGTAATAAAATAGCTGTTGTTCACTTATCCTTGCCTACTGCAACAACCACCCCATCTGACACTGATGAAAAAACAGAGCCTTCTGGAAAAAGGAGGGAAACTCTGTTTTGGGGGGATGGATTTTAAAACATACAGGGACTACCCCTTTCTGACAATCAGTCACACCTGGTACTTGTTAAAATTTGAAACAAAACTAGATTTTATTTACAGACTGGTTTAGCTTCTCAGATGGAACAGAGAGGTTTCAAAAGCATTTTAGATTTCATGGGTAGATGTTTCTTTCTTAGATGTTACAGCACAGTTTTCCAGAACAAACTATTCACTCACAGGTGTCTCTTGAGGGAAAACTTTCCATGCGCAGTCAAACACACTCCTAGTTCACCCACCCTTTATCACCAAAAGGGAATGGTCACTGACTTTAGGAGGACCCCTAGGTGAAGTTTCCCTATTCCAGAGATTCATGCTATCTAGCCTATAACACCCACTGTTCCTCCCTGACAGTCTGAGATTAGAGGAATCTGGCCACCTAGCCTTCCTCTCTCTGTCTCTCACTGGCCTCACTGCCACTAGACACAATCTCCAGACTGAAGGAACGGTGAGCTGACATGATCTTTGTCTGACTCCTGAATCTGAATGTCTTTCCGCTCAGACTCAATTCCCCAACCAGCCACACTGACAGGCTTCTTCCTGCTTTTTTAGCAGACAGTGCACCCTATCTGTGGCTACCTGCTATAGCATTACAGCCTAGCCAGTCAGGTTGCACTCTGTCTGTTACTGTGGTGTTTTGCTCTGGCTAACTGCACCTTTGCAAATTAACCCCATAAGAGCCTAATCTGTCACACCTACACAGCAGTTGGGACAAATAAATGTGGCCTATGAACAGCATTTCCCCATGCAGGTCAACAGGAAATGATGCCCATTACTAACTAATTCATTCCAGGCCATTTGGTTGTGGCAGTGGAAAGTGCCATTAAGTCACAGGGAACTTATGGCTACCTCACAGGATTTTGAAGATGAGAAAGGAACAGAAGTGGTTTGCCATTGTCTGCCTATGAGAAGCAGCCCTGGATTTACCTGTGGAGGAAGGGGGCTCCCATTCAGGTTGTAAACAAGGCCAATCCTGCTTAGCTTCTGGGAATAAACAAGATCCGACTGTCCTAGGGCATCTGGGGCAGGGCAAAGCAGGCCATAATATTAGACAGTCCAAACTATTTGGTTTGATTATGTCTCAAACTACTGGGATTCTTCAAGGGTGCTAATTAGCTTGAACTGCAAACATACACTAATTATGACATCCAGATAGCCCAATCCGGGGGGGGGGGCGGAGGGGCTGATCTCAAAACCCCTATTGCCACCCAATGGGCTATGCCAACTAAACCATGGGTGTAAGCTAGCTTTCTGTACACTGTATTGAAAAAGAAATTGAAGTCAGGGTAGCTTTGCTAGTAAAGAGTTGACACCCCATAGACAAAGAGATTTCAAATACTACTCAGTTTGTTTCTACCTAGTAGGCTAGGATTCACAAGGCATCTGTCTGTGGTTGTCCAGTCATAAAAAGAGCAAGACAAAATAAATAGTCCTCAGCCTAGGGCAGGAACTGACTTTCCTTTTAAAGAAGACAGGGTTTGCTCTATCCTGCCCGGATGGATAGAACTTCTAATACTAGGCAATATGATCAAATGAAATCTGGTCTGAATTGCACACAGAGGTTTTATTCTTTTCCTGACTCGAATTCTTTAAAACTGTCAAGTTTTTTTTAAATAAATAACATTAAGCTTTAATAAGAAAAACTGTGTCTTTTAAAAATGTAGCACAGCTACAGATGTGCAGAATAAACTATTTTGGACTGCACGCTATCCACAGATTATTTAAAGCATATGCCTATGCAGACTCTATTGTTTATTTTGGAGTGGACACATCTTCTTGCAGACAGCTGCAGAATTTTAGAGTTCATGCAGGCAGTTTGGTATATGCATATGCAGTATGTCACTTAATCAGAAATCAAATGCAGATCTGTGCTGTAATGTACAAGACTAGAATACTTGCAAAATTCTTGAGTCACCAGAATTGACATAGCATTACCATGCAAACATCTCTTTACACAGTAAACAAAAGTAGCTTAAATCAATGCACTCCAACTTATCTGCTATGTAGATTGTAACCAGAAATAATTTATTGTTTTGGCAAATAAATATATGAAAGCATTTACAAAAACTTTATTTCAAGTCAGAGATCTAACCTTTCCTGTTCAGAAATAAACTGCTGATATTTCTTAAGGTGCATCATGAAGGATATATACTGAAAACTTAACAATTGAGATGAAGTAGGTCTGCTAACACCTTTGAAGAATAGAAAAAAACCCAAGTGTACCGGATACTATGAATTGAAAGATATTAATTGCATAATATTCCTTCATTTATTATCAGGTTGGTATATTCCCAAAGTTTGTTTTTGGCTGTCTTCGATGGAAATATGTTTCTTTAGCTTTCTATTTTAAAGAATATTGCTGTTAAGGTGATGAAATAAGGCAGATTTTTTTGAGAACATCACTAACCTAAGTTAGAATCCCTATCTTGTCCACAAGAATATGCTGACAGAGTCAATTTATTGCAGCACTGTGATTAAAGACACTAGAGGAAAAATTAATCTACATTACATGACAGCGAGCATGCATGCTCTCTGTGGAAGGATTGTATTTCTGCACAGTGATTGAAAGCCAACTGCACAAAATAAGCCTTTTGGAGGTCCATAAAATTGAACCCCAAGAAGAAAAGTTCACCAAACCTGGGGGCTATTACCGGGAGGGCCTCCTGGAGCAACCTTGAAAGTCTGGTGCCTCTATCTTCAAAAATGTGTAGCCTGCATACATACTCAGAAATTCCCCATTGGCTACAATGGAGCCAAGACACTGCAAAGCAGAGAATCTGGGCAAATTTCCTGGGGATGTCTGTCAGGGGTGCATTTTTAAAGCTAGTGGCACCAAAATTTCAGGGTCTCTTATGTCCTGATGTTAGCACCCAAATGTGGTGAAGTTTGGTTCGGGGGGGGGGTCATTTGTTAGCTCCCATTGGAAACAATGGAGGATGGGGCATTTGGCCCCCTTGAACCAAACTTCACCAATCTTGGTTGGTATCCAGATGATACCCTGAACAGGACAGTCTCTGGATGATACCCTGAAATTTTGGTGCCACTAGCTTTAAAAATGCACCCCCTGCAGGCCGAAACGCAACTCCCCCCAAAGTCTGAATACCCTGCATTCAGATTCATTCATATTTGAGTAGGACATGTTCTGTCTCTTTTGGCCCGAATATGCCTGACTTTGCTGAGATTCGGCCTGAATCCAGTATTTGTTGCACCCAAATCTCCAAGCCTATGATGGCAACTAAAGTAACAACATCCTCTATAGCCCATAGTATATATTTACCTGCCTCAGCAGATCTCCTATTTGTCCAAGGATCAAGAAAACAAAGCAATAAAAGGATAGGGTACCGAATTACTAATTAATGCTCAGTAGTTGGTAGTTTTGGGAGACTAGCTAGATGGTATAATGAACAATGGGAGGCCTCAACCAAAAGCCTGCTGGCCCTGCAGAACTGTTTGAGGTCCTACAGGGCCCTGGTATCAGCTGACAGAGATTTCCACAAGGTTGGAAAAGCCCTGCCTCTGGTTGAGGACACTCTCACATCCTTGGGGTTAGGGACCACCATAAGTTTACTGTTGGAGAACCTAAGTGTGCTCCTTGGGCAATATGTGGAAATGTGGTTCTGAAGCTATGAAGGCCCCAGATCACTTGAGTTAGAACTAACCCCCTGAACATGATCTGGAATTCAACTGGTAATGAGTGCAGTCAGCATAGCACAGGTTGTGTGTGCTCCCTCACTGCATACAATTGAGGCATCTTGCTGCCTCATTCTGGACCAGTGTTAATTTCTGGATCAATCTCAAGGGTAGGCTCACATACAGTGACTTACAGTAATTTAGCCTGAAGGTGATTGTTGCATAGATCACTACGGCTAGATCCAAACAGGGTAGGTAGGGGGCTGACTGCTTGACCTGCTGAAGATCGAAAAAGCCTCCCCTTACCATGTCTTTGGAGGAGCTGGGCCTCCATAGACAAAGAGAACTCCAAAGTCACACCCAGGCTTTTGATGGATGTGGCAGGTTGTAATGCCACACCAAATAGTGGCAGTTGGAAATCCACCTGACCCCCCAACCCAACCCAACCACAGGACACCTGTCTTTGATAGATTCAACCTCAGTCTATTCTTTCTCAACCATCCAGACATGGACTCCAGACTCTGCCACAATATCTGGGGTGGCAGCTGGCTGGTTATCATCCATATACTGGTGACAACCCAGCCCAAAGCTCTGATCAAGCTGTGCCAGGGGCCAGGTTAAACAACACTGGGGAGAGGATAGCCCCTTGTGGCACTCTACAACTAAGTGGATGCCACCAAGATATCCTCCCCCACAAGTATCACCTGCTGGCCCGAGTCCTGCAGAAATGAAAACAGCCACTTCAGAGCTGTACCCCAAATTCAGCATCTGCGAAGTGATGAGTCAAAAGATTGCGATAGTCCATGTCAAATGCTGCAATAACATCTAGTAATACCAGCAGTTCTGACCCACCTCATCTGTAATAATGACTAGCACAGTCTCCATCCCATGGCTAGAACAGAGCTGGATTGAAAAGGATCCAGAACCAATTAATCCTAAAGAAATGCCTGCAGCTGTTCTGCAATTGCTTTCTCAAATACCTTACCCAGAAACAACGAATTTGAAGCTGGGCAATAGTTGGATCCAAAGATGGATCCAAAGATGGCTTCTTTAAAAGCAGGAATACCACTGTCTCTTTCAATCTCCTCAGAAATAATCCCTGTGTAAGGATAATGTCCAACAAGGATTTCTGCCACACCTCACAGTTAGCCTTCACCACTCATTAGGGGTATGGATCAAGAGGACAAGTGGTAGATCTTACAATTGTAAGTACTCTGTCAACATCAGACTGGGAGAGCAGCCTGCAGTGGTCCAACATAGGACCAGAAGATGGTCAAGGGGCCTCCAGTTTTCTTACTGTCTCAACTATTGCCAGGAGGTCATGGCAGAGTGACAAGAATTTATTCACAAAAAAGCTTGCAAAAGCCTCACAGCTAAGTTTCATTACTACTTTCAGAACCCATTGGTGGGGATGTCAAAGACCGAATCACTGTAAACAGTTGTGCTGGACACAATGGAGGATGCCAAGAAACTCTTTTTGGCCATCTTAATTGCCATCTCATAAGATGTAATAAACATTCTATAAGATTCCAGTAGCTTGGTCATGCTTTGTCACCAAACTTGCTCTAGCCATCTTAGTTCCCTTTTCATCAACAGAAGCTCCTCATGTCCCTCAAGGGGGGTATGGCAAAAGTCACCCCTGCTCCCATTTTAGAAAGGACATTTTTTTAAAAGACCAGACTCAGCATAAATTCATTATTTCAGTTTGCTGGATGAAGTTGGCTGTATGCCATAGCAATTAGCTTGCTCCCACTTAAATCACAAGTCTACCCCCCCTTACTCAGTGGTGGGATCTAAAAAATTTAATAACAGGTTACGATGGTGATGGGATTTAAGCAGTGGTGCCACCGCACACACGCACTTCCAGTCCCTATTGGGCAGGGAGGTTGCTTTAGTAACCCCTTCTTGGCACTCAGAAAAAATTAGTAACCACTTCTAGAGAAGTGGTGAGAACTGGTTGGATCCACCTCTGTCTGGAATAGTTTTTCAACTTTCAAAAATTGTATACATGTTTAATAAGTCAAGGAATAAACATTGTTGCATTCTACAAAATGATGATGGCAGACTACACACCTATATAGCATGGTTGCATGATTAGGTAAAGGTTAATTTAAAAAGGATGATAGTTGTGGTGTATTTATTTCTGTATTACAGATTAAAACTGTAATATTTGAGTGTGCTGGTTTAGTCTCATGAAGTTGGGTACCTACTCATTAGTTCTAATTCAGAATTGTAGACTTCATGAGCTCCCTTGTACTGAAACCAGTTGCTTCCATCCCTGTATTGTCTTGCTATAAATGGACATTATTTTGAACACTCCTTATAAATCTAAGAGCAGAAACATGAGTTCCTGGTTTTCAAACAAAAGGGAGAATCACAATGGTTAATTAAATTATGCAGAGAGAATACAACACTTCCATGAACTCTGAATCATAATGCGCAAAGGATGCCTTTGATATGTAGAATTTAACCCTCAAAGTTGGTACTCACTATTTTTGTATTAAACTATGCACAAGTGCTCACAAGTACAAGATATCAGAGTTTCCATGGCTAAGAAAATAGCTAATCATGGCAGTTTACACATTACAGAGAACCACTGCATTTTTTACTGTGGGCATAACACTAATAAAAAGCAGATTACCTGCCTGTTCATTGCTATTGTAAACCATATAGATCACACATTAATCATAGGTTCAGTGCTGGAAATGGAAAGTTATAAAAGAGATTTAATCACATTAATTGGAGACTCTCTCCATACCAACATCCTTTATTTGGTACAATTTATTCTGATTAACTTCATGAGAGCACAAAGGTTGAAACTGTGTGGGGAGGGACCATTAAAAAGGTACAGTCCTGCTGTACTTGTAAATATCTGCTGTATACCCTCCAGTGTCTATTCAAAGCTGCTTGGTACTTGAAGCCAATCACCCCCCCCCAAAAAAAAATTACCCACAGTTAATATCTCCTGAATGATAGTGTAAATATACATCCTCCAAAGTCTATTCAAAGCTGCTTGGTACTCTCCTGAATGAGGATGTAATTGATGGCCGCAAGTCTGAGCCCTCAAACTATGTTAATCAGATGTCTGTTGTGATTGAAAAGCAACATGTAGTATTAATTACAAGTTTAATTTTAGCTGAATTAATCATAATTTAAATGCAACAAGACCATCACACATTGTCTTCACATTAATGGAAGTTTGATTAAACAAAAACTGGTACATCAGAAACAGCTCTTGTTAATGGCACATGTTGTCACCTATATTAGAGATGCCAATTACTTTGCAAGGAAAAAACCTAGCGAATGCGCAATATATGCTATAAAAAACCTTGAAAGTAGAAGCCTCTTTATTCAGGACTGTAACATTTATATGCCATAAAACTAGCACAGGGCTCAGCAACCTTTTACCAGAATGTATATAAGGAAACCAACAGCACAATAAAAAGAACTGTAAGGAATACAGGCTATGGTCACAGTACAATGGTTTCTGTTATGGTCACAGTACAATGGCTCCCATATGCACTGATACTGAGGCACATGATATTCCTTATTGACATAAACTCTAGCATTGATTCTTTCCCACCAATTGAAAAGACTGAAGATTTGGATGAAGAGAGACTGAGCATCTGGGACCACTCCAGAGGAAGATGGCTGAGTCACCTCTAAGGTGGAGGATAGATGGAGGCCTTAAGTACTCCTGAAAGGAGTAGAAGTTGCAAAACCTGCCTTCCTAGAAGCAGTCCAGTTCTAGAAGTTGCAAGACCTGTCATCCTAGAAGCAATGCCAGTCAGGAAACAGCCTCTTTTCCACTCTGACACCTTTGCTGTCTAGAAAACACACTAGCACCCACTTCTTTTTAAGATGTCCCACAAATGAATTTTCTTGTGCAGTGCACAATGGATTAGTGTTAATTTTGTTGTTGTTGTTGTTTTAATAATGAATATGACAGTTCCTTTCCCACACTATAAACATTTACTTCATGGAATTATAAACTTGCTTAAGGTTAAATGAACATTGTTTGCCCAACAGCTTGGTTGCACAGACATTGCTTTGTACATACCATGGAATCATTAGCAAAAACTATGACTAATCATATCTTCTCAAATATGTCTTGATGTGTGACAGTGTTGAGGTAACAAATCTTGGATGGATCTACATTTTTTAAAAAACCACTGAATCTGTTGCTTAGTAAGGAGAGTAAATTCTCAGGGGGAAAGCTGAATCTGTCCTTTCCCCCATGCCAAGTACATTGCTGAATGCACTTTCTTTGCTTTGTGAACATATATGTCTTGGCTAGGGAGGCAACTCAGAAGCAGGTATGTTGAGTCAAAATATTAACATTTGCGCAATGGCCATAATAGCTCAATAACCTCACCAAAGCTACAAGAGGTTTTCACTGTTTTTGCTATCTGCTTTTTCATCCCTCCACCCATGTGCCTAACCTAAGTTTCAATTGCTCCAGAGGTCCTCAGACACAGGAGGGGTATATCCTGTTCCACATAAAGATCAAGAGCAGCAAGGCTGTCTTAGCAGCAATCTCCTATCCATGATCAAGGAAGCAAGGGGCCTGCCTAATAGCTTCAGGGCACTTGAGCAGTGGTTGGACTGCCTTGAGGCTTCTCTCTCATTCAGCTCCCCCAAGCTCAGCAGCTACTTCCATCTAAATACTAGAATGTAACCTTGAAAAATCAGGAGACCTAAGAATGCAGTGGAGAAAGAATGTTAGAACTTCAAATAGTACCATTATTGTATGCACACAGTATGGTTCTGTAACTTCTACCCATGCAAAGTTACCCTCAGTCTTTCAGAATCAACTACACAACACTTTGGGTGTGGATCTTCCTGTCAGTCTACTGAAGTATGTGTGTTGACTTTTCTACTGGCACAAAAACAATGTTGCCACAAGTTTTGAGCAAAATTTGGAAACTGACCACTTTTCTAGCTCTTTTTGTTTATTATCTTAGAATTGTTTAGCTGTTTGAAGCCTTTTTTCTTGTTCACTAGGAGACAATTGGATCCCATTTTGAATTTATCCTCTCTCCCTCTTATAGATTTTTCCATTTTAAATATTATCTAACAACTTTCCTAAAGTGTCCACCTGCATGTCAGTTACATTATTTAAAACTTGTTCTAGAACTTCAGAGTACACAGAAGTAGTTTACTTTCAGTCATTCACACCTAATTCATAGATTTCTTGTAGTGTGTATTTTTCTCTCTCTCCTCTTTTCTCCTCAGGTAAACTACCCCAAGCAGTTTATTTGCAATTTGTTTTGAAAGTTTTGTGCAGGACCGTTGTCCTACAGCAGCTAAATCTACAGTAATTACTCTCTAGACCTTTCTGATTGTTTCCTGCTGCTGGTGCATGAAACAGCAGAACTGTTCTACTTTCTGATGGTCACCGATATTTCTCTGGGTTTCTGTCATTTCTTAATTACTTGCCTTAAGTCTTATGCTTAACAGCATTAATGGAAAGGATAGACTTTCCCTCACTGTTAATTATAAATGTGACTGTGAATAATTATTTTATGAGTTTGCTGGAATGCTATACATTTATATTTCAGCATTAGAAAGATTATAATTTCCTTCCAACGCAGAGCTAAGCAAATATCATAATTCATGGCAAACAATACCATGGATACATTAGCTTCATTTCTAATCACAGTTACGCCTGTTAGAAGGAGTTGGGTGACAGAGGCATCATGACATTATATGTGTTTACTTACCCTTGAGAGGCTGTGTGGCTCAGTGGCAGAACATCTGCATGAAAGCTCCATTTTTGGCAGCTCCAATTAAAATGGTCAGGAAACAGGTTATGTGAAAGATCTCTGCCTATTACTCTGAGAACTGTTGCCAGTCTGTACAGACAGTACTCACCCTGATAGATCAGTGGTCTAACATTGTATATGGCAACTTCAAGTGTTCATGTACTTGATCATGTGCAAATGAAGAGAAGCCCTGTTTAACTTTGTTATTACCCCAGTGACACACTTTCTTGAGAATGTCTTGCCAAACATGGTTTATATAACCAGCTTCTCAGTAGCAGTAAAAATGGAACCTTTTTAAGATCATGCTAAAATATAAAATGAACCTAGAGGCATATTTACAAGAAAGGGGAAATGATGCTTATCTTCTGGTTAGTCATAACTTGATTTTTTTTTTACAAATAGAACGTCTGGAAATTAAACTCACCTTACTTGTAATGCCCATTTCTATTCAATTAAAGTTATTCAGATGATCTCATTTATGATTTGTTCACAATGTAAAATAGACAGCATTTTGAGTTGCTTTGCATCTTTGCCAATAGCGACTGGTTCTATAGTCAATACTGCATACTCAGTTTGACTCCTTGCTTGGGTTACATATGTCCTTGGGTTAATATGAACAAGTTGTTCATCACTGAAAACTAGTTGCATTTCAAGTGTGCATGATGCTCTGGTGCATTACAGGTGGCAACATTCATCAGTTGGTGGCATTTATTAGGCTGGCTGGCACATGCTCAAACTATAATGTATGAATTACAGTTAGGGTGAGAATATGCAAAGTATTTGTGATCTATTTGATTAATAAACATGCTCAGTGCTGGAAGTCAGACAGGCAAAATGCAGCTTCCTTTCCATTTTACTGCTAACAGCTTCAAGACAGAATTCTAAGGAATACATTTTTTTTTTCTGATTGAGCAGCAGATGGGGAGAAGAGCAGGGGCAGCTGTCGAAAAACAGTCTGAGAATATGCATGCACAAAGCACTTGCAAATACAATTGAGAACATTTTCAAGGGTACAATAAACAATACAGTTTTCAAGCGTTTGAAGGCACTGTTCTTTGATTAAACTGTGATTCAAACAGCAGAGTGCTTGCTCATCATGGTTTGTGGTGGCATCCTCCTCTAATAAATGATTGCAAACACTCACTGTGCACTTAATTGTGTTCCTGGTGGGAAAATTCTCCAGTGACAGTGTCAGGAAGCACTTCCATTTCTGTGATTTAAAGATTTGCATTTGTTCACTCAAGTCCTGTCTCCAAAGCCAGCAGAATTCTCTATTTTGGCTTAGCAGACATAGCTCAATAAAACCTGGAACTCTTTCTGGCTGTTACCATGTGAAGCAAATACTCGCATCACTGTGTCACTGAATGAGGTATTCTGATAATGTGCTAAGTCTGTTCTAACATCTGGTTACCACTTGGCATTTTGGCAGACAGAGTATCAGACAAATGAAGTACTCCCTTCATCTGTTCATAGAGTAATCCATTTACAGACATATCTCATCTTTGAAAGATGTAGGTAAAATACAAATATTAACATTTTGTTAGGCCTGAATGGATGCTAGCAGCTAACTTGATTTACAAAGAGAATGTCTGTGTTTTTGAATTTGCAGTCTGCCTAGATGAAGTAATGTTGTAATCCAAAAAGGTGCTGAATAGACATATGTTCAGGCCCATGATGCTATAAACAGTAGAATCTGTTGAGACATTTTAGACTACTTTTTTTGATAATTCTGAGGAAAAATTCATAGGAGCAATATTATCAGAGTGGTGGTACATAGGCTAGATGCCATGATTTTGGAACCCTTTCATGTGCATATATGGAAGTCCTTCACTTCTATATTATCAAATTCTATGAAACCTTTGTGGCATCTTTATGCCATATTTATGCCATCTCAGTTTTTATTTAAGACTTTATTTAAGACTGATTAAAAATACATATCTGCTTGTTCAATGTATTGTCAAAGGCTTTCACGGCCGGAATCACTTGGGTGCTGTGTGGTTTCCGGGCTGTATGGCCGTGTTCTAGCAGCATTCTCTCCTGATGTTTCACCTGCGTCTGTGGCTGGCATCTTCAGAGGATCTGATGTTGGGAAAGCAAGTGGAATATATATCTGTTGGAGTGTCCAGGGTGGGTGGGGAAACCTTGTCTGTGAGTAACAAAGGCGGCAACCAGGTCAATAGTTGAGGGCATCTGAATAGAAGTATGAGTAACAATGAAGACTATAGCCTGGGAGTAACCCTGTAGATAGCAAGGTCACTGGTGGGAGCATCTGAATAGAAGTATCCTGGCCTTTGTTTCTTTGTCTATGGTCATCCTGTGTTTGTGTGGAGCTGGTTTGACACAGTCTTGACCCTAGTATTTTTCAACACTGGCAGCCAAGTTCTGTTCATTTTCATAGTTTCTTCCTTCCTGTTAAAATTGTCCATGTGCTTATGGATTTCAATTGCTTCTCTGTGTAGTCTGACGTAGTGGCTTTCAGAGTGGTCCAGAATTTCTGTTTTTTCAAATAATATTCTATGTCCAGGTTGGTTTATCATGTGTTCTGCTATTGCTGATTTTTCTGGCTGAAATAGTCTGCAGTGCCTTTCGTGTTCTTTGATACGTGTCTGTGCACCGCGTTTGGTGGTTCCTATGTAGACTTGTCCACAGCTGCATGGTATGCGATAGACTCCTGCAGTAGCTAAAGGATCCCTCTTATCCTTTGCTGAACGTAGCATCTGTTGAATTTTCTTAGTGGGTCTGTAGATTGTTTGTAGGTTGTGCTTCTTCATCAGTTTTCCTATGCGATCAGTGGTTCCCTTGATGTATGGTAAGAACACTTTCCCTCTAGATGGCTCTTTATCTTTGTTCATGTGGCTTGTTCTTGGTCTTGCAGCCCTTCTGATTTCTGTATTAGAGTAACCATTAGCCTGTAGAGCCCTGTTTAGGTGATTCAATTCATCTTGTAGGAGGTGAGGTTCACAGATTCTGTTTGCGCGATGTACCAAAGTTTTTATGGTGCTCCTTTTTTTGCCCTGGATGGTGATTGGAGTTTTTGTGTAGATATCTGTCTGTGTGAGTAGGTTTTCTGTATACTGTGTGTCCCAATTGCTGGTTTGGTTTGCGGATGACTAAAACATCTTAAAATGGCAAGTTTTCCTTCATTTTCTTTCTCCATAGTAAATTGGATGTTTGGGTGGATCTTGTTGATATGGTCCAGGAACTTGTTTAGTTCTTCTTCTCCGTGGCTCCAAACGGTGAATGTGTCATCCACATAACGGAACCATATGGTGGGCTTTTTTGGTGCTCTTTTCAGGGCTTGTTTCTCAAAATGTTCCATATAAAAATTTGCTATTACAGGGCTAAGAGGGCTACCCATGGCTACCCCATCTTTCTGTTCATAGTATTCATTATCCCACTGGAAGTAGCTGGTAGTGAGACAATGTTGAAACAGGGCTGTGATGTCTTTTGGGAATTTCTGGTTAATGAGTGTCATGGTGTCTGCTATGGGGACCTTGGTGAATAGGGACACCACATCAAAACTGATCAGTTTGTCATTGGGGTTGAGTTTGAGTTTGCTGATTTTTTCAATGAAGTGAATTGAGTCCTTAATGTAATGTGTAGTAAGTCCAATATGGATTTGCAGTTGTGTGGCCAGAAACTTTGCCAAATCATATGTAGGAGATCCAATTGCACTCACAATAGGTCTGAGTGGAGTGGAGTCCTTGTGGATTTTTGGGAGTCCATAGAGTCTAGGAGGGTGAGCTTCAGATTTGCAGAGATGTTTGCAAATGATTGGATCAATTGAGGAGTTTTTAATTTATTCAGATGCCCTCAACTATTGACCTGGTTGCCGCCTTTGTTACTCACAGAAAAGGTTTCCCCACCCACCCTGGACACTCCAACAGATATATACTCCACTTGCTTTCCCAACATCAGATCCTCTGAAGATGCCAGCCACAGACGCAGGCGAAACATCAGGAGAGAATGCTGCTAGAACACGGCCATACAGCCCGGAAACCACACAGCACCCAAACTATCTGCTTGTTGTTTCTGAAATGTGTGTTGAAAACACCATTCTTATGCTGATATATATCAGACCTTGTGTTTAAATAATGTGAAGCACATTTCAGAGTCTCATGTGCTTAGAAGAAAAGAACTGGTTTTTGTCATCATGATGGTGGGAGAGAGGTCAGTGAACTGGAGGCTTGGTGGAAACAAGGGGCTTATGGTCACCCCTGCTCAATCTCAGCTGTATTCAGCATTGAACTTTCACTCTGAAAAACTGAGAGGATTCTCTACTGTCTTTAAAGTTGTGTTTTACAACTCCCTTGATCACCATGGGCTTGAAGGAGAGGGGTGAAGAAGAGTTCTGAGATGAACAGCAGTGGAACCAATAATGAAACTCATGAATACAATTAATAGATGACTATATGACAAAGTGCTGAACAAAATTATTGAATCCTAAGGCAGCAAGTCAGCATGAAGGGCCCATCCCTAATGATTAGGTCTGACACTGCTAATTTTTATCTGGAACTTCTTCCAGGGGTTTCTGATGTGTGAAGTGCCATTAAGTTGCTTCTGACTTATGATGATCTTATCATTTAATGACCTCCAAAACATTCTATCAACAGCCTTGCTCAGGAATTGCCAACTGAGGCTTTTTTGATTGAATTAATCCATCTCATGTTGATCCTGTAGCCTTCAATTTTTCCTAGCCTTATTGTCCTTTCCAGTGACTCTTGTCTTCTCATAATGAGAAGTCTCTTGTCTTCTCATAATGTAACCAGGGAGCAATAGCTTCAGTTCAGTCATTTTAGCTTCTAGGAAAAGTTGAGGCTTGATTTGAACTAAAATTTACTCATTTGTTTTTTTTGACATTCCACAGTATCTGTAAAACTCTCCTCTAATACCACATTTTTAAAAAATCTACTTTTTTGGGGTCAGCTTTCTTAATTGTCCAACTTTTATACCCAAACATAGCAGTAGGGAATACTATGGCATGAATTTAATTTATCATGATTGCCAGTGACACTTCCTTAAACTTATGAATCTTTTCTAGCTCTTTAATTGCTTCTGTGACAACTCAGGGCACGGCCCACGTCTGAGGCGTTCATTTGTCCCAAACTTCCAAGCCACCCTTATGTCACCAATGGTAACAAAAGCACAGTGGCAAAGGAGAAGGAGAGAAAAAGGAATTCCCCTTTCCCTGACACCTATTTCAAAGTGCCGAGCCCCAGGGAGATATTCCCTCAGGAAACTGGTTCCTCTCTAGCTGGAGGGATCTTCCCTAATAAAACAAACAAAAAAAATATTAAAGTTCGCTGCCACCAAAAATATAATCTGTTCTGTAGCCCATAACCTGATAAATGGGCACCACTCTTTCTAGGAACACACACAGACAAAATAGACTGGAACGGTTGTAACTTAAACAAAACTTGAAAAGTTTATTACTGGCTTAAATGTAGGATTCTCAGGTAACCTGAGAGGATTTTAAAGCTTGTTGGTTTCAAAGGCTTATTAGTTTCAAGAGCTTAATGGTTTCAGAGATGTTGTTGGCACTTCAGTTTCAAACATTCACAGACACATGCAGGTGTCACTTAAGAAAAGATTTTACTTCAGAAAAAGATTTGACTTTTGAGTATCACACTCCCTCTTCTGTCAGACACTAGTCTTTCTGTACCTAACGCACTAAACCAACACACCCCAGTCTATGCCCTGTGGGATTCTGGTACACAAGCCTCCCTCTCCCACCATCCAAACTGGCCACACTGCCACTGGACTGGGCCTCCAAAGACTGGGGTTGTACTGGTTAGGACAGACTCTAGTCTGGACAGAGGTTTTCCGTCAAACACCTGAGTGGCGGGTCACTCTCCACCAAACTCAGGGCTTCCTGATGTCTCTGATAAGCTTCCTCAGCTTACAGAGTATACTGTCTGACTCCTGCCAGATCAACAGCAGTGACAGATCTCTGCTTGATCTGCTCACTCTGCCAAAAGGCGCCAAAAGGCACCAAGAACCAAAAGAAAAGCCCCTCAGCACTCTGGCTGACTCCTTTGATATTCTTGCCATTTCCCTCTAGCCAATCAGGGCTGGCCAGGGCTTAACCCCTTTAGGGCAGACTCTCACGCTGGAAACTGAATGCCTTATAAGGGCATTCGTCACAGCTTCCCTTTCAAATCTCAGTCTCCTGATTTCTTGGTTTCAATTTTCCTTTTGATTGAGGGTATCTGATAGGCAGCCCCAAACTAGAATCTCAGGTGGTATTCTTGAAAGCTATTTTATTCTCTGTTCTTTTCTATCGCATTATATATGACTGATATCAATATCAGATGTAATGAAGGCTGCTCCTGCATAGGCAACACTAATAGGTTAAATGAACCCATGTTGCCTATGCTGTCATTTGTATGGCAAATGCAGGGACCAGCTTGGATTGCTGGGACCCCAGCAGCAGGGAGTAGTACAGTTCACATAGGAAACACGGTGTTTTCCTGAGAAGTGCACATTTGAGAGTCCCTCTGACATAAGAATCCCCCCACCTGAAAATCCCCCCAACCTGAGAATCCACTCCCACCAGAGGTTCTCCCGCCCCAAATTACTTACTGTCACAACATGACAGCCACCTATTAGAGAATCCATTCTAATGGCAGCCACCTGGGGAATCCATCATAATGGTGGATGGAAGGGGTTGAGAATGGAACACTTCCTGCTTGCTGTAGTTCACACAGGCAAACAGAAAGCAACTGAAACCCAGGTTCTGTTGGAACTTCTCCCCCATAATGCTCTTAATAAGGACCTGAACCCATTATATTTGGCCTTTGCAGAATCACATGAAGATGCCAAATAGTCATGCCCTGCTCCTCCACTGTTTGCTGGCGTGCATATCAAGAATGATATGTAGTATATCTTTTTTCCTGTGTTGCTGCTTATCATTTTATTGTTAGTCAAAAGCTGAACACATTTACTGCTGGATTGACTCAAACCTCCATTATTCCTGTTTCCCACATGAGAGCTTTCGTCCAGTGAGCTGAGCTGAAATGAGCCACAATAGGCTCCCAGACAGATTCTATGAGCCTTCTTATGACTCTGATTGAAACCAAATATTGTGATAAAACAAATCATTTGGCATTCTGATACCAGTACTAGAACAATAATTATCATTCAGTAAGAAGCACTGAAGAAAAAGGGAAAGTAGTATTAAAAATGGATTTTACCAAACTTATGTTTACACTATGTAGTTTGCAATAGGATACTGTGCAAAGGAGGATCAGAATTGCTCATTAGGTAAGACACGGAGGAGGAGGAGGAGGAGGAGGAGGAGGAGGAGGAGGAGGAGGAGGAGGAGGAGAAGAAGAAGAAGAAGAAGAAGAAGAAGAAGAAGAAGAAGAAGAAGAAGAAGAAGAAGAAGAAGAAGAAGAAGAAGAAGAAGAAGAAGAAGAAGAAGAAGAAGAAGTCCCTAGCCAAGGGATCTAGCCAGAATACTGAAGTTCACTATAAATAAAAAACTTATGCGACACAAATTACTTGGGAATGAGCCCCACTAAATGAAATGAGACATCAATCCGTCTCAAAAATACTCAGCTGGAGAAACAAACCTGCTTACTGAAAATAAAAAAGCAAAGCTCTCAACAACATAGAGATGTTCAATGGGAAGGAAAATTGAGAAAATGTGAAAAATCAGTTATACTCTCCATGAAGAAGAGGCACATTGTCCAAGTTCCTGATATTTTTTGAGATTGCTCCTACAGCAGCCATTTTTTTTAAAAAAATTGACACTAGAATATCATTATATCAATATAATGTTATAATTAATATGGATACAAGGTTCTCTGGACTTTTGATGCTTAAAAAGTAAGTCTTTATCTTCTTCTGTTGTGGAAATATAAGGAGAAAGCCATATCGGTCAAAGGCAAGATCTACTTACTGACTATTTTTTAAAATTAAGGCTGGTAATTCAGAGAACTTGGCACATATGGTTCCCTGGAATTTTGTTCTCCTGCCCCTCTCCAGCAGCCCTGGCTATTGAATAATTGCAAGGATACCATCTTTGAATGAATCAATAATAAAAGGAAATGAAAAATACTATAAAATCTATAACATACAAATCAATAGAAGCTCAGTGGTGGCGAACCTTTGGCACTCCAGATGTTATGGACTACAATTCCCATCAGCCCCATCCAGCATGGCCAATTGGTGGCGAACCATGGCCAATTGGCATGTTGGAAGGGGCTGATGGGAATTGTAGTCCATAACATCTGGAGTGCCAAAGGTTCGCCACCACAGGCCTAGGTTGTAGTTGGATCAGCTGATGTTCCTTGTTTTCGCATGGCTGGGTTCAGCTCTTGTTTCGGTGGCGTGACTCATTTGACCTTGGTGGGTACACCAGTTCATCCCCTGTAACAGGGTTTTGATGCTCAGACTCCCTTTCTGGAGTCTACCTCACTCCAACTCTCCCCAGAGGAAAAAATAAAGCCCCTGACAAAACTGGAGGGAAACTCTGTGAAAGAGTTTTGGCTTTTACACAGCCAGACACCACCCTTTGTAGACACACAGGAAAATAGACCGGAACTCTTTGGTAACGTGAAACAGAATTTGTAAAGTTTATTTGGCTAGAAATGAAGGCTTCTCAGTTGACTTGAGAGGTTTTAAATGCCTGTTGGTTACAGAAAGTAAAACTTATTTCTTGAGAGGAAGTGCCCAGGAGGCCCAGTACCTCCTGTCCTCCCCAATATGGATTGGGGTGTGGTGCTGGGGCCAGCCAGGGATGCTGACTAGCCACAAAATGGATGTGCTCCTCTTGCTTGCCCAGCTTCTGCCTCAATAAAAAGGGCTGCAGCCCAATTTAATTCCAAGACATGTCCAGTGGTTATTCACCATGTGGGACATCTGCACATCTGGGCGCAAATGGCTGCCACAGTGATCATGCTACAGTGTGATTAAAGGGTGTCAATAGTGTTGCTGTAGTATCAAGTGCAGTTGCTACACTTTTTGGTCTTTGGATCTGGGGTGTATATTAGTCCTTATCCTTATTGGGAAAACATTGCTCTCATCTCTATTGAGAAAACATATATGCCAATGCCAAAACAGGCTTCATTAACTCAGTCCCATGTTTTAGGATTGCATCTCCCAAAGCACATATTTGCATGTTTGTATTTGAGCTTCCTTTGCCATGTACTGCTACTGCAATATTTGTATTTACATTTGCTTTCTCTATAGCTCAAGGTATTGTGTTCTGCCTGATCAATAGTCCAATGTTATTCCAGAGCTTGCAGATATCTTCAAGAGAACAACAACTGATTATATCTTGTATTATTTTCAGCTATGTTTGTGAAAAGATAACATCACATCAAGAGCAATTCCAGGCATGAATGCCCACTGGCATTCTATCTGGCAATCAAAACTGATGGTTTCAAACCTCATCTGACACAGGCAAGAACAAGTAGCTTTCCAGTATCTGAGTGATAAGTCAGTGGGGCTGACACTAATATGATTTGGTGTATAAATGGGCAATGAACACAGAGAAGTTGTTACTTGGAATCAGCACTCCTGTGTACAGTGACTTTAAAAAAATTATTTAAGGCTTTGGCTGTAACATTGTTCCCAGAAAATGGTGGTTCCAGGAAAAATGTCACAGTGCTGGAAATGTTCTTTCTAAATGTACTATTTCTGGTAAGGTTGTGACAGAACAGAGTGTGAGTGTGTTAAAGGGAACATATCTAAAAGTAGGTGCTCGTAAAGAAGGAGGTATTTTTAACTCTGCTCATAGATCAAGAACACTGCTCCTAAGTTACTTTCTACAATCTTAACAAAAAGAGATTCTTTAAGCGTCAGTGGCATCAATGTGGCATAAACAATATCTATAAATTTCCATCATATTTTCAACATGATAAATAACCATTATCAATCTCATGTTAAGTGTTAAAATTTCAGAGATCAATCATCTTAGAAAGAGGCAGTGCAGTCTATCAGTCTAACAGGTCTCTTCATGTTCCTGTAACCCAATTTAACATGAAATAATCAAAGAAAAGGAAAATTAGCTCTACCAGTCATAAATGTCATAATCATGTTTCAAAGAATTTTATGAAATGGGGGGAAATCAGATTTGCTCAGTCTCTGCTCTGGCAGATCATTAAAAAAAACCTAAAGAATCAACTGTGCTCTGTTATCAATGTTTATACTACAAATGCAAAAGGGACTACACAATCTGATCTCACAGGCAAGAAAAATTAATTCAGTGGTCATGTCAGGTGGTCTTTTCATAGCATAAATATTAATTCTTACTTGAGAATAACCCTTAGTTTGTCAATTGACTACTTTAAAAAAGAAGCCATTGAAAACATTTTATCAAAACAATCCAAAATAATTATGTTATAAAAATATTTATCTTCTATTAGAACCTTATGTTGTATAACTTATCACTGTCTGCCCATTTTGCTATAAATAAACCTGACTCAGAGTTTTAAAAAGAATTTTTCTAGCTTCCTCAGCTATATTTAGTAGCTAAGACAAAGATAATCAACACAGACAAAGCCATGATCTCTAGGCCCAATTGTTATTCAGGGGAGATCTCCTGAAAAGCTCGTTGTATGGTCATGAGCCAGCCATACTCTCAATCTAATCCACTTCACAAGGCTGTTGTGAAGAAAAAAAGGATATACACTATCTTTTGAAGAAATAGTGAGCTAGAGATAAACAGATGTCAACTCATTTTTCCTATCTGGTTGATGAATTAGTAGTTATTGCTAGTGATGAAGACTATGGACAGGGAATGGTGAAAAGAAGAATGTTGAGTGAAGTTAGTGCTGGATTGTTCTGACAAAGCTCTGCCTATTTTCAAGCAAGCTAGCAGAGGCAAATCAATATGTTTTTTTTTAAGTAGTAAGATGCTATATGAGACCTGCAGTGGAGAATCAAAGTATTCTGTCAAGCGTACATCCAGAACTGACTCCACTCACTCTTTCCAATTTCTAGTTCCAAACAGGACACAGCAAACACATCTTCTTCTAATAAAATACTAAAGTTGCATGAGAAGATATATCTCACAAAACTCTTCCTACAAAATAACAGAAAGCTTGTTTATTTAATAACAGAATGGCTTTATGAACAGGAAGTCTATCCCTTTAACTGTACAATCCAAAGGGGGGGGGTACTAAAACCACACTGAGAGCAATGGAAGGGTTGCACCAGCACCACTCCACCAGTGCCATGCAAATTGGCATGGACACTGGTGCCGAGGGACTTAACATTGAAAACTTGCTGCCATAGTGGCCAAACCCAGAAGCTGGGCCCTATATTAACTGGTCACCTCCACAAATGTCTGCACTGGGATGGAGAGGAGAATTCCCAGGGGTGGAGCCAAATTTAATCAGCTCCCCAGAGCCAGCATGGTGTAGTGGTTAACAGCAGGTGGATTCTAATCTGGAGAACTCGGTTTGATTCCCCACTTCACCTGAGTGGCACAGGCTTATCTGGTGAGCCAGATGTGTTTCAGCAATCCTACATTCCTGCTCGATGACCTTGGACTAGTCACAGTTCTTCAGAACTCTCTCAGCCCCACATACCTCACAAGGTGTCTGCTGTGGGGAGAGGAAGAGAAAGGAGCTTGTAAGCCACCTTGAGTCTCCTTACAGGAGAGAAAAGTGGGGTATAAATACAAACTCCTCCTTCTCCTTCTTCTTTTGGACTGGGAAAGTCAACATTCAGCAGCACAAACATATACCACCAAAATGCATAAATCATTTTTGATTATGTGCTTACCTGGAGGAGAAGGGAATTTTTCCTTCTCCCCCAGTGCCCACACCACTGATTGTTTCTTGGGAGGCAGCATGATAGTACCATCCCCAGCCACTGTTCTACCATCCCATCCCCTTTGAATTGGGCTGCTCATGCTCCAAGGCACCAGGAAAAAATACAGTTGTCTTAATAGCATTGCTGAACCACACCATTGGTCTGTCTAGATTGACATCGTGTATTCAACTGTGGCCAGACAGAAGCAAAGCATGAAGACAACAGCGCCACTCATTCAGTGTTCAATAGCTATCCACAAGCATTCTAAGGCCCCATCTAAAGTTCATGCTCAATAGCCATTGATGAATCTATTTTCCATAAATTCTCTAATCCTCTTCTACATCCATTCAAGTTAGTAGCAATCATGATAATTTGTTGCAATGAATTTTTAAACTAATTACACATAATGTTAACATATACTTCATTTTCTCTAATGCTAATCTTAGAAGGGTTTTCACTTTTATTTGAAGGTGTTGTTTTCTGATAATATTAACATTTTTCTTTCTCTTTTATATTCAGATTATGTTTCAGTCTAATCTTGAACCTAAACTTTCATTTTTAGGATTTAGCCCAAGAGTGTCAAACTCATTTGTTACAAGTGCTGGATATGATATAAATATCACTTAGTCAGGCCAGGCCTGGAGGGGAGGTGTGACTGTCTTGGCTGGAGAATTCCCTGAAGGCTCACCCTCACCAGCCCAGATCAGCAGTGGGAGGGTGGCTACCTCAGCTGGTGATCCAGCAGTGAATTCACCAGCTCAAAATAAAACTGTGGGAGGTGGAAGACATTGTGGGGGCTGCCTCAGCTATTCAACTTGCAACAGACTCCTCAGTCCAGAATGGCACTTGGGGAGATAGTTGGCACTGAGGGGGGTGGCTGCCATAGCTGGTGATCCCACAGCAGGCTTACCAACTCAGATTGGCACTAAAGATGTGGTTGGCAATTGCAGGGGGGACTACCTCATCCTGTGAGCCCACAGTGGGACTGCTAGCCCAGAATGGAATCAGGTATGTAGCTCACCAGAACAGATCAGGAGAATGGTGTGGGTGTCTGAACTAGTGAGCCAGAATGGGAGCAGGGTATGTGCCTGGACTGATGAGTCTACAGCAGGGTGGGGTGGATGCCTGGACTAGCAAGCCTACTGTGGGCCCACTAGGCCAGATCAGGAGTGAGAGTTGAGGGTGCCTTAGCTAGATCATAGGCCTGATAAGCCCTCTCAAGAGACTGAATCTGCCCCACAGGACGGCATTAGAGTGAGCTCTTGGCAGGGCTTCAAGAGTATGTGTATGGTGGTTTTTTTGTTTTACTTACTTACTTACTTACTTACTTACTTACTTACTTACTTACTTACTTACTTACTTACTTACTTACTTACTTACTAAATTTGGTATACCGCCTATCCCTAAAGTGCTCTGGGTAATAAAACTACAATCTAAATAAATAGCCTATTGATGTACAGAAACCAGATGGCACAGATCACATTCCATTTCAAGTCACAAGGGTTGGTCAAGATGACATAACCATATCTGGTCGAAATACAGGGGATGACATCCATTTCAGCGGCTATCCCCCCACTGCAAAGGCCCAGTGGGATAATTCTGTTTTACAGGCCCTATGGAACTGTGCTCTTTATCCTTCCAACTTATTTTCATCAAACTTTCCCTTTAGCTTTCCCTTCCCCTGTTTTGGTAGGTAGATTATGATTATCATATATATTATAAGCACATGCATCTGGAGCAATTGAAACTTTATCTTGTATTTTCTTTGATTGTAAGTTGGTCACCCCTTTGAGAGATCTGTGGATACAGCCAGTAATAGTTTCTGATTGTGGCGATCCCCCTCCCCCTCCTGTGGCTGCGGCTGACAAGCCGTCCCACCGGGCCTTTCCAAGGGGTTGTTCTCCTCGTCTGTGGCCCTGGTCTTTGGGGCGCTCGATGCGGTCAGCCGCCTAAACCACAGGGTGCCTTCCCCCCCCCAAGGAGTGAGAGGCCGCCCTCCCTCTCTACGGGTCTCTCTCTCTACTGGTGACCGGGGCTGGCCGTTCCCTTACTGGGGACTGCCGTCCCCTTTCCCGGTCAGCCTTTCCTCCCCCAAGACGCCTTCACACTCTCCTCTGCTCTCCCTTGCTCTTCTCCCTTCTGCTTCTCCACTCTTCCCCACTCCTCTCCCTTCTGCTTCTCCATTCTTCCCCACTCCCCTTCCTTCTGCTTCTCCGCTCTCCCTCACTCTTCTCCCCTCTGCTCCGTTGCTCCCTCTTTCCCTGGTCCACCCCTTCTCCCCCACGATGCTTTCTCCACCCTCCTTCAGCTCCCGCACAACCCTCCCACGCCCTGCTGCGGCCAGCCTCGCCCTCCCGGCCGTCTGCCATTTATAAAGGCTTGCGGGGTCTTCGGGGGCATTCCCGGCCGTGCCATCATCCCGGCCGTGCCCCGCCGATGATGAAAGGAGCGGCAGCTGCTGGCCACGCCGCAGCTGCGCCTGAGTGCACCCGTCACTCGCCGGCCCCGCCCCGCCGCTGGCGCTTCTGCCGCGGGTCGGGGCGTCGCGCCGGCCTGCTGCCGTTGCGCTGCCGGCCCCGCCTCCCGGCCAGTCAAGTCCGGGGCGAGCCGGTGCAGCGACCCCCGGACACTGATGTTTTCCATTTCTATGTTTTCCCTGCTAGTTGACACTGATTTTGGTGTTAGTTTGGCTCAGTGGTGGGATTCAAATAATTTAACAACTGGTTGTTTACAAGCACCATTTTAACAACAGGTTCTGCTGAAGTGGTGCAAACCTGCTGAATCCCCCCTCTGGTTTGGCTATACGTGAATTTTTGGAAGCTGTGGCTTCTGTGCAGGATGGCAGTAGAGAGTGATATCTGTATGACTAGCCCTGTCCAAGACCACTGGATCATTGGACTGTCAAACAGAAATAAAAACTTCCTTCTCTTTGTCCTGAATTTACTGCCCATCAGCATCATTAGATAACTCCAGGATGAAAACTACATCAACAACAGATTGTATATAATCTATCTACATCAATTATTCTTTTGTAAACAGCTATCATGATGTTTTGATTCTGTAGCATCAAAAAAGGCACAGCAATAAGAAAATTTGACACATCCAAGGTCCCTCTTTCATACAGTATTGAGGTGACAAATAGATTTGAGCTACTCAATACTGCAAAAAAGAAACCTGAAGAGCTGTGGGATGAAATACAGCAAACAATCATGGAAGCAGCCCACAAGCATGTCACATTCTAGAAGCCAGAAAAACGACACTACTGGTTGTCAGAACAAACCATCAAAATTGTAGACCATAGAAGAGCAGCAAAAGCAGCTGGCAACAAAGATGAAGTGCGGACACTGAATGCTGATTTTCAGCAAGCAGCGAGGAAAGACAAAGAAGCGGGCTGGAATGAACGTTGCAAACAACTTGAAGAAGATCCTCTGAAGATGCCAGCCACAGATGCAGGTGAAACGTCAGGAGAGAATGCTGCTAGAACACGGCCATACAGCCTGGAAACCACACAACACCCAACTTGAAGAAGACTTTCTGAAAGGTCACACAAGGAGCCTCTCCTCACAGATCAAGAAGACGCAAAAACCTTTCATGGCCCGTAAAGGAAACATCAAAGACAAGAACAGAAAGGAACTAATTGACCATCCTAGTATCAAGGAAAGGTGGAAAGAATACACAGAAGAGTTCTTGCAGGCAGAAATCCAGACCAACACTTGAGGCAGGCAACCTGGATTTGGAGCCCCCAATCCTGGAGTAAGAAGTCGCTAAGGCAATGAAGCAACTAGATAGAAAACAAAGCACCTGGTATAGACAACATCCCAGCAAAGTTAATATAGCTAGTACCAGTTAAAACCATCATGGCCCTGTGCCAGGCAATATGGGAATCCACTGTGGCCTCAGGACTGGAAAAGATCAGTCTTCATCCCTTTACCAAAGAAGGGTGATTACCACATTTGTTCCAATTATCGCACAATAGCCCTCATCCCACATGCAAGCAAGATCCTTCTCAAGATAATACAAGAAAGGTTAAGACCAATCGTAGAAGCCCAACTCCCTGATGTAAAAGCCCACCCTGCTGTAGACTCATCAGTCCAGGCACATCACAAACTTGCAATGGATCATAGAGAAAGCTCGAGAATACCAGAAGAACATCTACATGTGCTTCATTGATTACTGCAAGGCCTTTGGCTGTGTTGAGCATGATAAGCTGTGGCAAACCCTACAAGAGCTAAGTGTGTCACCACATCTAATCAAGCTGATACAATCGCTCTACACCAACCAGGAAGCCACAGTGAGAATGGCAAATGGGAATACAGACTGGTTCCAAATCAGCAAAGGCATCCAACAGGGCTGCATTCTCTCACCCTTCTTGTTCAACCTCTATGCCGAAGTGATCATGCGAAAATCAGAGCTAGAAGATTCAAAAACAGGAGTGAAAATTGGGGGCAGAAACATCAACAATTTTCATTATGCAGATGACACAACACTGCTTGCAGAGACTAAGAACGATCTGACTGAAGATCTAAGCTGAAAGCAAAAAAATGGGCCTCCATCTCAATGTGAAGAAGACAAACATCATGACAACAGCTAGCATAGATCGGACCTAAATTAGCATTGACAATGAGGTCATTGAGTGCATCCAAGACTTCATCTTCTTGGGATTAAAAATTGACTGTAATGGAGAAGTAACCCCTGAGATAAAGTGGAGAATAGCATTAGGACGAAGCACACTGCTGAGCATGGATAAAATTTGGAAAAGCAGAGACATTAGCATCAAAACCAAGCACAGGCTAGTCCAAGTCATCATCTTCCCCATAGCCATGTATGGGTGTGAAAGCTGGACTACAAAAAAGCTAACAGAAGAATAGACGTGTTCGAGTTGTGGTGTTGGTGAAAGCTACTGTGCATACCATAGACAGCTAGGGTGACAAATGCAGAAGTCTTGAGCCGCATAAAACCAGACATATCACTAGAAGGGAAAATAACCAGGCTCAGACTTACATACTTTGGTCATGTGATGCGATCAAATTTGCTAGAAAAATCTATGATGCTCGGACTTGTCAGTGGTGGGAGAAGACCTGGACACCAAATAATACGATGGCTAGATACCATAAAAGCTGATATAGGCATGAACATCAACCAGCTGAAGGAAGCAAAACTTAATCGAAAAATGTGGGGAAAGCTTGCATATTGGGTCGCCAAAGGTCAAGAACGACTGAATGGATAATATCATCATCATCATCATCATCATCATCATCATCATCATCATCATCATCATCATCATCATGCCACTAAGTTATTTTTCTTTAAACTAAAATGAACTTTTAACTCCCAACATGTTGCTGCCTCTTGACCACTTTGACCACCCTCCAGTCTTTCTTGCTTTTGTATAAAAGTCTTTTTTCACCAACAGGCAGAAAATAGAAGGGTAATCATATCCAATTATACCCGTCTTGGTTTTTATCTTGTCCTCCTTTAATGGAGTTCAGTACAGTACACATGAGATTATTTCTGCAACCCTAGAAAGTAGGTTAGTTTGAGAGATAGTGACTTATCCAAAATCAGCCAGAAAGCTTTGTGGCTAAGCAGTAATTTGAGTTCAAGTCAGTCCCAAACATAGTCCATAGATTGGCAGGGAAGAATGGATAGTGCTGTGTCCATTCTTCAAGCTACAGATCTTTACAAAGGATCTGCACCATCTTGAGGTGAAAATTTGGTAGCCCTTCCCAAATGTAACATCAGTGCATAGAATCATAGAGTTCGGAAGAGACTGCAAGGGGTATTAAGTCCAACCCCCTGCCATGCAGGAATACACAATCAAAGCACCCTTGATCAATGGCCATCTAGTCTCTGTTTAAAAACCTCCAAATAAGGAGACTCCATTTCTTCCTTCAGCATTGAGACTCCATCAGGTTTAACAATACAGGTTGGTCTGTTCTGATACATAACAGAGCTGATACCCCTCCTTCTTGTATTCCCCACTTCAAAACTCAATGGCTCTAACTCTGCGGAGATGTCAAGTGGCTGTTTATATTGGGGAAACCAGACTAAATTATAACAGATGGAACATCCAGAATTCTATCAGCAGGTTGTTAAATAGTAAGCCATTGGAGACCCAGTTGGAGAGTTATATCCAATTGCCACCTACTGAGGGCTATAAAAGACTAGTTTTATCATTCAAATCCCCACTTTCCTCTCTCCGCCTTCTAAAACACCGGGAGCACTATCTCTTGAACTATGATATTGTGGTAACAAGAGTTTTCAAAAATAATAATCTAATTAATGTTACTGATTTTAATGACAAAGGTTTCAAAAGAAACAACATGAAACCCTTCAGTTTTAGCAAAAGGAGTGCTACACTGACCTATGGAGATCTGTGTTCACCCCAGAACCTACTCAGAGATAGGTTTAAGGAAATCACCAGCGAATGGAAAAATTTGCAAACAGCCATAAAGGAAACAATGGATTCTATTTATCACATATCCCATTACAAATTTGGAAGAGGTTTAGAGGAGGACCCAGGCTGTCCTAACTTGCTTCGCAAGGAAAACCCCTCATGTCCAAGAAGTGATGCACCTGGTACAAATAGATCTTCTGCAGTGGCAGTCTTTATCTATCCTCCTGGTATGGTTGACCAATCAAGTAAGGTCGATAACGAACGTAACTATACTCAGGAAAGGGAAAATGCATTGATTCCTCATCTTAACTCACTCAAAGAGTTGGTGGTTCCAACATGTGAGGGAGACAGACAGACAGAAATCATTAGAACCAGTGGAAATTGATGTTGATCTAAGATCCTCCAGAGTATTGCAAACTGAACCCTGCTTAATAGGATCTGGCAAGTCCTGGGAGAAAGAGCTGGAGGAATTGTACAATACTTCCAATGCCACAGCAGGAATCTACTTTGAACCACAGATGCTGGCCTGACTTGAACCACTTGATTCCCTACTCTCTTTCCTGCCAGTTATCTTTATGGAAAAGGAGATACTAGATGACTTCCAGAACATTCCTCTGGAAGAGCAATGGAATGTAAGAGATAGATTTGAATTAACAAAAATTAAGTTCTTACAACACATGAAAGCCTCCCAACCACTACCAGAAAGGTCCACTAAATTGGAATTGCAGGATGGGGGAATAAAATTGCTAACACCTGTTACTGCAGCTACCTAAAAAAATTCACAGTAATACGTTTGCAAGAAACCTGGGCAAATTCAGATATTATCTTGAATGGTTTTTGTACATATTGTTAAATCCAAAAACTTGGGCTGCTCTTCTGGTGGCTTAGCCATCCTGGTGTCTACCAAAACCATCCTCCACACAACCCAATGGTGGGCTAAAATCGAAGCCAAACTCAATGAGCTGGGTATTTCCTTAGAGGACCTGCTGATGCTAACAGAGCAGGAGGTCTATGGGGCTATCAAGAAGAGACTTTTTGATAGAGAGTTCCAACAGATGCTAGAGGAAGCCAATAAAACCTGTTCCCCGATCTCTCTGGGAATACCGGTGGATAGGTTAATTGCAGCCCGGTACCTCTACCTCCTGGTTGAGGCCCGGTGGCGCAGAGCAATCACCTTAGCTAGGTGTAATGCTTTGCCCTCTTCCTTTAGCCAGGGACGTCATCTTGGTATTCCACACAAAGAAAGGAAATGCCCCTGTGGCATGGGTTCTGTGGAAACAGTATCTCATATGCTGTTGAATTGTTCCCTTTATGAGAAAGATAGGAAGAAGCATATAATCCCCTCCCTGTACGGAAGTGAAGGCATAACAGATGATCAGAAGGTTATATATCTTTTAAATAGCCACAACCTTGATCTGTTGGAAGCGGTGGCTAAATTTTTAAACGGTGTTATTTCAATGCGCTTGAAATTGTAAAACTTGTTTTAAATTTGTGATGTATATGCGGTTCATATGCCATTAAAGGTATTCGAAATCGTAAATCGTGTCTACCAAAGCAGTATCTGAAGCCCTTCAGAGCTGCCCGCCAATAGCTCAGGCGATTTTGCTGAGCATAGGGACACTAAAGCTGATAGTAGTTAACATTTAACTGTTAAATGTTAACTGGACTACTCATCCCTATCTATGGTCTGGAGTGATCTATCTACGTATATAGAGGAGTTAGAGCATAAATACCTGATCACAGAAATTATTTTGGCGGGAGATTTTAACGCTAGGGTAAGCTCCAATTTAAGTGCATGTCTAAGTAATGAAGGCCTGGAAGATGAGGTCATTCAGCTTTTACTATCCCCACCCCAATGCGAATCTAAAGATTCAGTTTTAAACTATGCTGGCACCTTACCAACTAAGTTTGCAATCCAATTTAATAAGTTTTGACTAAACTGATTGTATCATTTTAAAAATGCTAGTGATTACACATTTGTATCTGTGTGTGGCAGAAGTGTAAACGACTACATTTTGATCTTCCCTTACCTGTGGATTTTTTTAGAAACTTTCATTATTGATGATTATTTTTGAGTGACCATCCTCCCCTTGTGTTCAGTCAGAAGTCTAATGACCTACATGGGAATGACACAGAGACAACTTTAACCAAGACCTTTTACATAAAATAAGATGGTCCCCATGTTTGGAGCAAGCTGCTACTGTTTTGTTGGAGTCAGCACCAGTAGTTGAACTTAAAAATCTGATAATCAATGCAAAGGCACCAGAATCCCCCTCTTCGAAAGTCTACTAACTTTAATTGTAAACACCCCTAGTAATGATGTTGATGCTAGGAATAACAAAAGTCCAAAGATCAGTGGATGGTTTGATAGAGAGTGGATCAAGACCAACAATCAAATCCGGTCTCTTTACAGAGTCCACCATTTATTTGTTTGTTTGTTTGTTTGTTTGTTTGTTTGTTTAACTTATATGCCGCCTCATCCCCGAAGGGCTCGAGGTGGCTCACAACATGGCTGTTCCAATGGACAGCAAATCAATAAATCAACAAACAACAACACAAAACTTAAACCCTTAAAACCTATGCAGCAATATTTAAAAACAACAAAAATATTGTAAACAACATTATTTAAAACGGCGCCCGAACCAAGGCCAAGGCCGGGAGGAGATAGGTAGGGCCTGCGATGTTATCAATAAATCAGGCCCAACCAGAATAAAAGATGGAAACAAGCAGCCTGAGTTTCGTTTTCGGTGGGGGGCAGTAGGACCATGGCTGGCCTCTCAAAAAGCCCGGTGGAATAGCTCCATCTTACAGGCCCTGCGGAACTCACCAAGGTTCCGCAGGGCCCGGACAGCTGGAGGTAGAGCATTCCACCAGGCAGGGGCCAGAGCCATAAAGGCTCTGGCCCGGGTCGAGGCCAGCCGTATCATCGCGGGGCTAGGGGTCACCAGCAGTTCTGCCGTTGCCAAGTGCAGCGGTCTATGTGGGACATAAGGGGTGATGCAGTCCCGTAGGTATGAGGGCCCCATGCTGCGTAAGGCCTTAAAGGTCAATACCAACACCTTGAAAACAATCCGGAACTCCACTGGGAGCCAGTGCAGACGGCATAGCACAGGGGTGATACAATCTGAATAATCACCACCTGTCAAGAGTCGAGCCACTGCATTCTGGACCAGCTTCAACTTCCGGATTAATCGCAAGGGAAGGCCCACATAGAGCGAGTTACAGTAATCCAACCTCGAGGTGACCGTCGCATGGATCACAGTGGCCAGGTCAGACTGGGAGAGATAGGGAGCCAGCCGCCGTGCCTGGCGAAGATGGAAGAACGCAACCCGGGTAACATGGGCCACCTGGCCCTCCATTGATAATGAAGAGTCCAGGCGGACCCCCAGGCTGCGCACCAGGGATGTCGGGGTCAGAGTAACCCCCTCCAAAATAGGCGGCTGAAAATCCCTCGGTCTCTCCCCCCGGTCCAGCCAAAGGACCTCCGTCTTCGTTGGATTAAGTTTTAACCTACTCTGCCTCAACCAACCAGCAACCAACTCCAAACAGTGCTGTAGAGCTGCAGGGGCGGAGGCCGCCCCCCCATCATCAGAATGAGCTGGGTGTCATCCGCATATTGGTGACAAACCAGCCCAAAGCTCCGCACCAGATGAGCAAGGGGTCGCATGTAGATGTTAAATAAAAGCGGGGAGAGCAAGGCTCCCTGAGGAACCCCACAACTAAGTGGGGCTC
Source organism: Sphaerodactylus townsendi (assembly GCF_021028975.2). NCBI lineage: Eukaryota > Metazoa > Chordata > Lepidosauria > Squamata > Sphaerodactylidae > Sphaerodactylus > Sphaerodactylus townsendi. The sequence continues at coordinate 52,050,925 of NC_059431.1, forward strand.
TGGGGGAAGCCTCATCCCCACACCATACCTGCTGACCCCGAACCTGGAGAAACGAGGCAATCCATTGAAGGACAGTGCCCCGAATTCCAGAGGCAGCCAGGCGGTGGATCAAAAGGTCGTGATCGACCACATCAAACGCTGCTGTGAGATCGAGCAACACCAGCAGCGCCGATCCGCCTCGGTCTAGCTGCATGCGGAGCATATCTGTGATGGCGATGAGGACGGTCTCCGTCCCATGCCCAGCACGGAAGCCGGACTGGAAGGGATTGAGCACCATCAACTAAAAGACAATCTTACTCTTTCTAGACTTCCTGATTTGAAAAAATATTTCTGCCTCCTCAAGAGACAAAAAACACCAGAATTATATTGAGGTTGAATGGGAGCTTCTCTATCAAGCAACAATCTCTTGCAATGCCAAACAATTCTGGTCTGTAGTAAATATAATATGTTGTTCCTGTAATCCTGTAATATGTTGTTCCTGTAATGTCAGTCATTCCAGCAAATAACTGGTTCTCATATTTCTTAAATTTCTATCATGGGAGCATAGCTGACAGAACTGAGCGCACAAGGAACATATCCAAATGGCCATCTTGGCCACCAGTCATGCATCAGGAAACTGCTGATTTGGTTGGGTGCCTAAAATCTAGAAAGGCCCCGGGCCCAGATATTATTACTGGAGAAATTCTCTAGGCAAACCCAGATTGGTGGGCTCAACTCCTTGCTGCTCTGTTCACCCAAATAAATAGTACAGGCATTGTTCCAGAAATGTGGCGGAAAGCCATTGTGGTCCCTATATATAAAAAGGGGACCCACAACGACCCAGCCTTCTTCCGCCCCATTAGCTTGCTCTCAACAATTGGCACGCTATATGCTAAATTTCTATTTGTCAAACTTGAAAAGTGGGCCTGTCAAGTTAAGATCTTAGGCCCTGAGCAGGTGGGTTTTTGCAAAGGCAAATCTACTTTGGATCACAGCCTAGTTTTGTCTCATTTTGTATAAATGTGAATAGATACGCAAGTCATGGTTCGAACAAACTTTTTGTTGCTTTCATTGATTTGGAAGGGGCCTTTGATTCAATCTCAAGAGATCTACTATGGGAAAAGCTTACTTCTTGGAATATTGACCCTAGATTTTTATTCTTAATCAGGCAGCTATATTCCAATACAACATGCCAAGTAAAATGTTCACCAGAGAGCTTCCTCACAAGTAACATCCCTATTAAATGAGGTGTTAAAAGGGGCTGTGTTTTAATCCGCCTCTTGTTCAACATATTTTATTGGCACTCTCAGAACTTAATGGTCATAGTCCCAGATTAGGTCCCTCCCACATTCCCATACTATTATATGAGAAGGTGATGCGGTTTTATTGTCCCGCTCTAGAACTGGACTCTTACACCTAATGAATGCTTGTGCCATCTATTGTGAAACTAATCAATTAAAGATCAATTTTGAGAAATCTGAAGTCCTAGTATTTGCCAAAAAATGAAAAGTCTTCAAGTGGAAAATACAAGATAATTCAATTGAACAGGTAAAGCAATTTAAATATCTTGGGATAACATTCAGCCATAATCGACCATGGTCTACTCAAAGGAAAGTAGCTCTCGATATGGCCTCAGTCAACTCAAATGCGATACTGCGCTTCTTCTACAGCAGGGGAAACCAGTATATTCTGGCTGCTCTGAAAGTTTTTAATGCCAAAATAGAATCTCAACTGCTCTATGGGGCCCCCATTTGGATTATATTGATAAATTACTCTTTAAATTCGGTCCACTCTAAATTTCTACACAAAATCATGGGGCTGCCAAATTGTGTGCCCTATGCGGCATTGTGTTTAGAAACTGGATAATCAACCTTAGAAACAAACGCCTGGTTGAGAACGTTTAGGTTCTGCTTACATGTCCAAATGTTCCAACTGGCTCCCATTAATTACAAACAAAATTGAGGAAATTGGCATTTCTGTTGAATCCTTGGGTATGTTGTCCCATGCTGAAGCCTATAACAGTTTGAAAGAAAGATTACTAGAAATAAAATCTCAAAACCTATTTGCAGCGGCATCCAAAACATGTTCACCCCTTAGCTCCTCGATACCATTTAAATGGGGATACATAGCAGATTATATATGAATAATGCTGAACCCTAGCCTTAGGAGAGCTATATCATTGGCTAGGTTCAATGTTCTGCCTTCAGTGCTGCTATATGGTAGATTTAAAAGAAATAGAGGGCATGAAGAGATTCTGCTCCTATAACTCTTGCCCTTTCCACACGGGCCGTATACAGCGCTCTAGGGATGGCAAAAATGCCATCCCTAGGGAGCTGTTTGCATGGGGGGCACAGCTGCTTCACAGCCGTGCCGCCCTCGCTCCTCCCCAGTGGCGCGAAGCTGCCATTTTCCCACCTCGCTCCCTGAGCGAGGTTTTTGAGAAACAGCAGCTTCCAGCCACTGCCATGTGAACAGCAGCGACTGGAAGGCGCCATCCCTCCCCCCTTTCCCAATCGACTTACCTTCCCTGTGACCGTCCGGCGCGTCACCGAGGCCTGGGGACACACTCCTCTGCCCTGCGACTCTGGAGTGGTTGCGCAGGGCAAGGGGGCGTGTCCCCTGGTCTCGGCGACGTGCCAGACGGTCACAGGGAAGATACATCGATCAGACGATGGCACTTCACTGCGCCATCTTCCTTGTCGTTCCCGGGACCGTTCGTGCAAACGGTCCCGGGGGGTTGGGTTGGCGTCATGTATGCCGACCCAACCCCCAGTGTGGCCATGCGGAAGCGGCATCTAATCAACTGGAAACTTTAACCCATTCCCTCTTCTATCACACTAAATATGAGGGTGCTTTTCCCGCTATCTAGTTCAGAATCCTACAACTTGTTAAAACAAAAATTGTTGGAAAGCGAATGGATTAATTTATTTAGGGCTGCTATGAAAACTTGTTCACCCTTACATCTTTCAATACCCCTATATCAAAACAGGATGGCTCCCTATTTGTATTTTTTGACTAATTCAATGCAGAGAAGAGCCCTCACACTTGCTCGCTTCAATGTTTTCCCCTCCGCTTTATTGCGTGGTAGATTTAACAACTTGGAAATTAGCGAAAGGGTATGCTCTTGTGGTGAACAACAAATTGAAACATTGGCACATCAACTGCTTTGCTGCCCTAAATCTGCTAATATCAGATCAAAATATTCCAACATTCTTTCTAGGATACCTAGTGAAATGGAAGAATCAGGTAGACTTCCTTTCCTTCTGGACAATTCTGACAATGAAACTTGTGAATTGGTTGCACAATTTTTACTGGAGGTGATGCACAATCAATAATTTATATTTTATCTTAAACCTTTGTATTTGTATACCTTTTATCTTAAACCTTTGTATTTGTATACCTTTTATCTTAAACCTTTGTATTTGTATACCTTTTATCTCAGGTTTTTTTATTGTGTTATGATTATTGTTATGCCAAATAAAGGCTTATTATTATTATAAATATGAGGGAATTAGAGGAAATTTGCAAATGCTGTTCCCTTGAACTGTGACAGGATTTCAGATACTCAAAAGATCTTATACTTGCTAAATAACCCTGATATTGTAGTTTGTGAATTTGTGGTCAAATTTTTACTAGAAATAATATATCCTAAAGGATAGTTCTGTTTTTTTAACTTTGTTGTGTCACTCTGTTACTAAAAGATTCTTTGTTATTCTCTTTGGGGATTGTTTTAAATATGGTGTGTTGTTTTTTTCTCTGTATTTTACCTATATCATCTTATATGCCAATAAAGGCTTGGTGCTACTACTACTACTACTACCTGTTCAACTGCTGATAAATAGGTTGAAGAAACTCTATAATTAAGAAATTCTTGTAAATATACAAGGGAGTATGGCAGCCCTATGAAGGATAAACTCTGAGAAGTCCCACAAGGAGAAAAGTATGTAGGAGTAATTGTAATGGATGATGGGGGAGGGGAGTGAAAATACTTCCACTAACATTTTGGAACTCCAAATCATGAAATAGCTAAGCTGCCTTGCCTTTAAAACCGACATTGGAGGTTCTGTTGCATTCATTTTGATAAAACATAGAATAAGGCCCATTATATGGCATTACCTCAGGCCTTTGGAATTCAAACAGTGGGCAAGATGCTTGAAAAGTTAGTCTGTAACACTAAAAAGACAGCATTGTGCCAGATAAGAGCTCCCATTTATGTAAAGACTTCCTGATCTCAGCTGTTTACATAAACCAGTTGGCAAAAGGTGTGTACAGGATTTCCAAACATGCAGTGATTAATTTCTAGTGAAACTTGAGCTACTGTTAAAAGATTACAGAATTAAATGGCTACCATCAGTTACAGAAAACCTGTTAGACACATTTGTCATTTTTAGTATTTTTAGCATTTCCTCCATTTCTTTATGTTCAAGATTTATGAACTCAATATCAATCACCATTTAAAAAAATATATAAATGGTTCCTTTCTGCCTTCCATCCCTTGTTGGCAATATGCACACATAAGGTTATTTTGAAAATCAATTTGAAGCAGACATTGTGAAATTCCATGTCATTTTTGAAAGTTTGAACAAAAACGCAGGTCTTGAGACAACTGAGCAAAACATTTTGAAATACTTTTTATGGTGCAGTTCCAGGGGTCAACTGAGAGGCAAAAATAGCTCTGGTAAATAGTTCCAAAAACGCAGCAGAAGTAGGGAAGGGGAGAGAGCAATGCATGGGCTGCTGGCTCATAGCTGCCATGTATGGAGCTGTGACCACTCTCTCATGGCAGCAGTAAGCACATACTGTGGGTGGGGGGCTGGTGCCACAGGCTTGCATCTGCTTTATATGGATTGAGGACCTCTGGCTTGTTGTAGCAGCAGTGGCTTCTGCTTCATACAAAGCAAAGTCCTCTGGCTAATATAGATGGTGACTTTCACCTACCTACCACCCTATGTAATCAGAATTTCAATTTTCTTGGAAGTGGGGTGGACCCCATCTGAAAGAACCCCCAGGTCTTTGACTCATTAGAGCCTTTCACAGTGGCCTTAATGGCAATTGGCATGGACACCTTATAAAAAGTATTAAAAAAGATTATTTGTCTGCTATACATTTTGAGGGCTGTGCTAAAAGTCACTGAAAAGATAATAGTCTACTTACTATTATTTTATAAAATGGTATTTTCTGCATGCTCTGAGCAAGATGGCCTAGTTTGGCCCAATTTCATCAGATTTTAGCAGCTAAGCAAAGTTGGATAGTACTTAGTATGGGAAACCACCGATGAATTCAAGGTCTGCTGCAGATGCAGGCTATGCCGAACTACCTTTGTTTGTCTCTTTTCTTGAAAACCCCACAAAATCACCGTAAGTCAGCTATGTTTGGGATGGCAATACACACACACTTTCTGTATGGAAGTTTATTGTTCCAACACTTTGTCAATGCTGTGGAACCTCCCATCCTATAAAATTTTCAATTTTTTGTAGCTTGCCTTTGATAGAGCTGCTAAGACATCTTGCACTGAAATAACTTAAACCAATTATATAATAATAAAATCTAATAAAACTATTAAATATAATCAGCAGAAAATAGCCAACCACTAAAACAACATTAAAAACAATCCCAATAAATGTAATACATAAATTTCCAACATAAAATCATCATAGGCAAAGTAAAATCATCCCTGACCATATGCCCTATGAAACAAGGTACCGTATATACTCGCATATAAGCTGAGTTTTCCCGGCTTCCCACCTTCGGCTTATACAGGAGTCAATACATTTTCCCAGGTTTTGGTAGTAAAATTAGGTGCCTCGACTTATATACGAGTCGACTTATACACGAGTATGTACAGTAGTTATTATAAGCTTTCTGGAACACACAAGGAAGCAAGTCTGAACAAAGGCATACCTAGGCAAACTGGAGCCCTGGGCAAAACCTGAGTTTGATGCCCTCCCATGGGCGGCCACCCTCCCTCACTGTGACCAAACAATGATTTTTTCCCACCAGGTCGTTTCAAAGTCACCATCACATTATAGAACATCCCCCAACTCACAAATCTCAACACAGCAATGGGCCATGCCACACAGCAGAAATAATTTTTGGAAAACATTTTCAAAACGCTTTCAAAATGTTTTATTACTGCTATGAAAACATTTTATGGTGTTGTATCCAGTCCCCCCAATTGGGGGAAACAGCATCACTTTCAAAGTTATTTAAACTGGGAACCCCAGATTCTCCCTTTAAGGTGGATTTAAAAGGAGAATCTGGGCTCCCTAGTTTAAACAAGTGATGCTGAAATCCACCCCCAAACAGCATCATTTTCAATGGTGTTTAAACTAGGGAGCCCAGATTCTCCTTTTAAATCCACCTTACAACATTGAAAGTGATGCAATTTTGGGGTGGATTCTCCCCCACCCTGAAACAGCATCCCTTTCAATGTTAAAACTGGGGACCTCAGATTCTCCCTTTAAATCCATGCCGAAGGGGGTGGATTTAATGATAATAATAATAACCTTTATTAGGCATTGAGAGAATAAAAAGAAAGAAAGAAAACAAGCATTGGCAGGGAGTGGATTTAAAAAGAGAATCTGGGGAATTTTAGGGGGTGCCTGTTGTCAGGGGTGCAATTATTAGGATAGCAGCACCAAAATTTCAGAGTATCTTCATGAGACCCTATTGATGATACCACCCAGGTTTGGTGAAGTTTGGTTCAGGGGGTCCAAAGTTATGGACCCTCAAAGGTGTAGTCCCCATCTCCTTTTAGCCCCCATTGGAAACAATGGGGGGATGGGGCACTCCCTTTGGGAGTCCATAACTTTGGACTCCCTAAACCAAACCTCACCAAACCCAGGGCATATCATCAGAAGAGTCTCCAAAAAATCCCTGAAATTTTGGTGCTGCTAGCCTAAAATCTGCGCCCTCTGCAGGCCAAAAACCAAAAAAACACTGAAAATACAAAATCCCCCACAAACGAACCTGCAATTTTGTCACCCACCACAAGGTGGCGCCCTGGGCAGCTGCTCACTTTGCCCAATGGGACAAACGCATCTGAGTCTGAAGTACATCCCAGGAGAGAATTCCAGAGTCTTTCTGCTGCCACTGAAAACATCTTAACATATGTACTCCCTTGACAAACTTCAGTAAGACATGAAAACTGCATCTCCAGTTGACATACTGTAAATAGCAGATGTGTATAGGGGGGAGGAACAGTTGCCCTGAGTGAGAAGAAGAGTAGTAGAAGAAGAGTTTGGATTTATATCTCCCCTTTCTCTCCTGTAGGAGACTCAGAGGGGCTTACAATCTCCTTGCCCTTCTCCCCTCACAACCACAAACACCCTGTGAGAATGAATTTAACCATTTGCTTTCATAAATCTTTACGCCAGTAAAGAAAATATTTGGGGCAAAATGTAGATTTTTACTACTGGAATTGCCTGGTGGTGAAGTTTTTTATAGCAGGGAGAAGCCATTGGCCATCATCACGTAGGGCTGCCAACCTACAGGTAGCATCTGGAGATCTCTCACTATTGCAATTGCTCTCCAAGGTCAGTTCACCTGGAGAAAATAACTGTTTGGAGTATGGTTTCGATGACATATCCTGCTGAGACCCCTCCTTTCCCCAAACCAGGGCCTCTCCAGTACCACCCAAAAATCTCCAGGTTTTTGTAACTCAGAACTAGCAACCCTAATTCATGTTCCTCAGTCAACTAGGAGACATGCAGCCACAGCTACTTGTTTAATCAGATAGGAAATCTCAAATTGTTCATTACTTTTCTCCTTACCAGCTATAAATCTCAAATTAGAATTATTCCCACAGTAGTCAAATAAGAACTTTTAAAAAGAATCCAGATCAGCATTTTAAACAGTCTTTTGCTGCTCTAGAGTTATATTCCTTCCCTTTGCAGAAGCACTTGCCTGTATATGTACAAAAATCTGAAGTTCATAATAGCCCTTCTTGTCAGCAGCAATTGTATGGCTAAATAATCTATTTCCTTGAGAACTTCTTTTCTCATTCTTTCACAAGGCACAAATGATCTACAACATTATCCTTGAAATTAAGGGAACTGATTGAACATAAAGGTGGTATAGAAAACATTGACCTCCAGCCATGCTTGTCTATGTGAAATTATTTCTCCTTCTTGTTATTTTATTTCTCCTTCCTCTAAGAGTCGAAGGGAGAGGGAGTAACACTGGGTGATTCTTATTAAGAAGTACAGCAGAACAATGAACTTGAATGTAACATGCCTGCTCCCCTCAATGGTAAATGATTGGTAACTTTTTCCCAACAAAGGAGTCAAATTAAGAATAGAACAGAAGTTATCAGTGACATCTTTCTAAAAATACAGCTATATTAGAATCAGTTAGTGCTGAAGTTCTTTGTGGTGTACCAACTGAAAAGTGACATGATTCAGAATGTACTGTTCTAAGGGTAAGCATTAAATTGCATTTTTTTAAACTGTGAGTTGGATTTAGATAATCTGAATAATCTGAATCAGATAATATTTTCTATCAATGAAATAGAACTTTTCTGTCATTCCCCTACCTGCAATACACTGATGTTTCCAAAAACACCTTCTGTAATGAACACCAGACGTTGCATGAAATGCATTGTATGTATGATAGAATCATTCTAATGAAACTGAAATACTTCCTCATGGGACAGTTATCCAATTCTCTTTAGCTCAATTTCTCAATTAGTCAATTAGTCAAAAAGTCAATTTCTCAATTAGTTTGTTCTAAGTCTTGTCAATCAAATGTCTACCTCCCCTTTCTTCTAAGGAGTTCAGAGAAGCATATGTGATCTACCCAGTGCCTCTTAATAGGAGGTAGACCAGTCCGCTGAGCAGCTGTGATTCTCTATACATGTCATTGTAGCCACGAAAACCCTCTGAACAAAAGGGGGGGAGATGACATGTGAGCAGAATCACAATGGATAACAAACTTTATTCATAAGAACATAAGAACATAAGAACTAGCCTGCTGGATTAGACCACAGTCCATCTAGTCCAGCACTCTGCTACTCGCAGTGGCCCACCAGGTGCCTTTGGGAGCTCACATGCAGGATGTGAAAGCAATGGCCTTCTGCTGCTGCTGCTCCTGAGCACCTGGTCTGCTAAGGCATTTGTAATCTGAGATCAAGGAGGATCAAGATTGGCAGCCATAGATCAACTTCTCCTCCATAAATCTGTCCACGCCCTTTTTAAAGCTATCCAAGTTAGTGGCCATCACCACCTCCTGTGGCAGCATATTCCAAACACCAATCACACGTTGCGTGAAGTAGTGTTTCCTTTTATTAGTCCTAATTCTTCCCCCCAGCATTTTCAATGAATGCCCCCTGGTTCTAGTATTGTGAGAAAGAGAGAAAAATTTCTCTCTGTCAACATTTTCTACCCCATGCATAATTTTATAGACTTCAATCATATCTCCCCTCAGACATCTCCTCTCCAAACTAAAGAGCCCCAAACGCTGCAGCCTCTCCTCATAAGGAAGGTGCTCTAATCCTTCAATCATCCTCGTTGCCCTTCTTTGCACTTTTTTCTATCTCTTCGATATCCTTTTTGAGATGTGGCGACCAGAACTGAACACAGTACTCCAAGTGCGGTCGCACCACGGTTTTATATAAGGGCATGACAATTCTTGCAGTTTTATTATCAACTCCTTTCCTAATTATCCCCAGCATAGAGTTTGCCTTTTTCACAGCTGCCATGCATTGAGTTGACATTCCCATGGAACTATCAACTAAGATGCCCAAATTCCTTTCCTGGTCTGTGACTGATAGCACTGACCCTTGTAGCGTGTATGTGAAGTTTGGATTTTTTGCCCCTATGTGCATCACTTTGCATTTTGCTACATTGAACTGCATTTGCCATTTCTTAGCCCAATCACCTAATTTATCAAGGTCCGCTTGGAGCTCTTCGCAATCCTTTTTGGTTCTCACCACCCTACATATTTTGGCATCATCTACCCAAATCCTTGGCCACTCACGCTTACCCATCCTACTTCCAGGTCATTTATGAAAAGGTTAAAGAGCACTGGTCCCAAAACGGATCCTTGGGGGACACCACTCCCTACATCTCTCCATTGTGAGAACTTCCCATTTATACCCACCCTTTGTTTCCTGTTCCTCAACCAGTTTTTAATCCATAGGAGGACTTCCCCTCTTATTCCTTCATTGCTGAGTTTTCTCAATAGTCTCTGGTGACAAACTTTGTCAAAAGCCTTTTGGAAATCCAAGTAGACAATGTCCACTGGTTCCCTCCTTATCCACATGCCTGTTTACACCCTCAAAGAACTCTAACAAGTTTGTAAGACAGGACTTGCCTCTGCAAAAACCATGCTGACTCTTCCTCAGCAAGTCTTGCTTTTCTACATGTTTAATAATTTTATCTTTAATTATAGATTCTACTAATTTACCAGGAAAGATGTCAAACTGACTGGCCTATAATTTCCTGGGTCCCCTCTAGACCCTTTCTTAAAGATTGGTGTGACATTGGCCATCTTCCAGTCTTCAGGGATGGAGGCAGATTTCAGGGATAAGTTGCATATTAAAGTAGGAAGATCAGCAATTTCATGCTTGAGCTCTTTAAGAACTCTTGGATGAATGCAATGTGGACCAGGGGATTTGGTAGCATTTAGTTTATCAATGGCTGCCAGAACTTCTTCCTTGTCTACCACTATCTTTGCTAGTTCCTCGGATTCACCTCCTAAGAAACTTGGTTCAGGTGCAGGAATTTTCCTCACGTCCTCTTGGGTGAAGACAGATGCAAAGAATTCATTCAGCTTTTCTGCAATCTCCCTGTCGTCTTTTAGCACGCCCTTTGTTCCTTCGTCATCTAATGGGCCTACCACTTCCCTAGCTGGCTTCCTGCTTTTGATGTACTTGAAGAACTGTTTGTTGCTGGTCTTGATGTTCATTAATGTTTTACAAGGAAATAGCAATCAGATGAGCTTCAAATAGAGGAAACCTCTGTGGAAAACAAATGCAGCAAATGGTGGCAGTGGGAACTCTCAAACTGCAGAAAATGGTGGGTGCAAGCTGCTGTGAAAATGAAAGTAAATGCTCTGGCAGGGGAAGGGGGATGGAAGGCAAGAAAATTAAAACATCTCCAGATTATTTGTGTTTGCACAGCCAAGCAGGGCACATCTTTAAAAAGGCTCCTAGAAAAACAAAGTCCATATTTTAGCATGTTTAAAAAAATGCCTTGAGCTGAAATAAGGTGTCCTGATGACATCTTGAGGAAAAAACTGTGTGGACTTCCCCAAGATGTCTTTTTTTAAAATTCTCGGTAGTCTTATTTGTACTGTACAAAATGGTCCCAAGGTGCTGGGATTTTAAAAAAAGGTTTTGTTTTTGTCTGTATGCTTCTCAGACACATGGAGTGTGTGTACGGTGTTTCAGCTTTGGCCAATTTTTTTTCTTGACCCTGTTTAAGCCACTGTCTGAGTAACCCATGTTTCAGGACTTAAGTAATAAGAGTTATACAGTAATGGGGTTAAACATTATTGGCACTAAGACAAACATAAACAGATAGGATTGGAGCACTCTTCTTCAAAAGGATGCTGAAGTACTGCAAACCAGTTTGTAAGGTGTCATATAATCAGTGGCTATAGAATTCAGTATTAATATTATAGGGGTATTGTCATGCAATACACTAAAAACTCCTTTTTTTGCTATTTCTGGAACTATAATGTTTATGTAAAACCCATCTTTGCTACTTTATATCTTGGATTTAAAATTCCACATTCACACATACTAACAAATGTGAGGCTATCTTTATCCTGAATTGGATACATCCTCCTACTCAGTGATTTATGCCTGAACCTTTAGATTCTGTGTCAAACCATTATAAAGGTTTTTTGCCATTGTCTTGAAGCTTTTTCATCTTTTTGCTATTTACATGAAGGCATTGGCTTGGATCCAGAGAACTGAAAACAGAGCCAAAATGTCAAGCAACCATACAAGAAGGCTGGCACAGAAGTCGTTCATGGACTATGTGGGCTTCTAAGATATAATAAGATTAGCTTGTGCCGGAGAAAGGTGAATTTTGTCATCATGTCCTCATCTGCCATTTCCAAGGTCCTCTTAAGAGTACTTTTTGGAGGCACATGTGAAGAAGAATTGGCAAAGATAATTCCACAAATTCCATATTGTTTGCAGTTCCCTGGATCACAGACATCCTGGGAGCTGTCATTCCAGACTCAGAACACTTCTGCTACTCCCAGGGACCATTATTCTATTCGAGGGCTGTCATTCCAGCCCCAGAACATTTCTAGTACACTCAGTGGCTTTCATTCTACTTTGGGACCTGCCATTCTAGTCCCAGAACAATCTGTCTGTGCCCAGAGGCATTAATTCAAAATCCATTTTCCATTTTCATTGCATTCCATTTTCCATTCCATTTCTGTATGCTCTGATGTATTTCATTGGAGCCCATGCAAGTCAGTTTGCATTCTTAGCTCTCATTGTATCCAATTGACCTTCAAGTCTTTCCCATTGTTCCCAATAGGCAATCTTGTCCTTTGTTATAGTAGTAAAGTCCACAGCAGGGTTACTCCACCTGAGCGTGGAACAAACAATACTTTAAAGTAAAGTGGGGAGACCCACAGGCCCACCCAGTCCACAACAAGACCTACCACAAAAGCAAACAGAAACCACCAGCAACAGAAACAAACCACTACTAAGGAAAAGCAAAACCTTCAAAAAGTTTGGATTTGGAGTGGGAAACTAAAGGGTAAAACTTAAAAGGAGAAGCAACACTACAACACCAGCAAACACAGGGAGAAAAATGAGTGACCCAAAGAAGAAAACTCAACTTTGGAAGACCTGAACCAAAAAAAAACCCCAGAAGACTTCTAACCTAAGCACAAGCTGTTGCTCCATCTGTATTGTATCCAAGATATACTAAATGAAGAAATTTTAAAAAAAGAAAAATAAACCATCCAAACTGGCATTAGTACATAATCCTCAGTTATATTTTAACAGTGTTCCAAAATATCAATGTTGTCATTACTGTCTTAGAAAAAAGAGGGGATTTGAGCTTCTTCAACAAATAAAAGCAAGTTGCCTATTGAGCCTTAATAGCAGCCTAACTAACTGATCTCATTCTTGCTGATGTTTCTAATGCTGATTTTTATATCAGTTCAGCAAATCACTCTCTCTATTATCTCTTTTGCAAGACACAACAGTTGGGAACTCCCAGACAATACACAATTTCCTCACCCCATACACTCACATAATCAGTGGAGGAGGAGAACGAAAAGTAGGGGAAGAGATTGAACTTTTTAAAATCTCATTGAAACCAGTGGAACTTAAATGAAACTGTACACAAAACAACTAAAATCTTTTTTAAAAAAATCAAAAGTGTCAGTCTATTCCTTTTTCAGCTGCTACCTAAAATGAGTTTTTATGGAGTTATACGACTAATTCTATGTATGTGATTTTCATACCAAAGATATTATTTTATTTTGCATTTAGGATGCACATATTTATATATGTCACTCAATGTCTCATCACTCAGCTGGTAACTTTCAATGAATAGCACTTTCATTAAAAATATTAGAAATAATGCCAGCTTATATGAAAGCTCTACAGTGTCTGATCTTTAATGCTTGTTTGACAGTAGAAACATGCAAACTCAAATGAGAAGTCAAATCAACACCCAGTCTTGGAAGTGAATTGTTTTCATTAGGATGCAAATTATATACCATATTTACAGTGGAAAAAAAGAGACAAGTAACTCATAGATTTACAATATTTGAATTATTATTATGACCACAAGGAATCCCAAATTGTACTTACAAAGATTTCTCAATTTCCTTTGGGATTTTAATGGAGCCTAAAAAGATTTCTCAATTTCCAGTGGTGAGCCCCAAATTATTCATCCTTGACTTGACGTGACTGGTCCTGCTCTAGAATAAATAACTTGAGGATGTTAATGTTCCCTGTAGTCCTTGTTGGTTATCAATTCTAATACTTTCTACAAGACAGGCATATTGTAAAGCAGGACTTATCTATTTTTGGGTAGCAAAACATTTATTCACCTTCTGTTGTGATTATTTAAGATCTTTTTAAGCCAAACTGTTTCTCTCTGTTCCAGCCCCAATGCCACTAACCCTACACATTGTATAGTTGCCACATTCAAGAACCATATTTCCATAATGTTATGTTCAGTTTTGTTTAGAGCAGGGGTAGGGAACCTGCAGCTCTCCAGATGTTCAGGAACTACAATTCCCATCAGCCTCTGTCAGCATGGCCAATTGGCCATGCTGGTAGGGGCTGATGGGAACTGTAGTTCCTGAACATCTGGAGAGCCGCAGGTTCCCTACCCCTGGTTTAGAGCATGTTCTGCTACTGCAGATTTTTCAGGATGGTTAAGTTGACAGTGTTTTCCATGCTCATTAATATGAGTTTGAATACTGCATTTTGTAGTTTCAATGTAGACCTTTCCACAGCTGCAGGGTATGCAATAGACTCCTGCAGAAGTGAGGGGGTCTCTCTTGTCCTTTGCCGAGCGTAGCATCTGATGTATTTTTCTGGTAGGTCTGAAGACTGTTTGTAAGTTATGTTTTTTAATCAGTTTCCCTATCTTTCAGGTACTTTTTTTAAAATTCAGCATATTTAAATTCACACCTCTAATCAGTTGGCTCCCTGAGACTATTTGCCCCTCTTAAGATTGTACTGTTACGGGGTCTGAAGCAAGGCCTTCTTGCCTGATCTCAAATATGTAAGACTATTTTTAGCATCAAAAAGGTCAACTTTCCATAGAATGATGCTGTTTCTCAAGATTCACCCATGATGCCAGCATTCTATAAAAAGCTGATCTTTCTATCCTGAATTTTAACATAACCGAGCAATCTGGCAAAACATTTCAAGTATTCCTTTACAAATTCTGTTCCATATCAGTATGACACAATTTTAATGTGTTGACTCCAGCATATCAGCATATCCTCCTCCACATAATATCATGTTTATAATGCATGCTGTCCAGAAGAAAGGTCAGCTGTGCACAGCCCATTGCTCAATGACATTTAATAGTACATCACATTATATAATAAATTTTCTTTGCCTGTTTCTGTTAATTTATTGTACAAATTCAGGAGAGAAAGGATTATTGGATCTACTTAGACGAACTCGAGAAAAAAAAGTTTGAGTAAAAGAAGCATCGAATTATTGCAATAAAGCTGAAGAAAAAAATGATGCAGACAATCCTTTTAGCTGAAATACATTCTTTAGTGTTTAGTAAGGCACCCAGCCAAACATTTTTTTCTGCAAGGTTACAGATCTCAAAGCATTCAGATTATAGCAGAGTCTATTTTGATTATGGTCATTCCTAGAACAATTTAGTTTGTCTAAGAAGAAACAACAGAGATGTTAGTTACTCCTTTTGTCTGAAGATCACAAGTTTGTTACTCCTTTTGTCTGAAGGTTAGTTACTCCTTTTGTCTGAAGGTCACAAGTACCTGAATATTTTAAAGGGTTTTCACGACCCTTTATGTATTCTTAGGTAGACTGTACAAAATAGTAAGATAACACTGTCGTATGATTCGATTCTTAGAGTTCAGATATGTTAACCCACATAACTATATAATGTTGTAATGGTAGAATCAGTGGCCCTTTCTGCACAGCAAATTTAAATCAGGTTGCAGGAAGGATACCCTTGGACAGCCAGCTTATCAACTGGAGTGCATGCCTTTGCTTTCCTTACCTCCCTCTGATGTGCAGCTAGCTACTCAGGCAGGCACACATGAACCCCCAGAGCCTTGCTGATGCCTCATATCCCCAGAAGTGCCTGCATGTGTAACCCTGCTGTCATATTAGTACTTATCTTTATTTATTTTCCTTGCTTTAAAATAATATTGGCAAAAGCCAGTTGCCAAAAAGTACTCATCTGGGTGTAGGTAGCCGCATGATCACATGACCACAAGCTAAAGGTCAAAACTACTTTAACAAAAACAGAATTAAGATAATGAGTTACTCCTGGTAAGCTGGAGGTCTCATTTGAGTCACTAGCATGCTTGATTACCACACCTAGCTATAGAAACTGTTAAAGACAAAGGATATGGAAAAGTTACCCTGCCATCAGATACTGTATTCTTTAGTTTGCATTGGAGACACAGGTCAGCAGCAAATACTTACTGCTCTGCATTTCCCCCTCCTTTTGTAATGGTTCTCCTAAAACCCTTTGTAGTCGACCCACGTGGTCAGCGCAAGAACGAGACGAGACGCGGAGATAACATCTGGTGGAGATCGCCAGCAGCGGGAGCGCGGAGGTCCGTGTTCCTAGCGAGTCTCCCGCGTGCTGGTTCCTGGCACCTTTTATTGTCATTCTATCGGGGGCATGTAGGAGGGAGGTACGGAGGGAGTTCCGGGAGAGCGGGAGGTCGGGAGATCATCATGTGATGCATGATCTCACCTGGCTGCTACGTGCGGAGAAGAGCGTAAGCGTCTGGGCCTAATCCTCACCTGGGGGCAGATCATTGTCCCTTTGTCTGGGACGCCCGGTGACTGAGCCAGATAGTTCATGACCCGTGACTCATACGGGGTTGAGGAGTGGGGGTGCGGTGCGACCAGAAGGCCGTAGGTCCGTCGGTGTGCCAACGTTCTACCACGGTGCTGCTGGGTCAGCAGTGCATTACTACAACCCTTTACCTCTCCCAAGTCTAAAGGTCTCAGCCAAAATCTGAATATCTTGGGCAGTGACCCTACAGGGTTAATCTGCATGGGAGCATTGCAGCCCTCCTCATCAGCTTGATAATGTAATTTGGCCCTATTGTCACGGGGTTAGTGAAAGGTGAGCTGACTCATCGAAGTCATCACCCCAAATCCAGCACAGATGCTGCAAAAGTAAAACTTGCTCTGATTGGTTCCTTTTCCCGCCAAGGAACGGTCTACCCTATAAAAGTTCAGTTCACCTGGAGCTCATTGCTCATTGCCACATGTTCCTCCCTTGGTCTTGTTGGTGTTGAGACATGATATCGTCTTCAATTGGGTTTCTGTGCTGGCGTGGAATCCCCGCCTTCTACTTCATCTACTTCTAAGAATCGTTAGGTAACGTATCACCCTGCAAAAAAACCCATTCCCTTCTCTATCTTCCAAGCCTATCTTTTCAAACCTGTTTATATACTAGGAAACTTGAATGTATGTGCTCTTGTGCCTCACTGTGTGTATGTATTTTTGAACCAAATTCATATAAAATGTTTAAATTCAATTTGGACTCTGTGCTTCTCTGTGGAATATCCTTTGCTAGAATTCACTCCCCGTATATATAGTCCAAAAGATCTCGATGGCCTCCCTCTCGCAGCCAAGTGAGTTTTGTTCTTATTCCCCTGTGCTACTTAAAATTCAAAATGTGTGCTGTTACACTCTTAGCAGCTGGTGGAGAATCCTTATCCCAAATCCCTTTCCCCTGTATGGTCATAACACATGGCTCTGCAGATGGAAGCCCTGGAGTTAAAAAAAACTGGAAAGTGCAACCACATAATGCACCTCCTGCTCAGCCATTTGTTTGGCCATGGTTGCGAGGCACATTGAAACAAAAGATTCTTGAAAACCTAGGGGGGAGGAAAATACGGGGTGGACTCGCGTTAGGATTGGGGTCTGTGTGAAGTCCCCCCCAACCTGGGTTTTATCCTGCCCTTAATCTGTGTTTATTGGCCCATGCGGAAGGGCCCAGTGTGATACCAGCATCAGATCAGATGCATTGCCTGTTTGATCTATTTAAGATGTGGCCATTGTCAGGGGAGCTCCAAGAACCTCCAGACATGCTATAAGGTATGTGGGGCTGTGAGAGTTCAGAGAGAATCATGGCTACCCATAGTCACCCAGTAGGCTTCGTGTGTAGGATTGGGGAAACAAACTTGGTTCACCAGATTAGAGTCTGCCGCTCATGTGGAGTGGAGAATCAAACCAAGTTATCCAGATTAAAGTCCACTGCTTTTAACGGCTACACCTCCTCACCATACTGAAGGGTGGGAATCATACAAATTATAATGTCACAGTCAATATCTTTGTCATTGGTATCATTTTTCTAATGGTATCTGAACTTGTACCAATTTTAGACAAGGAATACCCCAGAAATCATTAAATATTTTAAAAGTTTTTATTGCTCAGTCCTATCACTGCAAAGGGTGTTACTTGCTCAGAAAATAAAGTAGCAGGGTGAATGAGTTTCTCCCTCTATTGTACTTTTTGCTCTATATCTATTACTGTGAATTAGAAAGAACTGTGAAAAAAATTCAGCTACTATAGATAGCTTTCAAGCAGAATTCAGGCTTTAAATGAATTGATCAGAATGAGTTCAGCCAAGTTTTCAATTGCACAGCCCTGCTGATCACAATGGAAACTTTCCAGTTCTTTCCTGGAGGATGACAGACTTTCCTGGAGGATGAGCAACAAAAATTGAACAGCTTGTATTCAGTGCAGGTACAATAACCCATCTCAGCTACAGCCACATTTTGCCTTCACCCTAATGTCAACCAGATGATATAGCTGATGTTTCTTTAAAATGAATGTAACCTAGCAATTGGTCACCCTGAGGTTCTGTGTACTTCAATGACACTAAACTTTATACGGCACTAAATATACAACATAAATTCACAAGAAATTATTATTGGAGCAATGAATAGAGATGAGTAATGTTATATCCCTTAAGGTGAAAAATGAAAGCATTTTCTATGCATCGCTAACTTAAGCCAAGAAGTAGAAATCAGTGTTCTTTTCTGTAATCACTTAATGTTTTAAAATATTTTAGTCTATTAAGTCTCTTTGCACTTCAAAAGGGCATACAATATCTGCATATAACGAATAAGGAAATGAAATACAAGCAGTCGAAAATGGTATGATTACAGCAGTTCAGGAAGATTTGTATGATATCATAAAAAACCTAAATTTCTACTTGAATCAGTTGTACCAACAGTCACATACAGGACTTTGGAGTTGAAGCTTTCCACATGTATGCTAGCCATTTTGTTATGGTTCACCATTCTCTTCCTTCAAAATTCACTGAAATCTTTGGGACAGGTTTAATTTGCTTCATTATGGCATTTGGTTGCAAGCAAACACACAGAACTTTTAAATCAACAAATGTGAGGAAAGTATATATTCCTGCTACTTCTACACTTACGCAGTGCTCTGGGAATATCCTCCATCATTATGTTTTCTCACCTAGTTACCTCCCCAAAAAGCTATCTTGGTGTGTGTGACAGTACAATCTCAGGGTAGCAATTTGTAAGTTACAGTACTGGAATCCTGTTTTGCTTGAAGACACTTTTTGAGAAATGTCATTAATTACACACTGGATAGAACACACACAAAGTAAACTAAATTTTCACTGGCACATCTACTTCATAAAAATGTGCACAAAATTCAGTTCATCTGTTAAAATGCTGCAAATGTAACATCTGAAGTTGACCTGAACCTAACCTATAAAGGCACATTGTGATGATGTCAGTCTTGGAAGGTTTGCTTATGAAATGACTAAGAAATGACTAAGGACTGGACACAGTGTGTAACAGACATTCTGTGATACACCTCTGAAGATGCCAGCTACAGATACAGGCAAAACATTAGGAACAAGATCTACCAGACCATGGCCACACAGCCCAGAAAACCCACCACAACCAGTTGAATTTGGCCATGAAAGCCTTCGACAGTACATTGACTAAGGAATATACTGTATTTTTTGGACAGAGGAAACTCTATTTTCATCAACTAGCAGAGCTGATACAAACTGCCAGCAGTAAGCTTTTAGAAATAAGGGTTAATTGCAAAAAAAATTGAAGGCTGTAGAGAAATCTTTTCTTAACAGAATCACAGACCAGCTGGGCAGGCACCAAAGAGAACAGAAATGCATTAATGGCAATAATACTGAATGAAAGCAGGAACAGAAGTTTTCCATAAGTGAGGAACATCACATTTACCTTGTGTAGCAGCCATCTTAATATATGGTTACAATAGTTGCAGAGTTCAAGTCCCTTTGTTGTTTATAAATAGTATAATATACATAATCTTTCTTATAAAAAGATAGAACTAAGGTGAGTGTAAAGTCGCTAACCTCCAGGTGGTGGCTGGAGATCTCCCACTTTTACAACTGCTCTCCAGGCAACAGGGATTCCTCTGGAGCAAATGTTTTCCAGGCAACAGTTCCTCTGGAGAAAATGGCCACTTTGGAAGATTGACATGGCATTGAAGTCCTTCACCTTCCTAAACCCTGCCCTCCTTAGGCTCCACCTCCAAAATCTTCAAGTATTCCCAACCTGGAATTTGTGACCCTAGGTGAGCAATCTCTGAGGCACATAAGTTTTGCCAGTCTCATTGGTGCAGTGGTTGAGAGCAGTGGGCTCTAATCTGGAGATCTGGATTTGATTCCGTATTCCTCCACATGAAACCAGCTGGGTGACCTTGAACTAGTCACAGTTCTCTTCAAACTCTGTCAGCCTCACCTACCTCAAATGGTGTCTGTTGTGGGAAGGGGAAGGGAAGGTGAACGTAAGCTGCTTTGAGACTCTTTAACGGTAGAGAAAAGCAGGATATAAAACCAGTTCTTCTTCGAAACAATTTTTCCTTTGTTTAGAAAGAATTATCAGTTTCTTCTTCAGGGTTTTATTCAAAGATAAGTAAATAAGCAAAATAACTAATATGTGTGAAATGCTTACATCATTATCGCAAATCTATTCAGTCTTCCAAATAAATATTGAAAGGTTGTGCTACAGCATTAAAGTGTGGTTATGCTCACAATAATTGCATGTATTTGCTGTGTATTTATATTGATCAGGTAAACAAAGAACCTGTAGGTTGTGTTTTGATAGTTATTTAACTAGAATGTGACATTAATTACTACAGGACATGTCTGGGATGAACAGCTTGACTTTTGTTAAAGACAGAATTGAACCTTTAGAGAAATGATACAACATATCAAGATTTCATATTCCATCCAGCCAAATGTTGGTGTAACTAAAAAATAGAAATAAATAAAGCAGAACTGATAACCAGTGTGATGCTGTGGTAAACATCTTAGTTTAAACACAAGTCTTCCTCAACTACATAAAACCTGGAAGCTATGGTTTTAGAACAAACTTTGGAAGGATACAGGTAGGAACCCCACAGCTTGGTATATCTCCCCTCCTTCAGTCCTTTTCAACTGAGCTGTGATGCTGGAAGAGGATTTGCCTGGGGAAAAGAGCCTGGGTAGGTGAGATTATGGGAGCAAATGCTCCCATTACCAGCTCCCATTACCAGTGTGACTCTGATACTCTAAAAAGAAGACCACTTGTATTTTTTTTTATAATGGAGAGCTTAGGTCTGCTATTGCACATTTAGTTTGCAGCTAGATGTTAAAAACAAACAGTGCAATGCTATGCAGAGTTACTCTAGTCCATAGGTGTCAAACTCGTGGCCCTCCAGATGTTATGGACTACAGTTCATGAAGCTGGCAGGGAATGATGGGAAATGTAGTCCATAACATCTGGAGGGCCATGAGTTTGACACCTGAGGTCTAGTCGATTGGAGTAACTCTGGATAGGATTGCAATGTCAGTTTATTAGATGTTACAGGAGCTGTGTAATATTGGCATACACAGACAGTATTGGTTTCTTGGCATTGTGGAATAATCTTGTGCTGAGACCTATGGAATATTTCAAATACAAGAAACTGCAAACCTCAACTTTTGTGTTTGTCAAACAATGAAGTTTAATTTCTGGAGCTAAACAACAGTAGCCAAAAACTGATTGTATTTTAACAAGGTAAGAAGAAACCTGGATTTCTGTTTGTAGTACAATACTAGTGGCAGGTAGATCCAGGATGTGCCCTATAAACTCATAACGAACTTGAGCAGCATTGTTGCAGCATAATGAACTGTTGGCTTACCTTTCAACTATGAACCATTATATTTTGTAGCTTCTCTTCTTACAGCTTTTTTATATAGGAAAAAGACATTTCTTGGTAGCACCTTAAATACAGTAAAATTCCTATTCAGGTGTGCTTGGGATTGGCAGTTCATTATAGGTGCTCTTACTGTACATTGCCATTCTAAGGAGAGTTACAGTCTTCTAAACCCAATTTCAAGTAGGTAGGCATGATAGTCTGTAGTAGAAAAACAATATTTGAGCCCAGTAGCACCTTAGAAATGAACACAATTTTCCAAAGTTTAAGTTTTCATCAGTCAAAGCTCAACGTTAGCTTTGACTCACAAAAGCTTATATCCTGGAAAAATGTTGTTAGTCTTTAAAGTGTTTCTGGACTCCAAGCTGATTCTTCTATACCCAGTGACTTGAATAGTTATACAAGTATACAATTCCGTTTAATATGGCACTGTTGGTAGCTGATTATTTTGCATCATATAGCATGGAACAAAATAACATTTTACATACTGTAGCTAAAATGCACTGGTGAAATGTTCAAGAGAAATCTATTTGGTTTGGCAGTGTATGTCAACTTTGAATTTCGATCAGTTCGAATCAAGCTCCAAAAACAACACGAAATAGAGAATTGAGTGCTACCCAATCCTCCATGGGTTTTTTTGAAACTGTTCAGAAATGTGCTAATACCCAATCTGTTTTGATTGTTACAGTATTGAAAGGTAGAATTTCTAGCCCCCATTTCTTGCTTTAACCCTGATCTAAAATCCTGGCCAGTTATCGAACATTAGGCTGGGCAAGTTGAGTGATTAATTATGTGCTGCAACTTTAACATAATTTAATTATGTAATCCATACATAGTTGTAAACTAAAAGCTGAATAGTCAAACACAATTAAAACACGGCTAATATTATTTTCTGTTCCAAAATATTTAGCAAAAGCATTTTTGATGTCTTGAAATATTAGAAACTATGTTTAAAGATAAAAATAGCCAGGTTTGAAGAACATAGAAATATTTGTTTCAAGTTATTTGGGTTTTTTTTAAAGTTACCTCTTAAAATTAAAACTAGCTTGAGAAAAAATATTTTTGAAAAGATACAATTTTTGTAATTTTCCTTCCTAGTAATACTGTCAGGGTAATATAATACGTGGGACTTCTTTCTTGAATATTATCACTAAATGAAGAACAAAAGTTGATTTGTTTTGAGCATTTGAATACATTTTCTATTTTTCATTGGTTCAACTGTGGTCAAGTTACAAATAAAATTTAAACTTGTTTTAATTCTCTGTTAAAACTTTCCTCACCTCAAGTATTATATACTGCCACATTTTTTTCCACTTCCATGAACCCTAAATCAGTTTCTTAGAAATGAAATACTTAAACATTTACTCAAGATTTTCACTGAGGATGATGACAGTTTTCTGAAATAAGGTTACAGTCACAGAATCTTATTCAAAAGCGCTGTACGTGTTCATAGAAGCAGACTAAATTTGGGCTATTAAGAGCTTTAAAGAGCAGTCCTCCACCATGCAGGGCTATCAGTTGGAAGGCTAGAAATAGAAGCCAGGCAATATCAATAATCAGTTTAATGACTATAGTCACAATTCCACAAAATGTAATTGTGACGAAGGAAATATTGACTCTCCTATCACTGTACTCTTTTATATATTGTAAATGCAGCCAGAAGGTGTGTTTTTTTGCATGCTGATTTGCAGAGGTTCCCTTGCCCCAAGAATACAACACAACTTTTTGTTGGAATAAAATTTTGGCTGCAGCCTTTTATTATGCAACACAGAAGCTGGGCGAGCATAAGGGGCACATCCTAGCTACCAGGCAGCCCAGCCTGCTGAACCCCGCACCGACCCTTATTCGTATTGGGGAATCAAGACAGAAAGTTACTAGGTGCCACCTGAGTATATGCCCATTGTGTGACGCCCCTTCCTGCCAGGGGTAGCGAGCTCTTGCAAAGCCTCCGCAGCTTTCATTAGGGAGTATACCCCACTACCATACCTCTTATGAAAGCCCCCAACTGCAGGGGGGGGTCTGGAATGCTTTGTCGGCCTCCCCCGAAAGGATGTGCTCCTATGCCCTTACTCACCACAGAGCTGGCCTTCCAGCTCCTGCCACAGCTTCCTAAGCCTTTAACCATTGCAGCAGAGCATAGCATATTTCATGCAGCCAAATGTCCGATCCCCAGTCAGACAAGTGCACTCTGTCATTGCAAAAAAAAATGCCATTTGGTAATGGGAAATATCATGGTATGGAAACACCTCTCTGCCCAATTCCCTTACCACCTCAGCTGTGGCCTTGCACACCTTCCTCCAAGTTCAGTCCACCTTCCCAGGGTCCTAAGCCCCCTGCCATGCCTACCTCCTTAACAGGCAGGACCAAAAGCATTTTGCTCCTGGCAACCACCTACCGGTCTGAAGCCATGCTGTGAGACATCACCACACCCTTCTACTCAGGGATGTTGTACTCTCCCAGCTGAATGATGATGGCTTGGGGAGAGTCAAACTGGAGCACTGTGTTATGAACTGTGAATAACAACATGTCCCACTTCATACCCCTGCGACCCAGCCAGAGAATTGAGGCGATGTCCTCCCGACCAAGGTCTGGTCCCCATCCCCTTTCACAGTCCTAGAAAATGTCATTATTCCCTCCACACTTCAAAGAGAAGAGTAATGTGTCATTAAATCAAGTGACTTAACTAAATCATAGAACTACACTGAATTCTTTATTTCTCATAGGGTTACTGGTGGTAAAATGTATGGGACATAAGGTAAGGATGGTCTGAGGATGCCTGTGCTTTTCCTTTGTGGATTTGTGCAAATCTCTGACAAGGATTTGCCCCTATTTCCTTAATTTACCCTACTGATGGTATATGCTAAGGTTTGGCAGTCTCTAGCAGTTAAGAAGTCCTGTATATAAAAATATCCATGTAAGACTCTGTGATCTCTGCTTGTATATCTTGTAATTATGAACTTTACTGGCATGAGCACATGAGTGGGAAGGTTGTCCAGATCAAAAGCAGAACATTCATGGGAAGCTGGAGGCCTTGGTTTTGGTCCAGTCCCCACTCTTGATTTCTCTCCATAAATGAATGTGTTAATTGCTTTTATTGAATACACAGGCTTTCTCCAGTTTCAGAATTCCTGATGGTGGCCTGAAGTTAGAGAGCTTTGTAAAAACAAATAGAGCAAAGTAATCTCCATTTAGCTACAGATTCGGTTTCAAAAGGATGGAACTAAACTCTTTGGCAATACTTATTATAGGAGGCCACAAAAAGTGTGTAATGTACAGTAAAATGTGTAATTGGGCAACCATTATGACATAGCTGGCCAACAGTATGTCTTCTACAAGTAATTCAGATCAAAAGAAAATTATCCAATTTGCTATTTCCCCTGGAATTAAGGTATGTAGATTTTACACATGGAGACATACAAATGCACAAAAGAAACTGAGGAAGTCATTTTTAAACATTCTTTTGTGCTACTGCTCTTGTGTATGGGTACCTCCTTGCTCTAACCACTTTAAAAATTGAACACATGTCTTTTGAACCTCATTTATTTTCATTGTGCAGTGGAGGTATAAGTTTCTTTGTGCTTGCCATAGGCAGGTAATAATAACTTATATTTGTAGCCTACTGACAAGTCTACTGAGGTTGGATCTGTGTCTGGAACTGTCTCACTATCTAGGGGATCATGCTGGCAGGGGATGATGGGAACTGTAGTCCATAACATCTGGAGGGCTGCAAGTTTGACACCTGTGATCTAGGGTCACTGGGCCAATGGATCCAAGTTTTGGGTTGGTGAGCTCACTGGCCTTTTCCCCTACACTTTTTAAAGAGCTGGCTGCCCTGCCTGACTTCTTCAAAGAAGGTAAGTACTGCCTGCTCTCCCTATTCCTTTGTCAGAACCCCCTGGGTCACAGTGCCAGGGTAATCTCTGATAGCTACTAAAAAAACAAAAACAAAAACGCCTTTAATGGCATATTAAAAAATTACAGTTATGAAACAAAATGATTTTGATAGCTACTATAGTGGTTAGTTTCTGCTGCTGAGTACACCACTAAGAGCCAGCTGAGATTTTTCATTATGACTGACTCCCAAGTAGACTCTTTCAAGGTCACAATCTGCTGTGACCTTGTAAAGATCAATCCAGAGCATTTTAAATTCTCTAGTTTGAATCTAGAGAATCTCTTCTCATGGAGTGCATGGCTGCTGCTTCACCCTACACACAAAAAAAACCCCCTTCTGACTGAGCATCAGAAACTACTGGGAATGTATTGGAGATTGCAATGGAAAGGGAATTTGCAGAAAATGTGTTCTGGTTTGCACGTGGGGCAACCTGTCTGGTTGAGCATTGGATCAAACCCCTTTGTTTCTAAGGGGATTTTAACAGGAGTTTTGTATGTACTTACTGGAATCAAGGGTCAAGTGAGTGTAACTTCATCACAATCCTGCCTTATATTAGAAAAAAAAAATTTAAGAGATGTAGCTCAGCTCATTCAGCTTCAATTGCATGGTCCTGGTTTATCACAAAGAAATCTGACCTTTTATATGGAGTCACCATTTCCTTTCTCCAATTCACATAAATGAAATAGAGCAGAGTGTTCCTTCAACAGTTGTGAGCATTGTCTTGAAATAATTCTTATTTAAAATAGTTCTCCACTCATCATGCATCTATAAACAGATGCCAATAAGTGTGAATAAAAGCACTTAAAGGCTAATAGAAAATAAGAAAGATTTAAAAATAGCCCACAATGTTTCTACAATAAATTTTAATTGCTCTGTTTTACCATAAATTTGTGGTATAGAAAAGAGTAAAGATATTTTAATAACCAAAACAATTCCAGTCTCTGTATGTTTTCAAAACAGATGACAAGAGTATTTTTAAGAGCTAAAGGAAGTATGTGATAGAGTAGTTCGAGGGAATAAGGATAAAAAGAAGCTTCATTGCTGCACTTCAGGAGTGTATGACTAACATGGAGTGAACCATTGTTCAATTCTTCATTATTTTGGGTCTTCTCTGTAGGCACAAATAGCAAAGGAAATCCTACCCATTAAAATAATTTCATTGCTGACAGGTGGTAGCAGAGAGGCACTAGGAAACCATATTTTATTCTTCTGTGCATAAATACAACATTAGCGCTTTCTATAACTTTGTAAACAACAGATGCTTTTCTGATATAATTCCTCCAACTGGAGCCACTTTTAAATATGATATTTCCTCAAATGTTTGTGCTCTTAGTGCTTAGTGCCTTAGACTCAAATAACACTGCTTATACCTCAACAAAGATCTGAAGGAGGATATTTTAAGGCTCAGCATGAATTACAAGACTTTTGCTAATGAATAATGAGACAGCATTCCTTAACTTATCTTCATTCCTTTCCCATTGGTGGGAACAATGACTGTACTAGGGGCATGCTTAATTGAAATGGCTTGCAACATCCAAAATACAATAATAAAAAAGTGAATGATTTGCAAATGTTGATTGTATCTTTCGCCATGGGTAACAGGGTGAAATATTTAAGCTATTACTATTGGCAAAGACTCAAGCAGACACTAGAGCTGCTTTTCTTTTTCATTCGAACCCTCTAAAAATTGGAGCTATTTCAGAGAAATGTTTCTAGCTTTTATGGAGACAATACCTAATGGACCAATTTTGCTAAAATTATTGTAAGTACCATCAATATGTCATTGTTCAATATTTTTGTAAGTTCATTTCAAAAGAGATGCATTTTTAGCTAACATCATGGATTGATTATAACAGAAAGTAATAATAGTAACATAGGATTACAATATTACACATAGCTATTTGGTCTGGCAAGTGATAGGTAGGACATTCTCTACTAAATGCTGTATACTTCCTTTTGCACATATACTATGCCTCTTATTTGTTTTCCTTTACCAATGATCCCTTTTACAGTGTAAGGTCAAAGTGACTTCATTCTCCAAAGGCAAAGAACGGTCACATCAAAAACTAGGGATGCCACAAATTTCTCATTAAGTCTGACAGCTGAACATAACTTGCTCAATAGTCATGAACAAGCTGTAAGCCAACCAGGGAGACATTCATATTGCATCAAGGAACTCAAACAGCAGCTGAATAAGCTTGCAACTGCCTGTTGATCAAAAGTCGACTAACAGCAGATGGCAAAATAAGATAAGAACAGTGGCGGAGGGCCAGGGGGACGGGGTGTGTGTCGTGTACTGGGTGCACACCTGGGGGCGCAAAATCACCCCCTGGCCCCTTTCTCGGCCCCCCGCTGGTTCCCTGATGGCATCATCAATATCACATGTCATCATTCTATCTTTTCTTCTCACTTACCTATTTGGTTTTCTTTTGTAGTACTTTTTGAGGCTGAAAAACACGGCCTAGTTACAGTTCACAGGGAAAACTGCATGAGACCTTTCTGGGAACTGTAGTTCCTCAGGCAGTTTTCCCTGTGAACTGTAACTAGGCCGCGTTTTTCAGGCTCAAAAAGTACTACAAAAAGAAAAGGAAGGTAGGTAAGTGTGGGAAGGGGGTTGGGAATGTATGTGTGTGTGTGCTGCGGGGGGTGCCACGGGGGGGACAGGGGGGCAGAAAAAACACTCTGCACACCAGGTGCAGTTTGGCCCAGCTACGCCTCTGGATAAGAATGAGGTTAAAATCCTATCTATTCAGCAAAATAACTGTCCAATATAAGAAAAGGAAGAAGAGTTTGGATGTATATCCCCCCTTTCTCTCCTGTAGGAGACTCAAAGGGGCTTACAATCTCCTTGCCCTTCCCCCTCACAACAAACACCCTGTGAGGTGGGTGGGGCTGAGAGAGCTCCGAAAAGCTGTGACTAGCCTGAGGTCACCCAGCTGGTGTGTGTGGGAGTGTGCAGGCTAATCTGAATTCCCCAGATAAGTCTCTACAGCTCAAGCGGCAGAGCGGGGAATCAAACCCAGTTCCTCCAGATTAGAATGCACCTGCTCTTAACCACTATGCCACTGCTGCTCCTATAGTTGCAAAAAGGAGAGGAAAATATAGTTGCAAAAGGGAGAGGAAAAAGAACTCCAGCGTGGTATAGTGGTTAAGAGCAGGTGAACTCTAATCTGGGGAACAGGGTTTGATTCCCCGCTCCACCTGAGTGGCAGAGGCTTATCTGGTGAACCAGATGTATTTCCACATTCCTAAATTCCTGCTGAGTTACCTTGGGCTAGTCACAGTTCTTCAGAACTTTCTCAGCCCCACCTACCTCACAAGGTGTCTGTTGTGAGGAGAGGAAGGGAAAGGACTTTGTAAGCCACGTTGAGTCTCCTTGTAGGAGAGAAAGGTGGGATATGAATCCAAACTCCTCCTTTTCCTCCTCCTCCTTCCTTCTTCTAACAAAATTTGGTGGGGACGATTAAAAATATATACTTTTTAATGTTCACAATGTAAAAATAGAATGGAGAAAAAACTCACTCCTTTCCCTTCCTCCAAGCTGCATGGTGGACAGATGCAATGCTGCTGAGCTTCTTATGCAAAAAGAGAGAAGGGAAGAAAGCTGGTTTCTTGCATTTTCTCAACATCCCAAGCCAACAGCATCCCAAGCCAACAGTGGGAAAATAGCTGGGCTTCTGATATCCCAATGTGGTGCATCTCAGCAAGCATGGAAGAGAGCAGTTTCCTTGATGGGAGACCAATAGAACGTGACTTTCAACTCATCAGCTGGAATTTCACCCTTCTAAAAAAACCAGAACCAAAATATTTTCTTGATACAGAGCCAAATTTCCCCAACAGAGGATCAGAAGTTGACTCCCAGCTGATGCCTCATCATCTGGGAGTCAACTTCTGGTGGCTGCAAGTTGGCTGCTCCTGCAAATGCACACGAACAGGTTACAAAGAGCCAAACAGCCCATCAATTAATTTACTTCCTGATTACCATTGGGGAATGGAAAGAAAGCCAAATTGGCAGATGATCAAGCATCCCTATCAGAAATCACTGTAGTAAAAAGGTTGTTCTTTGTGCGTGTATGTTTAAGCTATGAAACAGTATTGGGTTGCATTCTACCACTGTAGTCAGCAAAGTTTGAAGCATTCCTCCAGCTAAAGGAAGAGCTGATAAAGAAGAGCTGCTTCCTTTGGAGGAAGGCTTCAAGCTGTGTTGATAGCAGTAATAGAAAACATCATCTGTATGGCCAGAAATAAGAATCTTCTGCCTGCAGCAACTAACAACTTTTTGTCCCTGAATGGAAGATTAAACATTTGTTTGAATCTGTCCTTGAAATCACGGATCTTGCCTTCTCTAATAAAACAACAGCAAAGATTTTGGCTAATGTGAATTAATAAAATCATTTTAAAATTAAATAATTTAGCTTTAAATATCATTTATGGACTGGGTTTGTTTCCATCTGAAACAGAATTAATTTATTTAGTTTATAGCTAAGTCACTCCAGGTGTGATAGAAATTAATATGATGAAATTGACATATAGCATATTGCTTATTGTCCCACAGGATCTGCACAAACAAAGCATGTTGTATCTCCTGAGGCAAATAAAATAACAAAGGCATTTTAATGAAGATACAAATACTGCTTTAATTTTAACACTGAAACGCACACTATAATAAAAGCTTATAAATAAAAACAAAACAAATATCTTCTTTTATTGTGAAACATAAAGTAGAATTGCTTGTATACTATGGAAGAAGCCTTTCAGTGTCGGCAGGGGAACTGAGACCTTGTAATAAGAAGACAATTACAAGAACCAGTATGATTTTCTGGGGATTCACAGTATGCCTCAAGGCAGACAGTGAGCATTGGATAACATGGTACAGAACTGGATTTACAGACACAATAAATCTCTCCCTTTTGCTGATATAGGCTATTTTATTATGGGAGCCACGACTAGCGATATTTCTATAAGTTACCTTTTATGTGTAGCCCAAAGGAAGTGTGGGAAGAAAATCACAGGACCATTATGCATGTTTCATCTGCTTTGCTTTCAGTCTACATTCCGTTTGGGTTGCATTCTCAGTTATGGACATGTTTCCCCCTCTTCAGAACTTATTGCGATCTGAGGTCTGGTTTTTGAGACCAGTTAATGTGCGACTTTAGATAGGAAAATGAGGAGAAAGTGAGGGTAATCTACTTGTGTTTGGTTTTCTCCAGGTTCCTTTGCTCCTCCCAGTTTTCCCCACCCATGGAAAAGCAATTCCACCCAATCAGCCAAAACTAAAAAGTGAGAGGCTGCTCAGTCTGGATGTGGATGCTTCACAGGACCTTTTCCCCATTCCAATGGAAAGAATGCAGGAAAAACCCATTGTGAAGTACATAGCCAGGGGTATACACAATAGGCCACAGTTTTTACTAATGGCATTGAACTTAAACATGCATTAATCTTAAAGTTCACTTAGGGATGTGTTATGCTAACATAGTTTCAGAAGGTAGCCATGTTGGTCTGCAGTAGAACAGTTAGATTTGAGTTCTATAGCATCTTCAAGGCCAACAAGAGTTTCATGGTATAGGCTTTTGAGAGTCAAAGCTCACATCCTGAAACTCTAGTTGGTCTTGAAGGTATTACTGCATTCAGCTTTAACTATTATGCTAGGAGTGGGCCACTGCTTAGCTTAAACTGCTAAAACATGGAATGTTTAAATCTATTAGTTTTCCACATCCTTAAAGCAACTTGGGATCAGTGTGCTTGAAGGGTCATGTCCGCTTATACTGTCCAGCCTACCAGTTAAGCTCTGCCTCCCAAGACTTGTTCCCTGTGCCCCTATTTTCAGAGATGACACAGGTGTAGTAAGTAGAGACAGAAATGCCACACTTCTTGAAGATTGCCTGTTCCCTACCTTACTGTCTTTAGGCACCAAGATAAAAACATTTCTTTTTACCCATGTTTTTAATTAGAATTTTTTCAACCAATCTCCATTCTATCTCCATTCTACCTGTGGAGTGCCCCTGACTTCCCCCACCCCCGCTATGCTGATTTGCGCTTGGATACTCGTGTACCTTCATACAACAGCCACTTCTGGGTGTAGCTGCTGCGGAGCTGAGTAGTGCCTGCACACTGGCATATTTTCTCTTTCCTCTAGTCCATTCCAGCTTTCAAAGTTACTTCATTCAACTTTTCTCACCATTTGATTCACTTCTGAAATGTATTTTTAGTATGTAATAAAACATTCTGCAGAAACAAAAGGATAAGATCCATTGGTTAATGACGGCAAGATTATTTTCCTAAGCTATTGGTGATACACAATTACGTAATATTTTTTCTGATGTTGTAGTTATTTATTTATTTAGTTTCTTACATTTATATCCTGCCATATTTCCAAAGACACAAGGCAACTGTATTTCTAATAAAGAACAAGGCTACATAGTAATACTCTAATACAAAAAGTATAAACTGCTCTTATGTCAATACATAAAAGTCAGTTTCACTGGAGATTCATTGCATTCATTTAACAGAATGAGACCTGCCAGTTTTCCAATTTAAAATGTGGTACTTATTAGTGAAATCAGCATAATTACCTGGTTTGGAATACAATTTTGCATTAGTTGTAATGCTTAGATGTATTATGGGTATTACAAAATAAACATCCTTTCTGCATCCATAATTGGAGAACCTTTTCCACTCAAGATAGGGGTAATTTGCACATTTTGTCATTGTTCAAATGTAATCTACCAACATGCTGGTTAGTGTAGTTGTATGTAAGTGATGAATATTTAAAAATTAAGACTTTGAGCACAATACTTCCTGTACAGTAGATGTTTTTGACCTGGGATTGGCCCAGTTAAAGTTTGCATCTTTAAATATCATGGATTTAAGGCACAATATTCTTTGCATTAGCAATTGTGACTATTGCTGAGACCACAGCAAAACAACACCAGGTGATTGTTTCTAGACTTGAGCAAAACCTTCAGTAAAATTCAGGTTCAGATTCTTTTTTTTTTTGGCTTTAAAATTATAAGTAAAGCTGGGGGGCAGTAAAGTTTCTCTGTTTCCTGGACACCCACTACAAGACTGGTAATATAATCTTGGATATCCCATCCCTTCTCTCTATATATCCAAAACCTGTCTTTCATCACTAAATTATATCC
The DNA here is from genome assembly GCF_021028975.2 of Sphaerodactylus townsendi. Classification (NCBI taxonomy): domain Eukaryota; kingdom Metazoa; phylum Chordata; class Lepidosauria; order Squamata; family Sphaerodactylidae; genus Sphaerodactylus; species Sphaerodactylus townsendi. Next base: position 52,083,806 of record NC_059431.1, read on the forward strand.
TAGGAAACCTTGAATGCATGTGTTTTTACTCCAGTAATTGAGTGATTGTGAGTGAGAATTTATTTTATTCCATTTGTTATTTTCCTAATAAAAACTATTGAAAAAGAAATCTATTTTCTCTGCTGGTTTCTTATGGTGAGCTGAAACCCGTATACACAGGATCTCTCTCTCTCTCTCTCTCTCTCTCTCTCTCTCTCTCTCTCTCTCTCTCGCTATCTCTCGCTATCTCTATCTCTATCTCTATCTCTATCTCTATCTCTATCTCTATCTCTATCTCTATCTCTATCGATAGATAGATAGATAGATAGATAGATAGATAGATAGATAGATAGATAGATAGATAGATAGATAGATAGATAGATAGATAGATAGATAGATAGATAGATAGATAGATAGATAGATAGATAGATCAAGTTACTCAACGCTCCTCACCTGAGGAGCGCTGGGTAACTTAATTGCTAAATATATATATCTATAGATTGCCTATGTATATGGGCTTCAGCTCACCATAAGAAACCAGCAGAGAAAATAAATTCTTTTTAAAAGGTTTTTAAAAGGATGCTGAATGGTGGAATAGGTTATGGAATATCTCACTGGTCTTACCAAAACAGTACTGTCCCTCACACAGAAAACCTAACAATTCAAAACTCTCAGGGCATACTGGGAGAAGTCAAAATGTCAGGTGTTGATAACTGCAGACCTTTACCACATGATCTCACCATATCTCTGGCAGCATTTAAAAAAACTTACCAGATTGAGGTATGTCCTCTGGTATCCCATCATTGACTGACTCACCTTTAGGGTAAGACAAATGATGAATAATCCTATACTCCTCAGGGCCTACTTTGGAAGAACACCCCAAGGGCAAACCCTTGAAAATAGCCTAGCAACCCTTCTCTCCTTCTACTCCATGGCGAATTTCTTCCTAACTATGTGCTCTAGTTCTAGAACTGACTTCAGATTCCTGGCCTAATAAAAATGCTGTAGGTCTGAGTACAGCATCTGAAAATCTGCCCAAAACTGCCACCAGGTACCACAACATCAGGCCATATTGGATTCTGCACTTTTTGCAGGTGTTACAATACCCTTCCAAACATGGGTACAAACTCTGGAAGTAGGGCCCACAACAAACCAAGAAGCCAGCTCTATCTCCATATCTGACCTCACAATAACTCGACTAACACCACCTGCCATACCATCTCAGGTGTGTTCATTTGTTCATCTCCCAGTGTTAGATACATCATAAAATGTCAGCAATGCCCTTCTGGTCTCTATACTGGTTAAATAGGTCATTCCCTGCTCAAAAAAAGGAGGGGCATAAATCTAGCACTGGAAACCACAATACTCAAAAATCAGCGGGATAACATTTTAGTCTTTTAGGTCATTCAGTCCTCAAAGAAATTTCAAAGGGAAATTACAGTACACAATTGCTGAACTCAAGTTAATTTACAAGTTCAGAACAATAGACTCCCCCAGGGCTGAATAAAAACATAGGATTCTTTCTCACTACAGATGCTGATTTTCTACCCCAAGCATTTCCCTTCTGTTCTAATCAAGCTGATTGCAATGTACATTATACCTTTGCATCCTTTACAAGAATTCTTTACAACATTCCTCCCACCTTCTGATTAGGATAAAATGATTTTTCACTTTTCTATTCTACTGTGCCCAATGAAGGGAACTTTACACCCTGAAAATCTTATTGTTACTGGATTCAAATGTGTCTGTTTTACTACCAAACAATTTGACTACCGTATTGTCGAAGGTTTTCACGGCCAGATTCAACTGGTTTGGCCAGATTCAACTGGGGGGTTTGCCCGGCTGTGTGGCCGTGGTCTGGTCGATCTTGTTCCTAACGTTTCGCCTGCATCTGTGGCTGGCATCTTCAGAGGTATATCACAGAGGGAAGTCTGTTACACACTGTGTCCAGTGCTACAGTGGTGCAGGGCATCCATTCAGCCACCAGGGTAGCAGAAGGAGCGGGCTGCCCAGGAGGCACCCCTGAGGAGGGGCTGCCCAGTGTTCTAAATCAGATCAAAATCCCATGCTGCTCCTCACGCTTTTTACTGCGCAATAAATGGTTGGCTATGACCAAAATAATTTCCCCCAGTCATGAGTGTGGTGTGGTTATTGGGTCAATGAGCTCTGAGCAGAGGTGGTCCTATCCTTGAGTGGCAAAATGTAAACAGAATGAATTGAATTTTATCACCTGCAAGCAGAACTCCATTTGCAGAAAATAACTTTCCTTTCTCTCTCTCTTTGGTTGGTATGACTCCCCAAATCACTGCTGAGAATAGTACTGAGGATCTCCAGAGTGAAAGGAATTGACAAAGCTCCCTTCCCATTTTTTACCCCTAGAAACGCCCTTCCACGGTCAGAAAATGATCATTGGATTCATCCCAAGCAGGTGATATGCCAATAGAGGCTCTGAAACTGACATCCCAAGCAGGTTTTAGATTAGCATCTGTTGAGTCCTCTTTCTGTCCACTAACATATAAGTCTGATTCAGTGTTATAATCCAAGTTTAATCTGTACTGTATTTTGAAATTTTTGCACTACTTTGGTGGTAGAGAACCTAAAAAGTGTTTCTTGACAGCCGTTACTAACATGAAATTTTAAATGAATAATAATAACTTTGCCAAAAATGTACAAAAAAGATCAGGTAAACTGGCAGTGCTCAATTAAAATGTACTTGACATTTAAAAAAGGAACAGGCTTGTATACATATTATTGAATTAAAATTGGCAGTGTTGCTTATTACTTCTCTGGCTCTTGTATTATTGCCCCATGATGTGGTTTCTGCTTGCATTTTGCTTTGTTATGCTAATAGGTCAGAATGATCAGTTAATGTTCCATCAATTGAAACTGATGGCTTGGAGATAATTTTTTGATAGAGAATCTCTATAAATGAATGATTTTCTTATCAGAGCTTGGAATGGATGACACACATCCATCTTATTGAAAAGAAGGGACCAGCATAAATATTAGATGTTTCAAGGGGGAGGGAGAGAAAAAGAGAAAGAGCTGTGGGATGGCTGAAAGTGAATAATTTTGGCTGGAGAATCACTCTCTTTGCCAGTTCAGGCAACAAAGTAAAATTCTAGACCTTTGAAGCAATGAAATGAGTTGAAAGGGAAGTGCCAAAAAGCAACCACTTCCTCAGAACTGAATACTGTGGTTGAGGTCCTGGAAAGCTGGCCAGTGAGGAGTCCCTATCATTCTGGACAGAGATAAACTGGTCTTCCACTGATGCTGTTTCTCATTCTGACAATTGACTCATTCAGACAGGTTCCTACCTCCTGATCCTATCCAGTGTTGAAGGAAAAGAATCACTCTAACTTTCCAAGATACATGAAAACACGTTTGCACTGACATTTGGTCATCTCATTACATTTGCTACATTAGACTGGACTGATCACATTACAGCCAGTTTAAGGAAAGGGATTGGAATGTGAATATTCCACATCCAAACCCAACATTTCATAGACTGCCATAGAGCTGATCATTAGCCTTGCTTTTGCTATATGCGTGGGATAATGGAAAGAGAAAGACCCAACATGAAATGAATTTACTCTACAAGGGAAGCTACATAGTCCACAGTTTGCAAGACCTGTTAATGATAGGAGGTTTTGGAGGACATTGATTCATAGTCGCCATGATTTGAAAGTGATTTGATGGCACTTTACTTTCTCTCTCTCTCTCTCCCTCTCTCTCTCTCTCTCTCTCTCTCTCTCTCTCTCTCTCTCTCTCTCTCTCTCTCTCACACACACACACACACACACACACACACACACACACACACACACACACACACACACACACAATTTCCGGACACAGTGGTCATAAATTTATACCTGCTGAAACTCCATAATAAGAGAAATGCTCTTAATTATTCTTTACCAACTTCTCTGGAAATCCACTATCTGTTTCTTTTCCTGTTTTAGGAATTTGGAGTCTATTTCTAATCAATTTTGTTTTGATTGAAGAAACATTCAAAACAAGGAGGGGCAGAAAGAGTGAGACTTGAAACTCACAGGATCACATCAGTTGACTGAGTTTGGGTTGAAAATTAATAACTAATGCTTGATAACTAATGCTTGACTGGATACGTGGAACTATAGTGCATACCACAATGGCTGAATAATATATATTGAAATAGACTCACCTATATAGGAATAAGAGATAGATAATTAGGGTAATAGCCATGTATATTCTGTCATATGGACTTATATAGTATTTTACATGTTCATGTAGTTGTAACTAATTTATGTGTATAGGTATAAGATTGTAAAATTGTGAAAAATTTAGTATGCACCTTTATATATGGGTGAATTGTGATAATGTGTGGTGATGCATGTTTAAATATGATTCTAGCACAAAATATATATTATTGATACCCATGCAGCATTGATATGTAATGTCATACTTTATTGTTCGTTTATACTGCTCCAGAAAGGCACTCAAGCATTAGTGGTTTCTTTAGGCAGATATTTCTTAGAAGTTACAGAGCAAATTCAGGTTCACTTAAATAGCCATTTCAGTTACATGATTTTGCTTCACTTAAAGATGGCTGTTTTAGTTTACAGATTACTTCAAGTATAGTTTCACACATGCTCCAGTGTCTCTTTACAGGGAAAATCTTATTAACATGGTTCTGAACACTGTCCTAAAACTCCCACCCTTAAACTCGAAAGGGCTTGGGGAAGATTAAACTTTGGGGTTTCACTAAACCCACGTGTAACAGTTAAGCTAAACACCCTCAGAAATTATCCGGTTGCATATCTGAGTGCATCTCCTCATAAGACAGTAGCCAAGCCCTTTGTGGTTTTAGGAGTGTTTCCCATAAATTCAGTTTCCCTCTTGTTTTCCACCACCACCAGGCCTACTAGCCTTTCCCTCTTGTTTTCCCTTTTTAAAAGGATTTTAAAGGAAATTGTGGAGAGTGTCTCTGGAACAGCATATCACTGGCTGTGTTGTACAGAGCAGTTGGGAAGGAGTGCCCTTGGTGCTGAGAAGCATCTTTCCAAACCTGCCAGTGGATGTGCAGTTTATCAGGTGAGTCTCTAATTCTGCCATTGCAGATATGTCTTTCACATTATATTTTCACAACAATAGTTATAACCCTGCTATCAGGAGGTAAATGATTATGTTGTTATGAAACATCCATTGTATAGATAATGAACATTTGTGAGCTATGCTAATTTTATTTATTTATTTATTTATTTAATTAATTAGGCTCCCCGAAGGGCTCTGGGCGGTGTACAGCATATAAAATAACAATGTAAATTAGTTAAACATTTAAAAGCAGCTATAAAACCAAAAATTCAGTTTACACAATTAATTAATAATAATATAATTAATATGTAGTTGGCGCCCAGTTTTCCACATTTAAAATTCCCTCTCCCCTGGAACTAACAATAGTAAATAAAATATTCATCTTGCTCCACACTTCCCCTCACCATATTTTTCATTCTGTTAAAGTGTTTACTTTCATGTAGCCATTGTTCCAAAATTTCTTTAATAATTCTTTGATTTATCATTTGAAAAGTAAGTTATGTTGCTATCATCTCACATTTGAAAATGATTAATACATATAATTAAAAAAATAAATGCATCATAAAGCAGCAATTGTTGACAAGGTAAGTAGCTGACATCTATTCAACAAGTGAATCAGTCTAATAAAACAGAGACTAGTAAAGGAATAAGCAACAAGCTAATCTTCGGTCCGATTTAATTTTACAAATATCATTCATGATTGCCTATAAAATCACATTGCTTACTATTTCATTTGGGTTTGCAAAAATTGAAGTAGTACATTTTTAAAATCTCCTTTGTGTCTAATCAGAGATGGACAGAAAGGAGCCAAAATACGATTGGAAATGGGTCCAAGGGAGAGATTGGCTTTTATTAAGGATGCAATGGTCCTTTTACATGTTATTAAATGGTATGTTAAAAAAGGAGTTTGAGAACTTCAACATGAATGCTATAGACAGTTGAATCTACTGTGATTTAATTAATTGTTGATACGCCAGTCAATTCACTATTCAGGTAGTTTCCTAACTGAAGAGATCCCAAGTCTCAGAGTGTGAAACAGTGGTCCGTTTTAGCCCCATGTTTTTCAAAACTGTGTTAATGACAATGTTGAGAGTCTGTCTGGTCCAGAGCTTTATCCACTCTTACTTGGGTCACAGAAAGTGTCCATATCCTGCACGTGTATTATATGGTTTTGCTATCTCTCACCACTATCTATCTCAGGAGGATGCTGTACAAGCTCAGCAGCTGTTTGGGGGGGAAGCTGTAAGTGTTAAACACACCAAGACCGAGGTGTAGAAGACTTGTAAATCATGGTGGTTCATTGTACTTCAACTGATCAGTATAGCCATTTTAAATATCTTGGAAGTACCATTTAACTAAACCCTTTCTGGAATGCTCTCCTGGTGATAACAAAATCCTTAATCTTAGAAACAATAGGGGTTAATCTCAAATTCAATAGCACAAAAGATGGCTTTCTGACTGATCCCACCATGAAATTATTTCTGAGTAAGGTCACAGTCCAATCATTATATAGAGCAGAAATTTATGATTATGGGCTAGGATCAAACCTACAGACTGTCCAAAATTTCTTTCTAAAAATAATTTTAGTAGTGCTGTGGGCTACTCCAGCTACCTTCCTGCAATTAGGAACTGAATGCAGAAATTACAGCAGAAAACTGCAGTTTTCAACAAGCTAACTCTCAAGGCAATGCTCTACTCTGTTGCAGAAAGACCACTTTGGGGCTGTTTGGTATAATAGAATCCCACATCATTATTCATCATGGGCCCTGGATGTTCTTAAACCTCAAGACTGGATGTGAAATTTTGTTACCATGTTAGGAAAATCATATCCAACTCCTTATGCTCACCATGATTTAGATGGATTATGAGGAGTGACAACAGAGCTTACAATTCATCCAGTATCACTTTTTATTAATACAGAGCTGCTTTTTTAATAATGTTTATTTATAATTTTGCCATAGAACAAATATACATATGACAAACAATTTTGTATAGGTCATTAATTCATAGTATGTTAGATACTGTTAGTTTCTTAGTAGAAACTATTGAACTAAACCTACATACAACATATAACTGAGTAACATAATACACATTTAGCATTTAAGATGACTTCCCTCCATCTTCTAGAGATAACTCAAACAAAATTTATAGTATGGCAAACATACCAAATGGCACTTCTGGAGCTGAAATTAAAAGAAAATATGCTCAGACTGAGAGGAGTGAAAGAAACACCTAATGAGAACACAACTAAATTAATTCTACCAGTTCTTGCTGAACTTTGGGAGTTGCCTGAAAAAGAAGCACTAAAAGAAATAGGTAAAGCCTATAGGGTAAATTTGAGATATGCCAGAGAAACCAAAGCCCCAAGAGACATTGTGTTAGTATGGACAAGAAAATCAATGTGAGATGCAATACTCAGAACACATTCATCCCAAAAAATAATACTGGATGGTATACAACTAAGAATTCTGAAGGAAGTGCCGCACCGCATTTTGAGAAAAAGTAAAAATTATGCGAAGTTAACAAAAGTTCTTAGAGACAATGATATCACCTTCCGATGGGCCCAATTGGAAGCGGTCATTTTTTAGTTTAAGGGCAAAAACTATGTTATAAATACCACCTTCAAAGCTCAAGAATTCTTGGAAAAGAATAAGCAAGACTTTTTACAAGAAGAGGAATAAATTTTACAAATGTAAGAATTATACCTATAAATAATTATTATACCTATAAATAATTATACCTATAAATAATAATTAAACAGCCCTAGAAAAAGGAGAAATGTTTTTCACCATTTTATTAGAGAAAATAATGACATCTTGTGTCTACAGGAAATGCATATAAAGGTTGGTAACGAAAGCTATCTAGAAAATAATAGACTTGGACAACTTTTCCAAACAAATTTTAAGAAAAAGAAAAAGGGCATAGCTATCTACATAAAAAAAGAATTTGAACCAAAATTAATACTAAAGGATACTGAAGCTAGATTTCTAGCCATTGAAATTAATGCCAACCAAATGAAGATACTAATTGTAGGCATCTATGCCCCAAATGAAAATAAATCTGACTTTTACTCCAAATTAACAACTTCATTGTTAGATTTGACCTATGAAAATTGGATTCTTCTTGGTGATTTTAATGGTATTGTTGACACGAACCTTGATAAAAAAAAATATAGAGCTGCTTTTATAGCTATCCATTTTCATACAATGCCAACAACTATCTTGATACAGTGATACCTGTTTCCTAGTGTCTATGTAATTGTGGACTCCCAAAATGGGAAGTCCTTCCCTATTATGTCCTCTTTGTCCCATTCAACGGGAACCCAGGTCCAAATTTCTAATAGTTATCAAGGTTCACCTAAATCCATATTCAGTGGTGGTGAAAATAATTTAATTTTTATTTTATGTTGACCAGCAGGTCACTCTCATGATATCTCTGAATGCACTGGCAGCGAAGAAAACCCACTGCTAAAGTTATGTTTGATGTTAACCTTTTACTTCACTTAGAGGGTTTGGGAATTTTTAACTCCATTCCTTTTAATTGGTTTTTATCATTGTTTTTATCATTGTTTTCTGTAAACATTAGCATTTTATGCATTACTTTTTAGTCCAAGATTATAATAGTCTTTGGCCATTCTTAATAAAATCTCCTATTGCTACTTAAAATTAGACCACCTATTTTTTTAGCTCAATGTTTGAATGAGATACCACATCAAGCAACTTTGTGCCTTCCCAGTAGCTAGCTATAAGTGTAATTTGAGTAATGGCAGCGGTAATGGCAGCGGGTTTGGCACCTGAATAAAATGTATATTATTTTGTTTCTATACAGTTGACTTTTTTAGTAGGAAAAACCCCTTTGCTCTTCAACTGCACTGAATTGTTCATAAAAGGTCTGAATGTGCTGGTTGTAATTCATAACCTCCACCAAAGCAGCAGTTGGTCAAGGTTTCATTTTAAAATTATCACTGAGAAATTGCAGTGTTCTGAAACAAATTATTATTATGTTTTCAGAGGTGTCTGTCCTAGACTGCTAAGTCATCATGAATCCCTAGACAAAGATATTTGCCACCTAATGGCAGGACTGGTACTGCTTGGAGTCCCCAAAACCACAATAGTGACACACACTCTTGGGGTAAAATTTTTGGCCACAGCCAAACTATTTTATTGACAAAGGATGAAAAGAAGCATGAGGCACAGCATGGGGATCTGATCAACACACTGGGCAGCCCAAGTGCTGTCGCCCAGTGAAACCTTTCTCCAACCCATCTGCTGGAGGAGCCTGTTAACCTTGTGCGGCAACTGTGGAACTCAGCCAGGCAGGATGCCCTGTGCTAGATATCTGTTTTGCCTAGCGCAGCAATAGTGGAACTCAGTGGGGCAGAAGGCCCTCTGCTGGATATCTCTTAAGAGATTTGGGGTGGAGCAAGCCATGAGGCAGCATGCTAGATGGGGGCTACTGAGGCTTGCACCCCTTAGCAGTATAACAATTCTTCAGGGTGGAAGGCCTCAGTAGCCCCCGTCTAGTATGCTGCCTCATGGCTTGCTCCACCCCAAATCTCTTAAGAGTTTACCACCAAAGAGTGTAGCTCCACAGCTCCCCTCACCATCAGATCAGATCCCATGCCAACCTGCCAGTCTGGCTATGACAGAAAACATGCATTAACAATGTCCAAAGGGGAGAAATGGGTGGGAGACTCACCACTGCCCCACACTCCAACAATGAGCCCTAGGCCAGGCAGAGACTTAAAAGGCTCCCTGTCGGCCCTTTCTAATGATGTCATGGCCCCTGGCTTCATAATGTCTCTGCTCACACTGGGCATGGCTGCTGCCTGCCCTGTACCCTTCAAAGAGCAGGCACAGCAGGGCCACCTGGCCGTGCCCTTTCCCCGGGCAGAAATAGTGGCCACGCTAACTCATGGCTGCTTCTTTCTCAATATCACTTCAACAAAACATTATATTAAAATATAGAAACACCATGAGCTTCTAGAACTGCCAGAATTTTGTCCTCCTTATTCTCCCATTTTGTCTCTGTCTTTATCTCCTCAATGTCTTATGTCAACTTTCAATTCCATCTTTCCCATTTCTTGTTTCTTTTTCTCTTTCCCCACTCTCCTCACAGAGTATCTTATTGTATTGTCGAAGGCTTTCACAGCCAGAATCACTGGGGTGCTGTGTGGTTTCCGGGCTCCTGATGTTTCGCCTGCAAGATGCAAAGATCCCCTGAAGATGCCAGCTACAGATGCAGGCGAAACGTCAGGAGAGAATGCTGCTAGAACACGGCCATACAGCCCGGAAACCACACAGCACCCCAGAGTATCTTATTATTTTTGGGTTGAATTTCTAGTGCTAGCAGGCAGTGACATATATTTAGCACTAGCGGGCCCAGCCACGTGTTGCTGTGGCTCAGTCTGGTGAAGTGGAAAAGAAAGAAACGGGGAAGTGAACAGTTCGAACATGTGTCATTGCACAATGCTTGCAAGGGAGGGGAGGGGCAAGGGGCCCCTCCCTCCCCTCCCTCTCTCCCATTCCCTTGCATGGCACCCCTCCCCGTCCTTCCCTAACGTTCCCCTTCCTCTGCTAGGGTGGGTGGGCCATGTCCAGGTGGTGGACACTGTCTCTTTCACTCCCTTCCCTTGCAGGTGAATTACCTAGCTTAAAACACGCTGGGAGGCATGAGCTACATTGTGTTCAAATTTCAGAGTGTTTGGTCCAGCAAACCCCCGGACCCTCCCTCACCTTCCCCTTCCTCCGCTAGGGTGTGTGGGCCATGTCCAGATGGCGGGCCCCATCTTTTTCACTCCAGATGGCAGTGGTTTTCAAGGAAGGCATGGTTGTTTCCCTTGTATCAGAGGGTGTTGCTTTGATGGCCAGCAGATGGCGCTGTTGCGGAACAGAACTGTGGTTCCAACTGTCACAGGTGTGGCATGTACACAATAACTGGCACAGTTGTGACATGTACACAACAGGAGGTGTGGGAACAGTATGGAAACCTGGCCGCACGTGAATGTGACTTTGTGTGAAAATTTCAAAGCAATCGGTCCAGTAGTTTGGGAGATTACCTGTCAGCAGAAAAATGCACTGATAGATTTATATATATATAGATTACCATTTAGAAAGTGTAAGTCATTAAATGTTCAAATTTAGGTTTGTGTCCTACCTGCGCAAAGTCTGACACTCCATAATAAGAACCATGTATGTTGCAGGAAATCTCCTGAGGCTGGTGGAAATATTCATACTTTACTAAGTAGGATCATGACTGGTACTATTTCTGCTGATTTGTTGCCATTAGGGTGTGGAATGGAGTTGCATAGGTCAAACAGACAAGAGGGAATCTGCAGAGTAACCCAGTGCATTAAGGATGACAGCCTGCTGAAAGGGTCATGCAATAAATGTGTAACTTCAGTGTCATTTCTTCTGTATCTGATACACAGTCTGAAAATGTTAATGTGCTCAGTTCATCAAAAGGAATGACATGTTTTTGCTTCAAGAAGGAAGCAGAATAAATGGGTTGCTTTCTACCATCTGTACAAATATTATAAGAAGCATGAGATTGGGTTCAGTACTCCAAAATCCAAATTTGGACCTGGTACAAATGAGTGCAGCTTGATTTACTCTACTAAAGTGACACCCTGTTATATTTGGCATAAATTTGGCCATGCTTCATCATCTTTGAACTGGTTCGCTGCATGACCTTAAATGAAACATGTCTTTGTTCTATAGTTTCCCTCATGAGAAAGTGAGTGTTACAGACCCTCGTATGGAGATTAAGGTTTGGAAATCAAGCAGTACAGCATGTCCAAGAACTCTGACCTTCACCTGTCTAAACCCAAATCGGATCAGCTATTTTTCATTTAGCTTGGTAGGAACATTTTTTTAAAGTTTCCAAGCCCTTTCCCATCATTCCTTTCACAAAATCATTTTGGGGTTGAATTTCTAGTGCTAGCAGGCAGTGACATATATTCTTGTTTCCCTTTCTCTTTCCCCACTCTTCCCCATTTGTGAAGAAAATGTATCTAAATACATCAGAGGCATATGGGGGACAAATGGCACCCGGAGACAGCTCCGTCTCCAGGCACTCCTCCCCATCCTCAGCCTTGCAGCCCGGTTTCTGCTCCTGGAAGTCAACTTCCAGACTAGGGATGTGCTTTTAAAAGCATGGAGGCCAGGGGTGGGGCTTAGGGGTGGGACTTGGGGGCCCCATCCACTGAGCCCTGCCCTCCATACAGGCTGGGGTGGGGCTGTGGGGTAGGGCCCCACCCCAAGCCCCTGCCCTTGTCCTCCAGGGCCTGGGGAGGGCAGAAGCCAGCCTGCAGGGAGGCTGGGAGGGGACGGAGCACCACAGCAGGTGGCTCGGGTGCACTCCAGTCACGTGGGGGGGCCTCCAGTGCCTCCCACGTAACCAAAAGACACACACCCAGGGACATGGGTGTCCTCATGTCCCCACTGATGGTACACCCCTGCAATACATATGAGTTCAAATCTTTCAAGCAGAACACAAGGTGGAACATCCTGAACAACAATATATAGTACATAGATCATGCTCAGTGTTGAACAAAAATTGTTCAGAATGAAAAGCTGCAAGACATTTGAGCAATTTAATACAGGAGGGTAATGTTGTTTTAGTTTTCATCTCTTCAAGAGCAGCCTTGATCATCTTCAGTAAATCATTGCCATAGAGATATATAACATGTGAATCTGAGCAAGGCTACTGGGAGTCACCATGTGCCCCTGACATAGATTCTGCTGCTACCACCTTTGAGATCATTCTGATTCTATGTGTCTAATTTTGCAATGTTATATTTGTATGCACACACACATACACACATGTGTATCAACATAGGATACATCTGATGAAGTTTGCAAAAATTTCCTATCACAATAAATCTTTAGTAAATAAATCAGCAAGAAATTTATTTTACCTTGTACCTTTACTTTGCACAAAAGATAAGGTAAATTTATTATGTAGTATTGCTAAATGAGAAGTACCAGAATTATTGGGATTCATTTTGCTGACTTATTTTCTAAAATTATTGTGTTACTTGTCATATAACATGATGCTTATGATCTATAGTAGCAAATTAGCAATTAAAGGGGAAATAAGATGCCCCAATATAACATCAAACCACTGCCTGAATAGTGTTTAAAATGTAATTAAATCTAAATAAGGGGGGAAGAAGTTCCATCCATGTAATCATTAAAACATATTAGCATTCCATTTTGCATGCAGATGTGCAGATTTTCACTCACCAATGATCACTGACACTTTATTGTTGGAATAATAATTGGCCGCAGCCCATTTATTAAACAGAACATTGGGAGCTGGGTGAGCATAAGGAGCACATCCTGGCCAACCAGGCAGCAACCGTTGAACCTGGCCTACGGGTAGCAACTGCTGACCCCTGGCCCTTCGGGCAACAGCTATGCTGAGCCCGGCACCATCCCCCATGGGACAGAAAGTTACTAGATGCCACCCCTTCCTGCCAGGAGTAGCAAGCTCAAAACAGAGCCTCCATCAAGCACTCCACTACTCCAAGACCTATAGGCTCGCCCGGCTCCCCTGTCACGTGACCTCCTTCAGTCAGCCAGAGGGAGCAGCCACTCATTCCTCCCCTGCCACAACACACTCCCAGGTAAGTCAGGGGACACGTCTTTCCCTTATCATGCTGGTAGGTGCATCATACTTCCATATATCTCCTGAATTTCATTTGCCATATAATTGCCCACACACCCAGTTTGTGTCGATTCTCCTGAATTTTTTCACAATCAGCCTCAGTTTTGACAATGTCCTGACATGTTGACAATGCCCTGAAAAACTGATTTTATCCAGTTCATGCAACAGAAGACCACACAAGTATGATAATTAAAGCTTCAGGTGCGCTAAAGCAAGGCTAGAACAAAAGAATCCACGTGTATTACTAATTTCTATTCTTCAAAGAAATTCTAAGATATGTGCTTTGCATGAAAAACTAATGTTCAATATTTTACTAAAACACATTTAAATTGTACAAATTTTAGCAGTCAAGAGATCTGGTTCAGCCTGAAGGAGTTCCAATTACTTTTTATTGCATGTAAATCTTGAAAAGCTGTATCTATTACATACAGTGTTGGATTTTCCATTGACCCAGTGACTTATATGGCCAAGTACATTTACATTTTGCAGTAGGAATACCAAGAATGAGCACCAAATCTGTCTGAAAATATAATATATACATAGACAAAAATACACACCCAATAAATTGTATCGCTATCTCCTCCTTGACTGTAGATTAAACTCTAGTTAGTTCTTCATTTTAATCTCTTACACTGAGAGAGTATGGTTAGCCCAAGGTCACCTAATGATTTTTAGAACTGGGCAGGGATTTCAGAAGTGTCCCAGATCATAATGCCACCTTCTAACTATTATATCACATCCAGTTTTCATTTTCTTCCATCTGTTCATTTAGTTGATATTCAGGTTATACATCCTTGATGTTTGTGTGAGTGTGTGTCTTGGCATCCACATGATCAGGCGTCATTGTTGCATGTCACTGTTGACAATATTATCTGCATGGAAGACAGAAGGGAGCATACCTCTTCAAGAGAACTGCCAATTTAGACAGAGCTAAAAAAACTGAGCTTATTATATTATTCACAAGATGTTAATTCCAACTCCAAGCACCCTTCTTTTTGCTGATATCCAGTACATATAGGACAGCAAAATGCTGTCTTATACTGTGAAGAAAACTTCATTCTCATAGGTTATTGTGTGTTATTTGACAGCACTATCTGGATATCTTTGTTGCCTGAACTTGCTTGAAAGCAGTTCAACTCAGATCTGATTTTACACTCTGAACAAGCAAAACTGCATTTACCTTTTAGAGCATCCTTGAATACATTCCAAAGCCTGTGTTCTCCAAAGTAAGCATATTAAATGGAGATTATTTCCTAATATGTGTTTTTTGTATATGTCCATGTTCATCACTGCTTGATGGGGTTCAGACTTACAAGAGTACCAAGCCTCCTCAGGGATAGGAATCGATTTAAGATGATTCGCCCAAGTAGTGTGTTGGAGCCCAATGTTGTAAAGAGGTGAGAACTAGATTAAGGTGATTTGCCTGGGATCCTGAAGAATCCAAATGGTTTTTAGACAACATTAGGGAACCCTCCTGCTGATACAGTCAGCTCTCCTTTCAGTGCCCTGGTTGGCCTAAGGAATGGGGAAATTACCCCAGGAAATTAATATGATCACACCTAGGTACTCTTTTTCAGGACAAAGAGCCCAGGAAGCCTCTTGGCTTACTGAGGGGCTGTGGACAATGAAAAGACAGAGGAGATGACTACAGCATGGTGGAGAAAGATCTGAGATTAATCTGACAAGTCATGGGCTACAGACATTTGAAAACTTCTCTATGGCTGTGATGATGGCAAAGAAACAATATTTTTATGGCATCATTTCATCAGTGTAAACTTGCAGAATCTTTTAGGTGGTCAGGGATCTATTGGATTCTTGCTGACAAAAGAATGTGAACTGCTATGCAGCCAGATGAGATCATTTTGTTAAGTACTTTGTTGATAAAATTTCCTATATTCAATTCAATTTGGACTCCACATTAGAATAATAGAATCGTAGAATTGGAAGAGACCCCAAGGGCCATCAAGTCCAACACCCTGAAATGCAGGAACACATAAGCAAAGCACTCCTGACAAATTACCATCCAGCTTCTCTTTAAAAACCTCCAAAGAAGGAGACTCAACCACACTTTGAGGTAGTGCATTCCACTGTCAAACAACTCTTACTGTCAGGACATTTTTCCTGATGTTTAGGTGGAATCTCTTTTCCTTCATCTTGAACCCGTTACTCCTGGTCCTAGTCTCTGGAGCAGCAGAAAACAAGCTTGTTCCCTCACCAACATGACATCCCTTCAAATATCTAAACATGGCTAAGTATGTGAATCTCACTCCTTTACATTTACCCGATCTCCCCGATTTATTTAGATTACACTACTTGTTGGACAACCCTGATCCTTCTCTCTGTATGATAGTGGCAGACTTTCTCCTGGAAATTACTAAATGCCAGTAGATTTCCTTCATCCTAAAATGTATATCCTGTATTGTATATGTTTTTCTTCTGTTTAATCTGTTTTTATTATTGTTGTACTGCTGTCTATGCCAATAAAGGCTTGCTTCCTTTATATATATACTCTTATTGATACAGCCCAGAATCACATTGGCTTTCTTCACTGCCGCATCACACTGCTGACTCATGTTCAGTTTGTGGTCTACTAAGACTCCCAGATCCTTTTCGCATGTAGTGTTGTCAATTAGTAGCAAGAAGATCAGATGGTCCCAGAGTGCTGATTTTTTCCTGGTATGTGACTTGTGTCATCTGAGGATGCAGACAGGATTCTTGAAAGTTTGAGACCTACCACCTGCTTGGACAACCTTTGCTCCTACTGGTTGCTTACATTTGCCTGGGAGTGCTTGAAGCAGACAATGGTTGCTCCATTTCTAAAGAAACCTACTCTGGATCCAGAACAGTTGAATAGCTATCATTGAGTCTCAAACATCCCATTCTTGAGCAAGGTTACTGCCAACTTCATGGGTTCCTGGATAAAGTGGATTGTTTGGATCCACACCAATCTGATTTCAGGCCAGGATATGTGCTTGAAATGGCCTTAGTCATCCTTGGTCATGTGAAGATTACACTCAGCTCTATCACAAGCTACCATAAGATCTCAGGGAGTGGAAACCATGAAAAGTTACCTGGAGGTTTTGGGATGTATGAGGGTTAACAAGATGAAATGAATCCCTCCCCCCAAAAGAGGTACTGGTGAAAGGAAGGGTGTGACCCAGGAAATGGTTTATCCCATGTTCTAAATGGGTCTGCACACTCCCCTAAAGGAGGGGATTTGCAGTTTGGGGATACTCTAGGACCTCCTTTTGGATAAACAGTTGAAAGCACTGGCCAGGGTTCCTTTTATCAACTTGAGCTGGTGAGCCAACTCTTGCCATGGTGTGGCATAGCCTGGTAACATCTATATTAGATTACTGCAATGAACTCTACATGGTGCTTTCCTTAAAACTGTCTAAAAGCTACAGTTGGTGCCGAATGTTGCAGCCAAAGCATTGATTAGAATGGGCAATAGGGATTTTATCACTCCAGTCATGTTCCATTTACACTGGCTTTCAAGTCACTTTTAAGCTCCATTTGAGGTTCTTTAAAGTCCTTTGTGGATCATCTTCTCCCATATGAACAAACCTATACACTCAGACCTGCAGCTGTACTCTCAGATAATCTTTGTAGATCTTCCAGGTTATGGCACCAAAATTTTGGAACTGCTTCCCCAGGTGTATTGGTGTCTTCACTAGTAGGTGAATAATTTGTTTGATTTCTATGTCATGCCCCTGATAATATTTACCAGCCCACCTTCTGGAGTTATTTATGTGGGTGTAACTGCATTTAATTGAACTATTTTATGATCTCAACTATATTTTAATTGCTCAAATGTTTAATTTTTTTTCTTCATATTTACTGCCTTGTGGACCCTGATCAGGTAAAATGGTGACATAAAATATTAAGTCAAAAAAATTAAAATTAAACTTAAAAGAGAAAGAAGCAGGGAAAGGTGAGGATATAGGGGTTGGAAAGATGAGGAGTTGTTGTCGAAGGCTTTCACAGCCGGAATCACTGGGGTGCTGTGTGGTTTCCGGGCTGTATGGCCGTGTTCTAGCAGCATTCTCTCCTGACGTTTCGCCTGCATCTTTGGCTGGCATCTTCAGAGGATCTGATAGTAGGAAAGGAAAGCAAGTGGAGTATATATACCGGTGAGTCACTGTCTTGACTGTAGATTAAACTCTAGTTAGTTCTTCATTTTAACCTCTTACACTGAGAGAGTATGGTTAGCCCAAGGTCACCTACCGTATATACCGGCCTATAAGACGACTTTTTAATGCAGGAAAATCTTAACAAAAGCCGGGGGTGGTCTTATAGGCCGGGCACCCCCCACCCCCTGCTCGGACTTGCCACCGCCTAGCCCAAGGCTCTTTCCTGCTTGCTGTGCGGCTCTTGCCCGCCTGCCCGCCGCCGCCACCGCCACCGGCCCCACACATCCCCCTCGGCTCAGGCTGGCTCCAGGTTGTCTTCAGGCAGTCAGCCTGAGCCTTTGTCTATGATTTTCTTAAAAGGGCAATTCCCCAAAGACTGCTTAAAGGGGAAAGTTTCCCCTTTAAGCAATCTTTGGGGAATTGCCCCTTTAAGAAATTCAGAGTCGGGAAGAAGACTGGCGGGAGATCTCCCCAGCCAGCCAGGGCAGCCTCCCTGTGCAAGAGAGGGAGCTCCAGCTAGCAGCTTTTATACAAGGGGATCTGCAGGCTGGGGCACCCCTCAGCTTCAATGGAGGCTGCCTGGCTGGAGGGGGGAAGTAGGGGACTATTTTCCCCTCTTCCCCAGCCTTGAGCCAGGCAGGCCTCCCGTGGAAACGCTTCCCATGCGTCCCATCCCTGCAACAATCGGCCCGGGCCTCCACCAAGGCTACAGCGGAAGGCCACCCGGTGTGTCAGCCGCTGCTCTGTCCTGCACCTCAGCGACGATCGGTCGGCCTCCGCCTGAAGGCCAAGGGAAGGTCCGCCTGGGGTTGCCGCCACTTCTTGCTCTTCGTCCCACCTCTAGGACAATCAGCCAGCCTCCGCCAAGGCCAAGGAAGGCCATCTGGGATGCCGCTGCCGCCGGGGCTCTGTCCCAGCCTCCTGCGACGATCGGCCTGCCTCTCCTGAGGCCAAGGCCACACAGGGTGTCACCGCTGCCTCTGCCACGGGGTAGTCTTATATGGCGAGTATGTGCCGAAATCTATATTTTAACTGGAAAAGTGGGGGGGGTCGTCTTATACCCCCAGTTGTCTTGTACGCCGGTGTATACGGTAATGATTTTTAGAACTGAGCAGGGATTTCAGAGGTGTCCCAGATCATAACTCCACCTTCTAACTATTATATCACATCCAGCTTTCATAGTGACCCTCCCATAGGCCCTAGGGCATTTATATCTGAATGTGGTCTATAATTTCTAGAGCAGATTGAAAATGGGTGGGCTGTATAGTTCTAAATTCATTGGCATAGAAAGGAGGTATTTCATTTACATCCTAATTCTAAACACATTGCATGGAGGTAAATCCTATCGATTTACATGTAATGGAGTTCTTCAAAATCTGTTAATACATGCCCAGACTACAAAAAATAGGCAATGAAAGGTGACTCTTAATGCCTTTTAATAATGGATGATCAACCTAATTAGTTACCTCATCATACTGAAGCAGTATTTGTGTTCAGGCTTTGACATTAAAAAAAAGAAAATTGCATAGAGAAAAGTTCATTTAAATGATAATAAGAGAAAGATTGAATGTGTGTGCCTATCAGCCATTTATTTATTTATTTACATGTATCACTTACCAGGGCATCCAAAAAGTCCCCATGACAGCTTTTTCTAGTTTCCTGTTTCCTTTGCCAATGGCAGTCACCAGCTAGTATACAGCCAGCACTAGGTCTGCTTCCATAGCTAGCAATCCATCATATAAAACTCTGTGATTAAAGGGGTCAACAGTAGCATACTGTGGTTTAAACTCCCATTTCTAGCCACTTATTTTATTTTGTTATGTTTAATATGTCTGAGCTTTTTATCTTCTCACTGTCAACCTTTCTCTTATTATCATTTAAATAAAGTCTTCTATTTAATTTTCTTTTTTGAAGAAAAAAGTCAAAGCTTGAACACAAACACCATATCAGTATGATGAGGTGACTAATTAGGTTGATCATCCACTGTTTCATGGCATTCAGTCACCTTTCATCACCTTTTTTTGTGTGGTCTTGATATGCATTAACAGGTTTTGAAAGAAAGGCACTCCAATCCTAAACACATTATGTGTAGATCAATAGGACTTAACTCCATGCAATGTGTTTAGAATCAGGATGTAGAAGAAATGCCTCCTTCAGATGCCAACACATTTCTACTATTGCAAGTGCTTAATTTGTACATTATATATCTGTCTTAATATCCCAAACAAATCTCAATAAAATTCTATATAAAAAGTTATAAAATTATGAGGAATGCACACTGAATAAATTAGTCAGAACAACCTGGTTTTTGAATATGAAGCACAGATTTCAATGTGATTAATGGTTCTTTGAATGGATTGTGCCTGAAATTGAGTTTACCACTTTTGTAGTCAATCAAACTAAAGTTAGCTAGAGACCTATAGAAGCTGGTGCAAAGCAAAAATATCAACAATGCACCCTACTATTCAGGCGCCTCTGTAAAAACTATGAATTTTACATTTGGTTTAACCTGCTTCATAGGGTGAGGATGAAATGTGATAGGGAGAAGTATCTATGCTGTTCAGACCACTTTGAAAGAAGGCCATAAATGAATACCTGGGTGAATTGTTGTATATGGCATCCCATCATTTAAATGGTAGATTTCTGTGAACAGAAAGAAGCTATGTTGCTGTTATTAAATATAATTCTGTATGATACAGTATAGCATCTTTCCTCTGGCAAACAGTTAAATCACTTGGAATGATTTTGTTAAACAAATCCCAAATGGCTTTGAAATTGAAACAAAAAAAATATGTCAATGGGATTCTTTCCTGACAGGTCCACATTGGATCACATCATCTCCATCTGTTAACTCATCAAGACCATTAGAAGGTTCTGGCACAAAAGCACTATGACTATGTGATACTCATCAATTTCAGGGATGTGCTTGGCTCTGTGAATTACTGCTCTTTCTGTGCTGGCTGGACTGCCTTTCTGAAAAATATTGTATTGGTCCAAGCAATAAAAAAGAACCTTGATTTGAAGAATATTGATATTTGAGAGATGATCCAGCAGAACGTTCCTGAGTGGTTTGGTTGACGCATAACATAGTGGGCTTTTTTAAATTTATTTTTTAATTATTTCCTATAACTCAAACAGATACCTATTGGACAGCTCTTCCAAATGTGTCTCTGCTAACAACCAAATACATGGAAAATCAGGTCACAAGCTATTCTTTTCTGTTCAAAAATCCAAAATACTATCGCTGAGATTTTTTTCTCAATCTCTTCTTTCTGTCATCCTTTGTTGTCACCAGATGGAGGCTGAATTTTGTTTAAATTAGGCCATGAGTTGTATCCCATTTATTTTATTGTGCAGTATAAGTATGGACAAAATTCTTCAATAGCTGATAAATGTATCTTTCCTAAGGAATAAAACTATAACTTTTCCTCTGCAGTTACACAGTGGAAATAACACAGTTAAAAAAGAATGCAGAAAATCAGCAAGGCTTTTGCAAAGAATACTTATATGTGAAAAGCATGCACAATTTTATAGCTAAGTATGTAAATGAAAGGAGGTAGTCTGGTGTGCTGGTATTCAGAACCACTATACACAATTGTTACAGCAAGCTTTACTAGCTGCAGGCAACATCTTGCTTTCTGGCTTTTGATTGGATTGGGAAATGTCCTTTGGAGTCTGGAAAAAAGCACCCATAATGGACTTCTTGTGAATTTCAGGCACTTTTAGAGAAACTGGTTGAAAACTGCATACTAGCAGTTCCAGGCTAGTTAAAAACATTTTTGCCATGTCACCCTCAGATGTCATATCTTTCATTTGTCATTATTTATTTCTTGAGATCTTGTGTTACAGGTATACCTTTTTTAGAATTGCTACACTGATTTCTGAGCTTTCTGTGACAGAGCTGTCAACATTTTATTTCATAAAGTTTAAGCTTTCTATGCACCTGGTAAAGAGTAATTGCCATAATGCTTTCTGGAGGCAAAAGATAATTGTTTTTCTCAGCTGCTTATGGCTATTATTCAGGCACATTTATATTCTTAGCATTCGGATTTTTCTGCTTTTAAAAAACAACTCCCCCTTTCTACTATGAATCATTGTTATTCTCTCTTTCTTTTTAGTTTTACATCACAAGTATAAAATTACAGATTTGCACACCACTAAAAGGTACCCAGATTCACTTACCTTCTGTACATATAATAAATGCAATAATTTTATTCTCTTCATATTAATTCACCTAGAGATTTTTCTACTAATAGAACCAGGAAATATTTAAACATATAAGGCATATTTGTGCAAACAGAAGGCATAGGACAAAGTTATACATTAAAATAAGCATTGGAATTACGCTACATAAGGTATCTCCATGTAGTATCCTACCATTTAAAGTATAAAGCTCTCTGGAGTGTTGTGAGGTTTCCAGGCTGTATGGCCATGTTCCAGGAGCATTTTCTCCTGATGTTTTGCCTGCATCTGTGGTTGGTATCTTCAGAGGATCTGAAGTAGAGTATATATACCTGAAGTAAAGTATATATTCCTGTGGGATGTCCAGAGTCGGAGAAAGAACCATTTGCATCCTGAGATAGGATGTCTCCAGGCAAGAAGCAATCAAAGTGATTAAAATGCCGGGCAACTACTATGCAGATGTCCTCACTAATTGATTATGTAACTTTGTTGTTACTTACATATGCTAAAATGGGTGGATTCCACTCAATACATGCAAATCACACTTGCTAATTGCACCCTTTACACGTGTTAACCAATGCAAATGGTTCTTTCTCCCACCCTGAACATTCCACAGGTATATATACTCCACTTGCTTTACTACCATCAGATCCTCTGAAGATGCCAACCACAGATGCAGGTGAAACGTCCAGAGAAAATGCTACTGGAACACGACCATACAGCTTTATCTAATTGTTATTGGTATTGAGAAGCATTAGGGCTTTGAATGCATTTAGTCAAGAATGTTATTGTACCATTTGTCCTGCTTTTTGACAATGTATGCACATTTTGTGATGATATTGTTATGGCTACAGCGAATGCAATAAATATATGATCTACCAGAACTGTAGGAAAATGTTCACATAGAAACTTTGTTTACATGTCCCTTCCGTGGCTGTGGTTGACTTGAATGTGACCCACCTAATGGGAGGCCAGTGCAGAGATGTACCTAAGCAAACTGGAGCCCTGGGCAAAACCTGAGTTTGATGCCCCCCCATGGGCGGCCACCCTCCCCAACCGTGACCAAACAATGATTTTTTCCACCAGGTCGTTTCAAAGTCACCATCACATTATAGAACATCCCCCAACTCACAAATCTCAACACAGCAATGGGCCATGCCACACAGCAGAAATAATTTTTGGAAAACATTTTCAAAACGCTTTCAAAATGTTTTATTACTGCTATGAAAACATTTTATGGTGTTGTATCCAGTCCCCCCCGCCCCAATTGGGGGAAACAGCATCCCTTTCAATGTTATTTAAACTGGGGACCCCATATTCTCCCTTTAAGGTGGATTTAAAAGGAGAATCTGGCCTCCCAAGTTTAAACAAGTGATGCTGGAATCCACCCCCAAACAGCATCGTTTTCAATGATGTTTAAACTAGGGAGCCTCAAAGGTGTAGTCCCCATCGCCTATTAGCTCCCATTGGAAACAATGCAGGATGAGGGCACTCCCTTTGGGAGTCCATAACTTTGGACTTCTTAAACCAAACCTGGGTGATATCATCAGGAGGGTCTTCTGAAAAATCCCTGAAATTTTGGTGCTGCTAGCCTAAAAACTGCACCCCCTGCAGGCCAAAAAGGAAAAAAACACTGAAAATACAAAATCTTCCACAAACGAACCTGCAATTTTGTCGCCCATCATAAGGTGGTGCCCTGGGCAGCTGCCCATTTTGCCCAATGGGAGGAACACCTCTGGGCCAGTGCATGTTCTTCAGAACATATCCAACACATTTGAGAGATTTTCCATTTATGTATAGAATTTTGAAATGCTGCAGGAACAGTCTAAATAATTCACTTGCTCCTACCTTCATTCTGTTGTAATTAAGCAAAGTCACAGCAGAGCTATCTTAAGCTATTTTTCTGCCCATGGTAATTTTGCATCCTGGCCCTCCCATGCACAGCAACC
The DNA here is from genome assembly GCF_021028975.2 of Sphaerodactylus townsendi. NCBI lineage: Eukaryota > Metazoa > Chordata > Lepidosauria > Squamata > Sphaerodactylidae > Sphaerodactylus > Sphaerodactylus townsendi. Next base: position 52,107,795 of record NC_059431.1, read on the forward strand.
TTGTAGACTGGACAATGCAGGCATATATCAAGACAGCCAGTTCAGTGGAATACTGATTTAAATTCCTTTTAAATGGCAACAACATTGATAAACAACATTGATAAAGATGGAAACAGAACAAAGACCAGATCTAAGAACTGTATCCACTGAATGTGTAAAGAGTTATGAGCCAACAACTAGAAAACTCAACTACAGATAGAATGAGAAGCTATTTCTGCTGATTTTAGTTATTATATTGCATTAACTAATCTATTGCATTAACTAATTGCATTAACTAATCTAAAAACATCTTTTCAAATTTAAGTTCTCCATTCTGTGGGATGCTTCCAAAGTTCACTGCAACAAGAACAACAGTATAATGACAACAGAAATAATAGCCCATTGCATTTCTGCCCAAAGTAGTCTGTGGCAACTCAAGATATTTTGTGGCACTAGGAATAGCAGCTAGTGCCACCAATTCACTCCTGCTGCTACCTCTTCTTGTAGCTGCCACCTTATCACTACCACCTTTAAAAAATAGCATTGCGATTGATCTCTGCCCCCCCCCCAACCCCTGAATCTAGAGTATGCAAGTAACCTTCTCATGAGTGGGTACAAGTAATGAGGGAGGCATGAGAACCCAGCAGAGTCTTTAAGTGGTGCTAGCCCTTGGGGGGATGCTGTGGCAACATACACCAATGTACAATTTGAAGCAAAATTCCCACATGAATTATTCCCCAAATCTGGGTTTCCAGTTTAATCCTTTTTAGTATCAAATAAAAGAAATTGTGTACAAAATTCAATATTTGTACCGAAACCTGTTCCTCCAGTCGACTTGAATTTTTTTCTGTCTTCATTATTAATTAGAATTTGGGTATTGGCAAAAGAATGCAGGAAAGCAATCATGATGTATCAGATGTACAATTATTCTGAAATTCTTTTTCTGTGATGTTTTACATGAGCTAATCTGAACATCAGTAAAATACCATACAAAAGAATCATGTAGTCATATGGTATTGCTTTTTAGTAAATACTGCTTTTTAGTGTTTTATCAGTGTGGAATGTGTGTATTCATATTTTGTGGTTTTAAGATCTATACATTTCTATTATGAGCCACAGAGAGATGGAATAGAAATATTCTAATGTATGCATTAAGTCAGGGCTACTTAAGACAGAGGTGCTTCAGCTGTCTTTAGTGTGCAACTAGGATTTTAGACACGAGCTTATTTCTTCTCCTCTTCTACAGTTCCTTACATATAAATTTAAGCCAACTAATGAAACTTTATCCAAACAGAACTCACTAACATTAAAAAACAAAGAAAAGAAAACAACCCACACACAACTCCAGAGGCATTTTAATTTTTTAAAGAAGGAAAGTACAGGGGGGGGGAGACAACTTACATAAACTTGGTTAATGAATGCATGGCGGCTGTTGGGTTGAGTTATTTATTTACACAACTTTTTTGCCTTCAAATTGTGTGGAATTAAATTCCCAACAGGTAGCTGTGGGAGGTAATAAAATACCATTATCTCATTAATCCTCTACCATCACACACAAAAAGAAAATTTTCAAACAGGAGGAAATTAAAATTATGAGCCAGAGAGAAAAGAAAGGGGTGAAATGGGGAGAAGATATGAGCAACACAACTAGCTGAACTTCTGTTGTTCTCCTATTACCCGCTCCCAAAATTTTTGTTCCAGTTATTGACAAATCCATATGCCTTTCCTGGGATTCCTATTATCTTTACCATGGCTGTTTCTGCACGGGTGAATAACAGCACCCTAGGGACAGTGAAAACACTGTCCCTGCGGCGCTGTTTGCACAGGAGGTACTGCTGCATTGCAGCTGCACTGTACTGGCCGGCCCCAAGTGGAACGAAGGGGCTGCTTTCAAACCTCGCTCATTGAGTGAGGTTTTTTAAAAGCGGCATCTTCCCGCCAGTGCGGTGCAAAGCATAGAGGACTGGAGGGACACATCCATGCTGCCCTCCAACCCCAGGAGGTTGGAGGGCAGTGTGGGCATGTCCCTCCAGCCCTCCAGAGCAGTGCTGAATGGGAAGGTCAGTGGAGGGCAGAACCAGAGGTGACTCCGTGTAGAGCCACCTCTCTAGTTTGGCAGATCTTCGGGGCTACCGTGCAAGCAGTCCCCAAGCTTTATGCCGGTGGAGGTGCGTTTCTGCTGCCGTGCGGAAACAGCCTATGTCTTTCCACTTTATCTCCGCATAACTAACTTTTTGTATAGACGTTAACCAAAAAGATGGACTCAAAGTGCAAAAAACACAGGTTAGAAAGCATATTTATGTGTTTTATCTTGCTTTAATTGACGGGTCATTCTAGCTTTGCAGTCACAGAAGACAGAAGTCAACTGTTAGGTCTCAGAAAGCCCAATCCACGGTCCAAGGTGACTGAGGACAGAGGCACTACTGTACCATCTCACTGCCTCTGAAGAACTTTTTGGTGCGGCAAGGCTGAAAAAGCAAAAAAACCCATCTCCACCACTGGGGATGGTGTAAATACATCTTCCCTGCTGCTAGCTTACTTGGGGCCAAAGTCTGTGACAGGTAATTAATGTTGACTTTGACTCCAAGACCACCCTGAGAATGCCCCCAGCTGTGTTTGCTTCACTTTTAGACTTTCACAGTTGTGGAAGTGCTGGCTGAAAGTGGATTGGACACCATGGAGCTTCATGGCACTCACCCACCTCCCTGTTTGCCCTCCTGGCCAGCGTAAGTGCCACTTAAGCTGGGCAGGAGGGCAAACACATTGGAGTTAGCCTGTACCAACTCCAGTAGCCATTCAGCTCCCCACCCAACTCTGGACTGGGTTGTTAATTCTGTATGAAAAAGCAGAATAAGATAGTAAGATAAATTGTGACACTAACACTAAACCAAAATCTGAAACTGATTAAAGCCCTAGTCCTAATATTTACCCCAGAGCTCAACCTAACCTGAACCAAACCCCGCGTTGCTGCCCAATCTTAACCCTAACTTATGGTTCTGGATAAAATATTCAGTCATAAATTGTTACCTGAACCTTTATACTAACCTCAAATCAATGACCATGGCCCCAGTTTGCCATAGAGCTCAACCTAACCCAACATGGAGCCTGAGTTCCTGTCCAAGCCTTAACCCTAACCCTAACTTATGGTTTTGGATAAAATATTCAGTCATGAATTGTTATCCTGAGATTCCTGCAGAGTTGACTACAAAATAGTGTGGGCTCATTCACAACTCATGTCTTGATAGTCTGTTACATTATATGAAATAAGAACTGTAAAGGGGTGGCATCCCAAGGAATCAGATGTCATCCAGATGATGCAAAGTGTGCCATCCATGAAGAAATGCCAAGTGCATTGGGTCAAAAGCATGGGAACTTAAACTGGGGATCATCTGGGTGGTAGGATGTGGCCAGACTATGTGGTAGGATTTTACAAGTGCCTATTTCATTCAGTCAAGCAAGAGTTAACTGTTGAAGTCACATGACTAGAATAACATGAACTTCTGGAATGATCTTTCCTTATTTCTTCCAGAAAAAGAAGAGATGTAGACACACAGAAACATGTATATCCCTTGCGCACGGGCCAATAAATCTGGGCTGGGGACAGGGAAAAACCCATTTCAGGGGGGAACTTTGCATGGTTCCTGCCCCTGAAGCAAGGCTGCCCCATATCATCTCCCAAAACAGATTATTCGAGAATTGTGCTATCCATGATTCTCTCATTTTAATGCAGAGTGCAGCCACTCGCGAGCAAATGGCTGCCCCAGGAAGCGTTTCACTCGGCCGCACTTCCTGGTTTTTTGCAGTCCCCACCTTGCAGCTGTGCAGCCATGTTGGTCACAGGCATGTCAGCATGGCTGTGAGGGTCCACTGTTATGGAAGTCTTTACCCATGAAAAACTCCAAAGATGGCTAATAGCAAGCTAGTTTTATTGACATGTCAGGTGGACATAGAGAGAGCATAATACCTTAGCACCAACCATGGACGTAGGTAAGGGGGGGGGTTGAACCCCCCCATTCATGTCCGAAGCTCCGTCCCTCCGTTTGTGGGTTTTTTAAACATTTTAGTGCTTTTTCGGTTTTTGGCCTGCAGGGGGCGCATTGTTTGGGCAAGCACCAAACTTTCAGGGATTGTTTGGGGGACTCTTCTGATAATACTACCCAAGTTTGGTGAGGTTTGGTTCAGGGGGTCCAAAGTTATGGACTCCCAAAGGGGGTGCCCCATCCTCCATTGTTTCCAATGGGAGCTAATAGAATATGGGGACTACACCTTTGAGGGTCCATAACTTTGGACCCCCTGAACCAAACTTCACCAAACCTGGGTGGTATCATTAGGAGAGACTCCTAAAGACACCCTGAATGTTTGGTGCTTCTAACTTAACCATTGCACCCCTGACAGCAGGCACCCCCCAAATTTCCCCGGATTCTCCTTTTAAATCCACCCCCTTCGGCATGAATTTAAAGGGAGAATTTGAGGTCCCCAGTTTAGAAGAAGAAGAAGAAGAAGAGTTTGGATTTATATCCCCCTTTCTCTCCTGTAGGAGACTCAAAGGGGCTTACAATCTCCTTGCCCTTGCTCCCTCACAACAAACACCCTGTGAGGTGGGTGGGGCTGAGAGAGCTCCGAAAAGCTGTGACTAGCCCAAGGTCACCCAGCTGGCGTGTGTGGGAGTGCACAGGCTAATCTGAATTCCCCAGATAAGCCTCCACAGCTCAAGTGGCAGAGCAGGGAATCAAACCTGGTTCCTCCATATTAGAATGCACCTGCTCTTTACCACTACGCCACATTGAAAGTGATGCTGTTTCACGGTGGGGGATAATCCACCTCAAAACAGCATCACTTTCAATGTTGTTAACTAGGGACCCCAGATTCTCCCTTTAAGGTGGATTTAAAAGGAGAATTTGGGCTCTCTAGTTTAAATACCATTGAAAGTGATGCTGTTTGGGGGTGGATTCCAGCATCACAGCAGCTGCCGGGGGGGGGGGACTCAGATTTTGCACCAGGCTCCATTTTCCCTCTATGCCTCTGCCCAGGGGGGAGGAGCAGGGCAGGGCAGGGCAGGGCAGGGCAGGGCAGGGCAGGGCAGGGCAGGGCAGGGCAGGGCAGGGCAGGGCAGGGCAGGGCAGGGCAGGGGAGTCTGCCATCCCCGACTTTGGAGATCTGCTTTTATAAGCACTAGGCCAGTGCAGGGCTTGGGGAGGCATGGCCATGCCCTAAGGGGAGGGCATCCCATTAACATTAAAGCATGAGTGGAGTAGAAGGCAATAAAGCAAGATGCCTAATCAGGGTGGGTAGGTCTAGCTATTGGGTAGAACACTTAAAGCAATGATCAGGTGGATCTTGAAATGGCCAGAGAAGGTGGGGAGAAAGCTGAGCATGAAGACTCCAGGGAGTGCAGTTAAGTACCCAGGTAGAATGCCAGCTGTTCTGTTCTATTGATGATCATAATAAAGAAGTTTTATGCCAGATCTGTCAAATTCAACTTCTCTTTCCAGACCTCACGGAAGTGTGCCCCCCACCCAGCTTGCTGCAAGTTTTAGGCCTGCGGATATGGTTCCTCACCACATCCACCCCAATCCTGCAAAAAGAGGATTCTAAACATCTACTCTGTGGAAGAATAAGTATTCCATGCTTGCAGACTTGAGAAACTGAGTTTGAGAGGCTTGCCTTGTTGATTTTGCAACACTTTTAATGTAGATAAGCACTAAGTTCTTAGCTGAAACATTTGAAGTCAATACCCTGTCCCTAGCTGACCTAAGGCCAAGGTAGAACACAAGTGATTTCCAGTCTTTCTGGCTTAAATAGTCAAAGAAGGACCTCTGAGAACATTATCTTAATAAAGGTTTATTAATTTCCTCTCAAAATAAACTGTAGTCAAGGCTAATTGAAATCAGTTTGTGAACATCTAAAATACCAGTAGGGTGTCATACTCCAGTCTGATGTCACATGTTGTGGTAGCAAATGTCACTTATTTATGATGGTATTTGTTTGCATAAAGATTTCGTTATATAAGCCCCAGAGCAAAAGCATTTAGGCCCAGCTGTCACTTTTGTCCCATTTCTGTAAGTCAGGATTCCAAGTGCAAGTCCCATGCTTGGGTTTAATTTCTTGTGCCAGCAGATATTGGAAAAAATTGCTGCAATTGTGCCATGTTGGGTTCACACTATTCACTGCAGTTTGTGGATTTTTTTCCTAGACATAAAATGATGTTTTTCACATAAACAAGGCCACATTTTCCTGACTATGGCCCTTTTTGCACATGCAGAATAATGCACTTTCAATGCACTTTCAATCCACTTTGCAGCTGGATTTTACTGTGCAGAATACCAAAATCTCTTGCAAACAATTGTGAAAGTGGATTGAATGTGCATTATTCTACATGTGCGGAAGGGGCCACCATTTATTAGTGGAAAAGACTGTATGATTTGTCATCTACATAATGTAATTAATTTAATTGCTTTTTGAAAGTCTCCAATAAGTGGTTGAATGAACAGATTGGGGGTCTGCTGAATGCTCAGAGGGACCAATGAAAAGCTGTGTCAATGCATTTTCCTTCTCTGCCAGAGTAAGAAGCAGCCCCACCAATGGAAGGAGCAGAGGCACCAGTTGCCAGCCACCCCTCATTTCAGTGGCAGCAAAACCTGGAATTCTGGACTGCTGCAGAGGAATGCATGGGTGGGGGAAGGCCAGGGAATTCATGCAGGTAGAACCAACATTAGTCGGCTTCCATTGGTGTTCCAGTTGGGGACACCACCCCCAGCCCTTCAGACTTAAAAAGTGGTGCCAACTGGATGATTTGGGTAGTGGGAGAGATTTTGCATTTCCTTGCCTCCTGCATTGCTTGAAAATTCTCTGGAGGTGGTGCAGTGCTGCCTTTGCCATTCCACTTCTGGTCACCTCAGTGTCCCTTCCCTCCCCCAACTGGTTTGCACAGTGGAAGTAACCATTACACCTCCCCCAGCTGGCTGAGTTTGGAGTCATAGTGGATTTGCCAAAACAAAGGCAATCATAACTAGGCTGCCTAGCAAGTCCACCCCATTAAATATTAGCATTGTTAATAATGGATTATGTAAATCAGATGGTTTTAATTAAAGTCTTTATTTGGGTTCTGTGGCAATATAGTATTCTTTCGTCATGTATGCAAATAAGGAAGAGCCAGCATCATGTAGAAGGAGAAGAGGAGTTGGGAGTTATATCCCTTCTTCTCTCCTGTTAGAAGACTCAAAGGGGCTTACAAACACCTTTCCCTTCCTCTCCCCACAACAGACACTTTGTGAGGTAGGTGAGGCTGAGAGAATTCCAAAGAACTGTGACTAGCCCAATGTCACCCAGCAGGAATGTAGGAGTGGGGAAACAAATCCAATTCACCAGATAAGACTCCACAACTCATGTGGAAGAGTGAGGAATCAAACCTGATTCTCTAGAGTCTACCCTGCTCTTAACCATTACACCACACTGTATAGTTAAAAGTTGTGGACTCTAATCTGGAGAACCAGGTTCAAATTCAAATTCCTCCACAAAATGTTAGGTGACAATTCCTCTTTCCTCAGCAAGAACCTGGGTGACCTTGGACTATTCACAGTTCTCAGTGAAGAACTCTCCCAGTCTATGCACATGCAAGCAATGGAAAACCACTTCCAAATGTCTCTTGCCTTGAAAACTCTGCAGGGTTGTCATAAATCAGCTGTGACTTGGTGGACACACACACACACACACATGAAAATAAGGGTCTATGACACATTAATAGCATAAAGACATTCTCTAGTGTTTGTTTATAACTTTTGGTAAATACCTGTCATTGTGACAGCCTATGTTATTTCAAGTTAGTGTGATCAAAGAACATGTAAATTCTGGTGTCTGAACATCTTAAAACATGCATTAATGTCAGTATACTCGCTCTAGAAGAATGAGAAAATGTTTAGTTGGTATAGTACTTGATCAGGACAAATGCTGGTCGAAACTGATCTTTGTGAGTTGTTATGTAGGATGTAGTTTCCCAATGGGAGATGTGGAGTGGTAGATAATTTTAAGAGTTTTCTTCAGCTATGTTCTCAATTGGGTGAATAGTCAGATACTAACCGAACTCTGCAGAAGATCCAGAGACTTCAATTATAGTTCTTTCCATCCTTCTCCTTCTCTGTATTTTCTTTGGTACTTATCAGTCAGCTCTAAGACACCATGGAAACCAATGTCTCCTATAACCAAAGACCTTGTATTGTATTCAAAATCAAGTGAAGCTCCATATGAGCTGCAAAGGTTAAAATTGCCTACACAGTTCCATGCAGCACCTTTCACAAGCTATATTACAACTAAATAAAATGGTGCATGGGTATAGATTTAATTTTCTTCAGAGTCTACTTATGGTAATGGCTTATACAATAAAACAAGCATTCTGCATACAGAAGCCTATTTTCAAATGGGGAAGAAAATTATTTGATCATAGCCATTGGCCTTTAGTACCACATTTTACCTTTGAATAAAACTGAGCACTGTATGCTTCCCTAAACTGCATGTACAGATATAGCCTTTTGAAATAAGCCGAAAGACCATTTTTTATTTACTGTTGGTAACAAAACTACATATATGAAGATGGATAAATATCAATTCTTATGTACGGGAATGAAAGCTGAAGAGTCACAAAACTCCATGCTTGAAATCAGATGGAAAAAAAATGCTGGTCATGTTGAATATGGATAGAAGTCAGGGTTCTTTGAATGGCTAGATTAGCCAAAATTGCTAGAAGAATATTTAGCTAATGTGGTGTTTTTATTTATGATGTATAGTGAAGTAGTAAAGAAAGAATGACAGCTACTTAATTTATCCCCCACCCCCCTTGGGTGCTTCTGACACATCATATGATGAACTATAACAATACCATAGTTGAGCAAATATGTTGGTGATGAAACTGGAGAATAAATTGACTTAGTGTTGTTATCATTGGCAAGCATTAAGTGGTGAATAGATACAGAAGAAATAGGAACATGGCATGTAAGGGTGCTGAGAGCCATTATGGGCCTCTACATAAGATTCCACTTCCCTCCCTATATAATTGTAAATTTCCACTTCCCTCCCTATATAATTGTAAATTTCGTTGTGCGTGCACAATGACAATAAAATGCTTATGCTTATGCTTAATCCTGATTCAAATCAAATATCATAATAAAACAAATTACTTGGCTTAGTATTATTATGAATCTGTAGTAACAAAAGAATTGACCTGTACAACTATCTGCCTATTTGTGGAAGGTATAACTCATGAGAGCATAAAGTTAGGAGACTCAAACCAGCTTCTGGATGATAGTGGGAGTTCCAGGGCTAAAGATAAAAGGCATTGGAATATTCTGTCTCTGGTTATTTTGGGGCACCCCTCTTCATGCTATTTGCAATGAAAGTTAAGAGACTGTTTGCTGAAGGCATAACTCATCAGAAAATAATGCCACATTTTTTAAAACTGGCCACCAATCCCAGAATGATGGGAAAGTTGTAGTGCCAAAAATGAAGGGGAACAGATCAATAGATGTGAAAGCCTGTTTTCTCCTCCTTAATGGGGGCACTGAAAGCCAACCATGTAGTATCTTTCTACTAAAATTGGCTCAAGTGAAATATGGTATTTACTATTTGGACCCACAGTTATAAATGTAAAAAATGTTCAGGAAACATCTGTTCTGAGGGGAGACTGTAATAATTAAAACTATATTTACCATAAGATAATTAGTAGAAGCAAAATTAGCATTAGCTTACTCAGAGGCACAATTTATAATGCGGGTAATAAAAAATGCATATCATGAATGCATTTTGTACTCTACAATTAGTGAACCCCTAAACTATAATTTGCACATTGAACAGTACATGAATAGTAGAACTCAGAAGTTAGGAATCCAAAATTCCTATTTAAAGTTTTATTGTAATAAAGTGAATAAATTGATTAATCCAGACCCCCTTCGGGGGTGAGGCGGCTTATAAATCTCATAATAAATTTATAAATAGGTCTGGTCACTTTCATCTTCTTTTCATCCATCTTTCTATTGAATTGGTGAAACTATGGAATCTCCTGTTGGCTGGATATTGAATTGTAAGCTGATTTAAATATATAACTAAAACCAGTGCACATTAGGAATTTGTGATTGCAGGGGTTGCATCTTATAAAATTTGTATATTTAGCTATGAATCCTGATCTACTAAATTCACATACTGCCTATCAAGTATGAACTGTGTTCTGTGCTGCTTTACTATACACATCATCATCATCATCATCATCATCATCATCATCATGTTGTTGTTGTTGTTGTTGTAGATTTCACAGCTGCCAGATTCAGAAGCTGGTTGTTCATTACAATTCGAGCCTCACCCAGAGGCCTAGGAAGTTGTAATGTATCGGCGTAGTATTCGTGCGGATCCCAGCAGGGCTGCCTTCTGAATTGGACAGATGTTAATTTTGTCAATTTGAAGATGTTTTAAGTGCTGCCCTAGTGTTTTTGGGATGGCGCCCAGCATGCCGATTACCACTGGGACGACCTCAGCTGGTTTGTGCCATAGACGCTGAAGTTGAATTTTCAAATCGCGGTATCTAGTGACCTTCTCCTCGTTGTCGTCGTCTTTTTCTTTTTCTTTTTCTTCTTCTTCTTCTTCTTCTTCTCCTTCTTCTTCTTCTTCTTCTTCTTCTTCTTCTTCTTCTTCTTATTATTATTATTATTATTATTATTATTATTATTATTATTATTATTATTATACTTCATAGACCGCTCAACCCCCGGAGGACTCTGAGCAGTGTACAGGGCCCATAAACAAGGCCAATAAAACAATAAATATAAATATAAACATTAACATTAAAACACTTAAAGTTTACACAGCAGCATCCACATAAAATTGAGTTGAAATGACATTATTGATTTTTCTATTTTTCTATGTCAATGAGACAAGCCCAGAATACCTTGGCTCATGACTATGTGTTTTAACATTTGATTACTGAGAAAAATATATATATATTTACTGAGAAATATACTTATATATATACTTATATATTTATACACACACACACACACACACACACACACACACACACATATATATATATATATATAATAAACACCTTGAGAAATATGTCACCCTAAAAGCTAGTAAGTGCCCCCATTACGGAGAAGAAAACATGCTTTCACATCTATTGATTTGTTCATCCGGCAGCCCAATTGTCACAGTGCCATAGCTGGGGACAGCTCTGTTGCCACTACACCATGCTACATCCAGAGGTCTTTCAGGCAATGTGGGGATGCATCAAAAAAGAAAAAAAACACCCTAGTCAATTGAATGTCCTCCAGGGGGTAGAATAGAGTTACGCCACCATCTGAGGTCTGGGTTGCAGTGTTCCTGGTTCTAGAGCCCAGGTGGTAGCTGACTACAGTCAGCTTCATCCCTGGAAATGCCACCCACATACCCCCACTGTACTGATGCAGTGCCCAGCCCTGCATTCAAGCATCCCAGAGGGCTGCAGGATCAGCTGCCAGTGTTTGTGCCTCTCTGTCAAGGTAAGTCCCCTGGGGAGGGTGAATCTGTCAGTGTGGTCTTGCACTGCATCTGGGAAGTGGTTCACCCCTCCCTCCCCTGGATTGGGTCATTACACTTTCATCTTTGCAATCATTGACAATCAATCAATCATTGACAATAAAAATATATAGAAAAGGAGTCACAATTATTCGAGTTAACCCAAAGTTATGTTGGTAGATCTTTGTCTAATTGTCTTGTTGCTTGTCTGTGCTGATATGGGATGATTTTATGTTATTATAACTTGACCTGGACCTGTGGTACAAAGAAGCTTCCATTTTGGTTTGTCCCTTTCCATGTTGATGTAAGTCCAACTCATTTCTATATGATACATAAGACCAGTGGTGGGATTCAAATAATTTAACAACTGGTTCAGGTTGTGGGAGTAAAAAAATTTAACAACCAGTTCATTGCCCTAATGAACGTTTTAAGTATTAAAAAAACATATACCGAAAGGTAGTTTATTATTTCATACAGTTAATACTTAAATAAGAATGATAAAAGAGGTACACAAAACTAGATTATGTTATAAGAAAGAGTTTTAAAATATTAATGAAAAAATATAAAATAATGCCTGATAAAAACTATAACCTAGTAGTATTAACAAGTATTGGCAAGGTTTAAACTGCAGCTCATTCACAAATTTGTTTTATAGCTTTTTGTACTTTTACATTAAATTTGTTTTTAAATGTTACAATAATTGTTGTTGCTTTTAAGCTGTTAGCCACTCTGGGCCCCTACCATATGAGAAGAGAGGACAGAGGACAGAGACTGTACTTATGTCCTACACCAGAGCTCTGACTTCAGGAAAGAAATGGCAAGGATATCAGCCAGTTGTAAAAGAGCTACCTGAACATCTGAGGGGTCAGCCCATGTTAGGTGACAAAGCCCAACCCCTCTAAGAGTTTCCAGGCTGGGAATAATTTTTGTTCTGAATTATAATAAAATGATTCAGCTTGCCATCTCATTCAAATTTGCCACCCTCTTGTGGTGTCCAATTTCATTCCTGATTCTTGGACTCTGCAACCTGCACTAGATAAGAAACTGCACTGAACAATTACTGGATTGAACAATTACTTAAATCTGTTCTGCCTTTGTAATTATTAGAACACTGCTAATTTCCACAAAATTGACAAGATATTTCAACATTTAAAGGTACCAATGTAATGACACCAACTGTCCAATTACACTACTGAATAAAGTACCATGAATAAATGTGCAGGGTCTGCTTGAAGAGGACTACCTATTTTCTGTTTACAAATGAATAACAAATTATTAAAAGGGGTGAAAGTAACCAGCATAGGAGTTTTTTTCCCTCTAAGTAAAGTAATCTGGATACACTATGAAACAGTAGGTTTTGAAAATAAAAGCTCTCTTTATTTTCAGTTTACATTTTTCAAAGTGGATTAGCTCAGACTTCTAATAATAAGTTTTACATATAATCATAGGTACATAAAAAAGCTATTTCTCCAGCAATACCCTCCTATGTTCTGCAGCATGGGAAAGGGCCAAGAGGACCCAATGGATGAAAACCAGAGAGGCCTCACTTTTACCCAAACACTTCAGCCTTGCAAAGTCTGCCTCTGTTATTGTTGTAAAGGTTCCAATAAGTTAAAATATGTTTAATCAACTGTAACTGCATTAATCCCAATGTCATGAGCTTTTTTCAAAGTTCTCCTGGACAGCCATCCCCACTTCTCACAACTGCAAAGTTTTAAGAAGAAGTGCTTGGATTTATACCCCACTTTTCTCAATCTACGGAGTCTCAGAACATCTTACAAACTCCAAAACAGATACCTTGTAAGACTTCAGGCACTGTGAACTTGGTCAGTCATGCATTCTTTCAGATTGTCAAGTATTTATAGTTGTGCTCACCTTCTTTATTTCATTAGCTCTCTATTTTTTATTGCTTGGGGGTTAGTAAACTAAAAGACAATCACCACAGAAAAGCTATACTGTAATCTAAATTGTTTTTCGTACAACTGAAGGAGGAAGGTCATACATTTAGTGTTTTCCTATAATTTAGATTAATGTTAAAACGGTGCTATGAAGAAGCCCTAAAGTTCTGTACAAGTGAGGCACTAGTAGTGAGTGTTAGGGCAAGTACTGTTTCTCTACAGTTTTACTCAAGAATGGATCCCTAAGTCCCACCTCACCCAAGCATTACTCTTCTCATATCCTTCTTTTATCAGCACATGGCTACAAAATAGTTTCACAAGAAGGCTGGCAAGGACCCAGTAGGCTTCACCACAACCCAGGTCTAAGCAGGAATCTGAAACTGACACCCTGTCTGAGAGTCCATCATCTACCAAATACAGGAGAAGACGTCTGAGTTGTCATTCTTTGGAATGGGAGAAAGATCTCTCACACACACACAAATACTCCTTGTCATTCTTCATAACACACTTGACAGTTTCTTGATTACTTTAATAGATGGTAGATTTGGGACAGATAAAAAAGTGAGAGTGAGTGAGTGAGTGAGTGAGTGAGTGAGTGAGTGAGTGAGTGAGTGAGTGAGTGAGTGAGTGAGTGAGTGAGTGAGTGAGTGAGTGAGTGAGTGAGTGAGGAAGGAGGAGGAAGGAATGAGTGAGGCAGAGGAGGAGGCAGGCAGAGGAGTGAAGGGAGAGATGTGGAATGAGATGGCTGAACTAGCAGGTGGCGAGGAGACAGCAGAGGGAACTTGCCTCCACAGCCCCCCTTCAGTCTGCCCCCTCACGTGCTCTAGGTATGCATCTGCAGCTGGTGTGGAAGAGCTGCCTGGATGGAGGAGGACCAACGCTGCTGCTTTCGTACTCTCATTCTCTCTCCGCCCTGCCGCCCATTTACGAGTCCGTCTGGCAGGTTACCAGGCTAAAGTCAGTCAGGACTCAGTTGCCTAAATAAATAAAAAATAAAATAGAGAGGAACCTTCACCTGAGCTGCCCCTTGCCAAGCTCCTCTGCCTCAATGCTTTGATAAAAGGCGAGTGGATGAGGGATGCACTGGATGAGCTCAAAGTCCTCCTGGGGGTTCCTGCAGGACAGAGGTCACACACCTGCCCTCTGCTGACACTTATGGCACATCGCCCCTTGGAGGAGGGAGCGGCATCCCCTCACCTGGCTCAGTCACCACCACATGGGAGAATGGGGGAAGGAAGGTGGGTAAACAGGTGGGGGGAGGAAGGAGGAGGAAGAAAAGGCTCACAGTGATCATCCCAATGCTGCCTTTCCCTGGTCTGACTAGCCAACATGGCACTCTCATCAGTCTTCTGCACAAGCACATAGAGCCATAGGCCGTCTGGTGGCTTTCTGGATAGGTTGGGAGGAGAAGTGAAGTCTCCAAAATGCTCTGGAGGCAGTGGGGCCAGGCACCCCTGCGAGGCCGGAGTGACGCGTTCACATGTGCTGGTCATGGTAGGGTCGGAGTGACGTGCTCACATGTTCTGGTCATGTTAGGAGCAATTATTGGTGGGATTAACAACCAGTTTGCAAAACTAAAGGAAAAATTAGTTATTGGTTCTACCGAACCAATGCAAACCGGCTGAATCCCACATCTTCACAAGACCAATAAATAGTTTTTAACTATTACTGTCTCAAGAGCCAGAAGGAGTACGAGTGGACCTGATCTCATAATGAGGAGAAAAGCTACTTCAGTGAGAAGCTGAATCTTGCCAGTAGCAATTGATCAGACTACTAATCAAGGCCTCCTTATGGTTGAACACATTAAATTCTGCCACATTTACAACTAATAGATCAGTCTGATAAATGTAATTAAGGCTGTTAAAATTGCTGGCCAAACCACCATTTCAATATGATAACTAAGACTGCCTATAACTATACCTAATTCATGCCTAGAAACATCCCCATAGTTATTTTCGTATTCCCATACTCCAGTAATTTCCACCGGGTACCTACTTAGGACAATTAGGTGGCATATATGGCCACTCACCATACCCTGTCCCACGTTTTCATAACTGGAAACAAAACCCTTTTCCTTTTGACTCAAGGCATTTGCCCTATAACAGGCTAAAATAAGGCCTCAAAATATGTTTTTATAGGCTCCAAGCCATTCATGTTTGTATAACAGTGTAGCACTCAGTACAAGCACCTGTCGTGTCTAGGCTTCAGCAATACTGAAAATATTTGGTGAAATTCAGATTTGGCTTTGCTTGGGTGCAAAATTATCTGTATAGCCAATTAAACCAAATTTCATATTTGGTATACCCGAATATATTTTAATACCCTGAATAATTTGGGTCCGTCTTCTTTTTGTATTTTGGAGTGTTTTTTCACATTTCAGCCTGCAGGGGGTGCATTTTTAAAGCTAGTGGTACCACAGTTTCAGAGTATCTTTTGGAGAATCTCCTGATGATAACACCCAAGATTGGTGAAGTCTGATGTAGGGGGTCCAATGTTATGGACACTCAAAGGGCATGGCCCATCCCCCATTGTTTTCAATGTGTGCTAACAGGAGATGGGGCTACCCCTTTGAGGGTCCCTGGCCCCAAGAACATATGGCTGGCTTCCCATTATCACCCTGGCTTCTATGTGGTGAAGTTCTCTGCCAGTGAATATCAGGGGTCTGCTGTAGTAATGCACTGCTGACCCAGCAGCACCGTGGTAGAACGTTGGCACACCAGCGCTCCTACGGCCTTCTGGTCGCACCGCACCCCCACTCCTCATCCCCCTATGAGTCACAGGTCATGAACTATCTGGCTCAGTCACCGGGCGTCCCGGACAAAGGGACAATGGTCTTGCCCCCAGGTGAGGATTAGGCCCAGACGCTTACGCTCCTCTCCGCACGTAGCAGCCAGGTGAGATCATGCATCACATGATGATCTCCCGCTCTCCCGGACTCTCCCATTCCGCCCTTCTACACGCCCCCATGAGAATCATAATAAAAGGTGCCAGGAACCAGCATGCGAGAGACTCGCTAGGAACACGGACCTCCGCGCTCCCGCTGCTGGCGATCTCCACCAGATGTTATCTCCGCGTCTCGCCTCTTCCTTAGCGACGACCCTGCGGGGATGACTACAGTCTGCAGGATATCCAACAGTTCCACAAAGCTTGTAACACCAAGGTATTTCACTGAGCTTACAATCAAAGCTGATACGGATTTCCATGAATGTATGTTGACGTGAAACTTATACCTCTCATTTCGCCCAAACAAGATTTCATAACACTGGGTGAAATTGGGCTTTTTTATGGGAAAATATTTTTGATTGATTCAAATTGCCATCAGGGAATTTTATTAAATGCTTTAACTATTAACTGTCTATTGTTCTATGATTGTGTTAAATTATATGTTAGCCACCTTGAGCAGGGGAGGGTGAGGTATTACATAAAATAAAGAGATCATTTCTAAACTTAAATCAACCACTGTAAACCATATCAGAGGCCTTTTCTGCACAGTCTAAAAAAGGCATCCTAGGAATGCTAAATAAGGCATCCTGGTAAGACACTCCGCACAGCTTTCTTCCAAAGATATTTTCAGGGCACCTTATTTTAGCTCAAGGTGACTTTTTGGGAGAATGCTTCAAAGTGTATCATTTTCCCCTAAGCCGCCTGCAAGACTTGGTGGAATGCAGGGCTCAGGGGCACCTTTTTTCCCAACTTACTGTTTTGATCTCTGGTTAGTTTCATGTTCAGCCAGTGCCCAACATTTTGTTGAAGTTGAAGTGCATTTGAAGGGATTCTCTCTGCTGCTATTTGCTGAAGGTTGTCCCAAGATATTTGCTCTGAGGTTCCAATCCTGGATGCCTTTTCAGCCCAAAATGTACGTAGTTGTATTCAGCTGGTCCTGTCAATTCCAGCAATATATAGTTTTCCTATATATATTTTTAGAAACATTCAATTAGCTATCTCTGTAGCTAGGCAGACACAAATATGAGAATATTAGCCGTTCAGAAAACCTGATTATATTAGCCGTTCAGAAAAGCGTTAAATAGACCTGCTTTCCACGGACCAACTTAGTTTTTTTCTTATTGCACAGAAATGTCAGTCTGTGGATGACAGGTCAGCCCAATGCTTCTCAATGGGAGGTCGATGGGTCTTCTGAGCAGCTAAGATTCTCATTTTTGAATCTACATAGCTATAGAGATAACATCAAAAATTTTTTTTAAAAAAACTGTATATTGTCAGAAGCGGCAGGACCAGCTGAGTACAACAATGTACTTTGGGGGCTAAAAAGGCACCCAGGATCAGAGCCTGCAGAAGGCAACCTTCAGCAAATGGCAGCAGGGAGAATCCCTTCAGCTGAACAAAAAAATGTCAGGTGCAAGCTGAGGATATAACTGGCCAGAAAGCAAAATGGTCAGGCAGGAAACAAACAGCCTCTTTTCTTCTCTAATGCCTTTGTTTTCTGGAAAGCACACTAGAAGCTGCCTCTTTTTCAGATGTCCCCCAGATGTCTTATTTTGGGTGTGCGTGTTAGAGAGTGATTAAACAGTGCTTCTTTTGAAAAATAGCAGTTAAATAGACATAGAGAAGCAGTTTACATCTTTTCTGAAAAGAGTATGATACTCACTGATGGTTGAAGTGGAACTAGAGGGAAGGGCTTGTTCTGGAGTGAACATTCTGAACAAACAATCCCTCCCTGCATAAACAGTAAACATTTTGTGCAAATTAGGCCTGATTGCTTTCTCTAATGGTGCGGAGTGAGAAGAGGCAGTCACCTCTTTTTTAAGACATCCCACAGATGTCTTTTTTGTGATGTGCAGAACAGACCAGTATGAAATACATAAAAGGATCCTTTCAACAAGAACCTGAAAGGACCCCTAAAATTTCCTCTTGATTTCAATGTGATTAGCTAATTTGACATTACTAATGAAAGAGATGGAGGACAAGGCAGTTCTAAATGGCAAATTCCTATAGAAGAAGAGCGGGTTTTTATAGTCTGCTTTTCTGTACATTAAGAAGTCTCAAAGTGGCTTACAATCATATTCCCTTCATCTCTCCACAATGAGCACTTTATGGGGCAGGTGGGTCTGAGAGAATTCTGAGAGAACTATGCCTGATCAAAGGTCACCCACTGGCTTCATGTGGAGGAGTGGGGAATCAAACCCAGTTCTCCAGATTTTGCTGCTCTTAACCATTATACCATGCTAGTTCCCAAGCTCAAGATATATATTTGGGGATATAGACACATTTGATGTCCTACCTACACTCTAATAGGCTGTGACAAATTTTCATCCATCCTTGATATCTTCTTTTTGTGAAAATGGAGGATGAGTAAACTCAATTTCCATGCCACACAGCATTATCTACAAGGACCATTTTGTACATTTATATTAATTGTGGTTACACATAACCCACCTTTTGCAAACTGAGTATGTACAGAAAGAAGCAATGTTAGAAGTTTGAACATAACTCCTGGTGTGCATTACAAAGTTTTTTTAAAAAAAAATTATAAATATGTATTTAAACACATAATGGATGATTATCAATTATTTTAATACACAAATTGACAGAGATAAAAATGAAACAGATAAAAGTTTTAATTTAGCATATATGATCTCCATAGTCAATATGCACTGGAGATTACAGCTCTGGTGGTGGCCCTAGCTATCCATGAAAGTGACTGGACAGTTAATGAAGGACTCTGCAGTCAATACATCTGAATGCCAGAGGACCATTGCCTCTCTTTCCCAAGGATATTTCTTTGCATTTCCAGTATAACATTCTGTTGCCAACTCATAAAGTTGCTTTGGATGTTTGGTACTGCAATAAAGTTGCTCCTCATTTGTACCTATGGCTTTGTATTTCTGACGTGTATCTCAGCATAATGAAAACTGAAAGTGTGAAGGTAGAAGAATATAGTAATCTAGAACTTATTTATTTTAATGTAGCGCAAGAGAGAATATATAGATGGGCTTTCATTGCTTCACTTGTTTTCCTTCTTGTTAGTAGATATTCTTATCTCTATTCTTCTCTCTGGAGTTTTCATTAAGGTGTTTCTCTGTCTTCCTGGAAAAGTTTGTAAATCTTGTTTTTAACAACAAAACTGGAAGGTATTTCTTTAGCTCACTAATGGGAATCATTTGCAGGCCACCGGGATAGGAGCACCCCACACAGTTAATCATATTTTGTGTTTTCCCTTGTCTCTGGCAAGAACAGTAATTCCTGAGAACAGGAAATTTGTTTGAGTGCATCTGTCATGGCAGATTTTACTCCCACCTGAAGTCATTAGTCTTGGTTTGTAAAATAATGCTTTTCACAGCAAACAGTTTTTATGTCACAAGGAGGACTATGTCTCCAGAATGGATCAGGTGGAATTAATGATAGCTGGGGATCCAGCTGGTCCTTGTAGGATTACATTTTCTATTAAAGAATATAATACAAAACACACAGTTGCCTACTGTTCTTGCGTGACTAGCATCAAGAAAAGTCCCGCAATCTTAACATCATACACAGTAGATTTTTATTGACTAACAGCTAGATCAAAATACTTGCTGTGTACAGCACACCACCATCATCTTTCACTTGAGGAGTGTCCCTTAAGCATCTCATTCTGATGCTATTCTAAAATATAGGGGAGCCAGAACAATAAACTGTTCCTAATTCATTCTTTTTGAGACATTAACAAAGTTTGATGCTGCTGGACTTACAAAGCCTCATTATCATTATCACCCTGCCCTAACTTGAGAGCTTTCCCATGTAATTTCAAGTATATGACAGTCCAAGAAAACCATTCTGCTTAATTAAAATGTTATAAGAATCACATTTTCAACTCCAGCAGGCAGACTTCATGGTCATTCTTGTTCTTCTGATGTGCAGATGATACAAGAGGTATGTTAAGAGGGAAGGAGGGAAACAATAAGCACTACATAATGATGGATTCCACTAGAATTTATTCTGGGATCCTTGGTCCAGATTTGTCAAATGCTGGTGTCTGAGGAGGTTTCTGATGACTTCTGAGGTCACTTAAGCAGGATATGGACACCTGCCCAAGTTCATCCAGTGAGCTTTATGGTTCAGAAAGGGGTTTAGTTGGAGATTCTCACCTCAGCTACTGTGCTATATAGTGGTCCATATTTGCTTCACAGTAACCAAGGTCAGATATACTATTGTATCAACTTATCATCACAAACTATGATGTTTTATTTATATGCAGGCATCTTAAATCTGTTTTGCAAACAGTTTGCAAATGACAAAAATTAGATGCACACAAGTTCCTTTTGAATAGCACATGCATTTCACTCAATGCGCATTTCATAGACAAACCTAGTTTCGTAATAAGTGAAAATCCAAGTTAAACCGCTTAACTCTATGACCTCAAACTGGCAATTACATTGCTTTCTTCTTCCAGTGTTATGTATTTCTAAAAGTGAGAGTCACTTTACTGTATGTTTCGGACCTGAATTACAGTGAACTGCTCTGACCAGCTTGATTTGTGAAAGAGAAAATAACTTTCATTTTCTATGATGTTTATATTGAACTCACATGCTAATCACATTGCAGCCTCTCAGTTTAAGAATGGTGAGAATGTAATGTCAAGAAAAGAAGAAAGATTGCTGATACTTAACTAAGGCGGTTTCTGCATGGGCTGAAAGCAACGGCTTCAGCCCGGTAAAACACCATTTTGGCGGGGACCCAATCGATGCAGCAGCGCTCTGTGCCCGCCCAAACAGTGTTTTCAAAACTCACTTGGGGAGCAAGTTTTCCTGCAAACGCTGGCTTCCATCCGCTGTTATGCCATGTGCAGTTTAAAGTGGAAGCCAGCGTTTCTTCCTCCTGTCCCCAGTCCAAAGAGTCTCCTTTGCCTTCTGCTGGCAGCCGTTCCTCCTGTCGCTGCATTCTGGAGGAGGGAAGTGGGACATGCTTCCTGGCCTCCGGTGCCTCAGCCGTTGCTCTGGCCATGGGGGCGTGTCCCCTTCCCTCCTCAGAGGGACAACAGAGCGATGGTTGCCAGCAGAATGTGGGGCGGAGGCTGGGGCTGGGGAGGGAGGGGGGAATACACTCTAAGCAAAGTGGAGCTTGCTCCCAAACAGCTTTCAGGTAATCCATGCCATGGGACAGATTCTGCGAATGGCCCCAGAGCCTGCATTGGCATGATTAATGCCAATGCAGGCTCTCTCCCTTGGCTGTGCAGAAACAGCCAAAGAGACTGCATAGAGTGCTTATACTGTCACAGCGCTTATTTTTATCATGTGACTTTGTACTTCAACACACAAGTGCTTGGAGAAAATGCAGTGTACAGTTGCTGTTAATATGAATCAATCACAGCCTTTTAAAAATGTGTGGAACCCATTTGAAAAAAATCACTAGACTTACAGACACACTGGTGACTTTCCTCCATTTTTTGTAGATGTTTCTATATTAGAAGAGACTTCTAAATTTCCATTAAATTTTTAGTAAGTGAAATGCCAGGGGTATTCAGAACCTCCCTGACAAATTATGCTCGGCTTACTGAAAAATTTTTTAGCTTCCTCAAAATTCTCACATGATTTCTGTGGTAAATAATATGTTCAACATACTTGTGGCCCAATCCATTTCCTGGAAGCATCAGGGGAAGGCACTGCTGCCGTGATGCCACCTCCAGAAGGCTTTCAGGTGGCACAGGGAGGCTGGTGAAGCCAAAGAATCCCTGAAAGCCCTCCATAGTGGAAAACAGAATTTTCAGCTGGCAGGCTCTATTCCATCCCAAGCTTCTACCAGGGGTTGCCACTTTCTCCTGGAAATGACTTGCTCTCTCTCTCTGAGTAAACCGCTGCTACGACCTCACTATTTGAGGAACTGCCTGCTGGGGAGGGTCAGGGCTCCCCAGCTTCCTTTCCAAGGTGTAGCCTGTTTCCCCTCTCCTGGGTTCCACAGGGCAGATTGGAAGCTCTGGAGAAAAAAACTGCTTACCAACTGCCTGCCTTCCTCCTGGTGCCTTCCTATTCCAATAGGACATCCACAACAGTGGAGGCCTAGGTGGTACAGAGAGCTGTTCCCCACATCTAAGGTTCAAAAGTATTTATTAAAAATGAAATGTTTACAAGTATGTTTTAGCATTGCACCATATCGAGCAAGGGTTTCCAAAACAAAAGAAATATAAACACAAATTCTCTCTCTCTCTCTCTCTCTCTCTCTCTCTCTCTCTCTCTCTCTAAACATACCCTAGCAGTTGTTAAAATAGGGTAGGTTCATAAGCTTAGAAGGTTACAATTCTCAAAGAGTTCGCATTATCTGGAAGGCTGGGTCAAGTCCCTGGTGAGCACATGGTCCAAAAATGGCTGCTTTCTCCAGAGTCCAGACAAGAGGTCTACTCCCTTCAGTGGCCCAGCAGAAAGAGACCTCTCTCTTCTCTTCCCAGCAGTTTTATCAGTTCCCAGCCCCCAACACTCTCTCAGGGTCAGTCTGGGTTATTTCCCCCACCCCCCAGTCATGTAGCTCTTCCTGATTTCCCTCTGGCATTTTTAAGTCCTCCAAATCTATGATACCTGCTTGGAGAAGGGAAGAAGGGGAAGAAGGAGCCATTTCATCACAGAGGTCTTCTGTCTAAATACTTGCCAGGGTTAAGGCTGAGTGTGAGTGACTTGCCCAAGGACTACCAGTAAGTTTCCATGGCAGAATGAATATTCAAACCTGGGTTTCCCAGATCCTAGTCTGATACTTAAACTACTACACTATACTTGCTCACTAGTATATCATAAGTTGTCCCGTATCAGATTATTTAATTCTGAGCAAGAGACCCATACCAATAAGAGGCTTGGTTTGCTATAGGCATAGTAATAGACAAATAATATTACTAGAGAATATTTTATTCCATTCTATTCTTTATTACCATATAAATATATGCATATTTATTATTGATAACTCAAAAGAAAATTATACTATCCATTACTGCTACATAGATAATTAGGAGAGAGCATTTACTTGCACTGATAAAAGTATCTGACCCATAGATGAACAGGTCACAGGAAAGGAAACCCTTCTAAAAAGAAGCCCCTAATCAATTCAGCTTCCCATATTAATACGTTTTTAAAATCGTCTCCTAACAATAGTTAGCTGTTCTAGTTGATCAGGGCACACATTTTTGGCTACGTTTCCTCCCTCCTAGGTGAACATATGGATTTCTATGGCAAGAACTCATACAGATTTTTCTAAGGGAAAGTGGTTTTCATTTATAGCTAATCAGTACTTCAGGTGAATCAGTACATGCACTGGCCAATCCTTGCCATAACCTTGCCATCTTCATGAAACAAGCAAGCATAGAAATAAGCTACAATTTGTTTTATAGTGCCACTCTGATTCTCTGAAATGCCTGTTCAAAATATCTGATCAAGGACATTCCCTGAAGCTACTTTCTAGTTTTGCTCTGCTTCCATTGTAATGGAGGAGGATTTGCATTTTGTGAAGCTTCACATGCCACTCAATAGTACCTTGGTAAAGAAAGACTAACCACTTAACCACTGAGGGATTTCTCATTCTAATCTCAGCTGTTGCTCTTTATTCCTCTGTCTTTCCTAATGCATAAAGGTGGACATTCAATAATCCTAACTCCTAGGCACGAGTAAGGGAGAGCTTGTTCCAAATCCATACACTGAGTGATTCACAACCTCTGAAGAAAATGCCAGCATCTCTCACTCTCCCTTTTTCTCTCTTTTGCATATGGAGATTCAGTGAATAGTAATCTCAACATTGACTGAGGATTAAGTAGATGGTGAGAAAATGGAGAGCCCCTTGTACCCAGCAGTCCCTATAACTGCTAATTTACTGCATGATGCTAATTAAATGAAGCTGGCTTCATAATAGGAGTGTATGGTGTCTGAGTAGAAAAGCTGTTAACAATTATATTGTTGCATAGGGAAGTATAGCAGATTGCAATTATTAGAGAGCAGTGTGGTTGGCTACTTTATGTATTGTTACACTGGGGGCCTGCTTTTAAAAGCTTACAGATCCCAGATATCATATTAATTCTGTGCTGAAATGTCTCCTTTTTTCCTTTATAACAGTTCCATGGAAGCCCTTTTAAATATAAATGTCTCTTTCCTGCTTAGTTTCTGAGCACAAGTCTTTTTAACCATTTTCAAAAGAGGTGATTGTAGGCAACATGCCAAGAGCTTACCACAGCCTTTCCTTGGAAGCTACAAAATGTTTTTAGTCGCATAGTGGATTTGGTTAACATTTGGATGTTGGAAACAAAATAAGGTGCTTGAAAACCTTCTCTGGCCTGCCACTCAATCATCCCAACTTTCACAGTTTTATTAGCACTCTGCTTTTCCCAGAATCATCATTTTCATAAGCTATAAAACATTCCAGAACATACTCTTCCTCTAAACATGAGACTCCAAATGTAATTTCAGTGTTGCAAGTTTTGATAACAAAAACAGACATATCTATGTTTCAAATCTCAAATCTTGTTCTGTACTTCATGGAAATAAATAATTAAAGAATAATATTCACTGTAGAAGAGTGTACAAGGCAGTAAACAGTTTATGGGATGATTACAAACTGACGTGATGAAGAAATAATCACAAAAGTGGCTTACTGAGGACCTGTGGTGCAGATATTTTTTTTCCATTTTTATTTTTAAAAAAACACTACAAGTGCTTAATATAATTACAAACAGGTAAGACTGTTTTTTACACCTTTGCTGGGAAGGAGACTTTTCTTTTTAAATATTTTATAACACAACACAGAGAAACCTTCATTGTACATGTCTTCTGAATAGGTTTCAATAAAGCCAGAGGTCAGTTTTCATTAACTATTTTATTTATAAATCAATATAAAATATTTATATTCTGCATTTGGTAAATGCCTCAGTGGGCTTAGTGATGGGTGATTTCAGGTGTCAAAGGGCTTGATCTGTGATGTGCTGGTGATTTTGGTGTGACCAAGTGAAAAAAAACAGGAGGATCCATGGGGATCCATGCTTTTCAAGCAGGTCTTTGTATAACTGCAGCACTACAGAGCATGGTATGTGTGATTGTTTTATGCAGACATTAAGGCCTTGTGCTGTGATGGGATTGTGTTTTAAGGGTTCCTTAGCACAAAAATCATGTAGATCCATGAGGATCCATGTTTTTGAAGCATATTTTTTTGCCACTGTGTTGCCACGGAGCATGGGATCTGTGATTGTTTTGTGCAGAATTGTGTCTAAGGCCTTGCACTGTGGTGTGATTGGGTTTTAGTGGTTACTTAGTGCAAAAATCATGAGGATCCATGTTTTTGAAGCCTGTTTTTGTTCCATAGAGTGTGGGATGCTTAATTGTTTTGGTGCTGCCTGTAGACTAAAACATGCTCCACAGTTTCATGGTGATTTCATTTCATTCCAATGGAAAAATCATATGATTTCACAAGGATCTGTTCAAAATCATCTGATTTTGCTGGTTTTTGCGCCACTGTGGCTCCATGGAATGTGGTGTGCATGGTTGCTGTGTTCAGAAATGTGGCTAAGGGCTTCAGCTGTGATTTGCTGGTAGTTTTGGGGTGATTAAGTGAGAAAATCAGGAGGATCCATGAGGATCCATGCTTTTCAATCATGTTTTTGCACCATTGTTGGGTCAGGAAGCATGGTATGTGTGATTGTTTTGTGCAGACATGTGTCTAAGAACATGCGATATGATGTGGTGGTGATTTTGGGATGACCAAGTGAAGAAATCATGAGGATCCATGTTTTTCAAGCATGTTTTTGCGCCACTGCAGTGCCACAGAGCATGGGATGCGTGATTGTTTTGTGCAGACATGTGTCTAAGGACTTGTGCTGTGATGTGGTGGTGATTTTGGGGTGACCAAGTGAAAAAAATCATTAGCAACCATGAGGATTCGTTTTTCAAGCATGTTTTTGCATCACTGGGGCACCATGGTTCATGGGATGTGTAATTTTTTTGTGCAGACATGTGTCGAAGGACTTGCACTATGATGTGGCGGTGATTTTGGGGTGACCAAGTGAAAAAATAATGAGGATCCATGAGGATCCATGTTTTTCAAGCATGTTTTTGCACCACTGCAGTGCCACAGAGTGTGGGATGCATGATTGTTTTGGTGCTTCCTGTAGACTAAGACATGTTCTATAGTTTCATGGTGGTTTCATTTCATTCGAATGAAAAAATATTATGAATTCATGAGGATCCATTGAACTTCAGTGAGATTCTTTGGGCAAGGTGGGGGAAGAGAAACTCCCAGGGAGGAAGGATTCATTATAATGCTTCGGTCCGAAAATGTTCGAATCGGGGGCGATTTGGACCGAATCGCTGATTCGGTCAATCAGAATCACCAACTCTAAACACCACTCAGATGCTATGCTAATAAAATAAGGGTCACTCAGTTCCATAGGGAACAGACTGCTTATCTTTTGGAGTGAAAAATTTCCTCAGAGCATCTGAAAGTGTAGAATAGTCGTATTTGACTTCATGCTTTAAAAAAAAGTAATATAGGTGCCAGATGAACCTCAAGGGAAATGGTATCCCACCGTCAAGGTACCACCACATCTCTGAGTGAGCACAGACTGCAGGGTTTGTGAAGATGATCTGTGGGTTGGGAATTTTGACTTTTCATATTTAAATACTTATATTAATTCATTGGCTGTTTTTATAGAAAAAAATGACATTTTCTTTTACTGCCAATAGATTTGCTGCTAAGCAACCCCAATCACTGTGAAAAATGTGAAGTTAGCCAGTGAGCAGGGTTGAAAAGGAATTTTGGGGATCTCCATCAAACCAGCACCTAGGGGCTCATTTTTTAAAATTCTGTTTAACAGGGTGTGGTTAAAAAAATAGGATTCTTTTTACTACCAACCTCATGTGCACAATGATCTTGTTTGTTTTCAGTTGTGTATAGTTTATTAGGATTCATTCCCTGCTATCATCCCTGGCCCCTATCTGGTGGAATAAGCTTCCCAATAACATCAGGGCTCTGTGGGACCTGAATGAGTTCCACAGGGCCTGTAAAACGGAGCTTTTCCACCAGGCATTCCCATCTAGCCAGCCAGGCTGACCATTACAATAATTGGCCTCCCATGGGTGCAGTTGTGTGTGGGGGGGATTTTTAGTGCCATCTGTTAGTTGTTTTAATGGTTTGATGTTTTTATGGTTGTTTCGTTTTTGCAGATTTGTTCTTTGCCACCCTGAGCCCAATTGGGGAGGGCAGGGTATAAATCTGAATATAAATAAAAAATAAATATTAGCCAAGATAATCAAATAATCTAATCAGTCAAATATAATTTTCCCCATCCTCAGTCACACTAATGGTGTCTCCTAATTTAGTGTTATCAGCAAACTTCAGTGATATACACCTACTGCCATCTCCAATATTTTTAATAAGAATGTTGGCTAGAACAGTTCCCATCAGTGATCCTTCAAGAACTTTCTCCATTTAAAGAGTATGCCCTTCAGTATAATCCTCTGCATTCTGCATTTTAACCAATTTCTTCTCATTTTACAATCCTTGTGTTAACCTCTATCTTTTTTATTTGAAACTAACCATTAGCATTTGTCAGTTTCTTGTCAGAAATCCCAACAGATTAAAATGACTGCACTTTCCTTGTCTAGAAAAAATGAATTATTTCCTTTTTTAAAAGGATTTCCAATTAGCCAGGCATGATCAACCTTTTGTTAAGATATGCTGCATTACATAATGCCATGTTTTCAATTATTCTTTCATGTCATATTTTAGAACCTTACATGATATATCACTGAAGTTAACAAGTATGGTATGTTACTCTGATTTATTTTATTCTCTTTTCTTGGCACGGATAATTTTGAATAGCAACAATTGTTTTGTTTCATCACATGCCATTTTCATAACTCTCATAATTCATTCCTGTGTGTAGTGTGTGACTTCTGACTTCTCTCTCTCTTTGTTCTTTGCCATACTCTTTGTCCAAATATGTTTCAAATATGGTTCCACATCCAGACAATGCTAGCCTTTCTCCCGTAGTCCACACATGATTCTTTTTCATGAAATTATAGAAATGATTTTAGCAGAATTTCTAGGTTTAGTTCTGTACTGTTCTTTCTTATGAGTAGTATATGTTTCAGTCTTAGCTGTCTGATTTCCCCACTGTTTCTTTTGCCAGAATTTCTTGTCCCAGCTGTCTTGTGGATAAATAGTAGTCAGGGCCAGTGTCAGGATACCCTGAGGTGGGCCAGCTGCCAGGTTTAAGGTTTCATGCAGGACCCATGCTACCACTTGTCCTGACCACTCAGTAGCCCCCTGCTGACACTGTCGAAAGGTCTGCAGGAAGCTGTGAGCAGGGCCAGTGGGAGTGCTTGCGAGAAGACAAAGGAAGAACACACAAGCAGATGCAGAATGGTAGGAAGAATTGGGGGCATGAGTGTTTGGTGGTGGACAGAGGAGGGCAGGGTGTCCTGAGAAGTCTCTGCTCAGCCTCCCCCACCCCCCAAAATGTCTGGAAGCAGTCCTGGAAGTAATTTTGAGACTTGTATGACTATGTCATCTAGAAAGGGAATTCCATGTATGAAGTGCTGAGATAGAAGGACTCAAAATTTCTCTCTTGATTTTAGAATTCCAAGCAAATTACTTACTCTTGTTTCAAAAGCAGAACTGATGCATTAGGAATCTTCCATTGTTCCAGTTTATAGTTCCAAATTTTGCACATACTACAGCACTGTTCATGATCACTGCTGCAGTTTTCTGTTCCTTCAGTTCATGTGTAATTTCTGGTCCTCTTTGTTATCAATATGATAAAAAAATGGCAACCCCCCCCCCCACCACCTTGCATTATAGGAAGACATTTGTGCAACTGGTATATGAGACTATACAAAAAGAATCTTGAAACAAACATACATATAATCATATCACGGGTCTTTTTGTCTGTTTTTTTGCTGTGTATCGTTTATCTGTATATCGTTTGCTGTGTATCGTTTGTCTGTCTGTCTGTCCATCTATCTATGCAGTGATAACTTTCTTTCCCAGGAAGACTGCCTACATTTCTGATTCTGGACTAAAATACCAAACTGCATGCCAGATGGAGAAGCTTTAATGATATATTCATCACTCATAATTGCAATACAGAATGATGGCTTACCACACAAAGCTTGTTGCATCTCTTTATATCCCTGTCAATGCAATATTTTTAAAAACAACACAGTTCAGTTCATGCTTACATTGTGAGGAGAATGATGCGTCATCAAGAGACATGTGTGTTTATGTGGATGAGCATCTTAAAAATACAAGAGTGTTGTTGTTTGATGAAGTTTCATGCTATGTTTTTGTTAACAGCCAAGAGAGAGTGAAATTAAATTAGTAAAACATCAGTTCAGATTTGTGAAATGCAATCATAAAGTATGCTTCTGTCTGTAATTCAGGGAAAGATGATGTTAATCTACTACTCTTTCAGACAAAATAATTTGTAGTCAGCTCTGCTACCCACAAGTGCCTAATTTATTTAAATATACTATATTGCCAGTGTCTCGTTCAGCTTAGATGAGAGTAAGCATTTATTCTTAGATTGATTGTGCTAAGTTCAACATCCAAGGTTGAAGTAAAGCTCACCAATGCATCTGAATTCCAATTCTTAAGCCACTGTTGGACTACTACTGTAATTTCAGTATAATGAAGTGATAAAGAAGATTAATGAGACTTACTTTGCAGCCAAGAAAGACAAAGTGTGTAGGGGGAAGGTGGAGGGGGGTCACTGATTGACCAAGAACTAGGAGGACTGAAGTGTGAAGGTTGCTGGAAGACATTATAGCACAAAGCTACCACTTTGCTAGTGATGAGTTTTAAAAACCATAATAATGACACATAGAGTTATCCATTCCTATTGATGGTTGATGAAGGAGAGTACTTGCACAAGAGTAATGAATAACATGAAAAGAGGTGACATGCAAAACATAGCATCTATTTATTTTATAGTATTTATTCTATAGAAAAATAGTCCCTTTAAAGAAAATTATTTTAAGAAAACTATTTTAAAATAGTTTTATTTTAAAACTATTTTAAGAAAACTATTTTAAAATATTTTTTTAAAAAAATAGTGAGCTAGCCTAGAATATACATGGAATGTGCCAAATCTTGTCTTCCTTCACAGAGAGGAATTTGAAACAATGCCTCTTCCTGATTAGAGTACAAACTGAAGTAAACATTTTGGCTAAACAGATCATCATCATCATCATCATCATCATCATCATCATCATCATCATCATCATCATCATCATCATCATCATCAGTTACACAGGAATATTCCCTTTGTATATACCACAGATTATGTTTTATCTTTGATCTGTGTTTTTAGTGTATTTTTCATACACATACAGTTTATGCTAACAGTACTGTGGAATTGATGCATATTTGTTTTGTTGTACTGGCCGTTGACTGTAAATAAATGATTGATTGGCTAAACAGGACTTGGTCACATTTTGATATCAAAGTTATCTATGCAAGACAACTGGTTTTAAAATTGCTGTATGCCACCAAGCAGAAGCAATGATGGGAGTAACTGGACTAAAAGAAGAGAAGTCTGTTACACACTGTGTCCAGTGAGAAGGGAATGTTTAGTGGAGTATATATTGTCCATGTCCCAGGGTGGAGAACCAATCAGTAAGTGTTTGGGTGGAACTTGCCATGCAAAGGTGTGGTTAAC
Organism: Sphaerodactylus townsendi; assembly: GCF_021028975.2. Lineage (NCBI taxonomy): Eukaryota > Metazoa > Chordata > Lepidosauria > Squamata > Sphaerodactylidae > Sphaerodactylus > Sphaerodactylus townsendi. Next base: position 52,138,818 of record NC_059431.1, read on the forward strand.
TGCATTGTACTGAGGGTGGGGTTTTCAGTCCATTTACATTGGTATTCACATTTGCATTCCCTGCAGCAGCAACAGTCTTAGTGAATGCAAATCCTGTGTCTGTGTGTAGTCCATTGTCCATGAACCTAGTATCCCCTTGACCTTTGATTCTGGTGTTTTTAAGTACTAGTAGCCAGGTCTTGTTAATTCTCAGAGTCTCTTCCTTCTTGTTGAAGTTTTCTTGGTATTTGTGGATTTCAATGGCCTCCCTGTGTAGTCTGGCATAGTAACCTTTTGAGTTGTCCAGAATTTCAGTGTTTTCAAATAAAATGTTATATCCTATTTTGTTTAGAGCATGTTCTGCTACTGCAGATTTTTTAGGATGGTTAAGCCGACAGTGTCTTTCATGCTCCTTAATATGAGGCCGTTTCTGCACGGTGTCGATGGGGGTTGGGTCGGTGCCGACCTAACCCCCCCCGGGACTGTTCGCATGAACAGTCCCAGAAACAGCCGGGACGACGGTGCCATGGACCGCCGTCGCCCGGCCGACCCGGCTTGTCCCTGGCCCTCCGGCACATCGCCAAGGCCTGGAGACACGCCCCCCGGCCCTGCGCGCCAGGGCAGGGGGGCGTGTCCCCAGGCCTCAGCGATGTGCCGGAGACCAGATGTGCACGGCAGCAGCTCCAAGCCAGGGTTTTCCAACAACCTCGCTCCCCGAGCAAGGTTGGGAAATGCCGGCTTCGGCGCTTGCCGAGGCGGCCAGGGCCCGGTGTGGCTGCGCTGATAGCGCTGCAGCTGCGCCCTGTGCGAATGGCTCCTAGAACTGGCAGTTTTTTACACGGCCCCCAGGCCTCCATAAAACGCCCGTGCAGAAAGGGCCAGAGTCTGAATGCTGCATTTTGTAGTTCCAATGTAGACCTTTCCACAGTTGCAGAAGACTCCAGCAGAAGTGAGGGGGTCTCTCTTGTCCTTTGCTGAGGATAGCATCTGCTATATTTTTCTGGTAGATTTGAAGATTGTTTGTAGGTTATGTTTTTTCATCAGTTTCCCTATTTGATCTGTGTTTCCCTTGATGTGTTGTAGAAATATTTTTCCTGTGGGGGGCTGTTTCTCTTCAGTCCCCTGGGTTTCTCTTGGTCTTAAAGCTCTTCCAATTTCTGTTGTGGAGTAGCTATTAGCCTGCAGAGCTCAGTCTGGATGATTGATTTCATCAGGGAGGAGGTGAGGTTCCCAAATTAGTTTTGCACAATCTGTCAAAGTTTTGATTATACTTTTTTTTGTTGTGGGTGGTGGTTGGAGTTTTTATATAGGTGCTGGTCTGTATGTGTTGGTTTTCTGTATACTGTGTGGCCCAATTGATGGTTGGGTTTACAAAAGACCAAGACATCTAAAAAAGAGTTTTCCTTCTTTTTCAGTTTCCATGGTAATTTGGATGTTTGGGTGGATGCCGTTAAGGTGGTTCAGAAAATTCAGCAGTTCTTCCTTGTCATGGCTCCAGATTGTACAAGTGTCATCCACAAATTGGAACCAAGTTGTGGGTTTCGTTTGTTTGTTTATTGGATTTCTTATACTGACCACCTCTGAGGGGCTCTGAGTGCTTTCTGGGTGTTGTTTTGAGGGCTTGTTTTTCAAAACATTCCATGTAAAAATTGGCTATCACTGGGCTGAGGAGGCTTCCCATGGCTACCCCATTTGTCTGCTCATAGTAATCATTGTCACATTGGAAGTAGCTGGTTGTTGTCCCATTGGAAGTAGCTGGTTCAACACTGCCTAACAACCATTCCATAATGGCTATGTTCTGTAAGGGCTATGGAGGGAACTTCTTTCTGGCTCTTGTTTCTGTAGGTTTCCATTACCAGTACTGTATAAGAAGCAGTATTGGTATTAAATGTGAACTACATATAATCTCACATAGGATTTATTTCTATACTGGATAGTTTTGTAAATATCTTTCAGAAGGCAGCAGAAAAGTCTAATAATTAGGAATGATTTGATGTTTGCAAATCACATCTTCAGAAATTAAATGTACATGGTTTACAATGATCATTTGTTGTCAATTAAACCATATGACCAGTTTGACGATTTTCTTGCGATAATAAAAAACAGCCTATTGAATGGTTTTGCATTTGCACTGTGATGGTATTCTGCAAGGTGGCAGGCTATGAAGCTATCACTGATGAATGCTCATAATATACTAGCTTGTTTGAATTACATATGCCCAAGGTAATCTTGGGCAAGTCATATATCATTTAAAATCAGCTGTATGAAAGTAAATGTGCTGTTTTTGTCCATCACAAAGTCACAAGACTGATTCTGTGCCCAAGCCACACAAGCAGCTATTTGTGGTGGCCATAATGAGGAGGACAGCACATCAGGGTCTCAGCTTGCTCTGGCTATGGCCTGCAGCAGACAAAGTAATAAGCACACTTTGCTTTGAATAAAATAGCCTGAAATCACTCTGCACAGTGAGTGATGTTTCTTGCTTGAACCTTACTGGACTGAACTACACTGCCCAGTAAGGTTAGGTATTTTTAAAAAAAATGCTGTCAGATGGCATGTCCTATTGTACAGTTGCAGACATACCAAAGTTCCTTGTGTAGTGCCTGCTCATAGCTTACAAGCTTGAGTTATAAAGTAAGAATTTGTCACTCTAATTAAAACTAAGGAACAAATATGTTTTGGAAGTCAGGCAGGAAGACAAAACTAGCGAAGGTGGAAAATTAGACATGCACGCTTGCTCTACCCTGAACTACCCCTCACCCAATAAAGATCAAGGCAATCAAGGAAAGATTCTGTTCTGGTTTACATTCTTTTCTTTTTTTATGAATTCAGCAAATTGAAAAGAGAGTAGGATAGCACAGGCAAAAAAAAAAAACCTTCCAAGAACACACTTGGGAAATAAAATGTCTAATTTCCTTCTAGCTTTGTAAGATGGTACAACTTCAAATATGTCACACTACATAACGGATTATGTCCTACTTCTCTGTTCAGTTAAATGTGGAGATTTTATGCCAAGGAATCTTTCTTTAGTGGAAGAAGACTCTCCTCTGGAAGAAGGCTCCTTTGTAGGGTTGGTCAATACTAAAAAAATTCGGTAAAATTCGGATTTGGGTATTTTGGGGCATAAAATGATTTGTATGCCCGAATCCGAATCATAGCCAATTCGGATATACCCGAAAATTCGGGTAAATCCGAAAAATTCGGGTCCGTTTTATTATTTTTTTGAATTTTGGGTGTTTTTACACGTTTTGGCCTGCAGGGGACGCAAGTTTAAAGCTAGCGGCACCAAAATTTCAGGATATCATCTGGAGACTGTCCTGATGATTCTCCCCAAGTTTGGTGCAGTTTGGTTCAGGGGGGGCAAAGTTATTGACCCCTCGCAAGGGGTGCTCCCATCCCCCCATTGTTTCCAATTTGAAGCTAACAGGAGCTGGGGGATTTTCTTTTGGAGGTCCAGAGCGTTGCACTCCTGAACCAATCGTCACCAGACTTGGGGAGTATCATAGGGACAGTACATTTGCGACATCTCAAAATTTTGGTGACAGCAGCTCTAAAACTGCACCCCTCGCTGCCGCCTACAGAAATTTCCTCCTGCATTCGGTGTGCTCTGTAGTGGCTGGCTTGCACAATGTTCAGCCAATAGGACAATTTCTGTGGGAGGGTTGTGGAGTGCACATTTCTCATGGAGTAAACCCAATAAACTTTTCAGGTGTGTCTTCAGGAGAGTCTCTTCATGACACCACATCCAGGTTTGGTGAGCATCACAGCCACAAGGGGTTCAACACTGCGTAGGGTCCATCTCCCACTGCCAGCCCCCCATAAGCAAAGTTCCTCAAACCTGGATGGTGTCATCCAAAGACTCTCCTGAAGATACCCTGAACATTTTGTGACTGTACCTTGATAAATGTGCACCCCACAGCCCTCCACCAGAAATTCCCCATTGACAGCAATGCAATGCAGTCACTGCAGAAAAAAGAACCCGCAACTTTTTGGGGGTGACGGTAGGGGCGCATTTTTAGACATATCAGCACTAATATTAGGGTATCATCGGAGTAGAAAGTTTGGCTTCAGGGGGGGCCAAAGTTATGGACCCTCAAAATGGTAGCCACCATCTCCTTAGCTGCCACAGAAACAATGGGGGATAGAGGTTCCCTTTGAGGTGGGTCCATAACTTTGGCCCCCCTGTCCAAACCTGCACCAAACCAGTGTCATCAGGACAGTCTCCTGATGATACCTTTGAAATTTGGTGCCACTGGCTTTAAAAATTCCGGTTTTCATGTTTCACCGCTTCCTGCAGAATAACATGAAGCCCGCTGGAGTGAGTGAGCGCCAGAAACACTAAACCTAGCATTTTTAAAGCTAGTGACACCAAACTTTCAGGGTAACCTCAGGCAGACTGTCCCATGATACCTTCAAAGTCATGCAGTTTGGTTCAGGAGCTGTTATGGACTCTCAAAGGTGTAGCCCCATCCCCCCTGCCCAGCCCCATTGGAAACAATGGGGATAGTTGCACCCCTTTGAGGGTCCACCTTAAAGTTCCCCAAACCTGCAGAAACTCGGTGGGCATGCCCACCGTGACAGTCACCTGATGGCGACCCTGATGGTTTTGCTTACGACATCTCACGCGTCTCCTGAAAGAGATTCTCAGAGTTCAAGACGCCTGCAGTGATTGTTATCAATGTAGTTTTGCAGAGGTTTATGCCACTTGAAAGGAAGTCACAATGTTCAGGGAAGAGCCTTATTCATCCAGGTTTGAATTTGCTTCAGGGTTTCTTAATTTATGGGACTCCAAAAGCTGGTGAAACTCATCACTTCCTAAAGCAAAGTTCTGTCCGACAAACATCCTATATCTCCTGAAGATAATTCTTGAAAGTTTTGTGGGTTTGCCTATGAAAAATGTGCACTCCACAGCCCCCTCAAAAATTCCCTCTATTGACAGCAATGCAGCTAAGTCACTGCAGAACAAAGAATCTTGGGCCTTTCGGGGGGTGCCTGCAGGGGGTGCATTTGTAGATGTATCGGTATCATTAGTTCAGTGTATCATCAGGAGACTGTCCCATGATACCCTCCAAGTTTGGTGCAGTTTGGTTCAGGGGGGCCAAAGCTATGACCCCTCAAAAGGGTAGCCCTCATCTCCTTAGTTCCCATTGGGAAAGAATGGGGGATGAAGATACCACCTTTGGGGGTCCACAACTAAATTTTAAACCAAAATGCACCAAACTTGGAGGGTAACAACAGCACTAGTCTCCTGATGATATCCCTGAAAATTTGCCTGCGTTGATATGTTTAAAAATGTCTCCCCTGCAGGCCGAAATGTGAAAAAAACACCAAAAAATAAAAACGCAATTCGGCTGGTAATCCGAATCCCATGGATTCGGATCTGTTAGGATTCGGACAGCTCAGATTCGGCCCCTGCTCTTCCGAATCCGTCCGAATCCGTGCAGATTCGGTAAAAATTCGGATTTGGACTGTCCGAATCTCCAACCCTACTCCTTTGGCTAGAGGAAAGTTAAACATAGTGATTGGTTCCTTCTTGTCAGCATCATCTCTCACAAAACACCTCCAGTGGAATCCACCCCCCAAAAGCATCACTTTCAATGGTGTTTCAACTAGGGCAGGGGTGCAACCTGTGGCTCTCCAGATGTTCATGGACTACAATTCCCATCAGCCACAGGTTGCAGACCTCTGAACTAGTGAGCCCAGATTCTTCTTTTAAATCCACCTTAAAGGGAGAATCTGGGGTCCCCAGTTAAAACAACATTAAAAGTGATGCTGTTTTGGGATGGACTCTCCCCCACCCTGAAACAGCATCACTTTCAATGTTTAAACTGTGGACCTTACATTCTCCCTTTAAATCCATGCCAAAGGGAGTGGATTTAAAATGAGAATCTGGGGAAATTTGGAGTGTGCCTGCTATCAGGGGGTGCAATTGTTAAGCTAGCAGCACCAAAATTGTAGTGTATCTTTAAGAGACTCTCCTGATGATACCACCCAGGTTTGGTGATGTTTGGTTCAGGGGATCCAAAGATATGGACCCTCAAAGGTGTAGCCCCAATCTTCTATTAGCTCTCATTGGAAACAATGGGGATGCGTTACCCTTTTGGGGAGTCCATAACTTTGGACCCTCTGAACCAAACATCACCTAACTTGAGTGATATCATCAGGAGAGACTCCTTAAAAATCCCTGAAATTTTGGTGCTGCTAGCCTAAAAGCTGCACCCCCTGCAGGCTAAAAACAGAAAAAACACTAAAATACAAAAAAACACACGAACGAACCTGAAATGTTTGCGCCCTCCACTAGACGCTAATACGCCTCCACTAGGCGCAAATATGTCACTGCCAACTATAATAAGAAGACAAATCTCCTGGATCAGTAGAATCCTTTTGACTTTGGTGTTGTTCCTTCCTCATGTCATGATTGATACACACTGGTTAATTTTTTTTACTCCCATAAAGGATATGAAGACTTTTTTATAGAGTCTTCATTCAAATGGACAAGGCATGAGTTACAATATAAAATACATACAGAAACTATCCATGTGAAATATCAAGGTAAATAAAATGTGTCACAAAGCATTTTACTGTTACTAATTAATAGGTTCAACTACCTCAAATCTTCTGTTTTCATTTGTCACACACTTTGTATAACATACCAGTGAAATGATATAGTCTAGTCTTAACTTTAATGCCAATGTTGATTCAATTGAGTGTGGTTCTGATTTTAGTCATCTTCCTGTACTGTACAGACAGCATGAGTCCATGTGGGAAATGGCGTCCTATAAATCAAATACATCAAATACAGAGGAAAATTGACCCCAGCAGATTATCTTCCCCAGAGCACTGCAGAAATTAGTCACAGTTCCTACTTTGGTATATCCCAGATTTGTAATACTTATTTCCTGAAAATAATTAATAGAGAATAATTCCTTGAGCTTTTAAAAAGCAGTCTACCAGCGCCATTTAAAGAATGCATGCTTATGCATAACCCCCTCTGACTAAGCTTGAGGAAGAGTCTTAGCAGATCTTCTCTGCTTCTTTATCACTCAGACAAATGATCGTACTTTACCCCTGCTGTCATGGAAAAGCTTCCTCAGCTTTTTTCAGCAGACTCTGCCACTTGCAAATATGAGAGCAAATGATAATGGGTATTTACTAAAACAACAGATTTCCTGTATTTAAAGGACTGATGGGGAGGTTTAGAAAACTTATTCCCTTGTGACTAAGTAAGCTATTTGCTAAACCCTGGATCTTTTCTGAACATTTTTTTCCCTGAACACTTCTTTAAACATGAATCTTAGGCCTTTACTCACACGTTATTTCATCTACTCAGAACCAATGTTTGGATAAGTAAATTTGGACTGAAATTTGCAGATACTCAATATTTGCACATAGCCCAATTATGCATGCAAATCTGGATTTGGTGAGATCTTTGCTCTTTGCAGCAGTTCACTGAACCCACATATCATTGGAAAGCTGCATTTGCTATTCTTATTCTAAGTATTCATGAGAGAATTGAATTAATACAGAACTTGCACTTCACATCAGATAACTGGCATTTTGCTTTCAGTAGTGGAGACATGCATCATGCCTTAAAAAACCTAATCATAACCACTAATCCCTTCCTATTTTCATAACAGTTCTTTATCACTGCACAGTACTTATACATGTACTTTATTTTGCTACAGTTGCTAAGGGACCAAACATTATTAAACAACATACTATGAATTTGTGTAAGCTGTCTAGAACAGAACACAAAATAGCACTTTCATATAATTTCTATTTGACCATTCAGGATTTTTTTTTCAAAAAAGGCATATTCCCTGTTAAAGTCTAGAATGACATTCTACTATTGCCTTTTCACTATATGCTCCTTTGAGATCAATGGAATATTTTTCATTTTAAAAACAGTTAATGACTCCAAAAAAGTAAATTATTAAAGCTGGTGGGATATGGCAGTTAACTTCAAGAAACTGGTAACCCAAAAGATTTCATAAAAAATAATAATTCTGAAATTGATTGTAAATTCCATATATACTTGCATATAAGTCGAATTTTTCAGCACATTTTTGTGTTGAAAAAGCCCCCCTTGACTTATATGTGAGTGAGGTGTATTTTAAAAAATATTTTAGGGTTTTTACTTTGTTGGCCGCCAGGAGGTGCAACACCAAAATGTCAGGGTATCATCAGGTGTCACTCCTGCTGATACCAGCTAGGTTTGGTAAAGTTTGGTTCAGGGGGTCCAAAGTTATGGACCCCCAAAAGGGGTGCCCCCATCCCCCATTGTTTCCAATGGGAACTAATAGTAGATAGGGCTATATTTTGAGGGTCCAAAACTTTGGACCCCTTGGACCAAACTTCACTAAACCTGGGTGGTATCATCAGAGTAATCTCTTGATGATACCAGCCAGGTTTGGTGATGTTTGGTTCAGGGGATCCAAAGGTATGGATCCCCAAATGGGTTCTCCCATCTCCCATTGTTTCCAATAGAAGCTTATAGTAGATGGGGCTACCCTTTTGAGGGTCCATAACGTTGGACCCCCTGAACCAAACTTCACCAAACCTGGGTGGTATCATCAGGAGGGTCTCCTAAAGATACTCTGAAATGTTGGTACTGCTAACATAAACAGGCACCCTGACAGGCACCCTCAAATTCTCCCCAGATTCTCCCTTTAAGTCACCTCCCCTTCTGAGTGGATTTAAGGGGTTAATTAATGTAATTTTATTGGTATCTATTTTTATTTTTGAAATTTACCTGTAGCTGCTGCATATCCCACCCTCATCTTATACACGAGTCAATAAGTTTTCCCAGTTTTTTGTGGTAAAACTAGGTGCCTTGACTTATATGTGGGTCGACTTATACACGAGTATATACGGTAAATGGAATGACAAACTGTTGAGATTATTAGTTTCTGTGCACATTTTGTGATCATTTCATCCTGTTCTGATAGTTTTTACTCAACCTTTCAAAAGAAAATCATACAAATTATGGTGAGAGGTAGAGTTTAAGAAGATTTGATACTGCCAATATTCCCTGAGAATGGACTAGAGAAGTATTTCACAGAGCTGATCATTGTTGTCTCAGTCAACATACTTTCTCAGATCTAATGCTTATAAAATGCAGGCACATATATGCTTCATAAGACATATACTTTTATAAAAATTTAAACTTTACTGAGCTGTACTTGGTAAAGCTGGAGAATAAGAGACAGAATTAGAAGCCAACTTAATGTTGCCTTGATCACTGGGCAGTTGAGCATCTGATGCAATAACAATTGCCAGGTAAACCCACCTTTAAAGTATTTATATTCATGGAGATGCTTCAGTACTTTAGTCTCATTAAAGTAAATGCATATCTGGTTGGAATGAATTTAACCATGTGATTAAGTGCTTTCTTGAATCATGATGTATTATATTTGATCATCATTTGTAAATGGAGGACAGTTAAACTTAGCACTATTTATTCAAGGTGATTTGAGTGATGGCACATGAAAACACAATTTATTGTTGAAGGCTTTCACGGCCGGAATCACTGGGGTGCTGTGTGGTTTCCGGGCTGTATGGCCGTGTTCTAGCAAATCATTCTCTCTGGCGTTTAAGCCTGCATCTGATGGCTGACATCTTCAGGAGAATCCCTCTGAAGATGCCATCGCACATACAGCCCGGAAGTACCACTGTCTGGCTCCTTGTCAGGCTCCTACAGCACAACATTTGGCTCTGACAGTCCCCATACTGCAAATGAGGAGGCTGAGTTATTTTCATTTAATTTTTTTAATACATTTTCCATTTGGTAATGGTTTGAGGTTCACCTCTCTTTTGCTCTTCTACTATTCCTATACCACCCTCTTTTTATTTTTTTAAATACTACATTCATTCCTAAAGGGAGGGACATAAACCTGATAATCTGTCCCAGTAGCTATATTGAATTTACCTACTGTAGAGGACATGGCAAGAACTAAGAGAAGGGGGGAAAATGGATGGAATAAATATTGGATTACAATGCGCTCTCTATCTTCAAGGCTGTCACAGGTCAATAAGGGATTATATAGATAGCAGTGCCACAAAGGCAGAATTGCAATGACAATGCATTAATCCATGCTTTAGGCAGGCTAATGGCAAGAAGGACAGTTCATTCTCTTAGAATCAAGTCACCCTTGTCACCAACCCAAACATTTATCTGGTTGTTGTGGGTTTTCTGGGCTGTGTGGCTGTGGTCTAACCCTAGGAACAAAATCTACCAGACTACGGCCACACAGCCCAGAAAACTCACAACAATCAGTTGAATCCGGCTGTGAAAGCCTTCAACAATACACAAAACATTTATGTTTGGATCCAGAACAGAAACCAGCATTTTTCTCCCACACTCTTGCTTACTTTGATTGAAAATATGACAACCCTGTAAACCTATAACATGCTTCTAGGGAGTCCATATGCACTGTTTAATTTGAAATAAAACTCAGTCCCGATCAAGACAGATACACAGAATATAAGTGATATAATGAATATCTCCAGGCATAAGATCACATTGAGTTATTAGTCTTTCATTCATCTGTCTTTCCTATCACCCTGTTGTTTGCTGATATCACAAACAAACCCATTATCTATATTCTTCAGCAAACGGAGGATAAAGTGACTTATCAAAATCTCACTCTCCTTGTCATGTTTGCTGTTGTCAATAAGCAGCTTCTCCTTCCCTCATTTTATTTGATTTAGATATAAAGTACTTATTTTAAAGAGACATTATTATTCTGCTGCAGGCTTCACATTTGAGGGAGGGGTAGTCCACAGTTTGTAGAATATTTTTGACACCTGATATATTCTTATCTTCTGAGCTATCATTTACCTTGATGATTTTGTTTCATGAACAAAATAGGAAATGGTCAGAACAAAGCTGACAGAAAGTTTTTTAAAAGAAAGCTGTCCATATATGCTGTTTGTACCAATGAATGACTATCAGATTCAGGAGCAGCAGTGCAGTAGTGGTTAAGAGCAGGTGTACTCTAATCTAGGGGCACCAGGTTTGATTCCCCGCTCTACCGCCTGAGCTGAGGAGGCTTATCTGGGGAATTCAAATTAGCCTGTACATTCCAACACACGCCAGCTGGGTGACCTTGGGCTAGTCACAGTTCTTCTGAGCTCTCTCAGCCCCAGCTACCACATAGGGTGTTTGTTGTGAGGGGAAAGGGTAAGGAGTTTGTAAGCCCCTTTGAGTCTCCTATAGGAGAGAAAGGGGGATATAAATACAACTCTTCTTCTTCTTCATATTTTCCACAATACAAAAATATCACATTTACTAGAATGGAATTGGAGTAAATCTAGAAAGTCAGAAGTGCAGAGATTACAATGCAAGTATCCTATACTGTAAAATATAGAACATGCACATTTAGTGACCATGTTATAAGCTATTTGTTTTGACTTTTTCCCATCCTATAATCTGGGCTCAGGATTCAACTTGATATGCTAATTTAAAATAAAAAATATACCATAAAATTAAACATTTTCCCCTTCCATGTTAGCCAGCCATTACATACCTTCCAGATGGAAAAGACTCACACTACTTACAAACATGTTCAGCTAAGGGGTGTCTGGTGAAACTTCAAGTGACAAATACTCATAGATCAAATACCAAGAACAGATCAATAAGAACACAAATGTTTTTGGATCAACTACCAAGAACACATCACTCACAAGAAAATAAATAGAAATGAATATACGAAGGATGATAGGGTTTTTTCTTAGATATTCCTCCGCAGAAGTCCTCACACACTACTGCTGAGTTTTATATATATATAGGCTAAATAAACCTAGAAAGGACCCTTCCCTCTACCCCTGCTTTTTATCCACGGAAACTGAAGCCTGGGATACTGTGATTACCTAGTAACAGCCATTGAGGAAATCCACTGCTTAAAGTTACTGGCATTCCTTGTATCATTTTTTTTTTACTTTTTTGAACTCCCAATTTATTTTATTTTTAGCTTTTTTTAACTCCCAGTTTTTTTAAAAAAAATAATCATATTTCTTTGCAAAAGGATTGTAGAAAGATCTTTCTTGACTGTTCACAGCTCCATTTCTGGATTTAAGTACCCACATTTGGCCAAATTCACGATTAGAATTCAAGATATGAGTGATCCATATTGTGGCAGACATTACCAGTCTCAATGTGTGAATGCAGCTAGAAATAAGAATGCAAGAACAGCCATAAAGATATTAACAAGAACAAATACTCCAATCCAAGAGATACTTCATCAAGGCAATGTGAACCATTTTCAGATATAGACAGCTGGACAACCCTTAAGTACTATTAATCCAATTCAGCTATTGATAAAGGCAGTCTAATATCCAGTCCACTCAGGATGAGCAATCTAGAGGACATTTTAAAACATAATTCATTCCCAGTTTTTTGTCAATATGCTAAATTTGTCCAGTGATATCACTACCTTAGAATGTGAAATATTTCCTTACTCATCTTCCTGCCAGATTTTGACAGCAGTTATCTTCAGACAGCATAGTCAAATTCAAATTTCATATCTTGGACTGGTTCCAACTCTGGAAATGTGGGTTTCTATATCTAGCTATGGGACCTTCCTCACAGAGTCAATGGAACATGTGTCATGTCCTCCAGTTACCTGGACAGCCATGCAACTGCTTTGCACTGCCCTCTTGAGTCTTGTCTCCTCAGACTTCTGCTGAAAGGACTCACTGCGATCCTCCATGTCGAACCCATCTTGAATCAGGTTACCTACCTGAAGGCAGTGTGCCCTTTCCTCTTTGGTCTCTTTTCTCATCTTTACTCTATTGTTCTAGGACATTTTCACACACACTCTGAATAATGAATTTTAATCCACATTCAACATACTTTAACAATCCTTTAACAATCCTCCGCTGGGACCATCCGCATGGTGCCATAAAATGCCCGTGCGGAAGCGGCCATAGTTAATTCAGTTGCAAAGTGCAGAATGAAAGTGCAGATTGAACGTGTGTTATTTGGTGTGTGTGAATGTGCCCATAGTATATGAAAGTTTTATAAAACTTGTCATTTTTTATATAACTTGTTATTTGCTTTTCTGTCAGGTGAGAAGAGCGCAGGCATCATTTGCTGACCTATATGAGATTTACAGGGGCCCAGCAAAAAAATGTAATGAGCAACGATCAAACCGTGTCAAGCAATAGTATGACAGTGGTGGCCCAAAATGTCCTAGTCTAGAGGGCCTAAGCATAAGAATTAGTCTGTTCCCAATTAACAGTATGTGATTTCATGTTCTTGTATGTTGACAAGTTCAGCGATAAAAGGGTTGCCTAGGATTTTTAGGATACTTACCAGCAGGTATTTTATCACTATAGTTTTGTAACTGAGATGCATTTATTCAACAGTTAAGACAGCTCTTATTCATTACATGTTACATTAATGCTCGAATCTCAAAAAGCATCTTTTCTATTCATCACTATATGTCTTTATGTCTGCTTTGCTCTTCTAATTTTAAAAATTACTCTTCGGCTGTGCACCATAATTTCACTTGAGAACTGCCATCAATTTTCTACATTGATTATTGTCTAATTTGGCTGATTCTGACATTTCATCTGGTGATATACGCCTATAACTTTTTAAAGTCTCCTCCATTAATATATAGTTAATGGAAAAGAGACAGGATGTCTGAAGTTCTTTTATCACGCAAAAGCATTGATTAAGCAAGCTGAATCTGAATATAGTTAAATGAAGATTAATCTATCATAATAACAGTACAATTTTCATTCTCAGGGCAGAAGGATAGGAAAGAATGAAGTAATACTAAATGGCTTGGATTTTTAAAGCTATTTTTAAAAAGCTATTTTAACACAGATATTTACAACTTTATTGTATATTTTCCATTGAAAATGTAGCCAGGTATTTTCTCCATAACAACTGAGAACAAAGAAAACAAAACACAGCAGTGGTACTATTAAGATCAGATCATAAAACACAGAATCTGCCACCACGTGTGCATCACTTGAATTCTTGAATTACCAGCAGGATAACTGTATAGTTATATTGTGATTTCCTTAGCATTTCATTTGGCTTAATCTTAAAGAATGAATATTACCGTTTAAAATATAAATGAAATCTGTATGGCAACAATCTAAATATCACAACACTAACTCCAATCCAAATGGTGAACTTTTTCAGAAACAAAGCTATTGAAAACAATTTAGCTACATCTATTAGTGTCCATTTCATCAGCATTATCCATTAGTGTCCATTTCATCAGCATTATCTTACACAGATATCGTTTGTTAACCTCTTACAGCTCTTACTGGAATGGCAATTACCGCTTGCATTTCCATTTTTTCTTAATTCATAATATATAGAAAAGTGACCTCTTGATGCAAATCTTTGAATTCATGTACAGCCACCAGTATTAAGCCCTTACAAGACTCTTAATTTTAACCTCCTGAAACTCAGGACCAACCAGAGAAAATGCTGGTTCTCTACATTGGATCTCCAATGTGTTTTTACTTCTTAAATAACAGCCATTAAGAGACAGAACAAGGATAAAATGAGAAGAACCAGTTCTTCCTGTTCTGTTTTTCTGACCTTAGTTTTCCCTTGGGGGTCAAAAAGATACCCCACCAATGAACTATTTGTTTTCTCCAGTTAGGCATATACTCCAGCACCCATTTAAGGTCAGCAAAATGACACAGAGAAAAAGAGTTAAAAGTGTACAAGTTGGAGCCTCCCTCAACTGTTTATAAAATAATATGTTTGACAAATATTATCTTCCAGTATCTTATAGATGTAGTCCTCAAGGAGAATTCTGACAATGCATGTTGAATCTGGTTTGCTAGTAATTCCCTCTTGTCAGTGAATCCTGTAGGTAGAGTTCCTAGGTGGATTATTCCTATCAGGCATTATTTTTTACATCACCAGGCTCCAGTGGCCAGAATTTTGCAGTAAATTTACACCATGACAATTAAAGTTTGTAGTCCTCCAAGGAAGACATACCCATTTTTTTTTGCACACTATTGTTAATGTCTAAGTTGAGTACTTGGAAGAAAACACATTGCCCAGGACTCTAATGGCTAAATCAATCCTTGCTCTGCTGAACAAAAATTAGGCTGGTAGAAGAGCCTTAGTGAGCCTAAAATAACTCTTTGAATCCTGACAATTTCCCAGCCAAATAGAAGTTAGAAGTAAAAGTATAGAAATGCAAAGATAATTTCAGGAGTTGCTCCTAGTTGACAAATCCATACTATACTGTTACATTATTCTTGCTCATAAATCTCATAAATATTTAAATTTAATACATTTTCAATGAACATCCCTCACTGAAGATTTCAAGGGAAACCGTTGTAAGATAACTAACAGTTGAATAAAACAAAGCATGTTAATTGAAGAGGAAGTGGGGATAGGAGTGACCTGATTGGAGCTTTATTCTGCCCTCTGCAAGTACTGCTTTAAAACCCAAATCCAGCTGGGAGCAAGCACCCAAGGGCAAGAGCCAAAGGGCTCTATGTCTTCAGCTGTTAGCCAGTGGTTTGTAGGCTGAAACTCTTCTGATCAATACTAGCACAGACAATACTAGCCTGTGACACATCTTCAGCTGCCCATTTATTGAAGGGGTGGGAGGAGCAGCTTTATTTTTCATCCTCATCAGCTTTGGGAAAATTGAATGTTTTCTAAAGTAATGTATAAACATAGAATGAATCAAGTTCAAAATCTGTCAGTACTCTGGAAGATCCAGATATAGAACCCAGATTGCCATTGCATTTCAGTTGTTTGTGGTTCTTACTGTTACAAGAAGCTCCATCAAAGCAAAAGATAAAGAAAGTAGGCAAAGTGGGAGGAAAATCTATCTTTGGAAGCTCCTTCCTCCCAGGAATATGGTGCTGAGAGAAGGGAACTGATGTACAAGTCTGCATGGTGACCTGCTGCTTTTGATCAGCCTCCCAATTTCATGTGAGCATGGGGGAAGATTACATATCTAATGAAAGCTGAGTCAGTGAATTAACCAATTAACTAATTAACTAATTAACCAATCAAATATTTTGATCATATTATCTACAGTATAAGAAAGAGTACTGAGCTCATCTCAAATTGTAGCTAAAGCAGATCAAGGTGGGGTGATTTGTTGCTGCTTTTCCCTGTTTGCACACAGAGTGGTGTGACAATGCAGTTTTATATAGTGACCTCTTCATGTTGATGAGCTATGTCTACTTTTAACAACGTGGAGCTGCATACTCAAGTTTGAGACTCTCAAACCCACAACCACTGAAAGTTTAGTTAAAGTAACTGTTTTTGACTGTAACCTCCAGTCTCGTCATGCTAACTCTTGACAGTAATCTTAATTCCTACAAGCAATTCCACAGGCTTCAGGTTCACAGTGAGGGAGCATTTGCAGCAGAAATGGCTAAAGGATTAGGTCTGTGGTTGATGATCACATTCAGCATTTTTCACTTATTGTGGTTCTTTTGAAATATATTCTCTCCATGAGCCAGAGGACAGAATCTCCCACTAATCACTAGTTACCATTTTGGTTCCACAGCTTGACTGACTTGGCTACTGACATTTTGTTTTGATTTAAAGGGTATGGCAAGGAGTCATACCAAAAGGTCCATTGCCAAATCCATCTTGGCAGTGCAGTTAACACTGACTGAAATTCTCCATTTCTTGAATCACCACTTGTCTTTGTATTTCCATTTTTTTATTGATGGCTTCAGCTTTAATGACCCGAGTGACTCACTCAGCATTTGAGTTCTTGGAAGATGAAGGTAAGAATTTGGTTTTCTCTTGTGTATACAAGTGATCATTTTCTGCTCCATAGATGGGCTTCTTGCTTCTTTTTATTTTAATAGGGATTACACATCCACGTTAAGGGAGGTTGATAGACCTCAAAAGTACACCAAAGGATTTAACATGTCTCTGTCAGTCTCTCCTCTCTGGAATTACACACTAATTGTCTTCTTTCTCTCTCCACCCGCCTTCTCTTTAGCTACAAACTGCTTCACACTGCCTGTACAATACATAGAAAATTAAAGGTTATATAGAAAAGCAAGATGTGAAAATACAGAAAAGTTACTACTGTAATAAAAAGTGTGATTAATCACTGCATGTGCTGCCGGGAAAAGGTTTGCTTCAGGTAATTATACAAAAATATAATCTTCCCATGGACAGCAACAGTAAGAAAGAAAATGAGAATAAAAATAAATGGCAAAGTAGTGCAGTAACGGCAAGACGATAGTCACTCAGCCTTTAGCAAGTTATCAAAGTGCTTTCCTCATATGTTTCCTCCAAAGCTTCACAATCAGTTGGCTCTTATTTATTTGTTTTCTTTGGCTTGGAATGATGCTCACAATCAAGGGCAACAGACATAGCAGAGAAAAGTATTCAGTAAATAAAAAATGCCCTTCTGCCCTGACAAAAACACATTTCTAAAATAAATAAATATAAACTTTACCTGACAAAAAATATACTTGCTCAGGAGACTTTTGGAAAAAACAATGTTATCCATGGTTTACCTTGATTTTCTCCCACTTGACTCTTAGTCTTACATTCAGCCTTACAGAAAAACATACTGTTTTATTGTCAGTTTGGGGAGAAAGTGAGCAGTGTCTTGTTTTTAACTAGAACTTCTGATTTTCTTTCCTTAAACAGCAAACATGTCTCAGTATTCTTCCCATTTCATATGAGATGGGGAGGGGCTGCTGTTTGAGAAACACAAGTCCTAACCTCTCTTAGGCACACAAACTTATTGAATGAAAATTCTAGATAGGTTGGCTAGATAGTTGGTCACTTTTTGTGGCATCCTAAAGGCAACACAATTATTTTGAGGTGTGCAAAAACTCATGGGAAGCATCTCATGGCAGCTACTTTCTAATTCCTGTTCCTACAAATCCCTATAAGCCCCTTAGTCTTGCCTGTTCTGCTTCCTTCTCTCCTTCCCACCCAACAGTCAACCTACATTTATATTTCCCTTTGTCTTCAGTTTTCTCTCTCCAGTAGCCTGTACATAAGAAAACTATGGCCTGCGTGATGGTGGCCACTGGGAATCTTCAAGGACTTGTGGTGGGGGGCACTTTTCCTCTTTTCTTTCCCCTGGCAATCTCCATATTATCTTCCTTCATTCCTTCCCTCTCAGCCATTCACTAACCTATTACTCTTCCATCTTCAGTTATATTTATCATTGTTTTACCTCATTCATACCCTACCTTATTCACAGTGTGGATTGAAACAGCTAAGATTATTCTCCTTTCCTACTTTTTGAGTTGAGTTGAATTGGTTTTTATACCCTGTGTTTCTCTACCTTTAAGGAATCTCAAAGCAGCTTACAATCACTTTTCCTTCCCCTCTTCGCAACAGACACTTTGTGAAGTAGATGGGGCTGAGGGAGGCCTGAGAGAACTTTGAGAACATTCCACCATCACCACTCTTCCATTCTTGTTACTTCGTCCACGTTTATTTCTGCAACTGAATGTAACAATTATGTATGTGATAGGATGTGGCTGTAAAAATCTGTGTCTTAACACATTCATTGTTAAGGTGCTCTTTGTTGTTTAGACAAATAAAGTGGCTATTGAAGACATTTCTTTTTAAAAAATAATATTCAAAATTAAAGAAAATTCTTTGAAAAATTCCATGAAAATTGGAGAACAGTTCAACAAAATGCTCTCCACCATCAAAACTACTTCATTAATAAACAAACAACAAATGACAACAAAAATGATTGTTGTCATTGATCTGTACAAAGTTTACAATTTTTAAAAAATTCAGTACTTTGGTTTCTCTTCATGTTGTACAAATCTTTCGCCTTTTACTACTTCAGTAAAGGTCTGTTAACTATAACTCTTGATCTGATTTCAAGTTAAATGTATGTGGCACTAGTATCGTCTTCTCAGTGAATAGAACTCATATTCTTAATGGATTTATAGCTACAGAACAGTCCAAACTAGAAATCAGAACGCTCTCTGGAATACATATTTTTATGCCTCACATAAGAAGTACTAATTATGTAGCAAACTATATATTGTGGGAGCCTCTAAAGATTATTGGAATGACTCCCTCTCAATGGAACAGTTTTCAGGTTTGGATCAAACCCCAAAGAAAATAAATATCTAAGGTTTTCTTGATTTTATGATGAGTCTCTCAGGCAGTTAGTTCAAAAAACTACTTGAAGATTGTTATAGTAATCAGCACAAATCAAATAGTATAAATAAAATAAACCTTAAGAATAAATATTGCATCAGTCCTTCTGTCTATTTACAATATATGGGCTGTCATATTTCCCCACCACAATAAGCCTAGTAGCCAGTATATCCTTGCATATCCTCATTTACATTGAATTTTGGAGGTTAGAAATAGGAATCTAAACAACAGATTTATAAACCTACATCACGATCAAAAAATCATGTTGTGATCTACTAGATATTTCACAGAGTTGATCAATTTTTGAATCAATAAATTATTTGATTCCATTCCCATATCCACTGAACCTTCTCCAATGAGTACTGTTCTACTCAGAGAATTCCTTCTGGGCAAACACCTGCCCCATCAGTCACCCAACAATGAACACATAACTGAATATGTGTAATATGGATGTATAGAGTTCTTTTTCTATTGTACTTTGATTAGATTGTTCCTTTGATTTTTGAATTTGAATACCCTAGAGGTATTTAGGAATGGGAGGGGGAAGTTAACAATAAATTAAAGACCAATGACACAAAAAATTGGAAACTTCCCCGAAATGTGCTGTCATTTTCCACAACGGTTTGTCTTAATGAAATAGAATCCAATTGATATAGTTAGGTAGAGACTTGGAGATTTGGGTGCACCGAATCCAGGATTCAGCCCAAATCTGGTTGTATTCAGGCATGTTCAGGCCAAAATTGGCCCAAATATATTCTGCCTGAATATGAATGAATCCAATTGCAAGAAATTTGGGCTTTGGGGGGTATTTTTGATGTTTTTTGCATATGTGCCTTCAGGGGGCGCATTTTTAAAGCTAGCGGCACCAAAATTTCAGGGTCTCATCCAGATACTCTACTGATGATACCAAACATTGTTTGGTGAAGTGTGGTTCAGGGGATCCAAAGTTATGGACTCTAACAAGGTAGGCCCATCTCCTTTTAGCTCACATTGGAAACAATAGGAGATGGGGGCTGCAGGGCTGCTGATGGGAGTCTACTGAAAGGAATGAGCCAACTTTGGTAAAGTTTAGATGGTTGGACACTCGTTCTATGGGCATCAGGTTCACCTTCAACTGGGTCCCCACAGCATTTGCCCCTCCCAAGCAAACTTTAGTGAAGTTGGCTGGTTCCTTTCAGGAGACTTACACCAGCTGCCGTGCAGGTATTAAATGCCCTTACCCAGAACAACCCTCCCTCTGAGCCCATTCCAAATCTCCAGCACAGAGCCAGCTGGGCATAACAGAAAGCCCCATTGAAATCTATGGTGAGAAAAAAACAATTAATTTTCCCCACCATAGAAGTTGCTGAAGAGCCTGGCAGATTCTGTGCTCTGCAGTGGCTCCATTGGAGCCAATGGGGAATTTCTGTGCAGACTGCACATTTTTAAAGATAGAGGCACCAGACTTTCAAGGTGGCTCCAGGAGGCCCTCCTGGTAATAGCATCCAGTCTTGGTGAATTTTACTTCTGGGGGTGGGGGTGGTGGGTTGAGAGTTCTGAGAGAACTCAGCCAGCAGGCTTCATGTAGGAGTGGGGAAACAAAATAAGCCTTTTGGAGGCCCATAAAATTGAACCCACAGAAGCAAAATTCACCAAGCCTGGATGCTACTACCAGGAGGGTCTCCTGGAGCCACCTCAAAAGTCTGGTGCCTCTATCTTCAAAAATGTGCAGCCAGCTTACACACTCAGAAATTCTCCATTGGCTACAATGGAGCCAAGGCATTGCAGAGCAGAGAATCTGGGCAAATTTCTTGGGGTGCCTTTCAGGGGTGCCTTTGTAATGCTAGTGGCACCAAAATTTCAGGGTCTCATCCAGAGACTGTCCTGATGATACCATCTGAGCTTGGTGAATTTTTTTTGAGGGGGGGGCAAGGTTATAGACCCTCAAAAGGGTAGCCCCCATATCCTATTAGCTTCCATTGTAAACAATGGGGAATGAGTCACACCCTTAGGAGGTTTAAAACTTTGAACTCCCTGAATCAAACTTCACAAAACACAGGTGGTATCATCAGGAGAGTCTCTGGATGATACCCTGCAATTTTGGTGCCACTAACTTTAAAAATGTGCTCTTTGCAGGCCAATATGCAAAAAACATCAACCCCCCCCCCCCCCAAGCCTGAATGCCTTGCATTCAGATTCGTTCGTATTCGGGCAGGACATATTTGGGCCAATTTTGGCTGAATCTGCCTGAATGTGCCCAGAATCAGGCCGAATCCAGGATTTGGTGCACTCGAATCTCCAAGCCTAATCACATATCAATCCCACATTTAGGGGACTTTGCCTCCTATGAAGACATATGCTAGTTCCTGATCCAAAGCCTACTTCTTGTGCCAACTTTCCCTAAGAGGGGTGCTCCCAGGCCAAATGAATATACAGACACTGGGGTCCAGCTTTTATCCTCACTTCTCCATATGAACGACAGACTCTAATCTGGTGAACTGAGTTTGCTTCCCCACACCTATGCTTGAAGCCTGCTTGGTAACCTTGGGCTAGTCACAGTTCTCACCTACCTCATAATGTGTCTGTAAGTCGCTTTGAGACTTTTTGTGGTAGAGAAAAGTGGGTATAAATCCAACTATTATTTTTCTTCCAATGCCATGTGCTCATTAATTAATTCAAATTGCAATTCCTTTCAGTGTCACCAACTGCTTATTATCAAACTTGCAATGTAAAATAGTTACAGTGCTTCAACTTCACGCAGTTCCAACTCGGCTTATTTCTTAACTTTTAGTCATAAATCATTGGAATATAAATATTGCTTAGCCTGTAATGCAAACTCAGTATAGTCTTTCAAAATCTCTTTATGGGCTGACTACAATAAAAACACTGCTGTAATTGTATCACAAAATCTAAATCATCAGTTCAACACAACAGCAATACAAATCCTGCCTGGCAGCAATGCCAGCTTAGATTGATCAGCAGCAACCTCATTCACTAATACAATTCGAATAAGACTTCAAGTTGGAGTACAGACCTTACATTGCACGCTGAAAAGATGTGCCACAAATGCAACAGCTGGACAAAGCAATATTCAAACTCCAATTCTAATGACAGGACTAGTCAGCGATACCAAACCCCAATGTTCACCCACCAAAATTCCTTTCAATAAAAGCCCTCCAACCTCAGTGCAGACAAATCCCAAATTGCACACAAACATGCCCTTGAGGCACACAATGCTCCACAACCCAATTTATAATTCCAGCATATCTGAAAACTGCATGTAGCGAGGGTACTCATCACCCACACAGAGTAACTGCCTGATTGGGAAGGAGTTGCTAGTCTAAGTAGCTATAATGCTATGCATCACCCTTGACTGGAACATTCCCAGCCCTCACCAATGCTGTCTCACACCTCATTGGTAAAAGGGGCTAACACAAACATATCCACAGCTGCTAATGGCATGAATGCCACTTTTGTACTCTGTACATGCTCCAAACATTTTATTGGCATCTTTATGACTATGGTTTTATGCCTTATTTTTCTACAGCAGGTTTAAATTCACCATCTTTTCTTTTGGGAGAAAGATATACACTGGGTCAATGTATCATCTTTTTATTGAAATCTATAAAGGGAATCCTGGTGTTGTTTATGACTAATCTGGCAAAACTATCTGACACAGTCACAAAAATCTTTTTAAAAAACAATATTATTTGTTTTGAATTGAGACGTAATGTAGCTTTTGACCACTGAGGAAGGTCATTTGGCTGAAACAATATGTGTGTGTGTGTGTGTGTGTGTGTGTGTGTGTGTGTGTGTGTGTGTGTGTGTGTGTGTGTGTGTGTTATTTATAACAATCAGGATCAATCAAACCATTCACATGTAACTTTTGTCAACGTGGCAGCCTGAGGAAGGCTGACTCAATCCAGAATGGAATATTCTCCAAACTGCCAAAAGATGGGACACTTTTAAAACAGGATAATAAAATGTATTGTCCCCACACCACTTCCAGCTGAACACTAATTGAAACAGTCCTCCAGCACACAGGCTTGCAGCTCAGATTAACTCAAAACAGGTTAACGTTCTCTTTCAGAAGAAATTAGAACAAGCCAATAATGTCTGCTTCCTCTTTGTAGGTCTTGCACAAAGTTTTAATTGTCATTGACATGAGTATACATTACTATCTCCTGATAATATCACATATACTTAAGTTTTCAAAGAAAACAATTATCAAGGGAGAAATATGGTTGCCGTTTTTGATTTATTGCATCCTTAAATATCACAGGCTAAATAATTATTTCAACTGTCAAGATTGTGCTTCTTTGAGTCATGTAATGCATTGTAGTTTTGAATTTAAATATGAAGCTGTAATCCAGGATGCCCTTTATGAACTCTATTCTAATGCAATTCAACTCCCAAATAGTGACTCCACATGCAAAGAGGTGAATTGTCCATATGTTTTTGGCAAGAAGTATAATATAAATCCAATTTCCTTCTTCCTGCTGTGTTAAAATGATGTGCGCAGAATTACTGCAGTTTGGGAGAGCTAATAGGAAACTGGCGAGCTTGGCGTGCCTTGTGCTTCATTGTGATACTGGAAGTGATGCTTAGGACAGAATTCTTAGCAGTAACTGATGAATACAAGTTGATGGATACACAGTATGAAACCCTGGAAAGATAAGGAAAACTTTTTATAGGGTTGTTGTGTCTCTTTGTGCAGCTACAGAGGCCGAGTCCCAGGAGGCAACTGCATAATTCTAGCAGTGATTGCACTTCCTGCCCTCAAATATCGAACTACATGTTTAGGTTCACTTCAGCAAACTCCAGACAGCCCGGTTCGCACAGGTCATGTGTGTTTTGTTATGCATCCCGGTTACACCCTTTAAAAAAGGTTTACAACAAATACCTTTGAAACCAGTCTACACAAAACTTTGTTAACGTACCAATATATTGTTTCAGTATTGTGACTCCAGCCTCATTGTACATTGTTTTGAATGCCTAGTGAAAAGGCTACTAAATAAATGGGGTTACATAAATAATGGTCTTTTCATCTCACGGTATCTTCCCCAGTAATTATTTAGCCAATTAATGGTTTCACAATCCAATGGCATCATTTGCATTTGGGTTGTCACTGTGAATTCTAGATTGAGCTTGTCTATCATACAGTTTATTAATTGCAAGCTGGAGGTCTGCAAGTAGGTATGTGAAGGATATACTCTTTAAATTCCCACCCCTAATCATCTCTTACAGAATGCCATAAACTCTTAATGCATGAGCAGGCCTATTTCTTCATCTCTCTTTTCAAAAATTGACTTTCAATTGCTTCTATATTTCGAAAGCAGTGAGCATACACAACTCTCATGAGACCTCATTTATGACAAGGAAGAGGGAAAACAAGAAATTTGTAATTTACAATTAGGTTTACATTTTTTATGCATACCAAGGAAATCACTTGAGTATTTAGAAACCAGGTTTTGTCTGTGAATGTGTCCCTTTTGCTTCATTTGTGATGGGAAATCAACCTTGAAGTTTACCATTAAAATGAATTATTATTATTATCCTTATTGGTTTGTATCCTCTTTAAAATAGATGGTTTGTATTGTTTGTATATAATACACTTTGCATTATTTGTATATATTATTTGAATACTGTTTAAAATAAATTAAGTGATGCACAGAGAATTTTAAAAAATCAAGTCCATTTGAAGTCCTGCAACCTAAGCATTGAAATTACATGAGCAGGACAGGCAGGGAAGAAAGGAAGATTGTAGTACAAGTATCATTTATAAACAACAACTGTCAAATTCACAGATGCAATTGATTTATTCTATGGGATGTGTCACATAAGAATGTGGCATATAAATACCATTGCCACCAGAGGAGGGAATTAGCTGAACATGACAAAAACCAATAGAACTTGATGAGAAAGAACACGCAAACACTTTATTTGGGTAAAATAAATTGATCATAGCCATGCGATTTATTGGCAAGAAAGAGCATAAGGCGCAGCATGGGGCAGCCAAGCAGGCTGTACCCCAGCACTTGCTTTCCTCAAACCCGCCTGTTTGCAAAAACCGCCAAAGAGCTGGGTGAAAACCCTGCTCCCACCAAACGCTCCTACTCTTTCAGCCAACAATACAATGCATCCTGCAGGCCATGAAGCCAGAGGTTCATGCCCCATTTGGACATAAGGCCTCCAATTTGTGAGAAATGTCCTAGTGCCAGATGCACCTGCCCCCCATCCCTGATACCCAGCGTGACACTGTCTGGCAAGTTTTCAACCTGGCCAAGTTCACTTGTCTGGGGGCGACAGCCCCACGCCAGGACTGCCCCTCCAGTAGCTTTGACCAGAAGAGTGTTGTGCTAGGCAACATGTCTGCAATGGCTTGTAAGTCCTTCAGCATAGATTTCGAGGTAGGCAAGTCGTTTTCCCCCAGTTGGATAACCATGGCCTGTGGATGGCCCCGATGCTGCAACATGTTCCTTATAAGTCTCAGCAGAAAGTCCCACCACATCCCTCTGATGCCTGTCCAGGAAATGCAGACTCCATCTGGTAGCCCCAGGTTCTGTCCCCATCCAGAGGAAGCAGCAGAACGAGAAGCCCAGAAGACAATCCTGTGTCTGGTCACCCAGATGTTGGTCCTGCCACCTAGAGAGAGAAGTGAAAACAGAGTGAGTGTTACTGCTATGGGTGGGGCCTGATGTAGCCCCAGTAAGCCTTCAAATGTTGCTGGCCCCAGATATTGGATTCATTCTGAGGGGAGGCCAAGGGTGGCGGTGGTGGTCGTGGCACCTATGCGGAAGGAGTGCAGTCCAAAGTTGCGATGGGGCATCTGCAGTTGTCTAAGGCACATGTGGAGGACACTGGCCAGTTGATAGCATGAGAGGCAAGTACAGTCCCTGTGGATGAGTAGAGGACTTGATTGCCGGGAATGAGCAGTCAGATAAGCTGCTGTGTCAGCAACCGGGCAAGGGGAGCTGAAGGGCATGGCCCTCATAAACATGGGAGTTTCCTGAGCTCACTGGTCAGTTTTGGAGTGCCAGAGCAGGATACAGATGGACTGGCCAGATATGTCCACATCACAGAGCACCACCGCCCTGCTGCTGAGGCAGACATGATTTCACTGCTGCAGAAGGCCCCAAAAGAAAGCTAAGGAAGATGTGGCCTTAAACAACAGGGTTTCATATTTGTTCAGGCAAATTTACAGTCTGGTTAATGTCTATTGACAGGCAACCTTACCCTGCCATTTTGTAGAATGCTTAGCAACACCATAAATATTGGTGAGAGGTGGTATTCTTGCTACAATGTGAAGAAGAGAAAATAAGGCCGCAGATATGCTAGTGAGTGATGGCACCAGCAAAGGAAAGCCATGATGAGGAAGAAAGCAGAAAGAGGCAGAAGGCAGCAGTGGGAAAGTGAGCAGTGGGTATAAGTGTAGGAGACAGAAGAAGGAGCAGCAAGGGGCAGTAGGGAAGAAAAGAGGAGGCACTGGTCAGGGCAAAGTAAGGTGGCTGTAAAAACAGCAGAGGAAGATGAAGCAGAAAAATGAAAGGGGAAAAAAGTAGAAATGGAGGGGAAAAGCAGGAGAAGTCAGAGAAGACCAACAGGGCTGAGTAAGGTTTTCCTCCCTTCATGAGAGTTCCCACCTGTTACATCTTGAGTGGGGAACGTAAGTCTAAAATTCTGTCTAAAATTACTTCACTGTACCACTTTGTCTTTCTCCCTCTCTTGTAATAATGCATCATGCTCTATATGGTGAAGTTCCACAGAACAAAACCTTTCAACATCTGAGTAATTCTCTCTGGGAGAAGGCAATCTTTGACAAACATGATCTCAGACCAACAAATCATACCTAATAACAGTATCTTTTAAAAATACCTTTGCATGATTCTACATATGGATTCCTAGCACAAACTTCCAATGACAATGATAGGAAGAATTGTCTCAAAGATGCCGTATATCAATCCCATTATGTTCTGACAAACCTTCTAACAACTATTTATCCATATCTGTTAATATGTTATCTCTTAATATCTCGACATTTGATTTTTGTGTTTCACTGAAAGGTTTCTGAAGAATATAAAATCAATAAACATCATTTCACACAAAATGAAGATGATTTATTTTGCTACTCAATCTAAAAAGACAATTGCATGGAAATCTGATAGGCACAAAACTCTGGCCGTTTCCGCATGGCCACACTGGGGGGTGCATCGGCGTATACAACGCCGACACACATACCTGTTCGCACGAATGGTCCCGGTAGGGGCAGGGAAGACGGTGCAGCGCTGTGCCATTGCCCGATCGACATACCTTCCCTGCGACCTTCCGGCATGTCGCCCAGGCCAGGGGACCCGCCCCCCCTGCCCTGCGCAACAGATCTGGAGTTGCAGGGCAGGGGGGGCATGTCCCCAGGCCTGGGCGACACGCCGGAAGGTCGCAGGGAAGGTACGTTGATCAGGAAAGGGGGGATGTATTTTCTTCAAGGGGGGATGGCACCTTCCGGCAGCGGCTGGAAGCAGCTGTTTCCAAAAAACCTTGCTCGGGGAGCTGGGTTTGGAAACAGTGGCTTCTCACCACTGAGGGGGAGCAAGGGCAGCGCGGCTGCGATGCAGCTGCGCCCCCCATGTGGACAGCTCCCTAGGGACGATGTTTTTGCCATCCCTAGGGCACTGTAAATGGCCCGTGCGGAAAGGGCCTCTGTCTCAAAGTAACCACATCAGTCAGCATCAGCACTGTATGTGGTTCAAAAAGTAAACAAGAAGCTACAGGCACAAAGGTTATAGCTGGTCCTATGTCTTAACTAACATTAATTTTTATTTTATGAGGACTGATTGCTACCTAGACTGTAGTTTGGGTGTAAAGAATAATTGTCTTAATCCTTGGCTCTTTGTAGCAATACTTATATGTTTGTTCACTTATCAGTACTATTAACTATCATTATGCTTGTGAAT
Organism: Sphaerodactylus townsendi; assembly: GCF_021028975.2. Classification (NCBI taxonomy): domain Eukaryota; kingdom Metazoa; phylum Chordata; class Lepidosauria; order Squamata; family Sphaerodactylidae; genus Sphaerodactylus; species Sphaerodactylus townsendi. The sequence goes on from NC_059431.1 coordinate 52,166,838, forward strand.
TATTTTAAAAGCAACAGAAATGAGAACTAATGTTTCCTAAAATGTGGCAAACATAGGAAACACTAATTTTTGAGAAGCCCTAGCCAACGTTTTGCATTGAAGATGAAATCTGACCTTCTCTGTCAGTGAGCATTCTGTATTATAGTATATTTTATCTGTAAGGTTCTCCCAGGAAGGGTATTCAGAGGGGAAAAAAGCAAGCAACTTAGGAAAGGGGAATAAGTAAAGGTTGCTTCTTAAATGCTTCTTTATAGTCCAGTATACATATGTCTCACATCACTATATCATTAATTATGATTGGTGTTTTTAACTCAGAATTTTTTTCATCAGGACTTTCTCCCTTCATTTTATTCTCACAACAAACCTGTGAGGTAGCTTAGACTGATAGTATGTGGTCAACAAAAGATCACTCAGCAAGCCTCCACAGCAGAGTAGGGATTCAAACTGGGGTGAATATCTAACAAGTCAAGGATCATGACCACTGTGCTGTGTGAAAATTCTGTCAGAGGCCAATGCCAATACTTTTAATTTACATGTGATTGCAACATATTTTAGAGACAGTAGATGAACTTGTGCTTATAGTTTAGACATACAAGTAAAATGTAATAAAACTATAAGGAACAATAGAACATGTATTTTCTTCAAACCAAACAAAAAATAGTTATTTACAGTTTATATGTATCAAAATGGTAAGCTACTCATAACTTTACTGATACATTGATCAATATTATTAATTAATTAATTTAATTAGGGTTACTATCCTGCCCTTTCCCCGCCAATGGCCAGGTTCACTAATTGTACTAGTGAGCTAATTCAGGGGCATTAACCTGCATCCTGATTTGTAAAAACACAGCAGATTTAACAAGCATCCATTAATATTGCTATATCTATAACATGAAAACTTTTGAATATACTTGAACTGACCTTACAAATAATTATACAATATTTCTATGCTATCTTTGCCATATATCCTGCATGCCTAGTTCTGAGCTAATGCAAATTCAAGTTACCTTCTTGTAGTAAAAAGGAGACTGCAATCAGGAACACAATACAGACTAGTCTTCTGTTCTTGATCACAACTTGCTATGGTTGCTTTTCATTTAAATGAATGCACGTAACATCTATTCCAATAATAGTTCATCATAGGCCCTTTCCACACTTGCAAAAAATGTAAAGCAGATGTGGATTAATGCTATGTGGAGCAGCAACTGAAACTTTTTGTTGCAGATTTTTTTTTACACACTTCAAACACATTCCATGGAAGGTATCCGGTCCTGCATCTGATTCAAGAAAGCCGGCATTTCCACATTACTGCAAATTTGAATTGTCCTCAATGTCCTGATTGGCCGTCGTGCCCTGGCGAGGCGGGCATTTTCTAATGCTTTGACACATAACGTGGCAATGAGAAGATGACACTCCTGTCTTCCTATTGGCTACCGTTATCTCGTGCTTTCTCGCAGGGGTATAACAAGATCTCGGAAACCTTCCTTCCAATTTGCTGTCGTGTGCTTGTGCTCTGCATTCCCAAACATTAAGCCTTGACTTTTTTTTTGTTAAAAAGGGCATTTTCCAGCAAATATGCTGGCAACCCAAAAGCATGTAGAGAGTTCTTTTAAATTTACAATGGAGTGGCTCTCCACAACTGAGCACAAGACATCCATCACAAACAATGTGTTTTTACTAGCAGCTTTGGCAGGATGCGTGTTTGTGTGTGCACGCGCTTACTGATCATCAGCACGAAGCAAAGAAAACCTAAACAGCCTTGCTGCACAAACCCACGCTTTATAAGCTCTGACCCACAAACCTGGGTAAGCCAGGATCCCACCAGGATCCCAGCAAAGGATGTCCAGTTTCTTCCACACCCAAGCAGCCCCTTCTCAGCAGTGCTGGCACCAATATAAGGTTGAACATGAGAGTTTTCAGTAACAGGTCTTGCTTCTCCAGCATCATTCAGCCCCCAATATATATCGCCCTGTTGACTAAAGGGCTCCCCCAGAGCTTGTTGGGGACAACCTGCCGCCAGTCCCAGCGCATTCAGGATTAGAGGCGGAGCTGTCAGAAGCATTTGAGCTACATTTTTTATCCAATTAAGTACTTGCCCAGGAGCCCAACCCTTTATGCAATGCCCCGCGCCAAGCATCCAGGCAGGGGTGCAATGATTCCCTTCTGCAGCATCCAATCCTGCCCCCTCTCCGTGCTGCTCCCCCCAAAGCTAATGGGACAGGCGTCGCCCTCCCCAGCACAGAATCCAGCCTCGCCACCTCCACCTTGCCAGGCAGCCGCCCCCATGTAACAGCAGGGCCCCCAGAAACCAGTCAGTCAGCCAGGCAGGCGGGCAGGCCCATGGCAGCTCACACAACCGGCCACCTACCAGTTACCAAATAGACAATTTACTGCACTAGTGCACTTTTGGAGAAATAGTGATTTAGCAACTGCAGAGGTGTATCAGGAGGAAATGGCACCTGAAGACAACCCCTTCACTGGGTGCCCCCTGCACCTCCAACCCTGCACCCCCACCCAGGACAAGGGTGGGGCTGCCTGGCACCAAGCTCCCAGCCCCCATGCAGGCCGGCAGGGCCTGGGGAGGCCTGCTCAGAGGCTGGGGGCTTGGAGGTAGTGTTGCTCACCACTGAGCCCCATCCCTGACCTCCTTGTAGACTGAGCCCTGCCCCCACCCCCAGCCTCTGTGCAGGCCAGCAGGGCCTGGGGAGACCTGCACAGAAATTGGGGTTGGAGCTTGGGGGGTGCAGGTCAAGCCATGCAGGCCAAGCCCCAACACCCAGCCATTGTGTAGGCTGGCAGAGCTCAGAGGAAGGGCCACCCACTGCCGAGCCCAATCCAGGCCTCTGTGCAGGCCAGGACCCACCCCCAGGGCCTGATGAGGCCTGCATGGAGACCAGGGGCAGGGCTCAGTGGCAGCGGGCAGCCCAGATGGGTGCCATGGCTGCCCGCCTCCAAGACCTGCCCTCCCCTGCACCTCCCTGCACACAGCTCCTCAGCTGGCCTGCAGGGAGGTGGGGAGGCAGGGTTTGGTGGTGTACACCCAGAAACATGGGTGACCCCATGTCCATATAGGTCATACGCCTTTGAGCAATTGGCTACATCCTTTTCCTTGATGCCCATTTTAAATACTGTGTATGGAGAAAAACTAGCAGCATTCAAACTAGTAAATAATTTATTAACAATAAAAAATTCCACACATATGCTCTCTCCACAGTAAGGCATATGAAAGAAACGTACAAACACATGGTTACCTTTTCCCTCACCTTGTCCCTCACTGTACATGTCCCTCACTGTACATGCCCTAGCTCAGGGGTCCTCAACCTCTCCAGATGTTCATGGACTACAATTCCCATCAGCGCCTGCCAGCATGGCCTATTGTGGGTTCATCAGTTTAGCACCTTGAAACTGGCATTAAACAGCTTGCCACCTTTGCTCTGTTTGCTGCCCTAAAATTTAGCCTATTATGCTTTTCTCAGTCCCTCCCTCTGTTTCTGCTTTGGAATCACAAGCTGATTCCTTTGGTACCAGTTTCCGGATTCTAAACTAGCAGGACTAGGGTTTTCCCCCTCTCTCTAGCTTGACTGAGTAAGGTGTTGCTAGAGTTTGTACTCTGATTTAAAAACACCTTGAACTATTAGACTGGAGTCATCATCTATAAGATGCCAAATTTGTTCTCCATTGTACCTGAGCTTTTACTGCTCCAAAATTGCCTGTCAGCAATAAGTATCTATATTCTCTCTTGACCAGCTTCAATGCATTATGCATTGCTGATCTTTTAGGAAGATTTTCTAGCACACCATGTGGTCAAAAGATTTGTTCTTGAAATCTTGAGGTGCCTGAAAACCTTTTTTTTCTTTGAATGCAAATTCTATGACAGTTTAAGAGCTTCTCTGACCACCCTGTCTTGTAACTTTACCCAGCTTCTTGGAGGACTATTACATATTCAATCTTATGTCTGGAAATAAAAATCACATCTCTTTAGCAGTTGCCAAATATATCTTGGCTGTATTATATTTAAATTATTGCCATTAATTCAGTATCTAGCTAGATATACTGTGATTCTCTGACTATTTTAATTGTAATTTTAATTCACTATCTTAAAATATGTTCTTAATATTTACTTTTTCTTTATGTGCTAAAAGTTTCCTTTTCTCTTGTGTTTATTATAAAATAAATAAAATTATTCATCTAAAAGCCTATGTAGTATAAAGGCTTCCTTGAATAAAAAACGCACAATTAAAATTTGAAAATTACATTCATATTTGTAGTGTAAATTTTACTCTTGAAATATCAGTTATTTTGCAATTGATTAAGATCTCTTGGTACTTTGGTAGACAAATATACAATGTAGTAATCTGCTAACTTGAATAATATCAAATGTTCAATATCATCCCTTCTTACTTATTAAATCCTATACAATATTATATAAAGTGAATATGAACCAAATAATATTGAATACTAAACATTACATATTTTTATATTACCAGATATTGTCAGTTATTTAAAACAAATCTAATTATCTGTCATGTAGCAAATATATAAAGAAGCAAATATTTTACCATTTGTAATAGATACATTCAGTCTTCTGTGTGTAGAGAGGAAGAGTTTTCACTGATTCCCTTTCCCTATATCATGTTCTACAATGTTCTGAAAGGACTTTTGAAAGGCCACTTTTTGGACTATCTGCTAGAAGATGGGGTAAACAGGAAAAACCATTCCCCAAGTGGAACTTTGCCAAGAATTTTGAAGCCAACCCATAATCTGGAAAGAATAGTCAGCTCACAACAACTGAAGACTACTCAACCTTCAAACAATATTTGAAGAGTGCTCTAATTTTGGAAGAAAAAATTGGGCAGCTAATTGATTTTGACCTGGAACCAATTTAAAGATTCAAAGAATATCACAACTAATGTATAAGATCTTCTGAAACAATCTTCTAACAGAAACCATTTCTGTTGTCTGTAACATAAAGGCTGCCAACTGGTACTGAAAGTACACAGGGGCAGATGTGCTTCCCATTTATATTCACAATAAAGAGATTGCTCACACCATATTTGAAGTTCAAGGCCTTCTATGTATTTGTCAACTTTTTTCCAGAGATGGTTGCTATGCTGCTGACAAAAGACTGAAAGTCATGCAGAATACATACTCATTCAACTACACAAAAGATCAGTGGGAACAAACAAGATATGTACATGTAAGTACTCACGTTCACAAAAGGACTGACTATTTCAAAACTGGCTAGTGAATTGAATTTTGACACACTACCCAGATCAGACATGAAAATCAACTCTAATGGTCATAACATTGATATTGCTATTGCTGTTGATTTGGAGGGATAGAAATGATTTTCTGCCTCAGAAAGTTCTTTAAAAGTAAGGACTCCATTTTACAATGTTTTTGAAGCAAATTATCTATTTAGTTTCCTGTTGTGTTCAAAAACAAACAATGATTTGTGTATAATGAAATAGATTGGAGAGAGAGTGGACACAATATTATTACATTATATTGCATGTTAAGATGAAAATGGGATTTGAGTGACTTGTGTTTGCTTATCCAAAAGAGCTTTAAACAACTTCACAGTGAGATCTGAGGTTTGTACATTAAACGTACATTTGAGCCAAGATGGATTTTTAAAAGCCCTGGGCTTTTGGAAAGCTCTCCAGAGAGGGAGAGAAAAGAAAAATAGATTTAAGACACTAAAATCTGATTTAATTCCATTTGGAAATCACAGAAGCATCAAGAAAATTCTGATAGCAACTTCTTGTTCCACAGATTTTATGTACTGTTTTTTTTATTTTGATAGGTTCAAATTTCCCAATATACTCCTTTGTGTCATCAATGTGGAAAATAATTTCTACATTCCAGAAAGTAAACAATAACTATAAAAAGTTTCAGAAAGGGAGACACCAAACAGGGTGCAATTCCCAACAAGGGAAGGCAACAACCAATCAAATATATAAATAAATATTATGGTAATTTTCTCAAGCCAGTGACATCTATATATATAAAAATCTAAACGTGTGTTTGTCCCTGATGGTCTCCCTCAGAAGCTGCTGGATGGATCGCCCCCAAATTTTCACAGGACGTTCCTCCCTGTTGCAGGCAGGTAATCGGACCTTCAAATTGCTGAAAGTCCATACCTGAGCCAGGTAAAACGTCTTTTTCCTGGCACACCAGGCCATGAAGCTGCCTCTGTTTAACTGTCACCCTTAGAATGTTCACGCAGATGGTCAGAGATGAGCATTGAAAACAGTAAATAGGTAATACTGGTAGGTAATACGAGTGGAAGTGAAACACATACACACTTTGCTGTGTGAGACATCAGGTGGGGTTCCCCCCCCCCACACACACATGCAGGTAACTTTCACTCTCTGTGCCTCACCCACTACTACCACACAACACACACACTCTCATACACATCCAGCTCATCCTCACACACCTCACTCTGCCCTCCCTCACATCCAACCACCACTTACCCACTTCCTCACCCATATTCGCCACAGCTCTCTTTTACTAAAAGCGAGCTGGAGTTTGCTTTTTCTTCTAAGAAAATCCATGGGGTAGGGGCAAACCAACACTACCAGTTCCGCTTCTTTTCCACATGGCCCTTTAAAATCTGACCTCAATCTGAGCACCTCATCACCCTGCCTCTGCTACCTGACTGGGATAGCCTGCTTGCCCCAGCTCTGCCTTACCCAAGCCAGGACTGTGCGTGTCAACCAGCCTCATGGACAGTGGGATTCGCACTCTGGACAGTTCCGCTGTGAAATTGAAAGGGTTACCTTATACTAAAAAACAAGACAGCACCATATAACGATGTGCATTGAAAAGGGAAAGAGGGATTCCATTTGACCACCCCAAAAGGCTATGCTAGGGATCATTGTACCTGCATGTGAAGAAGACTTTATTTACAGTCAATGACCAGATATATTACAAATCTCCAAAATATCTACAACAAAACAAGAATGCAGATCTCTCTCCCGTATTCCAGCACTATCCATCTATATATCATTATACTTTGTAATCACACCAAACAGCATAAAAATACTAAACTAAACAAAAATATCTAAGGGGGATACCATATTCAGATCATTTTTTTCTTTTTCATAATGAATAGACAGAATTTTGCTACCCATTTAGTAATATTTTCCTTCTTATCTTGTAATAGTTTTTCACAACAAACTTTGTCAGAACAATATGTCATTTTGTGTAGTAGATGTGACAGGCATTTTGCCTCCTCATAAAGGGGACACTTTAATAACATATGCTCTATAGTTTCTACAGAATTCAAAGAGCAAGAACATAACCTTGCAGCGTAAGGTATCTTTTGATATTTTCCTTCTAAGACCATTGTACCTGCATGGACATCTGTGTGGGTTGCAGACTGTGATGAGAAGGACAATTGCCACAGCAACGCGTGGCCGGGCCCGCTAGTTACATATAAAAACAAAACCTACTAAAATGCTACACAATAAATATCTAGAAGTTCCCTATTTAGATAGGTAAGGGTATCTTTCCTTTGCTCCAACCTAAGCATTATATTCATAATTGGGGCCTAAAAGCCATTTTACATTGATAAGCTATAAGCAGAAGACATCATTTTTGGTTTCATATCATACACACATACATGAGCTGATATGTCATCTGACTTACCTTTCTGGATTTCAAAGAGGAAGAGAGAATCAAAACTGAGAAGAGCCTAGGAGTCCCTGAGACTCCTAGACTCATGCCTAGGACTTATGCTTTAACCTGCAGGAGAGTTGTCTGCAGTCCAATATGTTGCTGTGGGATGTATGGATTGGATGTAGGGAGTCCTGGTCCTGAAGATTCCTGATCCTGAAGGCAGCCTTCTCTCCTCATTCACAAAGCCAGTTCAGACTTCGCAAATGGGGAGGAGACCAGTAGGATTGCCAGTGGAGACCAGGAATCCTGATCTCTGCAGGCAATCCCTCCTATAACAAACTAGTAAAGTCCAGGCAAAAGTAACCATTTTCAGTTTTTTATTGTACTGGCCGTCATAGTCGAATACAGGCAATGCAAGTTCTGAAAGCCTCAGAAATTTGATAATAGTTTTAACACAGTAGCAAGCCTCAGAAATTTGATAATAGTTTTAACACAGTAGCAAACCTACTAGAAGAAACCTAGTAAATGTGCAATCTCTTGATTTCTCTCAGTCCAAAGACTAGAGAGCCATGAGAAGTCAAACACACCATCTGTTCATTATATATGTCAAACAAGAGGAGGCAGTACAGCTGATAAGTGATAAAGAAGAAGCTATGAGCCTATGATAGTTGACTTCTATACTGTCCCGCCAAATGAAATTCAACAATGCATAGTTTCACACAGTCAAGTCAAGATAACGTGAAAGCAAAACATCCCCAGTCCAGGCAGAAAGCCAGGGCTGACAGGCGGGAGAAATTCAAGGACAGAACACAGATCAACATCATCCTGATACCTCCCTACTTGCAAAGTTGGCTCTGACTTTACAAATAAGGAGAGGGCCATCAGGACTGCCTGCAGATTCCAGAAATCCTGATCATCGCAGGCAACCCTCTTTTCCTACTTGGGAAGCAGTTCTGACTTCAAAAGTGGGGAGGGGACCCTGAGCTGCTGCATGCAATCTTGAAAATTACCCCCTCCACTCTAAGAATCCCCTTTATTTATACGGTAAAAGTTACAGAGATTTTTTTTGGGGGGGGGGAGATTGCAAGAGTATTACACAAATATTTTGATGTCACTTCTGATTTTTATCAATCAGAAATGACACCTTGGCATCACAAAACACCATTTCCACATATCTCTGCCCTTGAGCCTCCTGCTGGTTGCCAGCCAAAATCTGGTAACTCTAAGAGAAATACACTGGGCCTAGAAGCCTTTTGGACATTGTGGGAGCCATTTTGAGTCTGGAGCTGGATCCTACCATTCCCAGTTAGTTACAATGGAGGGCATTCCTACTAGAAGAAACCTAGTAAATGTGCAATCTCTTGATTTCTCTCAGTCCAAAGACTAGAGAGCCATGAGAAGTCAAACACACCATCTGTTCATTATATATGTCAAACAAGAGGAGGCAGTACAGCTGATAAGTGATAAAGAAGAAGCTATGAGCCTATGATAGTTGACTTCTATACTGTCCAACATTTTACTTAAAAGGCCTTTATTTGTCAAGTATATGAAGCCTTTCTGTAACTGCTTTTTCATTCAGAATAATTCTGGCAGCTACTAATCTGTTTGAGAGTGTGAACAGCTTTTCACAGGCTGGAAACAACATTCTGGAATTTCACTGCAGGGCCTTTCTGCCAAGAATATTACTGTTTTACAGCTAGCTTTTCTGCCTCCTCCCTTCCCAGCTTTAGCAAGACCCCAGGTCAGCCAGTACCATACAATGTAAGACTGTTTTGCACTAACAATGCTGGCAGTTCTCTCTTAGGAAGTGGAACTGTGAAGTCTTCCATTTTACTAGTGTCAGAGTTCAACTTTGTTTGAACAGCACAGACTTTGGGGCCTTGGGAAATGCAGCTGTCTGTTTGCCTTTTGAGAATCTCTTGACTTGAGTTTAAGTTAAAATTTACATTATAAGTCCTTGTAATACACATCCTTTCAGTATCTGGACAAATCAAATAACTTGAAGCATGTTAATCAGGAAGCCTCCAGATTTAATACTAAGCCCGCTGGCAAAAACACTGAACAAACAAGAAAGTATAGAGGAAGCAGTTACTTCATTTCCCCTTTCCTTTTAGTCTTTAATAAATGCTGAAAAATAATATCACACAGGCGGGGGGTGGGGGAAAGGACCATAGTAATGTGATCAAAGCCAGGCTGAATCTGAGGACATTGTGGCCTGGTCTAAGACCTCAGTTTTTGAGCTCTCTGACTGGGGAAGAATCTAAGTTACCTTTTTGAACAACCCCTCCTGATTGTAAAGAAAATCTCAGTAATTTCTCCATCACCACTCCTGACACTGAAGACAAAAGATCTAAGTACCAGTACTTCACAGATAAAACCATTTGCAATAGGTCCAAGATGGACAACAGATTAGATGCAGTTAGACTACTAAGCTGGCACCTGACTGCATTGTCTGACTGGATATTGTTAAGATTGTGCAGACTGGAGACATGGACAAGGCATTTAGTAGAGAGTGGCCTATAGTTTGCATGCTACATGGCTGTTTAGCTTCTCTGACAGGAATTCTGACCTGATACGTGGCAAGTGTTCAGTCAGAATTCCTAGTAGAATTTTGAGTGATCCTTGGTGTTAGAAAAGAACATGATAAAATTATTCAATTCATGTCAATAATTTTAGTGAGTCGTTCCTGAGCAAGATGCTTAAACACATAGTTGTTTTCATTCTGGTTTTGGTACTGAAACATGTTACAGTATTTGGCATCTATGTATGTTTAAGTTTTGTAGAAGCAATACCACTTACATCCTTGGGTTAATGCTGAGCAGCTGCTTAATTGGAGTGATCTTTACCAGCTGCTTAATTGGGGCTTGGTTTCTACATTCTTTCTACTACTACTACTACTACTACTACTATTGCTATCTCTCTCTCTCTCTCTATTCATGCACGTTACTGTGTATGATTCTTCTTCGTAATATTGCTGAGTATGTTTTATGCCAGTGCTTATGCACTCAAGTTTTTTACTGCTTTCTTTTGTATACATGTTTTGTAGCCTGCTTTATCTTTTTAAACTCTATATAAAAAGAAGTAACATTCTTAACGACTCTGCTGCATGTGTTATTCAACTCTGCTAAGGATAGGTTATGTGAACAGGGGTAAATCAATTGGCCATATCCATTTTATTAAACAAGCGGAAGCATGAGACAAAGCATGGGTCTTGATCTGATCATGTCTGATTCATGGTGAAGCTCCCACAGGCGGATGCCCCATACTAGAGCTTCGCTCCGCTGTGGGACTCTGCCGGGCAGACGCTCTTGGCAAGAGGTGTTCCCTATCTTGCCCTGCTGGCCAGGGCAGTTGCCTCTTGCCACAGTCGGCCACTCCCCAGGGGAAGAGATTGCTCCCTAGCTCCCTTCCCCTGGCCCTTCTAGATCAATACCCAGGTGCCAAACCGTTCGTGGCTATGACAAGAAAACATGCATTAACAAAACTTGAAAAGATAGGGAGAAGTGGGTGGGCAAATCGTCAGCTGGCTGAAGCACATGGCTGACACAAAAAAGGGCTTGGTCCTTTAAAGGCTCAGGCCAGCCCTTCCACTTCCAGTGATGTCTGCCCTGTCCTAACATGGCCAGAGTTCTGCTTCCATCCTTACTTGGGCAGAACCAGACAGCTCGGCTCCGCCTACCCACCCCGAATGGCAACTGCAGCCCGTGGTGATTCACAGCTGTTTTTCTGGAAAAAAGGAGGGAAACTCTGTTTTTGGGGGATGAATTTTTAAAATGTACAGGCACTATCCCTTCCTCTCGAACAGTCACACTGGTACTTGGTAAAGTTTAAAACAAAACTAAATTTTACTTACAGACTGGTTTTGCTTCTCAGATGGAACAGAGAGGTTTCAAAAGCATTTTAGGTTCCATAGGTAGATTTTTCTTTCTCAGATGTTACAGCACAGTTTTCAGAACAGACTTATTCACCCACAGGTGCCTCTTGAGGGAAAACTTTCCACCTGCAGTCAAGCACACTCCTAGTTCATCCACCCTTTATCACCAAAAGGGAATGGTCACTGACTGTAGGAGGTCCCCCACATGAAGTTTCCCTATTCCAGACATCCAGTCTATCTAGCCTATAACAAACACTGTTCCTCCCTGACAGTCTGAAATTAGAGGAATCTGGCCACCTAGCCTTCCTCTCTCTGTCTCTCACTGGCCTCACTGCCACTAGATACAATCTGCAGACTGAAGGAACGGTGAGCTGACACGATCTGTGTCTGACTCCTGAATCTGTGTGTCTCTTCACTCAGATTCAATTCCTCAACCAACTTCACTGACAGGCTTCTTCCTGCTTTTATAGCAGACAGTGCACCCTATCTGTGGCTACCAGCTAAAGCATTACAGCCTAGCCAATCAGGTTGTGCTCTGGTTATTACTGTGGCATTTTGCTCTGGCTAACTGCTCCCACTGGCATAATGCCCATTGGGCAAGGTGGACAGCTGCCTAGGGCATCACCTTGTGGGGGGCATCAAAATGCTGGGTTCGTTTTTGGGTATTTTAGTGGTTTTCTATTTTTGGCCTGCAGGGGGCACGGTTTCTAGGCTAGCGGCACCAAAATTTCAGTGTATCATCAGGAGACTGTCTTTATGCTACCCCCCAGTTTTGGTTCATGGAGTCCAAAGTTATGGACTCCCAAAGGGGGTGCCCCTATCCCCCATTGTTTCCAATGGGAGCTAATAGGAGATGGGGGCTACAGTTTTGAGGGTCCATAACTTTGGCTCCCCTGAACCAAACTGCACCAAACCTGGGGGGTATCATCAGGGCAGTCTCCTGATGAGACCCTGAAAGTTTTGAGACTGTGCCTTCAGAAATGTGCCCCCCACAGCCTGCAACCCCCATTGACAGCAATGCAGAAAACTCAATGCAGAACAAAGATTCTTGGGCAAATTTCTAGGATGTTCCTGCAGGGGGTGCATTTTTGGATGTATCGGCACCAAAATTTTAGGGTATCATCTGAAAACCAAACCTCACCAAACTTGGGGAGTAGCATAAGGCAGTCTCCTGATATGCTAAAATTGTGGTGCTGATATGTCTAAAAATGCACCCCCTGCAGGCACCAATGTCCTGGTGCAAAAAAAAATTGGTCGTGGTGGAGTGGCCGCCCATGGGGGGGCATCCAACTCAGGTTTTGCCCAGGGCTACAGTTTGCCCAGGGCTGCCTCGTTACACCCCTGACTGCTCCTTTGCACATTAACCCAGTAGTGGGATCCAAAAATTTTAATAACAGTTTCTGATGGTGGTGGGATTTAAACAGTGGTGCCACTGCACACACGCACCTCCAGTCCCTATTGGGCAGGGAGGTTGCTTTAGTAACCCCTTCTTGGCACTCAGAAAAAATCAGTAACCACTTCTAGAGAAGTAGTGAGAACTGGTTGGATCCCACCTCTGCATTAACCCCATAAGAGCCTAATCCATCACAACTGTGTTTAGCCAGTGTATCAAAAGGCATAAAATTATTTGCAATAACTTCAGCTTGCCATAATTTTAATTTAATTTAAAATGCTAATACGGTTAAAAACATAGCATTGATAAATTTTCACCCTGAAAATGCATGTTTAACTCATTTAAATGACCAGTCAAATCCTCCAAAAATGCTAGATCTCTAAGCCATTTTCCATCTGCAAGTTCTGGCACAAATTTTCCTTTTGATTCCATAAATGATTTCATTTCATTTCACAAATCATAAAATCTTTTCAGCATCTTACTCCAACTTAGCCACCTTACTTCAGAAAACTAAGTGATTTCCCCAAAATCATCATCCATACTTTTAAGGAACTCTCTTGGACCTTACGAAATGTTCAGCTTTGATGATGATTTGCATAAAATTATCCATTTTTAAAGATTCCACACAAAATTTCTTGATGTAAGATCAAATCTTGCCAGTAACAATTGTATTTTTATTATTTTATAAGTCCGTTTCTATTACCAACAGTTACCAGGATGCCATCTGTAGCTATACCAAATATGTTGACAATGGTTAAAGAAAATTGCTTTAATGTAATTTTTACTGTTTCAAACAAATCAAGAGATTTAGTTGTGTCTTTTAATGGCACCAAAGAATCAATTTCCTCATTGACATTGCATTCATTATCAATATTTCTAATAAAAAAGGTAAGTTGAGCTGTATCTAAAGCATGAATACCTTCATTCATTGCCAAAGCAAAGAAATTTGAAGTTAGTAGCTTTTCTCTTCAACCTCTTTCAGTAGATTTCCCTATTTTTCAGTTTGCCTGGCTATAGTCTGATCTTAGAGAAATTCATTTTTAATCAGGACAAATTATATACTGGGCCTAAATGGCATGACTGTCCCCCAGGCCTCCCTCCCACACACACCTGGCTCCCCGCATCCAACTCCGTCGGGCTCCCCGCACCCCACTTATGGGAGCCAGCATGGAGGCCAGGGAAGGGTAGGGCTAGGGAAGGGAATAATCTAGCCTGCAGAAAGCGTGGGAGCAAGGATATAGGTAAGGGGGGTCCCTGGTTTAACCCCCCCATTACATGTCCAAAGCTCAGCCCCATTTGTGTTTTTTTAATTTAGTGGTTTTTTCAGTTTTTGGCCTGCAGGGGGCACACTTTTAGGCTAGCAGCACCAAAATTTTGGGATTTTGTTGGGAGACTCTCCTGATGATACCACCCAGGTTTGGTGAGGTTTGGTTTGTGGAGTCCAACGTTATGGAATCCCAAAAGGGGTGCCCCATCCCCCATTTTTTCCAATGGGAGCTAATAGAAGATGGCGGCTACACCTTTGAGGATCCATAACTTTGGACCCCATGAACCAAACTTCACCAAACCTGGGTAGTATCATCAGGAGAGTCCTCTAAAGATACCCTGAAAGTTTGGTGTTGCTAGCTTAACAATTACACCCCTGACAGCAGGCACCCCCCAAAAAATTTCCCCAGATTCTCCTTTTAAATCCACCTCCTGGATTTAAAGGGAGAATCTTAGGTCCCCAGTTTAAACATTGAAAGTGATGCTGTTTCAGGGTGGGGGATCCACCTGGAGGATCCACTCCAAAACAGCATCACTTTCAATTTTGTTTTAACTGGGGACCCCAGATTCTCTCTTTAAGGTGGATTTAAAAGGAAAATCTGGGCTCCCTACTTTAAACACTGCTGAAAGTGATGCTGTTTGGGGTTGGATTGCAGCATCACAGTGGCCACCCATGGGGTGTGTGTGTGCAAAACTCAGATTTTGCACTGGGCTCCATTTTCCCTAGCTACACCTCTGCCCTGAGGGAAGGGCAGAATGAACTGCTGGCTGCTGACTGGGAGTCCAGCTAGTGGGGGGGAAGGGCAGGGAGGTCTGATGTCCCTGGCCTTGGAAAGCTGCTTTTATAAGCACTGAGGCTGTGGGCATGGCTTGGGGAGGTGAGTCCATGCCCCCAGGGGTGGAGGGAATGAACCCCCCCACCCCCAAACCCACCCCATAAGAAATCAATACCTACGACACTGGGTGGGAGGACAGGGTGCCGCAAAGAGTGGTCCAGGTGGGAGCCACCTTTGCCCGCTGTGGAGCCTCGCCTGGGGAGGGCAGAAGCTGGCCTACAGGGAGCATGAGAAACAGTCCAAGGAAACAGTCCAAGGCAGGTCTTCTCAGAAGTCAGTTCCATGATATACAATGAAGTTTACTCCCAGGAAAGTGCCATTATGATTGCAGTCAAAGCCCAACAAAATATGAGGAATTAAGGTGATAATGAAATCTAACCTATTAATAAAACAAAATACTGCTGCTTTTTTGGTGCACATTTCCTGATCTACTGGATTTTCTTTTGTTGTTCTGTAGAAATTGCTTCTGACTATACAATGGACTTCTTCAGGCCTACGGGTCTCAAATTCTTGATTTTTCATAATTCACTCAAATGTCAACTCGATGACATTAAGTGGAAAAATAGAAAGATATGCCTTCACGTTTTCTACAGAAACAATTTTGAAAATCCATTTACATGGAAAATAAAGAGACATTAAACCCAGTGCAAAGCTGCAGCTGAATGCAGAAATCTGAAAGCATAATATTTTATTTCTCCAAATAACTCAATGCAAACTGTTATTTACTGCCTGAGAGAGCTAAGGAGTTCTGTGTTCTTACAAAGTAATTTACAAAGTGATGAAATCTGGCTAATAACACTTCTACATTTTAAAAAAGAAAATAGCCCTAAACACTGACTCTCTCTGGAGAATCTGAAGCAATCACAAGTATTAGTTAAGCTGCATTTCAGTTTCATTCATTGGCACTAATACTTCCCAAGCTGCTCAGTCCCTGAAATGCTGGCATTCTAACATTCCATTGATGGCAAACTGCTCGCCACCTGCCATGCCATGATGCTTAAACAAGTTTCTTTGGAACGTGTTTTGCTAAACAATGTCATCAGCAACACAATTACATGGAAGGGAAAGATTTTGTTTTACTGAGGAAAAGCATCTCTGCTATGTCAGCTGAACAGAACAATGTGCCAAAGACACTATAATGCTTTGCAATTAGATAGTGGTTTATTCTAAATAAATTTGCCAACATCCAGACTAATTTCTTTATTAGCTTAAATGTATGAGGAATATTGTGGCATTTTTTTGGTCTTCTGACATGTCCAGATTTTTCACATTTTATGAGATACAACACCCTCCTCTGTATAGTATTGTATACTGAGCCATAGTATATATCATATTGTATGGTATTGTATACTGAGTCATATCCATATTGGTCGAGAGACCATCAATAGAGTGTAATTTCCCTGTGAAATCAGCAGTATCTCATAAGTAATTGGTTGTTGGTAGAATCCATAGATCTAGACATTCCAACAGTGATTGTGCTAACGGTTTTTTAAAAAATCGATTTGCTTGACTTGGGGATTATAGGTAGTCAATAGAATGTTCCTAGCTGAAGTTGCTGGGATGTGTCTGTATAGATGTATCCCTCCTGTACACTTGTGGGACACTCCTTTATTGCT
Organism: Sphaerodactylus townsendi; assembly: GCF_021028975.2. Classification (NCBI taxonomy): domain Eukaryota; kingdom Metazoa; phylum Chordata; class Lepidosauria; order Squamata; family Sphaerodactylidae; genus Sphaerodactylus; species Sphaerodactylus townsendi. The sequence goes on from NC_059431.1 coordinate 52,183,452, forward strand.
TTACTTAACTCTTTATGATATTCTTCTGTGGGAGCTGAGGAAGCTGCCTTGTAAAATATAATGCTGCAAACTTATCCTTTAGCCTTCTATATAGTATACATTTTTCAGGATAACTGTCGTATCTTTCTCAGCCTTTTTGAATATGATGTCAATTTCTAAGAGGCTGTTTATTTAACCTTAGCAAAAGCTGAGATCCCCCAGCCATGATATTTATATTTATCTTCGTTCAGTTTCAAGTTTATATAATTACATTTCACCCTGTACTTCCTACATTTCATGGTAATAATTTCTAACAGCACAATCCAGAGCTAAGGTGGAATGGGACAGTGCCGCTTGAGCGCCACTCTGCCCACTCCACAGGGCATTTCTGCAGTGTGGGAAGCCCACGTTTATATAATTACATTTAAAGTTTATATAATTACATTTCACCCTGTACTTCCTACATTTCATGGTAATAATTTCTAACAGCACAATTCAGAGCTAAGGTAGAAAGGGACAGTGCTGCTTGAGCGCCACTCTGCCCACTCCACTGCAGGAAGCCCAGAAAGTATTTTTTTGTAAAACAAAAACAAAAACCCTCCAACTTTCCCATAGTGAAGAAAAGAGTTACGCCACAAAACTGCAACATATCTCCACTGGCAGCTCCGTCGGTATAGGGAAGCTGAAAGGGGTCTGGAGGCTGAAGTCAGCCCCACCCCCAGAATACCCCAAGAATGCAAGCATAGCTAACAGCAGTGGGCAAGCACCAGTACAAGGCCAGGCATCATGGTCAGGTGTTGTGGGGTACCACAGTGGCTGGGTGCTGGTGATTTGCCCCTCCACCAACATGAGTGCCTTGGAGAGGACACTTACATCAGTGGAAGCCTGTGCCCCATCCATAGGGGGACGCACCCCCTCTCGGATTGCGCTCCCCAACTTTCAGGTGCCACAAGAGATTGCTGCTTATTTTTTACTTGTAAAATCAGTGTTTGTTAGCTATCTGCTTTTGGCAAGCACATACAGAATTGGCATGTTGTGCCAATGCTCTACAAGCAATCACTGTAGTAGTAGCTTTTACTGATTGTTTCTTTATTGTTGCTTGGGTTCATATGGCCTGTTTTCTATCACTACTGAACTTCCTTAACTAGAACATTTTTGTAATTTAAGAGTTTGCATGGCTTCCATCTTCCCTGTCTAATATGTAGCACCAGTTGCACTCGTGCAAATGGATACAATACCATGTAAAATGAAATAACCCTTGACATAATTCCATCTGGACACTGATTCTTGAAACTTCCATCAGTGCACATACCACTAAATATGCATATGCGTAAAACTCTCACACTGGATAGTAAATACATCTGCATGAAGATAGCTTTGTTTCTAGTGCTTTATCAAAGCATGCATGTGCATTGATAAATTGTATGCAGGCTTTTACCCCTGTAATCACAATCCAATGGTTATGAAAAGAGATGAGCAATGGCAAAAGCAGGAATGCCATTCAAGATTCCCATACCATCACATATTACATTTCCATCTGTTCTTATTAAAAAAAGGAATCACTCTTATTTAGAATTCTATTAATTGTGTTTTACGATGGGCCCATTTTACACAGGCCAACAAACACGGGTGTAGAATGCTATGAAACATGCTTGGGGGGGGGGGGCTTCACACAGGTCCTGCTTCCAAAATGAGTCTGCCCCATTTTATTTTCCCCAACCTGGGTTTTGTTGAAAATTGCTAAACTAGTGATTTTTTAAAAATCCCAAATTGGAGCCATTCCCACGTGATGGCCAGACAGGAGGCACTTTATTTGCTTCCTTTCCACTGTGCCCTCCACAGTGAGGGAGAATCCACCTGCCATTGCCCAGCCATTCCAGGGAGGCCCCTTTACCTTTTTTTATTTTGCAGGTTGCATCTGCATAGCTATGCAAGTGCAGGGGGTCATATCGTGGGATGATCAGCATGGCTGTGGGGGTTCATCCCTGCATGCCTGCATAGTTATGCATGTTTAGCCAGAAATTTTTTTTAAAGGGAGCAGTGTCTCTGTGTGAAGGTGAGACAGCAATCCGGATTGTTTCTGTGGGCTCCAAAGGCTGCCTGCTCAGGATATGTGTTCCTTTATCACAACTGCAGCCCGTTATACATTTGCTGTTTGGAATCGGCCACAGGTTCAAGAGTAATGTTATAAGCACAATAGTTCAATTGCTTTCTAACATACTTTACCAGAAATTTCATAACACCAAATACAGGTGTCTTCCATGTTCACTTTTCCCCCTTTGGTTTTGGCAATATACTGCTTTGGTTTATTTCCTGATCAGCACACACATTGCTGTGCCTTTACTTGTAACTTCACTTTCTTTTCCCCACCTTCTTTTCAATTCTTTTGATACCACTTTTGCCTCATTTATTTTCTAGAAGCCCATTTTGAGTCAGCTTTTCCTCATGTGTTTCTGTCAGTTTTCTTTGTCTCACCCACCCCCATCCCACTATTGGATGACTGGATTCCATCTCCTTCCTTACCCTAAGAGTGAGTGATTTATTTTTCTTAAGACATTAAAATATTCACTGGAGCATTTTAACAGTAGACTTAGTAACAATTAATTTATTGCAGTCTATTGACCAAATTACACATAAAACAACATTAAATAAACAAAACTGATAAGATAAAAACATACAGAACAGTGTCAGAATGTATACTTTATAATCAGCATTATTTATCCAAACTAGACATGTCTGATCCTTAAGGCCTCTGAAAGAAACTTAGCTACAGCCAAGGTAGTTCTGTTGCTCTTATCCTCTAAGAGGATCTTAATTAGTATTTCCACTTAACCAGCAATGGCATTATCCTCAACTGGCATATTCTAAGACAGAATTTACAAACAAGCAAAATGTGCATCAGTGATTCTACCTCTGTGCCATTACATGGAAAGAGTCTTGCAGAATAGAGGCTTAGCATGTTCTCTGATTTCCCAGCTTTAATTTTTTTTTAAAGAAAGTCTCTGGCCTCTTACCTTCTGGAAATATAAGGAAAGAGGCATTTCTCCATGATAAAAGGAGAAAGACTTACTTTAAAAAAAAACAAAGCTGGGATTTTAAAGATCCAGCTAAGCTTATTATTACAACATTCAATGATGATCAATATTTTAGTGTGTTTTTAAAGGGGTGGTGCTGCTGCAATGATGATAGCACCATTCCTTGAAAAGTTTCATTATTGAAGGCAGGTGCAGAAGAAAATAAACTGACTCCACAACTATGAAAATGTAGAAAGGGTAGATGTGTGGAACAACAATGCCCAAATTAATTTCAATGCTTGTGGCTCAGGAGTAAATTGAGAATACCAAGAAGCCCATGAGTGTGGCAGTATTATAATCAAGATTGTTCTTGGGCAAGCCAGACCTTGCGTGAGCCAGACAAGTTTATTATTAAAAATGCAGTCTCTACAAATGTGTATGTGGATGAATATAAAAAGTAGCAATGGTCTTTAAGTAGATAGTTTTAACATTAAAGTTCCACTGAGTGCTGTCCATTAAAGTGAGCTGTGGCCCATTTGTTTTCTTCCGGTAGGTTCTAAATTCTTAACTTTTAAAATCCATGGTTGCTTGTTTAATGCAAAGAAGTTGTTAGTATGTCCAAATGTTTACTATTTCTATATACACTTCCACTGCAGGCAAAATGTATATGCTTCAGCTGAGGGGAAAACTTCAGTGAATGGATTATGTAAAATGCTTAGGAAAGAATCTTAAAAAGAGCAGTTGCATTACATTCTACTAGCTCTTTCCATTCAGTATCCTTATGCCAACTGTTAATATCCATAACTGCAGAAATGAAAATGTCTTGCAAGTGCAAGTAAAGGGTACTTATAAAATTAAAAAATGAGCTGTAGTGTGTGCCATGCTGTGATGCTATTGAAGCCAGCAGAGAAATTGCAATATCCCAGCATGATACACACTTTGGATGTTTTTCGTTCTGATTATAAAATGGAGCTATGCAAAGAACAGGAACAACAGTTGGAGGGAAAATGAGACATTTCACCACCTAGCCCTTCTCATTTCCTTCCTCCTGTCTTGCACACTTTCGTGTAACTAATAATTTTTGCCAGCATCTCTTTGCAGTATATCCATTCATATTTGCACTGTAATAAATGTTTATATATTAAACACTTCCTCTGACTTACCCTTTGTACTCAGAGGATCCTAAGAATATGAGAAGACCACAGGAGGGATGGATATTGTAGAAAACTGAACTATCCGCCACAAAATATGTGGCAGCTGTTCCGACAATTTCCATTTCTTTGCTCTGGTTATCATTTCTCATCAATAACAACACTACAGTGGTTCATGTATCCAAAATCATGAACCTCTGAAGAAATCTGGCACAAATCACTGGTATACTGGTCCAGCTATTAGATGGAAGGGTTGTGCCTGGAGCAGAGCAGCAGTACTTTGATGATCCACTTAAAGAAATCTGAAGTTGTCCATCCAAAAACCCATAATGAATACATCAAGCTTCACTTGATGCCTTGGCAGTATAGCTGTTGAATAGCCCATCAAGAGTTATATGCACCAAGAAGATATTTAGCATAGAAGGAAGCATTAAAACAGATTTACTCTTTTGGTGAAGAAAAAACACAGAGCATCTAGCATTTCAAGACCAAAACTGTTTGGTCAGAATCTCAGATATCTGTGTACTATTGGAACCACTTCATTACTGGGAGGTACATCAAAATATTAGGCTTGGTAAATACCCTAAACATTTGGTAAAATTTGGATTCGGAATTATTTGGGCATAAAATTATCTGTATGCCCGAATCAGACAAATAGCATATTCGGATATACTCAAAAATTCGGGGATATCCGAAAAATTTGGGTCCGTTAGAATTGTTTTGTATTTGGGGGGTGTTTTTCACATTTCTTCCTGCAGGTGATTCTTTTTAAAGCTAGCAGCACCATAATTTCAGGATATCACCTGGAGAATGTCCTGATGATACTATCCAAGTTTGGTGAAGTTTGGTTCAAAGGGGTCAAAGTTATAGCCCCCCAAAGGGGGTGCCCCATCCCCATTGTTTCCAATGGGAACTAAGAGGAGATGGGAGCCAGCCCTTTGAGGGTCCATAACTTTGGACCCACTGAACCTAACTTCACCAAACTCAGGTGGTATCATCAGAACAGTCTCCAAGTGATACTCCAAAATTTTGGTGTCACTAGCTTTAAAAATACACCCCTGACAGGCACCCCAAGAAATTTGCCCAAGATTATTTGCCCTTCAGTGCCTTGGCTCCATTGTAGCCAATGGGAAATTTCTGAGTGTGTAAGCAGGCTGCACATTTTTGTGTGCTGGACAAGTATTGCCCAGTGGCCAACATCCCATTGTTCATGAGAACAATCTCTGAGTGAGACTCTGAAATTTTTGTGTCACTGGCTTTAAAAATGCACCCCTGACAGGCACCCCAATAAATTTGCCCAATATTCTGTGTTCTGCAGAGCCTTGGCTCCATTGTAGTCAATGGGAAATTTCTGAGTGTGTAGTAGTTTTTTGAATTTATTATATTCTCAATGTTTTTACGTATATTTTTCCAAAATTGTTTTATTTTCTTACAAGTCTACCAACAATGAAAAAATAAACCTTCCTTATTTTTATACTTCCAACATAGAGGTGAGCACAAATTATGGAATTTTGATATTGTTAGTGGCGTTAGATACCATCTACAGAATATCTTTATGCTATTCTCCTTAATCTCAGTGGAAAATGTTAGTTCCATGTTGTTTTTTCCAAAAATGTTCCCATGTATTTAGGTGAATTATTTTTTTAGGTTCTGTGCCCATTTGATCATATATCTTTAATTACATCTGTTTCAGTTTTATATTCTAGGATTAATTTATATATTTTATTTATGGCCATTCTGTTGGGTGAATCATAAATTGGATCTAGGGTGGTGTTTTTTCCCATAAAACCCCACCATTTTTTATCCACTTAGTAATATTTTTTTAACTGTAAGTATGTAAATTGAAGGAATATCATTTATTAGTATATTCTCCCTCAATTTGAGTTCACAGTCATTGGACATTTTTACTAGAATATTTTTGTATGTTAGCCATTCTTTATTGTTAGTGTTCATTGTCATCTTTAAGGTTTCAGACTTAAAAACCCATAAAGGGATTTTGTTATAAATGATTTTTTGTACATATTCCATATTCTAAATGGTCCTTTTCTTGATGGGTGATTAGAAAAGCTTCTTGTATTAGAATTTTTGGGGGCCATAGATAGTAATGCCATCTCTTGTGTAGGTCAAAGCCTTCTAAATCTAATAAGTTCAGATTTTCTAGCTTTATCCACAGCAAAGAGCATACTTCATGGTATGATTCTAAGTCTGGACATGCTAATCCTCCCCTTCGTTTGTCATCTATTAATGCAATGTGTTTTATTCTTGGGTTTTTTGTGTTCCAAATAAATTTTGAGATATCTCTTTTCCAATTCTTTAGATTTTGTTTATTTACTTCAATTAGAAGATTGTTGAACAAGTATAAATTTTTGGTAATATTGACATCTTTATTAAGGCTATCCCTCCTAACAATAAGTTTATTTTCCTCAAGTCCTCTAATTTCTTTTTCAAAATTTTCCATAAGTTCCCATAATTGTCTCTGAAAACGTGATTGTTGTTACTGTTAAGTGTTATTCCTAAATATTTTATAGTTTTCTCAATTTTTCATTTAGAAAGCTTTTCTAGATCTTCTCTATTTTTTAGTGTAACATTTCTGGTTAATATTTTCATTTTCTCCTTGTTAATTGTAAATTGTAAATTTTCAGTTACAAATAGCTTAGGTTACCATTCACATTACACCACATGAACCTGGGAGGATACATCCAATGAAAGATTCATGTATTTGAGTGGTAAGATATTGAATTAGTTATTTCTATCATAAATTATTTCTATCATAAATCATTCTGAAAAAATTGATTTTTGTAAATTATTGACCTTTTAGAATTGGTGGTTTGTATCATTAAAATAGATTTTTCTTAAAACACAAATTTAAATTTTAGTATAAATTATCATATTTAATACATTATAAAATTGTATAAAATTGTTTTAATAATAAAGATTTGATTAATATAAATTTGGAGAATATAGATTATATGTATGTATGTATGTGTATATATGTGTATATATATATATATATATGTATATATATATATATATATATATATATATATATATATATATATATATATATATATATATATATATATATATATATATATATATATATATATGATAAGTTTATTTTAATCTCATATTATCATCCTTCTACTGTATTTGTATCATAGATTGATATCGCACATATAGAAATCATTATTGCATGTGGGCACTTTAAAAATGATGGCACTGACGAAGAGTCGAAAACGCCTGATAGCACATAGCGTTTTGCTTGTTGCTAGTGCTTAATTGTGGCTTGCACCGCATGATTGAATACATTCAGAAAAAGTTACGGCTTGGGCCGCGTGAGAAGCTCTCCAATCAAGGGGCTCGGTGCGATTAGCGGCTCGCACCGCAGGATAGATTATACTCACGACAAAGTTGCGACTTGGGCCATTTAAGAAGTTTTTCCAGCAGAGGAGTCTGCAGTTGCCTGTGCTAGAGTGCGGATTGCGCCGCTGAACTAAAAACGCTTACTTAAAATTGCGGTTTGGATAATCTTAGAAGCTCCGCAGCCAAGGAGTTTGCCAACCTATTCCATCCTTCTAGGCACTAAACTACATGGAAATTACATCCACTTGCGACTCCACATGCTGGCATTCATCTGTTCAGCCACCCCCGCTCGCGCACGTCATTCATGAAAGGTTTCCTACACTTATGAATGAACTTAACGCTTTGAGCACGGACTGGATGATAAGTACTGTTATTGTGTATTACATGTTGTAGTATCTGTTATATGTATTTAATATTGACTACTATAAATAGAACTGTCTTACATTTCACTTCCTTAAGTTTTTGGCAAGTTTCCTTTTTTGGGGGAGAGGCTCCCCCTGTTGCGATCCATTTCTAATTGTAAATTCTGCCATGTCACCCAAAAAATTTTATGGAGTCCAAGAGATAAGTAATTTTTTCATCAGGATTTCCAAGAAAAACTGTAATATCATCGGCGTAGGTCTTTATTTTTGTTTTGATTTTTAATCTTGAGACCTGCAATGTCATTTTTCCTGATGTTGTTTAGTAGTGTCTCCAATGCTAAAATGAAAAGAGATGGGATAATGGATGTCTTGTACCTCTCTGAATACTAAACTCTTGTTGATGGGGAGGTCCTGGAAGAGTGGTAAGATCTTATCTGCAAAAAGCATAATTAGATGCAATATTGTTTTCCACAGAATCAACACCAGACCAATCAGGATAGTTTCCATGTTATAAATGGGGAAAAAGTACATAGCCAACTTTGGGTTTACTAGTAAAAGGAAGAACATAGTTGATTTCTTAATATGAGATATCAGAAAAACATGGGAATATTTTCTTATATTTTAGACTAAAGATAAGCCTTTATTCTTGATTCAAAGTGATTTATTAATTGAAGTTTTAAAACCACAGATAATAACCTAGCAAAATAAATAACCTTCAAATGCTATTAATGGGGTATAACATACTTAAAATGCCATCAATCACAACCAGCTGGTAGATTTTTCATCACTTTCTTTCTCCCTCTACAAATCTTCAAAAGGAATGTTTGTCTTCTAGTTTCACACTCACAGAAACATTTATTTAATTCATTTACACATCAGCTTTATCCCCAATAGGGACCCAAAGTGGCTTACATCATTCTCCTGTTCCACATTTTATCCTCACAACAACCCTGTGAGGTCACTTAGGCTGAGAGAGTATAATTGGCCCAAGCTTCTGTGGCATGAGTGGGGATTTGAACCTGGGTCTTACAGATTCCACTACCCTACATTAGTTCTCTATGGTGGATTCTGCACAGTAGGAATATAAGAGGTTGATGAAGGGAAATATTCTAATTTGAGAAAGAACTTTGATTGGGTGTCTTCCCTAAAGCAGGATTGACCCATTATATTTTCCTCCACAGCTAAGCACAGGTTGGTCAGTTCTGTTCACTGGATCATTCTGCTCCAAGATCAGGTGACTATAACTCCTGTTTCCCCTGCCCCATATTCCTCATCTATTCCAGACCTATCCCCTCTCAACAGGTAATATCCTAGGACTGTTCGTGTGTTCTGCTACTTTTATTTTATTGTGTGCTTGGTTATCCCCACTATCCTTTAATAAAAAACTGTTAAACTTTATTCAATCTCCTGCAAGTTTCTTGTAAAAGCTGGCTCTCGTATACATAGGCAATCAAGGTTTTGTACTGCAAACTTCTGTTTTCCCTGAAAGGCAAATAAGAAGAAAAACAGACCTTTCTTGGCATTTTGCATGGACCATCAAGTTGTTAATATTTATACTAGCATGGCTTGAATTCTCTCAAACAGTTACCTGGTATTCAGTGATGGATGCTGTCAAGGCTGCCTTGGTACAGTAACATATCCAAGTTTAGCTGGGTTTGGTTCCAATAATTTCCTAAGTAATGCACATATTAAAGCAAAATAAAGTTTTACTGAAGAAATTTAAGAAAGATATTCAAAACAAGGTATATAATTCAGTGGCAATGAAGTGCACAAACAATAGTAAAGCTGACTAGTGCCTAACTTACTGGAATCCTAAAACAGTGCAATTGGTTCTTAAGGCAAAGAGTTTCAAGAGCATAATACAAGTATTTTCATGGCAGCAAGAAGCAGAAGGAGGAAAGGGTTAAAAAAGATAAGGGATTTCTCTCTCTGGTAACACAGAAAAAAAGCTGACCATAACCTGCTGACCTCCTCAACAAATCATGGAACAGTATCCAGGGTAGGAGCAAGTTTCTCCTTCCCATATTAGATTCACAGATGAATTGTGTCAGCTAGTTAACAGACCTGGAAACAAGTATTTGAGGAGTAGCTGCAGCAGAGGTGGGCTAACACTTGCAAAGAGTTAGGGAATGATCTCAGCATGGGAAATTTCTTCAAGATGGATTCCTTCTTGAAAGGTGCAAACATGGTGTATGTGTTTTATAATCAATACCTGGTTAATTGATGTGGCTTATTTAGTAGTAGAAGCCTTTATTGGCATAAACATATTAATAAGTACAGACCATAAGATACAAAAAAGCTAAAAACACAAATAGCTTCAGCTGTAAAAACTCAAATAACAGACATAAAACATCAAATAAACAATATTATTATACTACAAACCATTTAATGAATTAATGTCCATCTAGAGATATATCTATAATATTTAATAAAAATTAGCTACATTGGATCACGGTTGTCTAAGGTTAAGGGGATCTTAAGAATATCAGTTAATTGATTATATAAGAGTGGAGTAAGGAGAGTCCGGTTCACCCTAACTTTAGCAAATCTTGCACAGTGGAAGACAGTATGATCAAACGTCTACGTTTTGCTCAAGTTACATGGGCATAGTCTTCTAGTCGGACAGAGAGGTGTGGTGACATGCCATGAAGCATGCATTATTGCAGTGGCTATGGTCTTCAGAAGTGAGATATGCAAGGCCACAGCCTGGCTAGTATGGGATATGGACAGTCAGGTTGTCCCGCAGTCTGAGATATCCCATGCGCAGGAGGCACATTTTCAGCCAGACAGAGTTCACCTGTCCAAGAGGGACATGGACATTTGGCTTCTCGCCATAAGTCAGGCTCTGTTGCAGAAGCTAAGTGGCACACAATAGGCTGGTGGCTCCAGGCTCAGGAAGCTGGGGCAGGAGTTGTTGGTAACAGCTCAGTCGTGGTTTGGGGGCATAGGAGCACATCCTTATCGAGAAGGCAGAGCTTGCATGCCGAACCTTCCTATGTTGGGGGCCTCAATAAGAGGTCTGGGGTAGTTGAGGGCTTGATTGTGCACACCTTGGGGCCATGCTGGAGAGCTCACTACCCAGCAGGAAGGGGTGTCACTAAATGGATACACGCTCAAGTGGCACCTAGTAACTTTCTGTTCCAATCCCCTTGGGGGGATGTTTCCAGGCAGGGGGGGCTGGGGGTCAGCTGTGGCTTCCTGTATGACAGGTTCAGTGTTTGCTGCCTGGGGGCCAGGATGTGCTCCTTATGCTCGCCCAGCTTCCTATGTTGTTATCAATAAACTGTGGCCAATTTCCTATTCCAACTAAATAATGTGTCAGTGGTCAATGGAGCAAACCTCCACACATCTGCACACAATAGTAAACTGGAGTGATCCTGTCAATAATGGATACGCAGCCAATATTTAAAAGTTCTCAACCAGGCCATCTCAACCAGGCTATTGATACATAAGATATCTGCCCAAGTTCTAGACACAGGGCAGCATATGGAATACAATTTGGTAAACCCATGATTTTATGGGGGGGGAAATGGGACTGGAGTGTATTTAAGGTTTGATTTATATCTCCAATCTAAATAAGTGCTCCATAGAGGAACTGGGATCCACATTTGGCATTAAATTTTAATGCAGATGGTACATTTTGATGGCCAGAATTAAAGAAAAAGCACTGGATTGCAGAAGCACTATTATTGGCCATGACAAGGGCCAGTTTTCTGTGTACTGCCCATTTAATATTAGAACTGAAAGTAATGCCCAAATATTGATACTGTTTAATTTGCTCTACAGATTGTTTATTAACAGTACAGGTGTGTCTTCTAAATCATCTAGAGAATACCAATATTTTTGATTTCTCATCGTTTATTTCAAGCTCATTTATCTTACAATATTCAGCACACTAGTTCAAAAGGCACAACTTTAGTGCATGATAAAAGAATAATATCATCTGCATACAATAAAGCTGGCACATGTTTTGAGCTCGGTTTAGGAGCATGGCCAACAACCTTTAAAAGAGCTGGCACTAGATCGCTAAGAAAAATATTAAACAAAATGTGGGCCAATATGCAGCCTTGTTTGACTCCCTTGGTAATGGGTGTGTTATGTGTAAGGGGCCAATTTGTTGCACTTCTAATTTTGCAACTTGTGCAAGTATATAGTTGTTTAGCTAAAAACAACAATCTAAGATCAATGTTCAAGGCAGAGAGTTTGCTCCAAAGTAATTCTCTTGAAATGGAGTCAAATGCCCCTTTCAGGTCTAGAAAAGCAGCAAAAAGTTTATGGTTGTCATGAATTGCATATTTGATGGCTAGATGGGAGAAGACTGAAGCATGATCAAGTATTGATTTGTTTTTGCTAAAACCAATTTGTGCAGGGCCTATTGCTTTTGTTTGTTTGCCCATTCCTCCAGTTTAAAATAGAGTAATTTTGCAAATAATTTCGCTATAACTGAAAGAAGCCTAATGGGGCAATAATTTGAGGGATTGGCAAGTTTCTCCTTACCATATTAGATTCACAGATGATTTGTGTGAGCTAGTTAACAGACCTGGAAACAAGTCTTTGAGGAGTAGCTGCAGCAGAGGTGGGTTAACACATGCAGAGAGTCAGGGAATGAACTTAGCATAGAAAATTTCTTCAAATGGATTCCCTCTTGAAAGGTGCAAACATGGTGTATGTGTTTTATAATCATTACCTGGTTAATTGATGTAGTTTATTTACACTGTTTTAGAAAAAAGCAAAAAGAGCCTGAAATCTTTTAAAAATACATTATTGGCTGTTTGAAAACGTTAGTTTACTGTGCTGCAATCTTTATAACTTTCAATGAAAACTGTAATTAAAAATGACCAAATAACATAGATCTTATCACAAACTTGATTTGGGTTCTCATCAAGATCTCCTAGCAGAAGGTTTATGAACTGAAAAGTTACATGCTTTTTTCCAGAAAACATAAAAATTACACTAGCTCATAAATTCCATGAAGGTAAGCACCACAGGAGCTGTCAGCAGTACACCACCAGTGGGCATCCATTACGGAACACCTGCTGAGCACTGAAATAATAAGACAGTGGCTCAACAAAGTCACCCATTAAAATGGCACAGTCAAGCCATCAGTGTTGCTAAGATACCTCTGTCGGAAATTGGTCCCATATTCCTGTGTAAAGTTTCATTTAACAGGCACAATGCAATACTGTTGTGTCTTAGCTGAAATTCTAACATCCAGGTAAAACCACATTTATTGGTAAATATGGTCATATTTCCAATGGAGTTGTTTTCTGCAGTGTGGAATGAAGCAATCTTTTGAACCAATCATAAACACTGAAAAATGAAGATCTTCCTTCCCCAAAAAGATATTCTTGAATTTTGCACGATGGTATTTACTGGGTTTGCTGTGTTTGGTAATCAATTACTTTTGGACATAGTCACTGTAATTATTTATTTTGGAAAAGATAGTATGGAGTGCCATTTTATTTTGAGGGAAAACTCTTAGTATGTTCCAGTTGACTATGGAAAAGTTTTATTTAGTTGTTATGAGATCCACCTGGGAATGAATCTTTCTAGTTGTGTTTTTCCCTCTGCTCCAGTTGGGCATATTCCTGATAAATACATAAAGGGCATGAAAAGTTCACTATGGAAGGATTCAATACACAAATGGTACTACAAAGCATTTTAGGTTTTTCTGTTTTCAAGGCAAGCTTAATCCTTTAAACCAACTGACAGCAATCTGTTAGCTCAGACTAAAACCACCAAAGTGCTAATTTACTGCAGAAACTATGGACTTGTCTATAATGCTGATTAAAAAACAAATATTTCTTTCAGCCAGTATGACAATGAAAATGAAGAAATGGCACACAGAAAATGAAGCAATGATGAGTTGAAATGGGGAGAAAGAAGACAGAAATGTTTCTTAATTTTTTTTCTGAAACAGAATATCCATGGCTATTCTAATATTAATAACATTATAACATTATCAGGTGGTGAAAACCATGGATCATACTATGAATATCTAAGTACACTGGCAGCTACATGATAGGATTTTAAAGAGTGTCTGCGTTAGTTGTACGGATAGCAGGTATAATTTAATGCTGAGCTCCACAGTTCATTTGGAATTATACTAATTTTGATAGAGTATAATTATTTAGGCTCATAAAAAACCCTAAACTTCATACCTGTTTCAAAAATTGCACTATTGTTTCAATTAATGTTTTTCTATTAAATGCAAACATTTGGCTCTAAAGCTTTTCTTTGCTTTAAACTGGTTGACATCCCTCAAAGCAGCGTTCTATATTTTCTATGTTCAAATCATTCTGTTTGGCATTTCCCCCTCCCCAAAGGCAATGCTTATGACTGGTGGATCCACAGCAACCACAGGTAAACCAAGCAGTACACACACACATTTGTCTCTGGCTTTGGAAAGGAGCTGGTGCAGTGACCAACACAGCAAGCATGTTGTGCTGTACAAAGTGAACATTTCTGACCAATACTGGGCAGAGGACTATGTCCCACCCACATTTAAAAATGTGCAAGAATGTGCAAAAATGTGCAAGAAATCACAGCACATTTATTGGTAAATATGGTAAAGACACTCACACACACACACACCATGATATACCAAATAACATTTGACTGGTAGAGCTGTCAAGGGTTGCTTGAGAGCATTCTGCCAAGCAGGTGCTTCCCTGCCCTTCCCCCACCCCCAGGACCCTATTGCAAATGTGAGCCCGGAGCTGCAGGGCTGGACTCTTCAGGCTGCGATTTGGCTAGCGAGCGGCGCTTGGTGAGAGCAAGCTGCAACAGAGTGAGCTCTCGTGCTTTCCCACATGGGCTCGCTTGCCTGGCTGCTGGAAGATCTGTCAAAGGGCAGAAAACCTGCTTGGGGAATGTTTTGGAAAGCGCAGGCTGCAACTCAGCAAAAATGAAAGTGACGTGATGTAAGGCGTCAGGCAGAGGGGTGGGAAAAATAAATTGGTTTTCCTCCCATGGTGTTCCCATGGAAGCAGGTTCAATGCAGGATTTTGGAAAAAGATCGCAATTTTGGCAGTTTTTGAAAGACATGGGAAGAGGGAAATATGGGACAAACCTGCTTTAGGACCAGGAACCATGTGAACTTCTTGGCCAAACATGGATATTTCCTTTGCTCAACCCAGGATATTTGGACCATGCAGAATCAACTAGTATTGCAATGTGCTTATATGAGGTGCAGCCACCTCTAAAGTACTATGTACTGTTTTGGTCATTGCATCTCAAATAGAATACTTTCAAGTTGGAGAAGGTGCAGAAAAAGCAGCCAAAATTATCAAAGAGTTAGAGAATCTTCCCAATGAGTAAACGCTAAAAAGGTTGGATTTTAGAAAAAAGGTAGCATTGGCCCTTTCCGCACGGGCGGTTAATAGAAGCCGACATTTCCCAACCTCGCTTGGCAAGCTTGTGTGAATGGCAGCAGCTTCCAGGTGCCTTCCCTCCCCTCCCCCGACCTGGGGACATGCCCCCTTTGCCCTGCGACCCTAGAGCTCTGCGCCATCGTCCCTGCCATTTCTGGGACCGTCCATGCGAATGGTCTATCCGCCTCCGTGCGGAAACGGCCTAAGAGAGATATGATAAAGATGTTAAACTATGCATGGGGTGCAGAAAATGGATAGCATTTCCCCCTCTCTCTTCATCATTTCTAATATTAGAACCCACCAAAGTGGATGGACAGTAGTTGTAGGACACACAAAAGGAAGTACCTCCTTAAACAACATATAATTAATGTATGGAACTCACCACTGAAAGGTGGTATAGCGATGGTCACTCATTGAGGTGCTATTAAGTGGGGGCTAAATTAATTCACACATGGGGGTTAATGATAGCTACTACAGAACCACAGTGCTCAATTTTTCTGTGTTAGAAAGTATTGATGTTGCCTTCATGTTTCACAGAGGTAGCACTGTTTTCTTCATGTGAGTTTTCTGGAGGTCTTGCAATAGTGGAATACAGGATGCTGGTCTAGATTTGTAAGGATCAGTTAGGGCTATTCTCAGTCTTTGTCATGGGCTCCATTATATCCTCTGGCTTTCCTGTCTCCTAGGTATAGTATCAGTGTATTGTCTTCTATTATGCAAATTACAGTAAACCATGCTAAAACTTAGAGTCATGACTTTTACTTTCCAAACCAGTCTACTCAAGTCAGCTACAGCATTTTCTTTAAATTATCCGTACCATTTACTTTGCCCATAATAGCACCCATTTAGATACCTGATTTGCCGGTGCAGTCAAGCAATTTGGTTTCTAAATGGTTGCAAGTTTTCTGGCCCAATTAATTAGGACTAATACACATTAGTTCTCAAGAAACAGAGAATACTTAGTAAACACAATAGATTGCAGGTTTTATGGGATAAATTAATTGTGTCTGCAATTAAATTCAGAAACATGTAGAGCCTCCAATAAAAGACAAAATGTATATATACTAGAGGTGGATAAATTGCTTTAAATAAGCAAAGATAATTATGCTGAGAATTTATACTGAACTCAAACACCACAAGTCAAATAGATTTGGGACAAGAACTTCAGCAGAATATTGTGTGTGTGTGTGTGTGTGTGTGTGTATATATATATATATATATATATATCAGAATAGCAGCTGTTTTCTATATGTTGTTCAGAGTTATTTTTGATTTTTTCCAATTTGACTTGCCTATTAAAATAGGCCTTAACTTACTTACTGAGTCTTCAGAAGTCTCTAATAGTGTTGGGGTTTGTTTTGTTCTGTTTTGTATTTTGCACTGCAAGTCCAGATTGCATTGCATTGATAGATAGGTGGATGCCAAGAGGGAAGTGGACCAAGCTTAGACTCATAAGGAAAACCTGCCTTTCTTCCTTACAAGGGGTAGCTCAATCCGAGAGGGGGGGGCTTACCTGAGGAAGTGGTGCAGCCCTGTACTGGTGTGGATGCCCATCCTGTCTGCACAAGGGGCAAATGCACCAACAAAGGGGGGATGATGAGCAGGCAAGAGGGTACCACATGGCATCACGGCACCCAACCCAGAAGTTGCCACCATTCTCCAGCCCTTCTGACAAAGAATTCATTGCCAACATTACTGTGGGCATTCTGGGTGTGAGCCAGGGGGTCCAGGTGACTTTAGTTAGCTTCCACTGTCCTCCCTGCCCCTGCACACCCATGTAGCTGGCCTGGGACATTTGCCACATTTTGCGGCATACACCTATTATTACCTATGGGGGATTGTGGCTGTGGGGTGTTAGTATTTTGGTTTTAGGCTTTACATACAATGGAGGTGGTGGGATGGTGCTGCAGCACCACTGCCTTCCACTGCCCAAGGGTCTTGGATTGTAATGTAATAGAACTTCTTGATTTGCACACTAAAATCAACACTGGTGAGCTTCTTGCTACAACATGTTTGGGAGAAGAAGCTGCATTGCTCTCCCAGATTATTTACTTAATTTATTTTTTAAATGTTATTTAGACTTTCTCACAGCAACTCAAGGCACATTACACATAGTGAGTCAGGACAATCAACTAAATTGTTCAATAAATAATTCATTAGGATATTAGAAGTCTGGAAACAACCAGAAATTAAAAGATAGAAGTAAAGCACAGCATAATTATTAACATGACTCATTAAGCAATACAGAAGTTACATAATAGGTTCCTACTTACAATATGTTGTGTACAGCAGTGAACACCACAAATCCCTATAATTTATTCAAGTAAATTTGTTAGAACATTTTGTACTGTGGAGGAAAGACTTTCCATGAAGGCCAGGTCTACCCAATGCTTCTGAATGGGAGGTAGACCAGTCCTTCAAGGGGCTGCAATTCTCTTATCTGTGTCATCATAACTACAAATACAGTTCCCTTTGAACAAAAAAAGCAAAAAAACAACAACATATACTTAAGATTGCCAAAGAAACGAAACTTTATTTATGAATGTCTTACAAGGAAATAGCAATCGGATGAGCTACAAGCAGAGGAACCTCTGTGGAAAACAAATGCAGTAAATGGTGGCAGTGGGGACTCTCCAGCTGCAGACAATGGCAGATGCAAGCTGCTGCAAAAATGAAAGTTAGTGCTGTAACAAGGGAAGAAGGGATGTAAGACAGGAAAAATAAAAGGCATCCACTGTGCAAACAACAAAACGTAACCCCTGAGTCAGCTGTTGCAGCAAGAGCAGGGGTTGGCAAGCCCCAAACGGGAGCGCTGCACAGGCGTGTGCTCGGCTGTGTGTCATATGATGAAGCCATGCCATATGACATGGGAGGGGCGGGTGAGCCAATATAAGGCGTCTCCCACCATTCTCCGGCCTCTTTCAGGACTTGGACAGCGAGCATGGAACTGCTCGCTGGATCGTCGCTGCTGGCTGCATGCTCAGGCGTGGCTGTTAGGCCCAAGCGGCAGCTATTCACAGAAGAGCTTGGGGCATTGTTAAGGTCCTCCAGAGTGAGCCGGAGCACCAAAGAAAATCCTGCCTGGTGGGTTCCTGGGATAATTGAACCCTTACCTGCTTTTTGGGGTTTGTTAAAGCTAGGAGCCAAGCCTGGCACGAAGCTGCCACCCAAGCAGGTGGCAGCAACAGAGTTAGGGCAGGCTTGGAAGAGGCAGGCAGCCAAGCAGTGAATGGGAGGCTTGGTTAGGGGGCATTAGTTGAACCTTACAGTTGAACCAGAGAACGGATGTTTTATGCAGGGGCTTTCTAATACCCTCATGTACCTGTCCCAGTGCATTGGGGCAGGACTACCTCGGGTTCATTTTTCCCACCATCTGTTCCTCCTCCTACCAGGGTGGTGAGTCCACCTACAACTGAACTGCCAGCATCTGCAGAGATGCCCACAACATCCGGGGTTGTTGAGCACTCAGGTGATATGCCCAGAGGTCAAGGTAGGAGAGGATGGAGGTCCTCTCAGCATTCCAGATCATCTAGCACCTCCTCCTCCGGTGAGTCCTCAGAGGAGGAATCAGTACAGGCCATGGGTGGATTTTGGCACTGGGAGAGCAGGTTCCCCCTCTTCCCCAGTGGCTAGCTAGGAGGCAGATGCCCAGTGATGGCACACAAGGCATTGGCTCCAAGCTGGCAGCTTCATGGGATGCTGGGGATCCTCCTGGGTCCCACCTTTGTAGAAAACTCAGGGAGAGGGCCCTTAATGGGTATTATAGGGATATATTCCAACTTCTTTGACCTTTGAGGTTGAGCAAAGGGTATCTGGGTCTTGGGTCAGCTAGAGAAAAAAGGGGAAGGTGCATGAAGATAATTGGGATATTTGGCACTGATATTTGGGATATTTGACACAGAATATTTGGCACTGATAGGGGCTGCTTACTCCCCCAGGGCTTGGAATATGACAACCCAATAGTTGCATATGCTCAAGGCTCGCTCAATAGTGAGGGAGGTCGCCACCATGGAATACAATGAGGCATTCC
The DNA here is from genome assembly GCF_021028975.2 of Sphaerodactylus townsendi. Lineage (NCBI taxonomy): Eukaryota > Metazoa > Chordata > Lepidosauria > Squamata > Sphaerodactylidae > Sphaerodactylus > Sphaerodactylus townsendi. The sequence goes on from NC_059431.1 coordinate 52,202,724, forward strand.
AAACAAGTGCATCTTATCAGGTGGGCCAGCGTTGGGACTTGATTCACAACCAAACCTGAGTAGTCACAGTCCTCCCTCTGGTGAAGGTGCAAGAGGAGGGGAGCTGCAAGGGGACAGGCACCTTGCAGGATTCCGCCCAGCTCATGTGCTGAGTTTTCAACCAAAAGGACTGCTGGTGTGTAAAATGCAGGTATGAGCATATCTGTTCTACTTGCCATGGCCCTCATGCACGGGCACACTGCAACAAGAGTTCCTCTCAGCAGACCTTTTGGTATAGCCAGAACCCTGGCTCCAGAAGCCCAAGATGAGACAATGGCAGCCAGGGAGCAGTACTCGCTATGCAGAAATCCAAATCCGGAAAATACCAATATTTTTGTTTTGCCCACCTTTGCACGCAGCCACTTTAATGGTGATCGACAGCATTATCACATGCAAGGTAACTGAACAGCCATGATGAAAAGCAGTGGACTACATTGGTCACAAAGTGGGCAAGCAGTTGCACTGGAGAGCAAATTGCTGCCCCAGCTCCATGTGAAGAGGGCTAGCAGTGGCTACAAACGATCCAGCTGGCTAAGCCCAATGCAGGGTGATCAAGCAACCACTGTGAATGAGCCAGCCCTTGTTCCTTTCTGCATTACCTGGCATGGGTGGGGTTGAGGGCAGGCTAGGAGGTGGGTCTTTTTCTGATGCCATTTTTGCCTCCCAGTCTGCCCCCATCCTCTCTCACTGTTTTCACAGCAGAGCAGCAATGGCTTTAGTAGGTACAATATGGAGAGAAAAGAGGAAAGGGGGACATTTACCTAATACTTCAAGCAACAACTGTGAAGCCATGAAGGTTGACCTTTGAGGCTTGAGAATACAAGCTTTCACTACACAATTCACCATAACTAAAGGAGAAAGTAAATATCAGAATGACTTGTGAAAACTTGTAATTGCCAAAATTTTATCCAGTCGTGTGTTCAGACAAGAGTAAAAGTAGCAAAAAGTAACAAAAAGTAACAAAAAAGTAATGGTGATCTGACAGCATTCTCACATGCAAGGTGACTGAGCAGCCTATGTTGTGTGTCTAAATATCCTTACAATTTGTAATTATTATTTTCTACTAAAAATATAGAAGATAGAAATTGTCATGCCTCATAAAAATGTTAATGAGTACAACTTAAAATATACTCTGTGTGAGAACATAATTTTAAAGAATTTATTTATTCAATTAAATCTGTGTGAAACTAATTAACAAGCTAATAAAGGGAAAGAAATTGGTGAGGAAACAGTACAAAATTCTTTGTCATGGTTACTATAGGGTGTGCCAACTTTTTCATTCATGGTGTCTAAAACACAGATAAAGCTGAGTTCACCCAGAACCATCTATTTGAGAATAGAGATCAATTTTCATTTGCATAAATAAAGTCCAGGTAATCAGAGAAGTAAAGGCAAATATTAGTATTGTCTGTAGTTGGTTCTGTGATAAATAGGAGAGGGGTGGTTTAATAGTAAAGGCCATAATTATCCACAACTCTCAGTTTACAATTCGTTTCCCTGACAGTTACGGTCATAAATGCCAGCTTTAATCATGTGCTCAGGTTGAATTAGGTCGTGCCAATGCTGTAAGAGATCTAATCCCCTTTCTTCCTTCTCATAATGAAATAATAATGCAAATTCACTACATTGATGGGTGACCCATGTGGATTTATTATAGGCTTGGAGAAATCTCTTGAAAGGGATAAATTCTTTCTGGGTACAGACTTGAAGTAATTCAAACCAGACAAGGAAAAAATGGAACTGTCATCAGAAGCTGGATAGGGAAAGGATTTAATTTGTATGAATAGGCATTTTAATAAGTAGAAGAGATCTCAGTTCCAGCTCAACTGGAGGAATATTATTGCTGTCATTTCCCAAATTGGGGTGCACTAACTTTACTCCAGCAATAAAGATCCATTTCCAAATCTCCTTTGTCATTACCCTGTGGCTTTTTTTAGTAGTCACAAATATACCACCCAACAGGAAGACCTACTGACCAGGTCTTCTAATTATATGAGTGCAGACAAATTGTACAATTAGTCTTCATAAAAACATCTGCAGTATTCAGTGACATGTATCAGCCTTGCCTTGTGGAGCACATGCTGTCTGGTTGTTAAGTGCTTGCCTTTTTCTTTTTTTATGGCTAAGTCCTATTGTCGATGTGATAAAAAGCTTAATTTGCCTTTTTTAAAAACTTCAGAATGACAGTTTAGCTCATGGGAATATATAACCCTATCTACCAGTGTAATTGTTCCTTGTAAATAAATGTCTTGGGAATGCAGCACACTGAAACAAGAAAAGCACAGTGTAGACCAAAATATTAACAATATATCTCCGTATCTCATCAGCTTGAAATCCAGACCAATTAGTGGGACCATAACATTTCCAGACCACAGAAGACTTGCTACTTGTTTAGCACATAACCATAACTTTCACCATGGGATATACAGACATTGTTACTATCACCCCATTTTATAAACCTCCTTTTTCTGCCACAGCAGACTGCCTATAATTCAGGAGCTAGGTCTTCACTGACATAGCATAGTAGCAATTACAGAACAGATTTAAAGAGACATATGAATATCAAGCACTATATTTTGATAATGCATTATTTTCAGCACTACCAGGTTCCAAAACATTCATGGGACTCTAATCAAACCACTTTCTCTTGTTTGCTTGTATTTCAGGTGAAACTCCAGGCATATAGCGAAGATGTTCTTGCAAAGCATTCCATCATTATCATCATTTATTTATAGATGCGCCTAAAATGTTTTTGTTATCAAGTTACAGATTATTTATTGAAAAATGCAGTTAATTACAGGCTTCTAATCTAAATAAAAAGGTTAGAGCCAGTGTGGTGTAGTGGTTAAGAGCAGGTGGGCCCTAATCTGGTGAAGTGGGTTTGATTCCTCACTCCTCCACATGAGCGGCAGAGTCTTATCTGGTGAATCAGATTTGCTTCCTCACTCCTACATTTCTACTGGGTGACTTTGGACTAGTCACTGTTCTTTAGAACTTTCTCAGCCCCACCTATCTCATAAGGTGTTTGTTTTGGGGAGAGGAAGAAAAAGGAGTTGTAAGCTGCCTTGAGTCTCCTTACAAGAGAGAAAGTTAGGGTATAACTCCAAACTCTTCTCCTTCAGGAGGGGATGTGAATGAGGAAGGAGACTTTGGGTAACACTTACATTAAAATCTTTATAATTAACCTAAGGAGAAGGCCAGAAATCCAAAAGAAGACATGACCAAAAAGGCAAAACAAGATAAAAGAGATATTACAGTACAATACTATTGCCAATCTTCAAGCCTTATCTTCTGTCAGTAAAAAAATGCCCTTTCCAAGCTGTTTTGGACTTTGAGGGAGATTCACTGCAGCCAGGTACGGTCATATACATTAGACAACTTGCTACTGCACACCTTGCATGACTTATTAAGGCCCAGTTGCTTGCTGCTGTTCAACAGCAGCCACCCCACAAAAGCCAGTGATGTGCAGCAGTTGGAGTTCCATAGTGGGACAGGACACCCAGGTTTAAATCCGCAGCTTGCTGTGGAAACTCACTGGATGACTGAGGGCAAATTACACACTCTAAGCCTAATCTACCCTCACAAGATTGTTGTAATGATAGTATAGACAAGAGGAGAATGATGTAGGATGATTTGGGTTCCCATTGTGTGGAAAGGCAGAATATAAATAAAAGTCACTAAATTATAAATATAGCTGAAGGTGGGGAGAGCACATAAAAGGTAGGGTGATTAGTGGATGGGAAGGAAATAAGGGAGCAGGGAAAATGGAGATATGGGAAATGCCAGGAGGAGGGAAAGAAGAAACAGCAGGAGAATATAGGCCAAAGTGAGGTACCTCTCCCTGCAAGTTCTTGTATGTTCCATGCTAAACTACACCTGGTTTAGCCTGTACCACACAACATGACCAGACTTTTCCCAGAAAGAGACTGCCATGGGGATGAAAGGAAGAAAAGCTGAAGATGTGGGGGCAAGTAAAGGTAGTCTGGTTGATGGGTAGGAAGGAAAGAAGAAGCAGGGAAAGGCAATCATTGCAGGGAAAGAGAAAATAGTTGGGCAGGGGACAGTGGGTGTCCATCCTCACGCGTCTTTGTAAATATCTCTAATTCTCAACATGGTTTCATTTATAAATGCTTAAATCCACAGATTGTGGCCATGTGGAGACACAACATATGTTTTTGCATACCAATTTTACAAAAAAAAATCGAGAACTTACCCAAAATTAACCTTAAATCCCCCCCCAAAAATCCTCTCAAAAAACAGATAGCAAAGTAGACAGATAATCAAGTGAGGCAGAGGGGAAGGGAGGAAAAGACCAAAAGAGTACATAAGAAATAGTGGTAGCAATGGTGAAAGAAGCAGTGGTGATGCATGCAGGTATGCAAGGTAGCAGGGAAAGAAACAGATGGCAGGAAAGGAAAGAAGCTGGTGAAGTAAGGAACAGCAGCAGAGGAGCAAGGTGTGGGAGGCAGCAGATTGACAAAAAGAAGTGGCAACATGGGAAAATATTTCTCATCTCAAGCTTCCTAGTGTTCAAATTCTGAATGTGCCTGAGGGCAGTGCCCACCCTGTGTTACTCAAAGAGTTTTTCAGTAAATAAACATGGTATCTGTTTTTATCTGAATATTCATTAAAAGGGCTGCCAGCCTCCAGACTGAGCTCGGAGATTTCCCAGAATTGCAACTGATCTCCAGATAAACATAGATTGTGTCCTGCCAGAGAAAATGGAGGGTGAACTCTGTAGCCCCGAATCAAATTCAAAAGGGCTACCCTTTTGAGGGTCCATAACTTTGGTCCCCCTAAACCAAACTGCACCAAGCTTGGGGGGGTGCCATCAGGACAGTCTCCAGATGATACCCTGAAATTTTGGTGCTGATATGTCCAAAAATGCGCCCCCTGAAGGTTTGGTGCAGTTTGGTTCAGGGAGGCCAAAGTTATGGACCCTCAAAGGTGTAGCCGCCATCTCTTATTAGCTCCCATTGGAAACAATGGGGGATGGGGCACCTCCTTTGGGAGTCCATAACATTGGACTCCCTGAACCAAACTGCACCAAACTTGGGGGGGGGGGTAGCATAAGGACAGTCTCCTGATGATACACTGAAATTTTGGTGCTGCTAGCCTAAAAACTGCGCTCCCTGCAGGCCAAAAACGGAAAACCACTAAAAATATCCAAAAACAAACCCTGCATTTTTGGTGCCCCCCACAAGGTGATGCCCTGGGCAGCTGCCCACCTTGCCCAATGGGCATTATGCCCCTGTCTTCTGCATGCAAAGCAGATGCTCTGTCACTGAGCCATAGTTCCTTCATTTGCATTAGACCTCATAACAAGTTTATTATACAGCATATTTGGTCATAAGGTTACTAGGTTTGGGTTTTGTAATGACTAAAATGTCCTTAGGAGGTCAAATAGTTGTGTCAGCTCTAGACTTACCAAAGTCATGGCCGCCTTTATGAATTTGTGTTATTGTTCAAAAGAGGTTGCTAGACTACATGATACAAGTTGCCACAAATATATCAGTTTCCCTATCAAACTGTTATGCCAATCGATAACCTACAGATGGGTCACAACACCACCTTGTTTCAAATTGTGACCTGCTCAGCATACTTATTTATGTCATTGCAGTTCATAAGATTTGTCTGTTTTCTGAATTGTAATTGTTATGTTCTTAGTACTACTATAGAAATGACCATAAAACTCTGTACCCTGTATTTATATTACATGATATATTATTTTGATATATACTATTATTGTATTTTGTAACAAATAACAGCCTGAAGCAATATTTATAGTCAAGTTAGAAACCCTTTTAAAATTGGAACTTACCGTACAGCCTTTAACTATAGCAGTGGGAGCATGCCATTAGAACAACACTTGTATTTTCCCCAGGTAAATGACACTTGAGTTAGAAAAGGTGTTTCTAGTTAAAAGACAGATCAATTGACTTAGTCTTAACTCATGTAAAATTGCCTGAAGCACTATAAGTTGAAAGACTATTCCTTTATACAGCTGTTAACAGGCCATCAAAGTGTGAGGTCCTATCAGTGAAAATGAGACAACCCCCAGAGGTACAGTTGATTTTTATTTTCTTTTTCCAGCTATGAAGGTGAATGAAACTGTGGAACATTTTTAAAAAATGATTAATATGCCCTGCATGCCAGCAAAGGGCAGAAGAGGCGATGCTGCTTTATTTATACACAAGTAAGGTACTGTACATGGTTGCACAATGAAGTGCTGTAGGAATTCAGGGCTGGACAGGGGATGTTAGATGATGTGAAAATTAGAAGTCTCTTGACAAAAAGTTCAACTTAATTTAATGCAGTGATTTTGTTTAAAAGAAAGTGAGGCAGGGAAAGAAGGTTTTATAGTGCAGGTATAATGAAGAATCTTTGGGTGGTCCTGAACACAGCCTTAATAATGGAAAAACAAGTTGGAACTTTTCTATGGATCTGTAACTTCTAGAGACTAGATCCAACCTTTGTGTTCCACTAATTTCACCAGTTCACCCTCCCACTGCAAATCCCAGTGCTGTTCCTGAGGCACTTCCAGAGGATAATTTTCACTGGCTCTAACCCAAGATTACTGTAATGTGCTTTTAGTTGGACTGTCCTCAAATATGAGTCAGAAGCAGAATGTATAGAAGTCCATTTGATACCTTTGTTCATTATGCTGGCATTAAAACAGCTGCATTGCCTGCCAGTTTACTTCTGAGTCCAAATCAGTTTCAGAACCACATATTTGAAGAACAATTTCTGATCAACTCAGTCTGATCAACTAAAACAGTTTACTTTGGCAATACTTTCATTACAGCTGGCCAATCTGACTACCACTCATCCAAGAGTTTTCTGCATGGTCCCACCCTTCTTGTCTTCCAGAGAGAGAAAAGAAGGCATCTTGCATCCCAGTCCTTTGGACTGCCTGGAAAATTCTATTATTATTTGGCTGGAAGTTGGAGTAATATTGGTTTTACTTATATTTATATTGCTTGGTTAGTTTTTGATTGGCTTGAATTATATCAACTGTATGCTTGCAAACTATTGTGTAAACCAACTTAAAGCGTGGAAAGGGTAGGGCAGAATTTTAAAAATAAATACCTATGTTGCAGTCCAGTGGGTTAGCACATATATAGAAATTATCTTGTGCATGAGTGTACATGTGTGCATACACATACATAAAAACACAGTGTTTCAAAATATTCAGCACAGAGGAACAGAAAGTTAACCTAGTTAGTATTTCCTAAAGCAAGGTATCCCCTCCTTACTCTACAATAAACATTAAGCCAGAACCTCTCATAGGTTTATCATAAAGTTTCCAATGATTCCTGAGAGATGTGATATCACATTTGGTTTTTCCTCAAAAATTATCTCAAGCCGTTGCCAATGGTGTCTCCAATGTCCCTGCCCCCTAGTCCCCTGCTACCCCTACTTGAGGCGCTAACTTACCTTCACAGGAATGCCAATGTTTATTGTGGGTGGGTTGGGGTGAGGAGTATAATACACTCACCTGATAATAATAATTGCTGCTCTTCCCTGATAATATCCAGAAGATAATAGCAAACAAACAAACAAACAAAACACTCTCAGTCAATGTGCTGGTGATTTGCATAAAATCTCAGGCATGAAGTGATGTTTTTGACTTGTTTTTGACACTTTCCTTCCTAAGTGAACACGGGTGAGGTTTATTTGAAGCCACTCCACTATTTGGTAGTTTGGGATGGGAAACCATCTGTAGAAGAGATACAGCTGCTTCCTATGTGAACCACAATAAAATGTGGCCAAGGTTTGAGTATCTGAACCAAACAGTGATGGAGAACCCCTCCAGGTTGAATCTGAAAAACAAATGCTTTTTGAAATATCATTTTTGAGCAAATGAACAAAAAAGAACAAAATCTTTTTTGTGATTTATTTATTCAGTTATACAATATACAAAATAATATATATGTCGAGTTTTTCAGCACATTTTTGTCAGCTGTATTTTAAAAAATATTTTAGGGTTTTTACTTTGTCGGCCTCCAGGGGGTGCAGTTTTTAGGCAAGCAACACCAAAATTTCAGAATATCATCAGGTGGCACTCCTGATGATACCAACCCAGTTTGGTAAAGTTTGGCTCAGGGGTTCCAAAGTTATGGACCCCCCCAAAGGGTGCCCCATCCCCCATTGTTTCCAATGGGAGCTAATAGTAGATGGGGCTACATTTTGAGGGTCCATAACTTTGGACCCCTTGAACCAAACTTCACTAAACCCAGGTGGTATCATCAGGATAATCTCTTTCTGATACCAACCAGGTTTGGTGATGTTTGGTTCAGGGGGTCCAAAGTTATGGATCCCCAAAGTGGGTGCTCCCATCCCACATTGTTTCCAATGGAAGCTAATAGTAGATGGGGCTACCCTTTTGAGGGTCCATAACTTTTAATATTTTGATTTTACTGGATACAGTTTTTGTGGGTTTAGTTTGCAATACAATCTCCATTTTTAATTCAGTTTCTATCCTCAATTTTTCTTTTATCTTACATGAGATATCATTACTCCTCTCAGTACTGCCTTATGTGCATCCCAAAGCAAATTATTATCTTCCATTGTTGGTTTGTTAGGGTTAGGGTTTCAGAGAAAGAAATTTCCTACACTGTGACAAAGCTAATTCTAAGGCAGATTCCACATGGGCCAGAAACAGCGGTGTGAAAACTTTGTGAAAATGGTGTAAACCCTTTTGCACCATTTTAAACCATTTTACACTGTTTTCACACTATTTTTACATTGCTGTTTTTGGTTGAATCAGAATCCACCCAAGTTAGGAATCACTGGTCCTAGCAGGATCCAAGTCAAAAGCAAGGAGATCAAAAGCAGTAGTTTTGGCATCATTCTAGAGCCATATAAATACCCACTGGAAGAATACAAAGATGCAACTAGGTAGTGCTAAGGAAGGAAAACTCTGCTTTAGACAACCTAGGCTAGCCTTATTTCATCTGAAGCTAAACAGAATCGACCCTGGTAATTATCTGGATGGGAGACCTTCAAGGAATACCACAGTCATGACACAGAGTCAGAAGATGACAAATCATCTCTTGCTTTGAAAACTGCACAAGAGGTTGCTGTAACAGGTGTGACTTGGCAATCCACCTGAGGTTGTCCCAGTAGTAATTGGCCCCTGGATGCTATTCCAAAAACACTGGGGCAAGCTTGAAACATCTTCAAATTGACAAAATTATCATCTATCAAATTCAGAAGGCAACCCTGCTGGGATCTGCACAAATACTATGCCGATACATTACAACTTCCTAGGCCTCTGGGTGAGGTTCGAATTGTAATGAAAGTCCAACAACCATCTAAAGAACTGGCAGCTGTGATATCAAGCATAATAATAGTAACATTATAATTGAAGGGAAAATCCCTTGAGAGAGTAATTTTATCAGCCCCGAGGAGAAAAGATACTTTAAACTGGAATTATGGAGATGTATTCAAGATAAACTTTCATAAACTTTTGTATATTTGCAATAACTTTTTAGATGTTTAAATGGTAAATGTTAATTAACTTTTTGTTTTTAAGCAAATCATTTAAATAATTAGAATGTTAAAAATTATGGTTACTGCTGAAATTGAACAAATTTTTCAAAACTCAGAAAAGCATGATTTTTTTAGTAAAAACGTGTGAAATCCACCCACATTTGGGCAGTTTAGAGAAAGAACCTATTCTTCAGAGTTATGTATCTCTGGACAACATGATTTTGGAATGTTGTCAATCAAATTTATTTGAAGAAATGCCTATGTGTTTTTAGAAATTATCCAGAAAATGATTTCAAAATGCTGCAAACATCTACTATCTTGGAATGTTTCCACAAATAACTCACGATAGATCTACAAAATGCATTCCTGTTTCCGATTTATTACCTAACCTCTATTCCCCCTCTTCCTATATCAGATCCAGTAGGGCCTCTTAGAAGAAATAATTTATTTTGCCTTTAAAAGCCCTGTTATTTCATATGAACTTAGAGGTTGTTTCTGCACAGTCCAAATATCCCAGGTTGAGCAAGGGAAATATCCCAGTTTGGTCAAGAAGTTTGCACAAGTCCCGGTCCTGAAGCGGGTTTGCTCTGTGATATTTCCGCCATCCTGGGATTTTCAAAAATCGCCAATTTGGTGATTCTTTTCAAAAATCCCAGATTGAACATTCTACCATGTAAACACCATGGGAGCAGAATCAGTTTTTTCCACCTGATCTCCCTGCCCCGCCCCTTGATCTCCTGATCTCTGCACCTGATATCATCACAGCTTTCAACTCTGCTGAGCCACTGACCATTACAGCCCATGCTTCCCAATTCATTCTCCCATAGTATAGAGCAGGTGACATTTCACCTGGGTTAATCAGGAGTGGAGTCCCAAAATGTCCCCATTTTCTTTTCTGTACATGTACTGGTTGCTGGGAGCACATAGCTAGGGAGATGTGCACTTTGGGTTGAATGTTTGTGGGTATATCACATGGGGGGGTCTCTGGTTTTCCACAAAAATATGAGAACATGAGTGGAAATGCGATGTGATGCTGTGCCCCATTGTTTTTTGCTGCTTGCCATGTTGAGGCCTGCACAGGGAAAAAAGTGGCCTCATTTTCCCCTGCTCGTGGGTTGACCAATCAGAAGCGCAGCCTTTTTGTGGCGGTGGTAATGGCCGAAAAGGACCTGGGGCGGAAAACAGCCAGTTTGTGTTCAGTGTTAAAGGGGGTCAGCAGCAACTGCTGGTGTGGTTTTGAGCAATTGGAGTGCATGGATGATGATGGCTGGCACAAGTGGCAATGCTGTTGTTGGGGTCTATGGTGGGAGCTCTGCCAAGGGACCACAGAGAGGTGTCACCTGGAAGGAGACAGAAACAAGGACCTGCTTGGGATCTGGAGTAAGTGGGTGGTCTAGCAGGGCCTTACCAAGAGCCATAGGAACAAGGTGGCTGCAGAGATGAGGAATCGGGGTCACAACAGGACTGCCATTGAATGCTACACCAAAATCAAGACACTGCGGTGAGAATTCAACACAACAGGGTGTCAGGTAACAACAGGGTGACCTGCCTCTTCTATGAGGAGCTTGAAAAGATGGTCAGGGAAGACAGAAACATCTGTCCTTCCCCCAATCATGAGAGCCACAGGGATTGGAATGGACGAGCAGCTCTTGCCCCCAACTACCCCTGCCCCAGAATCACAGGAGCTCTTCACAATGATTAACATACCCAGCAGCTGTGCCACCTCTGGATCCATGTTCTATAGGTTCAACAGAGAATCTCCTGGCTCACAAAATGTGCTTCTACCCAAAAACTGCAGAGCAGGCGTAAATGCAGGCGCCAGCAATTCAAATTCAAAAGGCAGGGTGGAGATGTTCATTCAAGCTGCCGCCCAAAAACAGCAGCCAATCAGAATGCACGGATGTTTGCGCATAAGTGGATACACTTGCAGTGTAAATACAAAAGACCTGAGATCATGCAAAACAAACTGGAGTATTTCCTCCTGGCCTTCAGTTGATTCCTTCACAGAAACCGGCAGCCATGCAAAGAGAGAAACTGGGATAAAAAAGACCTAGATTGTAAGATACTGATTGTAACCTGGTATAATTGTGCCATGCAGAAATGGCCAGAGAGTTGTTCTATCTCAAGTAACAAACATGTTCCATTGTTTCGTTTCATTTGACAATATAAAAGAATGAATTTTCCATATTTGTCTTTCAGTTCTTCCTAAAGAGAAGTGAATCTTTGTCTGTGATCCACCAGTGCTTTCATCACATCTGGAGGAACTAAAGTGCTATTGTCCTGAAACAATAGTTCATTTATGTTCTGCAAATGCTACAGAGAGAAAACAAGAGTCCCTGAAAGAGTGATATGAACAAATAGTATTCTGTTCTAGAAAATTAAGTGAAGTAGCTTACATTGCCTTGCTTCCAGAAGAAACTAAAATATTTAGTTTTGAAATCCACGTACATGGTTTTTATTTCATTTTTATACCATGAGTATGAATATTAGAAAATTTATCTCTTACCAGAAATAAATTATTTCCCCCTGTTTTTGCTTGCAAATAGTTTCACTGGAGTTCCTCAAAATAACAATATCAGGACTTTAGTTCAGGAGAAGAGCTGCAGTTCAGGAGAAGACATATCTGCCCCAAAGGTACATGTGATGGAAATAATAATGTTATATTTTTTAGAACAAAATTTTTTTGTGCTGTATTACAAGCAACTTTTCAAAATTACTAAAAGCACCATCCAAAAGGGAGGTCAAATCTACTTCTCGGAGCAACATGCCAATGAATTTGCCCTTGCCAGAGCACTTGCGCTGACAGAAGGGCAATCCCACCAGCAGGCAGCCACCACTGCCCCTCCTGGCACCAGAATGTGGCATCGAACATGGCATAGAGGGCAGGCTGGGGCACATGGCCAGGAAAGAAGCCAACAGTAGTCTACTCCTTTCCAGCCTTTACCGGCATTATGGCAGCGGGCCACAGTTAGGACTTAAGCCAACCTTTGGGCTGGTATACATCCATTGTGACCCATAGAGGCTCCTCGGTAGCAGTGAGGCTGTTTGACTTTTCCAGCTTCCCTGTGACATCAGGAAGCCTCTTAGGGGACTTGTGGATATGGCTGACTGATATCAACCATATAATTTAATATAGGGGTGTCACTCATTTGTTATGAGGCCTGGAAGTGACATAAATGTTACTTGGTCAGGCCAGACGTGATTGGAGGGGTGGCTGCCTCAGCTGATGAGCCTCCAGTAGACTCACTGATCTAGATCAGCACTGAGGGAGGGGGGCTGCCTCAACTAGTGACCTCACAGCAGGTTTGCCAGCCCAGATCAAAACCCAGACAGATCAGGAGCAAGGGGATATGCCTCAGATATCTGGTAAGTCCTCTCAAGGGGCCAGATCCATCCCCCCTTCCGGCTGCATGTTTGACACTCATGACATAATAGGATAATATACTCCAGGTACTAGAAAACTTTTTAAAAACCATTCATTTAAGACATCAGACTTTGATGTTTAGCAGTTAAGAGTAAGTTCATATATTCATAGTAACAAAGGACAACAGAGGAATAAGAGTGAAAATAAAAGAGGACCCATAAATAAATCTTATTCAGAAATTGTCAAAGCTTTGTAACGACTATTTAAATATGTAAAAATAGATTTTTGTTTGCATGTAACAAGGGGGATGCTAAACTTCAAATTAAGAAATAAATAATACTGTACTCATTTTATAAGACACATCTTAGAAAAAATATTATTTATTTTTTCAGCTCCTCCTTTGATCATACAGAAATGGGCAAAGCACTACTTCACCAATCCCTGAGCCGCCGCCCCCCCCGGCCCCATGACAAAAAAAGTAAAGGTGAAAGAACCATTCTATGGGGGAAGATAGAAGTTACTATATTGGTTGGTGACAGATTCACTATATCTTGGCACAAAAATGAATATCTGTCAAGGTTGGTTGTAAGACTAATGGCACGAAAGAAACTAGCACACAGAATCTTATTGCAAATGTTAAATATCAAGAGAAAAATGATTAGCCTGAAAGGAGGTTCCATGCTATCAACAGCTTTGTCTGTTGAAGATCCATGAGCTGCTTTGCTTAGTTTTAGGCAGATTTAGCATTTACAGACAAACAGCAACAGATGTTGAAGGGGAAAATGAACTCAAAGGCAGAGGAATGAAAGCAGAGTGAACAGAAGACAACAAAGAGGCATATGCCATGAAACTTCTTTTCATTCTTCTGGGATAATTTCCACTCAGTGAAGAAAGCTCTCTGGTTCCATGGGAATGTTAATAAACACTCTACATCTGCAAATTATAAACAGGAAGGTTAGGAAAACCAATGCATATATTTTTATACTGCTTCATATACTATCCTTTGTTTATTATATCTTTTGCGGAATTCTCAAGACTAAGATAATGACCAGGGAAAAGAGTTAAATCAACTGCTTGATGTAGTCTGCCTGATCTCTCATATGTTCAGATACTAAATCCCAGAAAAAGCCTGAAAGATTTACTCAAGGGAGGCTCATAGCAGCTTTGGGGTTTGTAATATGAAGGCAGAACATGTATTGGGCAGAATGTTCATTTGCATTACAATTGCTTCTCCTTTTCGTCATTTACACAAACAATCATGTTAATATGTTTAAGGAGAAGAAAATGTGATTGCAATTCACATATAAAAATAGTTGGAGCTATTATTCATTTGTCTAATCTTTAAAAAAATGAGAACATCATAAAAATAGGCAATAGTTGCTCTAACAATTTTTTCATCTAACTTTTATACAGCTTTTTAAACATTGATAAATGATATATTACACCTATGTCACACAGTGGAGGTCCCTAATTGCACACTGAACCCCTCTGAGTAATAGTATTTTGTCTCAGGCTTTCTCTACAGTGTTTTATTTCTATATCAGCTAATACCGGTATGATTAGTCTAGGTGTGGTCTCTTTCTTATTTGCATGTTTTAAGTGTACTTATCTAAACATCAACATGTTACATTGTTCTGGGTTTTTTTACCCCCTTCCCTCCCTTGCATGCCATTAGGGTGGGTAGGCCAGGTCCAGATGCCGGGCCCCTTCCCTCCCATGCACGCCACCCCTCCCTCCCCTCCCCCTTTCCCTCCCTCAGCTAGGGTGAGTGGGCCAGGTCCAGATGCCGGGGCCCCTCCCGTTCCCTCCCCTCCCTTACATGCTGAAGTAACTTCTGGATTCATCCTCAGTTTAGTTGTCCCCATCAGGATCATTTCTGACTCCAGAAACTCATCACGAATGTCTTGTTTCTCTTGACTGAGATGAAAAGGTCAGAAAGAGTTGTCATGCTTATAGTGGAGAAACCATACTCAGTATCCCCAGATAACTTCTCCCTGTGGCTTCTTGCACTGGAGGCAAGATGAACTCCTATTGAATCCCATACCACAAATGCCATGGTGCCTTTCCCAACACTAGACCAAAAGACTATCGCAGCAGGAACTGCCTTTGTGGTGAAACAGGCCATCTAGGCCAATACCCTCAGTACCTGAACTGGGCTACATTGGAGATCCCCAGTGGTCCTCAGAACCATTTTTCCCACCCGGGCGCTCTTGTCTTCCCCACCAATCAACAGGCGTTGGATGTTTTTGAAAGAATCAGCGCCCTGCCATCAGCGGCACCACACAGCCTCCTTCCAAGAGTAAAATCCGTGTGTGTGAGGGAGGATGTGCCCTGTCATCTGCGGCTCCCCACACCTCCCTTCCATGAATAAAATATGGCAGAGGGGAATGCGGGGTGGGGTGGGGGGAGAGACATTTCCCTCTCTGCTTTGGAGACAGCAAATGTGTGGATGGCAGAGGGGAATGCAGGGGTGGGGAAGAGCCATTTCCCTCTCTGTTTTGCAGCCATTTCCCTCTCTGCTTTGGAGACAGCAAATGTGTGAATGGCAGAGGGGAATGCAGGGGTGGGGAAGAGCCATTTCCCTCTCGGCTTTGGAGCCAGCAAATGTGTGGATGGTGGAGGGGAATGCAGAGTGGGCGAGGGCCATTTTCCTCTGTCTTTTCTCAAGCCTGTTTTTTCTGTCTAAGTCCATGGCTTCTCCCTCTGTGTTTTTTCCACTGCTATCAAAGCAGTCTCTTATCAAACCGGAAGGAGTTTTGGGTTCAAAGTAATTTAAAACTACACCAGTGAAAGTGAGTGGGGGAATGGGGGAGGAATCAGCCAATCAGAACACAGGAGATGGAGATTGTCTGCACATGCATGGAAGAAATTGCAGAAGAGCTCGCAGTGCAAATTGATAAGCACTGGGCTCATGAAGAACAGCTGGGGCATAACGCACAGGCTCTGCCTCAAGTCCTGGGAAGAACTGGGGAGCAGTGAAGAGTCAGAAGAAGGGCAAAAAGAGCAATGGCAGGTAAGCTCCTGGATCTACCATGGGGCATTTTGACTGTGAAAAATCATCCCTAGACTTCTGCTGGAAAAGGCAACCTGGTTGTTCAAATGAACACAATGAATGCCTGCACTGCGCAACACTAGGGATCCCTGGTGGCCTTCAAAACGTACATTATCCGCTGCCAACATCAAAAGAAGTGTGTGAATCTGCTGGTGTAAGTGGTGCAGTGTGGCACCAGTAGATTTGCCCTGGTAGAGGGACAAAATTGCCAGCATGTGGCCACCACAACCCTCCCAATTGGTTGGACATGACACTGGACATGATGCCAGCATCCCTGAGCTCCCATGACTGCTGCCAGCATAGCAGTGTGGTCCTGAGAAGTGTTTGTGGAACAAGCCAACACTAGTTGACTGCCTCCTGGCCACTGCCTCAGTTACACCAGTAGTCTGGATTTAGGACTCATGCCACCAAAAAGGTGACATAAGTCCATTAATCCAGTGTGGACTTTCCAGTGACAGGGAGGGTTTTTTTGCATTTCACACCTCCCCATGACACTGGTAAGCCTACAGGGGAGCAATGGGACTGTGCAGCTGCCACACCACAGTTGGGCACCTGGCCCACTGGATGGTGTTGTCCAACTCACTGTCAGTTTGTCCACTTTTTGCCAAGTGTGTTTATTGCTCAATTGCAACTCCTTTCATTGCCACCTACTACTTATTACCTAGCTTGCAATGTAAAATTTGAATGCCTAAACTCTGTTCAATGCCAACTACTTATTGCTTAACTTCCAGGGCTAAATTTGTGCAGTAGAAACACTCTCCGTTTTAATGCAAACTCAGTGTATTATTTCAAAATCTGCTTAAGGAGTGACTGTAATGCAAACATTGCTTTAACTGTAATGCCAAATCTGCTTGACTAAACTGCCAACTCAACATAACCACAATACAAACACTGGTTGGCAGTAGTACCAACTTAATCGGCAGCAATCTTGTCAACTAATATGTTTCTAAGACTACCAGCCACAGTACAGACCTTACACTGCAACCTGAATAGCTGCAACACAAATGCAACAGTTGGGCAAAGCAATATTCAAACTCAAATTCTAAAGAAAGAACTTTAAATAACTTTAAACTCAGACAAAAGGGAGCTCTCATCCCTGAACTAATCATTGTGGAAAAGAATGCTTAAAAGAACTAAAGGGAATGTGGTGAGAGTGAAAGTGGTAGAAAGGAATACGCCTGAAAAGGAGAAACACTCTGATAACTCCCAACCTCCCAATCACCCCAAATTCCTTCCAATGAAACCCCTACAACTTCAGGCACGTACACAAACACACACAAATCCAAATTACACTCAAACATGCCCTTCAGACACACAACACTTCACAACTCTGCTTATCACTCCAACAGATTTGAAAACAGCATGAGTCAAGACAGCAGCTTTCAGCAGCCAGTAGCAAAAGCCTGCTCAGGGGAAGTGCAGTTAGAATATAGTTTGGACAGCCACCCCTCCCTATTGGCTGCTAATCTTTCAATCACACAAAAGGTTCTCATGCTTTCTTTGAAACCCAGTGGGCCAGGGCAATTTGCTCCCTGGCTTTAATGTCAGGAATTTAGCTTAGTGCTGTGCTTACCCCTTTGGCATGTATTCCTTGTAGTATTGTAGTCCAATACCGCAGGGCAGTGGTGGTCACACACTGACAGATTTGTTCCTCCAATGGGGTAAGTGCCCCAGGGAGGGCAAATCCATCAGCACAGCCATGTGCCACTTCCACCAGTGGATTTCCCCCTTCTCTATGGAGCTTTGACTTGATCCTGGTATATTGAAGCCACTTATAGAGTTTCGGCCATTTCTCACCTTGGGACAGTGAGTACATAGCTGGTTATCAGGAAAGTGCAAATATTTCAGATCAGTATCTCTCACCAATCTCAGTGTATTTGATTTTTTTTTGCTTTGTATGTTATTGTAGTATAATGTATTCCTTGTAGTATGTTATTGTAGTAGAATACGTGCTGCTATAAATAAACTGCTGTACCTAGGCCACCTAGGCCACGAGTGGGAAATAATTAAGCAGAACACTATCATGCTTTTTTTTATCAGTTGTTGGTGCTGAGCACAGAAATTGCATTTAGTTACTCCAAAGCAACTGTTTCTTTCCCTGTGGTAAAATTGATTGTGAGGACAGGAATGGGAAAAATGGCAACAAGTTAGCATCTGTCCCCGAAAAGACAGATTTTTAACAAAAATATTTTTCCTTAGACAATCTAAAATAAGATTAATAGTATACATTCATAACATGGTGTCAAATGATTACGTTTATACTAGACAAGTAAATTGTAGGAACAAAATAAACCAAAACAATAAACCAGATCTCAAATAAATTATGGCTCATAACTTTACGTGCTCATGCATTACCACACTGTATAGTGGTTTTCTTGGAAGATGTATATTTCTCAAGGGAAAAGTCCCTCTATGTAAAAACATATCATCAGAACCCAGTTCTATTCTTCACAATACTGGGTAACAAACCAAGACCAAACACCACACCTAATACATTCTGTTTGAAACAGATCCATCTGTTTCAGTAGATAATATAAATAAACATGTTTAAAATCACACCTGATTGTGATTTAACCTTTGGGTTAAATATTCTTCAAATGTTGTGAAGGCTTCTCTACAAAAGGTTTTGGGGTAATAACGGCATCAGTGCTTCTCAAACACCCATAAAAATATAACTCAAAGGTTCAGATTCAGAAGATGCAGTACTGCTTAGCTCTTAAATAATGTTTATGATGACAATGATGTCTAGAAATGTGCCATTTGCAGATGGGCAGAAAATGTTTGACAGCTGTGAAGATGGAGTAGCAAAATGGACCCCCAAAGCCTGGTAACAGCCCCATTCTTCCAGATAGACTTGGTTTCACAACTGGGAAAGAAAATATGCCATGTCTTTAATATGTTCATGCATGTCTATTGGACAAGCATATGCTAGCAGGCTATAGGCTTCAAAATTTGACGCCAAGACAGGCTAATGTTCTCTTGGCGCACATGGTAAGGTATGGTATGGTATGGTAATTTAATTCATATATCACCCTCCCCCAAAAGGCTCAGGGCAATGTACAACATAATACAACATCAATAACACAACCTAACAGTAGTAATCATAATATCATAATATCAGGGGCAAAACGATAAATAATATTTCAAATATCAAAATATCAATAATCAGAACATAATCAACATAACATTTCATAATATTATGTTGCCCTACGGGGATGGGGCGGTATAATAAATCGAAAAATAAATAACAACAATATAACATCAGCACAACAATATAAACCACAATATAATCATAACATCACACAACAGCTATCAATAAACATGGCAACAATATGCATAACATCATAAATATCAAAATCATAACACCCTGAATATAACACCGTAACAACCTGCATACATAACCAATTATAGATAAACAGTAATAAACCAAGATGACAACTTTCCCTCCTGAGTATAAAATACAGAGAACACCATGGCCTAAGGACTAACCCCTAACAAACTACAGCTGTGTTAATATGAAAAGCCTAGCCTAATGAGCAATTTGAAAATGCAATACTCTATCACTAAGGCCCCTTCCGCACATGCAAAATAATGCGTTTTCAAACCACTTTCACAACTGTTTGCAAGTGGATTTTGCCATTCCGCACAGCTTCAAAGAGCACTGAAAGCAGTTTGAAAGTGCATTATTCTGCATGTGCGGAATGAGCCTAAGTTAAACCTAAACAACCTAACTGGATCTAGCACAGTTCAATGAAATTTGTAACAGTACAATAACACACTACCTAAAGCTAATAAATACCAAAATGGGAGGAATACTCACATAGTCCACATCACATACTCCATATCATCAAATAAGCAGTCCAGGGGACTAGAGGTCTCCCCTGTGTTGTTACCAGCTTGCTCTCTCCCATTGTCTGTTCGCGAGCACATTCCACCCATGGACTGCCGCTGCTGCCATGTTCTCCTTGGGCATGCCCAACCCTGGTCCCTGAGCAAAAAAACCCAACTCCTACGTGTTCTCTGCCTGTTCTCTGTCTGTGGGGGCCCCATCCAGAAACCTTCCACAATGAACGAGAGCACTCCACCCCAGCCTTCTCACTGCCGGTGGGCTGCCCCAGCTGTTGCCGCAGTCTCCACCACAGTCATCCGGAGGCCCATATCTACACTCGGGCCTGGCCAGTTGATCATTGTTTGGGGGCCTCTGCCACCAACCCCTCAAGCCAGGCCCTCCCAAGAGTCACAGGGACATCCAGTCCCGCAGCTGGTGAAGTATAAGGAGGAAACAGGGAAAGATCACATCACCCCATTCTCCCTCCGTTCGTCCCGCAGTTGGTAAAGTATAAAATTCAAATAAAGTTCAGTTATGTCTGGTGAAGTTCACTGAACCTGCTAAGCCCACTAGAATACCTGAAGGTGGTGAGAAAAAAACACTTTAACCACTCCCTAGGCCAGTGGTGGCAAACCTTTGGCACTCCAGATGTTATGCACTACAATTCCCATCAGCCCCTGCCAGCATGACCAATTGGCCATGCTGGCAGGGGCTGATGGGAATTGTAGTCCATAACATCTGGAGTGCCAAAAGTTTGCCACCACGGCCCTAGGCCCTACAATTTTAACTAATTACCGGAGCTGCAAAGTTAGCTGCCTGCTCTGGGTGCTCTCTACATGGTTATTTCTCTAAAAGCAAGCTGTCAAATCAGTGCATAAGTACACAGCTGAAATTCCTTCACCAATACTCCAGAAGGGCTAAGCATATGCAAGAAGATCCCAATAATATTTACCCTGAGCACAGGTGTGTACAGGTTTTCAACACTTCACAAGGACGACAAGGAGCAGCAGTGGCGTAGGAGGTTAAGAGCTCATGTATCTAATCTGGAGGAACCGGGTTTGATTCCCAGCTCTGCCACCTGAGCTGTGGAGGCTTATCTGGGGAATTCAGATTAGCCTGTACACTCCTACAAACGCCAGCTGGGTGACCTTGGGCTAGTCACAGCTTCTCAGAGCTCTCTCAGCCCCACCTACCTCACAGGGTATTTGTTGTGAGAGGGGAAGGGCAAGGAGATTGTAAGCCCCTTTGAGTCTCCTAAAGGAGAGAAAGGGGGGATATAAATCCAAACTCTTCTTTATTCAGAGTATATATACATGAGGGCTACTTTGGTTAAAATGGGAGACTGAAAGGGAGCTGCTCCTTTGTATGTGTGTTTGTGCTTGCTTAGAGTAGAAGAAGCAGAATCTATGCTATACACCCCCCCACGCCAGACTTCAGCCAAGGGCAGCGGGGGGGCAAACTGTAAGTGTCACTAAGGTATTCTGTTACTTCTGTCGCATGTAGATGTTAAACAACAGTGGGGATAACAAAGCCCCATGAGGCACACCACAGTGAAGCAGGCACCTCTGGAAGGTGTGGTCCCCATGCCGCACTTGTTGACTCTGGTCCTGGAGAAACGAGGCAATCCACTGAAGGACAGTGCCTTGTACCCCAGAAACAGCCAGTCGGTGGGCCAAAAGGTTGTGATCGACCACATCAAACTCTGTGGTAAGGTCTAACATTACCAGCACCACCGATTCGTCTTGGTCAATCTGCATGAGGAGTGTATCTGTGATGACGACTAGTACGCATGGTCTCCGCACGGAAGCCGTACTGGAAGGGATCGAGCGCCAATGTGTCCTCCAGAAAGCCCTGCAGCTGCTCCAACACCACTCTCTCAATTACCTTCCCCAGAAATGAAAGATTCGAAATGGGGCAATAATTGGCCAGATCACCAGAATCTAAAGATAATCTTTTTAAGAGTGGGCATTTCATTGCACTAGGCCAATGATTTTTTTGTGCTAAAGAAGAGAAATAATACCTTTGTAGCTTCATGGGAGTCTCAGAACAAAGCAATCAGAGCCTCACCCCAAATTTACGTCATCATAAAAGCTGCTTTAAAAATACCATAAGACTTGGGCATAATTGTTGTTTGGGAGGGAAGATAGTAACTACTCATAACTCACAGTTCACTGGCATCTACTCATTGAATTCCAAATCTAGTTCACACCTTAATAGTACCTAACAATAAGGAGCATAATTGATGTTCCTAAAATGAAATCTGCACCAACTCTGGGAACTGACAAGCAATAGCCTTATCACATTCCAGTTCACACAAAAGCCATTGGAAATATTAGACCTGTGATAACCAGCTTTTTTATTCAGATGCAGTGAATTCTTCTTTTAGATTATAGCTATTAAGTCCAAAGTCTTTCAACAAAGCTTTTTAATCAATTTAAATCTAAATGAAAAGTTTCACACCTTATAGATTCTTGGTCTGAACCCATGACAAAAGCTTCGGTTCTTGAAATAAGGATGACAATATTCAAGAAACTGAATGATTGATCTGGGACTGATCTCTGTGATACTGTTATTTGATACTTGTTTTGTTGAGCTAGTGCTATGCAGTAACTAATATTAGATATGGTGGGGGATCCCTTCATGCATCTCACTGTTTATGTATAATGGGCAAATATGGGAGGAATTGGGTCTGTTCTTACTAGTATCAAAGGTAGGCTGGTAGAAAAATGCCTTAAACAAAGTTGAGCAACCAGGTAGAACATGGGGAGCATCTCCTCCCCATGTACTTCATTATCTATAAACAATGACAAGAACAAAATTAGGGACTCACCATCAGCTACTCAAAATATAACTTGCTGGGATGTGGTTGAATCCACATGTTATTGCTCTCTGACTTTATTAGCTATGGACTGGCTGATGTCATACAGCAGTTCAGATTTGAACCTTATGGGATGGATCTCTTGGAGCAGTCACTTTTCTCTCAGTCTTGGTACCTTTTCCCATCATAATATGGAGCAATAAAAGTCACATGCCTTTTTAGTCTGTTAGATGAGATTACTGAAGACAATGTCTGTGATGCACAATTACTAATTAAAATGACCTACATGAATTTCAATATGGTTATTGTTGTTGTTATTTCCCTCAGCCACCCATTAAAAAAAGACACAAAAACCCAACTTGGGTTTAACTAGCTTTAATTAATTAAAATGATCATCTGAATCATATTTACATATTTAATATTTAAATATCTAATATTTACATAGGTGGGCTGTGATAAGGGTGCCTGCTCTTGGCTGCCTTGCTAGCAGACACACCCTTGATTCTAAACACAGCTCTCATCCTCTGCCAGCTTTGTTTATCATTGCCTGCATGCAATACGCTGAGAGGTGCCCAGCACCATCTCCCACACCTGATGCACTGCATAGCCACTATCAGGTTTGTTGCACACACCAGGGGCTACTCCTTTTCAGCCACACCCTTCTGCCCAGCCAGTGATGTGCTTTCTGGATGCTCCCCGTACCATATGTCTCAGGGTACCTAGCAATCACCTCTACCTGTTCCTGCTAAACAAGAGGGTCAACCTAGCTTAAAAATCCTTGCCTCACTTGCTGACTATAATATCCTGCAGGCCCTGACACAGTTCAGCTAAATAGGCATTGCATCACTCAGTAGAGAGAGATATACCATCATCCCTACACAGATGTGACGTCTTGTGTTTGACAGGATAACATAGTCTACATTCCCTCTTTTCTGCTTCACAGCTGCCCTCCCCAAGCCCCACCCCCTGCCTCCCTGCAGGGGGGTGGGGCTCAGTGGAGTGCGGCTGGGGTGCATGTCATGTCCCTATAGACTGTACACCTCTGTCTCTGAGCAATATTAGCTGTCAAAGTCTTAAGCTGCAATCTTCCAGATCAACTCAATATCTCACTCCTGCAAATGGCATATCAAGGATTAAACCCCAGAACCTCTGCATGCACAGCAAGTGTAGCACCACTCACAATCTGTTGCTAAATGGAACTCACATGAAGCTGTCTCATACAAAGTCAAAAAATTGGTATATCAATCCACTTTTTTCCCAAGTTTCATTCCATTTTTATTGTTCCCCTGAAAAAAAAATTTCATCATCAGGTTGTTTTTCTTCAGCACAGGCGCATAAAGATAAAGATTAATTATCCTTCAAGCATTTAAGAAAAGAGAGCTAGTTGAGTATAGCGTTCAAGTTATATTCATTGTAGCCTTCAGCTGTAAACCTGCTTCCTAGATCACAACTCTGGAGTGAATCACAAAAACTTCTGCCTTTATGGATACTCCAGAGGAGAGCTTCTTGAAGCAATGTGATTTACACCTCCGAGTCAGTAATTCAGCCACAATGATAGTCTATGGAGACTTCGACATGACATAAAAGGGGTCAGTTGTTATACTTGCTTTCAAGATACATACATACATACATACATACATACATACATACATACATACATACATACATACATACATACATACGTATGCATGTGGGATGCTGCTTTCCAAGTAATTAAGCTGATAAAATTATTGCTGTACCATTGGAACAAGGGCGAATTTATGGATGCAAAACAAATCTTACCTGGCTATCTCAGCCTGACCCTTGAGGTCACAAAGTCAGCTACCGTGTTTCCCCGAAAATAAGATAGTGTCTTATATTAATTTTTGCTCCCAAAGATGCACTATGTCTTATTTTCAGAGGATGTCTTTTTCTGCTCCACAGCTGCATGCTCTGGTCGACGGGCATGCTTCCAAACAAAAACTTTGCTACATCTTACTTTCGGGGAATGCCTTATATTTAGCACTTCAGCAAAGCCTCTACTACGTCTTATTTTCAGGGGATGTCTTATTTTCGGGGAAACGGTACAGGGTTGAGTGTTTGCCTTAGATCACCAGATGTAGATTTGATTGGTCAGTGGTCCCTGGCCACCTCAAATCTTCTTCCCATACAATCTGGCTATTCAACCTAGCAAATGTGCTTCTTTGTACCTTGTTAAGATTCCCTCATTCACTATTCTGGACCTTGACATTTGTGTCTGGTTGCTGGACACTGTGGTTTCCTGATATTTTGGAACTTTGCTTTAGATAGAGTGGCCTTTTGTGCAGCTGGAGGATACAGATGGAAATTGGTTAACATCTTACTTTGACTCTTGCTTTTGAACCAATGTTATTTTACTGTGTAGGTCTTCTGGTTCAGGTTTTATTATTTTATTTCTCACTGCTAATGTTCTCTTATTTGTATTCATTTTCATAAATTATTTTATTTGTATTTATTTTTATAAATTTCCTTTAATTATATTTTGAGGTATTTTTTGTCTTCAGGTAGCTTCAATCTAAGTCCAGTCATAGACTCTGTGGCACCACACTACCTGGTTAACTATTTGGTGAAACTATGCAGGAGGTTATCTTGCAGGGATGACTTTCTTATTTGTACACCCAGGAAGGTCACAAGCTTACCCCTTGGCTTCTTGGATCCCGGGATAGACAAAGTAGTTACCTCAGGGTTTAAGTGTTTTGTTTTGGGTCTTGCTTCCCCTATCAGGATGTCATTGGACTAGGACCGTGGTGGCAAACCTTTGGCACTCCAGATGTTATGGACTACAATTCACATCAGCCCCTGCCAGCATGGCCAATTGGTCGTGCTGGCAAGGGCTGATGGGAATTGTAGTCCATAACATCTGGAGTGCCAAAGGTTCGCCACCACTGGACTAGGATATCTTGACATGGTGCAGTAGTTAGAGCTTCAGAGCAGGTTCTATGAGACCCAGGTTCAAACCCCCATTTTGCTGTGGAAGCTTGCTGGCTAATTTTGGACAAGTCACATACTTTCCCCACTGTGAAAAAAGACTGCAGTTTTCCAAGGTTGTCTTTTGACAGGGGGAGATGGGAAATGTAAGAGGAGCAGGAAAAGGTGGGTTGGTTGTTGGGTGAGGAGACAGGGTTGCCAACTCCTAGTTGCGAAATTTCTGGAGATTTGAGAATTGGAGCCTGGAAAGTGGTGTTTAAGGACCAGTGGGACATCAGAGGGGTATAATGTCATAGATTCTATCCTCCAAAGCAGCCATTTCTTCTGTGAGAATTGGGTTGCTACCTTCTGGTTAAGGGCTGAAGATCATCCAGAATTACAATTTATCTCCAGATGACAGAGACAAGTTCCTCTGGAAACAATGGCTACTTTGGAGGGTGATCCTGTGACATTATACCCTGCTGAGGTTGCTTTCCTCCCCAAATCTCACTCTCCCAAGGCTCCACCTCCAAATCTTCAGAAATTTCCCAAGCTGGAGCTGCAACCCAAAGGGAAACTGGCCTTTGTAGCAGCTGTACCAGAATTACAATAGTTCTCCCAGCTACAAAGGCCTACCTTTTCCTTCTCTGTCTTACATTTTCCATCTCTTCCTGCCAAAAGCCAACCTTGGAAAACTGCAGTCTTTTTTCACAGTGGGGACTAAAACAACTTACACGAGTCTTCTCTAATCCTCTTCATATATACAACAAATCTCTGAGGTAGGTTAAGCTGTACCAGAATTACAACAGTTCTCCCAGCTACAAAGGCCAGTTTCCCTTAGGGTTGCAACTGCAAGTACTTGCAGGTTACTATACACACCCAAAACATTGATCTACAGATAGTAAATAGCAATTAATATATACTTACCAACTACATCCTACCTAAGAATTCTAATACTACTACTGAAGCCTGTAATTAATTATAACTTAGAACAAGATAACCACACTTATGTCCAAAGAAAAAAATATGTGGGGAGACAGAAAATGAGCAAAAAGTTAGGTGTGAACAGCAAAAGCGCTATGGTTCAACAAAATGGCCAACACAAAAATATGTCCTCAAAATGGCTGATGCAGAGCTAGCATTCAGAGTGGGAATGTGTTGATTTTTCCCCCAGCAAATAAAATGACCTTTGAACCAAGACCAGGTGGTCCCATTTAGTAAGGCAAGCAAAATAGCCCTCTCAGCTCTTATCTTAATCAAAAACCTATCCCTTCTTACTCCTCTGTATCCGTTTTTGTTGTTGAATACTGTCAACAGAGAGAAACAACTATAAACAGTTCTACGAATGAATAAAAAAGGACATGAAGCAAAAACCCATGCCTCACAAAGCACTACCTCTCTTAGAGAAATGTTCACCAGCTACGAAGAGTAAACTAGGGAGCCAAGAGAAGGAAAATAAAGGGACCCCAAATGCTGCTCACTACTGTGCAAGGCGAGTGGGTAAAGAAAGGGGAGAACAATCAAAAAAAGAACACTGAGTTTATCCAAATACTTACTCATATTAGAAGCACTTCTTGATGGTCTCCACAGTGAGATGGCAGAACTCAATTATTCCATTCCCAATGCAGTCAGAATTTAGGAATTAAGGATGCCTGTTGCAAAATTAGAATTTTTTAAAAAACATGCATATTAGACGATATGACCTTGTATTATGACAATCGCCTCCAAAGGATAATGATGTGGCTGTTCGGCGCTTCAATTTGGTAGTTTAAACTACATAAACAAAATGTGTCTTCCCTGAAAGAAAAGGAGGAAATGAAAATTACTAGATCAGTAAAGAGATGCCGCTTTGTTTTCTTTTCATGTGACAAATCTTGCTGAAAAAAATTCCAGCTGCATACAGATACTAAAATATTTATAATTCAGATATTAAAATATTTAATATATGTCCAAAAAAGAAGGGAGAAGTGTTGCAACATATGCCTCTGAGACCAAATTTAGTGTAAAATAATCATATAAACTTCATTTAGAAATATGAATGTGTTGGATCAGAAATGCCTCTTTCATTTTCTTTCGATGAGCTTCCCCCATCAAATGGTCAGCCCAACAATGAACATTCCATTAAAATGCAGTATTTGTAAATAGTGCGATTGGGAAGAGCAATTCCCTTGTTCTAGGCACAATTGCTACCCTGGAACAAAAAGGGTTCATTGAATGGGAAAGCATTTGTTCAAAGAAGGCCAATCAGGATCAGATTTCCTCACTCAATGCACACAGAAAAACTGAAAGGCCAGCTTGTCAGCAAATGTTTAACTACAATGAAATTCATGCCTGCCTACAGGATTCTAATTGGATATTTCAGCATAATTTCATTCTGGGAAATTCCACAGGGTAATCTTAGAACAGGCTTGCATCTCAAACTGGAGTCTGATTATAATTAATAGTCTCTGAACATTGAGGGTGTCACCCTTTTCAGAGGAGTCGCTTGTTGTGGCAAAAAAGCAAAAAAAAGGGGGAAAAGGAAAGATAGAAGGAAAGTAGTGAAGTGAGTTTAACTTTGGAAGCAGTTCATAAAATATGACATAAGGAACCAAACACTCATTGGGGCTGTAAAGAAAAAATAAACAGGGGAAGTATTACCATAAAGCACAAAGCTATGTTGAAGTGAATTACCTTCATGAAAATTTCATGCAAATGACAGAGAAGCAAAGCAGTGCTTTATGTTCTGGTGTTGAAAGGAAGCTAGTAGAATTACAATTTATGAAACATTCCCTCTGTCATGCTTAACGTAGATCATTCTAGTGAAAACAAAGGAAGTTCTTGAGCCCTTATTATTTTTTCAATATATGTAGCTATTTACCAGTAAAATATCTTCATTGCATTTGTTATTCACCTATTTTTCCTACACTGCTTTGTAGTCTCTTTTTATAGGTAGCATATTTCTTTTGCTATATAAGACTCCAAACTACATTTGCCAAATCTGGAGTTTGTTGTTGCTGTTGTTTGTTTTCCACTGTATTTTCAAGAATAAGATTAGCAGTTCAAAATTCTAATTAAAGGTGATTGCATTGCTCAGAAATGACTCCGTTTTCTTCAGTCTGTTTCTCTCTCTTAAGGGGAAAAGCCTGGCAATCCAATTCAGGTTTACTACTGCCCAGAAATTAAACTCACCGAATGAAGGAACAGTTCCCAACACAAATGGTAGAATGATCTCCCATATTATGATGGTACATGGGATGTGCACTTGGATATTTCTGGTCTGAAAATATACATGGAAAAGGACTTCCGGTTTGGGTTGCGACGAAACTGGCAGCTCCCGCCAACGGAGCGCACTCTGAACCCGTTTAAAATTAAATACCCCCTGAAAAATAGCTTTTCAGCTCCCCTGGAAAGAAGGGGGAGACGTGGGGTGAGTTCGAGCTTCAAAAATCTCACGAGCTGCAGTCCCGGCGAACGGAAGAGCCGTGAGGGAAGGATAGAAGCACAGAAGTGAACGGACGGGACAGAGGGGGTGAGAAACCACGGGTAGAGCAACCGAGCCGCCTCGAGTAGAAAACCAATAATAAAGTGAGACTAAGAAGCAACTACTAGAGGCATTCTTTAAAATTGACACCGGTGAGGAAAAAACCAGGTGAAACGACAGAGCTCTGAGAGAGAAAAAACAGAGAAGAGAAAACGCTGAGAAAGCCCCGACCCAGCCACCCGGAGTGAGTAAACAAACGGACTTACGGTTTTGAAGTTAATTATAAGAGG
This sequence comes from Sphaerodactylus townsendi, assembly GCF_021028975.2. NCBI lineage: Eukaryota > Metazoa > Chordata > Lepidosauria > Squamata > Sphaerodactylidae > Sphaerodactylus > Sphaerodactylus townsendi. Next base: position 52,231,999 of record NC_059431.1, read on the forward strand.
AGGGTGGAACGGCAAGGGGGCGCGACCGCCTGTACTTTTCCTAAGAGCAGTAAGCAAGAATATTTAAGACGTAAATATCTTGGCAACCTGCCAAAAAAGTAAATAAATACAGAGAACGGAAGTAACGTTGATAATGGCTGACCTCGGAAGGAAAAATAAAACAAAAGGGGACGCCTTGAACGTATCACAGAACACTAGCGACGGAGGGAAGCGGGCGGAACACAGAGGGGCCGGACAACATCTAAGAAAAGGGAGGATCTTTGGAGAGATGTTGAAAGGGGAAGGATGGAGAGCTAAGCAGGAGGCGGAGACAGCTCAGAGGAAGAGAAAAACTCACCCCCTTTCCTCATTTCTTCATCCCTATGCTATTTTTATATATTTTCCCTGCATCTTCCTAAGTTGGAGAACACTTAGTGACAAGAAAGACCACTTAAAATGGCAACGAGGAACAACACAAAAAAGGGGTTACAAGAACTAAAGGACATGAAAACCCCAGATAAAAACGGAGATGACATGAACAGCAAGTTAGAAAAAATGACTGAAATGATGGCCTTAATGCACGAGGATACAAAGGAGGTCATTACCAAATTCCGTGAAGAAACTAAAGATGGATTTGATAAACTAGGAAATCGCTTGGACAAAATGGAAACGGAGCTGACAGAAGTTAAAAAAGAACTGAACCAACTGAAAAAAGTGGAAGTAAATATTACAGAAATGAAGCACGAAATTAAATTAGCAAACAATAACATCGCCACCCTAGATGTCAGAACAGGAATAGTAAAAAACGGAATTGAAGAAGTAAAAAATCAGATGGCCTTATTAGAATTGAAAATGAAAGAAAATGTATTACGGCTGAGAGGCTGTGAAGAAAATGAAGATGAAGACACAAGAAGGATGGTAGTAGATGCAATAGCAGAGTTATTATCTTTAGGAAAAGAAGAAATCTGGGAGGCCATAGACAAGGTTTATAGAATAAACTCAAGAACTGCCAGAATTAGAAAACTACCCAGAGATATAAATGTGACTTTTACGAAAAAAATATACAGAGATGAAATTCTTCAGGCACATGCTTAAGCAGAGACTGACAGTAAATCAGGAAACAAGTGATTGTACTTCTAAAGAGATACCTCTACATATACGTTTAAAAAAAAGGAAAGGCTATCAACCTTCGCGGTCTTGGTTCATAACCGAAAACAAAATTACATACAGATGGTTGCAGCTGGAAGGTCTTACTTTTTTACAGAACCATAAGAGAATCACAGTGGACTCTTTAGATGGAATGGATAATTTTTTAGATCATTACAGGAAGAAGATGACCGAGAAGAAGTAAGGGGGAGAAGAATGAGAGGAAGAAGAAACGGAAGTATATATATATATATATATTGATTAATGTCTTATCTTTTGTCTTTAATATATTTTGAATATAGTAAATAGGATATTTATAAAAATAAGGATTGTATATACAATGATTTAGTTAAATAAATGTATAGTTAGGAGATAATGGAAGATGATAATAACTGTGATGGTATGGGGGGTGGTAAGAGATAAGAGATAAATATTAAGGTAGACTTCGTGATAAATAACCTCCTCTGAGCTGTACTCATGTTTACAGTGATACAAAGCAGTGGACAATTGGATGTAGAACTAAACTTAAATATATATATATATATAAAGAGAGAAAGAGGAAGAAAGATGTCATTAGATATACTCTCAATTAATGTCAATGGGTTAAATAACCCAAAAAAAAGAAAACAATGTTTCAGTTATCTAATAAAACAGAAAGCAGAGATTGTATGCATTGCATGGGGATGTGTGGAGACTTGTTCCATCAAAGACACTGACACATACTTGTTGGAAAAGAAATCGGCCGCAGCCCAAATTTATTAACATATAACAAAACTTTGAAGCTGGGCGAGCATAACAGAGCACATCCTGGCCCCCAGGCAGCAAACCGCTGACCTGGTTATAGGGCAGCCCCAGCTGACCCCTTAGGCCCTTCGGACAGAACCCCTGTCCGCACATCCCCCGAGGGAACCGGAACAGGAAGTTACTAGATGCCACATGGATGCAAACCCAATTGTGTGACACCCTCCTGCCGGGTATAGAAGCGAGCTCTTGGCACGCCCCCTGGGCTTGTCTTCAAGAGCTCTTATCGCCACCACGACCCTGGCATGGAGGCCCCCATGGGAAGGTCCGCATGCAAGCTTACCGTCTTCCCAAAATAGGATGTGCTCTTATGCCCAAACCGCCAACCGAAGCTGTTAAAACCAACAGCTCCGCCCCAGCTTCAGCAGCCCAGAGTCACACAGCTCGAGTCGCAGCCGCAGCCACTGCAACAGAGCATATCAGGACGCCATTTTGCTCAGTGCGTGCCGCGGAAGTCACTGCAACAGAGCAGCTCAGTTTAGCTCGGCCAGTGCATGCTGCAAAGCCATTGCAAACAGAGCAGCTCAGTGCATGCCGATGAAGCCACTCGCAACAGAGCATATCAGAGCATAACCAACATCATTTCACCAGATGTCCTGACATCAATCTGATAAGTGTACTCTATCGGGCAAAGTCCGCGACCTCAGCTTACATAGGATATATCGCTATGGGGAATAACATCCTCTCCATATCCTTCCTGTACAACCTGGGCTGCGGACCGATTGCCTTAACCTTGGCTTTGTTTTCACCTGCGCGGAGCAACTGCATCCCTCCAATTCCTCCGTTCCAATAAGCCACGACTTCGACAGCTTGGTCTGTGACGCCTTTACGATGCAGCAAGCCTAGGTCAGGCTCCATGAGGATCCTCTCTAAGTCCTCTGTTCTAGTAAGCACGACCAAACAGCTTGGTTTTGGCATCGCGATAAGCGCAGCAAGCTCAAGTCAGTCTCCATGAGGATCCGCCAAGGCCACCCCGTCCAAGCCAGGAATGCCATTCTCTCCCACTTGTAGCACAACTCCATCAGGGAAGCCCGGTGAATTGAAGGACGGAACTTCGCCACTTACCAGGGAGTAGGGACCACCTCATGGACTTCGCAGAAACACTCAGCCCAGGACCTAACGCTATGGGCGACATGCCACGGAACTATAAAAAGAACAGAGTTGGTACAACAAAGGTGAGGCCAGATGCACACATCGAAAAGCCAAAGACTGCCAGCAGCCTCCAGCGCCTGGAGTGGTCTGTAGCCTGAGTCTAGTCTGCGGTAGTAAAGGGAGACTCCAGAAATCACAAGCAACAACAGCTGTGAATTGATATCTGGACACTGGTAATGCAGTCATGTTAGCCATCGGGTTGGCTCTAAATGCTGCCTGCATGGATGAATGCAAATGCAAAACAGGAAAGCGGGACTGCAACCCGCTACACACTTGTAGTGTGGCAAAAGTGAATAACAGATCTTCTTCCTGCTCTGCCCAACAAATTAAAATTTTTATAAAGCAACAATTTAAATGTTTCCCAAAGGCTTGGAAAAAAGGTAATATACTCTTGTTCTCGCCCAGCATGGTAAATGCCTCCCCATCAACCATGCACATGTCGACTTTCTTTGAAAGACTAAAGGGGCTGATGCTTCGGTGAACGGGGCAACAAGTTCACTGCACCGAAAAAGCCATAACAGGCCAAAGCAGCGTTCTTAGGGGCCCTTTTAATGGGCTGCCTATGGTCACCAATGGCCTAGGGGAATACCGCTGCCAACCCGACCCTGGTTCTGATTCATGAGTGGGAATGGTCAGTGATTCCTAGGGGCCTGACAAGTGTAACGGCAAAATGAACCCCATACCTGGCCCAGTTTCAGGCTAGGCTATTGACTGAAAATCCAGGCCCTTACCTGCTTAGCCCAGCTACCTAGTGTATCAAGCTAGAGTGCACTTTTGAGCTAGGCTCCACTGCACTAGGGCTGAAAGCACTCCACCATGCCCGCCTATATGATAGGCATAACCATATTTTTTTGGGGCAATGGAGCTGCAGATGCAGCTCTCTGAGTTGTATAAACAACTAGCCTGACAACCAATGCCCTTCTGGGTGGTATGATGATTCCATTAGCTATGGAGGCTTGGCCAGAGGTGGACCACATTGAGCAGCAGCGACAGCGCATCCCATCGCAAACCATGCTGCCGACCAGCTAGCTTTGACCGATGGAATCCCCGGCCGAGGTTCCACTTGCTCTGGATCGATGAGGCAAAACCAACCAGCCTGAGCTGTGTCCACCGATCCACACTCCAGTTGGCTGGCTCGACGAGACTAGGTAAAGAAAATAGAGAATTGAGGCTAACCATTCATTTTGTCAACTAATCCATACCCATGGCTGACCGTATTAAATTTGCTCTGGGGTGACTGTCCTCGGCCACTGCCGCAGCAGCACTTATGCCTGGTCGAACCTGGTCGAAAAGGCTCTGGTGATAAATCCCCAGCCACTGCTAAGAGTAATGGCACAAACTCAGGACTGACCTAAGTATAAGCAAGATCCTGGGAGTCTTCAGCTTCAAATAGCCAATGCTGTTGGAGTGAAGACAGTTGCTGAAATAACATTATTTATTTTAAATTGATTACTTTGTGGTTATTAAGGTCTAAAAGATTGTTGTTCTAGCACCTTCTCATCTGAATAAGACGCGTGGGATGCAATAAAATAAAGTCTATCATCCAAACAGGGGAGACCCATCCCCAGTGCAGAAAGTGCCTGGAATTGCTGGCAATTGAGCTGGGACCACAGCTGCCTCCCTTGACTGGGCATGAAGTTCCTGGCGATGTGGGTTTTAACCCAGTTCACCAGATTGCGTCCAGCAGTGACACAGTGTGTGACTGGCCTAGGGCCACCCAGCAAACTTCCTGGAGCCATTGGGATTTTTTTTTTGGTGTAGTTAGTCCTGCAGGTCCCAACTTCATGCATGGTAAGGCGAACTCCGCCAGCCCGATTGCAAGATTGCTCCTACCTCTGGGTATAACTGAACCCACTGCAACTGAAGACTGAACCCACTGCAACTAGTGGTCAAGTAATTACTAGAAAAAAAAAAAGGGGGACTCTGGAGGATCCCTTGATGTCAGTGCTCATAAATGCAGCCCACCATACTGGAGGGCGATTTATAAATACTCGGAGGACTCTGTGCATGGTCGAAGTGCTGTCCTAGTCCCCATGGCTGATCTGGAACTGCCTCCCGGCTACCATTGCTTTGTGGGCCAGGGAGCGGAACAGTCCATCTCTCCATGACGGTTTTAAACAGTTGGCAATATCCGTGAGTGACACCTGGAAAAACCAGCCTTAAAAGAAATACCAACTCCTGGAGCTAAGAGCCTAACACTTGCTAAAGCTGCTGGATTGTCTGACAACTGCCCTGCCCATGCCACGCTAGGCTCTGACAGTATTTTTTTTATTTTGCAGTGCATTATGGCAGTGAACACTGATGCTCAAAAGCTGTATGGTTCTGCCTCGAATTGTGTAAAGCTGGGCCTAAAGGCCTTTTTCAGCGCTGCGACCCACTTTGAATTCAAGGCCCTAAACAACCTCTTTGTGCTCATAAATCCAATACCTGTGGAAAATACAGTGAGGACACATTCCCCTTAACAGAAAGAACCTGGTGGGCACAAAAAACTTGGCAACGCGGGGAACCCTTGTCACCATCAATGTCAACAATCCCTCCTAAGCACTAGAGAGGGAGCATGAGAAATCAAGTAGAAACGATTAAGGTCTTACTATCAGCTTAAGACTGGGTCCAGGCGAGCTTGTGATAAAACCCTGAGTGTCGCTTTTAGTAGGCATAGAGGGATAATCATCTCCATGGATTTGTGCATGGTATAAATATCAACATTGAACCAAATAATACAATCGCTTTATCAGCAAGGAATCTGCCCAACCAGGGACAGTCCCAGTTAACCTCTCTGAGCTCTGACAAAGCCAGGGTAGTCTGGTCAGCCAGCTCCAGCTGAAAGAATAATATATTTCAATGGCTGGCTATGTGTCTATAAATCTTAGAAAAATTATTATCAATTATTATTATCAATTATTATTGATTACTAAGTTATTCCCAAAACCTTCCCTGTCACCCATATTGGGCCTCAAGGCCTCTGACCAATTTAACAATATATCTTTAAAGTGCCAAAAGAGCCTGATGGAAACATTAAATACCGGAGTTTGCATGCCTCTGCCCTCTTGGCAGGGAAGAAGAAATCTTTTCCTCCAGCTGGGTACAACCCCCCAAGAATCTTGGCCTGACTTCAGTTGGACACAGCTCTGGTGAAGGAAATGGACAGTACTATGGTGCCAGGAAAATGGTAGGCAATTCCTTTTTCCATCTCAACTACTCATTTAGCAGTCCACCAAGGGCCCCTCAGGTGAGCCTTGGTATCTTAACATAGGTGAACTAATATGCACTGAAAATTAGTTGTCCTCGCAGGGCCCTAGGACTCCACTGTTATGTACATTCTCACATGCCTCTTATAGAGACCCACAGTCCTGCAGGTGCTGCCAACTGCCTATGATCTGGGCAAACTTAGTGGTTGCCTGTTTTCCTAGGCTGGCTGCCTGGATTACTGAGGATTGCCTAATTCTAAAACTATCACTCCTAAACAATTTCTCTTTGTTAACCCTCAGTAATAAAATTAAATGCAGAGGGAAGTATTCCCCACCCCACCCTGTGAGAGAATGAACTAGCCTGAAATGGGCTTAATTGTCTCTTTGTTCCCAGCCCGCCTCTTTTAGGTCAGGGCCTCCAAGCCCGCCCCTGGAAGAACTGAAGGCTAAAATGCCTGCTCAGCAGCCTAAACAGCTAAAACTGCCGGAGATTATAAGCAGGGGAGAAGGGAGCTGCTGCCTGCCCTCCATCTGACTTGGAAACCACCTCAGGGGCAAGGCAGGGCGAGCAGAAGAGGGAGGCGGTAACTGAAGTCCGCCTGTGTCCATCGCCACGAAGTGCTCTGCAAGCTGCCTCCAGCGCTACCTCCTGACAGGCGCCCAACCATACACGGCTGAAAAGCGTCGCCGGAGGCAATGACAGCTCCACGCCAACAGGCACTCGGCAGGTCTTCTAATGACGAGGAGAAACAGGCTTGCAGGCACCGGCTCTTCCTCCCTTCCTCCCTGCAGCTCCTTCAAAGGCCTAAGCAAGGGCCTCAAGGAACGACTCACTTTTCTGTCCCCTGCCTGACCCGGGGAGAAACAGGCTTTTGCCGGGAGAAACAGACTTACAGGCACCAGCTCTCCCGGCGTTTCCCCTCCGGGCCTTCAAAGGCTTAAGCAAGGCCTCATGAAGAACCACCTCACTTTTCTATCCCCCCTGCCTGGACCGAGAAACAGGCTTGCCGGCACCAGCTCTCCCTCATGCTTTCCCCGCGTTCCTTCAAAGGCTCTGAGCAAGGGGCCTCAAGGAACGCCTCTCTTTTCCATCCTCCGCCTCTGCCGCTGTTAAGGCCTTTGGGGGGGGGAAAGGGGAGGGTGGTGGTTGTTAGCAGACAAGCTTCGCCCTCTTGACCGCAACAACTGCTATGAGCCTCCCCGCCGCTTTTTTTCCTCTTACAGCCACAGGCCTATCCTCAGCAAAATGGCGATGCCGCTAAAAAAAGTTGTGGCCTTAGCTATTCCAGACCCTTCTGCCCCACTTCTTCGGGACGCCACTGTGCTTCTGTTTAAGGAGTGCACTGTTGGCCCGTACCATGGGCGCATCCCCAGCCGCAGGGATGGCTAAAAGCCATGGCGACTCCAGGCTCCCCACCTAGGCTGCAGGGCTGGGGTTTGCTCCACCTGACGCCTAACGAAACTCCAATGCCGCTGGGATGATCGCCCAGATTTGGGCTAACCGCTACACAGCCCCCCCCAGGAGCAGGATTAAAGGCGCACCAGAGCAGGGGCTCTTAACGAGGCCGGCAAGAGAGAGCGCAGCACAAACGCTTCTCCTTTGAAAGCAGCCGGCCTCGAAGAGGCCGGTCCCCGCCGACGCAGCCCTTTATAGGCTGCCTGGCTGCCCCTGTCACGCGGCCGCACCCGCCACGTGACAGCCTCAGTCGGCCGGCGGGGAAGGAGGCTTCCACTCGTTCCTCCCCCCTTGCAATGGCGCCTCCAGGCTGAAGCCTGGGGTGCGATTTCAGGAAACACACCTAAAAGATAAAGATAAAAAGTATTTACAACAGGAAAAAATTGGACTTCTGTTCTGCAACTCGATGCAATACAAAAAGAAAAAAGGAGTGGCTCTTTTTATAAAGGAATTCCTGAATCCCAAAGAGGTAATAAAGATGGGAAAGGGAGAGTACTAGGTGTGGAAGTAACAATGAATGGAGAACAAACCCTAATAGTAGGAATTTACGCTCCTAACGAGGCGAAATCTAATTTCTATAGAGAATTAACGAATGAATTGGCACAATATATGTACACAAATGTACTAATATTAGGAGATTTTAACGGTCTAGTAGACCCTAAAATAGATAAGAAAGGGGGAGGAAAGAGACAATCAAATAAACTACCAAAATCCTTTCCTTCCAACTAAGTAAGAACTTGAAAATTAAAGATGTCTGGAGAGAGACACAGGGTCAGGGCAAAAGATTATTCATTTTACTCCACAGACATAAATCTCAGCAAGAATAGATATGATCTGGTCCACAAATGAACTACTAAAAAAACACAAAACATAAAAATATTTACCAAGGGTAATAGGAGATCATAACCCAGTGTTATGGCAAATCCACCAAAAGAAGAGAGGAAATAATAGACAAATGGATTAATAAACAAGGTATTGTCTAATAAAAAATTCCAAATGAAAATGCGGAAAGATATGGAAGAATTCTTTAACTTTAACGATACACCAGATATAGACGAGTCAATAATCTGGGATACCAGTAAGGCATATGCAAGAGGACTAATAAAACAACAAGATAAAAAAATAAAACAAAAGAGACATCAAGAACTAAATTTACTGAATAAGACCCTAGAGAACTTTGGAGAAGGAATTTAAAAAAAGACCAGGTAATAAAAAAATTAAGAGACAAATGGAAAGAACTAGAGCACAAATTAAAGGGTTATATAAGCAGAAGAAACATTTAAAAAAATGAAATTTCTTAGGCAAAGGGAATTGAATGGGCAAATAAACCTGAAAAATGGCTCACATATAAATTTGAGAAAAGGAAAGATAGAAAACAATCATAGCAATTAAAGAAAAAAGATAAAATAATTAGGAAAGAAGAAGATATAGAAAAAAGCCTAACAAATTTCTATAAAAAATTATACACAGAAGAAATTAGGACAGATGAAAAGAAATAGAAAATACTTAAAGAAAACAGACTTACCGACACCTGAAAAAAAAAGAAAAATAAATAACTTAAATAGACCAATAACAACGACAGAAATACAAGAGACTATAAAACAACTAAAAAAAAGATAAATCACCACAGGACCAGATTAATCTCACAGAAAAATATTATCAACAACTACAAGTAATTTTAATACCAAAACTAGAAATAAATTTCATTAATATACTGAAAGGAAAAGCATTACCCAAATCTTGGTTGGAGACAGAAATAACATTAATCCTAAAAAGAAGAAGGAGAAATTTTGGAAGCAAGCAAATATAGGCCAATCTCCTGATTAATTTAGGATTATAAAATCTTCTACAAAAATTTTTAAGTGAAAGACTAAAAAAATATGTAGGACAATATGTAAACTATGTCTCAGGCAGGATTCATACCTAACAGACAAGCCAAAAAATAATATTAGAACGGTAAGTTAAATATCATCTGAAACATGCAGAAAAAAAATCCAACTAAAAGAATAGCTTTGAAGTTGCTCTTCTGATGCATATAAAGCATTTGACAGTGTGAACTGGGACTTCATGATACAAGGATTAAAAAAAGAGGAATAAGAGGGACCATTTTTTATGGGCAATCCAAACAATATATCATACAAACTGCAAAAAACTGCAAAATCCCTAACAACAACCAATTGTCCAAAACACCTAAAATAACTAAAGGTACCAGACAAGGTTGTCCATTATCCCCATTATTATTTATTTTTATATCTAGATATACTTTACCAGCAGAGTTAGAGAAGGAGAAGGAAATTGAAATGGACTGACAGTAAAAAACCAAACTTACAAAATGTTAGGGCATATGCGAGGATGACCTGATATTGGTCATAGAAGACCCTCAGAAAAGATTAATAGAGTAAATAATATTATAGAAAAATTCGCAATTTGGCAGGATTAAAAAATTACCAATATAGAAAAAAGCGAAAACACTGTTACTGAACATAAAACAGAAAGAAGCGAAAATTTAGGAAAAGTTCAGGGGTCTTTGAAGTAGTCAATAAAGGTAAAATATCTGAGTATAGAACTGAGAATTAAGAATAACAACTTCTTTATTTGAGGATAAATTATGGAAAATTTACCCTATATGAAAATCAAACAAGATCTAGACAAATGGAAAGGGTTATTCCTATCATTATCGGGAGAATAGCAGTAATTAAAAATAATGTCTTCTATTCAAATTAATGTATTATTATCAGAACCTACCTATAATACTGGTTTGTCGGATAAAATATTCCAGAAGTGGAAATTAATAATTAATAAATTTATATGGAATGGCAAAAAAGAAATAGAATTAAGTATATGCAAAATGATTAAGAAAAAAAGCTCCCACGGAGGTTTGCATTACCAGATATGAAACTATACTACGAAGCATGTGCAATCACATGGATAAAAGAGTGGATAGAGTTAAAAATACCAACTTTGCTTACTGCTAGAGGGATATAACCTATATAGAGGGTGGCACCGATTTTTTATTCCCATAGAACATAATAAAATTTCAATAACTTTTATAACACACATCTAATTAGGAAAAGCAATTCAGCCAGAACATGGCTAAAATATAAAAACTGGTTCTATGGAAAAAAACCCCATTATGGATTTCAAGAGTAGAATCCTTAAAATTAAAAAAGAATTTAGAAATACAGAGAAATGGGAAACCTACAAAGATTTGTTAAAAAGATGGAAGGTACAGAAATTAAATCTTGAAAGAAAGAGAAGAGATAACAATTCAGGGAGAAAATTGTCAATGGTTTCACTATATACAAATAAAAGAAACATATAAGAAAGATTCAGAAAGAGGCTTTCAAATAAGAAAGAATGAGTTTTGAAAAAGCAATGTTGGAAGACAATAAGAAAACAATCCAAAAAATGTATAATATACTGTTAGGTTACAAAACGGAACAAGAAAACATAAGTGATAACATGATAACTTGGGCTCAAGATATAGGAAGAAATATATCAACAGATGAATGGAAAAAAAATGTGGTGGAACAATGCAAAGTTTACGTTGGCAATGGACCTACGAGAAAACAAACTGCCAAAAAAATATACCATCGCTAAGTATTATACACCAGTAAAATTATATAAAATGAAAAGCATGAACAATGATAAATGCTGGAGATGTAAAAAAAAACAGGAACGCTTACATATGTGGTGGGAGTGTGAAATAATAAAGAAATATTGGGAAGAAATAATTAGCCTCATTGAAGAAATTCTAAAAACTAAATTACAAAAAAAGCAGAAATTTTTTCTCCTAGGTCTATACAACAACAATAAAATAATAGAACGAAATAACAACTTATTTATGTATTTAATCACCACGGGCAAGAATGGAAATTGCACAACATTGAAAGACCCTGTGAATCGGGCCCCCAACTGAAAAAAACTGGAATAGAAGACTTTATCAAGTAAATGGAGGCGGATAAACTGACCTGTATGTTAAAAGATGACCCAGATAAATTTAAAAAACTTGGAAACTATCACGTCCATTACTTAGATAAAATGTTAAAATAAAAGAAAAGAACTGTAAATTCCTAATGGTTATTTCTGGAAATATCTTACCTGACAAATCTGATTTCTCTTTTTGTATTTGTATTTAAGGAAGTAAAGTTAGTGCTGATGAAGATAGACAACAAACAAACATAGCAAAATAAGAGAAGATTGTATTAAGCATAGACTGCTTATATAGTTTAAGGTTTTAGTAGATTAATAATAATAACAAAGAATTAGGATGAGAGATAATGTTAAATAAGAAAGAATGTTTAACAAAGAGATCTGTATTATTGATGTAATATAATGTTTGGATGACACAAGATGTTATTATTTGTATAGTTAATGATTTAGTTTTGTGTTAAAGATATAGAATTACGAATAGGAAAAGTAGAAGAAATTAGCAATAGAGGGATTACTTTATTTCTCAGTAAAACTATAAAAGTCACAGCAGCAAGACTACAGAAGTGAAAGATTGAAAAAATAATTAAACAAATAAAAGGAAGAAAAGAGTGATAACCCGAGTGAAAAATAACTGGGATAATTCCCACAAAACTCGACCTGGAACGTTAATTATATCAGACGGAGTCAATTAGGGGGAAGGAAGTGTACAATTTAGATTAACCAACCAAGGAGCTTGGTTGATTGTTACCTTGTTATAATGTTTATTAGAGATAAGGGTCAACAAATGACCAATACAAGAGATGAATGTTATGTTTTATAAACAAAAACGGACAATGTTGGATACCTAAGTGTTGTAAGGATCTAATGCTATGTATAAAATGTTTTAAAACTTAATAAAAATTATTTTCAAAAAAAATGAAAATATACATGGAAAATACCAAAAAGGTATTCTAGTCTAGCAGAGTTACTCTGCTAACTGGAGTAACTCATTCAGTGGTTTAATTTTGCTAACAGGCCTTTTTGCACTTGGCCTGTTTTTGGTTTGGACACTCTGCTACACACACATGGTTGCTGGCATTTGTCAGTGCATTTTGCAGGAAAATCATATTAAATCCATATTTCAATAAGGCAGGGTATGAAGGGTAGGGCAACAAGCTGTACTTTCAAACTAATTATATCTGTTGTCATTTGTTGTTATACTGTCATTCTTTCTCAATGTAAGAATAAGGACAGAGCAAGCACATCACCACAATTATGAATAGTCTTCTGAATGCCTAACCAGTTCAAGGATATTTTACATCTGGAAATATCAACTGGGAAAACTCATGTTCATTTTGTGGTAAGGGCTTCAAGGTGAATAAACTTCAAATAGTGTGAATATACAACTACTAATGAATTGCAATGATCCTGTTATACACTTTTCCCTAAAAGATTACGAAACCTGAACTACTGCTGCTATTCTTCCATGGACAGTGAGTCATACAGTGTATTCTATAATTCCCCAAATCCAAGACATCTAAGTTGCATGCTGTACACACTGCTTTCTAACTATGCAGACCAAGTATATTAATTGTGGTTGATTTGTATCTTCTTCTGTTAAGTACCACATCTGGGAAAAGATCACAGAAAACATGTTCACCTAATCCTTTCTTCATGTCAGTATTTGGAAATGAGGTCATGGGTCAGTGGTAGAGCATCTGTTTGGCATGCAAAAGGTCCAAGGTTCAATCCCCTACATCTCCAGTTGAAAGCCCACATAGTAGGTAGAGTGAAAGACCTCTTTCACATAGTAGGTAGAGTGAAAGACCTTAGAGAGCTGTTGCCTGTTACAGTAGACAGTAATGGTCTTGATGGACCAGTGGTCTGGTTCACTAGAAGGCAACTACATATGCTTAGGCTCTTCTCAAGAAGGTAGCAACAGTTGTCCAGCAAACATATTTTTGTCTTGCTTGTAGAGTGTTCATTGAGTCTGCATAAAAGCTAGATCTATAAGGATCTATATACACCTCTTCTTTTTCATAGCATCTAAATTCTCTTCAATCTTACAAGGAAGCATTCCCATATCCTGATTTTTTACATCTACCAAATCTACAATTATAACTATATACACATAGTTATAACCAGTGGTGGGATTCAAATAATTCAACAACAGGTTCCGGTGGAGGGATTCAAAAAATTTAACAACTGGTTGTTTACAAGCACCATTTTAACAATCAATTCTGCCAAAATGGTGTGAACCTGCTGAATCCCACCACTGGTTATTACTATGTACACATAGACTTAATCAAATAATTGTTATTACCTTGTCACCATTAGCACTGGGTTACTTTTAAGTTGTTGATGTGTCAAAAAGCTTTCTGCTGCACTGTTGCTCAAAAACAAAACAAAAAGAGTAAATAGTACCAAAGGAAACATGATAGCATTGCTGGTGTCCATGTCTTCTGTCCTGACTAGCACCAATCACAGATGACTTAGAGTTTGAGCAGTTTGGTTAAAGAGTTCAAATTCATCATAGAAACAGAACTAGTAGAGTAGCTGGAAACACCTTGATTTCCAGTTTGATTTGACCAATCACTGATCTCTGGTGAAACTCTTCCCAGTGAATTTGGAGGCTGACAACCCCATCCCAAAGGGAGGGGCTTTGAATCCACCTGTGGGAGTAGTGTGGTGCCATGCTGGCAGATTACCGTGCCCAGGGCACTTACCCAGGTGGAAGGGCGATCCCACTGGCATATGGCCACCACTGTCCTTCCTGGCACTGGGACCCTGCACCAGCATCCTGGCACCCCTGCTGCCATCGGCAGGGAGGGAGGGAGGGTTTCAGCTGCCATTGCTGGAGGGGGCTTCTCTATCATTAGCTCCCACAGTATGGAGTCAGGGGTTTGCCTGGATTCAGCTCTCTTCATGTTGCTCTGGTTGCCCGCACGGCTCAGGTGGCATTTTTTCCATCTGTGTCAAGCATGTTGGCTGGCCTCTTACCTCTCCCAGACTGACCTGGCCACAGTGATCAATGCAAGGGTCACCTCCAGGTTAGACTATTGCAACTCGATCTATGCAGGCCTTCCCTTGCAGTTGATCCGGAAGTTGAAGCTGGTCCAGAACGCAGCGGGGCAACTTCTTACAGGTAGTTCATCTCGAGATCATATCTCACCCATGCTGCGCCACCTGCACTGGCTTCCACTAGAATTCCGAATCATCTTCCAGGTGTTGGTTTTAACCTTTAAGGCATTCTGTCTGTCCCCATATGTCCCTGTTCTACCTATGCATTCGGCAGAGATCAATTTGCTGGTGGTCCCGGGCCCCTCCATGATGTGGTTGGTCTCTACCTGGGCTAGGGCCTTTAGTGCTCTGGCCCCAACCTGGTGAAACACTCTCCCTCCAGCCATTTTGGCCCTGTGGAACCTAGAACAGTTCTGCAGGGCCTGCAAGACAGAGTTGTTCCGCCGGGCCTTTGGGGAGGTTGGCCGTTGAAAGTGCCGTCCCCTGTGCCCCATATTCCACCTTGGGGGCTTGTCCATATTATGCTGACTGCCTGATGAGTTTGTCATTGTTTGTGTTATCATCTGATTTTAAGATGGAAATTGATGGTTTTATTGGTTGTACACTGCCCAGAGCCCTTTGGGGTTGGGACAGTATATTAAATCTGATACATAAATAATTGGCTTCCTCTCAGTAATTAGCCCCATTACGCTGATGGCTGGGGATTTAGACTTACACCACCAAAAAAGGTTTATTAAACTCAGTAGGGACTTTTTGGCAGTGGGGAGGCTTTTGCACTTTTCAAGCCTCCCCATACTGCTGGGAAGCTTCTGTGGGAGTGGCAAGACCGCAGCCAGCCGCCTGGCCTCTAGGATGGGGCTGAAAGAGTTGAATTAACAGGAAAATGGGAAAAAAAGAAGAGGAATACACTGCAACTGTGGTGTTTTCCACAAGGAAAGGCTTTGGTAGTTTACCTGTTGCTGCTGCAGCTGCTAATACAGTGTAGAAGCATTAGGGCTTCCAGGAAGGAGGTTTTCCTGGTAGTTTGTAACTGGAGTCTGTTCAGTTATATTACCACAATCAGAAATCTGTAAACACTTTTGAGAGGAATCTCATTTACTTCCTTACGCTATTTACTCTTCTCCTTTCCTGAAAGCCCAAATACACAACAGGCAACCTGCCAATATGTGCTCCTTTTTCCTCAGTTTTCCCTCCCCCTTATTTATGCCTCTACCTAAAAAATGTATACCCAGTTATGAGGTGCCAGCATCTGGGCCAGACTCACTTGTATGGGGCTGGCAAACCAACTATTCAACCATCAATTTTATTTTTTTTCTATTGATAGAGGAAATAGCTGTTGTGAGGGAAATGGCACTATGAGGGCAGGACCAGGTAGCTTTCCCACCACACAGAGGTCATCCAGGTTTTTCTGTGATCTTTCCAAAAACTGAGAAGCAAAGTAGGTTTGGGAAAAATTGGGGGAAATGTGGGAAAATCTATGGTATATGAATGCACCATGATGCTGTAGGGAAGCAGGAAAAAAAATCCCACTTCCCAACAACATCAGACTCATGACAAATAGCTCATGTGGAAACAACCTTATGAGAAACTGGTAGTTTGATTGATTCATTTACTTTCACTAATCAAAGCACAAGTACCTGGATTGTAATTGCAGCTTTCTAATATAAAACATAATGTTGTTTACTTATGGCTTTGTGTTCATTACAATGGCTGGTTTTATTTATATTAAATTTATCAAGATATTGTTTTGTTTCTTCACTTATTAAATGCCGCTATTCCCCTGCTGCCCAGAATTTCATCTCCTTAATTCAGCCTCCAAAGACTCTTTAGTTAATGTATATTTGAGGTATCACTCTGCTTACAATGAACTGTGTTGAAAAGTATCATCAAGCCTTTAGCACAGAAAGAAATCAATCTAGTGATGGTAAATGGTCGGTGGTCTCACAGGGATAGGCTCATCTGTTAAAACTTTAAAGCTATACAAATCAAATATCCCTTCCCTTTGTAGAGAGCTCTATCTAGAATTAATGTGTATTAACCCCTTAAATGCCAGCATTTGCCAGACTGCCTTCCTTGCTTCTGAATACTTGACAATAATCATTGCATTTGCTAACTTAACAGTACAAAAACAAGAAATATTTAATCCTTTTTAAAATGTAGGTGATTGTCAGATGACAATACTCTTTTCATATTTATATATATTCATCGAGTGTTTGGATGATTCTGAATCAAAGATCAACTTGATCATGTATTATTTGGTATTGAATATATGTACCACAAGGTTTACACTGAATCTATATACCACACTATATACCACAAGAAGATTCTTGGACTTGGATGCAATTTATGTACTGTCAACTAGTATACTGACTCTCGAAAAGTCTGTATTATTTTCATTTACACTTGTTCAAGAGAAGTCTGAGATGCTTTTCAAGGTAAATAATTTGAAGAGCTTTATAACCCAATCCTGTGCTTGCCTATATTGTTCAGTAACTTACTCCTAATGCATAGAATTATAGCCAGCCTCAGCCTATGCAGACCTACTAAAAAGTAATTTCCAGACAATTCAGGAGATTTAGTCTTCCAAACAGATAGTGTCATTCCCTTATATATATGGGAATTCCTTATAAAAACATCAAAACTCTGCCCCAGGTGGTGTTGTGATTAGAGAGTCAGACTGAGATCTTGAAGATCCAGGTTTGAATCCCCATGCTACCTTGGAGCCTTGCTGAATGATCTTGGGCCAGTCACACACTCTCAGACTAGCCTATTTCACAGAATTGTTATGAGGAAAACTGGAGGAAAGATCAATGTAAACTGGTTTAGGATCCCTTTGGGGGGGAGGGGTTTCTCATGGTTTTTGTTTGTTTTGGAGGCAGGCAGTTTATACATGAAGTGAACAAATAATGTATTGTCGAAGATCCACCAGACCACGGCCACACAGCTGGAAAATCCCACCAGTTAAACAAATAATGTTTCTGGGGTGGTAGAAATAACACTAGCCCTAATCCTTTTCAGTTCCTCATGTGTTCAAGCTTGACATAAATTAGGCCTATGGGTGTCACACATGCACCTTCTAAAGTTCTCATGTCAACCAGTTGATCAGTGGCAGCTGGCCCTTTAAAAACCAGACTGCTACTGAATGTTGGCCTTTTAACAGCTAGATGTTTGTTAGGAAGTTCCGGGGTCAAGGAAGAGAAGTAACGGGACAGCTCAGAAGCATTATTGGTCCTTTACAGGCTTGGCTATGCCTCCAAAGGGCTTCTGGCTAGAACAGGGGAGACCTGTGGAAAGTTTTCAGATAAATTAGAATTCCTATCTCTTATCAGTTTCTGTCAGCATGGCCAATTGGCCATGCTGGCAGGGGCTGATGGGAATTGTAGTTCCTGAACATCTGGAGAGCCGCAGGTTCCCTACCCCTGGGCTAGAAGAAAACCACTGATCATGCCCCAAGCCTGGCTAGGGCCTTCCAGAATCTTGAAGGAGATGGCTAAAGGACAGCGCAGACATAAAGTAGCACAGATAAAGAACAGAAGGTAGACTAAGATGATGATCAATTCCTGTCTTTCTGTCTGAGGCCAAGGGAAGGCACTTCAGCCAAACTGGACCTTTGTGCATGATGGCTGAAGCAAAAGCTCTTACCAATGTAAACTTGGGAGATACCATCCCAACTCTACAGCATACTACATAAAAATAAAAGTATACTTTTGATGTTTGGAAGGCAACCCTCCATTTTTGATCTTAGTGCTTCAGTTGCTGGAAAACATAGGTTCTAGCTGAGGTTGCCAAGCCCCTTCTGTCAACCAGAAGGGGCAAGATTTACCAGCATTAGGAGAGTCTAGGCCAGGGGTAGGGAACCTGCGGCTCTCCAGATGTTCAGGAACTACAATTCCCATCAGCCTCTGTCAGCATGGCCAATTGGCCATGCTGGCAGGGGCTGATGGGAATTGTAGTTCCTGAACATCTGGAGAGCCGCAGGTTCCCTACCCCTGGTCTAGGCCGACATCCCAGTGACATTGTGTGGCAACGCAGGGAGATCACTTCCAGTGCACACCAGAAATAGTGTTGCTGAATTGCCTGCAGTGCTACTGAGACACCACTCTAGGCTGCTCTCACTTGCAAGTAAATATCCCTATCAGCTAACTAATTGGTGGTGCATACTGTGGGGCCAGAAAAGCGTCTCTGGTCCTACACAGCTGAATTAGTTTTAAGAAAAACTTAGAATTAGCAAACACCCAAGAAACAGTTTTGAAACAGAAGATAAGTTTACTGGACAGCATAAGAATCTGGGCAGGGTGTCCCCTTAAGGATAAGAGGCACACCCTTGATACAAAGGGACCAATTTTTATAGACGAAAAAATACAAACGTCACACAATCATCATAGTTCATACCTCTTTCATGTGATACCATGTGTGTTCAAACCCCATTGGTCAGAATCTGTCTTTGGTCACAGTAAGACAGCCCCTTCAAATGCTACATGCTGTTAGTGCGTG